>NW_026250018.1:2774015-4161023 GCF_022578975.1 Hypoxylon trugodes | reverse complement strand
CCTAACCCTAACCCTAACCCTAACCCTAACCCTAACCCTAACCCTAACCCTAACCCTAACCCTAACCCTAACCCTAACCCTAACCCTAACCCTAAATATCATAAATGATAATATCCAAAGATCCCAGGTAGGTATCAATCTAACATTATTTTAATACTTCCCAGATTTCTTTAACAGACATATTCCTCAAGAATTATACTATCTAGAAACTAATAGCTATATTAATAACATAAAAAATAAGCCATTTATCTAAATATATAATATCAATAATCATTTTATAATTAAAGTCCATATCTAGATCCCTTATTATAAACTTAAATTTTTATAAAACTTTCTTTTTGATCTGGTAATAGTAATAGAATTTATTAATTTCTTTAATATTATCAATATTAATATCATAGCCAACCCTATCCAATAAGTTATATAATTTACCAACCAATAGATAACCAAATCAAATATAGATATACTATAGTTTAATCTTAATGAAAAATATTATATCCTCTAATTAAAACCATAGATATCTTTACTTTCAGATGATATTAATAATTATACCGTTTTTACAAATTAATTAATTAATAACATTATTGAGATATACCTTAAATTGATTTATATTCTTAATTGAAAATAAAAATAAGATATCTATATCCATAATATAAAAATCTATATAACCAAAGAGGATATTTATTACAGTAGTTCCCAAGGATCTAATAGGTGGTCTATCCCTAAACCTGATATTGATTTTTTTAGTATAGCTGCCATCCAATCTTAATTAATAATTTGAATGTTCTCTGATAAGGATTAAATACTGGCCTTTTCCGGCTGTTGACATACAGATAACTTCAGTATTTAGCATGATTCCTTGGAAAATATCCTTGCTATATTAATTTAAAAAGAAAATAATGTCAAATTAAAGGTTAACTTCAGAAAATAAGGCAATAACATAATATTAAAAAACTTGATTAGATAAGTATATAATAATCATATATTATTAATCTATAAATTCCTTATTATCCAAGGTTAAACTATTTATTTCCTTTTGTTCAGGCTTTACATCCAAGCTTTCAAATCCCTCATAATCTACCAGAAATGTAACATAATTATCCTTAAAGGGATATCTTTTGATTTTTTATTGGATATAGGCCTCCTTATGTTCCCATTCTAAATACTTAATAAATCAATATCTTTTTTTTTTATAGACCTAACATTGGCACTTCCACATCTTTGGCAATTGTTATTTGGGAAAGAATTTACTACCCTTGTCACTATAATGATATTTACAATCAACATAATAGGTATTGGTGTCGTCATCATCATTATTATCAGTAAACAAATATTATTATACTTTCTTCATAACCTCGTAGGTGCCAATGGATACTTAGAGCTTACTTGCCAGGTCCTTAAAATAGGTAGTAGATTTAAAAAGAATATATTATAGCTGAAAAATGAGATAATAAATATGGTATATTACTGTAATTAATTGCTATTCCCTTTTAAAGTCTAGTCCTAATATCTTCTAGCATAAGGAAAGCTTATTTAACATGATTTAGAGCATTTTTAGGTTATTTTTTTCTTTGTTTTATTTTTCTGCCTTAATATTAAAGAATGTGATAACCATCTAATCATAATGATATTAAATCTTGTTTTATTCTATATTAAAATATTATTATATGGTAAAATACATGTTGGCAAACATCTAGTATTGAGGGATATTGTATAAGAAATAAATAACTACCCACCCTGATAGAATTATTAAAAATATTATATGGAATTATAATTATCTAATCCTGCTAATATAATAAATATCTAAAAAGAACCTAAATTTATCTTTTAGAATATTATATACTTTATTTATATAATTATTCTTTTTATTCCAAGCCTTTTTAAACTATTTTATAATAATTAATAGGTATATTTTATTGGGTACCTTAACTAATGGAATAGAATAGAATGTGAATCCCTATTAATTACTAATAGGTATAATGGTTTGACCAGGTAATGGATTAGGTCTTAAGGTAAGCCCTAAAATCATTTAGGAGAAGGAAACATAACCTTCTGGGGCATCTATAGGTCCTGGTTCTTTAGCTGAAGGTGTTATTGGAAAGGGTTGCTATCCAGGGAATTATCTAGGTCCTGGAGGAACGTTAATTTAAATACCTAGAGGAGGTATGGGTTATGTATTCCCTCCAATTATTGGATATGGTGGCAATGGTTGTCATTGGTTATACCCTGGATAATAAGGATAGGGGCTAAGGGGAAGCGGGTAACCAAGATAATCAATATAAGATAGATAACCTAGAGGATAGGGATATTAATATAAATATCCCATATTAATATTATTTAGGGGGTTTAGCATAGCTTATATAAGAGGTATAGGTTGTCCTAAATAAAGGAGGAATTAGGTGTCAAGGAAGGGTGAAGGTTGGGTGCCAGGGGAATACTAAGTGCCATAGGAAAAAGGATAAGGTTGGATATCAAAAGGGGATGGGATCTTTCCAAAGGATAAAAGATTATTAGATATTGTTGACATGTTATATGCCAGCTGGGGTCTAGGGGTTTAGCCATGATTAACTGGAGTTGGTTATTGAGATATAAGGTAGGGGGGAGAGGGTTGGTTGGTACCGTAACTAAAGAGCTGGCACAAGGGATCAAACAGTGGATCAATTAGAATTATACTTCCAAAGATTTGCCCTGTTGGCGTTATGGGTTGGTTAGTACCTGGTAAAAATGCCGGCAGTCTTATTGATCCAAATTAAATTAAATAAATCAACATCTTTTAAAGATAGACCAGCCCTTACTCCATGTTATAAATCGATATTCTCTATGCCAATATATCAGGCCACCTGGTCTTGGTCATTTCTAATTTGGTTGAATCCTATGTTGATAGCTGAAACTATATAATGAGATTGGCTAAGGTTACTGTAAAGTTGGCATTATATTTTTTAATATAAATGTCTCTTTGTATCAGTGCAGTCCTAAGGGCTGTACAAAGTGCTTTGGACATGGCCTTAAAATCTGTTCTTGTAAATCCTTGGAAGTATTTTTGGTATTATTCAAATATCTCCTCTGTTATCCAGCATGTCTTTGGTCTGTTATCTATTTTATTGAAATCTTTAAGGATAAGGAATGTCCAAGTTGCCTTTTAGGTATCTATAGCCACTAATGGGGTAATTTCTATCTAATTTATAACTATATAATCAAATAATTAAATAAAAATAATTCTTTATCTTTGAAGATAGTTGAGGAATTATGTGAAGACAGCCATATTTTCCCTTTTAATATTTTATTATATAATTATTTACCATGATATGTTATATAATTATTATGTAACAACTTATACAGAACTTTTTACTTAATTATTAGATATATTAAGAATTAATAGAGTAAAATAGATGGAAAAAGGGAGCTAATATTGTTTATATTATTATAATAAGGTCTTTTAATTATTGTGATAATGACTTTTCTAACTTTGCTAATCTGTATTACTAATTATTTAATAATATTGATCAGTATTAATAAGTATATATATAAATGAAATAAAGTAAAAATAAAGAAAAGAACAAAATAATAGGGGTAAGACAATATGTATTAAGTTATTTAAGGAAGAAAGGTTTATTTATCTGAGTAGACAAGAAGGTAACCTATTTAAAGGGAATTATGATGACTAAGTAGATCATGTGTCTTTCACCTATGCAACCATCAATAATAATAATAATCCATCTATTTAATTAACTATATATGGTATATTAATTCTGGTTTAAAGGTTTAATTCTATCTTCCTTTATTATTAGAATCCTATTGATCCCATATTATCTATTAATATAATTGTATTTTATTGAAGTATATTAGAATAATATTTTTATTTAATAATAATATAATAAAGATATTTTGGTTATTAACCTGTATTGAAAATATTATTTCTTCTTTTATTTTTCCTTTCATATTCTAGTCCATATCCCATAATAATCTTTACTCCTCTAAAGAAGAACTGGATTCCTTTAAAGAGATATTTGTTTCTTCTTCCTTGGAATCCCTTATACCTATCATACTAAGATTCCATAATTGATTCATTTGGTCCACAAAACTTTCCATTTCTATTTATTAGATGGCTTTATCATAGTCCAGTAATAGGCTTTCCTATTCTTTTTCTTCTTCTTTGACAATATCAAGTATTTTTAAGGTTAAGGATCCCAATATTGTTATTATTGTATTAACTGATCTTCCTTCTAGGATTTATGGTTATTTCTTAGGTTTTTTATATTGGTTCTTATAATGTTTTATTTCTTAATAATTATAATATTTGACTTTATTTAAATCCTTTTTAGGTTTTTTATTATTATTAACTATATTTAAGTTTTAAGTCTTGGTTGATTCTTTTTTTCCTTAATTTTTTGTTATTTTAAAATCTTTTTTCTTTTTATTATATCTTTTATATAATTTATTATTATAAAGAATTATTTTGATTATATATTTATTAATGATAGCAGGTTATTCTTCTTTAGAGAATTTATCTTTTACCTAGGTAATTATTCCTTTATAAAGATAGTTAAATTATACATTTTCAGGCAATTACCTTATAGCCATAAATCATTTAAATTTTGTCATATAGAATGCAACTCATCCTTTCTATCTAAGATAATGGATGGCCTTCCATATTTGTTGGTAGGTACGTACGTAAGTGAAGCAAAGTAAAAGTAAGGAAAAGAACAAAATAGTAGGGGTGAGACGATGTGTATTAAGTTGTCTAAGGAAGAAAGATCTATCTACATGAGTAGGCAAGAAGGGTAACCTACTTAAAGGGAGTCCTGATGACTAAGTAGATCACGTGTCCTTCACCTATGCAACCATCAATATTTCTTCCTTTTTAAGTGGTTTGCCAAACATTATTTATATTTTATTCTCAAAGTATTCATATAATTCAAAAATATATTAAGATTCTTTTGATTCTTCTTCAATAATGTTAAAATGGTTTTCCAAAATAGATTAAAATCATATAAAGATAATTTTATTTAAGAATTAAATAATAATAAATATTTATTATTCCTCTTATGACAGATTTTCCTTATAGAAAAATAAATAAAATTTTATATATATAAATCAATCCTTAATATCTAAAATTCCATTATAGATTAATAAATCTATTAATTTATATCCTTTAATAAATAAAAAAAGGATTATTATTCTTTTCTTCTTTAATTAAAAATCTTTGCCTCCCTTTTTTTTCTTATCTTTTCCATTGTTATTATTGTTATTATCTGGAGGTCCAGGGGGTACTAAAGGTTAAAAAGATATTGGTTATTAAGAGATTCCCAATGGGGATCCTTTAGAAATCTTCCTAAATCTAGCCTTTTTTAAGGCCAATTTTTTTTCAAATCTTTTAACCTTTCTATAAACAATTACTACTCTGGCTTGCCAGTCAAAGGCCTCTTTTTCCTCCTGGTTATCTTCTCTTATTCTAATATTAATTTTCTTTTATGTTTTTAATTCCAGGATCTATAAGTATATCTTAGGAGGTATTATCCTATTAATAAATTAGAATATCTTTTCTATTGGTAATAAATCCCAAATATTATAAATAAATATAAATATTCTAGGTAATAATAAATTAGATTATTATAAATTATCTAGGTTCTCACTTTAGAATTCCTCTTTATCTAATTTTTCTTTATTTTCTAGATTAGGATCTATTAGTTTATCCTATATTTAATTATAATATTATTTAAAAGATAACTTTTAGAAAATATAAAGGTTTTCTATTTTATCTTTAAAGATTAATAAAATAAGAAAAGGTTTGATTAATAATGGTAAAGGGATATCTTATGGATGATTTATGCCATTTCTTAATCCAGTATTAATATTAATTAAAAAGTTATCAAAATATAATGAATCTATCTCTCAAAGAGGTATAATTATTGTTAAATTGGCTAATCCAGGGTTTTTTAATTTGAAAATAATAATATCAATAATAAATTAAATAATTAAATTAATTCTATTTATTAGAAAGGCTTAAAGTTTTTTTATTATATTTAAAAGAATAATCTTAAATTAATAATTAAAGAATTATAAAAAAATAATTAGATATATAAGAGAATTGTGGTAATTATATAAATGTTCTTTATTATTGTTTTCTTTATGGATAAGGTTAGATCCCTTTATCTATATTTATTCTTTATTACATTTGCTAGATGAGACTGGATGTATTTATCTATATTTATCCATGTTATACTCACTGGATAAGATTGGATACATTTATTCATACTTATCTATGTCATACTTACTGGATGAGACTGGATATACTTATCCATACTCATCCATGTTACATTCACTAGATAAAATTGGATACCCTCATTTACATTCATCCATGTCACGTGTTATGCATTCTTGCTATCATTGCCCCATTTCGGCAAGGAAAAAGGTTTCCTCCAAGGTCTTACATCCCTGTAGGCCTGTATGGTTTATGATAAATTGCTATTTTAATTCATTTGAATCAGCCTTTTTTTAATACTTAAAGGCTGAATCTTTTTTTGGCTTATCCTAATAAAATCAATTCTATACCTAATTAATTTTTAGGTTACTAATTCTAAGCTATATCTTCCCCAAAATTAATTTATAATTTATGTTAATAAGATCAAAAGATATCAACTCTTAATATCTTTGGATTAAGATAGAAAAAGCTGCAATTTTTTTTTTGATTTTTCTTTCATTATAGGTAATAAAATTTCCATTGATATTGCTGATTTAGTAAGACATCTTTTTTTTTTGATATAATATTCTATATATATTAACCAATCTTAGATAGATTAAATTAATTATATATTTTAAATTAATTAAAACATTAAATTTATATCTTTTCTATATTATTTTTATAATTAAATAAAATTTCTTAATTATTCCTATTAAACATATTAATTTAACCTTATTTGATATTATTTATAAGATCTTTAATAATTTTTCTATTATATCCTATTATTTATTAATTATATTAATCATTTTTTATAACAGATTTATTAATTATTCAATTCTTTCTTAAAGAATTACAATCTTATTTTTTAAATATTATATTTCTCTTTAAAACTAATTAATCATCTCTTTATATCATAATAATGTTTATTTATAATATTTATCCAAAATAATATTTAAATATTAGATCATTTGTTTCAAATATTTATAAATAGGTTTAATTAAGGTAATTATATTTTATTTTTCTTTATAAAGTATTATATAAGAGATCCTATGTATATTCCTATAATATTATTATATAAATTCCTAGTCCCATCTATTTCTGATTATTCCTTTATAATCCAGATTTTTAAATATATTTAAGATAAATAATTCCAATATTCCTTATCTTTTAAATATTTTTTTAATAATGATTCTATAGGCTTTTTTATAATTCTATTTCCTATATTTTTGGATTTATATTTCATTATTTTTAAATATATATTTTAAATTTATTAAATTATTAAGATTATAATAATAATAATCTATTTATTTAATTAATCATATATAATATATTAATTCTAATTTAAAGATTTAATTCCATCTTTTTTTATTATTAGAATCCCATCAATTCCATATCATTTACTAATATAATTACATTTTATTAAAATATATTAGAATAATATTTTAATTATTAATTTATATTAAAAATATCATTTCTTTTTTTACTTTTCTTTCTATGTTTTAATCTATATCCTATAATGATCTTTATTTATTTAAAAAAGAACTAGATTCCTTTAAAAAGATATTCATTTTTTTTTTTTAAAGTTCCTTATACTTATTATATTAAGATTCTATAATTAATTCATTTGATCCATAAAACTTTCTATTTTTATTTATTAGGTGGCTTTATTATAATCTAATGATAGACTTTCCTATTCTTCTTTTTCTTTAATAATGTCAAATATTTTTAAAGTTAAGGATCCTAATGTTATTATTATTATATTAATTAATCTTCTTTTTAAAATTTATAATTATTTCTTAGATTTCTTATATTAGCTTTTATAATATTCTATTTTTTAATAATTATAATATTTAATCTTATTTAAATCTTTTTTAGGTTTTTTATTATTATTAATTATATTTAGATTCTAAATTTTAATTAATTCCTTCTTTTTTTAATTCTTTATTATTTTAGAATCTTTTTTTTTTTTATTATATCTTTTAT
The DNA here is from genome assembly GCF_022578975.1 of Hypoxylon trugodes. Taxonomy (NCBI): domain Eukaryota; kingdom Fungi; phylum Ascomycota; class Sordariomycetes; order Xylariales; family Hypoxylaceae; genus Hypoxylon; species Hypoxylon trugodes. The sequence goes on along the minus strand of NW_026250018.1, from coordinate 4,152,859 downwards.
TGTTGGTAGGTACGTACATAAGTGAAGCAAAGTAAAAGTAAGGAAAAGAACAAAATAGTAGGGGTGAGACAATGTATATTAAGTTATCTAAGGATAAAGATCTATCTATATGAGTAGGCAAGAAGGATAACTTATTTAAAAGGAATCCTAATGATTAAGTAGATCATGTATCCTTCACCTATGCAACCATCACTCATTCTATTTTCTTTTCATAATCAATCAATTATGAATTTGTTATTAGCCACACATTTTACCCATCCTTCCAATTGTAAATTAATTTGGTTATCCTCCACTAACCTCTTTATAACCTTATTTAAAGATATCTTCGTCATGGCATTTACAGGGTTATAACTACTATAAATCCATTAGATATCATTTATTTCTTAGTTCTCATACAACTGTCTCAAAGCTATTAAATTAATCATTAATCTCTTTTTATTAATATTACCTATCTATATCAAACATTAATATAAGGAAAAAAAATCAATATATAGAATAAAAGAGATCTTAATAAATAAAAGACATTTTAGAATTATATTGATAATATAATAGATGATATAACCAATATTAAAGCCTTATATCATACCATAGATTTTGCTAATAAGGATATTATAAATAACATATTTACATTTGGTAGATAATCAATAGATGATATTTCCAATGATCCAAACTTTATTATCTTGGCCAATAAATCCTTTATTATCTAAGATGATGACATAACCAATCTATAAACTTAAATCTTTATTATTCATAAATGATTTATTAATAAAGATATATAGGTATAAGTTTTATAAATCTAATTCAATATAATTGAATCCTTACACTTAATTATCCATCTGCCATTATATCCTAGCATTAAGAGCCTTTATTTCCTTGGGGCCTGGCTTAAGATATTGAATTATTGTAGAATAATTAAAGGCAGCTTTGGGTTAACAGATAAAGGCAATGTACACACCTTAGACCCTCTATTCTATAAATCTCTTAATTATGTCAAGGCTTTTTATATCTAAAAATTCAAGTTTTTTAATTTAGCCCTTTTGAGTGGTAAAGATCCCAAAGTCTTTATTATAGATAATAATATATAAACCATTAAAATCCTCAGATCCTAAGTCTATTACCTTTTGAAGATATATCCTAATTTCTACCTTAACAAATATTACATCCTTAGTAACAAGAAATTTCATAATACCTATATTAAAAGTATTGTTTATTTAAAGGCTTATGATTCTAAAAGGGTCTAAATCTATTATTAATAAATAAGGAATCAAAGGTTAATGGTTTTATATGTAACTTTTATTAATAATAATATAAATAAGTTTTAAATTAATAAATATCTAATTCTATAAAACCATATAATAATTTAATAATTTATAATAGTATTCCCTTAGGGTATTTATTTTTTAGTTTGGCTGGTAATTATATGAAGATTGTCTTTTATATTGGTGTTTTGGATTGAGTATATGCCATAATTATATCCTATATCATGATCTTCATCCCTTGATGGCATAATATGGAAATGAGAACTAATATTAACTATTAATTTATCTTTTAAATAATGGATATATATATTATAATAAATTCCTTATTAGAATTACCATATCCTTAGATCATAAATCATGATTTTTTATAGGGAGAGGAGATATTCCTAGCCTTAATTTTACAAACCATTCTTGATTTAAAGATTATCGCGCCTTAGTGAACTGCTTTATTGTATATTTCAGGTTACAAGATGTCTTTTTCGAATAAAACATTCATCTTTTTCATGTCTAATTCCTCATATGATTTGCCTGAGGTAACTATTTTTCTATCTATTTATAACTTGAATATAAAGATAAGATTATTCTATTCTTTAGTAATGAAGTATAGAATGACAATATGGAAAATGTTATCGATATATATGAGATCCTCTTCAGGGATAATTTCAAAGTTATTAGGGTTAAACAAGGATAGAGATAATTAGATTTTAAATTTCTTTATCAATATTAGAATTTCTTTAGGTTAGGTATATGATTTAATATAAGAATTTCTAAATGTTAACATATTGCCAGAAATGTTAAAGACTATAATTATATCCTTATCAATGGCCATAATGATTCTATAAAGGCTTTTCTATCTTCTCTTTTCTTAATAGATCAAGATTTCATTATTAATAAGGAATATTATAAGGAATGTTCTTTAAATATTAGGGTTATTTTATGTACTTATAACATCCCTAATAGAACATTATATCTTAATTCTTTTAATCTCTATCATTGCCTTTTAGATTACCTATACCTTCTGGGTCTGTAAGGGAGTGGATAGCAAGTCCATGTTAATCCTTGGGTAGGTGTTGAAGACCAAGAGAGTAGGGACGAGGCCATCCGGATTAACGATATTGTTAACCACCTTAATGGCTATCTAGAATTGTGATATCTTTAAACCAGAGTCCTAAAATTTATCTATTATAATCTTATAGGCTTTATAAATGGGGCCATAATATTTCTCAACCTTGCTAATAGATTAATATACCTTTATTAATATTTGATTATAGGTAATTCCAACAATATAAGCCTTGTTTCTAAATTTAATACTGTTAAAGTTGGTATTGATATTATATGTGATAATATCTAGGGGGCCAAGGTAAGTATTAATCTAACATTATTTTAATATTTCCTAAGTTTCTTTAGCCAAGATAATTCTTATAAAATATATTATCTAAAAATCTATGATTATATTAATTATATATAAGATTAATTATTTATTAAGATATATTATATTAATAATTACCTTATAATTAAAATTTATATTTGGATCTTTTAGGCTAAATCTAAACCTTTAAAGAACCTAGCCTTTGATTTAATAATGGTAATAAAACTTGTTAATTTCTTTGATATTATTGATATTGATATTATGGCTGGCTTTATTTAATAAATTATATAGTTTATTTATAGATGGGTAACCAAAATGGATGTAAATATATTGTAATTCAGGTTCTGTAAAATAAATTATATTATTTAAATAGAATCATAGATATCCTTATCTATAAATAATTATAATTATTATTCCATTTTTTTTAATTAATTAATCTATAATATTATTTAAATATATATCTAAATGATCCATATCTTTGAGATATATAAAGAAAGGAATATCCAATTCCATAACATAGAAATTGATTAATTTAAATGAGATGTCAATTATGATTGTTCTTAGTGATTTAATTGGAGGTCTATTACTAAACCTAATGTTTGCTTCTTTAATTTGGTTAGTATCTACCTTGAAGCTATGTTTAGGGAATTCCCTAATAAGGGTTTAATATTATCCTTTTTTAATTATGGATATTCTTATTATATTTATATTAAGAATAATCCCCTGGAAAATATTTTTGGTATAATGATTTAAGATAAAGATAATATTTATCTTGGATTTATTAAAATAGAGGTTAGATATAATGTGGTGTTGACATGTTTGGTTTACCAGATATATCATGGTTAGATATTATTTAATGTCTATTTCTTCTGGTTTAATAATAGAAATACTATTATTATTACTTTTAGAGTTAGAATTTTTTTCCTTAATTCTTTTATAATTAATTAAAAATATAATATATTTATCTTTATTTTATTCTTTTTTGGTTTTCTATTTGCCTTTAGCCTTTTTTTAATTTTCTTTAAAATATTTTATGAATTAATATCTTTTTTTTTTATATACCTAATATTATTGTTTCTAACTTTATAACATCTTTTTTGATTGGTATTTATTACCTTTATTATTACAATGGTATCTTCTTTTAGTATAAAATTGATTAATATCTTTATAATTGTTATTGTTAATTATATATTAACATATTCCTTTTAGATTCTTATAGGTACCAATTAATGTATGTAATTTATTAGCCAATTTCTTAAATTAATATAATAGAGTAAATAAAGTATGTTATAATTGTGGGATACTATGATAAACATGTTATATTATTATAATAAATTATTATTTTTTTTTGAAATCTCTTTTAAAAATTTATTAATAAAATAATAATTTATCCAATATGATTTTAAATATCTTTATATCAGACCTTCCTTCATTTTTCTTGTTAACCTTATTACTAAAGAAGATAATAATAATCTAATTATAATAATATTAAATCTTATTTTATTCTATATTAAAATATTATTTTATGGCGAGATATATATCTGTAAAGCCCTAATATCATAATATGTTATATAGGAAATAGATTGTTATCTTTTTTATAAAAATGGTAGAAAATATGGCATGGAATTATATTTAATATATTCCAACCATATAATATATATCTAAAAAGAATTGGAATTTATCTTTAAGGATATTATATATTTTATCTATATAATTATTCTTATTATTCTAGGCTTTTTTAAAATAATCAATAATTATTAATAGATATATTTTATTTGGAATTTATGCTGGGGGAACATTATAATATATATTATCTTGTTAGTTATTAATGGGTATGGGTACCTGTTCTTATTGATTATTTATTGATATAGATAATGGAATTATCTAGGAGGAAGAACCAAAGTTTCTGGTAAGATGGCCTTCTCTTTCTGGTCCAATATTGGGTAGAATTGTTGGTATCATATATGGACCATCCGGTGGTGGTCTAGGGGGTCTAGATACATTTCCTGGTATTGATAGGTTAGGTTATTCTTCTTATATATAGTTACTATTATAGGGGTATTAAGGGTTATATCCTTATTGGGCTGTAAATGCCGGAATATTGGGATAATTATTACCTGAAATAGTCTAGAGAAATGTAGTTATTCCTTATTAGAATAGAGGAGGGAAAAAAGAGATTATTGGTAATTAAAGATTAACTTGGTTACCTTACAAAAGTAGAAAAGGAAAGGTTAGATAAGAATTGGACATTTATTAAAAAAGGGGTTAAATAATAGGTCTCTATGATAATGGATTATTATAGATAAGAAACGGTATTCCCTATAGATTATATGCTGTATAAAGTAGGTAAATAGATGATAGTTTAATAGGGGTTATTAATAAAACCAGATCCTGATTTACATATCCTATTATATATATTAATATCTATAGGTTAGAGATTACTAATTGTTATTGTGACATAATATATATACACATGGATATATAGGCTTCAAGATGGATCAATCCCTTTTTAATATTATATATTAATATCTTTTATATTAATGTATTAGGTTATCTCTATTTTATTACTTTTAATTTGTTGGAATTCCATATTGGTAGTTTATATAATGATATGAGATTGGTAAGCATTTTTATATGATTGACATTATATTACCTTATATAAATATCCTGTTATATCAGTATAGTTCTTAGTATCAATTATAATTATTTTGGTATATTAATGAAGTCCATTATTATAAAATTTTAAAATCATTCCTAATATTTATCTATTGTCTCTTTAATTATACAAGCATATGATATATTTTTATTGGTAATTTTGAAGTCTACCAGTATGAGTAATGCCTAAATTGCCTTCTGTTCTAAGGTAGTTCTCTAAGGATTAATGATTTCTTATTTTATTGTCATATGGTCAAAATGTTGTATAAAAATTATTATTTAATTAAGAAAATAATTTATTAATTTTTGTAGCTTATCCATATTCTCTAATTCAACTGGGTTGATTTCTATGGCATATGTTTACACCTATGTTAAGCTTTCCCTTTATAATATTATAATATATATAGAAACTAAGGATGGTAAATCTAAAAGTATAGAGGATAAGAAGTCTAAGTCGTGGTGTACGGATAGAGATTCAAAAAGATTATATGATAAGGTAAAGTAATATTCCATTATAAATGGAATAATATAAGAATAATTTAGATAGAAGTAGATATGTTAGTATTATTTATATTATTATAATGAAATCTTTCAAATTATTGTAACAATGATTCTTCTAACCTTGCTAATTTATATTGCTAATTGTTTAGTAATATTGATCAATGTTGGTAAATATGTACGTAAATGAAGCAAAGTAAAAGTAAGGAAAAGAATAAAATAATAGGGATGAGATAATATATATTAAGTTATCTAAGGATAAAGATTTATCTACATGAATAGACAAGAAGGGTAACCTACTTAAAGGGAATCCTAATGATTAAGTAGATCACGTGTCCTTCATCTATGTAACCATCATTTATATAATCTATTATTATAAAGAATTATTTTGGTTATATATTTATTAATAATGATAGGTTATTTTTCTTTAAAGAATTCATCTTTTATCTAAATAATTATTTCTTTATAAAAATAATTAAATTATATATCTTTAAATAATTATCTTATAACCATAAATTATTTAAATTTTGCCATATAAAATATAATTTATCTTTTCTATCTAAGGTAATAAATGGCCTTCTATGTTTCTTCTTTTTTAAATAATTTGAAAATATATTAAAATTCTTTTAATTTTTTTTTAATAATATTAAAATAATTTTCTAAAATAGATTAAAATCATATAAAAATAATTTTATTTAAGAATTAAATAATAATAAATATTTATTATTCCTTTTATAATAGATTTTCCTTATAAAAAAATAAATAAAATTTTATATATATAAATTAATCTTTAATATTTAAAATTTTATTATAGGTTAATAAATCTATTAATTTATATCTTTTAATAAACAAAAAAGGGATTATTATTTTTTCTTTCTTTAATTAGAGATTTTTACTTCCTTTTTCCTTCTTATCTTTTCCATCATTATTATTGTTATTATTTAGAGGTCTAGAAGGTACTAAAGATTAAGAAGATGTTGGTTGGTAAGAGGTTCCTAATGGGAACCTTTTAAGAACCTTTTTAAATCTGGTTTCCTTTAAGGTCAATTCTTTTTTAAACCTTTTAATCTCCTTTAAGGTAATCATTATTCTAATTTGTTAATTAAGGGTTTCTTTTTTTTTTTAATTATCTTTTCCTATTTTGACATTGATTTTTTCCTATATTTCTATTTTTAGAACTTATAAACATATTTTAGGAGGTATTATCCTGTTAATAAGTTAAAATATTTTCTCTATTAATAATAGATCCTAAATAATATAAATAAATATAAATATTCTAGATAATAATAAACTAAATTATTATAAATTATTTAGGTCTTTATTTTGAAATTTTTTTTATTTAACTTTTCTTTATTTTCTAGGTTAAGATCTATTAATTTATTCTATATTTAATTATAATATATCTTAAAAGATAATTCTTAAAAAATATAAAAGTTTTTTATTTTATTTTTAAAAATTAATAAAATAAAAAAAAAATTTAATTAATAATAATAAAAGAATATCTTATAAATAATTTATATTATTTCTTAATTTAATATTAATATTAATTAAAAAATTATTAAAATATAATAAACCTATTTTTTAAAAAAATATAATCATTATTAGATTGATTAATCTAGGATTTCTTAATTTAAAAATAATAATATTAATAATAGATTAAATAATTAAATTAGGTTTATTTATTAAAAAGACTTAGAATCTTTTTATTATATTTAAAAGAATAATCTTAAATTAATAATTAAAAAATTATAAAAGAATGATTAAATATATAAGAAAATTGTAGTAATTATATAGATATTCCTTATTATTATTTTCTTTATGGATGAGATTAGATCCCTTTATCCATATTCATTCTTTATTACATTTGTTAGATAAGACTGGATATATTTATCCATATTCATCCATGTTATATTTACTAGATGAAATTAGATACACTTATCCATATTCATCCATATCACATTCATTAGATAAGACTGGATACCCTTATCCACATTCATCCATATCACGTGCTATGCACTCCTGCCCCACTTCGGCAAGGAAAAAGGTTTCCTCCAGGGTCTTACACCCCTGTAGGCCTGTGTGGTTTGTGACACCAGCATTCCGGAGTTTTTCTTTAGAAGAACATTTCCCTGTTGAAGGAATTTTATTCCATCTCAGCCTTTCGGCTATTTTGCATTCCAGCACCTCAGCCTTTACGTTTAGAACTTTTACCTAATTTATCAGATTTAAATTCTAAATGTCATTTGGTGTTTGAGGTTTGTAAGGAAAAATAGGTTTTTAGCCTTTCAACCTTTTAATAATTTTTGGCATTTCTAAGTGTTGGGGGAATTATCTTCTCGTTCTTATTCTCTATACTAGAATATAAATCCAAAATCCCTGTCTATTATTTTTAATATATTTTTATCCTAAAGAATTACAAATATAACGAAACACTTTTTCATCTCTTTTTGAGTGGAAATGTCGGTATAATGATCTTTAAGCTTTTTAGTTTTTCTAATTTATAATTTTAGTTTTTCCTTTTTTTAGTTAATTAACCCTAATCTTAACCCTAATCCTAACCTTAATCCTAACCTTAATCCTAACCTTAATCTTAATCCTAACCTTAATCCTAACCCTAATCCTAACCTTAACCCTGGGATCCTTCTCCAACCACTATGTATGTTAGTTTCAGATAATAATAATAAAATCTATATCCAGCATGTCGTTAATTATGAGACAGAAGCACAACAACGCCCTGGTGTACACGTAGAACCCGACCGGTCTGGGGAGGTGGCGGTCCCCGGCCTTGATACGCTCTACATGATCTGCAAAGGAAATTTCTCAAGGCGGATTATCAGTGTCTGAGTCGATACACCCTCCACGGTCCCCCACGATGGAAACGAGGCTGGATAAATGCCCAAGTACTCTTGAGTTACGGGCGGCGATACTCAAAGTCCGTTTAGGTAACTCCAGTACGAACCACGACCCCTGAATTAATATAAGGAGGGGTTATGATGACGTAAGCGTGTTTCTTTTTCGAAGTATCTCCTTTACCGGGACAACAATTCCCCGGGGCACGGTACACATACCTAGTCCCCTAATTAACACCTGGGCAATTACTCAACTCTCGCATCACAAAGTTTCAAATTTCATCAAAGATATTGGGCATAACGAGCTCGTTGAGAATTGTCATCGTCAAGAATTCGCAATCTGAAAACTATTTCTTATTTTGATATCCGATTAATATCCGACATACCAGATTTCAATGAGCGGTAACCCCAGCTCCCGAGGCGGACATTTGCCAATTTGCACCCTCCTTCGCCAACACTTCAGCATCATGACTAAATAACCATTTTCGTCTCTCATCATATCCCCAGAATACAGGATTCTCGTCGCCATTAATTTGCAGTTTCTGGTCGCGTAACTTTTGCTCTTCGCCGTCGTCAATGTGCAAAATGTATTGGTGTTCCCGCGTCTTAGCCTGGACGAGAGTCGCTCGTGGCTTACGAGCTGCTTCATAACGCTCTAGTGCGCTTTTAAGATCTATATCCATTGCCAAACATTGTCGAAGCGCAGCAGCATCCTCAAACGATTGGGCGGCACCCTGAGCAAGATATGGAAGCATGGGATGGCAGCTGTCACCAAGAAGCACAGCTTTACCAGAGGTGTGTACCCAACGCGATAAATCAGGTAAGTCGCAAAGCCTCCATTTCATAAAGTCGCCTGTAAGGGCGCATAGCTTTTGCACGCGAGACTCCCACTGACCAAATCGGTTGCAGAGTTCGCGATTGTCTCCCTTAATCACCCATACTTCATCGGTAGTCTCGTTATACGACGTCGCGCACACGACGATATTATATAACTCGCCATTGCGGATAGGATAACCAACAAGATGCGCGTCCGGTCCGCACCAAGAAGTGGTACAAGGGTCCGTGATTAAGTCTGCCAGTTCGGGATCCGCAAGCAACTTCTCTCCTGGGATGAGTATCCTATATGCCACATCTCCCGTATCGCGGGGAATGTCGGGTTGACCTGTAAGTAAAGGTCTTGCAATGGATTTAATCCCGTCGGCGCCAATTACCAAATCCGCCGTAAATACTTCGCCGTTCTGTGTTGTAGCGCTCGGGGCTTCGAAGTCATACGAAACAACTCGCTTCTGATTGAGTACCTCGACACCAGCTCTCCGTGCCGCTGTTAGGAGAGCTTCGTGAAGGTCTGCGCGATGTACGAGGTAATACGGAGCACCATGTGTCTCAACGATATTATCAAATGGTAGCTTAACCATAGTAGATCCATCTTGCCATCGAACAAAATGGTACCGCCTTGATACCGATTTCTTCATTTTCTCCAGATCAACACCCCAGCGAAGCAGAAGTCTGCTTGAATTAGGGGGTACCCGAATGCCTGCACCAGCCTATCTCCATAATTAGTCTAGGTACTACAATTTCCGTTATCGCTACCATTTGATGGTAGATAATGGCCTCTCACCTCGGCGAATTCTGGCGCCGCATCAATTATGCGAACTTTATGGCCATCAGTTTGAAGGGCGAGACCAGTTGCAAGACCACCTAACCCCGCACCGACGACAAGGACATTGAGAGATCTCTTTGCTTGAGGCATCTTAAAGAACACGTACTGAAAGCTATCAAAGAAGTTGTAGAGGAGATGTGAAGCTATGTCGCATTACTATGTCTATGCTATCTGATAATGCAGCTCTTTCTTTATATAACCATTATGGAAGCTATCCTATGCCGCCGTATAGCCTCTTCTGGATCTCGCCGTCAGATGTTAATCGATAGTCTCGACCCGACCGTACGGGAACTAACCGGACGGTGTCATGATTCCTGTACCCACCCCACCCTTTTCCATACCTAGGTAGGTATTTAGGAAGCGAGTAATATCTTTCAGCAAGTTATTACCTCATGCGTTACCCCATGCTACCCTTGCTCAAGTGGAGGCCGGAATGATGACTCCGTACCCAATTGCTTGGTCGAGCCCCGGATCTTCTCCGCAACCCCAGATATGAAGAATCTTGGCTCTAGAGCTAGTCTCAATAGCTTGCAACGCGTCGCCGAGCAAGTCTAAGGTCTCTAATTGAATGCAAACTTTGTATAAGACCGGGAATATAACTCCTCATAATATCTACCTGGAAAATATGGTCACCCAGGCAGAATAATGAGACTTGGTCTATCATTCAGCTTGTTAGGTTCAGAGCCACAGACCCACATCATATCGTCAGTTAATCCAGGTACATTTCACGATGACCACAAGTTTAGACAGGCCTCGCCATCTCTCACGAGAGCCCTCCGAGCTTGAAAAACACGACATGGCTCATATAGAGACTCCAACAGACGAGGAAGATATTACGGATCCTGTCGAGGCAAAAAAGGTGCTACGAAAGGTCGATTGGCGTATCATTCCATTGCTTCAATTCCTCTATATGTTAACGTTTCTTGATCGCGTTAACATTGGAAATGCGAGGCTTTGGAATTTGGAACGCGACCTGAAAATGTCCGGTTATGATTATAATGTTGTGGTACTGAGTTAGTTGATGCCCCTACCTTGCCCCTTTTGTCACTCGCTGACCTCACTAACCTTGCGAAGTTTTTTATGTCCCATACATAATTCTCGAACTTCCATCAAATTACTTCTTTAATCGAATCGAGCCAAGGAAATTTATGGGAGTTATCGTTATGGGATGGGGATGTAAGTTACCTATTCCCGACACAAGAACCCCCTCCAGACATTCTTGGACTTGAGAGCTAACCAATATCATTCAGTGACGGTTACTTTTTCTGGTTTTTCTACTAGTTTTGGTGGCCTCCTCGTTGGTCGAATATTTATTGGTATTTTCGAGGCAGGAATGTTTCCAGGATGTATGTACTTGATATCTGGGTAAGTGATCTCCCCCTAGGTGTGAAGAATTATACCCAGGTATCCCATCCATCCCCGCGCGCGTTCAATACATACCTAGGTAGGGACTGAACATGTCACAACGGCCTTGGTACTCTCACTAGAAATCATCTATCCGATGGTTATCTGACATTTTCTTTCATTCAAACTAACTAAATTTTAGGTGGTATCGACGGCACGAACTTGTAACACGTATGGCTTTCTTCTTCGTCGCCAACGACATTGCGGGTACAATATCAGGATTACTTGGCGCCGGTTTAGGATCCCTTGATGGGGCACGTGGATATTCTGGATGGCGCTGGATTTTCTTTATTGAAGGTGCTGTAACATGCATCGCAGCGGTCCTTGCCTGGTTTTACGTTCCTCCATTTCCGGAGAACAGCAATTTCTTAACGCCAGCTGAGAAGAAATGGCTACTTAATCGACTAAAATCCGACAACAAAGGCATGTCCCATGAAAAGATGACCATCCGAAAAGTCGCAGATTCACTCAAGGACTGGAAGGTCCTTACCTCTGGCGTACTCTACCTCGCTGTCTGCACTACAGCCTATGCCATATCTGTTTTCCAACCTACTATTCTACGTACCTTTGGCTGGGATGATCTCAAGTCAAATCTTCTAAGCGCACCACCACGACTCGCATCCGGCATCGTTTCTGTTCTGATTGGCATCTGGTCAGATCGAATTCAACGAAGAGGCGTGTTTTGTCTTGGTGGTTTCTCCTTAAGTATGCTAGGTCTATTTCTCATCGCATTTTTAAAAGGTAGCCTTAGATACATGGGTATCTATTTTGCTGCTATTGGGATTTACATAGTACAACCTTTATGTATCGCCTGGTGGTAAGTACACTCCCCTGGAATGCGCCAAAATGGTCAGGCCTTCTAACAAGTAATAAATAGTGCGAACCAAGTGACAAGTTCTGCCAAGAGGGGAACCATCACCGCCTTCGCTGGTACTCTAGGACAATTCGGTGGAATTATCTCAGCTCTAGTATTTCCATCTAAGGATGGACCTCAATACCTTCCTGGAATCATGACCTGTGTCGCTTTTCAAATAGCAGGAGTTATTGCTGCCATTAACCTATGGGTTTGTTTGTCTTATGAGAATAGACAACGAGAAGCAGGAAAGCGTGATCATTTACGGGAACTTTCCCAAGAAGAACAAGACCAACTCGGGGAGAAACATCCTGACTTTAGGTACACTGTCTAGCAGCTTACATGTTTCATATGCTCGATCTTATCAAGCTATCTATTTATCTTCCCAATTCAATGGTTATATCTTGCACAAATAAATTGATGGCACCGACAACATTGTTAAAGACCATAGCCATCAATTTCTACATCTTACCCCTTTGACCTTATATCTATATCCCACGAGGAGCGATATTGGAAAGTGTCCCTGTGTAGGATGCAAACACGCAATATTCAAGATCTCGTATCACAATCAATCATTCCATCAGCATACCTAGGTAAAGGATCAACGCGCAATGCGTAAATAAATATCCTTGCTATTCATGTCGCATAATACCCCCATAATCGAGAGGCATCTCAATATCAGTACCTACCAAGGAGCTAATCCAATCAACGCCATTTGCAGTTCCTCCAACATCACCAGCCCAGTTACCAAAGCCATCAGGTCCAGCCCCACCTTCGATCGTATTGCCTAAAGGCATCATAGCATTTGACCAGTAGAAAGAGTCCAATACCTCAGAACCTGCGAAAGCTCCTGTTGCCAATTGCGATGAATCCGGCAGCATACGGCTCGGCTCCATACCTCCATCTACTCCTATTCCACCAGTCTCTAAGCCATCATTCGTATTCATCGCCTTGGGTGGTTTGCAACGATAAGTAACGTAGTCGGCAAAGGCACCTATCAGCCTTGTAAAACGTTTCATAGTACCACTCTTCTCAGCTCTAACAGCCACAGCCCTGAGCTGCGCGACAAGGTCGCCAAGAGTTACAAGTACTCTTTCATCCTCCGAGGTTGTTTGACGCCGCAACATGCCTAATGATAAAACCATTGAGGCCCAATAAACGTAAAAGATATCCAATCCCGATACACCATTTATTAGATCGAAAGAGTCCAATAAAAGAATTATCATGGCCATTTGTCCAGCATGGCGAAGACAAGTACCAGCAAGAAGGATTTGCCGACTCGTCGCGTGGTTCTGTCCTTGGCTTGATGCTTGTCCTACGGATAATTCCTGAAGAAGGAATGGACGAGTTGTGAATAGTGCGATATAATGGTATTGCAGATGTAACATTAACGCAGCCCTCAGTGATGATCGACTCTGCCATCGCAACAGCGACTTAAGATCATCAATCGCTATAGCGCTGGGTTCCTTATCATCAAAAATACTCTGCCCGGTTTTTATGGGTGGTAAATTTAACCAATCCTGCTTCGATAGGTCTAATTTCCACTCATCGAGATCCAACAAGGTAGCTTCAGGGCTTAAAGGTTTTGAGGTACCAGCCACTCTCAATTCCGTGTCTATGCCTCCTTGGATGATTCTGCTTCTACCCAATATCCGATGTAGTCGCAAGGTATATGTTACTAACGCAGCATCGCCTCCGCCACCATTGCCGTCCACTAGAATATTCTCATATTAGTATGCCTTAGTTTTGCTCCGAGTAACTTGGATCGGATTCCACTAGAAACTATAATGGAACCTTCAGGGCTCTTCTAATCCATCGGCACATCTACTCCACTTCATCCGAGTTCATAATAGACCGTACAAGGAAATATTATGGGTATAATAAATGGGATTACTCACAAATACCTGCACGTGGTGGAATAACTTCAACATCGGAATCATTCATACCACTAGGCCGACCAAGGCTAGTAGCCAGAAATTGTTCGAATCCATAAAGCGTACAGAAAATGCGCTTTCTAATTTCCCTCTCAATAGGGTTGAATGCAAACCCGGTATCTTTTCGATGGAGACCTAATGCAAAAGCCAATCTCGTTGCTGTTCCAACAAGGTTCCAAGTCGCATTCCGTTCGTTGTTATTATGTAGAAACAATCCTAAAAGGAGTAGAGCCCTTAGGTTATAAAGTGTGCATTTACTTATAAGATGCGGAAGAAGGGATCTCGCAGATGATACACAATGTTTCCTCAATCCGACATGATCGAAGCTATTTCCGCCTATAGTCGAATCGCACATACTTCCAAATGCGATCATCATGTAGATACAAGCGAGCAAACCTATGTTAGGTTCTTTCTCGTCATATGGGTGACTACTATTTTGGCGCATCTTCTGTGTTTGAATTTCGTAGTCGCCTTCAAATGTCCCACGGTGAAAAAGGACAAAGTCTTCGTGGACGTATTGGAAGAAAGATTGCAGCAATTTTTCAAGTATGCCTTGTTCGGGTAACCTCTTCCAAAGATCGTCTATCCCGACCGTTGACTTCCGTATGAAGTCGCTCTCTAGGGAGACAATGCTACCAGGCGAACGTTGGTCGCGCGTGGCAGCGATAGAAGCATCATCAGCAAGATGTCTTGAATCTACAGGATTATCATGGGCTTCCTCCACTTCGAGTGCTTGAGCTCCATCATCTTCGGTGAATCGTGAAGCGGCATTCGGAGGGGCGAGATAATGTATACCAGGCTTTTGCTCTCTTGAGATAAGAAGCCTTCGAAGTTGACCAAGAAATTGAAGACCTCCGGAAGGCCCAATGTAATGCTCTTTACCAGAAGTATCACTCACAAGAGATGCAGTCCCTTCAACGGGCTTAATGTTCTCCTGTGATGTGATACCATTTACTTCAAGTCTCGCTCCTAAATTTGCTGACCGATTAGCACTAGTAAGTATGGATGTCCCCCCATCACTAGAAGATTCCGATTGTTGACATATCCTTAAAGCTTCATCTATCCTTATCGGTACTTCTGAACCATCCTGAGATAGATCTGGCATACTATATCCTTTGGATTTGCCAAGTCGCATTAGGTTCTCCACCGAGTCTGTAGGTTCATTTGGAAACGCCCCTTTGACGATAGCTTCTAGACAACGAAACCTATCTACATCTTAGCGTACGACGTTACAGAAATGAGTTAGTCATTTGAGGGTCTTTCTTATCCCATTAGTATGACCTACCGATCACTAAGATCTTCGATATTCCCATAAAAACGGGTCTTGCGAGGGAGCGTGAATGTACAGTCTACGCCTTGCCCTAGACATGTTGTACAGCGATTCGTGTCCTCGGATGCCGGGACACATCTGCAGCGTTTCTATTTTGGTAATTGGTCAGTTTGATGACCGGATATCAAATTTGTACCGATTGGGATCCACCATCAGATCCAGGCCCTTCTTCAACACATACCTTCCGACAAAGATCACAAGATTGGATACCACGTTTTCGTTGATCCTCTGGTACACGACGTGCGCGTCGTTTAGCTTCAGCGGCTCTTAGTGTACCACCAGAGGCTCTCATATTTCCCGGATGAATAATTCCTTGGAAACGTCGGATCGTATATTCCTGGTCTTGTTTTGAATAAAGGGTCAAGACCCCCTTTTGTATGATTCCGGGTCTGTGTCACCCAAATTGGAGAAATGCGGAGATATGTGGGGTAGACAAGGAGAAATATGGGTAACTAATTCTTGGCACCAGGTTCTCGGTAACACAAAGCCTAGCGTCATTATCTACTAACTGTGCACTAATCCTTAATAGGAAAGTACCTAGATATCTCAGCAATCGAACAATTCCTTTACAGAACTGTATAGCTTTGTACCATTACGTTTTAATTTATCAGGGACATAGAAATTGTATTGTATCTTAATATTCGTTCATTTCAGTCTAATTGGCTATAAGTATTAAGCATAGAATTCACCAATAAGTTGAGATCTGCTCGGTAAAACCAGGTACTTTGTTACAAGATAAACGCAACGCTTTTAAGCAACAATTACGTACCCCTCCATCTCCATCCCTGCCCCTCTTGCCTCTTCTATTTTCTACCTTCGACCTTCGACCTTCGATCATCTATCAAACAACCTTGGAAGACATCGGTTTCATCAGCCCAACTTTAGCTACTGAAATCAGCTACTAAAATCAACATATTCGGAATCGATTCTATCAATTCGGTCGAAAGAAAATGGCGACTATTTCTCGTCAGCAATTTTCTCTACCATCCTCCCGCATAATTGATTACGCCCTATGGTCAGAATCATCCAATCCTAACGCCCCTGTTATTCTTCTTTCCAACTCTTTATGCGCCCCATATCCTACCTGGGAACGCGTAGTCCCGGAATATACATCTAGGGGTTTTACAGTCATAGCTTATAGCTTCCCAGGCCATGGTGGTTCTACGACCCCAGAAGATCTTTCTTCTACAAATTTTGAGTCACTTGCCGATGATGTTCAGGCCCTTCTAAATCATCTTTCTATTGAACGGCTGCATGCCTGGATTGGTGTT
The DNA here is from genome assembly GCF_022578975.1 of Hypoxylon trugodes. NCBI lineage: Eukaryota > Fungi > Ascomycota > Sordariomycetes > Xylariales > Hypoxylaceae > Hypoxylon > Hypoxylon trugodes. The sequence continues at coordinate 4,135,777 of NW_026250018.1, read as the reverse complement.
AGCATGGGTGCTTCTACTGGGATTGTATTCGCCGCAAAATATCCCAGCATCATCCAGAAGCTAGTCATATGTGATACGATTTCCTCCTCTCCAGTCAACGCCGGAACCGATGATGTTTTCGCACCAAGAATTGCGGCTGCTCGCAAAGCGGGCAAGATGGATGACCTAGTTGAAGGAACCATGGATCGATGGTTTGGTCGCGCTTGGGTTGATGCCAATCCAGAAGAAGCAAATCGCGTGCGACAAATCATGTTGACGACGAGCATTGATGGATTTGAGACGTGTTGCGCTGCCCTCCAGAGCAAATCGTACGATTTGCGACCATTGACGGTAAAGGCTGGTCAGAGTGTTGACGAAGCCCTGTTCATCGTAGGCGATAAAGACGCGAATCTACCAGAATCCATGCAAGAACTACGGAAAGGCGTTGAGCAGGGACTACAAAGCAAGGGAATCGTTTCTCATGTGGACTTCCATGTCATTAAAAATGCTGGCCACGTATGTTACGTTGATGGTTTTGACGAGTTCATCGCCATCACCACACAATTTCTCAAGCAAGGGTAATCGTTGGCCTTGATGGTACGGTATTGGTTTGAGATGAAGGTTAACGATGATACGAGCGCTGTTATTTCGTTTTAATAATAATTAGTAGTACAATTAAATAAATTCAAATCTTGCTAAATTTGTGATTCGCTTCAACTAGGAGATGTGGTCCCAATTCGTCCAATTGAGAACAACCAGATAACATCATGCACTCCTTGAATTCATCTTCCAGAATCCTCAAGGCATTAATTACTCCATACTCTCCATCATATGCTAGTCCCCATAATACCGGTCTACCTATCCAAACCATATCAGCTCCCAGACAGAGAGCCTTGAAAATATCGGATCCTCTTCTAACACCACCATCAAAGTGCTATTCAATAATACTATGTCAGTCTAAATCCCAAGAGTACCTAGACATCTACCCAAGGAGCAATATAGTCAAGCAAAAAGGTGGGGGGAGGGCGTCAACTTACAATCGGAACTTTTCCACCCACGGCCTTTACAATTCCCGGTAAGACGTCGAGCGTCGGTGGTGCTTGATCAAGTTGGCGTCCACCATGATTAGACACAAATATGGCGTCCGCACCGTGTTGGACGGAAAGAATGGCATCCTCTGCCCCCATAATGCCTTTCAACCAAATCGGAAGTCTCGTTAATGACTTCAACCACGGAAGTATATCCCATGTGAGAGATGGATCTGAATAATTAGTTGAGTGCACGATGTTCCTGACGTTAGGTAGAAGTTAACAAACCAAGTTTATTCGCTGTTGAACCACTTGCGCTCAAGGTACGGCGTTTCCCTGCTTCCAAGTCTCCAGTTCGTAATTCTGATCCCGTCTTCACACCCAGTTCATCGGGGAAATTAGCCATCTTCAAGTGAGGTGGTAACTTGAACCCATTCCTAATCTCTGTCAATCGACGTCCAAATTGGGGTGTATCAACTGTTAACACGATGGCTTTATATCCACAAGCTGTTTATAGTTAGAACGCCACATATAATCTGGTCTATCCAGCGACGTACCCTCGGCTCTGTGGATAAGTTGTTCCGTCACAGAGCGGTCTTCAAAAACATACACCTGAAGGACAAGTTCGGAAGGGCCTTTCAATCCTGTGGTATGCCTGGCAGCATCTGCAGCTTTTTTCACTTCGTCCAGACTTGTTGTACTATAGGTACTTAATCCCATCACAGTTCCATAACCACCGCAAGCACGTGCAGTGGCTTCCTCTCCATCCGGGTGGGCCATCTTCTGCATCGCAGCTGGAGCAACGGCGCATGGAAACGGAATGCTATTACCATCGGGAAACACCTTGATCTGCGTTTGTAGGTCTTTGACGTTACGCAACGCGCGTGGCCGAATATGATATCGTTGATAGGCGGTACGATTTGCCCGAAGTGAACACCCGTCTAGTGCACCGCCGTTGAAGTAATCCCGAACCATTTTCGGCAGGACTACCGAGGCATGCCGTTCGAGATCATCAATCAAATAAACATCCTGTTTCCTCGCCATTGTATATTAACTGGGTATCGAACCCTACAATAACCCACGTAATAGACCCAAATGAAATACCCGCAATTGTTCTCAATACCGTAAACTAGTCAAACCCAAGCAAAACAGAAACAAATGTGAGTTGTTGATTCGGGTGCCAATACATTTTATAATTTTGTAGTTACAGGATCCATGACTCCGGAAATACAGAGTATGAACGGATATACAAATCATTGTGCTAAGGTGTATTATACCCATCAATATTGGGACTGCCCAAGTCAAGAATTGACGGCGCTTCAACCAACCAAAGTTGGATTAAAAAATCGCATTTAATTATACCAATTGAGGTTGAGTGATGACAATTTACGACTCAGAATTATTGCTAACTCGACTCGATGACGAGGAGGCTTCTTAATCGGCATAATATTACCCCGGGTGCACATACCACCAAGTAATTACGGAATGGAAGCTCTATTCATACATTAGACGCTATCAAGGACGACTTCTATCAAGGCACATCGTCTCTCCTCTCTCACGATTTTGATTGCCTTCTTACACGCTTCGTCAACCTCGTCGACTGAAGTTACCTTTTTCCACCATGCATTTCCGGCTCCTTCGGCAATCTTCCCAAACTCTGGTGACGGAGTTATAGAAGTCATTACCCGATCACTTAATCTGCCTTCAATTTGTTTGTTTCCTGCCATTTCCGGGTTAAGTCTTAAAAATGCGTTCTTAGGACTTGCCCATCCACCATTATTCCATATGATCGTGAGAAAAGGTGTATCATACTTCTTCGCCATCCAATATGCACAACTAGGTACACCGAATAGCCAAGTCCCATCGCCAGTGAAGGCCACAATTAGATCATCGGATCTTCCTAATTCCCTCAAAGCAAGAGAAGCACCAACCGCAGCACCAGAATACCAACCTAATGAACCTCCACCACTACCAATTAGCGAAAGCGGAAGATCATGATGTAGATGATCTGCGACGTTTCCCAGATTGGTTGTGCTCTCATTAAGGCCTACCATACGTATTCCCGCGGTAGCATCCCGAAGTCGCGACATGAAATATGGCACAGTTACTCTACCATCTCCTCGACACTCTTCGGCTTTCCGTAATTTACTAGTCCTTCGATCGAAACGTTCTTGCAAATACCTCTTTCGTTCCTCGATACGCTCTTTCGACCGAGACTGACTAAATTCATCGTTTGCTCGTATTGATGCGCATAACTGGCTCAGCGCCAACGCAGAATCGCATTTCCATCTTCGCTCGCATGGTAAAGACCATAAAGTCGTCTCCTCTTTCAATGGATCGCTATCAATATGGAATATTCTCGCTTGTGACGATGGTTTGCTCTGCGCTGGTATCCAAGGAACATCAGCATCAACGACAAGTACCACATCGGCTTCAGCTAAAGCGGGCAATTGGCCACCACCATTCCATTGATGGCCTTGATGAAGGAAAGATGTTGTTGAAAAATTGTTATATATGGGCGCATTTTCATGAACCGGTATGGATAATAGTTCCGCAAGAGCTTTTAGCGCTTCGAAGCCATCCGATGAGCGACCACAATAGCTAGTGACAATCAAAGGCCTCCTCGCTTTTAGAAGGACACCAGCTAATTCATCCAAGGCAGAGGGAGATAGCCCGATAGGCTCAACAGCACTGTTCTTTTTGTAGTCGCGCACTGAGTCCACTTGCGTATTTACTTCCTCAAACTCCTCACACAATGTCTCTCTGCTCGCGATGAGATATACGGGCCCTTGTGGCTGGCTCATAGCAAATTGCAGCGCACGCAATACAATCTGAGCAGCATTATGTGGTCTGCGAATTTCATGCTCATAACGCATATATTGACGAACGATCGCTCTCTGGTCTGGTACATCCTGAATCCAATGGATATATTCGTTTCTGCTTCCGGGAATCTCCCCCGCCATAGTGACAGGAACGGTACCCGCAAGTATCACTACTGGGATACGCCCTTTAGAGACATTGTGGATTGCGCCAGCTAGCCCTTGAGTACCACATTCGACATGAACAAGCACGGCAGCCGGTCGTCCCGTAATTTGAGCAAATCCAGATGCAGCTGAGAGAGCATTCATCTCATTTGGAGATGTAAATATTTGAAGTTCATTATGTGACCTCGATGCGAACTCGGACAGGAAAGCTGGGTGATCAGATCCCAAATTCACGAACAGATGTGATATTCCCGCGGACCTCAGCGCATTAAGGATGGCAGCAGCGCCTGTGAGATGCCTTTGAGGGGGCATTGTAGCTTGAGACATGGATGATATTTTTAGTTGATTTCGAATTTTTTTGTCAACGAGAATTGGATAATTGCTCATTCTCTTAGCTCTAGGCATCGACGAGTAGCTACGCCATTAAGATAAAGTACGTCTTCTTCAAGCACCTACTTCTATTCCGCCGTATACTTGAAATTCCAGAGCGTAGACTATCCCGGTCAACCAACTAAGCGATGTCAACTAAATCGTAACTATTCGAACTAGCGAAAGTCGAGAGGAGGGGCGGAGTCATGATTCCGACGCATATCAATGTGAATGAGCTGAGTTGGAGATGTGGAGACAACATATTGCCCCATTCCGATCGATATCTTACGAAGCATCATACGCTACATGAAATAAACTACCCTCAGCGGCCTTTCATATTGCGCGGCATTATTAGTAGCTTTACCTTTGTTGGTCTCGCTGCCATGATCTAAAAATTGTGACAGTTCAAGCAATACAGAATGGACGCCAAAGCTTTAGAAATAGGAGTTGATGGGAAGCAAAAACCGGACTCGAAAGAAGGCATGGGTGATCCCCAGGCACTTTTTATAGATGGCTCATATTGTTCCAGCTTGGATGGCGCAACATTTTCTGTTACGAATCCTATGACAGGGAAGCACTTATATGAATGCGCATCAGCGAGTACGGATGATTATGCCCGGGCAATTCAATGCGCTTCAATTGCATTTAACTCATGGTCAAGATCAAGTCCTTCCAGTCGTCGTCTTATATTCTTGAAAGCTGCAGACATCCTAGAAGCTTACCTTGACGGAGACGCACCAGCAATTCTATCTGCAGAAGTCTCAGCAACGACGAGCTGGGTTAGGGTGAACATTCTAGCCACTGTGGGCATACTCCGTGAAACAGCAGGCTTAGTAACACATATCAAAGGTGAAATTGTGCCAGCCGACCGACCAGGAACAACAATTCTAATCGAAAGGGAGCCCCTGGGTGTGGTATTCGCGATCAGTCCTTGGAATGCACCTGTAAGCTAGCTTTTACACTATAAGTCATGATTCTTCGCAGCAGACTAACGAATGCAAAGGTCAACCTCACTGCGCGTGCCGTCGCTACTCCACTCATATGTGGCAACACTGTTATACTCAAACCATCGGAATTCTCGCCAAAAAGTCAACATCTTCTTGTACGTGCCCTTCACGCTGCAGGGCTCCCACCAGGCTGTTTGAACTTTTTACCAGTATCACCGAGCCAGACCCCAGTCGTCACTGAATATGCTGTGAAGCACCCTAGTATCCGTCATGTAAACTTCACCGGAAGTGACCGAGTCGGTAGGATCATTGCAGGGTGGGCTGCAACTTGCCTGAAGCGATGTGTCCTTGAACTGGGAGGGAAAGCTCCTGTAATTGTTCTCGAAGATGCAAATCTCGAGGATGCTGTGGAAGCCGTTATATTCGGAGCCCTAGCTAATGCAGGTCAAATATGCATGTCCACCGAGCGGGTACTCCTTCATAGCTCTATAGCAAAATCGTTCAAGAATATTCTCCTTCGACGAATTGAGGGTATCAAGGTTGGAAATCATGAAGAAGACTCGACGGTATCGATGTCCGGCCTATTTTGCCCCGCCTCAGCCGATCGCGTGCAGACTTTACTGAACGAAGCCATCAAATCGGGTGCTAAATTGCTATACGGTGATACATCAGTATCGGGGCCAAATAGTACAATAATGGGACCTCATATCATAGATGGTATAACGCCTGACATGGAAATATTTCACAAGGAGAGCTTTGGACCACTCATTTGCCTATGTTCATTCGAAACCGATGAGGAGGCAATAGGACTTGCTAACGGTACCGACTTCAGCCTGTGCGCTGCCGTTTTTTCGCAGGATATAATGAGGGCACTTGAGGTGGCACGGCGAGTAAAGGCAGGAAGCTGTCATATCAATGGTCCTACAGTCTATATCGAGGCGACTCTACCTAATGGTGGTGTCGGGGGTAGTTCTGGATATGGCCGCTTCGGTGGGATCGCAGGAGTGTACGAATTTACAGAGCCTAAAATAATTAGTCTCGGTAAATCAGGGATGAAATATTCTTTCTAAGCAAGAATTACATAGAAAACATTATGATAATTCGACGCATGTCAATATCCAAGCTTCAATAAAGCTCTAATAATTTTTATTGAAGTGGACTTAGAAGGTTGAAGGTATTCTGGAAGTGTTCTAGAAGTAATCTAAAATCATGGTTCAGCCATTAAATCGGGCTTTCATTCACGATGCTTCCTTCCACGAGCACTCTCAATGCTGTTAAATCTAGGCAGGTATAATTGTTAATCAAAGAGCTACTAGGCAATTGCATCCTGTCCTTGGTGCGTATTCTCGGTACCTCCCAAGTATTTAGGTCTTAAGGCAGAAGTTGCTGCAGGCTGCAAGGTTGTATGCACAGATAACGGGGCGCTCCTGCCCAACAACGACGTTTGGCACCCTTTATTTTCTTCAAGTATTCAATCTCAATCGGCCTCTCTACTCTTACATTTAGCTTTGTCTCCCTAGAGTTCCCAAGGCCATCTAGTCTCGCGTCCTTCATTCCACCATCCTAGCATTTGAAGCATTTAAAGGCATTTCTCTTCCATCCCTCGTAGTAATTTACTACCAACCTGAGAACACAAACAAACGAGTGAACACGCCAAAATGAAGATGGACCTTGCTGAAGATATCTCCCAGAAAACCGCCGGATTTATACAATCTAGCAACCACAGGGATCTTCTTGATATTGTCGATTCACTTAGATCACATGGCGTCAGTCAATATATTGATCTACCACAAATCATCGTGTGCGGTAGCCAGTCATCAGGCAAAAGCTCCACACTCGAATCCCTTTCTGGTATATCCTTCCCGACTGCAGAAGGACTTTGCACTCGTTTCGCTACCGAATTGATCCTCCGGCGAGGTGACAAGCCTGAGATCAAAGTACACATCCAACCGAGCAGCGATAGGAGCAAGAATGAGAGAAAACGCCTATTTGCTTTTGCTAGGGAGACAAAGGATCAGGATGATTTTCCCAAGATCATCGAAGCCGCCAAAAGTGCGATGGGACTCACCGGCAGCGAGGGTGCCAAGATATTCAGCACTGATGTATTGCGCATCGAGAGCACATCGCCCACTGCACCTAACCTAACCTTAGTCGACTTACCAGGCATATTCGGTGCCTCTGATAAGAATCAATCCGATGACGACGCAACCTTGGTTCAAGAACTAGTATTGTCTTATATGCGCCAGCGTCGCAGCATCATTCTTGCTGTTGTTGCAGCAGACAACCCTTTCGCCAACCAACCTGTAACCAAATTTGCTCGAGAGATCGACCCTTCCGGCCTCAGAACCCTTGGACTCATTACGAAACCCGACAAAATCGACAGGGGCTCGGACAGCGAACGTTACTATCTGGAATTAGCGCAGAATCAAAACGTGAAGCTGTCTCTTGGATGGCACGTCCTGCGCAACAGAGGCCACGCTACCTCTGACGATACGATCGAGGAAAGGGATGAGAGAGAGGCAAAATTCTTTGCTGATTCCATCTGGAACACCCTCGATGAGTCACGACGGGGTGTAGAGCCGCTGAGATCCCGTTTGCGCCTTGTGTTATGGAAACAAATCCAGAGAGGACTACCGGGCGTGAAAGCTGAGGTGCAATCTGGCATAAAAGATTGTCGACTCAAATTAGCACAACTAGGCAAAGCGCGCAGTACGAGTAGGGAGAAACATACCTACCTCCAACGAATCAGCAGTCGGCTTTCTAAGCTGGTCCGAGCAGCTATTGATGGCGTATATGCTGATATCTTCTTTGAGTCCATACCTGGTCGACATGATGCTTTTGAGAGGAGATTACGCGCTCATGTCCAAAAGATCCTTAGCGAATACTCCGAGAATATGCGTGTTGATGGTCACACTCTAGAGGTCGTGGAAGACGATTTAAAGCCGACTAGATTGTCCCCTAGGCGGTATGTCATGAGGGAGGATTATCTAGAGGTTGTAAAGGATCTCATGGTCGAATGCCGCGGCCGTGAGCTGCCTGGAACATACAACCCTCTTGTTGTCGGGGATCTATTCAGCAGACAATGCAAGCCTTGGGAGCCAATCACGCAAAAATTAGTCGAGCAGATCCATGAGGCCGCAGCAAGTAACTTCAATAAAATCGTGTTTGAGATTTGCGACAGTAATACTAAGACCCGCCTCATGAAAGAGCATATCCAACCGGCATTACATCGTCTGCGACAAGATCTGAAGGATAAAGTCGACGAATTATTAGAGCCTCATTTATCGATCCATCCAATCACATACAACGACTATTTGACGATTACGGTGCAAAAGATTCAGACCGAACGCCACGACCGCAAATTCGATGCATTGTCCACGAAGATCTACGGGTTAACATCGGAGACCACGTCTTCGAATGTCACATTCAACTCTCAAAATCTTCTTTCCGAGTTGAAGTTGGGAACGCGACCAAACGTTGAGGAATATTCTGCCTCACTCGCAGCAGATGTTGCCGAAGCTTATTATCAGGTATTCTATTGATACTTATAACAATCACAAACTAGTAGAGTCCTCATACGTGGTGCTAATGAATTATAGGTCGCCCTAAAAAAGTTCATTGATGATGTCAGTGTTAATGCCATCGAGACTTGTCTTATCCAACGCCTACCAGATGTGTAAGTACATGACTATTTCAAATGATAAAAAGCGACGACGATATACTGACAATCCAATTACAGATTCTGTCCCGATGTTGTATGGGATCTTACAGACGAGGAAGTTGAACAATTGGGTTCTGAAGATGATGGCACCATTAAGGAACGTAACGAGACAACGAGAAAGTTGGTTATCCTTGAAAACGGTTTGAAGGCCCTTGATGCTTTTACGGCTCGATCGGCCCTTCATGCGGTAGGAAAGGAAGGACCGCGAACTGAAGACAGTTGAGTGCTTTGAGATATTTAGTGGCAGAGCTGGTGATGTTCCTTGATTGTATGGTGAGTACCTAGGTAGAAGAACAGGGCATTGTATTTACGACTTAGTCGTTCCCGTTCATAGGCAGGTTAATGACGATAATTACCACAATATGACCAGTACTGCAATATGACCCTCTTTGCTTTATTTTGTCATTTACAGGCGCTATGATCGAGCCTATGATAACTTGGTGGCGTTACCATTGCAGACGGTACGTGCTCAAATTACGCAGTTCCCCATGTAAATCCTACCTGGTCTCCTGGATCGAAATATGATAAAATCCTTCACATATGGATTTACCTAATTTACTATGCAGCTATGTAAGCAATTGAGCGCTCGGTCTCTCATCCATTGTTGAATCGAGATATAAAAGACATGGATAAGTTCCATCTCGAGAACAGACTTCAAGTTCGTCAGATGCCTTGCTTGTTTGCACGGACATTATCAGCACTGGGCGACTTGTGGCCGATGACTCGGACCTATGGTCCTTCGGGAAGCGTTCGCGTCGAACTAATTTGGGAACTAAGAATTTAATCTAAGCTCTCTTCAGAAGAGAACCGTTTACTTGGAACTAACTACTAGAATACCTAGATAAAACTAGATAGAATTGCCCGAAAGCGACGGGTCCGAGATCTAGTGCAAGTCCTCTAACTTATCGCACCCCGCAGCTTAGACGCCACTGACTTTCGACTTCGAATTGGGGCCTATGGGAGGTGACGGATATACGATCCGGTTCGCGCCATGGTTGTTGTGCTAGCGATGAAGGACGCCGGTCACTGCGCGAACTAGTCTACAATGTAACTTGTAGGGTTGGCTGTCAACCATCATACGATTACAGAGCTCTAGATTTGACAAGTTTGTATCCTGTCATTTGTCAATAAACTCTGACTTTAGAGGTTGCTGAAGCAAAGCCTAGGTACGGTACGTACGAGCAGCATTGGTGTGGTACCTGACGAGTAAGGGTTTTTGCTTTTTTTTTCGGCCCTCCCCGACGGAGATGTAAAAGTCCATCTTATCAAAATTTCTCCTTCGTATGACGTCGCGGGAATTATTCTACCCGTTTTCCTTCTGTTATTGTAGAGCTACAGGTATCATTTTACTAACACTTGGCTAGGTACCTAGGTAATTAAGCGAGGCGGCGGCACAGGGGTACCGTGATTGGATCGTCGAATTATGCTATGCTGCAGGGTAGTAATGTTTGTTTGCTTGGGGCTTTATCTACAACATAACTAGGTAAGTTTACGATATGAAATTTCTTGTCTTTTTCTCGAATAAATAAGAGGACTTACCTAGGTATACGATGCGTTGATAATATAGATATACAGTGATGTGACATTTTAAAGTATAGAATTTAGGTTAGCTGCGTCGGTTAAGCTAATTCCTTTGAGGTGTCTAAGTACTTGAGTACAGAGTACATTGTGTCGCTCTCTGCATGTCATCCCGTTGCTCTATTACCACGTATAAAATACTACCCAGATTCATAAGTACATATATTCCACGTATAAAATGTAGGCTATTGCAGTGTACCCAGCATACGTACCTAGGTGGTATCAGGGAGGAAAAGAAAAATGAACCCTTAACGCATAGAATGGTAACCAGTCTTGGCTATCAACTTGGAATGAATATCAAACAGTGTTGAAAAGATCATCCGACTGGATCAATACCGATGAAGAATTCTTTTCCGTATGCCCAGTCAAGCCAGCCTATCTCGTACATCCTTGATATCCGCTTCCCCTTGATAATCTACATTAGGATACGTACTATTGCACCTGGGTATATTAACCTTTCCGTACCGTACCAAACAGATATCCTTGAGAAGACATCCTTGAGAAGATATTAGTGTAAGAGTACCATACATGAGAATTGAAGGGAAAAGGACAAATTAGAGAGCTACATAGTTCGGTCGGGGCCCCTAGTTGGCCCCTTGGCACCCCTATGTAAGAATCCTGGTCCTTTTTCCCCGTCCCCAGTTCGGCGGTTCCTGCTGATCCTGATGAATCCCAGTTCCAGTTCCAGTTAAGTTCCAGTAGGTTGAATGTACCTACGTAGTTCCATCGTTGGATCGATCTCCCGAATAGGTTAAAACGATGCAGTAAAATCACCATAAATGGTTAAGTCTCAGGCACTCGTGTTTCCCGTTACACCAAAGTCCACTTTATAGTAGGTATATTTATACTAAAATATCGTTTCCTCATCTAAAATATGTAAGTGAAGGTTCCATATGTAGCTAACAAATAATCATACCACTTTTTATCGTTTGAAAGTTGTCTATTGGGAATAAGTAGTTGATTATTCCGACGTGGGCAGCTAGGTATGTATTGAAGAATACGACAAGAGGATTAGAAGATGAGAGGGTGAAAAAAAGAATACATACCCCTCTCGTTCTGGATCATCGTCAACTTTAATAACCCCTGTGTGACCACCTAACTTGTACATTACCTCTACCGAGGCACGTACCTTGTGCTACTCATCAAGCTCATCGGTCTACCCTTTAAGCTACCTACAGGAAAACTTACATATGAGTAGGTAGCTGTACATGTGGGCATACATGTATCGCTAGACTTACATAATATACCTGCATACAGGGCTTGTCACAATCTGGACTTGACTAGACTCATGAATACAACTTGACTTGATGATACACTCACCTCCCATTGTATTATCCTGGATTCATCTTATTTTCTTATTTCTTATTTCTTAGGATGTCTTTAAAATCTCACCATCTCGAAAAGGAATACGGTTGATAAGCTTACGGGAGACATTGACAACATTATTCTTAATTTTTTTATTCTCTAATTCAGGCAAATATCTACCCCCTGAACTTTTTATGCCTTCGTCTTGATTTTTCCCTTTCATTTTTTTATTTTATTTTATTTTATTCAACACTTCTCCCCTTTCCCCCACATTCACCACCATTATTTTCTCCACTCCGTACACCTGGAAGCTGTCCCATTGTACTATCCAGATAAGGTACCGGTACCTATAAGCTATGTTAGCTGGGTAGACCTGCCCAAAGTGAATAAGGGCCCCCCTCCTTTCCCCCTTTCTAGTTATCCTTAGGTACATGTATACCTAGGTAATAGCTAGCTCGGTACCTTAGCTTGCCTAGGTACTTAGTTGCTTAGGTAGCTTCGGGCACCTACCCCTCCCCATTCACTTTTTTTTCTTTCTCAGTGCTGATCTGATCGATCTAATTGCTTAATCTGGGTGACTTATCCGACCTGTACTTACACCTAAATCACTTTATTCTGTTACAGGCCGACCAACCAGCCAACCAAATACAACCTACCTAGGACTGGAGGGAAAATAAAAAATAAAAAGTAAAAAGAAAATCAAAGACAGAAGAAGAAAAAAACGAAAAGCAATTGGGTATACATACATACGTACATCCATACACATACATTCAGTCCTACATACATACAGCCAACCATACAAAAGTATACACGATCAATATGGGTCTCTTCTCCCGAAAACCTAAGACACCCAAGCCTATAGCACCAGGAGGAGGAGCTGGGAATGACACAGCGAGTTTGAACTCGGAAGGTTCCAACATCAGAAGCTCATCGGCAGGCAACTCACGAATTCATATTCACAATATCAACCGTACTTCAGCTGGCAGCGTACCTCAAACACCTCTTACACCCATGACGCCGCATCTCATGCCCAAAGTTAACCTACCAAAACCTCCCGACCCATCTCTCGATGCCGCCGGTTACCTGAGGAGTTTGGGCTCCGTCCGCGAGCGATCCAAAGTGGTGACCGATAAGGCCTTGCGCAATGGCTTGAACCATTTCGATGTTGACCTAGCTAAGTTTCCCGACGTTGTTACATTCGTATGCGGTATAATCAAGGTCCGAAGCCACCAAAATATTTCCAATCTCATGCAAGAGCCTACCTATAGGTGCTTGTATACCATGCACGTGGACACAGACATGCTAACTTACAACGACAGCGAGATTATGACCCGCCGTTTTCATCGATTCCGCCCCACGGCCGATATCAACATTTTTGTGTTGGTGGACGGGATCGCATCGCCAACCTACTCGCCACCTTCCCACAAAATGTCGATAGTTCCGAGAAATGTCGAAGTCTAGTGGACTTGTTCCTTGTCAGCGTCTTACTCGACGCTGGCGCAGGTACCAGTTGGAGTTTCAAGAGCGCCGAAAATGGTCGCGTCTACAGGAGGTCTGAAGGATTAGCCATTGCGAGCTTAGAGATGTTCAAAACGGTACGTGTGCAGCTCAAAAGGGGGCCGGTTTACGCAGGAGGGTGGATGCGTGAATCCTTCCGTCTAGGCTTAGGAGAATCGTGCTAATTCTTGCATTACTAACGAATAGGGACTTTTCTCTGGAAATCCAAGCAACAAATTCCAGGTAGACAAGGACGGATTACGGAAACTTACCGTCGAGCAATTAGCAAAAGGCATGCAGTCGCATCCTGGGAACGAAGTCGCCGGTCTGGAAGGCAGAGCCCAACTCTTAATTCGACTAGGAGATGCTTTAGAAAGCAAACCAGAGTTCTTTGGCGATGATGGCAGACCAGGAAACATGATTGGTATGTACATGGTTTTATTTCGTTCAACTCTGGTGCAATGCGCCGCCCCTTTTCTATAGGTACCGCCTGTGCAGCAATTGATCTTGGCTAACTCAATGTGAACGTGCAGATTACCTCCTCGCGCATCCGACGACACAAGCTTCTTCAACTCCTATCGTGGTTCTACCGGTACTATGGAACGTACTCATGTCTGGGCTTGGCCCTATTTGGCCACCATCGCGAACGGCTATTGACGGCATCTCCCTCGGCGACGCATGGCCTTGCTCCTCGATGCCACAGCAGGCCCCTCCAACTTCTCCTGGCCTCTCCCCTTTCCCTAATTCACAAGCTGGGTCAGGTGCTGCAGCTTGGGAATCCATACTACCATTCCACAAGCTAACACAATGGCTCACGTATTCAGTAATGCAACCCATGCAAAATCTCTTGAAGATTCACTTTGCCGGTACGGAGTTGTTGACGGGATTGCCCGAGTACAGAAACGGAGGCTTGTTTATTGACCTTGGCGTATTAACGCTTAAGCATGACGACCTCGAGCGCGGTTTACAAAACTACAATGACTACTGCCGACGGACGAGTACCAAGGGCGTCGAGGTAGCGCCCATGTTCGAACCGAGCGACGATGTAATTGTCGAATGGCGAGGTGTCACTGTAGGATTCCTTGACAAGCTTCTAGTCGAGGTTAATAAGGCCCTTAAGAGGGAACTCAATGGTGGTGAGCTCACGTTAGCACAATTACTCGAGGCAGGAAGCTGGAAGGTAAGTCGATCTTGCTACTTTCATATATCAACGGCCATTATAGAGAGGAAGAAGCTAATCATACGTGTATAGGGAGGTCGTGAAATCGCAGAGGTCAGCAGGCCGAATACAAAAGAACCACCAATCTTAATTGATTCGGATGGGACCGTATTCTAACACCAAGATACCTCTATTGCGCCATGTTTGTCTTCTCTTCTGTTATTATTAACCCTCCTTAGCTTCACAGCAGAGCAGAAGGTCATTTTATTACATAGAGTTGGGAGCTATAAAACCCTCGTTCCCCTTTTAAAGTAGCATTTGAAGCAAGGATGCGATCATTTTTAAAAGCCGGTAGAAGCAAAACATACTACCTGCCTGTCTGCATAACCTGCCTTGGTAGGTTAGGTAGGGCTATCCTAATTAGAGAAAAAAAAGAAAAGAAAAGATGAGGCCTAGGGGAATAGGCCAGCCGGGACCTCAAGGGTCTATAGTGCGGACTCGGTACGGTAACGCGACGTCAATGACGACTTTATTCCCATCAGGCACCTACCTAGGTAACTATTATTGGTAATTCTTCATACGTTCATATTTGCGTGTTGGAAAAGCCACGGAACATCAATCAGCTGTTTCGATTAATATAATGTTGCCGATGAACCTAATATATCACTCGTATGAGGATTTGTCCCCCGAGTTACGAAACTGGTCCTGCGAAATGGGTCCAACGAGCTCTTGTGAGAAACCTGCTGTAGTAACAGGCATCTTCAACCACTTCATGCAAATAGGCCCCGGCTTCTTCTTAACTATATTTGGAGTTTGGTATTGTATGACATATGTACAATGTAAGTGGCTACAATTACGGGTGATCCATTCAACTGCAATGCCCCTTTTTCTTTTCAAGCAGCATAGCAGATAACACCCCATTAAAAGGAGGTTAGAATGACCCCGTTAATACCTATGATACATAGAATAGGACCAATAGGATTTGGCACTATGTACCAACCAATGAGCTAATACTCCTACAGCCCCTTCTTCCCAGCCCGTCTTCGGCGTATTTCCTCCATTCGTTGGAATTCCTTTTCTCTCTCTTCTCGAGCTCGACGCTCTTCATACGCTTGCGCCTTCTTCCACTCCTCCTTCTGCTTGTCAACTCCAAACATTCCTTTTATTGATTCACTTGCGCTGCTCTTCTCCCCATCGTCTGTGGATGGTCGACTGGTAGGCAATTGCCATTTTAGACCCGTCGTACTAGCTGTTGTAGCGGGCCTGGTTGGGAGGGGAGGAAGGTCAGCCCAACGGCGAATGGCTGGGTTTAGAGTGGCTGTTGTTTGTAGGACCGAACCAGCTGATATCAGCACGAAAAACAACTGTACACTAGCTGGTAGCCAGGCGGTACACAAAAACATGACAGGAGGCATTATATATTTCATTCCTTTTTGGACGGATTCGGCTGTTGGGTTGGATGATAAGGCGGCCGCTCGTGTTTGCTAAGAGTCTGTTTAGCGCCATATTCTACAATACCCAAGTTGAAGAGAAAAGAGAAAACTCAAGGGGTGGTTGGGAATCGCAAAATACTTACTGAGAACATAAGGACCGTGAGTAATATGGACGTCATGGGCAAGATATAATAGGGATCATGTACGGTAAGATCGGTAAACCAAGCCAAACCTCCCGTCTCCAAGCTAGGAACGGGTAGAGCAGACATGCCACGGAATAATCGAAACATGCCGTAACTCAAAGGGACGGTCCATAAGACGACAAAAGACCGCATTACGCTCGCGCCGGACTGTTTCCTGACGCGCATCATTTTTTCTTGTGCTCGCACTTGCGCAACACGATCACCCGTCCTAAACGCAGCTTCCTGGTACTCTGCATTGGCCTGGATATATTCGGGAGATTTTGTGATTGCCTGTAACAAGGCTTGGTGTTTACTTGCTGTTAAGGTGGGTTTGAATAATGCGACACGCCATGCAACAGCAACAGCGGCAATAGTAGCCCACCAGGGCAAACCCGTGTAGATGTAGATATGTTCGACAATCCATTCACAGCAGCTTGTTGGACCCCATCCAAAATCCAAGCCAAGGCTCTTAAGGTATCCTATTTGTTCAGGTATATCGAGTATGGATGTTATATCTAAATCACTGAAAGAGCCTGTGGAATGGTGCGCCGGGTTTAGGTCGACAGGATTTGTCGGGATCGAAGATGAAGCCTCCGGAGGTGCGGAAGCGGCATTGTTTTCTACAACAGTAGCTTCTGGTGCTTTTTGGTCGTACGTAGTGGAAGCAGGCTGCTCTATACTAGGCTGCGTCTCGGGTGTAGATTGTGGTTTCGAAGAGAATGGCCAAAGCGATAGATTTCGCGATGCTCCAGAACGTTGGGCAAATACACCACAAGCAGTAGCTCCTAAGGTGGCACGGGTACCAATTGAAGATATCGGTGTGGAATATGCGCCACGAAGTCGGGTAGGTATTGTAGATCGGAGTTGCGACTGAGAGAAGTGTCGCGTAGGGACTTGTATAGATCGAGCCGACTAGAATAAGACGAATGGGAATTAGCAATTGAGACAAGAAATAGTAGTTATTAGCAATTGGTATTATTATACCTGTGTCCGAGTTGACCAGGCATTTCGCAGCGCAGAGGCTGTACCTGATCTTGAGAGTCCCCTACTCGGCAGCATGATGGTATTTGGCGGGATGCTGCAAAAGCTGAAGCGACGAAAATACATTCAAGACAAATTCCGTCAGTCGAATTATTTTTTACCACGCTGGGTACATGGTACTCTCGGTTATCGATAAGGAGTGCGGATAGTGGACCTCTGTTCTCCGATTTGTTACTTTAATCTACATAGCTTAATTTATACTATTATGAAGCAATTATGTATGCCATACTATGATAGTCGAGATAATTAATGTAAAATCAAACAGCCCTGAAGATTACATGCCAAGTTATACTTAAGAGGTACACCTTATGATATCGACATCTAAGAAAAACTCGTAACAAAATCCGCGTTGCATTTTCTCATTCAGGGCTTATAGCCTCTTGTAGTTACGGGTTACTCTCATAGAACTGAGGATTTATACAAAACCACAAGCAATATGCAACAAGTACCATTTCCTTTTTATTTGGCTTCCCTTGACTCTTCCTCACCACCAACCGATCTAATCCCATAGGTATCCCCATGTTGAAAGTAGAGTACGTGCGCCGCCCCTAGTATGCCTTCATTGTTTTGGTTCTACCATAAAGTAAACGTACAGATATCAAGATGATCCGAACTACATCACTCCAAACTTGTAAGATCTTGTAATTCTCTTCGTGGTTTCGGTCGGTCACGAATCTCGATACCCGGGCCGATCGGGTGAGCTCCCTGTCGGGAAATAGGGAAGACCTGAGGAACACGACCATCATCAGCATTGCTCATTCTATAATACCCAGGTATGTGATGAATGGGTCATATTTCATGGTGTGACTTACTCTTGTACCTCCCCATCCTAACCTAAAAGCAGCTTCGTGTGCGAACAACTCGCCAAATCCCAACATCATACCGTTAATGAACGGTAGTAATAAATTAATAGCCGCACCTCGGAGCATAGACCAAACGGTTGGAGGTTTATACAGAACAATAGGCGGGGATGAAGAAGAAGGCGGCGACGTAGATATGTCCTCGCCAGCCGAATATTGTTCGCTGTCGGAGTGCATCGTGACACCGGATTCGGCGAGAGGGTTCAGTTCTTCGGAGGACATGTCGGAGTTGCTGAAGAACCCAAGGGAAGGGAAAGGGAAGGGATAAGAACGAGGGTGAAGTATTATGCTTTCGAAATCATCTACTTCGACTTCTCGTTTTCATTTCGTGGGTTGTTTCGTCGGCGATGGGAGCAACTGACGTACTATGTTGGCGATGATTGATGCTCTGAAAGTTGAAATTGGTTGGAGAAGGCGTAACATTGAAGGTCGGAGTTAGCATCGGTAAGGTAGAAGTGTGCTATGACTGTATCTAAACCTATCTCAGTAAGAGGTCTAGCTTTAATTCCCCAAATGAGTTAGTAGACGCTGTGTTACTTAAATCAACACCCCTCATAGGCCCAATTAATCATTAGCTGCTCGTCATCTCTGCTTGGAGGGGTCTTAATAATTTGATGGAAAGTTCTCCCCACTAAGCCCCGCGTAAGTACCTACCATATTCCTAGGTACTGATTAGGCCACTACCACTGTGGAGAGCTTGTTTCTTTCTAGGTTGCTTGACGTCGTCACTGAAGGTGCCTAAGAGCCTTTGGATTGTACTTTCTCTTCTCAACAAACTTCACGCAAATCATTTTCTTACTTGTCAATCTAAGAAATTCTATTTTACTAGCGGCTCTCTTAACTCGATACACAATTGATTCATTCCCAATACATCAACACATCAATACATCGTTCTCCATTCTTTGACCACCATGGCGGACAGCATCGATCACGATGCTCTTACTAGCGAGTTCATGACTACAACAGCAAGTTCAGCAGAACAGGTACGCGTATATATAATGCTTTCATCGAGACAAACCATGTCCTACCTTTCTAGATCTACCCTAGCTAACACTTCTTCTTTAGGCTGCCCAATATCTCTCTGCCAACAATTGGGACCTCGTTGCCGCTGTAGGTGCCTACTTCGCCGATGAGGACGAAAATGATGCGACAGAAGAAACTCCTGCCATGACATCCCAAACTTACACAGGACCACGTACTCTCGATGGCCGACCCGCTCCAGATTATATCCCCAGCGCGTCTAGTTCATCCAAGAAACCTCCCAAGAAAAAGGGACTCGCTACCCTAAGCTCTATCGGAGGCGAAAGTGGACATGGTCATAATCATGGTGATAATGATGATGATGGCAATGACGAGGATGCACATAGAGATACCTATGCTGGAGGCGAGAAAAGTGGTCTTGCCGTACAAGATCCAAGCCAACGCTCTGATGCTAGACGAATCGTTGATGAGCTACTCGCCAAAGCGCAGAGGTAAGCTACCGCCTCGATCTGCTTAGTCCTCCCGAATACTAACCAAAGTTACTCTAGCAATGCGCAACGTCCCGAGGCATCAACTCCTGCTGGTCCCTCTAGTTCAGCTTCCTTCCGTGGCGCCGGCCAGACCCTAGGAGGCGAGGGTGCTCCTAGCCGTACAATCCCCGATCCTCACGCACCCGCAGCTTCTAGCAGCCGCGGACCCTCACAAACCGGCGAGGTTCAGGAACGAACCTTACATCTTTGGCGCGATGGTTTTAGCATTGATGACGGAGAGCTACGAAGATTCGACGATCCCGAGAATGCCCAGGCTATGCGCATGATACAACAAGGTCGTGCTCCTATTCATTTAATGAACGTTAGGTACGATGAACCTCTTGATGTCAAGCTCCAGCAGCACGAAGAAAATTACCGTCCTCTTCCGAAGGTCTATAAGCCATTCAGTGGCGAGGGTCGCCGTCTTGGGAGTCCCGTACCGGGCGAGTCCTCTACCACGACACTACCTACCTTGGCGACGCCTAGTGCCCCCGCCGCCGCGTCGTCCTCGTCCTCGTCGGCGGCTCCCGCTAGCTCTGTAGATGAGTCTCAACCTACGGTCATGATTCGCATCCAGATGCCGGATGGCACTCGATTACCGGCTCGATTTAACACCACGCAGACTGTTAACGATGTATATGACTTCATCTCTCAAGCTTCCCCGGATCTAAGAACCGGTGGATGGGTGCTGGCTACGACCTTCCCCAATAAAGATCACACTAACAAATCGTTGGCCCTAGGTGAAATGGCTGAATTCAAGAAGGGAGGCACTGCTATGGTGAAGAGGAACAAATGAGCATGAGCATGAGGATCGTGGGATACTTCGGCGATGATTACATGTTAGAGTTGCTATCACTAAGGCTCGCGTAGCTGCGAAATCAGGAGCAGATACGCGAATACGTTGAAAGGGCGTCACCATTATCACGATAATATGAGGAAAATATTCCCTGATACACAATCCATGACTTATGAATGATATAAAATGTACCATATTGTTCACCTTGCTATTCGTAAGATGAGGCTTATTTCCCCCAGTTCCTCTCGGGCCATCTTCTTTCATATGCTAAGGCTAATCTTTCATAATCTATTTAACAAGTACCCAGCATGTCACTCAGAGCTGACTTCTCAGCCGAAGTAATGGTTAAAGCCCAGTGGCTCTTAACGGCGACGTAGGCGCTCGCGTAAGTGCAGTAGAAGCTAGATAGAGGTGGCTTCCACGTATCAGGAGACTTGTCACCCTTAGCTGAGTTGACATTATCCGTTACAGCCCAAAGTTGCGGTCGATCGACGTCGTTTGCGAATTGCTCACGTTTGTCTGTCGTCCATGCATTGGCACCGGACTATGAGATGTTAGTTATGAAGTAGGCAATAGCTTCAAGAATGAAACAACAATGATTTGTGAGAACGTACGATCCAAGCATTCTTCAACGGCACCATGTGATCAATATCGACATCGGACGGAGCCGTCCATTTGCCACCATCGTAGGGACTAGTCCAAGTACCACTCGTGGGATAACAGTCTGAGCCAACCTCTACGTTGGTACCGTCCCGCTTTAACACGTACTCGCGCGTGTTGCAGGTTCCCGTAATGGTATCCCATGTGGGGAATAGGTCTCGCTTGTAACCACCGTCATCGACAGCCGCTTTAACGGTGAGGGCAGCGAGTTGCGATTTAGCAGATGAAGCGGATGGGATGCCAGGCTAGGTCTGACTATTAGCGCATATTCATGTTGAAAGTTACTGATGTTTTTCTTGTATGAAAGACTAACAGGTGTTGGCATAGGCATGGGAGCCGGCGCAGCAAGAACCGCGTTAGCAGATAGCAGTCCGCTGATGGCGTAAGAGAACCTCATTGTGGAAGGAATGAGGTTGTTCGACGGTCTAGGAAAGTCAAGAGGTGTTACCAAATGTGTGAATACCTAGGTAGACACTTAAGTATACAAGATCGGTAACACTTAAAGATAAACTATCTGAGGTCTCACACGGAGGCTAGATCTACATATAAGTGCCTGTCGATCTCTCCTAGGTTATCTATAAAGTAGGTACACATATCCAACCACAAGCGCCAACTCCCCGAAGAAGGGACGGCACATGAACCAATTAGCGTAAGCATTTTAGCAGGTCCCAGAAAATCCAACTTCTATAGGAGGTAATATGATGTGAAAGTCAATAGCGGGACGGACTGCACCGGAATAGCGAGCTCAATTATACCTTTACCTAGCGTTACATGGCGTGAAGCTGAGCTTGACCTGCCAAATCGAATAGGTTGTGGGTCGTATCGGAGTTGCGCTGAGATCTAGACAGGGCGACGATCGTCAGCAGCTCGCGAGACATATGTTCACTTAGGGTGACAATATATCCAAGCCTAACCATTGTTACTAAGTGTAGATTGCATGCCGAGTTATGATATTTATTAATAAAAGACACGAAATCTTTATAAATAAAACCATCATGTTATTCAGATAAGATGTATTCAACTATAACCATGGATATCAAGTACGCTTTCATCAAAATCATGCATGGCATACCACACGATAAACGCTTGTAATTGGTTGACTGCTCATCACAACCAACCTTCCTAATTTAGGAGGTAGTCCGATCTTCAGGGACCACCAGAACGCCACGCCCAGGAATCATCATTCTTCATTTTGACGTAAATAAAGCCAATGAAGCTACACAGTATATAAACGTGTTCTAGCTTAATATCATTTAAATATCCCCGCCATCATCACTGATGCGTTGGCCATGGCGCCTTAAAACCATAGTGACGCCATATTGAAGCACCACGCTCCAAATTCGAGTATAGTCTCGAAGGATCTGAAGCTCATGAGGTTGTAACATTGAAATATGAATATCGGCAATTCGCATTCCGTAAAAATAACCCAGCTATCAATCAGGACCTCAGCCAGCCTGAACTGCACTTTTAAAGGGCTCTAGTGAATCGAGCGACTAGAAAAATCGTCACCGGAGAATCCTAGCATATAGTAAGGCCATCAAGGGAAATCAAATTTCCCATTTGGTATCGCGATGCACTGGAATGAATACCGAAGACTCCGGGTTCAATAAATGGGTATCCGATATCGATCTAACGCGGGAAAAAAAGCAAAAATTTTGATCGCGAACTAGTTGTACTGTCCTGCGCCTGTGACGGCGGCTGGTCCGTCTAAGAACTTGAAGCTCTCTCTGGCAATTTGGCAATTCAGTTTTGCCGAATTGAATCTCGCCTCCCCTGGCGGAAGAATTGCCATGAGATATGTGTTGGTCGTAAATTTGCAAGCAAACATGGAGAATCTGGAACCAGCCTTGTGTTCCTGTGGACGATCTTGTTAGCAGAAATGTCAAATAGCATGCGATTCAAATTTGCGGGAAGCTGATGCGCTATCACACGATCTTCTTACCATCAAGGTGAACTGCTCCGCATTACGAGGAGTGCCAGTGAATCGACTGATACTTTGCTTGAAATGTTTGAGGATATTCGAAATGCGCTCTTGTCGGTCCCCAGTCGGATTATTCTGACCCTCTTCAGACGTCCAATTCGACACGACTAGGAAACTAGTTCGTTCAAACAGGAGTAGCTCCTCGGCTTCGATCAATATCCCTAGAGACCCTAATTGCGACTCGATGACGGAAAGGTTCGGTACAAGGTCATGTATAATGCTCGCCCATGCCTTATATAACGATTGATCCCATATTGAGGTCGCAAAGGGTATAAGGTCTAATTCGCCCGTATAACCAGCACCTTGAATGTATTCCGAGGTCTTTTGTCGAACTAGTCTTACACGATCAACGAAGACAGCCTCGCGGGCGTGTGGGGTAATCAAATCCATCTTGTGAATGAGAACATAGACCTTGGCGGTAGGAGAATACTGTGTCAAGGCGGAAATGATAGAAACATAGGTAGCCATATCCCGATCAACATCTCGAGATTCTATGTCAAAGACGTATATCAGGACACCGACGTTAGAGAAGACGTGAACTCGTTGCTGGGAGAGATAATTCTCCATGAAGGCTTCTTGGCCACCACAATCCCATAGATTCAAGGTCAAGTTGCCTAGAAATTTGACGTGTGAAAGATCGACATCAATGGTGGCACCACTTTCACGACGAGCAAGCAACCATATTAGTTATCCCGCGCTGGTATTGATCGTGTCTAGTATGTAAAAGATCATACTAGAATGTAAGACTCACAGGCGTCGAGTATCCTTGGCGATATAGTTGCTAAATATAATACTCCTCATACTCGATTTTCCAGAACCACTCTTGCCCATCAGCAAGACCTTTTTCTTCTTGGGCTTTTTTACTTCGTTTCGGATATCGCTCCCCAAGCCCAAATTGGGCGCCGAGGCGTCTAGATCCGCCATGATACAGTAGACGATACCGTAACTATATCATGGGGTAGGCGGAATAAGGTAGGTATGTTCGTATCGTGGAAATCCGTCGTAGTTTATTACGACGCGCCGTTGAAGAGTCGGTTCAGTTCGGCTTACGCATGATCTCTCAAGACTAGAGACCAAGGGGATGACTGGTGTCATCTAACTTCCAGAACTTATGCCACTATTCTCTTGGTTAATTTATTCGTCGCGATTCAATTGAAAAGGTATCGGATCGATCAGCGTTTGCGTAGAATGTTGGGACTTTGGTTCTTCGGGGTTTATTAGTGGGGTATCGAAAGTTGTAGGAGAGTTGCAGAGTTGTAGTGGATAGAAAGATTAGAGCTCAATGGAAATGGAGCTATCGGTAAGGATCTTCCTAGTAAACGAGATAAGATTTCACAATCTGAACACTCTGACGTCACGTGCTATATAAACGCATACATCTCTAAAGCTATGCACCATTTGAAGTGTCTCCACATTAATATTGTTAACCATTCCGTCGGTTCTCACCAGAATCCTAACTTTAACAACCTCAGAAATAGCACATGTAGTTGTGAACTATCTCAAGTTCAACTCTAGTATTTGCGACATAGTCTTGTACCATATTCGATAACCTCCCAATCTTCAGTCCCAGGTGTTGAGACGGCGTAAAATACACCACTAGGATCCCACTTCTTTCGAATCTCAATTAATTTCGGATACTCTTCTCCCCAAAAATGGACTTGCCAATTGGATTGGTATGGATCATTCTAAACCAGCAATCAGTTCAATGGACCTCACTCATACGTATTGATTGCGAACTTACCTCGCTCACATAAGAACACCCATTCGGTCCAGCCTCCCTCAACGCGGCATCTTGAATATTAGTGAGTACATATTGAAAGTCCTCCTTCTGAGCCCATGTTGCACCATCAGGGATCGGGAGTATGACAATTATAAAGTCCGTGGACTTTCTCAGCTTTGGATTTGTCGCACTGTTCGAAACTGGTGTACCTAAGCCAGCATTCCAAAGATGACCAATAATAACCCCTTGATCTTTTAAATCACCACGTGGTGACAACACAGTCTTGAAAGCTTCAATAATTCCGTCGTTGTTCTCTTCAACATCTTGATGGGTAAACATCCACCCACCAGTGAGAGCTGACGTACCAGCAGTCTCGTCATCGAATAAGTCAACGTATAGGTCAAACCACGTATCGTATTCCTTACTCTCCGCATCATAGGGGATACCTTTGGCTTTAAATTCATCGAACATAGTTTGAAGAATAGCGTTCGTTTCCTTGGCGGTCTTCCCAATTCCCACAAAAGGTTTTATATGCAATCTTTGTGGCATAAGTTCAAAGTAACCGTAAAGACCAGCATCGACAAAGTCATTCGAATATTTATGGAACGATTTAACACCATCCCAGAACAGATTTGTATCATTCGTATGTGTTGAATTGATATTGACGATAACTCCGGTCGTCTTCTCCTCTGGGAACGTTTTAAACGTGACAGAGAGTACAACAGCAAATGCTGATGGGCCACCTCCCTTCAATGCCCAGAAAAGGTCAGGATTTTCTTCCGAATTCGCGGTAAGGTATCTTCCGTCTGCTGTAATCACATCAAAAGACAGTGCATTATCCGCAACTAGTCCATATTTTGGAGTAAGAGGACCATGTCCACCACCTTGTACAAGTCCTCCAGCCACTCCGACAGTCTACTTGTCCATTAGCTGTTATTCTCCTCGTCTGAATTTTATCCTACTCACCGGGCATTCTCCAGTCATAACTGTAACAGGCGGGTTCTGAGCGTTCGCTTGCGCGAGTAAAGTAAGTCCCTGGACTCCTGCACCTATAGTCACAGCGCCACCATTATACTGACCCGGACCACTGTACCTGTCCGTAAATTGGATATCCTGGAAGCTATGTGTATTGACCACCAGCGAACCCCATCCGGTACTACGTCCAATGAAATCATGTCCAGTATTTCGGATGATTAGACGCAGATTATTTTCACGAGCGAAATCCACACCTGCTTTAACATGATCTCTTGTATGTGCCTGGATCACGTACACGCCATAAAAACCAAGCGTGCAAGGGTCAGCGGGGTTATTCGTTGGTCGACAGGTGTCATTTGTGAAGTAAGTCCATAATGCTGCGGCGGGTTTCTCAACGCTATGATAGCACATTAGCATTTCATTTCACACGGCAGCCAGGAATAGCTCACCCCCAAGATTCGTCGGGCCACATTGCTATCGCATCCGCGCAAGCAGCAGCATCATAAGTCGAAACTGTACCAAAGGGGCCTTCGAATGTCTAAGATCATCGAAGTTAGCATCACTCCAAATTAATTCTACAGCGATAGACTACTTTTAACGTTTACATACATCATGGCAAGGTGCCCCAGGCGGGATGTTGACTAAAAGATTTCCATCCACCATGGAGTTCAACTTTGTCCACAAGCTCTGGCTCGGCCAGCATTCATCGCCTGGATAGCATTTACAACCGTAATTGCTACCATTCCACGTTCGATCAACAAGAGGTGGTACCGAAGACTCACCTCCGCCAATGATACTAGAAAAATTAGACACTGCAGAGAACCATGACACAGCCATTGTCACTATCGGCGAGAGAAACACCTAACGAGAGGAGAGAAACAACATGTATCTTATTCAAAACACTGTTTCAGTAAGTAGCCGTTATATGTACTACTATATCTATCCTGGATCTTAAATAGCGACAAGACAATCACATTCTCTTAAACTGCCTAGTCTACCATCACCCCCATTCAAGCGATAGGAAATCCTTCTAATCAGAAACATCAGGATAATTGCTCCGTTACCAAAGTGCCGGTATAGGGCACACGTACCTAAAGTATGGGGTATACATTACATGCGTTTCCCAAATCCACCCCCGCAACATTGGACTACGCGGAACATTCCGCCCATCACTCCTCATTAGGTATTAGGGAATCTAGCTGCAGGTTGTGGGGATCGGTATTTAATCTTTGTTGGATCTGAGGGGTATCTATTCAGAAACAGATAAACGCCGATCCTAGAATGTCTACTACTCTGCTAGTCAAATCCTGAGCGGATCTGGTCTTCCCAATTATGTACGAATTATTTCACAACCAGTACCTCAGAATTCAGTTCAATACCATGGCACCAAAGGTTGTAACAGAGAGCTTAATTTGGTACACGAGTCTCGAGCTCGAATTGAGTCTTTAGCTACCTAGATATCTACGCCATACATATATCGTATGAAGAGGTTTACTTCGTCCCTTTTTATGAAAGGTAATGGTTCAGTTTCGTATTCGAAACTCTTGGAGCTAGGACTTAGATACCTAAAGCCGAGAATCGGAATCACATCCGACCATACCGGTCATTCGCAGCATTGACTATGAAGTCTCCCTTTCTAATCCACTCTGTAGACCTTTCCTTAGTTGTCACGATCCTCATTTTCAAGCTCCAAACACCACATACAAAATTTATAACAGATTGAAATGTCATTCAAATTACGAAATGCGACCCCCTCAGACATCCCAACCATCATAGATGTATTTTTTGATACATTTGGTGATCACCCAGTCACCCAGCTAGTTTTCAGATCGCGGCGGGAAGACGTTCAAAAATTCTTCGTGGGCTCCCCAGAGGACAAGCCAGATCCAAGCACGCACTTCTTAGTCTTAACCGATCCCAACGCCGCAGACCCAGACAAACCTTTCGCATTTTGTAAATGGTTTGAGCGGCCCAAACCAGCGGGAAATCCGAGCCCACCGCCAAGCTGGCCGGAAGATGCTGATCAAGCATGTGTGGAGGAATGTTTCGGGACGATAGAGAAGAAGCACAAAGAGATTATGGGAGACCGTCCGCATTGGTATTTGGATATCCTTGGTGTATTAAGTGAATATCAAGGGAAAGGTGCAGGAAAGCAGCTATTACGATGGGGTGTTGAAAAAGCAGATGATGAGAAAATCGAGGCATTTGTGGTTTCTAGTCCGGCTGGGGCGCCTCTTTATGCGAAATATGGATTCGAAACTCTACAGACGGCTCTTGTAGGTAATGGGACTCGTCTGGAGAGTTTTATGAGGCGGCCGATCACAACATCTTAGATTCAATTACAATACTGACATCATTCGTGAGAAAATTTTAGAATGGCAGCATCTGTGTACGTTTATTTGCTACATAGATATAGGTATGAATGGCGGCGATAGAATTAATCAGCCGGGGGTATCTAAGTAGATAGGCCTACGCCCTGTTTAACGCCTCGCTTAGATATGGGTATCATATTTCATAAGTCATACTACAGTTTGCTCGTTTTTTTTTTTTTTTTAAAATGAAACCCGACAACTCCGGAAGACACAACTTCTGCATCTCGCTAGTCATATGGGACACGTACGACGGACCCAGCTGGTTCTTCATGATGACCACAAGATACTCAACCACCAAGCAAGGGACTCTATAAAGGCTCTTGATCCAGCCGGGGTCATCTACTAGGATATCGTTCTCCAGCGCGAACTGGGTATAAGCCCTCGCAGCCAACTTGACTTCTTCCTCGTGGGTCAACCCGAGGGTGAATTTGGCAACGGTGCGGAGGATTAAGAGACGACATGGTATGTCGCCGTCAAGGTATCCCCTCACATGCGAGAAACGTTTATGAGCGTCTACAACAGAGACCAAACGCTCTGGAAGTTCGGCAACCCCAAATCTCCTCCCTCCACGATCAAGTACTATTCTGCAAATAGTACACTTCCCCGATCGATAGCGCCCAAGAATTTCCTGTGTCCGATGCGGCATAATGCTACTTCTCCCCACAACCTGACTGCAAAAACAAACAGCCTTCGATGAGAGGAAAGGAATATTGGCTTTCATCATATAGACCATGGTTCTGAATGCCATCGTACGGAAGTTATGAGATAATCAAAGGCTTGATTTGCAAGAACACTCAAAAGCCAAGTATTCAGAAGCTTTGTGGTTATTATCACATCATATTCAACGAAACAAAGAATGCGTTTAGTTCTATTGTTAATGATTGCAACCACAATAGCTATTGTCTTGGTATATTCGTCCAGACAGGTAATTTGTGGTTATTGCCGAGTTACACTATACCATCTATCATTTCATGTGAATTGTTGAAGCTGCAAGATTGTACAATAGTTGATCCAATATCATTGTTAATACCTATAGGTATAGTGCAAAAAATACAGCCACATTGAAAACGTAAACCGTTTATGACAAGTCACATGAAGTAGATTTGAACGCTGAAGTAATCTATTCAGCCTTTGCGGCGATGCAATGATATGATGACATATATGAATGTATGTGCAAGTAGTAAGATTTTTGACACAAACTCCCAACCGTTTGCCCGAGAGGAAAATACATAAACCAAAGAAAATTCTTTGGGGTTCCGAATAACCAATCCACGTTGGAAAAATAAATATCGTCAGAGTTGCTAAACCAGAATCAACCTAGTAAATAGTATGACTTGAAATGGAATAGAAAGGTTGCAGTAGAGACAGCGATAGCGGAGACTATAGCGTCTGATGAAGAGGCGCTTCGAATATCCGCTGTAAAGGTATAAAGCTGCATCTCTAGAAAGATTCATGACAGCAAGAAGAGTATGTCGTAGTCGGTCGAGTTAGACCAAGTCTGTCAGCAACTTGATGAGCTGAGAAGGCACCTAAGTAGGTAAAAGTACCTAAGGTATAAGGTAGATAAATCATTTCGTCCGTGATCGTCCAAGGTCAAAGATCCTTTACCGATAAACCGAATCTCCCGAGTCTTCCCCCGGGCATTTTCCGTCGCCCCCCTTTTGGTCCTCCGATTTTTTAGTGTATTGTGTTTTATTTTATTTTTAATTTCCCTTCACCACGAAACGCCATACGTTTTCATACTATTTACCTTCATATCATTCAACCGATTTTCACCTCATCTAATGATGCTTGAGGGACGGGCGGAGCTCCTAGAAGGCTTTCCCTTTGCTCACGCTTTCGCCTACCCAATCGATCGCACCATTCCTCAGCACTAATAATCGTACCATCAAGGACTCCTGATACTTGGGACATCATGTCAAGACCCTCTTTGGCAAGGACCAACACCTTTTGGGCACTTTCGCGCGTTTCTTTCTCCTGCGCCTCACGACATTCTTCTCCATCAACCTCAGTGCGACGACCTTCTTGCGGACCATCACCGACCATGCTTGCAACTCTGAATCGTTGAGGTAGGCTTGTTAAATGCCGTCTAACGAGGTCGCGCGCATTTTCCGGTAGTGCGCCACCCGCATATCTGCTGACTGTGTTGATAACATCCTGCAACGTTCTGAGAACGTCCATTCTAAGCTCTGCTATCTTGGCCGCGAGTTGATTTCTATCAGCTGGTTCGCTAGCATATGATGTACCACTCATTGGTTGGTCGCCATCCGCTCGTCTAGGATCGGTCCTCTCATATTTCTCCATAGTGGATTTTAAAGAGTTGATGACATTTCCAATGCGAACGTTAGCCCATCGAAGCCAGCTAAGACAGTATTTAAGGCTACGTAGGCTTTCCTCGCTCATAGCAATACTCAATCCAGATGTTGACATGATCAGACGAGATTGCCATGCTGCGCTGTTTGGTCGAGTTTCAGGTGGCACAAAGTGTTCGGCGTATGGCGGGGATCGAAATTCGTCATATGCAGGCAGGGTATCCACCGTACTTGCGACGGAGAGTCGACGGTCATGTGAATTATCGAAGGATGCCCTTGGCGTTTCTATACCGGAAATAGGTTCTGGAGTGGTTTCTTTGAAAGACCCGGTTCCATCGACTCTCCGACGCTTGTTGGAACCTTGATCGGCGGCCTCAATATCAGAGCTTTGCGACTTATGTCTTCTTCCACCTCCCAAAAACCATCGGACACCGCCTTCAACACCAGTTACTCGGCCGACTGAACCTACTGTATGCGCGATAGGAATTACGTAGCCTTCTACATATTCGGCGCTTGACTTGAATCTAGGAGAATAGTTCTTCGAGTTCACGTATGCGGAGGTAGCGCCTTCGATGGTAGTGGCAAGTAGGGGATGCGATGTGGTCAACAGGGAGATTAACGGCTCCGAATTAATTCCATTTGTTTGAGAGTGTGGTGATCCGGGTATTGGTACATGCTTATTCGAGGGAGAAGAGACGAAATCTAGGAAATGGTGGATGGTTAGTATGATGACTTATATAGCTAATCAGGCAGGCATTTCGGTAGTTGTCGCCCGTACTATGCGACCAGTAAGAAAAACTAACCTGCTCTCAAATCACCTAAAGCTTCGGCAGCCATCCGTACATCTGGATCATCCAGACTAACACTACTAGCTCTTCCATCTTGAAAGCGATCTGGCGATGGAGCGCTTACGCCACTACTGCTGCTTGTGTCTACGTCCATTCGCATAGGTGACTCGGCATTCTGTACATGGCTCGGGTTGTAATAGGCAGTAAGTGGATTAAGACAAGGCCAGTGAGTAAGAGGTGGTGGCGCAGGAGGAGAATAAGATGGTTCCGGAGGTCGTGGTGGAGTATATAGAGGAGCGGATGAAGCTGTTAGAGTGGATAGAGAAGGAAGATGGTTATTATTGTTGGTGGAGGCCGTTTTCTCGTCATGGTTCGGCGCACTGATCGTTTTAATGGGAGCGAGCTCGGCCTTTGGTGGATCGGGAAACCTTAAGCCGGCAGGGTCGTGAGCTTGCGCATACGAGGGTGGAGGATATAATGGAAGTTTAAAGGTCCGGTCAAGTCTATCGAACATACGCACTGTTGGGTCAGACGATGGTGAAATGTGTCGATGTTGTTCTGGTTGCTGAAGTAGACCATGTTTTTGATCGTGAGTTGGTGGAGGAAGAGACATGTGATTTTGTTGCTGCTCCATTTCGTTCTCTTTTGTTCGGACAACCCAAGAGCGAGCGCCTCGAGTTGAAGGCACACTCTTTAGGTGACTAATGATAAGTCGCAAGGGAAAGAAAACGAATATCGATCATTAGCGCATTTGCGACGGGTTGATTTTAAAAAGCATCGGTTGTCATAAATATTGCGAGCGCATCGGAAATCGAGAAAGTTGTTGCTGTACTATACACCTAATAATTCGTAGATGGATTATGATATGCGTGCCGTAAGAGTTAGGTCGACGTCAAAGGATTGTCGAACTTGTCAGATTTTAATTACCCGATTATTCATACGAAGTAGATAAAACATAAGTACACGGCTGACGAAGGAAGAAATAAAAGATAGAATAAATAAAATATAGAATATCGTATAAGCCGTAAAAAGAGTGTAATAGGATAACAGTAAGTGATAGAAAAGACACAGAGAAGAGTGTGAGACGAATAACGGGATCTTTGGGTTAGTACAGTGTGTTGAATAGAGTGAATAGAGTGAATAGAGTGAATAGATTGGTTTGAAGGTCAGTTAGGCCTGATCAGATTTCGGTGTACTATGTAAGAGATGATAGTGTAGAAGGATTCAAGAGGTAGCAGATGTCAGAGAGACATACATGGTCCCGCCATAACCATTATGGGGCCCCGGCTCATCCAATATGCAGGTGCTTTGGTTTTAGATGAACCGCGGCGACTTTTTGGGGGTGTGTTGAAAAAGAATAAGAGACAAGAGATTGGGAAGAAATGTGGGAATGGTGGAAAATTACGCACTGGGGATGGTCAACGATGTAAATGATGCCTCGGGGAACCTTGGAAGGTCTAGGCTGCTGAAAAAACTACCTAAGAAACTAAAAAACCTCCCTATCGGAGATGCTACAATTCGTTCCAAAGCGACCAAAGCGAGGCAGTCATTACCTGGGCTAGTGGTATTTTCTTAACTGGCGGACTGGTCAGGCGCTGTCCCGCAGGGGAAAGAAGAAGCGCACGCGGCAGCTGACAGGGTCTTAGTGGAACATAGAGGATCTTGCATTGTGAATGGCCAATCTGGGGATAAGCTAAAATACAATTGGTTAGAATATCGTAACCGACCCATAGGAAGCTTTCCCTGAGAAATACAGTGTACTTTACAGTATGTCGTACGATACCAGCTACTAAAAAGCATGTACCTTTCTTACATCTTATAAATCGGCTTGTGAAAGCCTCACCCGTACCGATTTTCCAATGCCACACGAGACACTTAGCCGATCGAGATGGAATCACTTCGCGCATACGACGTTAAGGGTATCCATCCATACAAATGATAAACTCGGGAAGTCTTAAGTGTTGAGATATTTACTTTATGTAAATATAACTACCTGCATATGTAAGTACTTGACTACACGATGCAACGGCATATGCTCGTAAGAAGACAGTACTTCTTCCCCATAGCCTTTTCACAAGATGATCAAAAGAATCAGAAGTGAAATTTAATACAATCATATGCTGTAATGATGAAACCAGAAAAGCAAAAGATCAACATACAATGTGTTAACCGATGGGAATAAGAAGGTACAAGCACGTGTCAGTCAGCCTAACATATGTTGGTCTAAAGTACCTGGGTGATCACATGCAACTAATATATCGCCTTGGCCAGCTTGACCAGTAAGAGAAGAGTCGATTGTATTGCTTTTGGCACTGTGAGGGAGACGAAGAAGCAAAAAAAGCATATGATTCTACTCCCTCCCGGGATCCGAAAAAAGAATGTCTTATGAAGAAATGAAAAGATGGTACGAATAGGTAAATCATTTCTCCTATGTGGAAATCCTCTCGATCCTATTTTCATTTCCTCAGCCTGTTTGAAACTCCCTTCCTAATATGTATTCCGACATTTTACAGATGATAGATAGATTGAAGTTACGTCTCTACCTAGGTAGTCTTCTGATGACCTCGTGACATGTTGTAGCTAGGAGTTGCGCTGGTTATATGCTAAGTTCTACTTGAAGCTGATCTTAACGTCACAAACGCAACCATAGACCTCAAGCTTCTAAAAGTATTCCACGTAAACATAAGCAAATTTCAGGCGATGATGACAAGTTGCCGACTAAGTGGATAAGACTTTATTTCAACCCGAGTTCCCAGTATTTCGAAAGCGGAACTTTAGATGCGACGGCGTATCCCTTGAGATGGGTTTAGTAGCAATAAAGAATGCGGAAAATATTCCTCATGAGATCAAATTTTGCAGCTAAGCGCCCTAGTTAACCGATTGATCGGTTGGAAGAATACAAGCTATCCATATCAATGAACATTAGAGCCAGTAATTGATCTAGGATAATAGAAACTGAACTGGGTTTTGTTCTCCATGCGGGTATTTGAGCTCGATGATCATTTAGCAACTAGCAACCGTCGAAAGTCACAGATAGAAGTGTCCAAGTTTCCGAATTTCTCGGTCAACAAAGCAGGATAATGAATGCTGGCTTGGAACAGATGTCACACCAACATACTCGCGTGAGTGATTCGAAAAAACATTTCACAGGTCGAATAGACAAATAAAAATGTTCGGTCCCTCTGACGCCGCCCAAGCAACAGTATGCTACCAATACGGCAGATAATACTCGGGCAGCTCTTATGGTACCATATCTAAATTGAATCCTTCTCCGCGTCTCGAAATCGCATGCTACATCAACGACTACACTATAGGAAAACCAACAGAATGCCGGCACCGGTTGTGTGGTAAAAATAATAATGAGCTGCACTGTCTATTGGACGCGTTGAAGAAGAAAGGAAGAGAGGAAAAACGAGAGACGAGATTTAGAAAATTATCTAGGAAGAAAATTGACAGTGGGTCCAGCTGGTGCAGGCCCCGCTACATCACGTGGCTTTACAAAAGTCGGGCGCACTCCAGCCTCTAATACATGTATGGTCTGTGCTTAAGTAAGTGAATGTGGCTTGAAAACTAAATCGCAGCTTCTAAGAGTAACTCGACGACGTGGGGTCTCTTTCGACAAGCTGTCCTAGGCTGCCTATCAAATCCTAATCAATCAATCAATCCCTATCAATTTCGTGTGCGCGTGTGATTTATAGAACAAAACATATTTCACTTAATCGACAAATTTCTATAGACCTTACATGCGCATTATTAAACTTGTCTAAATATTTCATCGCATGACCGAGCAATTCTTAGATTTGTTGTCTGGCCTAGGTGCCAATTGACATTCCCTTTCTACCTGCGCACCCCTGAATACAATACCAGTACCTGACCGACACTATGGCATCAGCAGTTTTCTTCCTCGATTTGAAGGGCAAGGTATGGCTAATACAGTCAAGGGCCTCTTGATGTTGTAGATTTACTAATAAATGATTGCAATAGACCCTACTTGCTCGAAATTATCGAGGTGATATTCCTATGTCAGCTGTCGAGAAATTCCCTATCCTCCTTAGCGAAGCCGAAGAAGAATCCTCTGCCGTACCGCCATGTTTTTCTCACGAAGGCATCAACGTGCGTACTCTAAGAATCATACATCCCCTTCGTTGATACTAACCGCTATCAGTACTTATATATCCGACACAACAACCTCTACCTCCTTGCCTTGACGAAACGAAACACAAATGCCGCCGAGATCCTATTATTCTTACACAAGGTCGTTGAAGTCTTCACCGAATATTTCAAGGCGCTGGAAGAAGAGTCTATTCGCGACAACTTTGTCATTATATACGAACTGTTGGACGAGATGATGGATTTTGGCTACCCTCAAACAACCGAGTCCAAGATTCTACAAGAATACATTACGCAAGAATCGCACAAGTTGGAAGTACAAGCACGACCACCTATCGCCGTCACAAACGCTGTATCATGGCGATCCGAGGGAATAAGATACAGAAAGAACGAAGTGTTTTTGGATG
Organism: Hypoxylon trugodes; assembly: GCF_022578975.1. NCBI lineage: Eukaryota > Fungi > Ascomycota > Sordariomycetes > Xylariales > Hypoxylaceae > Hypoxylon > Hypoxylon trugodes. Next base: position 4,100,062 of record NW_026250018.1, on the reverse strand, counting down.
TTGTCGAGAGCTTGAACTTGTTAGTATCAGCGAACGGAAACGTATTAAGGTCCGAGATCTTAGGAGCGATTAAGATGAAGTGTTATCTATCCGGAATGCCAGAACTACGACTCGGTCTAAACGACAAAGTCATGTTTGAAACGACAGGGAGAACAACACGAGGCAAGGCTATCGAAATGGAAGACGTCAAATTCCACCAGTGTGTCCGATTATCACGTTTCGAGAACGACCGAACTATCTCATTTATTCCACCCGATGGTGAATTCGAGTTAATGAGCTACCGATTGAACACCCAGGTCAAACCTTTGATTTGGGTTGAATGTGTAGTTGAGAGTCATTCGGGGTCACGAATCGAGTATATGCTTAAGGCAAAGGCACAATTCAAGAGAAGGAGTACAGCTAATAACGTGGAAATCATCGTACCAGTACCAGATGATGCCGACTCGCCGCGATTCCGAACTAATATTGGAAGTGTTCACTATGCCCCCGAACAAAGCGCCATAGTATGGAAGATTAAGCAATTTGGTGGTGGCAAGGAATTTCTCATGCGAGCTGAGCTTGGACTTCCTAGTGTGAGAGGTGATGATGAGCATGGAGGAGGAATGACTGGTGGATTTGGTGGAAGTATGGGTGGTGTCACTGCAGGCAAGGGCGCCAAGAGACCTATTCAGGTCAAATTTGAGATTCCCTATTTCACAACGAGTGGTATTCAAGTGCGATACCTAAAGATTACAGAGCCCAAGGTATGTTGTTTCCGTCGAACGTATCCAGTATATCCGTGCTGATCCCCTTTCTAGCTACAATATCCCTCATTGCCTTGGGTTCGATACATCACTCAATCCGGAGACATAGCAGTGCGACTACCAGATGCTGTATAAAAGGTCAATCAATCTTGATCTATAATGTTCAAGGAAAATGTTACTTTCCGACAGGTCTAGAGAAAGGTTTCAGCTATGATATATCACAACTGGACAGTGGTAACGTGGAGCATGAATATCAAACGAGACTATTGATTCTATTTCTTTCATCCGTCCCGGTTTTAATTACGTGCGTCAAGGGATATGCTTCTATCATACAACCGCATCCCAGAATCAACGTGCCTCTAAACTAATATGTTAGACTCATCAGGAAACTCATCAGATGTCATTCAGTCAATACCAGTTTTTGAAGCTTGGGTTATCACTTATAAGAAATACCTTCCAATTTCTTTGATTGAGTTGACGGTCTATCAACAGAAGATGACATCCTCTCATTTTCATCTCATGGGAAAACCATGTTATCCAGGTAAGTGATCGCGCCGATCATGTCATAGCATCGCAGAGTAATTCTTCAAATATCTCGTTTGCTTCTCGCTGTTCCGTTCGTTCGAGTTCTATGCTTCTTCATTCTAGCAACTATCATCAGACACATCTTCAATATCAGACTACAGTCATTACAGTCGCTATAGTCATCACCACCTCTCTGTTCATTTCTGCACTTCCAACAATCACCATGCGCCTCATCGACGTCAACACTCTCGAGCTCAAGGAGTTCTTCGGCGAATCCACACCAAGCTATGCCATCCTCTCCCACACATGGGACGGCAACAAGGAAGTCACATTCCAAGAATGGGAGCGCCGCACCACCGATAAAGCTATCCAGCGCAAAGAGGGCTACGCCAAGATCATCGGGGCTTGTCGTCGCGCCCGAGCCGATGGTTTACAGTACCTTTGGTGTGATACCAACTGCATTGATAAGCGTAGCGAGGCTGAGCTGAGTGAGGCTATCAATAGCATGTTCGCTTGGTACCGAGATTCGCATGTATGCTACGCGTATCTTGCAGATGTCGAGGCGAAGACGGGGACGTTTGCGAAGAGCCGTTGGTTCACGAGGGGGTGGACGTTGCAGGAGTTGCTTGCGCCGAAGACGGTTATGTTCTATGACTACAGGTGGACGGTGCTTGGGGATCGCGCCGGGTTGGCGGAAATGATCTCGGGCAACACTAGGATTCACCTTGGGGTTTTGAATAACCGTTCCACAATTTATGATTATTCAATCGCGCAACAGATGTCATGGGCCGCGGATCGCCGGACGACACGCTCGGAGGATATTGCGTACTGTCTACTCGGTATCTTCGATATTAATATGCCTCTACTATATGGTGAAGGCCAGAAAGCGTTCACCAGATTGCAGCGAGAAATTATCGAGGTTTCTAATGACCAAAGCATCCTCGCATGGGATTTACCATGCTCAGACCCCCATCCTTGGACGAGTGCATTCGCACCATCTCCTGCTGAATTCCGTTTCTGTGGCTCAATCGTCAAGGACCACAAATACGATCACAATCCCTACTCCGTCACAAACTTAGGGTTATCGATGAACCTTGCTCTAGTCCAAACACTCGTTAGGAGGCTGGTCTTAGTGGGGTTGAATTGCACAAAACAACTATACCGCGAAGCTCCCCATCCCAAACCACCAGGTAAAATCAAACTTCATAGACCCTTCCGAATTTGGATACCCCTCTATCTTCTTAATCATCATACTTATGCTCGGGCTCATTATCCGTCCTCGAAAGTGTTCTTTGGAAGGTCGTATATAACTTTGGAACGGCCGATACCCACTGGATTATTTCTAACTATGGATTCAACCCAAGCCCGCAACGCCCAACCTCTCCAACCCTCTACCCAGATTATGCGAGATCGTTCATCGGATTCGCCATCTGGGTTGCACATCGCTATTGCGGCAGGAAATACGGCGCCCAATAGACACGCTTTAACGGAAGTATATCCTTTAGGCGACATTTTCATTGTTCAATTGAAGCGTCGGGGGCCTGGCACAGCCTCGCACCAGCTCATATCGTGCGGCAATCTTTCCATAATTATTTCGGTATTGTGGGACAAGAATGAGTCACCGCGAACATGGTTGCATACAATAATCTTAAATCCACAACTAAAAGTGACTTGCCAGATGGCTTCTAGTGTTGAGTGGAATTGCTTTTTTGAGGAGCATGGTCATTCGCAACAGTCCCAATGTTGCAATAACGTTGCAAATCTGCATTCACTTCACGAAAAATTGGAACGAGCTCATGGGGCATCCCTTAACCCATGCTATAAGTACAAAGACAGCCTAGCTCTCTTATTTGAGAGCCATCCTTTGAAGGATTTATTTGGACGACAGGAACTTGTAGTTGATATTATCCTCAAAGGTAAACCAGAGTCTACATAACGCCGTTTCTCAGCCAATACCGTACTTCAGCAGATACAAATTCTTCCCCAATTCTTATATAAATTGATAACTACCTAGGTATGTAGGTATTTGATTTTCCAGCTAAAGATTACTTATATAGCTAATACCAAATTTTCGACATCAATTCATTCAATTTACCGGGTCATCGAGGAAAACAACTTTGTGCTTGAAGCAGGCGGAGTATGAACTGTGCGTCATTCCCAGCATTGTTAAATAGAGCTTTATCATAACTAGCTTCGGGGGACGTTTGGAGGGCCTTTTCAAGCGTGACAGCGTCCAGTCGCCGATGCTGGAACTGCCATATCCTCTGGGTATCAAGAAACTCTGCAGCAGCCGGAGGCTTCCAATGATTTTCAAGCAATGCGACAGTGCGGTAAATATTATGTCCAACGATAATGGTTTTCGTAAATCGAGTAGTTAGTGGCTTGAAAACACTATCCATAGTCGGCGATATCTGTGTTTGCCTAATCACCTCAGTGGCGCGAAAAGCAAATATATTGGGATTATTTACTGTGTTTCGGTTCTTGAGGGCCATGTTGTCTTCGATTTGCCAATGGTAACTGTCTATATCGGATTCGTGATTAGTACTAGGACACCAAGTCGAAACTCTTATATCAGTAATCCTCCTTTGATCTACATCCCAAGTATGTACATCGATTGAAGCAAAGATAACAGCAGTCCCGTTAGACTCCCGCCATAGTTTTGCTAGGCTGTCATTGTCGTTTACGCATTCCTTGAGTGCCAAGCCGGTACGTCTATTTTCTAAATTTTGAACTGGTGTGTTTTGGATGTAGGCCAATAATGATGTCTTAAAGTTGTACGCAATTATGGCTAGGATCAGCAAGACGACTGAGCCGTAGTACAATATCATTAGATACTTGATAGATAGTTGAGCTAGAACGATATTTGTTTGATGTTGCGGTGATTCTTTCTGGTTTGTACAAGCTTTTTATACGACTCGAAAATCGAGCATTGTCTACATATTTTCAAATTGATGAGATCAGTCCAGTTTTTAATTTTAATAGAAGGCTTGAAAGCGACGCTTTTACGCCAAGAGTTGAAAGTGTTCTTTGTATATAACATACTATATCGCATACTAAGATTCTGGGGTTGCAAGTATTAAAGTAGCCCTACCTGGGGACTATCTCGCGACATCCCGGATCTCGTACTCACGAGTACTTCTTTATTTCATACGCATGTGCTCAATAGCAAAGACAAGGACAAAGAGGAAGATATCGACTCGCTTTTGTTGAGATTATAACGATGGTATGTTCGGTTATGTATGTATACTCCAACTACTAGGTAGGGCGACGGAGGAAGACTCGAGGAATTAAGCCCCCACGTCTTACATAGGGGAGAAATCTTATAGGTGGTTTTGTAGTGTAGTGGTGAGTTACCCCGGATAATTAGCAGGGAAAAAGAAAGAAATCCCCCCACGCTAAACTCCGCAAGGTTAACCCCCACGTTGAGAAAGTCTTGGCGAATATTCCCATCTCGGCCGTCCGGGCCGTCCCGAGCTGAGTGAAAGAAAAAAGAATGTCGCGCAGTTCTCGTTCTTTGTTCTTTTCCCCTAATCATATTCCTCCGGCTACCTATACCTGTACTTGCATCTACCTAAAGCAGTTCCCCTACATCTATTGAGAAAGGACAACCGGGACCCCCATCAACACTTTTAGACTAATCGAAAAAGTTAATCGGTTTATTTTTATTCGACTCCGCTTCGCCGGTTTCCTTTTCCCTTTCTTTTTAGTTTTTAGTGTTATTGTCTATCCAAGTCTGGATTCTGGATTGTCCCTTTTAATTCACCACCCCTTATTCGGGATCGCGGGAACACGGCTCGGCGCGTATGCAAGTCATACCTTGATTGAATGTTCGCTTTCAATGACCTCTGTTCCCTTTTTGTATATGCGTATACGTATTTGATACGGTACATTACTACTATGGACTGATTTGAACGAGCGATGTCGCGGTTAAATGGCGTCTCAGCAACAATCACTAGGAGCAGGAGGAGTAAATGGAGGGGCAAGTAATGGAAATGGTAGTAATGGTGGTAGCGGTGTCGGTGTCGGTGTCGGTGGCGCTGCCGGTTCCTACAAACGCGCAAGTCGAAAAGGTGCGCCACGGAGATTTACGTGCGAATGGCCTGGTTGTGACAAGATTTACTCAAGGGCTGAACATCTTCAAAGGCATCAATTAAATCGTAAGGCTAAGACTTTTCTATTTTCTATTTTCTATTTTCTATTCTTCCCTTTCTTCTATTATCCCTTCTATGTACTACCTATACGACCTATACTATCTATACTCTATACTACCTATAATCGGAAACGTAGATCATCTTCATTCTTTACCGTTTCCCCTCCCCTGGTTGTTCCCCCATTCTTTCATTAACTAGTACCCCCATTCACCGATTCACCGATTCACCGGGATCATCATCTTCTCCTTGTGGGTCTATATGGGACGGGAACAATTGCTATGATGCTAACCTAGATCTAAGATGATCCCAAGACCATCTATACTTGTGATGTACCGGATTGTAACCAGACGTTTGTGAGGCCCGACCTCTTAGCACGCCACAAAAAACGCCATTCCGCCTCATATATCCCGAGGAACCGGACAAGTAGCTTCAGTATCCCTACCAAGGAGACGGCTCAAGAAATTCCCGTGATGCCTTCGCCAAGCATCGCTACCAACGCCACTGGTCCTCCACGGTCAGCAACATTTCCACAGCAGCCCGCGAGTGCGCCTCGTAACGCCGCTGTACTGTTGTCTTCTGATTCCCCGGTTCAACCTCAACCTCCGCCGTTGCCACCTCCAATGGCGACACAACAAAGCCCACTTGCGCATACTGTGCCGTGGACATCTTCCATGGATGGCGTTAATATCATCCGCCAAAAGCCTAGCTTCTATGGCCGTGAGCAGCCATCTATGCACGAACACTCCACCTTCGTACCTTACCACAATGTCCCCGTCGCAGCTAATACCGACGGATTAGAGGTTCACGAGAACTTTAGTGTTTGGCTCTTTGACCCTCAACATACCTACCGAGACTTCAGCTTCACGAGTATTCCTTTCCTTGAAGGTGGTCTTGAGTCACCCTTCAATAATAACATTCACTACGATCACGAATCTCTCACTAGTCGATCTCAGCTTGACCTTACGCCTCCACGACATCCCGATATGCCTGACGAGCTTATTTCCGAGTATCGTCGCCAAGAAGTCTTGCGATACGTACAGTTATTCCATCAGAAACAGAATAGATTCGACTCGAAATTGGCCAACCTTATGCACGATAATGGCGAAGATACACCCGGACTGAGCCTCGAATTTTTACGAGACTGTATGCGACACTACTGGGATTTTGTATCGCCAAGGTTGCCCATCGTTCACCAACCGACGTTCTCTTCTGCTCAGTGCTCAATCTTCCTTCTCATGGTTATGATCGCATTAGGTGCTGCTCAGATTTACAGCCGCGAAGCTACAGGAGAGCTACTTGAGTACAAAGCATTTGCCGACTTAATCATCTCGAATGTCCGTTTTGAAATTCTGACTGCTGATGAAGCATCCCCTCCCGTGGATCTTTGGGTTGCTCAAGCCCTTCTATTGCTGGAATTTTACGAAAAGATGTACTCATCTAGGAACCTTCACGAGAGAGCGCATGTCTACCACTCCGTAACACTGACCCTCCTTAGACGAGGCAGTCCCTTAATTGGGGGCGCTGGGGCCGAATCACCTTCCGACGAACAAAACGGATCAGAGCATCCAGCAACATCAGATGCAAGAACGTGGTGGGTAAAATGGGCCAGGACGGAATCAATGCACAGAGTTGTCTTTGCAGCATTTATGATGGATATTATTCATGCCGCAATGTTTGGACACGCAGCCGATATGGCCCCTCACGAAGTTCGACTACCTCTACCATGCGACGAATCTTTATGGTCCGCTTCGAGTCCTGAGATAGTTCGGCATCACGATTCGAATTTCAGATTATACGGAGTTAAGCCTGTTTCATTTTTGGATGGACTAAAACGTGCTATCCATGGGCAAGAGGTACAAACACATGCATTCGGGCGCATGATCATCATGTGTGGACTTTTAAGTGTTGGATGGCATTTGAGGCATCGAGATACACATCTGAAATGGCTGGAGCTGGGAACCAACTCGTCTGATACTCGAGATAAATGGTGCAATATGCTACTAAAAGCATTTGACGACTGGAAGACCAGCTTTGACTCAGCAATCGGTTCAAGCGATGCAGACACAGATGGATCTGGACCACAATCACATTCTAATGGTCTCATTCAGAGTGCATCTGTGCTATACCACCTCGCTCATATTAGCCTGTACATTGATATTGTCGACTGTCAAGTCTACTCAGGAGCGAAACGATTACTTGGTCGCAAGGTTTCTACACGCGATTATACCAATGTGGTAACACGAATGTCTCTATGGTCAACTCAACTTACTACACGACATGCAATTCTTCACGCCTTCAGACTCCTTGACCGTATACTAGTAGACCCTCGACAAAAGAAAAGCAATGGCTATACGAATAACGTCATTGACACGTATGGGTTACAATATTCATGCCGGCGAGATCCCGATCCTCATCGGCCATGGATTATGTACTACGCCACTTTGAGTATTTGGTCCTTTGTACGCGCACTTACTCAATCAAGAGATCAAACCAATACACTTCGGCCATTACCGCAACAGATACAGCGCAGCACAACCGGATTCTTCGATTACCTTTCCAGAGTCACGAAATTATCGGAGCTTGACGTTACTGCAAATCTTCAAGACGGATTACCAAACTTACTGGATGCTATTGGCGCCCTTACATCTGAATCACCTTCTGAATTACTCAAGGAAGCATGTACTCGTTTAGATATGTGTAAACATATGCTGTATCATGGCGAGGCTTGAGCGCGGGACTTCCCCGGCTTTGCTTTTTGTCTGACATGCATCATGCATTATAATGAACACGGGATGAGATGCATTTATGAATTAATTGTGATATAGGGGGGATGGGAATTATTCATTATGGCCGTGTATTACCGGCCTTTGTCACTTGCAGTGTTGTCTAGAAGGTTAATTTCGAGGAGTTGGAAATAGGCTAGCTCAGCTACGAGGAATACATGTCAGGGCGGCTTTCTTAGCATGATACCAATTCTCTTCGGAGAATATGAATTATTTCGACATCCCGATCCGTTGATCTGCACCGGGTGAATGAGACCATTGAAGTTGTACAAACATGCAGCCATATATAATCACATAGAGAAGGACAGGGTACATTTAATAGATATCTAGCGATTATAAGACTAACAATAATGAGATTGAGTTCTTATCTGACTTGCCTTTCCCCTTGCTTCCATGGAAGAACGAGGCCTCATTTCCCCCCACGTTCATGGTTCTCTGCGTAAGTAATACAAATGATTAAATTTACTTACATAGGCAGAAATACAGCCAGGAACTCACCTATTCTGCTGGCGCCGGACCCTAATCCATGGCTTACCCCCTGAGAGCTGGAAGGTCACGGCTGTACACCGCCCATCCTAGGTACGCTAAGAACGCCCGCAGGTCTATTATCAAGCCTTCAGCTATATATGGAAAGGATACGCGGCTAAGAGTAAATATGCTGTCAGCATTGTCATCGGGTGTGGTAGAGGCGTTTGCGAGAAAGTTGTAAAAGCATGGTCTACATCATGAAGGAATCGGGATATTGTTCTTCTGAGCTGCCTGTTTCTTTAGGACTTTATCGGTATTGAATATCCCGCGACAGACTTCTAGCCTATGCGAAGCGTACCTAAGGCTTACACTGAGATCCTGCGTGCGGGGGATGCATTCTTACGGATAAGATGTTTAAATATTCTGACAAAGAGAAGCTAGACAGTCTCAGCCCTTAGTATTGTTCCATACGAAACTCGCCGGCGAGGATACGTGAAGGGCAGGTATTATGGATTCGGGGCCTATAATATGAGGGTACCCTCGGAAAAGGATTCAACGTGGCGTACGGTAGATCTTGTCTTTCAAGCAAAATCCCCAGTGCCGACGCGGGCAAAGGAAGATGGATCCTGCATAAGTAAGATTGTGGCGTGCTTTATTAGCTCCAACCAGGACACTGAGACAGAGCTCAATGTCTTACGACAACGTTTTTCTTTTCCTGGTCTACCGAGGTAGACTTTCCTCGCCCTAGTACCGGTATCATCTTCTCGTGAAATAAGCTACTAGATCTCGTTATTCTAATTTTCTCGTACTTAGTTATGCCCAAAGATGATTGTATACACACAGATGTAGCCTTGATTGTATCCGTGGTCAGAAACGATCCTCACGCCCACGTGTCGGCATGTGGCAAGCTTAATGGGGAAGTAAGACTCGTCTTGGCAACTCGGACTTTTTGAAACTCCTGTAGGTACATAAAGAGACAATAACATATGATACATCAATAGGAAGGGTGCTCAAGAAAAAGAAATATTGGAATATTGCTAGAGATATGCCACACTCAAAAACAATAGCGACTTGAGTATATGCATCCTTCCATTATCATTGGCTATCTTCTGCTTTGAGACTCGTACGCTGCATATGTCTAAGAGAGCTCTCTTCCGACACATTTGATCCTAACACAATAAGACTTGGTAAGTTTTATTTAGAATGACGTAATTTATAAGAATCATCCGCCGGAAGATATCACTCCTTTTTGATATAATCATTCGATCACATATCCCTTACATTCGGATAGATAAAAGGAATTCGGAGGCTGCGAGATGGAGTGTAGCACAAGTGAAGTTCTCCAATATCCGGTTGTCTAATTCCCTACCCAAAACTTCAGTGAGCGTATTCGGGTTTTTAGCGTGGTACGTGCTCAAGTAATTCTTCATCCGTGTTTGTTTAGGTGTTCCGACGAACTACCTATTGATGATGACGGATGTATCGATATTCCATGTCGGCTCCCCTAAGAATTCGGCAAACCCGGCTAATAACGGTATCTTGTAAGAAACCCGATGGATATTGTGGGGTTAACTGAACAAATCCCTGAACATGAAATTTAGAAATTACCTCCAAATATCGTAGACACGAAATCTCTTTATGTAGCCCCAAGGCAGAATTCAGGGTCTGCATCTAGTTATTATACCTCTAATGCCATGAGATGTAAAGGATATCGCTGCTGAGAAATAAGTTAATGGGGTACTAAAAGGGGGGATATTAAGACATGTGATTGGTTCAAATTCAATAACCCCATACAAAAACGTAACGGTTTCAAGTTGATCCCCTGAAGGTATCGTAGATGATACAACTTCTAAACAATCCAAGTTTCCGACGTCGTATTATTCTCCTTCCTATTTATTTACTAACCTGAGGTGAATCTTCTTTTCTACGATGTCTGTAATATTTTCCACATATATGATCGACAAGAGGATGGTGTAATGAAGATCTCGGTGATGATCCTATCATCACTTGCATTGATTTTCTGTCATTCCCGAAACCTCGCTCCAAACGTTTCGCCACACGCTCATAAGATGAACAGGTAAAATCGATCGAAGCATCGCATCTTTCATCTGATGTTGGTAATGTTTATCGTAAATTAACTCTCCTGCAAAGGAATCATTTCGGTATCTTACTGGACCGAGATCCCCCTCAAGAAAGGAAGGCAACAATATTGCCTTGAGACCTTCCTGCGAGTAGCTTGGCGCTTCAAATCTACTCAATAATTGGAGTATAGGATCTCGGATCTAGATATCTAGTATGATGGTCCTTTACAATAACATGTTCCTTGTGTTTGCGACGACCTTGAATTGTCGCTTAGGATAGTTGTGGGGTGTTGGCTGATGATCATCATTTGCGCGTTGTTTCCAGGTCTCGAGCCTCAACTAGAATAGGAAGAATGCCCGAAATATCTCTATGATGTTAACAACTACCCTATAGAAGGGAGGCTCTAATAATGGCCACCTACGAATTGAAATGGCTCTCCTTACGAAGGGTGTTGCTGTACACTATTCTTGTCGGCGCCAAGCCAACACAAATTCAACCTCAGAATAACGCCCCCTATCATAGGGATATCTCGAATTAGCAGCTAGATACTATAAACACAATTCTGAAGATGCAACAACCACCTGATACTGTAAAGGTACAATATCAATAATTCCGGGGTCTGATTTTATTCGACCTTCCCCATGTTATCTTGAATTGGCCCGTGGACGAACATGCGACGTATCAAAACAAGGGGGTTCCGGTAGCTGAGGCCGCAGGCGTTCCAGAAACCACCGCGCTCAGCCTCACGGCCCGATGTCAGGGGCTAGGAATATTTCGAGAATAGGGACATGATGAGGCGAGGCAGAATTATTCCTGTTTCTATGTGCTGCTGTTTGTTTAAGTACTTAAGCTTCTCCATGATCGCTCGGAATGATCTCCAGTCAGTGCGATTCACAACCCAGACAAACAAACAACAATTCAGCTTTCCACTTTATCATCCCATCTTCGCAAGAAACATTTCAGCTTTAGACTTTAGTCTTCATCAAACCAATCAATCAAAATGGTTCGCATCACCTTTGCCGCTATCCTCGCTAGTAAGTCCCAAGTGCCGTCTCCTATCCCTCTATCACATATCACTGACAGTACATAGTTGCCATCCCAGCTCTAGCCATCACCCCCGACCCCGCCGGCGACAAGAACGTCGGTAACGGCCAGGGTGTCCAATTCATCGGCGGCCAATGCCTCAGCTCAGCAGACTGCGCATCAACATGCTGCGCCGTAGTCACCGGCCAGAACTTCGGTGTGTGCTCCGGCCTCGGCGCTCAGAACCAAGCCGGCAAGGCAGGCTGTGGCTTCGGTGACGGTGGTGCCGCCCAGGCCGCGTCAAACAGCACCGGCTCCAACTAAATCACGCCATAATCGACGACGACAATATCCGCCCTTAATTAAGGCTATGTGGCGACACGATCGGAAGGATGTATATATTAAATGGACATCGAACGAGCGAGTGAGCGACACGGATCGCATGTGATGGAATCGGTCGGTCATTTTCATCGGCTACATCTTTGAGTTTAGCATTTGCATTTGCATTTCTGGGAAAGAGAAGAGAAAAGAGACCTCTCCTTCTCTAATGATGGCTTCGTTGGGAAATGGACACAGGATTGTCCTACATCGTTTTGCATCTGTTTCCAATAAAATTTGACATTCAACTTATAACATTAAGATCGGCGATGAAGTGACTGTAGCGATGCGACGAGAGGGACGAATGAATAGTGGATGATAAAAGTACTCACCATCGAAGAACGAACCAGGAGAGACGCTGGTGAATGTGGGGAATAGTAGCTATTGCAAGTAATCACCTAAGGTATATCACCATTAGGAAATACTGTATAATAAACTACCTAGGTATAAAACAACAAGCCGGTAGAAAACGCCGGTCGAGTGGTGTATTCGGAACTCGAAAGAGTTCGATATGACCTTACTTTTAGGTGTGCCCTTTACATAAATACATGTGAGTCTGGAAAAGCCTTGCAAAACCATCAAGGCATCTCTTAATCAATAAATCATTGCGATGAACCAGATCCCCACAACTCCTCTTCATCGACTATTATGAAGTTGTCGATGGCTACTCAGCAACAATGCAAATGACCACTCCCTGTATGACTGATCGAATCAGATAGTAGCCACCCTCCTTCTTGAACACCATAGGATGCAGTGATCCGTCAACGCCATGCCTCATTATATACTCGTTTCGTCCGCTCAGACCATGATTAGGTCCTGTCTCGTTCTTTGGGTATTTTTCGTAGAAAATTCAAGCATCTCTTCCAAACCGAACATCAAATTCCCTCAACACGCCCATGATACTAGCCGCCTCGACCTCTATAGGGAGTCTAGCCGGGGAATTATGTTGTTGGGGAGTAGCTCTAAGCTTTGGAAGCCATGTGCCTATCTCACTCGATGCCTTGTCAAAGTTTCGATGGCTAGATAGTGTCTTGTATGCTTCTGCACATGACACACTAACATCCTTCGATGACTTGCTTGGTCCCGCTGCATCCTCCATGGATTTGCAACATCCAGAGCCGCCAGATCCACCGCAGCAGCCACCGCCAGGCCTATCCGAGTTACGATCAAAGCTTGCTGCAAGACTGCGACAGAAAAGACCTGACTTAGGGTCTTTCAGACATTGAGCACATGTGCCAGGTCCGTTAGGGCCACATCCAGCAGAGGGACGGCCAGTCGGAATTGCAGTACGACTGAACGTGTTGATACTCGGCAACTTGATGGCTCCGGTCGATGTGACTTCCATGGAAAGGGGACCCACATCATTCTCTGAAGGGGGAGGAGTCTGTACTTGTTGGGACACTGGGGCAAGGCTTTGTGCAGCGGCTTCGGCACACATACAATACGTACCCTCCTTACAGAATCCACAAGAATCTCGGGGAGCAATAGCGGTCTGAGCAACAGGTTGATACAAGGCTGGCTCCGGAGCCGGCGCCACGACTTTCTTCTTAGAAAACATGTCGGTGAAGTCGACTTCGTGAGGATAGGGGTTGGGTATCTTCTGCCTCTTCTCTTCAGGTGCCATGACGGATATTGATGATGGCTTTCGCTTCAGCTCGGATTCCGAACTCGGAGCTGGTGCTTTGAGTACAGCTTCGAGACACTCACATTTGGTTCCGATCGTGCATTTACCGCATCCAACAGGTGTATTGGCAAGGACCTCGTCGACACAGGCACATGGTCCGGTAGATTCACAATTGCCGCATCCTGCGAGATCCGTCGATGGCTCCCGGGGCCCTCCGGATAGATTTGATGAATCGGGAGGAGAAATAATCTGCGAGATCGAAAAGGCGGTAGTCGAGTTACGATGATCTGGTGCATTGCTCGCGACGCTTCCTCGAGGGGTTGGATGTTGAGAGTGATTTGTTAAGTTGGTTCGTCCTTGATAAGCTGTGAGACTTCCATGCCTCGAAGAAGTATTCGAGCCTTCGGCTCTCCATCGTCGTCGTAAATCGTCGAGTTCGTTTGTTGTTTTGGCGCGCTCGGCACGTTCCTTCTCTAGTAACTCCTCAAGGTGAACACATCTGCTTCGTAGATTCTGCACCTCAGCATCTAAACCCGATACTTCATCTCGTAACTGTTGCTGTGTCCGCTCGTACTCTTCCTTCTGATCATCTAGCTGTTCCTCCAATTCGCCAACCCGAGCGGCTCTTCGTTCGCGGAATGCACGCTGGGCAGCCCTGTTTTGAGCCTTGCGCTTAGTAGGTGGAGTGTCTGTGGCAGGCTTCCGACCGGGCTTAGGCCTCGGAGGTACAACCCATTCCTTGCTGGTAATTGAATTTTTTCCGATGGCGGCAGACGCCATATTGGTAGCCTGCTGAAATGCGGCTACAGGTTTGATAGCAAGTTGATGAGCTGATGTGGGTGTAGATACGCTGGAAATGGGCGAAGCAGCCGAGGCGGGGGAGGATGCAGCTGAGATAGGGGTTATGGCGAGTTTGGTTGGTTGCGGTTTGGAGTGGCCGTTCAAATTAGGAAGAGGAATAGTAGTGGCAATTGTGGTGGTAGTAGGGGCAGCCATAACGATCCGATTCTGGAGCAAAGAGGTGGGAGAACCATTCAAGGAATCCTATTCGCTGTGTAGCTCGGCGATGCAATGCACCTCGGACATCAGTGTGCGTTGATGACTTGGGTTTTCCGCGGGTTTGGGATCCGCAGACCTGCAACTCGATACTGAAATCGTGTGACGAAATCCAAGAAGGTAAGGTAGTTTTGTTTATCAGGAGAGGATCTTCTTGACCGTTGAAAATTATTTGTCTCTCTTCTCTTTTCTCCTTGATATGATGTATGAGTTGATTTTCTTTTTTTTGGTGTGGGATTTTCTTCCCTCAGTTCAAAGGGAAGAAAGAAAAGAAAATTAAAAAAGGAAAACAATTACGAGAATTGCTCAGGGTCCTCCCCTCCGATTAAACCAAGCAAACTTGGGGGTGGCAGGTATGTAGGTAGAGGAAAATCAACTTGAAGTGGGAACGGGCCGAGCTTGTTCATCAGGGTCCGAATTAGGGCTTTTTGTGTAGATGTAGATATGTATTTTATTGCCTCTTATGTCTTGGGGTGAGTTGGGATTTGTCGTGTAATGTGTCTGTTTATTCGCTTCAATCAGAACGGAACAACCAACGACTATAATTGTTCTTGTTCTAGCGATTGAAAAGTGTGACTAAAGGATGAACGAATTAGGTAGATGGAACAAGGTCAATCAATAGACGTAGGCTTCGTCAATCAATTTACACAACCCAGGATTAATGTAGTATTGACGATTCCCTCTTCCAAGTTGTCCTCCTTGTTCCGGATTGGTGTTGAATGAGTATGGGTGGTGGGGGGTTTGAAGAAAAAACTTTGGGGGGTCATGCAGACAATTAGAATACGTACCACCTTCGTTGAGTACTGTGAATAGGTACTAGGTAGGTAGGTAGGAGGTAGGGGAGTGGAGGGACAGGAATGAGTGTGAATGGTCGTAATGATGGGTATGGGTTGGTTGGTATGGTAAGAAGGGAAAAGACGACGAACGGTGATGGTTCGAGATCCCACTGATCAGATTGATAAGATTATGCCAGGGCCCTGTAGCCCGCAGTCCCATCGCCCAGATGAGCCGACAATATCACATGGATCCCCAGATAGGATAGGCTCGGCGGAAAAAAAATCAAAGTATCGATCCACTTCTGCATGCTCGGACCTGTCGGATTCCGAACTTATTCGGTTCTTTTGTTTGGTTTAACGCCCCTTGTTTGTAATTGCCCCCTCGTTCAGTATTCATACATCCATACATCCATACGGAGATATATGTATATGTAGTTAGTAATTAGTAGGCAGTTACTAAAAGATCGTTGGTTTGGGAGAGATGTGTATACACTAGACAGCTGCTAGGTTGAAAATTGGTGAGAACATTAAGAATTGAATTGGTCACTCGGGTATGACCGGGAAATAATTTGCTCTGTTCTGCACTGCGCTAGTACGCTAGTTCAAAGCCCCCCTCTAAAACACCGGTACCGGAGCGTTACTTGCGCGTGCGTGTAACACCAGAAACTAAAATAAGTACCTTAACTTAGCACTTCCAATGGCTGCTTGGTATGTGAATGTGGGGATGGACCCAATTATGTCAGCAGGGTAAGGTGAACATCGGTGTAACGCCGTGTCGTAATCTTTTTTAATCTAAGGTATTAAGGTTAAACACATGTGCACTTTCAACTGTCAACTGTCAACTGTGTACGTACTGCCATGTACATCATATCTGACGCCGCCGACTTTAGAGCGTCTTAACTGCTTCTCGCGATTCCACTTTAAGAACGATAATCAATTCATCATATACAGTAATTCGAGGGATATTAGTTACCTTATACCTCTACTAGGGAAACCAATCGACACCATTTCGATTCGGATGGGCCAAGACCAAATAACAAATCATACCCAACAATTCGGCGACATTTGGAACTAAAGCTGGAATGGCCCACCTCTCAGCAGCATTATCGCCGACTAGGCCATTAAGTTCCCGCAGCTTTGCTCTTGTCTCCTCTTCCTCTTCCTCGGACGGCGAAGATGATGTCCCGCTTCCATTTCCTACCGCACTTCCACGCTCCGACTTCCTTGCGCCCGACTTTGATCCAGCCGAGTATCTCTCATCCCTCGCGAATCGTCATCAAACTCTAGAAGACCTGCGATCCGACCTCAGAGAACGCAGCGCTGCTATTAGTACCGAATTGCTAGAACTAGTAAACTCGAACTATACTAGCTTTTTAAGCTTGGGTGATGAGTTAAAAGGTGGCGAGGAAAAAGTCGAGGATGTTCGCGTAGCACTATTAGGCTTCCGACGAGCTGTAGAAGAGATTAAGGGTCGGGTAAAAGAAAGAGGATCTGGGGTTTCCGGCCTCAATCAGGACCTAGTTGACGTGAGGGGGGAGATCGAGACTGGGAGGAAGATGCTAGAACTTGACGAAAGAATATCTGCGCTCGAAGGAAGATTGGCGATTGGAAGTACAGGGCCAGACAGCGATGATAGTGACGAAGATGAAAAAGATGAAGACGAACTGGATGGAGCTGTGGGAAGCAGTTCAGCAAAATTAACCCAACTGGCAAACGAATACGTCATAATAGACGAATTAGCTGACGACATCGGAAGAGAGACTTCTTTCATACGAAAAACTGAGGAGAGGTTGACGAGATGTCGAAATACTATCCTCCTAGACCTTGGTGCGGCGTTGAAGGAAGCTAAGAGAGTGGGCGTGAGAGGGCAAACGAAATTACTCAAACTGATGAGTATATATTCTCTACTGGATGCTCATGCTGATGCGGTCAAAACGTTGAAGAGCAATTAACCTGACACGGATATTATTCGGCATTTGGTATAGATCGTCGTGTTGTGGAAGTGTGTTTGTAAAGATACCCAAGCATATACATATGTATTGCTTATATAAAATATGATACAATTTTTACACTGCTTTGCTTCCCGGGTATATGAATGTTTACATAGCCGTGCTTAAATACTCCGGTTTGACCTTCTCATCTGTAGAATTGAAGGCACCATTCAAGCTGAAACCCGGTCCACTCGTAGAGCTCAGTACAACTTCGATCAAATCCTTCTTAACTTTGTCTTCCATCCTCATAGTACCTTCCCTCACCGCCGTCACGAGCGCCTTGATATTCTCGGATAACATCTTAGGAGTAAATTGGATGTTACCAATAGGCATACGGATAGCTCCAATCCTCTCCCTGTAGGACTCAGCACCAGCCATGTCACGCATCATAGCCCCCACACTTTTTGTTATGGTATTGGTCTTTAAACTGGGCATCAAACCTTTGGGACCGAGTATTCGACCAAGACCAGCTTTCTTGAGGGCAGGTTCGCAGTCGACATGACAAATCAGACGGTTAAAAGGCAGCTTGTTCGGATTGGCCTTGATAAGTTCGAATAGAGATTCTTCTCCAAAGGCAACAGCACCCATCGCACGGGCATCGTGCATAGAACCACTGCCTTCCTTGCAAATAACAGCAATGCGAGTGTCGTTCTTGATTGGGTAGGGTAGACGTATCCGATCTCGAAGAACCAAACTGTTCTTAGGTGTTCTAATTTTTAAAGCGACTTCATAGGTTGCAGAGGATGGAGGGCGGCCAACTTCGAAAGCTCGCAAATATCTATATTCATTCATCCTTCTGTTAGAAATAGCCGAAACGAACAGAGGACCCAATCTTCAAGTGGATTACTTACCGCATGGCATCGCATATCGAATATCGTTCCTCCTGGCTTGGTGTAGCATATTTATATTCCTTATGACGATTCTGTTTCTTCTTCTTCTTGAGTTTGGCCTTGTCTCGTTCTCGCTTTTGCATAGCCGTAGATCCGGCGCTCTTGCATCGTGTTTGGACTATCGAGGGAGCTAGAAATCTAGGAAGTGTTGATTGGACTGGTCTCTTAGATACTGATAGACTTAGCCTCGCCAGCGAAGCAATACACTGGTTTGCTGAAGCCATTGCGATTCTCAGTAGTCGTCGATAGTGGTGGCTTTGCGATGGACTACGACGAAACTTGAGAAATGAATAAATTTGGACATGGATTAATATTTTCAGCCTCAAATCTCCAATTAACCAGCCACATTTGAGCTATAATGGGCCACATTAATCACCTATCTTATCTTCTTATCTAATCAGTGTATTTCGGGCAGCACCCCGCCACCAGCCAGCTTCCCAATTTCAATACAATGCCGTCAGTGGGGTGACCCCGCCACAAAAAAAGCAGTCGCCTGCTCGTTGACTCAAAACGGACGAGGTCGCTCTCTCTCCGTCGACTCACTCAAGTGTAACTATCCATCTTTACTTAAAATTTTCCCCAAATTTAATTCATTAGGGAATTTCACATAAACATCAAGTCACAATACAATTCCCAAAATGAAGGTTGACGAGCTCGTCGCCGTCTCAACCTCCCTAGGAGGGGATTTCAAGTCCATCGAACCCCACCTCGTCCGACTTGAGAAACATCTTACCTTACGAACATATCTCGCCGGATACACACTAAGCGAGATTGATTCCAAGATTTGGATCGCCATAAAGAGCAATCGTGTTGCCGTATCTTTCGTTCGCAAAGGATCTTACGCAAACCTCTACCGATGGTTTACATATATCGAACAAGCTCACCCGGAGATTCAAACTGAAGTCAAGGCTGCCGACTCGGCGCGTAAGGCCAAGGTCCAAGCAGCTAGTCGAGCCGGAGCAAGTTACAACTTAGCCCTACAGGAGACCGACAAGGGTGTTGTTACTCGTTTCCTACCAGAGCCATCGTAAGAATATCGTAGTCTAGAGGATATGAACGTGAGCATATTTCTAACTTGAATAGGGGATACCTTCATATTGGACACGCCAAAGCCGCCCTACTCAGCGATTACTTTGCCCACCAAGCCTACGACGGTAAGCTTCGACTTCGACTCGACGATACCAACCCTAGCAAGGAGAAAGAGGAATACCAGGATGCCATCATTGAGGATCTTGCTCTTATGGGAATCAAACCCGACGTTGTTACGTATACCTCCGACTACT
This sequence comes from Hypoxylon trugodes, assembly GCF_022578975.1. NCBI lineage: Eukaryota > Fungi > Ascomycota > Sordariomycetes > Xylariales > Hypoxylaceae > Hypoxylon > Hypoxylon trugodes. The sequence goes on along the minus strand of NW_026250018.1, from coordinate 4,080,289 downwards.
TCGACCACCTTTACGATACCTGCCTTTCTCTCATCAAGAGTGCCAACGCATATGCCGATGACACGGACGTAGAAACAATGCGCGATGAGAGAGGAAAAGGAATTGCATCCAAGAGACGAGATCGTACTGTTGAGGAGAATTTGCGAATATTCGACGAGATGAAGAATGGTACCGAGGAGGGGTTGAAGAACTGCATTCGTGCCAAGATTTCCGTCGACAACCCAAACAAGGCCATGCGCGATCCCGTCATCTACCGATGCAACCCTAATGACCCTCACCACCGAACCGGCACTAAATGGAAAATGTACCCGACCTATGACCTTGCATGCCCTGTCGTCGATAGCTTAGAGGGTGTTACACATGCTCTGAGGTCAACTGAGTATACCGATCGTAACCCTCAATTCCAATGGTTCCTTGACACACTCAAACTGCGTCAAGTTTACATGTGGGATTTTGCTCGTATGAACTTCATTCGAACATTCCTGTCTAAGCGTAAGCTAGCAAAACTCGTTGATACCGGTCGAGTTTGGGGTTGGGATGACCCACGGATGCCTACAATCCGGGGTATCAGAAGACGAGGCATGACTATTCCCGCGCTTCGTGATTTCATTTTAAAGCAGGGTCCATCCAGAAATGTTGTATCTATGGATTGGGCTAGTTTCTGGGCCACGAACAAGAAGGAAATTGACCCAGTTGCACCACGACACACCGCCATTCTTAAGAAAGACCACGTCAAAGTAGCCATCATGGGAGATGAGGCACCGTCAGAGCCACGTACCGAGGAGAAGCCCCTCCACCCCAAGAATCCCTCCATTGGAACGAAGAAAGTGGCTTTCAGTAAGGAACTAATATTAGATCAGGCCGATGCCAAGTCATTCAAGGATGGTGAGGAGATTACTCTGATGCAATGGGGCAATGCTTTTGTGAGAGCTGTTGCAAGCGGTGACCCTATCACTAGCATCACTTGCGAGTTGAACGTGAAAGGAGATGTCCGTTCTACAGACAAGAAAGTTACTTGGCTCTCGACGCAAGGACAAACGCTTGTTGACGCGGAACTTTGGGACTTCGACTACCTAATCACCAAGGATAAACTCGAGGAGGAGGATGACTTGGAGAAATTCCTAAACCCTGTAACGGCCACGTTGGAGGAAGCGTTTTGTGATGAGGGTGTAACCAAACTCAAGAAGGACGACATCATCCAGCTTGAACGAAGAGGGTACTACCGTGTAGACAAAGGATACAATGATGATGACGACAAGAAGGTTGTCTTGTTCTGTATTCCCACTGGTAAAAACAAATAGATAAAATGTTACGTGAGACCTGAAGGGATCTTAACAATTGGAGGATAATACAAAAAGTTCTTGCTAATAGACTCAGTTAAAACATGGCTGCCACATTTGTGCCTAAACATATCGTTACGAGACAAGCCACATTACGAGCTCGAATGCTTTTCTTCAGATCAATAGGAGCAGTACCGTCAACCAGGATTACTCGAATTTTCATGTTGATCATGATCATGATCTTAATACCGCTAGTACTTACCTTATATGGAAATTATGAGGATCTTGTATTATACAGCAGTCTCTCATGTTCCTGATTCCAACATTTTGTTTCCCTAAAAAACGAATCACGAGTAATGTAGCATTATAATTCAGCCCAAGTTCTAAATAAATCAACTAATAACCCATTTTCTAGGACAAACAAACAGATCACCCCTGAGGTTATCTAGAATCTTCTTTCTTTTTCTTGGGGTCCGAATAACAACGCTGAGTTGAGTTGAACCACGTCACTTACAGAAAATGCCTCATTCAATGCTCAACTTCCAAACTAGCTGTTATTATTGGGTTGTGTTGATTATGAGGGTTTGTTGTTTTCTTTGAACTGTGAGATCAGCTTACGCCAGTATGTTCGTAAAGGAGGGTCGTCCACTGCCAGCAAAAAGGTACCTATGTAGGTAGGCTGCCTTGGCCGAATTAGTTAGACTGGTTGTTGTTGGATTATGAAGGTTGGCGTTGAGACAAACAATCACAAGAATAACAATACCAACACAGTGTTAGCTCGTTGTAATAGAATCTGTCACAAACGGCTCAGTATACTTTATTTTCTAACGGGAGAATCCGCATGTACCTGGCTTCCTGGATTCAATGATATGATGACTCCTCATTTGGTTCGATTAACATCAACAACAAATACTTAAAGCTACTCGTACGAGGCGCCTGCGATGATCAAGTCATACCCATCATGCGAAGTTAGAAAGAAAATATAAGCAGCAACATAAGTAAGGTGGGTAGTATTACTATAGAGGCGATATAGTTATGACCAGTATTTTCTTCTCCATCTATATCTCGACAAAACCTTTAGCTGCCTGCTGGAGTATTGTGGCCTGATCCATGATCAAAGAATGATCTAGACGTAACAGGGGCTTGGCTCTCACCGAATATACACAGATTGCAAGTGCCAACCCCAAGCCACGCGGTGCCGCAATATAGTGTTTAATATACCTTCAATGTAGCCTTAGTATTTGATGTCTGAACAGAAGGGATTGTCCTATGATTTCCTAGGTAAGTCTGTAGCCTTACTGTTTAATGGAGGGCGTGTATCTATTTTAAACCCGATGAACTAACCCGCGTTATAACCGGTTTGGCGGGTATGAGGCTACTCCCCGCAAGACTTAACCATGTGCTTTATAGTGAGGCTATACTATAACTATACGGCTGCGAAGCCGTTAGCCTCATCTGTACACCCCCACGTTTCCTTTTAATTTAGATACTTAGGTAGGCTGAGAGATACAATAGCCCTACGACTGGTATCTATGACACAGACTATGAGTCCGTCAGCCTCGGTCGCTTATGTAGGCCGATACACTGGGAAATACGCCTCTCCTGAGTTGAGATGTGGCTCCAATAAACATGATGGGTTTTGGTTCCCCGGCGTAAGTGGCTTTAGATGCCTGGCTTGCTCTGACAACTATATAGCTCAGCCGATATTTCAAGGTCTTGTGATGTATTTTCTCACACATGGCCTTGTATGAGGCGATTCCTATATGTGGCTTTAATTGCTTACTAAATACAACTCATAGGTGTCAGAGAAGACTTGTCCATGGTAACTAACCTAGTGGTTGAAGGAGTCGCAGAATCTGGAGGGTTGATATTTCGTTCCCTAGGCATACCTTCGGAAGTAGGCAGGTAGGTCTTCAGTTCGCTAGTTATTACCGAGGATAGTTAATCAATATTGTCGCTGGCTACCTTGGATTTGCTGACGCCGACCTGAATTTCGATTATAAATGATAGTCTGTAACTATACTATTATGTAACTCGTTATAGTGGATTTTCTATAGTACTAGGCTCTAAGAGCGAGGAGCTTATATGCAGGACGTATGTGGAAACGGTCAAAGCCAACTTTAATGCCGTAACTATACTTCAAAATTCACAAACGTGACACAGCCTCATGTTGGTGATGCTGTTAACATGTTCTAGATGGGAGAGAAGCTTGCAGTGTCACCAATTGACCCATCGGAGCCAACGGATAAAACAAACAATGCATGCTTGTTATGAGGAAACGATGACTCTTACGAGTATACCGAATAGATAATTGGATACGCGTAACTCAAGCTGATACCCGTCAGGGGTTGTCCATGGGGTGGGTGTATAATCGTATTCTTATGCTGGGGAGCTTCTTGGTCCAGTTGTATAGGCCTACAAAGGCCACCTTGCTATGCTGGACCATATGTGAATCAGTTAACGGGACTAGGGCGTACATCTATGTTGTTCGCTGGAACACATAAACCATTCTGCTGGTTTGGCTTCAGGGTCCTCGTGTAATTGATGGAACAGTGGGGGCTTTCTGGATCTATAGATTCTATAGATTCGGGGATCCTGTGGGCTCAAAAGCTCAAAGGGTCAAAAATGAGGGATGAACTCTCAATTAGGGAAAGTAGGTAGTCCCACTTTGAGGTCTTCGGAGGGATGACTCTTAAAACGTCAATGGCTACAATTGCCCCTGAACACGTCTGTCCTGGCCCATAAGAAAGGCCTGCTATGTTGTACAATGATGACTGGTCTCAATGGATTGATAGCTTCTTGCTTTTTAAGTCGACGTTGTTAAGAAGCCGAGGTTCGAGCTGTTGAGAAAAGACTATAGTATAACCAACTTTCTAGCATTCTAGTATACTCCACCTATGCGACTGAATGGATCAAGGAATCCCGTTACTGTTTCGGGGTATATAGACTAGCTTTCTCAAATGATGGTTGGCTGCTGGGGTATATATCCACCGTATCACCATTTCTCCTGAAACTCCCCGTAGTAGGATCTCGAGTTCAGACGAACGCGTTCTCATGAGGCTCCACCGGGTACTAGGATGTTACGACTGACGTGCAGCAATGAGATCTGTACAAGGCTGAAAGGGGGAATCGGATACCTGAATAGATTTGGCGTCGCGTGTTTTCCAAGCCGGGAATGATCGCGGGTGGGATTTAGTTGGGCTACATCGGGGGAACCTTCAACACGACTAACTATGCCTAAAACCGTGTTGATGGTTGCCCGATGTCAAGTTAATCAGCAGCTGGTCATCATGCATTGCAGCATCGCGCCCAATGGATGGAAGAGTATGAGTAGGTCACGGCGGGCTATATGTATTTCCTAGCCAACCGTCGTTGAGGGTTTAAAAAAGTAGGACGGAGGCGATTGGTTCAGGGGAAAGGAAGAAGAGAAGAAATAAAGATAGACGAAAGAAAGAAAAAAGAGAGAGCGAGAGTCGTGGACGCGTTAAATGGAATATGTGGGCATGCAGGAGGCAATTGGATGTGTTGGCAGGAATCGACAGGCATCTCTCTCGCGTGGACGACAGCGATTGGGCGAGCTGCAGGTCTCCAAGCGCACCCCCCTCGACCAGTGCGCCAGTGTAGGTTAGCAACCGTCCTGGATTTTTTTTTCTTTTTTAATTAGCGAGCCGCGGGCGGGAAATATTCCAAAAGGCTAAGACGGACAGGGACGGTATGGACGGACTGGACGGGGATCTACACTGTTGACCGCCGTCTCGGGCAATGCAGCCTTAGACTTGCCAAACTTGCCAGGGCAAAGCGACGATTTGGCTAAGATGGAAAGGTCTAAGGCATGGAAGGCGAAGAAGCTTAGCAATGCAATATGCAGGGCCAACTCATCGTCCCCTTCGCCCAGCCGAGAAGTATTTCTCTATCATTGGTGAAATGAATTATTGGGCAAAATAGCGGGAGTAGTTTGTATACGCAGATACGTTGTCTGGCTGAGTGAGATGATGGATTCTTGCATCCCGTAATGCGAAGTGTACCTTTTCAGGATGGTACCTAACGAGAAAAGGGAATCATTCTTCGTCTATGACTCCCTCCGTCCCTCTCACTTTGAGATATCGGTAATCTCTAGTTTTTTTCCTTTTCATGGTCGGCTTGCTTGCTTGTCGAGACTTGTTTGGATCATTGGTTACCGAGACCCTCCTTTTCTTGCGCCGTTTGTGTAGAGTTGTATAGTTGTCAAATGTGAAAAGCCGAAGCATGACTGACAATCAAGGGTACAATGTCTGTTAAATTTAGAGATGGCAAAGACATAGTGGAAGTTGTCTTTGTCATACTGTGTTCGACTGAGCTATCGGTGTGTAGCCGCGGGGGCGGCAAAGGACCTGGGACTCGACTTCGAGCCATCATAACTAAGTACCTTGCCATAATATGTGTTCAAGTATCGTACCTAGGTATGTATAACCTAGGGGGGAATTAAGATATGAGGTGGTATAACAATAAAATGAGCGAAAAAAACAAGGACTCGGCTTGCTAAGGAACGAGTTATTTCCGTGTATCCAGTCATAGGCCTCGAACTTTGCCTCTTGGATGGGGTGTGCATGTGTTGTAGCATCGTCATCATTATGGCCGCCTTGTGTGTTGTACACCCGCCAAATGAGGGACTAGAATTACTTGTAAGGTGGTTGGTTGACTCAATTGGATTGGATCAATTCGTACGCATGTGTGTTATGTATGTATGTTTGGCAAACCCTCGGAGGGGGCCAAGGCGGTGGGCAGGGGGAAAAGAAGAGAAAGAAGAAAAGGAGGGGTGCCCGCTCCGTGTGGAGAAGAAACCCCAGGATACTGTACAAAAGTACATGACAAAACGGCGGGAAGGAATTGATACGAAGATACCTAGGTACCTATAATTCAATGTGCATAACCTTGAACAGTCCGACAGTTTTACGGATTACGGCAAAGATTTAGTACTAAAATACTAGTGTATGCCAACGTGCCAGCTACATGTACACACATCGACATCGACGCCACGATAGTGGAGGTACAAGGCTTACTTAGCTGCAATAGGTACAACTCTTCAGGCGCGTTGGTGTACCTGCGTACCAAGAAGATGTGAACCCGCGCGAATTAAGCTCGTGGCAACACCCTTGTACCCATGCAATCTTCAGATTTTGGTGGATGTTGCTTCTCCCTTGTCCCTTCCAATGCCGCTCCCGCTTCTGCGTAATCATACCTACATGTACCACACAGTAAAAAGGGTACTAAGCGGTGCTAAGCGGTCTCTCAATTTACCCCACGTCGGCCAACGACAGTGCGACAACTAAATGCTGTTGTGTAACTGGATGCTTCGACAGCTGGACAGGGTTCCCAAGGTAGACAGTAGAACAGTCAAATGAAGGAAGGTCCGGGGCAAGAGGGCAAGACACATCATCTGTCTCTTTCCTGCACTGTTGCTTCTGCCTCGCATCTGCTGCTGCCGCCGCTGTTTTGCTGCTGCCGCTGCTTCTGTTGTCTGCATTTTTTCTTTTTCCCTTTCCTGCTTGTCTTTTCTACTGCTTACATCTTCCGTCATCGTCATTATCATCCGCTTCCCTACTCCCTCTATCCGTCCAGTGGGAATAGGCCATCTATTATCTACTTTATCTTACTTACCTATATCTACGTAACTTATATATATACCCATTTTCCATTATATACTTATATACCGGGCTGCCGGAGCCGACAAGGCACAAACGAAACGAACGTTACCAAACGAACGGACGAACCAAACGTTTCAACATAGGGTCGCGAAAAAGTGGCTGGGATGAGCTGAGAAAGAAACAAAAAAGAATACTTAGCATAATTCCGTACTATTATCTCTCCCTGCTGATAATATCTACCGAGGATGCTTGCTCATACAGCTCACGCTGCCCAATAATTACTTTCATTTTCTTATGACCTGTTGATCTGGGATCAACCGAACCGCGACCGCGACGGGACTAGTAGACCCTCCCACCCCCAGAGCTCTAGAGTCCCTCCGTCTCTATCATATGGATACATATCTAATTATATTCCCTACTACTTGAGGCCCAACCTCTACCCTACCTTGACACCAACCCTACCTACCGCTGCTACTACTACGACTACTACTTACATACATACATATCTACATACGTACTTACATATACATACATACACCATACCCTTCCTAATCTTTTATCTGACTTACGCTTTACCCACTTGAGCTCCCCGCGCAACCCAACGCAAAGGCGACAGACATTCCACAGACATTCAACGTTCACTCAATACTAGGCGACACAATCCTTTTCCGTGCTTCATGTCTAGATGACATCTTACGGAAATATCACGACAACGTCGACGACAATCGAATAATTCATTACTATATCCACCGTGGCTACCTAGCAAGCAACTTCTTCGTGGGGGGTGCTGCTAGTCGTGCTGGGGTGATAAAAAAAAGAGGCGGCGCATTTGCGAATATCTTCATATGCACCCATTATGACGTCCTTGTCCATGCAGCGATCACTCTCGTCGCCCGTTTGTATACATTCTTCTCCACGTGAGTCGAGTAGATAAGCTGCACGATGAGACGTGCCAGGATCGAATTGTCGACCTCCGTAGGCCAGGTTGCTGACTTGCCGAATTCGACTCTAGCTGTGTCCCCGACCGCTACCCGTCCCCCTTCGCGGTCCCCGACTCCTTCTCCCGAAACCCGACCGGAACCCTCGCGCCCGCGGCGATTTCGATCGCGAAGCCCTTCTAAACTTTCGAGTGGTCACCGACGGCGAGAGTCGTCAGGCTCCGTCCGCAAAATCGGTGGCGATGAATCATCTCGTGATGCAGCTTCAAAGCAGCAGTCCAGCGCCAATACGAGCGCCGGCGCGAGTGCGCTTAAGAAGCCGGTGATAGACCAAGCCGTAGGCCCGCCGAAGCCCCCTCCGTCTCCGTCCCCGGCCTCAAGTCCTCCCGTTCCGTCTAGCCCATTACAACCTATTTTGAAGGACCAGGATGATTCCGGTCCCTTTCCGCGACAACTACTAGCCGATGTATCCCTATATACCAATCCCCATCTGACTGTCGAGAATGAAGGTACTACTCTGGAAGAGCTCGCTCATTTGGTACGGCTGTCTAAGTACCAAGAGCGCAAGTGCGCCAACACTCGCATTCGTCTTCAGAGAAGTTTGATTTCTACTGCGCTCTCGGCGCGGTTAACTCGTTGTGGAGAAACCTCATTGCGCAACCTGGCTGATAGTTTCCGAAACGACGACAAGAGAGCCTTTGCTAATCTTTTTGGTGCCATTCATGATGTTCGGAATAGTTGCGACGCCACCCGTCGCTATGCCCTTTTGGAGCCAGAGATGGAGTCCTTGCAATCTTCAGGACTTGCCTCGGCCGAAACCTTGGTACCTCCTCCAAGCACTACAGGAAGCATTGGTCCTGGTACTTCTGTGACTCCTTTCCTCAATGATATTTCTGCTTCCGCCAGGGAAGCCTTCCTGAGTTTTCTGACCCAAATCCGGACCAATCCGGATTATCTAGCTACGCGGCTCTGCGCCCTGAATACCTCAGAACTCCAAGCTCTTACTACATTTCATCAAGGATTGGAACCGATAGAATCCGTTTTACCGTACCACGGCCGTGCTGGTGGACGTGGACATTCTAGCGGTCCGAGTAGACAATCAGGACAAACTCCCAATGCCGTTGAGCGGCTTCTTTCTTTCCAACGCCACGATCCTCTTTCTGCTCTCATATACACCTGCTTTGCTAACTCGGCCGGCCCAGACAGTGCGGAAGACAAACGCAGAACAGGTATTTGGGCCACTGCTTTTGCTCGTTTGATCTCCACCAAGTCCACCAGTGAGCCGGTCTTGATCTCCATCCTCAATGCTTGGTCTGCTATGCGTGATTGGTCTGGACGAGCCAATATGGAATGGTACTTGATGAAAATACTCGAGGACGGCGCGTTCCTGCTCGACCGAGCTGAGGACCAGAATGGAACGCGGTTTAATCTTTCCGACTGGACTACCAAGGATAGCATTGCTGCCGAGGAGTTCTATGAACGTGCCGTGAACGATCTCTTTGCCATTATTGATGACGAGGATGCAACCGGCATCCCGGAAGGCGTCATCGAACTTGGGAACGAGATTCTCCGTCGGTTGGAAATGAAAGACAGCACACGCAACCTTGTTGATACCACAAGGAGATGGTTTGTATACAAATGGCTTTTTTCTAGTTGGTTACTTGCTGTTGTGATCCACCCAGAAAGTTATGGAATGATGGCTGAGTATCATATTACCGAATACGGACGCCAAAAGATTCTCAAGCAGGTCGCTACGCTTGCTCAGCATTATGTCGTTGAGATGCTCGCAAGTGGGAACCCCCAAAAGCCTGTTTCTACACCTCTGAAGATCAAAGGTCATGTTGAAAACATTATGGCTCGTTTCAAACCATCAGGAAGCCAGAGAACCGGCAGACTCCTCCCAGCTAGGTCTATCACATCCCTGAGGGAGACTGTTGAGGTCCACCCATATTTGGTGGTCAGCCCAGCCGACATTGTTACTCTGATCAATGCCCTTTACCCCGAGCGCAGGCCCCAATCTGCTCACTCAAGTAGTATCCGGTCCGGCGCGCCGTCGATATCTGGCTTTTCTGCTATTTCTCAGCCTATATCTATCGGCACGTCAAGGAGTAACTTTGAAACTGCCTCTGTCCTTAGTATGAGCACTTCGTCCGTTTTCAGCGATGGAACCACATCAGGTGAACCTCTGCTTGAAGATCAAGTAGCCGGTACACCCCAGAGGCGCTCGCCGCCTGTCCCGGATGGCTCGAGACAGAAACATACCAACAATTACGAAGAGGATGGGTACCGTCTCCGATTGGCGATGCATGAGATGAATCAGATCTTAGGCCCCGAAGTCATCTCTGGTTCATGTCACCCCTGTGCCGAACGCTGGGCTATCGTGTTTATTTCCGCTGATGGAAGTAGCCTTTCTTTGCAGATGACATATGATCCCGATGATGACGCCGAGGAGGAAAATTCATCTACCACTAGCGACACTGAGGATGAGGAGCCTGATGAGAAACCCGAACTTGATAAGGATTATCACCAGCTTCGCGACTCAGTTTTGAAACTCGTCGAAGATTTCGAGATCCCTCAAGGCCTTGAGGATCATGGTACCAAGACGACGTTCAGTAACCGAGCTTCTGGTTTAAAGAAGTATCGATCCAAGAATAAGATCATAACGCCAGGGACGTCGATGGGCAGCCGCAATCCTTTTCGTAGTAAATATGAGGAAGAGCAGAAGTCGAAGCGGAACGCCGAGGAAACTGCCCGCAATTCTGAAGGTAAAGACCAAGCAAGCGAATCTGGATCTTCGTCGGTTTTGATCACAATGCTTGCCGCTGCCTCGTCACAATCACGCATCCAGTCCGACTTTGTATCCGCACACCTCTACTGGAAAACTCTTCAGCAACTGAATGCTCTCTCTTCCCCATCACTACGTAAGAATGGTTTTGCAACTCTCCTCAATATTTTCTCTCGCGGTCCTCGTGATTCGATTAGACGCTCGGCTTCGGCAATCGAGGAGTACGACGCCTGGCTTGTTTGGCTGAAACAGAGCCAAGAACGCCACGAAGGCCTCATCGAGACCATGATGAAACGTCTGAAAGCGTTGAGGGATAAGATGTGGTATGTGACGGATGTTCATAACTCAGCTCCTTATGAACAGACTCGGAACATATGCAGCGCACTGAAGATAATGGGCGTACCGAGGAAATGGGGCACATTTCAACGGAACAGAGCTCAATTGGCTCGAGGGCCTGCTGCTGCTTATATATACCGAAACGAATCTCAGATGTTGGACCTATTGGCTGCTAGCGAAGACCAAGGAGGACCGAACAAGCTCAGCGACGCTCAAGCCGAGATAACTAGTAAGTGGCTAGAATCACTCGGCATCCAAAATATGTGTTCAGGAGAAGAGCGTATACATCGGTTTTGTTGCGAGGTCGACAGTTGTGTACAAAAACTGGTCGGCGAAAACATCGTGGACGGCCCTGTGCTTTGGTCCAGTGAATTGTACTCTAGGGATCGCAAGGCGTTTGAAGGTTCCCGAGTCGGTCGAGGAGATAGGGAGAGCGTGTGGGGTGACGATGCTGCTAGTGTCATTAGCAGCGAACATGACCGGCGATACGCTTCTCCGACTCGTCGTCCTCCTTCGGTGGCTCGGGACCTGAGAAACATGTCTGCATATAACACGAGCCAGGTCTCCATCGATTCACACCGTCGGTATAGCTTCTCGAGAGCCAGCACTGCAATGTCTGATACCTTCGATACGCATGATTATTTCGGAGCTTCCTCTCCTATTCATGCTATCGATTCAACATCGACGTTCTGGTCTCCTTTTCAATCCACAATGTCTACTGTCAGCTCAGCAACATCGCGTGCACAATCACCGACAACAAGCGTCACCAATTTATCGAGCACCACTTATTCTCATCCGAACCACCAGCCGTTACCATCTCATCATTCTGCTTCACGGTCTGGCGCGTCTGTGTCTTCGAATGAGACCGTCCATCTTCGTCGTCTTTCAGAAGGGAAGCAACGATTCCTTGCTGATCTCCGCCAGACTCTTACTAGTCTTCTGCTGTCTGAACTTGGTAACCTTGTGTTTGCATCCGGTTCCGAAACTGATGGTTGGTTTGGAAATCTGGGACAAGAATGTATTGAACGTCGAGACACCGAGGAACGGAAAGCGCGGCGACCTTCTGGAAGGAGAGAACGCACAAGCAAGAGCTCTGCCAAGCAGAGAGTAATCGAGAAGAGGAAGAGTTTTGGCAACCTTCGACAAGCTGGGGAGAACTCCAGAGCGGATTTGAATACCGATAGGCCTGATAGCGCTTCTGGCCCGAGCAATGATAGTTCCGCTACAAGCGACACAGTCTCAGCTCGCGGAAAGTCCTCCAAGAAGAAAGACACACCAGACTTCCCCTATACCAAAGCCTACCAGAGGCTGTTAGGGATGTTTGCTGTTCATCCCAACCCATACACCAAACTCAGTGCTCTCCTCGAATTAGAGCGTCTCATAGCTGCCTCTTTGTCCAACGGTGGACGTCGGTCTCGAGCATTACGGCACCAGTCCGTAAATATCGATGAAGACAGTAACACACTAGGCAAAGCCGAGTCCAACGAGTCTGGTACCGATAGCCTTAGGGAACGGCGATCGCAGCCATTCCAATCACATATGCTTTCTCTTCAGCCTCGCCCCGCTAAAAGTGCCGACGCGCGGTCTATCGTTTCCGTGAAAGAAGCTGCAAACACGGACGCAATCGCTAAAATATTGCGATCGCTCTTCAAAGACGCGGGTATTCGGCCGAAAACGCTTTTCCGTGATCTCCAGTTTATTAATTCGTTTGTTTCTCCCGCCACCCTTGATACGGATCGCAATAAGGCCTTCTGGGATGTGGTAGTCGTAGCATTGTCGTTGAAGCAAGACGTAATCATGACAATGGTTGAGGTCGCGGATGAGATCTTGAACTTCTATACTCCTTCAAGGAAACGTTCCGGGGGTAGCGACGATTCACCGGAAATGTTGCGTCAACCGCCGATCCATTCTCTTCGTGATGCAGCAAAGATGTGGACGATCGCGGCGAAGGAGGGCAACGCGACGGCGCAGCGGGAGTTGGGGCTTTTCAACCTTAGCAACCCCGAGCTCGTAGAGAGAAGCACACTACCATTGTCGAAACCACGCGACGTATTTAAACAAGCCGTCATGGAGAAATTCGGGCCCCGATCTGGAAGCATGCGTCCTTCCGCTGACCGGAGCCGAAGCAGCCTAAGTGCGGCGGGACCGGCCTCTTCAGGCATGCAGGATACGGATGACGTGAGGAGCGACCCGACTCTCATGTGTGTTGCTATTCACTGGATGAAGGAAGCCGAACGTGGCGGGGACGAGTTGGCCAGGACGTTCCTCGGCCAAAACGAGATGATGGGGCTCTGATGAATGTTACGCTGACGTTTGTTGCTACACCCTGCTGCCCGTCTTACGTTATTTATCATCTGTTTGCACCTACGGATTATTTGTCAAGCGTTATTCTGGCTAAGGAAGCGAGATACAGGTTCACATGTTTAACATCTTTTGCGGTCATCAGTTGGATACCCCCTTGAATTTTCATTTTCATATCACCTCAGTGCTGCTTTTCCGTCTTGTTCAGAGTTATAAAAAGATCGATACCCAACTACCATCCGGCCTTTCAAATCATGTTTCGGGCTTAGGGATATCAGGATAAAAGAGTAGGGCATGATGACGATGATGATGATGGGATGGAATATGTTGGAATTTGGGAATATACACACCACACATAACCCGTATTTCGCTGGGTGGGAATATTACCCTTGGAGTGGAAATCGGCAGGCTGTACGAATATTACTTTTGTTGTTTATGTATGCGTCGCATTATTCAAATCGATCTTCGCCGCGTCGTCAGATACACCTACCTAATGTAGGTAGGTAAGATGACGAGACGCTATACGAATGGGTTCTTTATACTCACACCATTACTTACCTCCTTTCTTATTTATCTACTTTAGTTAACTCATATAGACAGGTTACGGCAGCATACGAGATGGATATACCAAACAGGGCTATTTTTATTTTTATCTTAATTCTTATTTTCAATAGAGGATAATATGCATCCGGAATTCCTTGGCAAAGCTCAGCTTTTTATATCTAGGTATGTGAATGGTGAACAATGCATGAGACAGAAAGAGAAAGTGAAGTTGGTATTTGAAAAGAGACTAAACAGGACAGCAATTACTTGCTGTTGGTTATATAGCGTAGGTAAGGCTGCCTTGCCAATGCTATAAAAGACAAATACGGAATGGTGAGGTAGGGCTTGTGTTACTATCTAGATATGCATTCGGTCTTTGGACGGTCTTTGCGTGGCGATACTTACTAAAGGTATGCTGCGACTCGGGCGAGAGGAAGATTCATAAAGGACCAGCCACCTAAAAAGGAAGGGAAGAATCCAAGTGGTGGAAAGTATATCACGACGGGTTACCTTATTGCTGGGAACTTTTGTTGGGCTCGATCGTGTAGGTCAAGAAAGTCTTGGCAGGAGAAGCTCACATATGTAACCAATGAATACTCCTTGGTGACGTGATGCATGTGACGAATTATGTATTAATAATATGCTTGGGTATCTTGGTTCTTAATCTATCTTTCCTCTCATATCGGGCCTTGATATGTGGCCGCCACCACGTCCGCCATCTCCGTTCTCTTGCATATTAGAACTCCGCCCCTCACCCTCGGGGTCTATGGCGACAACAGTCATATCCGACCGGACACGGAATTGCTTACCCCTCCAATTTACCGTAGTCCCGAGGAAGACGGCCCAAGTCCAAATAGGGAGGGCTAGGATTTCCCGTCCTAGCCATGCTAAAAACCATTCACCGAATCGGCGCTTCTCCGCTCCGCCGCGACTAGTCCCGCGGGCGAAGAGTGGCGTATGTTCATCCACGTGGATACTTTGGCCGGCATGCAATTTCCTGAATACGAGTCGGTCGACACCCATCCAGAGAGTGACACCAGCTAGCCAGCAATACCACAGAGTTTTCCAAGTTTGTGGCACGCCAAGAGTCTGGTGAAACCATGGCACGGTGGTGAATCCAAAGGATAGGTAAAAACAGCAGACCAGGCTCTCTACACCATGCTCGACTAATGTTGCCGATAACACAGTCCACTTCCTAGCACGTAACCACCTCACTCTGCGTGCGACATATGCAGGTACCGACATTCCTGCCATGGGTTGAATCGCCAAATCCCCCCAAACAAGCCCGTGGTTGGCGTAGCCCGGTAGATCGGACCGCCACAAAAGGTCGCCAATGACGTGGTCCTCGCACATGAATAGAGAGAAATGGTCTAGACCTTTGGGCAGAGTAGCGGCTCTGCCCGTAAGAATCGGGTTCCGATCCGGATCGGTAACTTGATCGAGATGCGACTTGCGAAACATATTACTCTTTCCCACGATACATGGCGCGATGCCAACGGTATTAATGGCGCCATAGAATTTAGCATGAGTAGTGGCCATAAACATTTCCTCCAGTCTTCCACCTCCGTGGGCCCAGGACCGAGAGAAAACGGAGGAAGGGACATCAATATTCGATTGCGCATCGGAGCCGCCTGTTACGGAAGACCCAGATAGGAGAGTTTGACCTTCGGAGTTCGAGCTACTCATGGAAGTGACCGTATCTACCACCAAGGGGAGCTGATGTACGAACTTGAAAGGTGTTGCTCTCTCACCATTAGGTTGATACCCACAAAGCTTGTCAACCATACGACCAGTCACATCCCTCGCGATCCACACATTACAATCTAGTGGCCATATAATATCTCCCTTCGCTTCTCTATATGCCCTACTCAAGTTGCGTATTTTTGGGTTGGGACCAACATTATCCTCGTGCCCATCGTCCCCATGGAGGTAAGGGTCTTCGGTCTCAACAAAGACCTTCGCATCGAAATTAGGGTAATCATCGAGCAACTTTCGAATTACTGGATACGCGGCATCTTTTTTGGACGAGACACAGAAGTAAATAGTCAATTTGTCCTTCGGGTAGGACTGATGGAAAACGGAAGCGAGGCATTCGTATAAACCGGGCTCTAGACCCTTGGCAGGTCGGATGATGGTTACATGGGGTACTTCATTCTTCGGTAAGGATGGGGATACGGGGTTGGTAGGTATGGATGAGTAATATCGAACGCTGTTGGAAGTTGTATGATTAGAATGGTATCTCTTTGCGAAAGGTTGGGAATGCACAAAACACAAAATGCTTACATCTTATAGATTCCTATCCCCTGTACTAAGATGACGAATGAACCCCATACGATACCGGCACAGCCGAGAAATTCGACAATAGAAGAGAGCATTGGAACCTATCAAGGTGAGATGGATCGTCTTTACAACATAACAAATCTAGCCATGAGAGAGATTCGAGAAGATGAAATCGGTGAGAGTTGTTGTTATTCGAGAGGAAGACACTTCTAAGCAAGATGGAAAAGGACTTAATACAACATAAGGAGATGACAGCTGTGAAATGGAATAATAACAATCTTCATCATTAATTGTTGCGACTAGTAGTGATAGTATACGTAGTAAGAAAAAAGAGAGACGATTAGATCCGTGCCACTTGAATAATGACGATCAAATCTTTGAACATGGGATTGTTGTCATTCTATTATTGAAGCGAGATACGATCAAATGCGAAATGCGGGAGAGTCCCACATCGGTATTTGAGCGGTCCGCGAGAGGGACCCGCTAATAAAAAATTATATCCAATTTTTGCAGGTGATCCCATGACATCCGGAGAGAGGATCGTTGTTTCCCTCTGGTATTATCTGACTCTAATCACTTTTTTTTCGGCCTTGCGTACAAGGCCCCGAAGCCACAAAGATTGGGTACATGTATCCATTTTATTAAGTACCAAAGTATCTTCAAATTGCCCCACCTCAGCTAGAAAAGTGGTGGAATCCGGATAATTCCGAGCCGAACAATCCAATAGAATGAGCTCCATTTTTATTTTTATTTTATTTTGTCCATTCTTTTCTTCAATTCCGCTAACAAAAAGATTTCTTCACCTCCCACATCTTTAGTATCACCAAACAAGAAAGACACAATTATTCGTCTTCAATAACGAAGGCGAAGCTCAGTCAAGTTAATCTACTTGACGAGCGGTAAATGGCTTACTGAACCGAAATAGAAATATTCCAATTATGTAAGTTTCTCCAACATTCCGTCACAATCGTCGTTACAGCAAATCTACCCCAGATGTTTGTCTTGAAATCCCAATCTTGTATATAACTCATTTATACCTAATCGCGGTGATGACACCTTTAATACGGAGCTTAGAGATGTAAAAGTCTCGATGAGTGCCCAAAATTATAGACTACAACGGTATCTGAGCGATTTTAATCATGCCATTTATTATTGATATACCCTACCACCATCACACCACACATAAATCTCGATCATTTCCCTCAGTACGCTATAAGACTCGATTCAACTCGACTAACATCTTTCAAAGTAGGTCGGCATGATGAGAAACAACAATGGCAGACACACCCAATATCGTGTCCGCCACCTCGAACCTACATGATGCCCCTTCGGCTTCTGTAAATACCACCTCATCTACTCAAGTGAAACCCAAATCTCGTCCTTCTACCCCCAAAGGACCTCCGCTACATCAATTATATGCCCTTCCCGTCCCGATTCGTACCTTTCCGCTACCCAGCTTCTATCCAAATAACCCAATATCTCTTTTCCATGTCATTTACGCATGGGTTGGCCAACTCATCTCTCCGCCACCAGCTGAACCTGCTATTATCTACCAAGGTATCTGGTCACCTGAGACTCGATCTGTTCATATCAAGGATCCTAAGTCAATAAGGGCATTATGGGAGCAGGGATTCTTTGGTAAAGGTAACTACAGCCGAAGTGAGCCAAATTGGCTCAAGCGAGAACAAGCTCGGAAAGGCAATAATGGAAATCATATCGCCGAAGACGTGACTGCTCAGAGGCGGGAAGAGCGTAAGATGATGAAATGGGATCGTGCTAGAAAAGAGCAAGAAGCTATCCAGCGAACCAGACTTCAAGAAGCCTGGGTAGCCCCCGTCGGGCCTATGGAATTGTTAGCTCTTCCCAACTCGGAACACGATTTGAAACCTGGATACCCTAACGATTCACTAAATGGAACACCTACTCAGAGTATCATTACAAATAGCACCGAGGGTTTGGGTTTAAGCTCTGGTTATGCGACGCCGAATGGGGATGCTACACTAGCAAATGCCACTGCGGTGGATGCTACTGATGCTATCGCCGATGGGAAAGATGCAGTCCCAGCATTACCCGATATGAATGGCTATGCTTCACCCCCGCATACGCCGACAAGTCCTATCAAGAGACGCAAATCCGTACGATTTTCGCCCAAGGTTGACTCAACGACTTTTCAGCTATCTGATCCACCGAATCCCAACCATGGTACACAATCAAATGGAGGTGTAGTTAATGGAAATTTGACAAATGGAAGTTCTCCATCGTCTCAGTCGGCCAAATCAGGCCCGTTTGAGTCTATCTCGGAAAGTTCCACTACTTCCACGTCGGGTCCGACCAGTTCTGAGTTGAATTCTGAGATCGTAGACAAGGAGCATCTCCAATTATGCCTTGAAGAAGTTTTCTATCTCGTATTCGCTCTTGGGGCTCTAACTGTCTTAAATCCAGTGACTGGCAAGCCGTTTACTACATCAGATTTATTCACACTCTGCCGTCAGACATCATATATTCCTCCGAGAATGAAGAATCTTCAACCGGACGACCCCTTTCTTATTCATTATGCTGCCTACCACCACTTTCGTTCTCTTGGCTGGGTAACACGGCCTGGTATCAAGTTTGGCGTGGATTGGATGTTGTACAACCGAGGTCCCGTCTTTTCCCACGCCGAATTCGCAGTGATTGTGTTACCTGCTTACACAGGCCCTTGGTGGAAGACTGAAGGTCGTCAACCACCTCGGAAGTCTTGGCATTGGCTTCATACTATAAATCGTGTGCAAGCCACGGCATTGAAGACTCTAGTCCTCGCTTACGTTGATATACCACCTCCATTTGATGACGAGCTTGGCGCTACAGAGATCTTTAAGCGATATAGAGTCAGGGAATTTATTGTTAGAAGATGGTTAAGCAATCGGAATAGAGATTAAGTGGCCGTTTAATGAAATGCATTAGGCGGTATTGCATTGGGTGGCGTTCGGGCTGATCTAGATACATGGCTTGATATGATTAGACGTGCTCAATGATGATAGACGTGTTGAATTCTAATACCAGCTCTTGAACATGAATGATCTGCCTATAGCTTATCCAGTAATTTACCCATATTTGAGGCGTGATATATATCCTAACCAAAATCTACTCTTCCATTGTAGTCGTCGCATAACATTCGTCGGTCGCTGCCACTTAGTCATCTCGTATCCAACCTACAATCAAAACAAGACTACCCAGGTAGCTGTCACATATTTCGGTTCAATGATTTATGTGCTACAGCAAAATTTACATAACTATTTTTCAACCCTCCAAAATTGCTTCATTCAAATATTCTCGTTTGCCTCCTGTTAATTCTCATCGTCGTCTTCTTCAACCACGCGATCGTAATCCTTCTCGCTAGCAGCAGGTAAAAACCGTGTCGAGACAGTGAAACCAACAGCAATAATAGCCAAGACAAGCCAGATGAGATAACCGAAAAGTAGCTGCTTCTTTACACTAACGGCGAAAAGACTCGCAAACAATACGGGGCAAAAAGCACGCAGGCCACTTGTAATGGTAAGTGCCAGGGCATTAAGAGTACCGAGTGTCATAGGTGATGGCGATACATCGTTAAGCGCGAGTTGAACACCGGTAAACGCCATGCTAACGCCTGAGCCGAGGATCACGAGAATTGGGGCGAGAATGAAGAATACAATTTCTGTTGCGCGGGTTCCTTGGTATAAGATTAGATTCAGGAAAGGCATGATGACCATGAAGAATGGGTATGCGATACCGCAGGCACGTAGGACGCCGTTGGTGCCGAAACGGTGTTGAAGTGGCGGGAAGAGGACGAGGAGCCAGATCGCTTGCGAGAGACCGGTTAGACCCATGAAGAGTGAGATTTGAAGGGAGCTAAAACCGAAGCCGCCGAGTTTGGGGTTCGTGAACCAGAATACGTTGACGATGGCTGTGTAGGCGAAACCCAAGAGCATGGCGTGGCCGTAGTTGTATAGTACGATGCCGACGCCTGGAGCTTTGAGGAGGTCTAGGGTGGAAGATAACGCTGGTTCGGTGGGTGCGCCGGCTTCTACTTCGCTGTCGGGGTTAGTAGTGTTTGGTTTGGGGACTTTACTCTTGTGCAGCGTTTCTTCCAGGAAGAGCGCGCTGCTGGCTACGGCTGTTAAACCTATACATCCGACCACGATGGAAGATAGAGCGTAGGGGTATTTCTCAAAGAACGGTATACCCCCGAATGTCCCGGAGTATTGATGCGCGGGATCAGCTAGAGCGCCACCGACTAAAGGTCCCAAAAACAGGCCCATATTGCCGCTGAATGCGAACCAGCTAAAAGCGCGGGCCTGAGTGTGTGGGGTACTATGCTCGGCGAGCATAGTACGAATGGTGACGACGGTGCCTGCGAATATACCGGCAAGGCATCGCAGGACTATCATCTGCCATATGGAGTGCGCAAGTCCGAAAAGTGAGGTGGAAATGGCGATGCCGACCAATGATGACACGAGGACTGGTTTGCGTCCCCAGCGGTCGGCCGCACGGCCCCAAGCCAGCATCACAAGCATTTGGGTGAGGGAGAAAAGGGACTCGATAAGTCCGGCATAGAAGCCTACGTCTGCTTCTTCCACTGCATCATTTTGTTAGCTATTGCCTATTGACGGTATATTTTATGCCAAGAGAACTTACAGTGTCCATTTTCCTGTACCATTTGATTGATGTACGGGAAAATAGAGAAGAACGCAATAGGCTCAATGAGTCGCGCATAGCAGAGCAAGAAAATTTGCAGCTTGGGCAATGGCTTATCTTCAGGCTTCTGTAGCAAAGGCCGATGCGATTCATTTTCCTCGATGATAGCTTCAGCGACGACTGAATCGCTTGCTACTGCTACGGGAGAGGCGGCTAGAAGCGGTGTTGTTTCATTGGCGGCTTCGATGGAAACTCGCTCATCATTGCTGGTCTTATTGTTATCGTTTGATGAGTTGGTGAACGCCATTTTTTGGTGGCGCACAGCGTTATGCACCTTTTCCAAGGAAATGAAACTCCGATGAAATTTCTTTTCAAAAAAAGAAAAATCTATTCGTCCTTCGTAAATTATCGGATGCTGATTGTGTCACACCAGCCTCGTTCGCACAATTCTCAAAAACTTCAGCGAGCTCGATACACCAACTGGGTTAACTTGTGTCAATCTTGACTCCGTAAGTGTATACGGGTAACCCGGAGCTACCTTCTTGGACCTCGCAAATCGCCTTGCTCGAGATGGGAGAAGAGAAAGTTAGGAATAAAACAAGTCTGTAGATCTTCACGACAAGGCTATCGCATTTTATGACGCGGCAGGGTTGAGACTGTTGCTTGTGCTTATGTTCATGATAAGCACGTAATGCACGATGCATAATGAGGCACACAGTGTATACTACACAGTATTCTGACCATAAATGCGGTGTGCCAATCCCGATACAGCCACAATCCGCGAACTCACAGTGTTGGCTTATAGTGTACACAGTGTCCGAGTCGGCTCTTTAGTGAGTAGGTAGGTACTTTACAAGTCATCATCGTTGTTTTGAGGCCGAAAATAATATCGTCGTCGCAAAAGCACGCATAATCACTCAGTTCAAACATCGTGTCGTAGGTATCTTACATTCATTAAAATGCTACTTGAAAACAGAATCGGGTAATCAAGGCAATCGCCCAAGAGATATTCCAATCTGGTTCGAAAATCATGCCCGATCGTACCGAAACAAACATAAAATCAAACGTTGGAAATATTAACACTAGGATATACTTTAGAGGTCTACAAGCGGTATGATAGCTTCAGTTCTCCGGGAGCCTCGTATGTCGGGACCTTCATATCGAGAGCAGCACCCGAGTATCCGAGATCTTCGGCGACTAACGTGGCAGCCTTCTCGCCGATAAGAAGAGCAGTAGAGTACCTGTATAATGCGTTAGAAGATTAACAAGATACGAGCAATGGTTGTTCGCTTACGTGTTGCAACCAACGTTGTCGGGGCAAATACTGAGATCAGCAACCTTGAGTCCTTTGACGCCGTGGACGTTTAGGCGCTCGTCCAAAACACCGTGTTTGACGATGCTGTTTCCTTCCTTGGGAGCCATGGAGCAGGTCTAAAAATCAACGTTAGTATTCCTCCGCTCTTGACGATTAAAAAGTAGACGAGTACTTACTCCTAGACAGTGCCAGGTACTCTCAACATGCCTCCTTACCCATTCCTCGACCGCCTCGATATCCTTCTTGCTGTACTTAAGCTCGTCACGAACATCCGCCTTATTACTGTTCAAGATATTGGCTTCTGGCCTCTTGGATGGCTCCGGGTTGAATACGCTCCAGCTACCGTGCTGTAGACCAGCACTTAGGTTGCCGGGGAGGGCATATTTTTGAGTAGTCTCAAGGTCCATGTCATTAGCACGGGCCGGCGAGTCATAATCGAAGAATGGATGCATCGCCTGGACCTCGCCAGCATACGCACCCATGCGGCGGGCGGTCTCTCGCGACTTGATGTAACCCCATACCATGGGTGCCATGTCACGCTCGTCATTCATGAAGCCCGGGTCGAAGTCGGGGTTCTCATAGGGGTCGGCCGACTTGATATGTGTGAATCCTCGGGAGAAGGGGTATTCCAAGAAGTGGAACATGGTGAAGAAGTTTCCAGGTGGCCTACGTTGTCAGCAAAGTATTGGTCGTGTCGAAGTGAAGCATCACTTACATAAGCATGTGGTCACCAAACCAACCAGAAATGACGGAGTAATGCATCACGGGCTTGTCGGGCTTATTCTCGAAGTATGACTTCCATCCATCGTTGAAGTGGGGCGTGGGCCACGATTCGAACTCTTTCAATTCCTTCTCAGTTGGGCGGATCTTTACACCAGCATCGATACCATTAGTGGAGAGGGGGCCAGTTCCCTTGAGGGCCCATTCATCGAATACCTCTTAAGATCAAGTTAGGATTATGGTTAAGCAGAGATGTTGATGGGGTAGTACGTACGCTTCTGCACTTCTGGTACGCCCCGAACGAAGTCATCGAAACTTTCTGTGCCAGGCTTCGCGCGATAAACAGAGAAGGTTAGGTAGTGGTCCTGGAAGTTAAGACCGACACCGGGGAGGTCAACAACCGGCTTAACACCGGCGGCTCTGAGCTTCTGGGGGTCACCTGTGATATGTCAGCATTGGAAACTTGACTTTTCAGCATGATACACAAACCAATGCCAGATCGCTGAAGAATTAGTGGGGAAGAAAGGGTGCCTCCAGATACAACAATCTGCTTTCGTGCTCTGAAGGTGCGAGGCTTAAGCTGGTTGGGGTGGAGAGGCTTGGTCGGCCTTGAACCAAATTAGTCTTTCCCTATAATTCGACAACTGGATTGACCTTACACGGTCTGAACGGCTACGGCTCGGCCATTTTCGATGATGACCTTGTCAACCTTGGTGTTGCAAGCAAGGTATAGGTTGTCATAGACGGCACGGGTCGAGTGAACGTAAGCATGGGCACTATCGCTACGTCGGCCGGTCTATAATCCGTAGTGTTAGTTATGAACCGAAGTCACATGTATAAGGACGAGACATACGTCACGGTTGATCCATTTCAACCAGTGTTCAGCACCATGACCAGTAGTTAAGTCTTGTAGGTCATCGACGACGGGGATATCTTGGGATTCCGCGGCCCTTAAGAAATCATCCTTGATCGGATATGTGCTTATAACAGTCAGTATCCTCGAACTTTAGAAGAAACCTAATGTTGAACTTACTAGTTTCCGAACGAAACCTTGATCGGTCCCTCGGATCCGTGGAGTTCCCTTTACTGGTTAGTCCTTCTCCTGATATTTACTCTAGTAAACTAACTTGTTATGGCAAGCCCGTTGATAGGTTTCATGCTTCCTCATAAGTGGAAGAAGCTCCTTAGTGGACCATCCCTTGGCCTGGAAGTCATCGTAGTCCGAAGCCGAAGCACGTGTGTACATCTATGGGGCGTTAGCTCGAGGTAATTGGACCCTTCGGATTCATTCACTCACCAAGAAGTTGATGCTAGAACCACCACCCAAGATGTGAGCACAGGGAACTACCGCCTTCCTGCCGGAAAGCCATTTAGAAGGGCGGGCCTCATAGAAGGATGCTGTCTTTGAGTCCAGCTTCATGTTACGGGGGTAAACCCCTGGCCTGAAAACCCATGGATTGTTGAGGTTCGACTCGCCACTTTCGATGAGGAGTACCTTCAAGTTGTGGTCCAAGTTGGCCAGGCTAAGCAGTATGAGCACAGGTATTCAATGCCAATAGATACTCTGGGTTGTGGATGATGGACGTACCGACCAGCTACAACACAACCACAACTTCCACCACCACACACGATGATATCGAATTCATCTGGTAAGGGGCTCATGTTTTCCTATTGCAATTTCTTTTAATCCCGACTGAAAGGTTTGGGGAAGATGTTGTGAAACAACTCTGGGGGATACCAATAGCGTACTTATGCTTTACAGGAAAGATGGGTAGGCCGGATCTACAAATATCTAAGAAGAGGGGAACCTACGAACCTAGACCCTAAGATGCCTCTCCTCTTCGATTTTCCGTATGAAGCCGCCAATGATAGCTTTCAATTGCTTAGGCCCTGCATTCAAGCTCGAATACTAACCAAATCCTCCAACTCCCCCTCGACCGATAGCTACTTACCTATCTATCTAAAGTAAGTACTCAACTTGATTCCGCCAACTCACGGTCGAGGTCATCTGATATCTATTAATGCAACATTTCTGCATGCATGCCAGGAGCCGAGACGAGTTGGTCGGATAAGATGAAGCACGATCCCAGGAAAGAGCTGCGGCACAGTGAAACTCTTGTCCAACCAAACCTGGATCAACCCAGTTCGGCTCTCTTTCTATTCCCATAAGCCGCCCTATACATATAATAAATATGTATTCAATCTAGTTCATCCACGTCATCGACATTGGCTCAACCATTGTAACCGGTACGAGCTTCCAAGGCATAGCCAAGCTGTAAGAGAATGTAAGAGTGATGTCGCCTAGCAACGGCAACATCTCGGTGAGGCTCGGGAAGTTAGTGTTTATAGCCTTGTGGTCCTCTACCCCTGTCGGTTTCCTATACAGGGTAACATTGCGTATACCTGTAAGCCCATTGGTCACTAGAAGATGCAGCTCCTATGCAAGAGGAACATCAGAATGCGGGGTGGAAGCTACCGTGAGGTCAAATACCCGTCAAGACGCATGTGGCCCATGCTTCCCCGCAGTCTTAGGGGTTGAATATATTATGGTTCGTCTATTTCGTTGGGTCTCTCTCCATCCTAGAGCAGCATCCCGCATACGTAGCTTGCACCAATAGTCCCCATGCCGTACCTTAGCGTTCGGGGGTTTAGACTTCTCCTGGCCAGAATAGCTCGTGTTGGTCCGCGTCTCTAGCTTGACCGTCTTAACTTAGATGGTTAGGACTTTTCAAGATATTCATCAGCTCCAAGAGTTATTTTGGTTACCCCAGAGTCCACAGTGCATTAGTTGAGACCTGAAACTGGAGAATCGATCTTTAGTGTTGAAATTCTAAGGATCTACCCCGAGCCGTAAAAGCCGATGAGGGGGCTCCCTTTTCCTGATCAAGAAATAGTCAGCCGGCAACGCGGAGTTGGACATCTTAAATATCATAACGTTGAACTGCCGACAAAACTACCACTGGTCGATCCCATGTGTACTACCTGAAATGCAGAATTATCTTCTCGTTGCATTCAACAGCTGCATACAACGAGGGGAAATTGGAGAAACTGACATCTCGTACTGCAACAAATAACCCGTATATTTTTCTTCCCGGCCAATTCAAATCATGTGCCCTCCACCATTCAGGCTCAAGAACCAATATCGAGGTACAGGTAAAGTTACACACCCATTAAACGCTTTGACGGGGACCATATAGCGAACCTATGAGAGTAGGAGGGCAGTGCGGAATGATTGGCGCCTATTCCGTTACTTAAGCTTAAGATCGTCGTGATGAACACATCGGGTCACTTCAGCTAGTTCTTCACTTAGCCCTTCGCCCCCTTACTCTACTCGGAAAATTCCATAAGGTTAGATGAGTGAATATTGCACACGAGACACGAATAACACTCCCATTACGGTTGGTCCTCGATTTTTATTCCCCAATTCAGGTAGGAAGTCAGATTCATACCTATTATGAGATCGCCATTTGATCCCTAGAACAGACACTGAATATGGAGTCCCACGGGGAAAAAGAAAGGAGCGTTGCTTGCAGTACGAATCAACCAATAAGTGTACTATAGAATTGTTGACCCCCACGCAAAGCTGAACTTATACACATTGCGTACGACTCTGACGACTACGACGGCGGTTTTATTCGTGTCTCAAGTTCACACGAGATATATCCATTGGTCATGCTTCTAGATGCTCGATGATTATACCAGTGTCCGTCAGCCGTCTAGACCCCATTGGCGAGGAAGTAGGTCAAACATTTCTTCCTCCCTTTCTGCTGGTAACTCGTTGCATCCCCAACACATCTCGATAAGATGGTGTGCATGTACAACTTCGGGTTAAATTCACGGTACAGCTAGGCTGTATGGTGACATAATGTCCTAGATGTCTATGCAACTGCCGTTACACTTCGTTTGAATCCGATTCCGACCCATGAAAGCAGGGTTGGATGCATGTCACACTGGGTTATTGGTCTATATATCATGGGCTTTCCTTAGTAGGCAACCCAGCAAGGTAGAGACTATGCAAGCATGCCTTTTTCGTCTGAGCACATACATATTTTATACGTTCATTTAGGAGAAAACTCGGTATGTAAAGGATCGCGGCTATCTTGCTAGCACATCCTATTGATGTTAGCTACATCATCTAGTTGGAATAATGATTCGTGTCTTTACCTACCTACACTAGGTACGTTACACTGGGCAGTGAACTCGATCCTCCTGAAGGTATTACAATGAGGCGAGCGTGTCTATAGACTTACTATGGGGGCTAGAACGATTCCAAGGTGGATTATACCTCCCACGCCTAGACTTGTTGGAGACGAATGTGAAATTTGCGAATAATTGCCCGGATGTTTCTAGTTTATCGTCACCCTCTCAATATTGTGTCAATCCCAAATTTTGAATAGTGAGTGGGTGTTACCTAGGTATTCATCCCCCTTATTATTGAGATTAATTTCTGACGATTTATCTATATTTACTTAGCAATGATAATCGTTGAAATGGACAAAAAAGTTGTCATATGTTATTAAGTGGGAAGATGGCTTAGATGGGTGCTGCCTTCATACACTCACAGTTATATAAGTAGGCGTTTCGAAATACGCACTGAACAAAATAAATAGCTGTGGAAACACGAAAGCCTTCGTCCCCCATTCCCCCCGATCCACTTGCTTTGGTGGATCAAGCCCGCAAGCAGGCCCGACTAGCTCATCGGTAGAGCGCCTCACTAGTATATCTTCTCACGAAGTTTGGCTTGAAAATGAGGAGGCAACAGGTTCGATTCCTGTGTTGGGCATACTTTTTGTTGTATTATTTTTGGCTCTTTCCATTTATGATATGACTCGATTGTAAAAGGCTTCAATCGAGAGCTGTCAAATAATCCATGCGTCGCCGACGATGGAACAAGCACACATCAATCTCTTTGCTTCTCATTTTACTTTCGCATAGAGTGGTCTCGACCGGCGATCTCAAGTCCCCGATGTCCCTCGTGGTAGCAAAGTCATGCATGGATTTTTTGTCCTTTCATTCTTGCTAGGTTGGTAGACTTCGTGAGCGTGAAATTGACGATGGATACGGGTGACTAGTATATAGTTCTAGAACGGAATGCCCCCATAAGGAGCCCCATGGCTTCATTTGAGAACAATCCTAAATCTGTATAAAATTTTTCATCCGATCCCTAGAAAGGTGGGATGGATCCACCAGCTGTTGCACTTACTTAATAGAAAATATGAGGGTTCGATGTCATCCCAAGTCGCTGAGCTTCAGCTCGTATGAGGGCAAGATGGCCGAGTTGGTTATGGCGTGAGGTTAAGGTCACCTTAGCATCTAATTCCTCATGGAGCAATCCGCGTGGGTTCAAGTCCCACTCTTGTCATGATTCTTTCTTTTTGCTGTTTTTCTTTTATCGTTGAAGAATAGGATTGAGAATGTGTGGGTAATGTACCCTAATAGATCGTCCCGAAACCTTTTACTTTGCTGTATAATGTTTGGAAGCCTCCAAATCCCTGGGCATTAAAGATATTTTTATTTTTTATTAAATGCGGCGAGTGGCTTGACGGAGTTTGTAGTGGGGTAAGCCCGGATGAGATAGAATTCACCTGCGTGTAACAATGGCTTGGATTCTAATATGAAAAGTACACTTCCTTACTGTATATACTATAGGCTTCTGTAACGCTATAAATTGTACACAAGGCTTTCTTCTACGATGGTATAAGAAGATAGAAAATTAAAGGTACGAGATATGCTTCTACTACCATTTTAGGCATGTGGAATAACAGGGGTCCCCTGTTTCTCTAGCCAAACTCGCTTCTATTACCCAATTAAAATTTAGCTTTTCAGATTTCAGATTTCAGGGTCTCGTATCTCTCCCTAGGCTGTTTGTTAGGCTCCAGCGCGCTCCAGGGCTGTTAGGTAGGACTTTTGCCTTATCGATTCATAAAATGGCACCACCTACGCATTCATGTTGGAAGGGCCTCATTCAGCCTCAGCTGCCAACTCACAACATATTTCCTTGTTACCTTAATTGATAAACTAGGCGTCGAATTGACTTGACAAGTTTTTATTTCTCAATTAATTAGTTTTATCTCCAAAGTCCCCTACAAACCTGAGCGATGGGAAAACCTTCGAGCCCAAAAGGTGGCAAGGCAGCCGATGCTGTTTCGTTGCACACCAATCCCGGCGAGAGTTCTAGAGACAATCATGGAAACGATGACCTTGATGTGCCCGAGACCGCGATTGACGACTTGCCACCTACCTACCACGACGCCCTAGAGTCATCCGAAGACGCATCCCTCCTCCCATCGACCATGGCTCCATCAAATAGCGCCCCAGTCTATGCCACACGGCCTTGGGTCGAAGATGCCACGTTCTCCGAGGATGTGAATACAGGCGCACAATACTGGATGGCAAGAAGTTTAGAGAACCCGAAGAATCTCAAATCGCATATCGAGCATCTCGCCGCTATCCCCCCTCGACCGTATATTAAGCTTGTCGGAACCCATACCGAAACGACGAGGGATAGCAAGGGCAAAACGGAGAAAAATACAATTACCGATTTCGACGTCTCGGTCGAATTGACACCGTACCTGTACTCCGACGCCCAATACCGCCGATCGTGGTCTCACTTACGAACCGTGGAGAATGGGGAGAAGACAAAGCGAGGTACAATACTTAAGAAACGCGCTCCGGGATCAAACCAGAGTATCGAGGTTGGCGGTGATCCAAAGCCGACGTTGGAAGAATGGTGTCATCGGTATGCTGCTAGCCATGCTGGGTTGAAGGTCTTTGCGCTTTCTCGGAGGATGGTTGGGTTTGATGAGGAAGGCATCAAATATCGATTGCGCACTATGGTTAACGATACGAACTACCGCGGGCATCTAAAGGTAGAGATCATAACTAAAGATAGTTTGGTTGAGTGCTACAACGAGGCTAAGACAAATAAGTGGCGTTTGACATCGTGGATACAGATGTTATTCACATTCACCCTCCTATTCATCTTTAGCTGGCCGTATCTGTGGCTGCGGACGAAGCGTTGGGAAGTCGCTGTTGCGGAGTGGCCGTTCTCCAGAATGGCTGAAGGTGGTACCAAGGAATACGTCAGCATTAGTGAGGATCAATGGTACAACTTATGGGGGCGAGCTATTTGCAAGGCTGTGCTGGAGAAGCGACAAGGAGTGTTGGATCAGAACGACCTCAGACGAGCGCAAGAGGCTGAACCGGCTTTTGAGACTGGTCACGCCGTCGTTGATGGCGCGCTTGGCTTGTTCAGGGCTTCTGTGGGTGCTATGAACGAAGTAAATCGCCAGTTAGGCTGGGGCAGAGATTGCTAGAAGTATTCTCCAGGAGGACTTCGTCGCTGGAGGTATTTGCGCGTGAGCTTTATTTATGGCCTTGCTTTGTTGATTTTTGGTTGGTTATTAATTCGCGCTCCCTTATGGATGAAGGTTTCTATCATTATTTTAATGCCTGGAGTTGGGTGCGCGATGATGCTATTCAGAGGTTAGGTAATGAATTTGAGGACCATTTGCCTAAAACGGAATAGAGGAAATGGCGTATAGTGATCGTCGATACTAACACTGTTCAGCTGTTACCCATACCGCCGTAGAATGCTGTGCTCCATAACAGACCTACAGTTTATATACTGTACGTATTTGTAGCATTTGTAAGTCATGATTTCTAATAGAAGTAGTAACCAAAGCGATTATAAAAGAGCAGCCATATTCATGTCTGTAATTGGATTGTTCGTAAAGGAGTGTGTCATATTTCGTTTGTGATATTATATCAACATGGCTCCCATTCGCGTCGCCCTCGTCGGCCTATCGTCGTCCGCGAAGACGTCTTGGGCTGCCCAAGCTCACCTACCATACCTTCTATCATCGCGAGGAAAGTCTCATTATGAGATAGTCGCTCTACTCAACTCGAGTGTCTCAGCGGCGGAGTTAGCACGAGCCTATTTTGCACTCCCTTCGGGTGTGAAAGCTTATGGTGATCCGAACAAACTAGCTTCAGATCCGGATGTTGATCTCGTCGTATGCTGTACTCGAGTCGATACTCATAGTCCGACAACAGGGCCATCTATACGAGCAGGAAAGGCCGTGTATATCGAATGGCCTCTCACTGAAAACTACGAGGAAGCTGTCGCTGTGACGGGGAACAGACGCTTGGATAATAGCATCATCGGGCTTCAAGGAAGAGTCTCGCCAATCGTCATCAAGCTCAAGGAAATCCTCAAATCCGGACGAATAGGGCGAGTCTTGAGTAGTGAAGTTCGTGCCTATGGCAATCTTCGGCGCAGAGATTTTATGTCGGAGGACCTTGCCTACTTCTTGGATCGTAAAGTAGGAGGAAATGGCGTCACTATTGGTTATGCGCATACTATCGACTACGTACACGAAGTACTTGGGGAGTTCGCTTCGTTTCAGAGCCAGATGCAGGTCCAGCGGCCAATTGTCAAGATCACCGGAAAAGACGGCTCTCAAATCGGCGAAGCGCCGAACGATGTACCGGATTATCTAGCAGTTCATGGTGAACTGGCCAAAGGCAAGGCAGATCTCGCGGAAAATGCCATATTGACCGCTACCTACAGGAGTGGCCAAGAGTTTAAGGGAACACCGGGTTTCGTGTGGATCATCAATGGTGACTTAGGCGAAATCATGGTAACAGCAAGCGGCGCATATGTCCATTCGGATTCGTACAAAGACCCGATTGATATTAAAATCCATGATTTTGCTACGGAAGAGGTAGTCGATGTGGCTTGGGATTGGGAAGAATGGCAGTTGGAGCTTCCATACCGATCTAGAATCGTGGCCGAATTATATGAGAGGTTCGCCCATTGGTGGGAGAATGGTAAACCGGCTGGTGATATTCCTGATGAGCAAAATTGGCCGCGTCTTCATGATGCTGTCGAGAGAATGAAGGAGTTGGATGAGGTCTTTAGACAGTATGATGCGCAGAGAAATGCGTGAGATATTAGAGGCGACATGTACAATCTTAATCTAGTGGTTCTCCCTTTTAGTACACTGCAATAATAACGTCTCGATTTGACCACGTTCTTCGTCCAAAATATGGCAGTGGTTCAACTTGGCTCAGGTAGTTATATCTTCGTATTCAGTTCCGAGTTTCAATATCCATTAGCCATAGTTAGAGATATTAAACCGAGGTTGTTGTCAATCCCGAATTGAAGTGAACTACTACCTCTAAGTGTTACGCGTCCTAGGAGTAGAGAATGGGGAATGAAAAGGGTTTCAATTCATATCAATAATAAGATCAGGTAATTAAGTAACACCACTAAGACGTAGGTGGCTTAGAGGGACGCCTTTTGTAAAATTTCTCCGTTGATCCAGATACTTAGGTACATCGACACCGAAGAAAAATCGGGGACTTAACGGTAACGGTCCCGGCACCGTCGACCCTTTAAAACGGAGGCGGGACCGATAGTTACATATGATTGGTCGAATTTTAATTCGAGACGGGCCGACACATTTAACTTGAAATCTTTTAAGCCTAGGATCAATTCGGTTGATAAGTTTCTTCTGAATATCAATTGGGATTTTGGAATTATAAGTAAAATTTTGGGAATCTTGGCGACAACAAACCTATCGTATATCTAGTTAATATTGTGTCTGATCTGCTTCCATTCACCTCCAAAGACTGCTATTTATAATTCCTTGCTACTTCTTATCTCTAGGTAATACAGAATAGACAAGGATCTTATCAGGTACACGGAGTCCCCGGTATACTGCACGTGGGACGCTAACATGAAAAGGAAGGCAAAGTCCGGCTATCTAAGGGAATTTTACAGGGGTTAATTGGCAAGCCCAACTCGATTCAGCTTGCTGAAGGCGTGGGTGATTTCTTAGGTGTGATGTCAACCCACAGCAGTGCTAGTACCCAGGTAAGAACGGGATTTTTTTTTATTTTATTTTTTAATCCTCCTCTTTTAATTAGCTGCGATTACTTTTGCGATTCATTCCCACTTCGTTTTCTCTGTTTGTCGCGCTTCTCTATCAGAACTGGTCTTTTAAGTTTAGATATACTTCCCTATTTAACGCTACTATTTGAATGTTAAGATTGTCGCATGGATTAGAATAACGGTTTAGACTTCATTTTCTCTCTTTTTCTTCTTATCTTGCTAAAGCGTCCCTCGCTTTAATTGGTCGCGTGCCAACTTCTAACAAACGATGGCGAAGAGACCTGTAAGCATGTCCGGTGAGGCAATCCGCCCCGAAACTGGCGACATCGATGCCGGGTCGGCAGACGAATTGCTGGTATCCCTTGGATACACTCCGGAATTATCACGGAACCGGTCCACCCTTCAAGTCGCATTTATGTCATTCGTTTTGGCATCGATTCCCTACGGATTGGCTACGACTTTGTATTACCCTCTGATCGGAGGCGGCCCGGTCAACATTATTTGGGGTTGGGTTGCTGTATCGGCCATCGTCATCTGTGTCGCTGCGTCTCTCGGTGAAATTACGAGCGTGTATCCGACTGCGGGTGGTGTGTATTACCAGACATTCATGCTGGCACCGCCCAATTGGCGTCGCCTTGCTGCCTGGACGTGTGGTTGGTTATATGTCGTTGGCAACATCACGATTACGTTAGCGGTTAACTTCGGCTCTACGACATTCTTAGTTGGCTGCATCAACGTTTTCGAAACTGCGGATGGTGAAGGAGTCTTAGCAGGCGAACCCTATCAAGTCTTCCTTATCTTCCTAGGTATCACGTTACTATGCAATGCGATTTCTTCCCTTGGAAACCGATGGCTCCCTATACTCGATACGTTTGCGATCTTTTGGACTTTCGCAGGAGTTATCGCAATCATGATTTGCGTTTTGGTTATAGCTAAGAACGGTCGTCATGATGCGACATGGGTTTTCACACATTTCGAAGCTAATTCTGGCTGGACTCCTGGTTGGTCTTTTATGGTCGGATTGCTTCATGCCGCCTATGCTACCTCAAGCACAGGAATGATTATTTCGTAAGTATAATTCGACCCGACTGTCTATGGTATTCGCATTCTTACCCGCAACTTACAGGATGTGTGAAGAGGTCCGAGCGCCTGCGACCCAAGTCCCCAAAGCCATGATCTTGACAATCTGCATTAACACCGTTGCTGGGTTGATGTTCATGATCCCATTGGTTTTTGTCCTTCCCGATATCCAGGAGCTTATTCTCCTCGCTCAACCCGTCCCGGCTATTATTAAGAGTGCTATTGGTAATTCAGGAGGCGCGTTTGGTTTACTCATCCCACTTTTGGTCCTAGCGCTTTTATGTGGAATTGGCTGCACGACTGCAACTTCTCGGTGCGTGTACGCTTTCGCCCGCGACGGTGCCATTCCCGGCTCAAAATGGTGGAAGACTATCAACCACAAGCTCGACGACGTACCATTGAACGCTATGATGTTGAGCATGGTTGTCCAAATCGTCCTTGGTGTCATCTACTTCGGCTCATCCGCCGCTTTCAACGCCTTCTCCGGTGTTGGCGTCATTGCCCTGACAGCCGCCTACGCAGCTCCAATTGTGGTCAGCATGCTCAGCGGTCGCGAAACAGTCCGCACAGCAAACTTCTCCCTAGGGCATTTTGGCTGGTTTTGCAATATCGTCGCTGTTTGTAAGTCTACCCTCCTTAATCGTGCCAGGCATCCCACCTGGCCATTGTCTCCTAGGCTAACAACAAATAGGCTGGTCCGTTTTGGTTATTCCTCTTTTCTGCATGCCTACTGCTGTTCCCGTCCTTGACCCGACGCTTATGAACTATGCCTCGGTTGTTTTCGTAGGATTTACAGTGATCTCGATTGCATGGTACCTTGCTTGGGGACGCGCAAATTACGTTGGTCCCCCGACGGCTTAGATTTTCGCGTGGGGGTGTGTATCCCATCAACTACTAGGTTGATCTCATGCCTTGCCCTATTGTCCGGTGCTGCTTTGTTGTGATACCCGAGACGGATGATAGTGATGATCGTCATATGAGATAGCTCCAAAATTTATACCCAATAGAAGCTCTAGCGAGCAAGTCATATTAAAAAGCTATATCAAAAACCATTACGCCAGGTGTAATGCGACAGGCCGATAGCCTAACTCGACGCGATCCTGAATAGTTCACCACCCCTATACGATCCTGTTGATTGCTCTTATGGTCGTACTAACTACATTGCGAATAGTACTCGTTCAACTTCTTACAGGTTCCGCTCTAAAATAAATGGTCAGCACAATTGATAGGAATTAAAAGATACACCGAGAAGCTACTTACACCGCAAGTACCGCACCCGGTAAACCCAGAGCCACCGCATTGACCGTACATTTCTACGGAGCATCCCGCTCCAGCACCGCTCGTGCTTGACGGTTGAGCCGCTGTAGTCGTCGCTACTTTAGTGGGAAGAGTAGCACCAGCACCAGCAGTGCTTGACGGGCCACTACCCGCGGTGCAGGTACTAGCGCATCCGATACACGGCGAACCTGCACTCTTCGTCGATCCGCTCGCGTACACACTTGGGCCGGGCGCAACATAGGTAGACAACGCGGCGTGGATGTTGACGAGAATGCCCGGGTCACTAGCCTTATACGCACCGGGAAGCGAAACACCAGCTGGCTTAGCGCTACCGCTGCCTGTGATGGTGAGCTGGAAGCACGTCATGTAGAATTGAGCACCACCGCTCTGACCCGCAGTGTGTAAGGCGAGGGCTTCGGCGCGTAGTAGGTAATCGCCGGGGGCTAGATCGGTGGGGATCTTAACATCCATGCGGCCGCAGCATGTGTTAATATCCTTGGTACCCCAGTAATCATCATCACCCGAGCCACCTGAAGGGTTCTTCGCCCACGTATCGGCGAAGATCTTAAACCATGACGACGAGGAACCGTCGGCAGTCGAGGCGTCGGATACGGAGCTCATGTATACTTGGACGGGACCGTAGTGTGCGCCGCCGATGGCTTCGGTGTTGCAGGCTCGGTCGCCAGGTTGTTGGTGGATCTCGACTGTGACTGTTGATCCTGCGGCGACGCTGCACTTCCCTGAGACGGGCTTCGTGCCGGCATTGCAGGCGATGTCTTTCGAAGAGACATCTGTGACTGGGGAATTGGACGAAGGTAATCTAGCACATGTGGCACCGTGCTGGGGATGTCAGCATATATGACTCGATAGTCTTCATATATGGGTTACTTATCATATCAACACCATTCACCCAAAGATCCTGAAAGGTAGCATGAGCGGAAACCTTGGC
Organism: Hypoxylon trugodes; assembly: GCF_022578975.1. Taxonomy (NCBI): domain Eukaryota; kingdom Fungi; phylum Ascomycota; class Sordariomycetes; order Xylariales; family Hypoxylaceae; genus Hypoxylon; species Hypoxylon trugodes. The sequence continues at coordinate 4,044,306 of NW_026250018.1, read as the reverse complement.
GCTAAATGCAGCCAAGGCTGCGATGAGGGTCGATTTCATGATGATCTTAGCAATTCAGCCGTACCGTATAGAATTAGGTGCTATATAGATTAATATCACGCAATCTGAGGCTGAAGACAAGGCTTGCTTGAAGATCCCGAAGATCGAATCACGCAATGTGTGGGAACTCATCCCTATATATAATCGTATATCCATCTCTTCCCCCCCTGGAGTTACGGATCATCTAGACTCTCCCACCGCTTTGGCCTTCCAATAACCTGATGCGGAAACTTCTAGTCTTTCGGATGGCATCTCTACTCCCCCGTCGACACCCATCTTTATGATCCCATGTGATCCGTATTCCGGAGCTGGTAGGCCGACTTGCCTAGCTCGCCTTGAACAACAGCTGAGCCCTAGGCAATTTACGTACGTCTGATTCGAGTTGGTCGGTTCGACAGGGGGAAGAAGGCGACATTGGAGGTAACCTGGGTCTGTTCAAGAGCAATTAATAGTACCCAAGAGGAAGGTTGAGATACTATAAGAGAAAAGCTTGTTTGGTTCGACCGAGATGTCAATCGATGTTATTGGATGGTTTCGGGTCGACGCGGTGGTATTCGAAATGGGAACGGCAATCTATTCTCCAGATTTCCATGTTGGGCGGATCGGGACTTGGCGTTGCCTGCACAGCTAGAGTTAGTTTCTGGGGTCGAAGTAACCTAAACGTGCTAAATCCAGGGGCGATTATGTAATAAAGTAAGTAACGCTGTAATAACTTGAGCCATCCGATATGATTGGCTAAAAAGGTCTCACCATAAGAGTCAACAAGATTTGCACCTGCAGATTCTTTTCTCTTGTTCGGAAGCCTCGACCTTATCACCGTCACCTATGCGAAAGCGTGTTTGATAAGTACCTAGGTAGGCATCTCAATACTGCCTAGATATATGTAGTAGTTATAGTATATATGCGATGCATACGAATAGCTTCTCCCCAGCTTCACCGTCCACGATGGCGACCCTCTTCGCCGACCAGTCTATTCTTCAATAGCCCAATGTCTGCCTAAGTATTGAGCCTTCTAATAACAAACCTAGCTTCCTTGACCACCGCGTCTAGAGACCCTAGACCGCGAATTCCCTTTACCACTTGAGGCCAACTTTATTCTCGAGTCATCGACGACGAAGGTATCAACTACCTGAAGTTTATAAGCCCATGAACAGTTGCACAATCAACACAATATTCGACGCTAATGGGGAATGACTCAGTTCACCTGTCAATCTGTCACATTAATAAACTTCCGTGGTACATAATATAGAGTTTAGGCGATATGATATCTCAATACTTCGAGGGTCGAGATGGGAAGGAGTTGTCTAGTATGGGGATAATCAGCTCATTCGCCATGATACACATGATGCTATACAGAGTTTGGCACACCACGTGGAATAATCGATGAAATTTAGCGTCACCTCTAGGGTTCCAATTTGATGCATAAATTCCAACCTTCACCATAAATCGCAAAAGTTATCATCAACCTAACTTACTCCCATCGTCGCATACAATCAATTGTCTCACCGTTCTAGACCCATTTATTCCGATCCTCGTTCTATCCTATCTATTACCGTCAATAATACTTCTAACCATTATCAAATCAACACACACTCATTGACGCCTATTATGGACGCCTCCAGCGGTGACTACCCTGAAGGCGAAACGAAGGAGAAAATCAAAGTTCCAGAAAACCAGGATAGCACAGGACAAGAGGCTACGCGATCAAACGATTCAGTAAACGGCGGTACAGCTGAGGATGAATCACTAGATGACCTAGAAGACAAAATCTCCGAATTTGAGAGGTTATGTAAAGAACTCAAAGAAAAACGCGCAGAATTTGAGCGTAGACGCGTCGAAGCGGAAGAAATTATCCGCGAGATCCATAAATTAAGGGACTCAACGGCTTTGGCAGAAGAGTATTTAGCCCTTCTGTCATTCAACTTCTGATTGAAATGTAAAACCTCGGTCCTTTATTGAGTTTCCCTCTGGAGGATGTTGGAGCTTGAAAGGATTTTAATGGAGGTATACAATTAATAGTTACCCAGAGAACCTAAAATGCATGGTGTTCCAAAGCACTAACGCCCTCAGATTTTAGTGGTTGTGTGATGCATTAAGAGGCGCTAACGTACCTAAGCCCCAGTGATCGTGATAGGACTGGGCATAGCAGGTAACCACTGAATTTTAGTGATTTTCCAGGGCTGTATCTTTTCCCCGGCTCGAGCCGTGAGCCCCCAATCCAGTACACTAGATTGGCGGACTTAGCCGTTACAGTTCTGGGGAATTAGGGAAATGCCGCGCTATATCTACAGCGGGAGCCTACCACTATATGCCCCTTACACACATTTTATTTCTCTAGCGTACCGCCGCGGCGTTTATAAATACAATTCGCACATCACTTCAAAACCGAATATCGTGAGGGGATACTATCTTCAACACCCGCGCTTCAACGACATCGTCGAAATTAATATGCTAATTGATTATAGATAGAAGAAATGAGGTTGTGTAGCAATTGGCGTGATACCCATACAGCAGCTTGGCTCCTTGGCTTTATTCATAGCTTTACAACCTCGGTACATATTTCTCGCGATGTACGGTAGACCTTACAAGGAAAACCGGAATCTGGGGATGTACCCCGCATCGACAGCAGATCGTGGAGTAAATAGCGTAGGCATGATGCGAAACTACCCCCTAACTAACTACCTGAGGTCTAGCCGATCGATGGTCCTTGTTCACTTTATGGGGTTGGTATGGAGAAAGGGGGGATGCGGAGAATAGAATCGGGATTTCTATACTGACCAACCAGCGATATATGATTACTGCGTAGTATCTAATAGTATAGTAGCGGTACTAGAGATAGAAGGAAAACTAGAGGGGCTGGGACTCATTCTTCTTCGACGTGTAGATTGGTCTCCTACCTGCCTACCTCCAACGCAGATCGTGTTCCCAGAAGTTATCCGCATAGAAATGACCATGGAAAAGATAGAACCGCAAGAACATCTCGAGGGCCATATCGGAGAGGTTAATCATCCCAATCCATCAACACTGTCTGTTCCATTTCACTAATCAACCGTTTTATAGGGGAAGACAGTTGCGTCGCTCGAAGATGCCGGCCAAGAAGCACTTAATGAGCAACGCAACAAGCGTCTCAATCGACGGTTGGATATCCGCCTTCTACCAGTCCTAGCCCTCGTTTATCTACTCAACTTCCTTGATAGAGGTAACATAGGGAACGCGCGCGTACTTAACAAAGAGACTGGAGATGATATGCTATCCAAGACAGGCATGACATCGAATGGATATGCCTTAACCGTAACTCTCTTCTCGGTTGCTTACACCGTATTTGAAGTTCCATCCAACTGGATCATGAAGCATTACGTTCGTCCTAGTGTCTGGCTTGCTATTCTTCTAGGCTGCTGGGGAGTTTTGACTATCGGCTTTGCTGGCGTGAAGAATTATGGAACCGTCCTAGCATTACGTCTACTTATTGGAATGGTAAGTACATCAAACTAAGTACAATCTAAATGATTAGAAACAATAGCTAACTTAATATAGTTCGAAGCAGGTTTCTTTCCCGGTAAGACAAGTCCGCGTACTCTTGGATAGGCAGGATATCAACTAATGGACTTAGGTATCGTCTATCTCATAACGATTTGGTACCGCCACAACGAGCGAGCTGTTCGCATAGCCTTCGTCATTGCGTTTTGCAATCTTGCAGGTGCCTTCGGTGGCGCGATTGCATACGGGATAGGACATGCCAATGGAAGATCCGGACTTGAAGGTTTCCGCTGGCTTTTTATAATAGAGGGTCTTATCACGGTTGTCAGCGTAATTCCCGTTCTCTTCGTCATACCCGATTATCCAGCTCGTGCCAAATTTCTTAGTGCCGAAGAAAAACAATTTGCTGTTGACCGTCTTAAGGAGCGCGGTGGTGGTTACGACAGAACCCACGCTACGCGCAAGGAGATTTTGGAAACCCTTTTCACCCCTCGAATGATTGCGCATTACTGTGCATACATAGCGAATGTCGTTACACAAGGATCGTTTACATTCTTTACACCAACGATCGTTACAGGTTTGGGGTATGAATCAATCCAAGCGCAGCTCTTAACTGTCCCACCTTGGGTGGTCGGCTTCGTGGTGGCCCTTTTGCTTTCATACTCCGCGGATTACTTTGATTCTAGAGGTTCTCATATCACTGTGATCTCGGTCATCGGCGGCATAGGATGGCTTACCGCTGGCTTACTTCCAACGACCGCATATGCGAAGAGATACGGGTGCTTATGTATGGCGGCTGCAGGTGCTTTCCCCGCGGCGCCATCCATGACCAATTGGGTTACATGTAACTCCCCGAGCATGTTAACGATTCCACTCGCGATCGCCGTACATAACTCGTGTGCGGGGCTCGGTCAGATTATTGCTCAGTGGATCTGGAAGCAGGATGAAGCAATCTTGGGTTATCCAACTGGAAACTTTGTATGTGCTGCCTGTAACTTCTTTGTGGCGATACTGGCTTTGTGCTTGAGACTTTGGTATGGTAGGATGAATAGCAAAGGTGCGAAAGACGCTCGAGGGGAGAGTAGAATTTGGTCATATTAATGAAATAACTTCTGTTTTTCCGTCCGTACCAACCGTTTAGCAAAGCATTGACGCAGAATGATGCGTCGTCACATTCCCCACCCAAGTGCACCTATTCTAGGACAACACAAGTATGAATTATACTCATTTTCCAAGGCTATTTAATATTGAAAGTGTTATTTCAACCCTAAAGTTCCTCGTGTTTGTTCCCGCGAAGATTCGACTCCTTTTCTTCCGCTTTCGGCTCCTCGTTAGTTCCTCGGCCAGGACAACTCCAACATTCAGCCTTCGTTACATCCCCGCAGTCCGAATCAAACTCCGCCTTTTGAGGCCAGGGACATACGACTCTATTTTGAATTACGCCGTGACGATCGGAAAATGACACTGGCAAGGATTCTGGCGCTGTCCCGTTTTCCACCCAAGTTCGGAGTTGTTCGAAAAGAGAATAAGGTCGTCCTCCGTAACCTCCCATGCAATGTGCTAGACCAGGAACTGGGTAGTAGCGATAGAACTCTTCGGCGTTGTCGACGCGCTTGGTGACATCTCGGGAATATTTTTCTGTGCCCTTGGGCGATATCAGGTTATCGGCCAATCCATGCCAAACCAACATTTTCCCAGTTTTCTTGAACTCGGATAGATCTGGGTCGTTTGTGCCGGTGATAGAATCATATTGCTGCTTGCTCGTGTGGAAAAAGTTCTCGAATTGTTCGGGTGTGATGTTGCTGGTATTGAAATTCGGATCCTTTGCTAGGAAAAGCGAAACCCACGACTTTCCGAAAAAATTTCCCACCGGTACGCATCGTTCGCCACTACAATCTGTAGATGCGACATATCGTTGGTTGCGAACTACTGGATAATTTCCGGTGAGATCAGTGTCAATACTGAGACCAGGCCATAGACGCTCTCCACTCGATGATATTATTCCTTCCCATGCGGCTTTCGCTACTTTAGCAGCGGCTTCGCTGATGGCAACCGTCGTCTTAGTCTCCGCGCAAGTCGTGCTTGTTCCGACCAGGTCGAATGGGCTAAACTGGTTAAGACACTCCTCCACCTCAAGTACGAAGCCGTCTGAGCCCGTGCACTTAGAGACTGCTGCAGCGCTAATCGCATCGATTTCACATCCGTAGGGTATATGTCCGTCGCGGGTCATCACATGTTCCGCCCAGAAGGTATTTAGGACGGTCTCGGTGAAATGTATCGCTGGTGCACCAGCCGCAATTCCATCATATGCTGTTGGATAGCGCTGCCCCAGCATGATACCTTGGCGTCCACCGGAAGAACAACCTAACCAATACGAGAATGACGGTGGTTGCCCATAGAAGCTTTTAATCAGAGATTTTCCTATAATCGCCTGGGAATCGGTCAGTTCCAATATTTCTCTAGCCGTCAGGGTTCAATAAAACTCACTTCGTCGTTAAGGCTAGTAGACGCAAAATCTTCCAGCTTATGTAAATTCACATCCCCAGAATTCTGAAGAGCCCATGAATTTGGGATCAATTCCGTACCTAACCCAGCATCGGTGGTAATAGTAGCATACCCATCATAGATCGCCCTAGCCATGGTCGCATACGAAAACACGAAACGCCCAGTGACCCACCCACCACCACCAACGGCTTGAAAGCGACCATTCCAGTTATCCACTGGTAGCCACGCTTCCACATGTGCTTCTTCGTTATGGCCGGAATGGGTGTATGTTACCGTTACATTGCAGAAATTCGCGTTTTCAACATTAACGGGAGGATTCGCAAATACTAGAGCGTCGGGAATATCAAAGTTATAATTTTTAACCATGGAGGCCTCGATGGAGAGAATCTCGGCGCCGGGAAGAGTAGGGGTAAAAGTAGACGGCACGCAAGCCTCAGCAAGCGAGCTTAAAGCCATCGTAAGCTATATGATATGTGTCAATCCCGTGATATCCGGTCCAGTTTAATATTCGCCGACTTGTCACTATGATCTGTTTGAGTTGAAAATACATAGGCAACCATTTTATATCCTGTGTTTACAGCAGCCGGGATGCTGGATCCGACGGTCCCACCTGTAGCGGCACAGATTATGATTATAAATACTAAAAAAAAATTGTCCGTTCTCACATCAGTAACGATCCTTCAAAAGTAAGCTAAGCACGGCGTCGATAAAAACTCGACTGTAACTGGGTGCCGGTACGCGGGGTTTTAAACCATCCGATTTCAGTGCATCTACCTAGGTAGTGACGCCGCCGGTATATTTACGGAGTCCGCCAGTTACTTTCTGCTCTGGCGTATGAATACAACGACTGGTGGTCCAATTCACCGCCTACTTAACGAGGAATGTCGGATTCGGGTTTTGGCATCCCAGGCAGTTATCTGCCTACGTAATGCTCAAATCTCAACCAGGGCAACATAGCAGATATATATATATCCAGGAAGTATGGGAAGACTTCGTCGACTCAGAGAATGTGCGCCAAATTTAATGCGAAGAAATGACAAAAAAAAGTAATTACTCACATTATGGCAGTAGTCTGGGGCGAGCGATTAGTCGAGTCGCTCATATTCGGGGCGCAGTCTTGATGGCCAGGAATAAAGTTGTCTCTCGCAGCCAAAAATCAATGTCGATCCTCGCTCAAGTAATGTAATATCGTAGTTAGAGTTCGCGATTCCAATGTTGGAGTCATCGATCTGACACATCCGTATGATATACAAGGGGAATGTCTTTCGCCATCCTAGTTCCTTAGTTCTACCTAGACATTGTCCATCGTCAAGTCGACAATCGTCACAATGGGAATGAGAGTACTCATACTGACGGCTGTAATTGCCCTTGCCGCTGCTAAAAACGAAACCGTTTATGACTATGTGATAGCAGGCGCAGGTACAGCAGGTTTACTACTAGCCGTTGTGCTCACTGAGGATCCCAACATCAAAGTCTGTTTGCTTGAGGCGGGTTCCGATGGAAGACATGAAAGAAACATCACGAACCCGGAATTGCGTGGGACTATCCAGCACACGAAATATGATTGGCAATTCTGGACTTTACCACAGACCGGTTTGAATGGCAACGGCACTTTCGGAGCCCAGCCCGTTCCGAGAGGTAAAACAATCGGTGGAACTTCCGCGATGAACTGGATGATACATAACACAGATAGCCGAATACAACTGGATATTTGGGAAAGCCTTCTCAACCTCACGGGTTGGAACTGGGATTCGTTGTCCGCAGCTTATCGACAATCTGAAAAGATGTATGGGCCACCGAGCAACATATCCGAATATTTCACGTACGACCCAGCATATCATGGTCATGATGGTTATATCCAGTCTAGTTTTCAGCGAAGTGTTCTCAACCTCTTCCAATATCTCAATCCTACACTTCTTAATGCAGGCTATCGGGTTCCTCCGGATCGCAACGGTGGTGATGCTGTTGGTGGTGGATTCCTGCCCTTGGCCATAGATCCATCGAACTACACCAGGTCATATTCTGGATCCGTATATACCGCAGTCCAAGGGAGATCAAATCTTCACCTCCGAACAAACAGCCAGGTAACTAAAATCGATTGGAAGAAAAATACGCGCGACGACAAGGTTACGGCAGCAGGCCTTCGGTATGTCGATCTTGCCTCCGAGTCCAATCGCCCCAAGCGTGTAAAAGGGCGGCAAATTATCATAAGCGCCGGCTGCATTCAATCTTCTGGGATATTGGAGCTCTCAGGAATCGGAGATCCAGAAGTCTTGACGCCTTTAGGCATCACGCCGAAAGTCAACCTTCCAAATGTTGGGACAGGCCTTAGAGATCCGTACGTGGTACTCTTCTTGTTGAGACTAATGGCGCTAACATAATTGAAGTCCAATGATGAATTATCTTCCCATTTCTTTCGCTCTTAATATCACACTAGCAGGAGATGAGTTCGACCAGAACTACATCCAGCTAGAAAGTGCTCGCAATATGCTCAACGACGAAGATTTCGCCGCGGCGTCGCGATGGCTCAATTCAACAAGCCGCATTCCAGGGCTTCCAGATGCACAACTTGAGGTTTTCAAAAAGCTCTGGTTCACAGATCAACCCCTAATTGAAATGGCGTGGCAATTCAAGACCGCCAACGTCACGCCTTACAACCTAGTGCCTCTCAGTCAAGGCACAGTTCATATTAATAGCAGTGACCCTCTCGCGCCGCCTGCGATTAATCCTAACTATAATAGAGTAATTGCCACGATCAACGGCACGAAGGTCGAGTGGGACATGTGGTTTCTCGCCAAAGCAGCTCAATTTTGGGAAACGAAGATAGCGACGACGCCACCTATGAGAGACATCATCACATCTGTCGACCCTCCACACGATCTACCTTTCGAGGAGTACTATGCCATTGTCAAGCAGCGAACTGGTACCTCTGAGCACCTTACAGGAGGGAACCCGATGCTGGCAAAGAAAGCTGGAGGCGTGGTGGATACGAATTTGTTGGTATATGGAACGAATAATGTTAGAGTGGTTGATGGCTCAGTATTCCCATATCAGCCATCAGCACACCCTATGGGATTGACATACGCTTTAGCCGTGAAAGCAGGTAAGTCGACTCCAGGTTTTATTATATAATTAGGAAGATTCCCAGGGTGCTAATACCCAGCAGCTCAGATATTTCGAGAACTACCTCACGAAAGTGGGGTCAATTGAGATTTCGAGACGAGATGATCGAAGGTATCAAGCAATCCAATAACCTCGGCGGATCGCTACCAATATATGCATACATGTAAGGTGCAAACATCTAAAGTCGTAAATCTCGTAATCTTCGTATATAGATGTGGGTAAGGCATGGGTGCCTCAATGCGGGGAGCAGGAAAACTCGGGGTCTAGATGTGATGGTCAATGATCGTCGAGATGTCTTGGTTGCATTTAAGGGAGGGGGTTTGGCTAAAAGCCCATCAATGATATAACCGGAATGGCGAGAAAATTGGGGAATTATATGAAGCGAAAATGGTATTCCATATATTCTCAAGGAGTAGCACCAGCTTGCTTTATATCATGTAATTTCCCCTGGTTATCCTGTTGTTGAATAGGCAGTCTTGGATACTGAGAAGTGCTCTTGAAACTTGATCAAGCTGCATTCGCTTCGGATCAGTATTTTCAATGCAATGGCTGAGATTTCAATCTCTCAGGTCGCTTTCGAACATCACCGTGAACCTCTAGGTATCGGAGAGGCAAAACCACGCATATCATGGAGGTTTCATGGAGATGCTTCGAATTGGACGCAAGGGGGGTATAGTGTCGAGGTCCAAAGGGATTCTGAACCTGAGTTATTCCACTTTAATTCCTCCAATTCTGTCTTGGTACCTTGGCCTACAGTTGCTCTTTCGTCTTCGGAATCTGCAACAGTGAGAGTAAGAGCCTATGGTCAAGGCGACCTGCCAGATACACCATGGTCCGATGCGGTCACCGTGGAGACAGGCCTATTCTCTAAAGAAGATTGGTCCAGGGCCATAATGATGGGTACGGAGAAGAAAACCGAAAAAAATGCCACGCATCAACCAATACATTTCCTTCATCAGTTCTCGACGAACAGCACTATAGAAAAAGCACGTTTATATATCACTGCATACGGCTTGTATGAAGCATACATCAACGGCAACAGAGTCGGTAATAATGTTCTCGCACCCGGTTGGCAGTCATACAATCATTCACATGTTTATAATACATATGATGTTACTGATTTGCTTCAAACTGGCAATAATGCGATCGGAATACATGTAGGTGAAGGCTGGTACGCCGGAAGGCTCGGTTTTTTCCAAGGAGGTACTCGCAATATCTGGGGGGATGCCCTAGGGGCTATGGCGCTTTTGGTTATATGGACTCCGACCGGGAAACAGGTTGTTAATTCGTACTGGGGATGGGTAGCATCACGTTCAGGGCCACTAATCACTGCCGAGCTTTATAATGGCGAGGTATACGACCCGAGGCTCGAACAGACCGGATGGTCATCTCCCGACTATCGATGGAGAAATGATACGAACTGGTTGGGTAATAGGGAACTCTCGACACCATATGACCAATTAGTCGCGCCAGACGGACCCCCTATTCGTCGCGTACAAGAGGTTCAACTCCAAGAGATACTCACGAGTCCTACTGGAAAGACTATCCTTGACTTCGGGCAAAATTTGGTGGGGTGGCTTCGTCTCAAGGTGAAGGGACCGAGCGGAACGAGGATTAAGTTAGTACATACCGAAGTTCTGGATCATGGCGAAGTTGCTACACGACCCCTTCGAACCGCTACTCAAACCGACGAAATCATACTCGGTGAAGAGCCGCAGACTTGGGAAGCGGCGTTTACCTATAAAGGGTTCAGGTATGTTCAGGTAGAAAACTGGCCTATCGAAGATACACCTTTAGACGAAGATGCGGTGGTCGCTGTCGTCGTCCATTCAGACTTGGAGGAAATCGGGACCTTCGAATGTTCGAATCCTTTGATCAATAAATTACATCATAACATCCGATGGAGTATGAAAGGCAATTTCATGAGCGTGCCAACCGATTGTCCACAGAGAGACGAACGACTTGGTTGGACAGGAGACAGTCATGCGTTTTCACCAAGCGCCAACTTCTTATACGACACGTCTGGTTTCTGGCGAGGGTGGTTGAGGGACCTTCGATCCGAACAAGTAAAAGGTCAGATTTCTCTAATACCTGCAAAGCAGTTTCCCCCCAACATAATTATTGATTTTTGCTAACACCACGTTCTAGGTGTACCACCTTTAGTAGTTCCCTCGGTCCCAGGAACAGGGCCACCGGTAGCGACTGCGATTTGGGGAGATGCAGTCGTGGTAAACGCTTGGAATACATATTTATCTTCGGGAGATCTTGATATATTGCGAGAACAGTATGTCGGCGCGAAGGAATGGATTGATACCGGGATTCCAAGAAATGAAGATGGCTTATGGGATCGGAATGCTTTTCAATTGGGCGATTGGCTCGATCCTCTATCGCCACCCGACGACCCAGGACAGGCGACGACGAGTTCATCGTACGTTGCGGATGCGTATCTTGTCTATGTGACTGGATTGGTTGGTAAGATGGCTTCGGAACTCGGACTCGAGGATGACAGATTACACTACGAAGAATCAGTAACGAATCTCAAAGCGGCATTTAGAGAAGCTTGGATGAGCCCGGAGGGTCGTGTTGCTTACGAAACGCAGACTGGGTTGGTTTTACCTTTATATTTCGACCTCTTTAAAGATGGGGACGAAGCAGTAAACGCGTCTCGTCGTCTGCAAAAGATTATCGAGGACAATGATTATCTGGTTGGGACTGGATTCGCGGGTACCCATTTGCTCGGTTTAGCGCTATCGAAATATAGCCTAAGTGAGACATTTTATAAAATGTTGCTCCAAACAAAGGTTCCGTCATGGCTCTACCAAGTTAAGATGAACGCGACGACAACTTGGGAGAGATGGGATAGTCTCCTCGAAGACGGTTCACTAAATCCTGGGGAGATGACATCGTTCAATCACTACGCTGTCGGTTCAGTAGCGAATTGGATCCACCAAGTGATAGGGGGGTTAGCACCAGTAGATCCAGGCTGGAAGACGTTCAAGGTACAGCCGATACCTGGTGGTAATTTGACATGGGCGAAGACCAGCTACCTAAGCCCCTACGGCAAGATCTATGTCGAATGGAGCGTGGACGACACCGGTTTCAACCTGGATCTAGAAGTTCCGCCAAATACGTCGGCATTCGTAACTTTACCAAGAGATACTAAGAATATTCGACGAGTGGGCAGTGGGAAATATCATTACTCGGTGGCTGGATTTCATTTATGATAAAGTCATGTGATCCAGAGAATTACTTACGTCATTGTATGTCTATGTAAATAAATCACGTGGTGGCTTACCGGGTTGGCGATGGAGGAGGGGAGGGGTAACCATTCTACGGTCTATCCTTCATCTTTTTTCATGAGAATAGACAGCAGTCAGCTGAAATATAAGATGTTCCTTTTCTATAGAGGCAGATAGTCTCTACTCCATAATAAATACCATACCGATACTTCGGGGGGGTGTGAAACCCCGCATCGCGCCTCGTGCCTCCTACCTACATCATGCCATGCCTCCACCTCTCGAGCCGTACCGATTTTCCTTGCCGATGGTTGGAGTCCGGTATGGTTGTTGGCACGAGGATTTGTCGTAGAACTACCTAGTTCGTTGTTTAAAACGATGCTCCCAAGCTAAGCAAAATGTACCCTAGTCAATAACGGGTGTTGGATATATGGGTCTACGAAACATCTTCTCGGCGATAGCCTATAACTTCAAGGCTACTCTTCAACCCTAAACCGTTCGTTTCGTTGCGCCGACTTCCTATTATATCATCGTTCTTGAAGGCACAATGATTCCTGTCGCAATCGTCGGTGGCGGTCCGATTGGTCTCGTTTCATCGATCCTTCTATCGTTAAATGGCATTGAACATGTCGTCTTTGAACAATATCCAGATACATCTATACACCCAAAAGCTTGTGGTTTGAATCAAGCGACTGTTGAAATATTCCACCATATAGGAATTGAAGAAGAGTTCGCCAAGCATCGCGCTCCGTTTGATTCAGTATCTGCAACAGCCTGGTACACAAGCTTAGGCAAAGATAGTATTGAAATAGCAAGGAGAGAAGCTTGGGGCGCCGGACAACGATCGCAAGAATATCAACGTAATAGCCCCGCTCATTACAGTATCCTGGCCCAGATTAGACTCGAACCCATCCTTAAGCGTCGAGCATTAGCCTTGAATCCCAAGGGCTTACGGTATCAGACAAAAGTCCTCAGTGTTAGAGAAGAGGACGATTCCGTGATTCTTCTTGTCCGCACTAAAGATGGAGCTGAGGAGGAAGTTCGTGCGCAATACGTATTAGGTGCTGATGGTGGCCGCGGTTTTGCACAAAGCATCGGGATCGAATGGGAAGGGAAACGCGATATTGTGGACATGATGACCGTGCACTTCAAAGCTGAACTCGAGGCCGTACATCCTGATAAGAGCGTCTTTCTCTCTTGGCTCATCAACCCAACGATGAGAGGTAGTCTGGGATCAGGATACCTTTATCACATTGGAGGTTACTTTCCTAGGAGGGAGGCAAATTCGGAGTGGGTATTCGCCTTTCCTCGACTACCAGAAGATCCCAAAACCTTCGAGCGCGAGGATACTATCAAACGAATCCGAAGAAGTTTGGGAATTCCCAATCTGGATATTGATCTGCTAAGCATCAGCCACTGGTCCGTCAATGCGATTGTTGCAGAGTGTTACAGAAGCAAAGGCGGCAGGATTTTTCTCGTCGGAGACGCTGCTCATCGCATACCTCCTTGGGGCGCTTTGGGAGCGAACTCTGGAATACAAGATGCTTTCAACCTCATTTGGAAGCTTGTATTCGCTCTCCGATCGTCAAATCCAAAATCCTTCGACGGTCTCCTCGATACATACGAATTCGAGAGGCAGCCTATTGCTCGTCGCATTGCATCGAACAGTTTGTCAAATATGCTTAATCATGGTAATGTCATGGACACTGCTTTGGGAATCTCGGCAGATGAGGCATGCGTAGAAGATAATCTCGAAGCAGTCAGGGCATTTACTGATCCAGATCATCCTCAACATATAAATAAGAGGGATGCTGTGAAAAAGGCGGCCGCGGATCTAGACCTCGAATTTAACGCACCCGGCATAGAGATTGGTTGGTTTTACCCGAGCGCAGATATCAATAACGAAGGTGATAAGACACGCCATGATGGGCAAGTATTAGAAGATGGGAATTTCGATATCATGAATTATCATCCGTCCACTATCCCAGGTCACAACTTACCACATGCTTGGTTGAAAAAGGGTGATAAGGATACGTCTACACGCTACCTAATCAGACTCGACTCGTTTGTACTGTTAGCGAATTCATCGCAGTGGTCACCGGCTCAGAACAAGCTTATACACGTGGAAGTAATCGATGGTCAAGAAGGTTGGACGGATCGAGACGGTGAATGGAGTCGCTTATGTGGTGTAGGACCCGATGGTGCCGCTCTTGTAAGGCCGGATGGAATTGTCGCATGGCGAGCGCATGAATGGACTCCCGGAGCAATACGATTACTTCCTACTATATTAAGTGATATCTTAAAACATGGCCTTCATGAGGTCTAGGAACGTCTATAATACATCGAATTACGTTCAGAAGGGCATTTTAGGATGGCTTTAATCCACATAAGTTGCCGGCCCTGTCCCATTGTGACACGAATGAGAGACCACGTCCCAGTCAGGTTCATGGTAGAAGGTGATTGATGGGATCATAGGAGATACATTAGAAACACAATGAAAAAGAATCACTGAAGAGATGTTAGATAAAAATCACAGTCCGATCAATGCTTGCATGATCCAGGCGGGAAACCGATAATAGAAGTTAGATGTGATTGATGACCCTGGCTAATGACTATGTACTGACGGTGATGCGGGAAAGAAGAGATGGAAAAGTCAGCCAACACACTAGATATAGACGAAGTAGGTTTTAGCATTTAATTCTTCTAGAACTACAGCTTTTCCGACCAGCCTCGTTCTTAAACCGCAACACGCAAAATATCAACCACTCTGCTAGGCCTCTGGGTACCAATCCACGATAGAGCATCAATACAACGAACCAAAACCAAGTTCCGTCAATCCTCACACGTGGACGACACCCCGGTACACACGGTCAATACTACTGTTTACTATTACGAGGACGCCATCGACTCTACCGTCAGATATAACTTGGGGGATATCTCACCCAGACGGCACAACTCTGAGGATACCACAATCGGCAGGATAAATTAGACACCATCCCGACATCCAACCAAATTGACCAACAAGATGGCCACCACTCCAGTCGGTTGGAATAGCCTACCTCTAGAAATCCAGACGATGATTATCAGCAGCCTTGAGCGACAAGACTTTCGACGTGCCTGGTTTGATTGTCGACTGGTCAACCGATCGTTCCGAGATGCTACCGAGGGCGCTTTCAAAAGCCAAGTAATCCCCGGATTAGTAATAGGGGTTATGATAAATGGCGCCCGCGCAATTTACGGATTTGGGCGTGAATTAGTACACGAAAACCCTTATAGAGAGAGTCATTTTAATCGCGAGAATGCTATGGGATGTCACATTGAGTTTAATGGGTATTCCGAAGATGATTGTTATGCGATGTTTCGCGAAACCATAGACACCGAAGTCGAAAGCAGCAGTCACAAAACAGAACTAGGTGAACCTATACCTAGCAGAGAGATTGAATACGAGATAGGGAGTCAGCTCTTTCCTTACTGCCCCCTTTTACGGCTAGTTTGGGGAGACGCGGTGAAGAATTACCGGCTTCGTAAAACTGGGGAAAGGTGTCGATTGCCATATGTAATTTGTTCATACGTTCTGTATAAACTGCCTTCCCTCGAACACTTCGATATTGACTCGAACGGCACCAAGGGAATGGCTATAGAGTGGCGGCCTTTGACCAGTTATCTGATGAGGAAGAATATAAAGATCGGAGAGTGCCTCAAAATAAAGGCTTCACAGGATCACGAAAGGACTGCGGAGCAAGATGTGAGAATCGCCATGTCTTCAGAGACCGAACGCAAAGACCGGTTTGAATCCATGTTTTCCGCATTACATAAGGATTGCGATGTCACTTTCTTCTGTTATACGTCTAAGCCCGACGACCACTTCAAAGGAAGTTGGTATCGCGAGTGGGTTTGGTATCTTACTACCTAAGGGATTCTAAGGGGCAGATAATTATTCGGTCCTCCATAGTCTTTAGAATGTAGCAGGTATTCGGATAATCTATGACTGTTGCGTTGCAACAACAGTCAGTCAGAGACACATATATTAGATTTAAGATTATCTTAGGGTACCTTTTGAGTTATAGAATGCCAAATTGATTTACTACTTATGTAAAGCATATAACAAAGACTTTTTTATATCAATATAGCCTAAGAATAGGGGTAACAAAACACTTAATCGACAGCTGACACTAAATATGACGGGCCGGAACACCCCCCTTAACGCTTATGCTAACTTGAGACGATCTAGCGCTAAAAAGGTCCCCGAATATCCATAAAGATAGAGCTGATCTTCCTTTAGAGAAGCCAACAAATCTGCAACATTTCCTTATTTCCTTACGAGCAGGATACTCGAGATTGGATAACGACAACAAATTCGTACAATTAACCTCGCCATATTCCCATATGTTATAGCGACAGACGAAAAAACCAACAATCACCCTCCAATTGCGTCCCCTTCCCACCCGAAACAACCCCGAACCCCCAATTACGCAAAGATGTCCGGCGCCGACAGCCCTGAAATCCTAGCCGCGTACGATGCCGTTCGTTCGGATAAAGATGAGACGAATTGGTTGCTGATCTCCTACGCGGCAGCCGTGGGTGATAAGTTAACCCTGACGGGAACGGGGACGGGCGGTCTGGCAGAGCTGGTATCCAAGCTAGACGATACCCAGGCGCAATACGGCTATGTGCGCGTCGAATATTCCAATGATTCCGAGAGCAAGCGTGTGAAGTTTATATTCGTCGTCTGGATTGGCGAGGGCGTCAAGGTCATGCGAAAGGCGCGCGTGTCTATCGAGAGCGGAAATGTCAAGCGGGTCCTGGCACACCATTCCATCCAAGTCGACGCTCGCGACCGTGGTGACCTTGAGGAGGGCGACATTGTGACTAGATTGAGGAAGGCGGGTGGTGCTGATTACAATGGAGGACGAGGTTGAATAAGAAAATACCAAGCATTGGGGAGTTGGGGGCGTATGAACAGCATAAGCGACTTGAATTCTTTTTTTATCTCTTGGGGATGGTGCCGTCCGTATATACCGATCATCTACCGTATATATTGAAGAGCAATGAATAGAGATGCATCCTAGAGGAGAGGCGGGGGTTCCTAGCTGCTGTTGATGGGCTCTCCGTTCCAGCCGGTGAGATTCACGACCTCGGGAATTCTCCCACTCCTTACTATTGTCCAAATCACATCCTCGTCTCCATCGTTGACCTCTTGATGTTCCGACCAGGCGGGAATTAGAGCGAAATCTCTTGGTTCTAGATCTACTTTCTTTTTTCCTCCTTCACTAATAACACTCCCGCGGCCTTTGACAGCATAGATTATTGTATCTTGATCACCGTGATGATGGATCGCAGAAGCGGTATGTGGTTTCGCAAGCATGCTCGTAGCGCAGATGCCGTCGCATTTATCGACTATCGCGTTCGAACGTATCATGCCTTCGGTTTGGCCTCCAGATTGCTTAATCGTAGATGCTTTGGTCAAATGTACCGGTTGAATTGGTTGAGGTTTAGACATGATGGCAGGGTAATCGTAAATCGACAGCTCTAATATTAGGAATATAATGGCAAATAAGTCTAAAACATAGAATGGAAGTTAAACAATTAAGCGATACTGTATAGAAAATAGAATGAGGATAATAATGTTTCTTGCTACTGCTAATTCTCTATACAATTACCGGTTAATAGTTGTAAATTGGCTTAGTCATGATGATAACATAGCGGACTTAGCATAAGAAGGTGGGATGTTGTAGTGGGATGGCGGGGTGCAATAGCGCTATAGATGCCCTATTTAGGTACCTACTATCAAGCCCTACAGAAGTAAAATATCGCCATCAGACAGTGATAATGAAGCTGGAAAAAACATCAAATTATTTACAGGGCCATCCATTGATCTGTTTATTATCACACACCTTCTACCTTCCCTACCTCATCAATCAGGCATAATAAAATTTAATCAGGTCACCTGGTGTCATCTAGGACATGGATATATCCAATCCTCGCCGGATATTGGCCGTATCCTTGGCAGATTCAGTCCAGCACCTAACCAGGGTAATTAAAGGTAACGGTTCATATTATATCTCTCCACATAAGCCTCATGTCCCACATACATCTCATTATTACGTAGATGCTAATATGTAGTACCTAATAAGATCTCACCGGAAGTTTTCCCGAACAGGAATCAACTTCACTAGCTGGCTCATCACATAACCTCACCCTCAAGACTGCATACTACACAGCCGAAGTACCTATATGGCTGGATCTTATCTCATCCCCAGACGAGTGGGCGGGCTCTTTTCTATCCCCCGAAGCCAAAGAAGTCCTTGAGGCTCTCGGCGGTTTCATTCTCGTCTTCTCATTACCTGTCAAGTCACAATCAGATGAAGGCAAAGCTACGCGCGACTTCATAGAGAAAGTCGGTAAAGTCGTTCAAGATGGACTTGGGGGTTGGAGCTGGGACGGAGTGGGATTGTGCTTGGGCATAGGAGAGACCGACGATTTTGATGAGTGGGAAGACTTCTGTAGTGCACGGTCTTTAGAATACATACAAGTGAGAAGTCAATCTACACCAACACGGAATGAATTTGGAGGTACGTATTGTTCATTTCAATTATCACCACACTCGGCGAGTACCTCACGAGTAGCTCACATCAAATACAGAAAAGACTGGCATACCCCGCGCACTCGAGGCATTGGAAGCAAATGACTGGTCTCAAGCAGCAGCCGCTCGCGAATCCGACTTAGAAGACTTCGAGGCTGAGTTAGGTATCGAAAAGGATACTGATGGCAAAGAAAAAGACGACCCCGGCTTGGAGCCCCTAGTGGATTCTACACTTTATGATTTCCTTGTGACGAAAGACGATGGAAATGCTGGCGGTGATGATTCAGAGGAATTGAATGATGAGGCGATACAGAAATTAGAAGGCATGATAACCAAGCTTCAGGTTGTTCGCGATTCGAACGCTGGTTTGCCTGAAGACCAGCGCAGACGTGCCGCTGCGAAAGCGGTGGCTGAGGTTATGAAGGAGATTTGATGAAAAGCTACAAGAGGCTCTTAGAGACGTGCACGATCTATACCTACCTGGGTATTTGTTCGGAACCGAATAAGAATATAATACTTGACTGTATGTAATGATGATTCATTTCTATACGCCGTGGTATCTTCAGGGTTTATGTTAGTAAGATCCCGCGAGGCTCGGTACTCGGTCATGCTTGCTGTTACTTACGATTAAAAATAGAGACGACGACCCAGGTACCTATGTTTGCTAATGTAACGAAAGTCGTTCGGTTAACAGTTTTTGCTAATTATATCAGAGTACTATGATTCATCGTCTGGGTTTGCCCTATTGTATCCACTGGCCGTTTCATGCCCATGGCGCCGGCACATAAGAAGCAATATAGCTATTGCCGCGCCACACCGGTAGTGTTAGACCCAACTCCGTCTCCCTTGCTTTAGATAGGCGGTTAGATCCATAGAAAAAAAGCTTTCAATTCAAGTCAACTTTGGAATATTATTTGCTTTATTCATCTTTCTAAAGGCTGGGCGGTTACGAATATTAGAATATATACGAGATCAGAAGTTTTAACGCCCATCTGCCTCCTTACGCTACTTTGCTTGGTATCGAATGATATGCGCTTTACAAACATGAGGCGCAAATATTTGCGAGTCCCGCCAAGAGATTTTCTGCGGCGACGATATTGTATCCTCTAGATGTCCTTGACGCTAATACTGAGTATAGCTGGAATGTTTGATATGACGGTAGCCAAGAGCTATATCAATTTATGCCCATAATCACGAGTCATCCCTGTTATCAATCTGGCGTAGAAGCCTCACAATAGTTTGCTTTGCAGTAAGTGGGCATGTTTCTAGTTACCTTCGTTTCAATGCGGTCGGAGAACGCGGGTCTAGGGTATCGTCACAGACCTAGAAAATCGCGAAAGAACCTGGGAAAAGGATAAGATACGATAGGGCGCATAATGACGGCGTTTTTCCAATTTTAAAGGGAAGTCCCGGATGTAGATTCTCTTAATAGAGCACGTTAAGCGGGGATGATCAATTGGACGTATCACGTTTGCCCTGCGTCGCGAGAATGAACTGAGGCGTGGTGCCGGGATCGCAGAATGTTCTATCTCCCCGGTCTTCCAAAATCCCCGAACGATTTTCTCGTATGCTAGTGTAAATAAGCAAATTTCAAGTAGGTAGGCTATGTGGATCATGACATATGGAACATTGTAATGTCTAGAAGATGAAGGCTGGCTCGGGTTGATTTGGGCATCGACTTGGCACCCAATGAGCCCGAGCATTGCGAGTTGACCTCGTGAAAAAGGCTGTAAATTTGATATTTATGAGTAGTTGCTCCAAATTGTAATGTGACGATACCTACAGGCGTAGGTACGTACACGTCCGTGCTCAAATCTTTATCGTGAGAAGAACCAGGGTAGAAGAACCTATCGCGTTACCAACCGCTAAGTTGATCATTCATGCACCAACGCAGGGGCAAGTGAAGTAATAAGTACCCAGAAACTATGGCCAGTTAGGGTACGAGAATCGGCACGGATTGGCGCATCGATGTCGCGGAGTTTTGTTAAAGCGTCTTGCCTAGATGTATTTCTGGGTACCGGTCAGGCCAGTACCATTGGTATCGAAGAGATAAATATGGGAAGAGGCTTAAGAGAAGATCAACTATTCTTTTAAGCTATTGTTGGAGCGTAGGTGACATTAAAGCTTTAGTCAACCTGTTCAACTTATTGACCAGGAGATAATCCAGTACATGTTGCAGTGCAGGAGCTGAGGGAGCTGATCGTCCCCTTCTGTACGGCATTGCATTTTGGGGGATTTAGCAGTCCTACCTAGCAGTCCTGGTAGGTATTTGCTTTGGCAGGATTGCTTTTCTTCGAGGCTTACCTGTATACATGTCATGTATTTCTTACATAACTATTTAAATCTCATTAATACGTATGAATAATAGATCCATATGTTATGGATGAGGCTGGCTGATCTCCAACACGATCAACAATACGATCTATTTAGTTTATGATGCGACGCTGTGGGATGACTACTACGTTGGAGTCAGCAATGTGCACATGTCAATGTACCGTACATGTATTTTGTTCTAGGTGCACTTTCCGTAGCCTCCAAATGGCGAGGTTTTGTAAAGGATCGAATGGCGTTGTGCACAAGTTGATGCTAGCCAGTGAACTAAAAGCCACTGTGACAAATCGGGTGATATCAACTCCATAAGATGCATGAGAAAGCCGGTCAAATATAGAATAACTCACTAGCACATTTTCTCCTTTATGCGGGCTGTGCGGCTTATCATCTTGGGGGCCTTGGTGCTCCCGTTCCATTAGCATTGGATCGAGTAGGTCTTTCAGAGTTTCCCCAACTCACAAATGATCGGATGAATTCCTTTCAATGTCATAGGTCTGATCTATGTGAGCAGTTTTGGCCAATTCCTCCCATTGAGACGCGGGAATTTTCAAGAATTTTCTTGCACTTCCTGTCTTGTTGGAGGCTGAGACCAATATCACGTTTCCGTGGCGTAGGGTTGCTCGATCCAGTTAAGAGTAGTCTCATGCATGACCATGGAGAGCACAAAAAGGGTGGGTTACGTTTCTGCAAGACAATACAGCCATACACGCGGATAATGGGACGCGTGATGCTTTCTGCTTGTCCAGGGACTCAGGGGTAAGAACGCTAGTTTCCAGGACGTAACGCTAGTCTGCAAGGGGCAAGAGTCGACTTGCCGCTTATGTGAGTATTTAGTGTATGTATACTGGTCCTTTAAACACTGTGTTAAGCGTTGAGTTATAAGGGATTTCTACGCTAAAAGAGCTGTCGCTTCGTTCCTTTAGATCGTATGTAGAAGATCCGGCTTACTTAACTCGTCATATGTTATATCATACCCGAAATCGTATCGCGATAAAATCGGGTAACTTTTTTGAAAGCGAAGAGCCGATAAATACGTGCCACTATTCTCGGCTGTAGTTGTCTTGAATCGCCTAAAACCCATCCATGAGAAAACTCGGTGGACCTAAACGGTTCATAGTTTTTGGTAACCCGAAACTGAGGGATTTGCGAGGAATCCTGGGTACCCTATCGGGTTATATATGGCTGACTGGCTTATCTCAGAATGTTTTCGTAAAAGACATCTCTAAAGGCAGGTGAGTTAATAATATCCATAAAGCATATCAATAAGTAGCATAAAAATACATTTGTTGCCCAAGAAAGAATGGAGGGTATCCAGTTAAGCCACTGTAAGCACAAGATGAAGAAGAGTACTCCAATCCTCATGGTGTAAAACTGGCCAGTTTGCGCTGGCGCGACCCTCTAAAATAGTAGACCAAACGTACCTAGCAGCAGGACTACATAGGCATTAGGTACTAGGTAGCTGCGGATAAGGGATGGATCGGGAGGCATGGGCCAGCACAGTGTGTCTAGACAAGTAACGGCACACAAAGCCGACTGCATACTAATGCAGGAACACGGCGGATGGTCATGCAGTTCCGCCGTACTACTACTGGTTCGACAATACAGGTACGGATAACGTAGCCACACAGTAGAAAAGTACTTGGGAAAGTGCTTGGGTTTGTGAACTCGCTCAACTCATCGCGATCTTATTCTTCAACCCCTGAGAATAAAATCAACGGCATAAAACGAAAGTTTATCAGTTCGAACCATCCATCAATTCCTTTTTCGATAGACCTTGTCCTCCCCAAATCCTAATGAGGTGCTGGCGGGGAAGAGCATGGATCATCTCACGACCCAGTCATTGGTTCCTAAAGGCGTCACGACCTGGTTCGAACGCGGCCAACCGCGTGAGTGTCTTAACTGTTGCGGAAAAAATATGCAGGGATGTAATAACTAGCTGCTGGAGGTTAGATCCTACTAAGGCTGTTAGGCCCTCGCGATCTTTCACCAAGCCGGCCGAATCTAGGGAGAACTACTATAGCGTTGTCCGTATTACTAGCTGAATTTGAACCAACAATAGAAACGGCGAGATGGTTTTCGGATGAGAACTTCCCAAGTTAGCTGGGGTGAGGTTTGTATGGCCCAGTAATGTGTTTGGTGTTTATGTTGGTCTGGTTGTCTGGTCGGTATCAGGTCTGACGATGAAGAGCAGTTTTCTTGGCTCTGAAAAAACCCCCTTTCCTTGCATCAGCAGTCTCTTGTCGTTCGCAGGGCTGTGGGACCAGCAAGGACCCCCATTGGTTTTAAAACATACGCCGTCAAACGACCCCCACCACTATGGTAGGACGGATCGGCATCCAGGTTGCCAGACTTACTATGTACACTCTGATGAAGCATCGTGTATTTTGTCTTTTATCTGGCCTGTTAATGACTTAGCTGCATAGTGTAACATAGCATAATATGCAAATATTCGCCGCCTCCCTTGAATTGTCTATTAATGGAAAGGCCGCGAGTACTTAGGTGCGTGAAAAGCGTCCTCTCTTCCGATGGATTGGATGTCGGGTGAGTAGAATTTTGACGAGGTTTTCTGGATTGTACTCGACTGGGACGAATCATCTTAGGGGTTGTGGTTCCCATGTGGAAGACAAGCGGCTCGGGGAAAGGTCGTACCAGTTCCGCTATGTTTGTTTGAATACTCGACTTGGATCGTCCTACACGAGAATAATCGCAGATCATCAAGCATGATAATCGTGTGTATCACGCATTGCTTGCCTTTTAACTTTCTACCAACAACATCCATCGTAAGGTATACCTACATGTAGGTAATTGCATACCTTGGTATATAGTGGCCGGAGCACGTTTTTTCGAGCCTTGTTCTTCTCGCTTATCGAGATATAATTTGATAAGCATGAAGGCAGGATGGAATTGACACTTTGACGTTCAGCCTATTCTGTAGGTAGGTTGATATATTCGTCTGAAGCGCCATTATCACCGTGGCGTATGACAAACCCTACATCAGAGCATTAGGTAGAGCGCGTCAGCAAGGATCGCACAGGCAGACCTCTTTTAGCCGGTAGTGTCGCTATTGTGGTCCACCAGTAAGAGAAGTTTTCCCTTCCCTTCTCCCCAGCACAGCCCGTGGAGCACCCACACGGTTTGACCGTCTAGGATGCCTGCAACCTGCAACCAGGAATCCTCTCGCTCTAAGCAAGTACCAGGGGAATGGTACCTAAGTGCCGTACATATGAATTTGAAAACATACAAGTACTTATCCTGTTGTCGCTTTTACTATGGTATTTTGAAGGGGCTCATGAATTCACAGGCCATAAATAATTGTGAACGGATTCGGTAATACATATTCGGTTCGGTTCAGAGGCTCGGTAGTCCTCTACATAATAGTGGTAGTAGTGCGATTGAGGTCATCGTCAGGGATTCAGTCCACAAAGGTGATGCTGGATTTTTAGTGTAGTGTAGGACCTTTTCCCACCACCGTCGTGCTCCGTTCGACATCTAGCCCACTTATTCCAGGTCCATTCGGCGATCCGTCTCTGTCAGACTTGTTTCTTTGCGAATTACATAGATAAAACATTTACTCCCATACTGAGAGGCATCAATGTGATGGCAGTACTCATCCAGGTTTGTTACATTTATGAACTAAGGTTATAACGAATAGATATTTTGTCTTGAATTCTTAGATTGTTGATATCGTGAGATGAATGTTGCTTCGTGGGATGGTGGAAAGTAAGATTTATTCCCTTAAGAAAGAGAAAAAAAGACGGTGTAAGTCTAGTGTGAGGTACATTTGAATAGGTACACGTAACGTACCCCTCGTACTCGGTGTCCTGCGGGACTAAAAAGGTCCAGGAACGCGATTTCGTGATTGGCTCTATCAAGCCCAGAGTGTCCACAAAATCCACTCTGATTGGTTGTAGAGGAGCTACATAGATCCGTAAATGTGTAAGTGCGTTAAGCTTCCATCTTAGTACTTCAGTACATTCAATCCATGGATCTCATACTGTATTTAGTGAAACCGAATAGCGTTATGTATCAGTAAAACGACCCACTGTCTATGATTCGCAACGCCCCGCGAAAACCGTATCAACCTTGGAAACCTTGTTTGACAGTATCAGGTGCTGTACCCACTTGTACAGGTATGCAACGTCCCCGTTCTTTTTTCCCCCAAGTTCCTAACTTGTGCTTAACTGCCCACTTGGGCCGCCTGCCGGACCAGGCTGATCCTAGTCGCTACTTGCAGTAAGTGCCTCTTACCATAGCAGGTACCTAGGGTATGTACCACCTAGTACCAACTTTCGCTGCAGGCTACTACTTTGGTTTGGTAGGTACAGCAGCAGGGCAGGCGGTTCACTGCTGGGCTGGGTCACTGCCCTTACTCTTTTTTTTTTTGGCGGCTTTTTCCTCCTTTTCCCCCCTCCTCCCTTTTTCGATCGTCTTCTCTCCGTCTTCATCTTCTTCCCCGTATTGTAACTTGTCGTCGTTTATCGACAATTCCTTCTACCTTTTTCTCCTCCCCATATTCGTTATTTCCTTTTTTCTTCAAATCCACACTCTCTTTTCATATTCATAGCCATTACGGACACCGTCACTCCTTTCGGGTCCATTTCGTTCCTTAGGCTTTAACTAAATCTCAGCTCTTGACGACCCCCCGTAGTCGCTTGCTATACACACGTATAACGTATCTACTAGTAGTAGTATTCTATATCGACGATTTATATCAACGCGACAACGCGCTATAGCTCGTAGCTTCGAGCCGACGCTCCTTGATAACTATTATCAACTTCGCCTTCCGAGTGATATTTACTTCGGAATAATTCGTTCTATTTTTTGTGGGCGTGATCGGGATAAGCCCTTCGATACCGCGTCTAATCACCCGTTTTTCGAAGTCGATCGCGCCAGATTTATTTATTGATACGAACACTCCTTTCGAATACCCAAGTCAATGATGGATACTCCCATCAAAATGGAACAACCAGGTTCTGCGGCCCCAACTGCCGCGGCTCTGACCCATTCTACACCAGAGGCCATTTCAACGCCAGGTGGATCGATCGACACGAAGAATAGCCAGTCCCCTTCGCCTTCTGCGCCGTCGAACGGACAGTCCAACGCCAACTCGAGACGACCACCGCGCAAGAGCACTCTAACGCAACAACAGAAAAACCAAAAGCGACAACGTGCGACTCAAGATCAATTGACTACGTTGGAGATGGAATTCAACAAGAACCCTACCCCGACTGCGAATGTCCGGGAGAGAATTGCGGAGGAAATTAACATGACCGAAAGGTCTGTTCAAATCTGGTTCCAGAACCGGTATGTATAGTTCGCATTAAATATTGTGGGAACTCTTTACTCATACATAGTAGACGCGCCAAGATCAAGCTCCTAGCGAAGAAGAGTCTGGAGACTGGAGAGGATATTGACTCGATCCCCGAGTCGATGCGAGCGTACTTGGCTATGCAGGCCATGGAATCCGGAAAGGGTTTGGGTGGTCCATACATGGGACGCACCGGTCTTTTGCCTTATGGATCGATGATGTTGGGCGGCGAGCAAGGTGGACAAGGGAAAGTCCGTAAGTCACACGAATTAACTTGCTCTTGGGTTTCAATTTACTTACAAATGTAGTCATCCACCATTTGACGTGTCGGTCTTTGAGCATTGGAAAGTGGACACGCGTTGGTCAGAACACGATGGATCTGATCATCTTCTATTCCCCTGAGAAATGTACCATGACTTATTACATCAACAACGATCAGGCGGGATACAAGATCGAGTATAACTTCAACGCGATTAAGAACATCTATCTCGAGAACCCAGAGGGCGATGCCACAAAGTTAGGCGGAATTGTCATCGAGTTAAACCGACCTCCGAACTTTTTTATGGATTCTTCGCCCAACTCCAATGGCTTTTTCCAGTGTGGTGATTTTACCGAGGATCAGCAGGCTACTCATTGTCTTGTTCACCATCTTGGTGGAAACCCTAAGGTTCTTAGTGGACAGCTGGCCAAACTTGCCTCTCTAGAATCATTCACCAACCGACACAACCCGAACGCCTTCGACATGAATCATGCCTTGTCGGTGTCTGCTTCAGCTCCCGTATCCCCAACAAACCGCCCTTCTTCGCAACCAAACTTTGGTCAGCCTCATGTTGGCATGTATCAAGAATCGCAATGGGGAATTAACCCTATGCATGCTGGTATGCGTGGTCCAGGCCACAAGCGACAGCGCAGCAGATCAGTGCCTACAGCTGTCGATTTCTCCATGTTCCAAAACCCGATGCCCTCGTTTTATATCCAGCACCCGGGTGAAAACCAAGCTCAGCCGCACAGCCCTAATATCTACGCCCCCGTTCCCCAACAGCCCAATGGGCTTAATAATGTTGGACCTAATCTGCGTATTGATACTCAGGCTTCGTACAACATGGATCTGAGACCCTACCCTCTCTCTGCTGCTACCACCGCTCCTTCAGAATATTCGAGCCCGAATTACTTCTCACAAGCACCTGAGAACACACCATTACCAGCTTCGAGCTTTAATACTCCTTACAGTGGCGCTTTCCTGTCCCCGCTACCTCAGATTCCTCAGTCTGTTTCCCCTCTGTCTTACACTAGCCATGGTGACCCTGCTATTGTCGAACAGTCACCGCCTCTTTCCATGCTGCAACGACCAGCTTCCGCTGACATGTATGCTATGGGCGAGTCTGCTATTTCAGATGACGGACACAGCTTGAACGAGATGTACTCAAAGCACACTATCAACCTTCCTATGCACCCTCACTCTCCAGGCTTTGTGGAGCACAACCAGGCCGATTTGGACATGAGTCAACTTGTCCAGTTCGACACGGTTGATCCATCTAGCCTATCTCCAGAGAGTATGCCGCATCCTCAATGATTTTGATAACTTGCTGGTTTAGTCACTAGAATTCTATTCTCGGTGGCAGGAACGCTATGTCCTTCGTACAAGGACTTTCTGTTGTGGTCTGAATTTCCTCTCCTAGTTGTGGCGTTGCGGAACTTATACCTCTTGTTGCTTTGGTGGTTTTGTTTCGTATTTCCGTCTCGAAAGCTCCCTCTTCTCCACCTGCTCTTTGGCATGAGACTTGATTCGATTCTTGTCCCATTTCATCAATTTTATCGGCCACAAAGCTCAGCATGACAATATCTTGCTTCGGCATTCGATTGTGCGTGTCTGGTACAGCGATCGTACCTTCTATTATACCTCGTTATCGCTTCTTTTCCACCTCGGGGAAAACCACCTTTACATTCCAAATGGCATTCCACCGTTTGGTTTTAATACCGGGAACTCGGATCTAATCCAACTTGTCGACAGTCTGTTCTTGAAATATTACAGCTTATTCTTATTTCTTTTCGCATTTACGAAAATAAGCGATGTCTTTTCTGGCTGCGGGGTGAACAAAAACAGATGAACATGGAAGAAGCCCAGGAGGCTTGGGTTCGAGGATAATAATTTTTAAAATGTCTGCCGGAAGATCAGCAGTCAGTGCTGGTCTGCTGGAATTTGAACTCGGTTTGGTATTTACTAAATCCGAGAATAATGATGATTGATACCTCGGGAATGGGATGTTGAGGTTGAAAATAGGCCTGGGCGGGCAGGCAGTATACCAGATTATTGACGGCGTAAAACTTGCGGCGAAAGCCCTGAACGCCAACTACTCTGAACTGCCTTGAGTCAAGGTGGATTGATTGACTTTAGCCCTAGTAACTCGATGAAGATGAAGAGATTCTCTATTTGCTGTCCTTTTTTCCTTGTCACGACTTTACGGCGAGGGTTATAATACATCGGAATATAGAATCACATACGCGAATTGAAACTTGTTCTCTTAAAGTGAAATGATTTTATATGTCTGCAGAAGTATCAAATCTGTGATGTTCTGATGCTCTTTCGAGAGCCTTTCCTTTTTTCTCGCTCAATAGCCTACATGTCCATAAGCTTACTCACCATAGAATTAGGTACTCTCGTGACCGATTAAGACCTAGCTGTCATATATTTGGCTTGGAATTAATCCGTCAGCGCCGTAGGTATTAGACGAATTATAAGAACTCCCATTTCCAGTGTAATTGCTGTCCAAAAAGAATGCTCCCTAGGTAATGCCACGCGGAGTAGAAATACTCACATTCGTTCGAGCGGTTCCGGGAAGTCGAACCGATATAGCGGCGGTGTGACGTGAAAGCCTCTATTGAATTATCTGATGTCAGCAATACGATCTTCAAATTCCTGAATGGCGATCGTACCTCGCGATATATTGTTCGTGTGTCTTACTGAGTTGAATGTGTAACCTCTTAATCCGTAGGTTTAAGAGTCAATTATTCTCGTAGCTCACTGGTCAATTAGTTGGAACTGCGAGGTTGTTGATTTGGCCGTGGGCATTCATTCTTTAGTGTCGCTTTTGTATCGTTCGCCGTGTGACGTCTTGATCCCATTCCTGTTTTTGATGGTTACGTGGAAGGTTATAATATGCTCACGGACCAAAATAAGTGAGAAGTTAACAACTTCACCACCATGCCCCAAAAATGTAAAAATCCTTCTCAATTCGGTGGTTTACATATATTATATATCACTTGGGATCCTATGTAACTCTACTACCAACATCCTGTGCTATTCTCCGTACCATGACGGAGACATAATCTCCCCAAATAAACATTCCGTTGAGAATCACAAGCTCTTTATTATGAAACCAAGCCCATTCTTTAATCCACAGAATTTTAGGGTTTATTGAGAATGAAGAGATATTTTGTTGTTGGTGGCAAGCTGATATATACTTAACACATGGTCTTCTGAGAAATGATGTCATTGGCATGATGGGATGAATGCTGATTTATTTAGATGCTTGAATCCTGGTAATCCTACCTCCACATGTGCAACGCCAACGCCTCATTGTTTACGTTTAAGGTGGCAGAATTGGATCTCTATGAAATCTGCCGTATGAGGGGATATCTATCTTTAATAACCGACTTGTCCCGATTAAACTTCTGACGCTTATTAGGACCGCACATATGTCAAGCAGTGATACGAGGATGAGAGCTGCGGGTAACGTACGCTATCTAAACTGTCGTGTGAGGTATATGAAGCGGTGGCTTAGAGATGGCTGTGATACCAGACATAGCGGCGTAGTAGGTACTAGTAATTTACCATCATACCCATAGTATAAGTTGTCGTCAGTGTATATCAGGGGTATATGCTGGTTTGTCGATGGTGATACTGCTCGCTTCCCGTAACATCCGTGACTGTCGAACAATGGCAAATGGTTTGGTTTCCGGGAAATAGTTAATCGCCAAGACGCCATGAGTATTACAAAGCTGCTGTTGGGTGGCGCAGACTTTCTGACGTACTCTTTAACAACTCCGATGCATCTTTTAGTGTATTATATGCAGGGAGATAATTCCTGATGTGATGACAACTGGTTGAAATTCATTGAACTCCATATACCACGTTGTTCTTTACTTATTGACTATCGAAAATGAGACCTCGAAAAGGTATTGACTTTCTGATCTACGAAATATCAGATATCGTCAAAGTCTATCTGGCCAGTTGCTTATTATAGAATGGAAAGTGGGCGGTTCCTGATTGTCTTTTAAGCGTATGTCACTACATCTTGGTGTTGCGGGGCGTCCCGGTGTTTGTAGTTTTGCTATACAGGTATACATAGACGAGACCCGTCTTTAGTTCTCAATTAGGAATGGGTTCTGACGTTATTAGTTTAGTTTAGTAAGGGAAGACTATGCAGAGTTTCGCTTAATCGGGTCCTACGGCCGGAGTCTCTAAGTAATGTTCTTTTGACAGCTGCATCACCTAAACCCAAAAACTTTTCCAAACTCGCCCGGTTAATAACCGACTAGAAACATCAGCTTTTGTGGCTGAGTCCCCTACTTTTGGTGGTAAGTAAAGAGACGATAGGCTACGAAGGAATTTAACCTGGACGATCTTCGACGAAATAAGAGCCTATTATATATATTGGTGTATATTGATGATGTTGATGACTCTTTATCAACTGGGGGTTGGAATACCCTATCGAAATCTTTACGTTCATGCGCCGATCCTTCAATCCTCAGTGGTAGTGGGTGATGCTAGGCGACAGCAATAGGCGGGCGTTGATGCGGACGGCGCGGGGGCCGAATGGTGGCCTGTTTACGTACACCGATGTGGCCGAGTTAGAAGGTGAAGTGGCACTACCTGCACTACAAAGGTACCTACCTAGGTACCTAGGTAGTGTGGTGGTTGTTTCCGATTTCGAGGGGCCAGGCTTCCGTTAAACTTCGAGGCTATGCTGTTCTCTACCATGCAACTGCAGCTACGTACGTAGAGATCTTTCCATCTCGGCAACTGAAGCAACACAACTTTTTGCAGGTACGATGGATCGGTCTGTCAGTCTATCCTGTCATTCCATCGATCTTATCATTATTATACTACGTACTGTACTGTACTAGTATCCAGTTTATATCATTAGGTATTAACAAGTGACACCACTCCCTCTCTTTTATGTTTTTTATTGATTTATCTCTTTTTATTCCTTGTCTTGTCTCACTTATTCTACCATCAAACCCCCTCTTCCTTTTCAGCTTTCTTCCTTTTACCTCAACATAGCATGTATTTCATGCGTCCTGTGGACCAAAAGTCCTAGCATAACTGGGTTACAGTGATGCGTGAAGTACCTATGTATTAGGCTACAACTTCGTATTCTATACCTCTCAATCTTCCACGTTTTCGTGTATAGTAGTCTGTTCTCGTCAAGCGACCCTCCTTACTTGGGTCTCTTCCCTCCATCTTTTTCTTCCTCTGGTTCATCTGGTGACGGTACCACGTTTTTTTTCCTATCTGCGACGGCCAACATTATACTAGCCTAAGGTATGTTATGTAGCCTCTCCCGCGGCTCTCATACTTTGATTTTTGCCTATTCCGACGAATCTACGACGGGAGTGGGTTGGGCCTTTATATTCAGCCGCCCAATCATATCCCACCAATGAGTCCACGATCCGAGAGGCTAAGTATTAGTTGGCTCTACTACGGCGGACCCCCCGCCGTCGAACATCACCTGAATTACTTCCTCGCAGGTCTGGGCAGGCCTGGGCCCCAGACACCAATTGCGTGACTCTCTCGCTTGAGACCATGCCGAATTTCAACGACGATCCCGAGCGTGCTGAAACGCCCCGGCACCAATACTCTCCTTTAAATTCCAATGCAAGACCCGCTAGCATTGCGCTCGGTGGGGAGCGGCAAGATCCCGATGACTGGCGACCGAGACGAGCAAATACCGACAATTCATTACATCGCGTTCGATTTTCCGGCGACGTTCTATACGAAGACGAAGAATCTCGTGGAATAGATGCCTCGATTCATACAAATATCGATTCGCGAATGGAATCTAGCGACCCTTCCCAAGCCCATGCTCCGTCGGCCGGTAAACGAAGCGAAGGACGACACGTAGAATATGTTGATGATATACCGGTGGTGGGGGGAAAGTCGAGGCGTTTTAGCGATCATGGCAAGGCGAGTCAGGATACCGACGATAGTGGTCGCGAAGCCTCTTTCCGGCTGGATAATTATCGCGCTTGGGTCAATCGGCAACGGAAACTTACTCGGGGTCCATGGGCTAGGCTTGAGAAACTGTTCAACGATTCGTATCAAAAATGGATTATCGAAGGTTTGCTGCGCCAGAAACCCCTTCCACCAAGTCGCAATGGTCGCCATATACCTTTGAAAGCGGGCGCTGTTCGCAAGGTGCCGCTGATAGACGAACGGAGCGGTAAAACCTACGTCTCGAATTTCATACGCTCCAGTAGATACACCAAATGGTCTTTTCTGCCGAAACAGCTTTACTTCCAGTTTAGCAAGCTAGCCAACTTCTACTTCCTGATTATTGCTGTATTGCAGCTTATACCGGGTCTGAGCACGACGGGCTCGTTTACCACACTCATACCTTTACTCATCTTCGTCTCTATTAGCATGGCGAAGGAAGGGTTTGATGATTATAGGAGGTATATTTTGGACAAGACAGAAAATCTAGCCGCGGCTTGGGTACTAGATCCGGACGGGACTGTCGAAAACACACCAACCAAGAGTCGACTAGCAGGTTTTAGGAAAAGGCGCAGTAGGGAGCGGGAAGAGGAGGAGGGAATGACAGAATTACAAGATGTGGGGGAACCTCGAGAGGAATCTATATGGTCTACGGTTAAGTGGCAGGATCTAAGAGTTGGCGATATTATTCGATTGCGAAGAGATGATAATGTGCCTGCAGATATCATTGTCTTACACGCAACTGGTCATAACGGAGTGGCGTATATTGAAACGATGGCACTCGATGGCGAAACGAACCTCAAGAGCAAACAAGCTTGTTCTTTGCTAGCTAAGCGCTGCGACACCATCGATAACTTAAGGAATTGTGAAGCAGAAATAGTATCTGAGGATCCCAACGCTGACTTATATAATTATGAGGGCCGTGTTACTCTTGGTGGCGAAACCCGACCGCTAACTATGAATGATGTCGTATATCGAGGCTCCACATTGCGAAATACGGATGAAGTAATAGGGCTGATTGTTAATACGGGCGAGGAATGCAAAATTCGAATCAATTCAGCTCAGAAAGGTGGTGCTAAAGCACCTAAAATCCAGGCCTTGCTGAATCGCATCGTCGTTCTTCTCGTTTTGGTTGTGCTCACCCTTACTGTGGGTTGTATGGGCGGATACTATGTTTGGAAGAATGCCTACGAGAAATATGCCGCCTATCTTAAAGATGCCAGTGTGCCATTTGCGCATATATGGTTCGGATTCATCATCGCGTTCAATACTCTTATCCCGTTATCTCTATATGTTAGTTTGGAAATCATCAAAGTCGGCCAATTCTTTTTGTTAGACGATATCGAGATGTACGACCCTGAAACAGACACGCCCATGGTTGCAAACACTACCACAATTCTGGAGAACTTGGGCCAAGTCAATTACATCTTTTCCGACAAAACCGGTACTCTGACGGAGAACAAAATGCGTTTCCGAAAGCTTAGTGTTGCGGGTATGGCATGGTTACATGACATGGACATCGAACGAGATCGACAAGAGAGCGAATTGCGAATGTCAAAGGCCAACCAAAAAACTTCCAGCCAACGCATTGATGGTGACACAGGCGCGAATGCAATTTACGACAGGGATGAGCGTGTAGAGACGCCATTGATCGATAACCATCAATTCCCCTCTACTGGGATAGCGAAATCCCGACTAGGGCATTCTCCGCCTATACCGAAGACAGAGGCTTTGCTGGGTTATATTTATCAGAATCCTTACACAACATTTTCGAAGAAAGCGCGACAATTTCTACTTTGTGTGGCATTGTGTCATACCTGTTTACCTGAAATCAAAGATAATGGCGATATTACTTTTCAGGCTGCATCCCCAGACGAACTTGCGCTGGTACAAGCTGCTCAGGATTTAGGCTTCCTCCTTATTGATCGCCCAGCGCATTCCATCAAACTTCAGTTTCAAGGTCCAGATGGAGAATCCATCACTGAGACATATGAAGTGTTGGACGTGATCGAATTTAGCAGCAAGCGAAAGAGAATGTCGATTATTATACGGATGCCAGATGGTAGGATCTGTGTATTCTGCAAGGGCGCTGACAATGTCGTGATTGCCCGATTGAAAAATGCTCTTCTCGCTAAGCAGAAAGCTTCTGATGTGGAACGTAGAGCTAGCAAGCGCAAGAGCGTGGAAGTTGAAAGGGCCATGAGCCGTCTTAGCGGCACATATAGCCCTAGAAACAGCATGAGCATGAACAGACATGGTAGCATTTTCCGAAAAGGTAGTCGGCGCAAATCTGCTGAATTGAATCGTCGCTCCGCTGTCTCGGATGACTTGGATACTTGGCTTACGAGGCGCGAGACATTGGATTTAGACGATGCTGTGAGATATGACGAAGGTATCAGCACGCCTCGAAGGTCAATGGTTCTCTCTCCGACGCTGCTTGCTGGTAGTACTGGGCTTTATGATGGATTGGTAGACGAGGCCATAGCTGCGGACGACGGCATCATCTTTGATCGATGTTTCCAACATATCGGCGAGTTTGCTTCGGAAGGTCTCAGGACCCTTCTCTTTGCTTACCGTTACATCAGCGATGAGGAATACGAAGCGTGGAGGAAGGTTTATCGGTCCGCTACGACCAGCCTAGTAGATAGACAACAGCGCATCGAGGAGGCCGCGGAGTTGATTGAGCAGGATTTTGACCTCGCCGGGGCATCTGCCATCGAAGACAAACTTCAACAAGGTGTACCTGAAACGATTGAGAAGCTTCGCAGAGCAAATATTAAAGTGTGGATGCTCACTGGAGACAAGCGCGAGACTGCAATCAACATTGCTCACTCTGCGAAATTGGCTAAACCATTCTCCGAAGTTTATATCCTTGATGCTACGGCCGAAGATTTGCAGGAGAAGATAACCTCGACCCTCATCGAAGTTGGTCGTGGCATGGTGGTCCATTCCGTTCTCGTCGTCGACGGTCATACCTTGAGCGTAATCGAAACAGATGAATCCTTGAAGATAATGTTTTACGACCTTGCTGTTCGGATGGATTCTGTTATTTGTTGCCGAGCGTCGCCGTCTCAGAAAGCAAGTCTAGTACGAGCTATTCGCCATACCGTGCCGTCCTCGTTAACTCTGGCCATCGGTGACGGAGCAAATGATATCGCTATGATTCAAGCATCTCACGTTGGTATCGGCATATCTGGTCGCGAGGGTCTTCAGGCTGCTCGTGTCGCCGACTACTCAATCGCCCAATTCAGGTTCCTCCAGCGGCTTCTCCTCGTACATGGTCGCTGGATGTATCTGCGTACTGCTAAATATATATTAGCGACGTTTTGGAAAGAGTTGGTGTTTTATATCATCCAAGCCCAGTACCAACATTGGAATGGTTACACCGGAACATCTATATACGAATCGTGGAGTTTGACTGTGTTTAATGCGCTCTTTACATCTCTACCGGTTATTCTGCTGGGGATCTTCGAGAAAGACCTGAAAGCTGAGACGTTGCTTGCTATTCCCGAGCTCTACTCGTTCGGCCAACGGAGCGAAGCTTTCAACTTTAAGAAGTATCTTAGTTGGATGTTCACAGGCGCGGTTGACACTGTCATAATTTTCATGATGGTCCAGGGCTTCTTCAAGGATATCCTGTTTACCGAAAATAACTCACTCTTTCCTTTGGGTCAGTTAGCGTTTACGGTGACCGTAATTCTCATCAACGTGAAGATATTGTAAGTTGATATGAACACTACTTATCTCTTGTTTCCTTTCATCCGATTTCTAACCTGGTGTATATAGGATCTTGGAGTGCCACCACAAGACAGCAATCACGTTTGGTGGCTTCGCTATCTCGATTATCGGCTGGTTCGTATGGAATTTCTTCATAGGTGGCGTATATCCCTTCAAATTCGGACCATATGTCGTGCGCGGTTCTTTTGTGCACGA
This sequence comes from Hypoxylon trugodes, assembly GCF_022578975.1. Taxonomy (NCBI): domain Eukaryota; kingdom Fungi; phylum Ascomycota; class Sordariomycetes; order Xylariales; family Hypoxylaceae; genus Hypoxylon; species Hypoxylon trugodes. The sequence goes on along the minus strand of NW_026250018.1, from coordinate 4,007,557 downwards.
GTTTGGAAATAAATTAGGCTGGTGGGCAACGGCTGGAGCTACAATTGTGGCTGTGGTCGCATTTGAGCTAGGGCTCACAGCATTACAACGGATCTATTTCCCACGAGACCAGCATCTATGGCAGGAGATCGAGCGTGAAGGCGGCGTCAAGGAGGTTCTCAAAGAGCATGCAATCGAGGAAGGACACGCAATCCCTATCGTGGAAGGAGATCAATTAGGGGATGACAATGATATAGATGGGCAGCGACCTTTAAGTCCTGTACTTAGCGAGAGGTCATCGGAGAGGAACCAATTCCAGGACATGAACATACCATCGAATACTGGGCGACAACGAAGTCGTCGAATTGCCGGTGACGGAGGCGCTAGCGCGCGGGGACCGTCGATTCAAAAGGGGAATCGAATACAAACAGCATGATAAAATGAGGGACGATGAGATTTGCGAGCGGGCTTGGTGGAATACTTGACGGATTACGATGTTGTTTTTTGGAAGAGCTGGGTAAGCCGGCGTTTAGGTTGAAAGTTAGAAGCTTTCCAGCATTATAGCATATTCATGGTTCGATCAGGGATGGTCATTGGTTGAATCAGCAAGCGAAGGAGATGATATATTTTGTTTGTTTCTTTTTGGTTTAGAAAACTATAGATACCCCAAGAAGCAATATGAGATATGGTTGTATGTATTGAATTGAAAATGCTTGTTGCTAGGTGGTTTGTTACAGCGCGGTTGGGGTGCTTTATTGCAAGGCACACGCATGAACCTAAGGGTGTTGCGCACCTATGCTACTTGCTGTTATGGTTTAGGTTAGGCGCTATAGACCCCACTAAACGGGATATATTAGCGTGTGCGCCAACGTGCTAGCCTGCCTCCAGGCAGTATTTAGACCACACCACCCTATCCTACAGCTTCAGCAGCCCCTTCACACTGAGTCTTCTAGTCACTACACCTGTTCACCACGAGAACACTTTTCTCCATATGTAGGAGTGATACTTAAGCTCTGGCCCACCTAAGATCTTATCAGAAGGTGTAGAGTATTGGGACGCCTCAGCGATTCAATTTGGGCTATTGTTAGCGTTGGCGTTCATGCTTGCTTGGAAAGCAAAAATCTGAATAGGAGGGATGGGGAGATTTATGCCGCCCCCACGAGGCTTGATGGCGCTTCCAATGGCGCCCTATAGAGCTCTTGGTGGGGGTTCCTCGGAGCTTCGAAAAGGAGGAATACTTCGGACTCACATCACCAATCTACATCACGATCGAAGAAGTTATTTTTGACCGATGACAAAGTAACAATAATGAGGCACCTACACCTATCTACGTGCCATACACGGCGACGTTATTCTAGTCACCTCTTCCTAAATGTTAGCGAGTCACTCCGCCGTATTGGCAGTTGTTTCAGCAGTGACAAGGGTTTGTATGGGGGGTTACATCGTGTTATTTAATGCATACTGTTACTACTATTGCTGGCCAGCACAGCTTAATTTCTATTCCATATCTTTTTTCCTTGGCCGATTGACTCGGGTAGCGTTCTATCACCGCGTGATACTCAATTACAAGTACAATACTTTTAGCGGAAGCATCCTTCTTGCCGGAATTCACGACCTCACGATATGTACTAGACGTATGATACAGTGGGTGGAGGAAGATGGCCTTGCGATGGGCCTCGGGCTTTCAGGCCCTAGTTGCGAATAATTCGAGGATTCGAGGACGGCAACCCAAGACGGCTTCAGCAGAACAATGCGCAACAAGCAAGCAGCATATTGAGAAATTAATAAAATTGCGAGAATGGGAGGATCTTCGTCAGTATTCGTCGCATATAATTATCAGTTGATTTGGCTGCTAACAGCTAAGCCATATAGCTCCCTGGAAACAGTAGGTGACGTGCGCTGTAATTATAGGCGGTTTAGTGCTTACATGCCACATTTAGGCGTGGAAGCGAACACATTCGTACTGGATACCGACCAGAATGCGATTCCTTGGCATCATGTTTACACAGCTGGACATACATCCATAACGAAACAGGTTCGGTCGACGATCAGTCCGATAAATACCGTGCCTTTTTACTAATAGATGGTAGTCAACATTTTCTCTCATATAATCGGCGCTGTGATCTTTCTAGCTCTACCCCTTTACGTCTTTAAAACTGAGGTTCCACCACGGTACAAACTAGCGACTATAACGGACATCTTGGTCTGTAGTACATACTTCCTGGGCGTTGGCGTTTGCTTCGCATTCTCAACCTTGTGAGTTTACCTACTCGTTGATTCCTTAACCAAATTTCGTAACCGGTATCTAGCTTTCACACTTTTATGTGTCATAGTGAAGCTGTGTATTCCCTAGGCGTTAAGCTTGACTACCAGGGCATCATTTTACTGATGTGGGGGGCGAACGTGCCCCTCATATACTACAGCATCCCGTGCGACTTGAGCGGTCAGATCGCATACTGGACTCTTAATACAATACTTGCAGTATTATGCTCGCTTGCGGCATTCCATCCATCGATAGGAGGACCACATCTTGGACATATACGGGCTTACTTGTTTGCGACATTTGGATTCTGCTCCGTCATTGCCCCTATCCTAATCGGCGTTCTCAAACACGGTTCTGAGGAGCAGAGTCACCGAGTTGGATTTGGTTGGATAGGAGCTACCGTACTTTTCGATGGTACGGGCGTAATTATCTACGCTACGAAGGTTAGCACCACCCTTTACCGAGGTTTGATATCCCAATTTCTAATGGCGGTCTAGTTTCCGGAACGATGGTATCCTCGGGTGTTTGATATATTCGGTGCTAGTCACCAGGTCATGCACATTATGGTGCTCTTTGCGGCCCTCGCTTACACAATGGCTATATTACAAGCATTTGACTTTCACCATCAACACAACATCTTTGAGCATGGATGTATATCAGATGACCCGTGAATAACAACAAGGTATTAGGTAAAATGACTCGTATGAGTGAGAGCATACTCAACCACATGATGTCACAGTATTGACGTGGGGAGTACCCTCGGTATTTGGAAAGAACAAATACTAGAACGATAAATGCTCTGACAATTGAGATACGTACAAGAAGCGAGCCTCCTATCAAATTCACCAGATGCTCTTCAGACCTAAGAGTCCCGCGACTTTAAGAGGCAAGCCTAAAGTCCAGTCTCTTATTACCGGCATCCTGATGGTCCGCCAGATAAACCAACTGCTCTTCCGCCGTCATGGAATTCCATTTGCGGTCCCTCACGCGGTTACGCCAGACATAATATGTTTTTGCCAACGCATAAAGTACCAAGTTTAGACTTAGTATCCCGATTAATACCGAGTTGCCTCGTCTATAAAGCGGGGCGTCATCGGATCGATATATATTCGACGAGATTATAACTCCTGATTGCAGAAACATGTTATAGAGGGCCGCGCCGACCGCTCGCGAACGAACCGTATTCGAATTTCGAGAGATCCATCCGACTTGTACGGGATGACCTGCGATTTATTAGTCAACGTTTCTACTACACGTTCTAGATGGGCACTTACCAAGAGGCGCTGCCAGCAATAGTGAAATCATTCCCCACGTTAACCATTTCGATACCTTTGTGGTATCAACAACTCGCAAGTATATCAGGAATGGTAGGCACCAAACTTGAAAAATTGACGCGCATGCAGCAAGCTGTCCAGTGTATTCCGCGAGAGTAGAAAGAGCCATCATATTAATAACTAAGGTACACGTCAGCAAATCCTCGCTCACATGGAAAGAACGCACATACTCTTTAGAACAAGATATGGAATCGACAGAAGATTCGTCTGGAATGTACTGAAGCCGAGACCCCTTAGTGAGATGTTAAGGTATTGTTGTGGCGAAAAGGTTGGGATGTTAAAGGTCAACCCGATACAATAGAGTGGCCTTGATTCTTGTCAGTTCCAAATCAGATTGAAAGACCCAGAACACTTACCATAAGTCTACATCCGTCAAACTCTTCCATAAGAGTTTCGGTGTGATGGGTTGTCTGTTATGCATCGTTCCTTTGCTAGGGTCGTCTCGGATGATTCTATTGACCATGATTGTTTCCTCACTAACACGACTTAGCATCTACTAGGTTGGATTTAGGTAGTGGGGTAACAATATACCGTGCGGTGAACCATCCATTCTTTCCTCGGGACCAACCTGCCGTCTGAGTTGGACCTGGCGGCATCATGACGTACGATAGGATACCAACAATTCCAGTAACAAGCCCCTTGAAGATTCGGTTAGAATTAATCGGACGTTGTGGACATTCAATCTCACCTCAATAAGGAATAACCACCGCCAACCCGAGCGACCCTCAACTCCTCGCATATGGAGTAGCCCAAACGCGATGACAGCAGCTAATATATCTGCCATCATCATACCGGTCCAGAAGAAGCCAAGTCGGATAGTTAATTCGTGGTGCTTATAGAAATAAGAAAGGTATAAAACACATTCTGGGATGAAGCCTCCTTGCAGAAATGCCAGCAGCGCGCGACAAACGAGGAACGATGGTCGACCACTGAGGGCAAACTGCGATGCTGAGACGACGGAGAACAATAAAATCTGAGAAGGGATCCATCTATCGGGGCCGAGCCACTTTGCCAACAGTTGCGCTGGGAACTCGCCAGCCAAGAAACACACGGCGTAGACCGTGTTTCCGAGATTATAGTCTATTTGCAATCAGCTTCAGCCTCTACATAGGTTCAAGGGTTAAGCAACTCATACCGTTCGTGGTCATTCCCATATCCTCCAAGAAGTTATCGGTCAACCCTTGAGAAAGGTTGGCTCTGTCCAACTCCATCGCCGTAAACATGAGCGCCGTCCAGACCATGATGCGAAAATCGATCTTCCGGACAAGTTTACTTTCTTCCGCCCAAGTCCATCGCGCCCTTGGATCGAATCGATGAAGGTTCTCCCTATCTGATGTTAGCAAGTACCCCACATTTTATTCAAATCCATCTCACCAGTCATCATGAGGCTTATATTGGGCCGCTATGTCTGGGTTATCGTAGACGCTCGGCTATGAATCGTTAGCATTAGAAGGTATTCGACATTTTATTCTCCACATTATCATACCTGAGTCGCGATGTCGTCTGGATTGCGATGTTTCGACTTCTGGAACCAAAATCGCCTGTGCGTTTCAGGCTTTCCGAGAGGAGGGATCGCATTATCAATCCTTTCCTCATCAGGTCCGAGTTCATCGTCGGCTAAGTGCAACTTCTCAGATACTCCTACCGGAACGACGGTCGTCATTGTAAGATAGTAGTAGAAGCTAATTGTGTTTAGGTTACTCAGATAAGAGTGATTGGTGGGTAGAGGACTACACTCAGCGCTCAACAAATGCCTCCCACACGCTCATTGGTTCTGGGTAAGCAACATGGAAGGTCCCAAGAGTCCCTGAACGTTCCAATGCATCTACAGATCTATCTATATCAAGAATGCGGGGTAGAATATTCTTCGCCGTCAGAGCCACGGCAGAGAGGTTGGTGACCTCGGGCTGAAAATAAAAAACTCAGCTGTGCCGCATTACTTATACCTATTTCTATTAGCTTTCTACTAGGTAGCCCTGGATACCTAGGTATATACTGCGAAATGAGGGGACTACCACGGTAATATACGAACAATCTCACCTTACCCCGAAACAATATAATTGCGACTTACCATTGATGCGTCCCAAGCCGATCTTTGGTCGGACCTTGTCGTTTCGCTTCGCCTAGCTCCATAGGTAAGTACGGCACCTTACCGACGGTGCGAGTGGACCCTTCTACTAATTCTCACCACCCTATAGCTCTCCGTTCCTTGTGGGAATAATGGAAACGCCATCAGCAGTAGCTACATCTTAGCCCAGCACCGTTTCGATTATTGGACTAATAATCGCCTAGTACCTCCCAGGGTATTTACCTACCTACATTTAGATAACTACTATTCACTTGTCGCCTTATTCTAGCCAAAGTTCCTGGATTGCGCAATTGCGGCAATAAACACCATGGCATCGCTGGGTTGTTGCCTCTTCTTGGCGATGCTATATTACCCATATGTGGTATATGGCAACATTTTTGGACCGGCCGACCAAAAACCCATGGTACTTGAGGATAGCAAAACAACTCAACTACGACAGCAACCAAATATCATATTCATACTTACGGACGATCAAGATCTTCATTTGAACTCTCTTGAGTATATGCCTTTCGTGGATCAACACTTAACGAAACATGGCACGTCCTTCAAACGACATTTTTGCACCACCGCTCTTTGTTGCCCTTCACGGGTCACTATTTTCTCTGGGAAATTGTCGCATAACACGAATGTTACTAATGTAGTACCTCCGTACGGAGGTTATCCAAAATTCGTCAGTCAAGGACTTAATGATAAATATCTTCCTGTCTGGCTACAAAATCATGGCTACAATACGTACTATACTGGCAAATTATTTAATGCGCACTCTGTCCAAAACTACCACTCTCCATATGCGGCTGGCTGGACTTCTTCTGTGAGTTTGTCACTAAAAAGAATATGAACTATTAGCTGATTACGTTTCAAGGATTTCCTGCTTGATCCGTTCACATACTCCTATATGAATTCGACTTATCAGCGAAACCAAGACCCACCAGTCAGTTATGAAGGGCGGCACAGCGTTGATGTGCTAGCAGAGAAGGCATTGGGCCTTCTAGATGAAGCGGTTGAAGCAGAAAAGCCATTCTTCTTAGGAATTGCGCCCATCGGCCCACATGCGAATATTTGGGCTCCTGGCTTTAAGGACGGCAATCATAGTGACCTAACAGAGGTTGACTTCTCACCACCGGTGCCAGCGGAAAGACATGCCAAGCTTTTCGAAGGCGTCAAGGTTCCGAGAACCGCAAATTTCAACCCCGATAAGCCATCAGGCGCTAGTTGGATTCGAAAGCTACCCATGCAGAGCCAGGAGACTGTTGATTACAATGACCATTATTATAGACAACGACTCCGAACCCTCCAAAGCGTTGACGAAATGGTTGATTCCATATTTAGCCGCTTAGAAGATTTGAAATTACTCGACAACACATATATCATTTACACGACGGATAATGGGTATCATATTGGTCAACATCGGATGCAGCCCGCCAAGCAATGCAGCTTCGAGGAGGACATCAATATCCCATTGATAATCAGGGGCCCCGGAGTTCCCGAGAGTTCGGAAACTGATATTATAACCACCCATACCGATCTCGCACCTACTATCCTAGAATTAGTAGGTGCCCCTTTGAGGGATGACTTCGATGGACTTTCAATCCCACTTACGGAGGAAAGCTTGGCGCAGGCTGCCGAAACCCGCCATGAACACGTAACAGTGGAACACTGGGGATTCGCCTCTAATGAGGGTCAAGTGCTCGATTCATATCCGAGGCTTCATATGAACAATACTTACAAGGCTCTCCGTGTCATTAGTACGGAGTATGACCTCCATTATCAGGTTTGGTGTAATAACGAGCGCGAGTTACACGACCTAAAAACGGACCCGGGGCAAATGGTCAATCTCTTGCATCCCGACGAAGTCGCTCCAGAAATGATAGCTGGCGCGCCATTTGAAAAGGTCGTTAGCAGGTTGGACTCCTTGCTCTTCGTATTGAAGAGTTGTAAGGCAGAAGAGTGCATTTGTCCTTGGCAAGCTCTTCACCCGGCCGGCAATGTTGATAGCCTGAGAGAAGCGCTTTCTCCGCGCTTTGATGCTTTCTACGAAGATAAATCGCGAAAGGTTGATTTCGATAGATGCGAAATGGGATTCATACTTGATGCCGAGGGGCCGCAATTCGAGAAGGACGGTCTTCTCCCTATTTTCGACCCAAATTGGCATGAATGGACCTAGTTTCTCTCATTGCGATAAGAGCAGGCACTACTTGGGCTGATAGGAGTTGGCAAATTTATTCGGCGTAGTAGTTACAACTGCAAATAAATCGTATTTAAGTCAGCGAGGGCAAAAATACAAGGACAAGATTTACAAATCATATAAGAAAAGATATTCAAAATTTCGGTACTTACAGTAATAGTATATGTAAATAGGAACCATGAGGGAACACGGCTATGTAACCAACTGAGTAGATGCCTTGGAAGGGGGCTATCAGTATAAAGGCAGCAAGGCCCATTGTTTATTGGATGCCCTTCGACACCACGATAATATTTTGTTAATGGATTAACGCCGGAGTCTTTCCAAACACGAGGGGTACTCGCCGCCGTTGGCGCATCTCGATTAAGAGTAAGAGGCGCCATGTACTTTCCCATGGACTACGGTGCATGGGGCGCCATGTCGAGCAAAAGCGCAAGCACTTTTCTACAAATTTTGAGTAAAAGGGATCATAACGGGCAAGAGGCGCCATATCGAGCGAGGGGTGCGCGTGTGTACCCGCTTGTAGTGCACATTTACTGGTAGAAATAGGTACCTGGCCAAAACACAGACCGCATAGGGCTACTAGAGGGCATTGTTTGGTTTCCCGGGTAAGAGCTGCCAAAGTTGACAATCTGTCCCACGAAAAAAACCTTTTGTACAAGAGAATTTCTTTTCTACCGCCCCCATCTAACCTATTCTCATTCATCCTCAACCGATAATCCTACACTCATCAGCACATAGTTGAATATTCATTGACAATGGCTCACTACAACCAGCACGCTGGCGATCACGAGGAGGAGGATCTCTCCTACAACTCAGCATATTCCCCTATTACTAATGAATTGGTAAATCATCCCTGCGCAACCTTTACGGATTGCAACGAGTATCCGGAAGCTCTACACCACACGCACGATTCCGAGTCTAGTGTCCCTCTCCCAGCCGTCCCAATTGATCCTTCGTTGGGAAGCGCCGTTTTACTGTCGGGAGTACAGGAGGGAAGCCCAGAAGCCCTCTGCAACGACGACCAGGCCATGCTAGGCCAACAGCAAATTACCGAGAGTACTAACGAGTCGTTCTTCGATGGAAATCCGTCAGTTTACCAGTATGGCGATTTTGCTAACAATTTTCCTCACCTACCGCAACACTCCGCCCCTGTAAACTCCCATCAGCAAATAACTACACAATGGAACGCCGACGACTACGAAATCCCTACCACTCATAACCCCCAGCCCTTCTATGACCACTACTACGACCACCGTGTCGGCCATTGGGGTTCCCTTGAGGGTTACCCAACCGCCTACGACTACCCCCAGCCCCACGGACGACAGCAGACCGACCCCGGTACCAATGACTTTGTACCTAAATGGGGATTCCATCCCGGCTTCGATGGGAATGCAAATTCGCATGTAGCGGACGGTTCTTTCCGCATCGCTAGTAATAATCACGAGTCGACCACTTCATCGAACCAGGAGAGCTTCCAATCGCAATGGAACTTCGTCTCCGATGATCAGTACGGTACCCAAACTCCCGCCAACCCCGGAGTTTCTGTTACGGCTATCCACTTTGCCAATCTCCCTCCTGTACATCAGGCAACCGAGACCGCACAACCACAGCCCCCGCAGCAGCAGCGGCCTCTCCACAAGTGTCGTCGTTGCTCCATGGAATTCGTCCATGTCGTTGATCGGAATAATCACCTCCTAGACGTACACAAGGAGAACCACCGACGCCAGAAATCGAAAGAGGGGGGCAAGTTCAAATGCCCCTATTGCGACCAACCTGCGTACAAGGCCAAAGCCGGGCTTACCCGACACATCAGAGACAAACACGATCCCAACTCGCATTACCGTCTCCAAGCCGCGATTTTAGACGAGAAAGTGGCTTGCCATCTGTGTGGAGATAAGTTCGAATCTTATAGAGCACGTCAAAACCATATTTCTAAAGATCACAATGCTGGTGCGAAGGAGCCGAAGAAGGGACAGGGCAAAAAGTAAGAAAATGGCGAAAACGAGGAGAACGACGAAGAGGATGAAGTCGAGGAAGTCGAGGAAGGGGAGGAAGGTGACGAAAACGAGAAAGACGATGGTGACTACTAAGATGTCTTTATGAGTATCTCCAGTTCACGATGCTAAGCTATACGCTAGGGTCTAGGGGGTGGTTTTTATGCTTTCTGCCTCGACCGTGATTGGGGGTTGGCAGTCTTTTATTTCCTTTATTTCTTTTGTTTCACTTTGCCTGGCTAGGCGATCCTAAGGCTGATTTGTTCCTTCATCCTTATTTCCACAAGGATTGAGTTGATGTTGATGATAAAGGGCCTATATGTTCGTGGCCGAAGTGGTGAGATAGTTTCTCAAGCTTCTAGGCTGACTCTAGATTGACCTCAATGAATACTATTCATGCTCTGATTTCTGATTGCGGATAGTAAGAATATTTGATCGTGACATGATTTAGAAAAGAGCTCCCGGTATAACCATTTATCCCTATTCTATATATAATAATGGCGCGACGTTAGATTGACCCTCGTTAACTCTGCTAGAAAATTGCAACGCCCGAAATCTTAATCGGAGTACCAATTTTTATTTAATTTAGGCCATGCACTATAGTTCAGACCATACTCGTTGCTAGAGTTAGGAGGAGCCCCAATTTGTCGCAATTTGCATGCCATTTGTTAAGCTGTTGAAAAGGTTCCGAGTCGGGAGGGTATGAACGGGCGGTTATCAGGTCTCCAAATGATTTCAAGGATTCCCAGCAACAATTCGAGTGGACCTTGCGAGATGATTCCCACTCTTCTCGTGTTCTAGCATTCCAGATGGAGTCCGGAGCAGGGAGAGGAAGCGAGCGACAATTGCTAACGCTGGGACACATAACCCCGAATTTGAGATCCATCACCCGGCTGAGTAGAAACCAAGTGATAGCTAACCTAATCAGAGGTTAGAATGGGTAATCCATATGATGAGAGGAGGAGGGCCATCGTACCTTCGTCGGACTTCAGCAAAAATCCAATCTTCCCAGGTTACGTTGGGGTCATCTAATCTCTCAGGCGGGAACCACACGTTATTATCCATCTCAGTTGCCTTAATACCATAAAGCTAACCAGATCAATCCTCAGTCAGTACCTAGGTATGCGTAGGGATCTATTCGAACTTACATCGAATGTCATAAGCATCTGCAGGCGTACCTGGGGAATTTCGGCTAGGGAGGCATGGCCTAGAGCGAACATGATCATGTATATGATCTGGACTTGCATCGCAAATACCATATCTCGTAAAGAGCAGTTAGGAAGATCTTGAAGAAGTCGCCGGTTCTCCTCTTCTAGTAACGTCCAAAAAGGGTCCCTCGGAGATGGTCGGCGTTCGGCATATAAAGTCGCTAACTCCGAACACCTAACGATGGTCTGAGGAAGCTTAGATTGATACCAATGGCCGTGTGTGTACCATGAAAATGTCTCTCTGCTTATCATCATAAGAGGAAGGCTTCGTATAGACTCTAGGATGAAACCAGCGCCATGTCGGGCTACCGGGTCAGCTCGAAGCTCAAGTATCGACCGAGGCGATGTAGACGGTAAGGGTAGGCTACTTGGGGAACCAAAATCGCAGTAAGGCGGAGGTTGGTAAAAGGGGTCCGGATAGCTATTTGGGGAGCTTGACACAGAGCCATAGTTGTTGTTTGCATTGATGATAAGAGCAGAAGCACCAGGCTGCTCATAAACACAATAAAGGCCTTTGGCTTTGCAACGTGAACACTCCGATTCAAAACTACATTTGGCCTTTGCGGAGTGGCATTCTTTGCAAGAACGTGGTCGCTTTCTAGGACGGCCTTGAGTTCTGCGGCAATATGATAAATGCCGTTTATAAGCGGATTCTGACAAATCATTATTAGTGGATTTTCACTTGCGAGTTTTCTCCTTCGTAGAGATGGGCTAACCTGTAGCGATAGGTTTACTACATATGTTACAGAAATGAATCACATCCGACGTTATAACATTTAGCGACATTGTCAAAAGGCCTTTGATTGAGATTAATGATGTTTTTGTAGAATTTTGAGAACTTCGTGTCGAAGTCGCATATGCCGCCGATTCTCACTATTCTATTACTTCCAAGTCATCGTGGGATTTGTCAGCACTATCGATATTGATGTTACTAATGGCCTTATTAGGTTAGTCTAAATATTGTAATAATACCCCTGTTAAGAAAGTCTGGAGCCGAATAGCGAGTACCCGAGTACCAAGGTACCTATCCAGGTAAGACATACAAGCTGACGGAATAAGAAAATTATCATGAAAGCCTAATTGGGTCTCAAACAGCAATTAGGAAAGGACGGATTGGCTGATGATACAGCCACTAATATAAAATATCAACCCAACCCCATGGAAGGACGAATTTACTCCTGCATTAATTGCAACAAGCCCTTCTTCGTCGGGTGAGCATAGGTGATTCTGTATTAAGAGAGCAAAATAGGGTAAGTTATACGCTGAGTACGTAGGGATATTAGGGCGAATTGCACAGCTTAGGTGCATGTCGGATGTACACTGTGTGCGCCGTATGCGCCTAAGGCCCGTGCTGTCCAGGTCAATGAATCGACTCAGACGAGACAGGGAACTCATGTTATTAGACAATCGAAGTGTATTACGTAGCAAATAACGAGACGAGGGGTAAAATGCATCAATTCGATCCGATTCAGTCCTATATTACTCTCTTTATGATCTTGTAAGTCTGGTGATTTTATGACGTATTCTATCTTCCCAGGATTGAGCCTCATTCGTCGGCATTGGTTATGCCAGACCTACAACAGCTTGGCAAAACAGATCTACAGTGCATTAGCGTCCGCCAACTTGCGGTCTACAGCGCTATTCCAGCCTGTTAATAGGCCCCTGTGGTGCATCACCTCCCCCGAATCAAGAAAAGGAACGTTCTGGTATCCCATGACATGTTGACGTGTAGTTGTGCAGGAAGAACGGTCTGATATTGAAGACGCAAGCATGCCGTTATCCGATTTAGATGAAGTGTATATAATAAGGCTCCATTGTCTACTTCTTCCTTCATTACTTAAACGTTGACGAATCTCCGTAGGTACATTGAATGCGCTATTGGTTACTGTAAAGTTCCCCTATTATATTCATATCACTACTATACTACGTCCTCACCAACAATATCTACAATGGCTCGAACCAATGCCACATCGCGCTTTGCGCTTCCTCCATTCTTTCTCGTTTCGAACGCCCTCGTATGGATTAGCTCTATAATTGTGATGGGAATTACTAGCTACTTCATCAGTGAAAGCTCGTCTGTTGGTAACCATATAATCTACGAGGAAGTCATTGTAAGTTTTACACAACCAGCAATTGCACAACAAATCCAACTTGCGAATGAATGCCAACTAACAGTCACAATCTCTATAGTCCGTCCTCACTGTTGCATTCTTCCTGGCCTCCTTCGTCCTTGGCACATATCCAGGCTACACTCTCATATTCAACATAATCTTCTCCTATCTCTGGCTCGTTGTAGTTGTGTTCACCGCCGAGGATTGGAGTTCTGATTATGCTGGTGCACTGGCTCACACCGTCGAAGCTTTCAGTTTCATCGCCTTGTAAGTACATTTCGCCTAGATATGTTGATGAACGTTTGCTAAAATACACTAGCTTCTTCCTCCTTTTCAATGTTGTCTATGATTGGCACTTCTCTTACCGTGGTCACGTCCGCACTACATCCGTTGTGTAACCACTTGATGCAATTGGATATTGATGAGGTATGAGGATTGAATTACGACATATTTATATGAAATGTTAGCCTGGTAATATGCTTTGATGCAAGAAAATGAGTTGGGGAGCGAAGCGGACATGAGCGCAATGAGTAACTAATAGTCATGACTTAAGTAAAATAAGGATAATTATTAATTAAATTCAGATATCTTGGGTTAATATCACTCGAGACTAACCTTGCTAACACGATAATATACATCAAACGGCTAAGGGCAACGTTCGGTGCAACTAAAACGGCAGTACAATGCACATAACACGTGGAATTGTATTGTACAGGGGAATTGCAATCGCTATTATCGTTTTTTATACTTATGAGATGCTTTTGATGCGCTAACTAGAATTGACACGGGATGGAGTTCGGCTCGATAATGCCCTTCGTGCAGGTCTAGGACGAGGGATAATCTCTGAAACCCAATCCCCTTCGTATTCGACAAGTCTTTGTGGTCGAGTAAGATGATGGATCTGAACTGTCTCAACACAAGAGACCTTGCCGGCGAGTACCTCATGGATTGGAGGACAGGCATAGGAAATATTGAATAGTCTCCGTTCCCCTTCACGCCATTTATAAATTGACACCTCTTGCTCTTTAGGAGCAGAGTTTCTTTGATGGGCCGTCCATATACCGGCATTCCTCTTCGTTTCGCGAATCTTCTTGTCCATATGAACCACCCAACCGGCCGCGTGCTCCGAAGCAGTACGATCCACCGAATTTTCGGTTGGAATATTCATTGCATCTTCATATGCAAATCGAGCTTCAACGTATCTTTTCATAGCCCATAGGACGTGGCCTCTGTATATGTAGCATTGTGCGAGAGGGGGTGACTCACTGGCTTCTGCTTCCAGAGCAATTATCAACGCGTCGTCAGCCTCATCATAAGCCTCTTCGAGAGCACTTGCCGAAGCTCCATTCCCGAAATTCTTTAGTAAGGTTGCGCAGCGCCAAAGATGGGTATATATTTCATTCATATACTCGGCCTTTTCAAATGGTGTGAATTCGAAAGAGGGCATGCGCACTTCGTTAGATAAGGCCATTTTGATACCAGGAACAGATAATACTTACAGCCGACGTAAAATGTGTTGGTGGATGAGTACTACTTAGCATACTTAATCTCATAAGTATGAACTCAATAGCATTGTTCGTGCCCAATTCTTTCACGGGCGTCTATTGTTCTAGTGATAAAGAATTACCCGGAGTTTACAAGGGGGAACCAAGCGGTATCTATTGACACAAAGGCCGGCGGCGTTATATCGATCGTTTTATTTGTAATTTGGCTAGAGCCCCATTCACAGAATTTTAAGGGTTCCTTATCATTACTTGCCTGGATGGAATTATACCCGAGTTCCTCAAATAGTTAGGAAAATGTTACTATCCTATTTCTGTGTGGTTTTCATCTTGAAAAGTCACATACGAACAGTTAGTTATGACGAGACGTATGGAAACCCTTGGAATGTCCACCTAGGTAGCTACTGAATGCTAGCATAGTGAGCTGTCGTAACCGTACGGAGATAATAATGAAGTAGAATAGCCGATGCCAAGTAGAACTAGATCAAATAACTGGCGTACAACATCAAGATTTATAAGATCAGACACGATGCTTTCCGAAACCCTGATCCGATAGCCAAGATACTTGTACGCACAGTAGTTTCGTACGTAAAATGATGCCAAGTCCGGGGGCGCGGGTTCCTAGAATATACATAGGCGTCTGACTACACTTCGACGGGACGGACCGCATATTCGGCACATTTTCCCTTAACACATTTAACAGTAAGCTCTCTTTCTTGGTTGAGGAATGGTCTAGCCCTCATCCCCGTGGGATCCCCGTATGCTACGCAACCAATAGGGTACTCTCCATAGGTGCCATTGGGGAATAACTCCGCGCTCCGAGGGTCTGGTAGCATACCTTGTAGCTATCAGATAAGGAGCCGTGCGACACACATGTAAGTGGTAGGACGCCACGTGCGGCTTTTATGTGTCTAGACTGTACGTACTTTTGTACATGTATGTGAGGGCACCCTGCATTTCTATCACCTTCGCCAGACTTCGGAGCCGTGTTTCTAAAACTTGACGACTATAAGGCAGATAAATATCGAGAGGTTGGAAGCTGTGCCTTACTGAATTTCAGTCCCGATGGGTGATCAAATGACAGTTACTGCGCTTGCAGATATTATCAGACAACAAGCAGAGATACTTGAGACGAGCCTACCGCGGCATGCTTACACGGATTATCATGGCGATAAAAGCCTCAGCATTGCGAGATCAAAACTCCTCGAAGCCTGCGATAAGTTAAACCACTTGGTAACTGGTCCTATAGAATGGTAAGTTGGCAGAAATATGTTCTCCGATTTGAAAGTGCTTGCAGTATCATTTTGGTCGTAAAATTGTTGAGCTGACTGTCGCACAGTATGTCACGGATTTATCTCTTGTGCTTTACTCAACAACCCTTATTCCTAGAACAGGGTTAAAATAGATCGCAATGAACTTTGAAACCATGTATCGAATACTAATTCGTCGTAGATGTAATGGGCATCGCGCAAGGCCATCGTGTACATGCAGCTTTGCAGTATGTATGTCATTTTCGGCTGGCCTCTTTCGTACCCGCAGACGGTACACCGATCACGTACGAGGATTTAGCGCATGCCGCCGGAGTTGACACTTCGCAATGCACCCGTGTGCTGCAGCTACTCATGACGTACCACATCTTCCGGGAGCCCGGCACCCGTATCGTCGCGCATAACCGTAATTCCCGCGTTCTACTTGACGAGGACACAGGCGCCGCCGTCGAGTGGCTAACTCAGGAGTCGTTGCGATCTAGTGCATTCTTCACAGAGGCGCGCGCCATGAGACGTAGATGGTCTACTGGCGGAAGCGGCGCCAGGACCACAATTGCCAGTGGTAGCAGTGGCGTAACTGGGAGCATCGCTGGAAACAGCGCACTGCAAGCAGTGAGGAGCGGGAAGGGGAAAGCAGCAACTGATCTAGCAGTTAACGGCTTGGATCAACCCGCCTTTGGATTCATTACACAGCAGCGACAGACAACCGAAGAATCGATGAAAGCAGATCGGTATGCTCGCGCGATGGCCGGCATGGCGAAAAGACGACAGCTGAGCGTAGAGCATCTGGTAGCTGGATTCGACTGGGTTTCATTGCCGTCCGGTACGATCGTGATTGACGTAGGTGGAGGCAACGGGCATTGCTCGAAAGCCATTGCGTCTTGCAATCCTAGGCTGAAATTCATCGTACAAGATGCAAATACGGCGCTTGCTGAAGATGTGGATATCGAAAAGCAAGGCGACCATTTTCAGTTTATGACGTATGACTTCTTTGCACCGCAGACTGTCGAGGGAGATGTCTATTTGCTTCGGCGCATATTACACCACCACTCAGACAAGGACGCCGTACGTATTCTGCAGGCGCAATTGTGCGCTGTGAGAAAGAAACCAAGGGCGAGGATCGTGGTCATGGATAACCTTGCGATCCACAGCGGTACATTGAGCACGCTAGAGGAACGCAAGACCAGGTGATATCCCTCGCTCCATTTTCTCTATACGCTAAGCTGACTGTATCTTCGTAGAACGTTGGATATCGCAATGATGGCTCTCTTCAATAGCGTCGAGCGCGATCTGGATGACTGGAAGGAACTGTTCAGAATGGCGGACTCTAAATTGAAACTCGTTAATGTGGTGAAACCGCTGGGAAGTGCCTTGGCCGTTATGGAACTTCAATTGGAATGATTGCTTTTTGATCGACCTGCGGTTTGGGTGTTCATGGAAAACTGTGACTCTGGGTTAGGATGATATATCATTATGGCTGGCCTAATTTTGACATCGAAAAGCCTAGATTGCTTGACACTGGTAATATCTACTTGATATTGGAATGCGAGGACTCATCAGTGTAGCCAACCAACGCTCGAATGATCGGATCAATAATACTTTTCAACAAGTACAATACGCTCAAGTCTCATCCATATGCAGAGCTTTACGTTACAAAAACATTGCTGTTTCATAAATTCTGTAATTATATCAGGAAGGCTTGTAAACCATTACCGTCTCTTGTGAGGCACATATTTGTTTCGTGAAATCAGTAGTTGAATTAGGGCTTCGCCGGATGATAGCGGTCTCATGCGGCTCCGGTTTAAACTTATAAAATAATTCCCGGAGTATAAGGGTTGATTCAATTAATTGGCAACTGAGAATTCATAGAACGCGATCGAATTTTCGTAGCATAAGCAATCTGGACTAGAGCGCCGCTAAGTGAGTCAGTACGATCTCGGGATGATAATGCTAGGCTCGAAGTAACTTACTGATAAACGACATACCCTTTTCCTCCCACGACCAGTTCATACCCTTTTCCCTCGTCAAACACATCTGCCGAGGATTTAATCAGTTATAAGCAGAATCGCCATACTCCCAACTAGCTTTGCGAGCGAATTTTACGACTAGGTGATAAGATCCGCCACATTCATAGGCATCTCATCGATCTGGGTCGAGTAGTACACTATCGTCTGTCAGCGTCATATCATATAACATCGGATAGAGGAATCACATACGTTCGATATCTCGGAGAATGCGAACATCCTCACTAGTAACAAAGTTGATCGCGACACCCTTCCTACCAAAACGACCACTTCGACCAATTCGATGGATGTAATTCTCTCGGTTACTGGGCAAATCGTAATTGATGACTAAACTGACTTGTTGGACGTCGATACCACGGGCCCAGACGTCGGTCGAGATCAAGACTCTGCTGCTGCCCTGTCGAAAGTCTTGCATAATGCTGTCTCGTTCCTTTTGGGGCATATCGCCATGCATGCTGCTGACAGTGAAGTTCGCCTCGCGCATCTTATCTGTCAACCAATCCACCTTTCGTCTTGTGTTGCAAAAGATGACGGCTTGGGTGATTGTTAGAGTGTCGTAAAGATCGCAAAGGGTATCAAACTTCCAGTCCTCTTTCTCAACGGCGATGAAGTACTGCTTCAATCCTTCAAGCGTCAATTCGTCACGCTTGACAAGGATACGAACAGGATCCGTCATGAATTTAGTGGTCATGTCTAAAACGTCGTAGGGAAGAGTAGCCGAGACAACGACAACCTGAGTAGCGGGGGGTAGGTATCGGTACACATCGTAGATCTGCTCTCGGAAACCTTGGTTGAGTAACTCGTCAGCTTCGTCAAGGACAAGCATCTTGATCTGACGGGTTCGTAGGTGGCGGCGGCGAATCATGTCGGCTACGCGACCGGGAGTACCAGAGACGATGTGTTGGCCGTAGTCGAGCTTTCGAATATCTTCTCCAACGTTGGTGCCGCCGATACAAGCATGGCATTGGACGTTCATGTAGTCACCAAGAGCCATGACGACGGATTGAATTTGAGTCGCAAGTTCGCGAGTAGGGGAAAGCACGAGAGCTTGGGTTTCACGGATCGCAGTATCGATGACTTGAAGCATTGAGATGGAAAATGTCGCGGTTTTTCCGGTACCAGATTGAGCTTGAGCGATCGTGTCGCGTCCCTTACAAATCTGGACGATAGCTCGGGATTGAACGGCGGAGGGTGACTCGTAGCCGTACGCATAGATACCACGAAGGAGGTTTTCTGTAGAACAATACGATTGTTAGCGATTAGAGGCGACAATGAAAGGAAGAAAACTGAAAGGTGAAGAGTTCATACCCTTCAATGACATGGACTCGAAAGTCGGATGAACTGTCACCTCTTTGGAAGTGGAAAATTCCATCTTCTCGTCGGCGCGACGATCGATACCACCACCGCCTTCAGCCATATTGAATATTTTTATGTCGCGTGCTCACGGCGATTAATATGAGTATCGAAGATAAAGTGATATGAGATACACGCGAGAGAGAAGCGTGTTGGGGATTTGATGTCTTGATTTGAAGGAAATGCGAAGCTAAGTTGATCAATTCGCAGCGAAGAATGGTTCAAGAATTTTATGGGGATGTCCCCACTAGGTGCTGTTTGCCCATGGCCCCACCGAGCCTTACCACAGCCCATACCATATTGGGTTAGCTACATAGTAGATAGCGGCGATATGGATTAGGTACCTAGATACATGCATGGAGGAAATGATTCTAATTGGACCTTAGAAATTTAAGGTCAAGGCTCTACCAAGTTTCTTATCCAGCCTCATCTTCATCATTTTCTACCGTTTCGGTCGCCGTTCTGCATTTCAATTCAGATACACTCTTATCATAACTTCAACTCAACTATCAAGAAAATTATAAGAAGTGTCAACTAGAGTAATCGCCCAATATGCTCTTAGAAGAGCAAAGGTTCCTGCATGAGGACCTGGAACGCCTCGAGCAGGGTATCGCAGATCGAATCAGTGATGAACCAAAACACGTGAGTTTTCCAGTCAACCATATCGAAAAGCCATCGCTAATCCTGCATTTTAGATACGAGATCGATTAGCGCGAGATCACCAAATAGCACAGTTCCTTGACCGCATATCCTCACAATCTACAAAGCTTCTAAATATCTATCGTGATGCCGATGGATCGAGATCGCGTGAGATTCAACAGATTGGGGCTGGCGACCCCATGGACGAGTTTTACAAACAACTTGCCGACATAAAGAATTTCCATGCGAAATATCCCAACGAACCCGTCGAGAATCTTGAACGTGCATACCGACCCAAGAGAGGACCCGATGCCGATTTACTACCTAGTATCGTGGATACTATGTTTACCGGTGAAGAAGCGTTCGGTCGTTTCTTTGATCTCCATACGTGCCACGAGTTGTATCTCAACCTTCCTAATGCGAAGAGATTGAGTTATCTACAATATCTAGAATCCTTCGACAATTTCACACCAGGAGCTGCTGGATTGAAGAGGTCTGAGAAAATGACCGACCAATATTTCAAATATGTCGGTCAAGTCGCTTTGGATCTCGAAACATTTATGCGAAAGACGCGGCCTCTAGAAAACATAGATAGGGTGATTGCCGATTTCGACAAGGAATTTGATGCTTCTTGGGAGAAGGACGAGATCGCAGACTGGAAGAATGAAGAACCAAATAATAAGTCTAGCGGTGGTTCCAAGCAAACCTCAACAGCGGAAGCGGTATGGTGTGACCATTGCGAAAAGGAGTTCAAGAATGAAAATGTATATAAGGGTCATCTTTCGGGCAAGAAGCACATACGAGCAGCAACAGAGCGAGCGCAAAGATTACAAGGCGCATCCGACGATGGAACCGGCGCCGCCAATGGTGCTCATAAGGGGAATACTTCGACATACAGATTGAAAGAGCGCGCTATCGCCGAGAGGGAATTCCGAGTGAAGCGCCTGGCGAGTGCGATGAGTACTGAACGAAGCGATACCCGAGTGAACGTCGAGCGAAAGCAAGGCATGACGGAACGCGAAAGGCAACAGGAGCTGGAGAACCTATTTAGCGCGACGGCTACCACGTCGCAACCTAAAGATACTGAAGACGGAGAAGACAATGACGACGAAGACAGAATTTATAACCCACTCAAACTTCCACTTGCATGGGACGGCAAACCTATTCCATTTTGGCTTTACAAGCTCCACGGACTTGGTGTCGAATTCCCTTGCGAAATATGCGGTAACTTTGTGTATATGGGACGAAGAGCGTTTGATAAGCACTTTAATGAAGCACGGCATATCTACGGCTTGAAGTGTCTCGGAATCACAAATACGAGCTTATTTCGCGATATCACAGGTATCGACGAGGCGTTGAGGTTATGGGAAAAGATCCAAAAGGATAAACGAAAGGATAAGGTAGACGACGGCAGTGTCGTACAGATGGAGGACGCTGAAGGCAATGTTATGCCGGAGAAGGTTTACTACGACTTGCAGAAGCAGGGTCTATTGTAAAACATGTGTGTACTTACAGTGATAATTACATGTCGCCTTGGTCAGAGCCACCAAGGACACAATTCGCCGACAGATTGCTTCTAATTTGGCACAGTCGTCGCATTTCTTCGAATAATGATAATGAATACTATGATGTTGTACCTAAGTACTTCAGGTGCTCCACAGGTGTGTTATCGATAATCAATTAGTACCTACGCTGGGCGTGGGCCTAACCCCACTAGCTTCCCTTCCATCTCAAGCGCTGTTGTTTCTGTGACGCAAATGTAAATAATTACATCGCAGCCTCGACTTTCAAAATATTCGAGGCGCCCTGCCCTTCTTGCTTCTGACATGAAATTCAATAGATGATATCATCGCATGAATCTCACGCGATGGAAATAAATCTGATATCATACAAAGACTACTTTCGTTATCTCACCCCCGAAAATTCGAAGCTTCATCGTTGAGGCGCGCCGGTTGAAAAATGCCGGCTTTGTCAAAACCGATCCCACCACTATACACTGTCTATATCCTACGATCGACTGTTCGACATGCTTCCTTATATATCGGATCGACTCCTAATCCCCCGCGCCGACTTAAACAACATAATGGCGTAGCTAAAGGTGGCGCCGCACGAACGTCACGTAAAACCTTGAGACCATGGGAAATGGTTGGTCTTGTTTCGGGTTTCCCTGGCATGGTAGCTGCACTGAAATTTGAGTATGTCGCATACCTGAAGATTATATCTGAATCCTCATGTTGTAAGCTGACTGTTCTTGAGATGGGCTCTTACCAACTCTCATTTAACATTACATATCCCATCCGAATCTCGAATATCGAAATCGTCGGGTACAAAGCGAAACGGTCATCCGAAACGCCCACCACACAACTTAACATCGATCCTCTCGAACCTTCACCTTTTACTTCGTGTTCCTAGTTTCGCTAGGTTGCCTTTGAACGTACACTTTTTTGTTCCTAAGGTCTATGAGGAATGGAAGAAATGGTGCCGAACCGTAAATGAACCTCTCCGGGATACGATTCGAATATCGACAGATTTTGAACCTCCGCGTTCAAATTCGGAGAATACAGAAAATGAGGGCACCAGCGAAGGGACAGAACATCCCTGGGGTATTCATGCGCTACCACTCGATTATGCGCCAATGAAAGAATATGCGACCAAGACACGATCGATATATGACTTTGAGAGACAAGGTGATTGTGTTTTCTGCGGGGAACATATGGAACTTGGCGAGGGTCTTCACGCGACATGCTCGAATGCTGGATGTGAAGGTACGGGGCATGTATCTTGTTGGAGTCAGCACTTGCTTGCAAAGGAGGCCGATGAGGAAGCTATTATTCCCTTATCTGGCCAATGCCCAAGTTGCAATGGCGAAGTTTTATGGGGTGATCTCATGAAAGAGACAACCCTAAGAGTAAGAGGAGCCAAAGAGGTCGATAAGTTGCTTAAAAAACCAAGGAAGCGCAAGGCGAGAAATGTCGATTCCGACACATGAAACTATTTTCTACGGTGTTCTTTGCATTAGGGGTTTGCATAGCAAGGCGTTCTATATTTTGGGGGCATACGGAGGTTTGCGCGCAGGGAACGAAGTGCTGCATTTCGGTCAATTCAATTGTGTCATTTATTCCTCTCACAAATTCCTAACGAAATTTTAAATACTAGAAGATTTCATGTTTTCGAATGATTCAATTTACCATATAATAGATCGTAAGTAATGCTTCGATCGTGTACGACGCGAAGATGTAATAGGTACCTATAACGGAAGGGCGGGACGTTTTAATCCCCCGCAAAGCGTACCCCCTTTAATAGTGACAAGACCCAAAACTGCTCACTGCTCGGCTGGGCTGGGTCCTTCCATGCTGTGAGTGCTCGCGTGGTACTCCCGTCATGCAGACTAGGATCTTGGCCCATAATTTTGGACGTCACTCTTATTCTATTGGTTAATTAGACGACTCATTGGCTATGACCCCTGTAAGTTTGCATACGATATCAGTTCGCCTTTTTTTAACGACTTGTCCCAAATAGTACAACCTCAAAGTCATTGTAATCTCTTATGACGAAGGAGATTGATTGCGGTCATTTTATCCTTGAATTCAAATACTAGAATAAGTTTTCGGGGGGTTGGTCATAGCATATATATATCTATTGCGACAAAAAAAAATTGATTGATTGTGCATGGATTAAGAGAGGGAAAACAAACAAACAGCCTCAGATTGGAGCCATCGCCCAGCATAAGCACATCGTCCGATGATATTACCCCCAACCGTCTGAAATCAGTCGGCGAATCCGTGCAGTACTTAACCCCGAACCGGATGATATGCAGTAAGTATCACATACCTGCCATACTAGGATTGACTATTTTGCTTTTTTCAACCACCAGCTTCAATTATTTATGTTCATCGCGAATTTTCTATTTTCTTTTATTTACTTGGGTACTTAAGTAATTTAATTAATTTTCCATTTCGAATAATTATGTACGCATACATAATGTATTCATTTGTTAGAGAGGGGCGCGGATCCTTCGGCACTAACCAAACTCCAACGACCTCCCTCTATTCAATTTTCTTTCTTTCTATAATCTTATGAATTTTCGGTGAACTTGCATCTTTAGGATGATATTATCTCATATTATAAGATTTTTCATTTGTTCGAATCCCATCATACGCAGGGACACATTTTATCCTTAGGACATACATGTATGTAAGCCGGGCAGCATGTGATTTCATACATGTAGTGTCACCGCATGTTGGGGGACGGGACTTGTGTTAGGGAGTTATATAAAGTTTACAGGGAGGAATGTATCGTACCATCCAACCCCATCATCTCTTTGTCTTTTTTTCTCTCTCTTCCTTTTCCGTGGGTAAATGTCAGCCCGCATTTTTATCTGTCCGCCCGCGTAAGCCATCTAATATCAGATAACCTACCAAACCATCGTAACCCCAGAAAACCTGACAGAGAACGTCGTCAATTGAATCCATTTCCAGGGATAGATGACCCGATACGGGACTCGTTATCTCTTTGTTATTAAAATGACGGAGTCGAATATTTGTTTGAAGTGGAGATTACAACTAAGTATGTATCTAGAAAATAGTTGAAAAATAAAAACCGCGCGCAACTGGTCACAGGTATGTGGCTAGGCAAGTTTTTCTTTGTATTCATCATCAACGCCGTCACATGATTTGTCCCGATATGTATAATATCTAGAAGGCAGATTGATTTAAAAGAAGGAGAGAAAATCCGACGTGACAGATTCGGAGCTTGAGGCGATGTTGGAATTGATTTATGGTATGAAGTCGGAAGTTACACAAATGTCAAGTACTGGTACATGCGGCGTAGAATCACAACGGCAAATTCCACTTGAAACTATACCAAAATTTGGAAGTGCGTGATGTTTGTTTTAGGTACAGTACGAAATCTCCATGTAGATCCAAGGTGGGGACCCACTTAGATTTCTAAATGGGTCTAGGCACAAAGTCCCGACGACAGCTGCATTTTACGAGTCGCAACCACCCACACACATCATATCCACTTCTGCCGCTTCCTCTTTTTCTACCTCCAGGGCCACTGTACCTTCTTTACTTTCCCAGTTCCACCGCAAAACCGTGCACCTTGCATGGCCCCATTCCGTTTTTTTCTTACCTACATCCATTCTACGTAAACTATACCTTCCCTATATTCATCCTACTAGTACTAAAAAAGACAATCAATCTTAGGTAAGGTAGTAGGCACCATCAGTAGGTAAGTGCATCCATAACTGTACCTACTCTGCCCTCCCCAGCCTTTTTATACGTAACCTAATCCTGTGTGCACGTTCTGTTTTTAACTGACTTAATTTTTTTGAGGCTTTGGAGTTTCTTTGGGGGGAAAAAAAAACTGACCACCCACGTTCCACCTTACCTACCCATTTAGTATCCCGCTCTCTATCCAATTTTCCGTTTTTACTTACATACACACCCATTCATTCCATACCTACATCCTACATCCATCCTGCCTACCATCAACTTCGACATCTCAAAATCTTCCTCTCACTCCACAACTGCGAAACTTACTTCTTCCCACTCAAACATCCACATTCTATCCAACTTGATCTCGCACATCGGATTCATAAATATTGAAGCACAGATCATTCTGTGCACTCATTGAGTGCGATTTCTGCCGGGTTTCTCATATACGTCCTCTAATGATACTCATAATCCGATAATTTCGCGAGACTTGTAGGTTGAGCTGTGGTGGTGAAGATACGGTATTGGGGGAAGCTAATCATCCCGTGCTGTCCAATTTGCCGTTGGTGGACACAGAAGCTTGATTGTATATCTTGCTCAGGTACAATATCAACCGTACACCTCACGTCTTGGGCACGTACCACCGCCTTTCTTTCTTCAACCATACGGGGCCTACAGTATCCTACGATCCGATCTACGACTTAATTCCCACTGTATTTCGTCCCTTACCAGCACCCGCTCTCCTTCCCTAACTCGCGCGGCGGCATTATTCCAGCCTACTCAGACGCTCATGCGATGCACGTACAGTCCAATCTTCTGGTGACAGCCTCACACTTTACACCAGTCGACGGTGGCCGGCAAACGTAGCCCGTCATCAACCAATTCGGCGCTGCCAGGGTCTCGCCCTCAACGATTCACCCCGTCGTTCGTCAACGCACCCATCTCTGTCGTAAATCATGGTGTCCACCCCCTCCGCCGGTCAAAGCGGTGGTGTTGGTGGTGTCAATAGCGCAAATGCCAGTTCCAGAGCTTCTCCTGCCGTCGCCTCCTCCAATACCACAAACCATGGCTCCTCAGCTACCAATGGTGCGAAGTCGAAGACACACGTCAACTCAAACGGTTATCATCCAACGAATCCTCCCGTACCTCTCAGTTCCATGCGTAGTGCCCCGCTAGACCTTACATCGGTCGAGCGAAGGGGTCAACCCACAGCGAGTCGAGAACCGCCTAAGAGGAGTAGACCTTATGGACTCGAGGAGGCGCCGACGTATTGTCCGACGGAAGAGGAATGGAAAGATCCATTTGAGTACGTTCGCAAGATTACCCCCGAAGCTCGCGAATTTGGTATTTGCAAGATTATTCCACCCGATTCGTGGAATCCCGACTTTGCAATCGATACTGAGGTGAGTAGATGGATTATCTTGGTGTTGCGATAGTTCCTGGCAGTCGGACGCTTCCCAAAAAGACATCGATAGTACGACTTCGCAGGGATAGCATTGACGATATACAGAAATTCCATTTCCGAACAAGAAAACAGGAGTTGAATTCGGTCGAAGGCAGTGAGTTATTATCCGCGCTATCGTCGTATCTATTGCCACTGACCGAAATATGTTAGGCACGCGAGCGAATTTAAGTTACCTAGATGCTCTCGCCAAGTTCCACAAACAACAAGGAACCAACCTAAACCGTTTACCATACGTTGATAAAAAGCCTCTCGATCTATACCGACTTAAGAAAGCTGTTGAATCTCGTGGCGGTTTTGAAAAAGTCTGTAAGACGAAAAAATGGGCGGAGATCGGTAGAGATTTAGGCTACAGTGGCAAAATCATGTCATCATTGTCAACATCGCTTAAAAATTCCTACGATCGATGGCTGACGCCTTACGAAAACTACCTCCGTCAAGCGAAACCTGGCGTCTATCAACAGCTAGAGTACGAATATGGCGGTCCATTAACCCCTAGCCCAGCACCTAGTCCGATGAAGCGGTCGGCCGTCAATACTCCATCCAGTTTAAGAGCGGAATCCCCAGCTCGACATGCTAGTGATATTCTCCAACAAACCTTGAATGGCTCCAAACAGGAGAATGATCGAGATACTATTATGGCCGATGCGCCCCTAACCACCCCGCAACCTACATCCGGCGGTTTTACTGCCATTAATTCAGGTGGCTTTACACCGGTGAATGCCGGTTTTACGAGCGTCAACCGACCAGCCCAGGCGGAATCTAAAAGCTTCACCCCACCACCACCGAAGCATCATGGAAGTCCCCATCCATCTGCTAAAAATCCCACAGATATACGACTTTCCGCGCTCGGTCCTGCTACCGCCTTGAAGCGCCAGCTCAGCTCGGACAGTCTAGACTCAATGAAGAAAGATACCGGCACAGACAAAGATGACTCAGAAAGTGGTAGCAGGAGGAGTAAGAGGCTCAAGAAGGGTACGTATGATCTACCGTTTACTTTTATCTTTTACTACGAATCTCATATATGCTTTGATTTGTTTGTTTATTATATCAATATTTCGCGATATTTTCGGCTTAATGTTTCCGCGCCGTTGGTCCCGTTTTCCTTACTACCTGGCCTTTTGCATGAAACCGTATGACGATCTTTACGGGCGTCTTTTGTGGAGCTACGATTGTGCAGGGGTCCCCAATGCATTCAATCATGCGCTTTGCCGCATAGTAATGCACAACAGAGACGAAACCATACAATGGATTTCCTATTAGTTCTAGCCAGTGATTGGTCCAACCGTTCGCACAACTAATGCAAGTCGGTATCTAGAAACCGTTCCTACCGTTGCCGGTTCGCATATGTCACTATTTCGACCCTCGGCTCCTAGAATCCCAGTATCACGGGATGAATCGTCCAGCCCGAGCGAGGTAAATGCCCAGCACAAACTTGGTGCACATGGTTTACTCACTGATTATTTCCATCAGAAATGTGAAGTCTGTGGCAAAGGCGAAGAAGCCGGCTTCATTGCTGTCTGCGAATCATGCGATCATGGGTACCACGGTACTTGTTTAGATCCCCCGATCAAACAAAAGCCAGACGCCGAGTGGAACTGCCATAGATGCCTTGTCGGTGATGGTCAATTCGGTTTCGAGGAGGGTGGATTGTACTCACTCAAACAATTCCAAGAGAAGGCCGCAGACTTCAAGCAAGGGTATTTCGAAAATCGTATGCCTATTGACCCCGTCCTCAATTGCCCTAGACCGGTCACAGAGGATGATATCGAGAGGGAGTTTTGGAGACTTGTGACTAGTACTGAGGAGACAGTTGAGGTGGAATATGGCGCCGACATTCATTGCACTACCCATGGTTCCGGCTTTCCGACAGCCGAACGTAACCCGTGCGATCCATACTCGACAGATCTTTGGAACTTGAACGTCATGCCTCTACATCCTGACAGTCTCTTCCGTCACATTAAAACTGACATATCCGGAATGACCGTTCCGTGGGTTTACGTAGGAATGATTTTCTCGACATTTTGCTGGCACAATGAGGATCATTTTGCCTACTCGGTTAACTATCAGCACTTTGGAGCCACCAAGACCTGGTATGGTATTCCGGCTGCTGATACCGAGAAGTTCGAGAATGCGATGAGAGAAGCGGTGCCAGAACTTTTCGAGACACAACCTGACCTATTATTCCAGCTCGTGACGCTGCTCACCCCCGAGCATCTTAAGAAAGCAGGCGTTCGAGTCTGCGCACTTGATCAGAGAGCCGGCCAACTCGTCATCACATTTCCCCAAGCATATCACGCAGGCTTTAACCACGGCTTCAATTTCAATGAAGCTGTGAATTTCGCACCATTTGAATGGGAACCATATGGACTTGCTGGTGTAGAGCGATTGCAACAATTTCGACGACAGCCGTGCTTCTCCCACGACGAACTCCTATGGACGGCAGCAGAAGGTACTGGTGCAGGACTTACGATTCAGACCGCGAAGTGGCTTGCGCCGGCTCTTCAGAAGATACATAAGCGAGAACTAAATCAAAGAGAGGAGTTCATCGCAAAACATCGAGAAGACGGCCACCAGTCTTGCGCACTGAATGCCGAATCCGACGGTCATTGCTCGCTGACTTTTGAAGTATCCGACGAAGACGTACCCGAGGAAGAGTACCAATGCTCTTATTGCAAATGTTATGCTTACCTATCAAGATTTAAGTGTCTCCAATCCGGCAAAGTACTATGCATCCAGCATGCTGGGAATCACACGTGTTGCGACATACCCGAGTCAGAACGCTATGCAGGCGATCACCACAAGTTATACTATCGTAAGACCAATGAAGAGCTCGATGAAACTTATCAAAGGGTGGCGGATAAGGCCAATACACCGGAAGCATGGGAAGAAAAATACGAGAAATTGCTCGACGAGGGAGGCAAGCCAGCGCTGAAAACGCTGAGGAACCTTCTCACTGAGGGTGAACGAATACCGTACGACCTCCCCTCCTTATCAGCGCTCAGGGAATTTGTTGATCGCTGTAACGAGTGGGTCGAAGAGGCGACTAATTATACGGTGCGTAAACAGCAGAACCGCCGCAAGAACGACAAGGTCTGGCAGAGTGGTTTACGAAAGTCCATCGGAAATGCCACCCATGAGCAAAAAGAGCGCGACGTCCGTCGAGTCGAAAACATCTACCGCTTAATTGATGATGCTGAACGTATAGGTTTCGACTGTCCGGAGATTCAGCAATTACAAGAGCGCGCCAATGCGATCAGGACATTTCAGAAAAATGCCGAGCTATATCTAGAACGTGGGTGTGGCCAAGAATCAATCTCGGAATTAATTGAAGAAGGCCGTGCCTTTAATGTCGACATGCCAGAGCTTGATAAGCTATCCGAGATTCTGGAACAAACGAAATGGAACGCCAAGGCCAAGTCGAGCCGAAGCCTATTCCTAACCCTGAAAGAAGTCAGAGAACTACTCGAAGAGGGCCAACGACTAGAATTACCCCCATACAATGACAATATGAGATACTTTGGCGATAAATACCAAGCTGGATTGCAATGGGAATCCAAAGCAAAAGAGCTAATCAACGCCGAGGTCGTACACTATCCGCAGCTCGAGGCCCTATCGAACCAAGTACAAGTTAATACCCTCCCCGTAACGGCAGAAACGTTAGCTGCTGTGGATCAAATACTGCATAAGCAGCGAGAAGCACATCGCCAGATCATCGACTTAACCGAGCGTTCCAAGGATCCCGATTACACGAAGAGGCCGAAGTACGCCGAAGTGGTTGAGATCATGAAGAAGTTAGAGGATCTTAATTCCAAGCCGACGGGAACCCTGGATCTCGAAAAGGAACAGAGACGCCACGAAGATTGGATGCGAAAGGGAAAGAAGCTATTCGGAAAGACTAATGCTCCGCTCCACATTCTCAAATCTCACATGGACTACGTTTTAGAGCGAAACCTCGCGTGCTTTGACATTCGGAACGACACTCCCCGATTACCAGCAGAGCCCGCATCCAGAGCAGCCAGCGAGGAGAAAGGAGAAGAAGGCAAGGTTCGACGAACCTGGGATATTAATGACCCAGCTCTGGTAGAAGTATTCTGTATCTGTCGCCGTATTGAGGCTGGCATGATGATTGAATGCGAATTATGCCACGAATGGTATCACGGGAAGTGCCTTAAAATCGCTCGAGGAAAGGTAAAGGAAGACGACAAGTACACCTGCCCGATCTGCGATTGGCGAGTCAAGATTCCTCGGGATGCTGCTCGGCCTAAGCTAGAAGATCTCATTGCTTGGCAGGAAGAGATTCCGAATCTACCTTTTCAACCCGAAGAAGAGGAAGTGCTTAAAAACATAATCAACAATGCACAAAAGTTCCGAGATCATATAGCAGCATTCTGCAACCCCGTTCTTTCGACAGCGGCCGAAACTAGCGACCAGCGATTCTACCTTCGGAAAATCGAAGGTGCCGAAATTCTCTTGTCCTTTGAGACAAACTTCTTCCGACAGGAGTTACACAAGTGGAGTCCGGTGGCACCCGAACCGCCTCCCGTTCTGGATGTTTCGAAGAGCACGCGAAAGCCTCGTCCGACGAAGTTGCAAAAAATGCTGGCGCAATTTGGTGTGGACGATCCGGATGACCTCCCCGAGAACATGAAAAGTAAGGCTAATAGTCTTAAACGTAAGGCGATGAATGCGGAGGCTGCGGCGGCAGCTGCTGCAGCTCAGGCCGCAAACCAATCTTCTAATACCAATCTTGTTCCTCCGCACGCGACAAGCCCATCTTCTCACTCGTATGGTTCTGGTAATCATCCTTTCTTTTCTCGAAGCTCGCAACCATCTACCCCGGCTTTGACTAGTACTTCCCACGCCCATCCGCCTCAGCGATCCAACTCAGCATCTTCGAGTAGACCTGGATCGTCCCTTCGCCCCGATGCCATGGATGTGAGTAGTACAGCGGGTCTTCATCCTGACTTTTTCATGTCTGGTGCGGGTTCTAGTAGCACTGGTCCGCGATTAGCCGGCCCAGATTTGTCTTTGACGCTAGAAGATCGTTTATTGCGGGGAGACGATTTCTTAAATCTACACACGGACGCTGACAAGGCTAAGGCCCTTGAGATGTTACGCCGAACCGAGATGGGTCGCAAAAAAGCTGAGGAAATATTCGGCCCTGATGTGTGGAATCGTAGCCGCGACAATGCGTTTGTGAACAGGACAGACATCGGCCAGACCCACCAAGACGACGACAAGGACGTCGACAAGATGTTCTTGGATCTTACCAATGCCGATGACGATGAGGAGGCCAAAAAGGAAAGGCAACGAGAAAAGGAACGAGTTAGTGTCACCGCTGATAGTTTTGAGGCAGAGCGAAATGCGATGGATATGGAGGATTCTGATTGAGCATCGCCGTCTCGAAAATATCCTAACAAATAATCGATGAGGGTTGGTGTTGTCGATAATCAGCAAGGGTCTAAGTTAAGGAGAGGTTCGACATAATCGGCATATTGACCATTAAAATTCTCTAGCGTATCGACCAATATTTCTCTGTGCTATATTCATAATCGCGGCAGAAGGGCAGGCGTACAATTAGGGAAAATACGTCATCAGATATAGAGGCGTTATTATGGCTGAAGTTGCAGACCAAAATTTTCTTTCCATCTTGTATCATTACAGGACTTAGGCCAGAGAGCCCGTTTTACACATCACTGCATTAGATAGGCGTTGCGTCCAGGTTTCGGCTCGGTATACCTCATTCAATTCAATGGAAGGAGTCGAGAGGGGGAACCGATACCTAACGTAGCTATTTACGTAGCTATTTGATTTGATCGTTATTCATTTATCGCCTGATTCCGTGTCGAATGTGACTACTTGTAGACTTTTAAGATGTGCCTCTGTCATTTAATGTGTCTTGCCCTGAGTCACTCCTGAGTTGTATGCCTTGGAGTTAGGGTGAATGAGTACCCAACCCTTCGGGACACGGACTCGCCACTCTACTCTAAGCTGACTGTGTTAGGTCATTCTAGAACAATACTTATTCCTGCTCTTCTACTTGGGACCATAGTTGTTCTCTTGCTCCATGACTACCTAGGTACCCAGGTAGTTAGACATGGTTAGAGTATATGTGACTATGCGGTAGATTTATCAAGAAGTGCCAGGATTAACCGTATTGAGAACCTGTTATTTAGTATGCGATTCCCCTACCGTACTGAGCTGGATATGCCACGTCTACGTTGGCGATGCTCGTGGCGTAACCTGGTATTTATTATAAAGGCAAGGATTCTCGTAGCCACTTCTTTAACTTAAGGGAAATCTATCCCAAGGAAACAGACCTTTCACCTGGTCATTAAATCGGGATAACCCCGATACTATTACCATGCTATTGACAGTATCATAATAGTATTTTGATCGAGTGAAGATGGCCGAAGAAAATACGGCAGACGCAAGACTTAGATGGAGCCATCCAAGATTTACGTCCTGCTACAACGAAGCCGATGTAAAGGTAGCTGCTGCTTGCGTAGAACTAGGGGGGCTGCTAGGCATCTGTAGCGATACGTGCAAGCAAGTCAGTGAACGGGTTCTCAAGGCCACGGACCTTGCTCCTATTGCCTCCATCGATGTAACTATAGGATTCTCCAGCGGTGATGTAGCTAGTCGCCTTGGAAATACGTCAGGAGGTCAGAAGTTCATTGGTCTCGTTTGCGTGTTGGTCACGGCGTTTACTCCGTTTGAAAGTGCGCAGGTTCTAGCGGAGTTGATGCAGAACCATGTCGCATATGAAGATGGACGATTTCCTACGCCTCAGCAGCTAGAACCGCTGATCTATGCGATGTATTCGAGGTGCCTGTTATCGGGGTTCGCTGAGCGTATTGTCGACTACGAGATAATCTACTCCCGAGAACTTCGCGGTCAAAGATACGACATTAATTCGTTGGGTCGCTTAGATAAAACCCCTGGAATGGAGGCCGTAGTCCAACTAGTTGATCTGCTGCTCATGCTCCAGGTAGAAACACCCGGCGAAAGGATACGCAAGTTAGAAGCGATCAGCGTCCACGCTGGTTCCTGCGCGCCTTGGATTGCCGCATTTTTCCATTGGTGGTTACACAAGAAGCCGCTTCTCTATTTCGGAGACAAGCCGATGCGATCGGAGAAGTCCGAAAAGAACAAAACCCATGTCGCAGTCAATCTCGCGGTTCCTACGAATAATAATACTTCGGAAATCATAAAGATAAAGGCTTATTACTCAGCGGAGGATATTGAATTGTGGAAATTCGGTCCCGGCAGTACTCCACGATACGGCGGTCTCGTACAGATCGGTACGTACTTCCGACTCCTCCTCTGCATCCTCAGACTTGACCGAGGCCAGGCTCGCAAGGCGGCTGTCGAGGTAATCCCGTTCGCTCTCTTAGAAGCGCAAAGGGGATTGACGATGTGTTCCGAAGGATGCGTATCGCGGAATCGTTGGGGTGCGCCTTGTTACACAACTTCGGATATTGCCGATAAGAAGATCCGGCTGGGTCAGATGTACCGGACACGCGAAGACAACGTACTTAAGGTCAACTCGAATCGATTCGAGCCATTTCCGAATAGAGATGATGCTACTAAGATCCTGCAACTCGTTCCGGGATGCGAAAAGGAGCATTTGAAGGATTTGCGCAGTAAGAAGATGGGCCAACGGATTTATGAACACCCTGAAACCGCTGCATTCTTCGGTAAAAATCAACATGGGAGTGAACTTGCGGAATGGCAAAAGGGATTATTTCGTACGCAGTTCACTCCCTTGGCAAATCCGGGTTCGGTGACTATATTCGAAGAGCAGATTGCTAATATCGTTGCTACGACTCTAGCTTTGTCGCTATTCCGTGAGCCGGAGGGGTTGTTGGTTACTCCTGACCCGTTCGTGTGGAAGGCACCGGAACTTAGTCCGAGTACGGTTATATCGGCTACTTGTAGAGTCTTTCGGAAGGTGAAGGCGTGCTGCGATGTGGTGGAGTGGCATCAAGTGTGTCGAAAATTGGTCGGAGAGACGCGGATGCTGGGAGAAGAGAAGCTGAACACTATTATCTCGTCCTGCGCTGGACAGTCAGTTTGGCCGGCGATTATATTCCCGTTTGCGATCCCGGCGGATGGTGAGAGCTTCCTACGGATGAACTGGAAGCGGGGAAATGTTTACGATAACCAGACTGGGAGTCGTCTTCACAGGATCGTTGGCCATGACTCGCGTACGGACCGCGATAATATGCTGCGAAGCGTGGTTAGGATCCCGACGCGATTAACCGCGTCTGATATGGTGCCTCCCCCGAGCTACTTCGGATTTTGGAAATGTATACTTTGGGATGGTAACGATAAACTGGTTCTGCACTATGGAGTGCAACGGTCGACCGATCACGGGAAAGGCGATACAATTATCGATCCGTATGGCGCGATAAAGAATATGGCATCGGCCGAGCAGCTTTTGAAGTGTCCACATGATCCTAATACGCCAATGGATATTCCAACCCCTATGGACATCGACATCGACTTTAAAGTTGAGTCCGGCAGTCCAACTCCAACGCTTCCAGATGTATACTTAGTATATCCTGAAGATGTGATGCCATGGCTCCGGGACTGGGTACATAGAGCGAATCCGGAAGAGGCGACGCGACGGGGACTCGGAGGTCTCTTAACCTACGCGCAAATCAATAACGAACCTCGCCCTGGTGCTGTAGCGGTCGTGCCGGTCGCCGACGGGAATTTGATGCGCTTTTTCGCGTTGGCGAAGCCAGTCGGAGCGCATGTTGCGGTTCGGCGACAGGCGTGTATGGCTTGTTGTGTTAAATTCTGCAAGGAGTTTGGGTTCGATATTCTCGTGTTGTAGGTTTGGGGATGATTCGGAGAGGTGGTTAGGTTTGGCCCGAGTTGATTTCTAAGTAATGGAACGTATCAATGTACCTGCTAAGATTGTGATTCATAGGTGACGGTGGTTTCTCGAGTGATTTGGTTTTGGTCCGGCCATGGTCTTGGGCAACGGTAACAGGGGTGTGTCTGCGTAACGTACGCTAGTTACTCGGGATATAATTATACCAAAATTTTCAGAAAAGGCATCAATCCGAACCTGCTTATCTCGTCTTTGAAGGTACATCTAGCATATATAAATCTAATGTAATATCTACGAAGCTATTTCCATAATTGCGAAACGCGAAGAAGAAAAATAAAGAAAAAGTTCAAATACATTACTAGTTGTGTGAGTACGTACCTAGGCGCTTAGGGCGTCTAGAAGCCGAATATAACGTCCTATATCAACTTCAACACTACGATTTCAGCGATCTAGAGTTTCTTTTGCGTAGAATATTCATCTAATTTCTCAATGAACGGATATGCTGTAGGTGATGCTGTTTTATTCTATGTTAGACTGACTCTTGCCATCATTCTTCTATTGACTTCTCGATTTGATAAATAACGTTTTATGCCGTACCATCCGTTCTTCAGACTTCTTCGCCTTTGCCTTCTAGCCCATCGTTGACATAGAGAGCCTGGCGTAGTTTTTCTGATTTCTTGGCAATGAAGTGCCGAATAATGGTTTTGAGGAGCTTGATGTTGCCATCACTTCAATTTCCCTGCACTTGTCTCCTAGTCGATTCGATCTTCTGCACTTTCAGGTATCATACACAGACATCATACATCCAACTGTTCTGTATTTGAAATAGTTTCCCTTAGATCTAGATTTTCTAATATCCTATGATGGCGCCCCTGGCTTCCCCCTTTTCCCCTTTTGCGAATCGCTGGATTTGATTGGTCGAAATATTGTGAAATATACCATAAAGGGTATGTACCTAGGTATCTAGAAACTTTTCCAATCTCGATTTACTTAACAACTTGATCTCATAAGGACTTATAAACGAGAAATTATTGAATTATCTCATGTACGATGAATTAATGCTTACCGGACGGCATCCAAGATGACCGGCAGTCGGAGAGAAGGTATAATGCAGGGTGGGTATTTTAGTCCGGGGTGCAGCCACAAATCCGGCCGCTCGGAACGGAGACCCCCGGAGTGTGGGGACTGAAACCCAATCAACTAATTGCCGTATTGCCAAGTACAGTATTCTCATAATTCAACCAACATAATGCTTTCCCACCGCGATGGGGTGGCAGATCTGCCCCAATACGGACGAACTATTCTATAGTTAGATTCAACAGGTAATTTGACCGCAGCATCCTGGTGCTGGTGACAGTACTATCGTAGTTTTGGTTCGGTGTGACAGGTGAGCGGTTCTAATGATTATGAAATCCATTACCTTAATTACATTGTTCTGGATGAATGTAAAATAAACCACCCAGCACCGAGTATTCTGCCGATGAACTCGGCATAAGCGACTGTTATTCGGGGTTATGTTTCTCTAAATTGTATATATGTTGGGCGGGTAGGGATCGCCCACCTTAGCGCACTTCTTCCATCTCTATTCCATCGCCAATACTGACATCGAATTCAACATCGATACAGTTTTTCACGATGAAGGTGTCTTCTATTGCTTTCGCTATTGCGCTTGCCGCGCCGTCGCAGGCGTACCTCCGATTCGGATGTTCCACGTTGAGCGTCCAACGTCTTGACCCCCTCGTCGAGCCGGGTGTCGTCCCTTCGGCCCATCTCCACCAAATCGTTGGTGGCAATGCCTTCAACGCTTCTATGGATCCTAGCCAGGACCCCAGCCAGAGGGCTACTTGCACTACTTGCACGTTCTCCGAGGATTTCTCTAACTACTGGACCGCCGTTCTATAC
The DNA here is from genome assembly GCF_022578975.1 of Hypoxylon trugodes. Classification (NCBI taxonomy): domain Eukaryota; kingdom Fungi; phylum Ascomycota; class Sordariomycetes; order Xylariales; family Hypoxylaceae; genus Hypoxylon; species Hypoxylon trugodes. Next base: position 3,970,180 of record NW_026250018.1, on the reverse strand, counting down.
TTCAAGGCCCGTAACGGAACCTACCACCGTGTGCCCCAGTACCCGAACGCTCTCTTGGGCAACATCAACGGTGGTATGACCGTTTACTACATCCAAGAGTCGTTCAACTCGAACGGAAACCAGAAGATCACTGCCTTCAAGCCCGTACGTCCCTTATGTACCCAAGTATACAGTTGACATAATCTAATGGCAATAGGGTTTCCGAATGACAGTTGGAACTCCTAACAGCAAGGACGGCACCAACCCCGGCCTCCGATACACCTGTCTGCAAGACGTCATGACTCGATTCCCCGAGACCGCCGAGTTCCCCAAGCAGCCTGTATGTGATATAGAAGCTTTGTTGTGTAACATACGATTACTAATCCTAATATTCTAGTGCCCAGCTGGTATCATGGCCATCCACCACTTCCCCGCGTTGGTATTCCTTTCTATATGTGTATTCGCTATCCGCTGACCATATCTCATAGCTGCTGGGATGGCAAGAACCTCGACAGCCCCAACCACCAAGACCACATGTACAACACCAACAAGGGTGGCTTCACCACCGCTGGTGCTTGCCCATCTTCGCACCCTGTATGTATAAACGCCCAACTTTTATCTTGAATACTCGAGCATCCCTCCCACTTCAGTCGGTTGTCTTTAGGATACATGGGGCGGTTATTTACAACCTCATGAAGAAGCTATACAATTCTGGAATGAGTTGCTAACAAGAGTTTCTTCATGCGCAAAGGTCCGTGTTCCCCAAGTAGCGTTCGAGACGATGTGGAACACCACCATGTTCAACGACAAGTCTCTATGGCCCGAGGATGGCTCTCAGCCCTTCGTCTGGAGTTACGAGTAAGTCTAGAACAACAACGAGCGACTTACCTTCCCACTCGGTGCTGATTGATTGCAATTTAGGGACAGCGTTGGCTACGGCACTCACGGCGACTACCTCTTCGGCTGGAAGGGTGATGCTCTACAGCGCGCCATGGACTCTCAGCCCCTTCTTAGCAACGGTATCGCGACCCAGAGCGTCGCTCAGGCGAACCAATGCACTATCAAGAGCACCGTCAACGAGGAGATCGACGGATGTAAGTTGTTTTATCCCTTATCAAAATGAACCCGGCTAATGCGTTGTACCTCTTTAGGGCTCACGAGCCTTCCCGGCCGAAAGATGGACATGTAAACTACTACTAGTCCGACCCGAATATGATGAAAGCGCTAGGAATATCTTCAAGGCGAGGAGAGCGGTGCCGCTGAGAATCTGAAACTCTGCCAGCCTTAAATTTATGTAGATATTCGTTCTTTAGTTGAAGTTGAATACTTAGAATTTATCCTCATAAATGTATCGAGTGTTACCCGTGTCGTCGTTTAGACGTCCCTTATTCGCTTACCTGAGAAATTAGACAACGTGGTTAGGTTCACTTAAGCATTTCATTAGATAAATCACGGAAAACAAAGTAGTGTGCTAAAAGGTGTTTAGCATTATGAGGACTGAGGCTGGAAATATATCCGACGTTTCCTCGAGATCCTCCACAGTACGGCGCAAGATGGATTCGGTACTCCATTGTTGCCCGTAAAAAAACAATAATCCAGCCCCTGTCACGCTATGGCCCCCGTGGCCAAGGTAACGAAATCCATAAACTCCCAAATCAAATGCCCGGTATGGCCAATCTCATCTCATCCGTAGCATCTCACGCTTCTCAATATCCTGAACCCCAATCCACAGATTCACCCAGTAGTTTTTTTTTTTTTTTTTTTTGGTGGTCTTTTTAAGGGACCCCCTCGCCACTAGATACCGGGAATGTCAAATCCTACGTCTTCGCCGGCCTCCAGTCTAGCCAAAAGCCCCTGAATGAAAAGGGGCTGGGACCCACTGTTCTCCGCCTCGGGGCCGTCGGGTAGCGGCTCGTTCTCCTCTTCCTCCACTGGCTCGTCCTCCCGGTCGTTGAAAAGGCTATAGAGACTTTCCGTCTCACCAGCCTCCAACGGCTCCTCGGCTTCCAACGACTCCTCAGGTCCCGCGGCCGGAATCAGGCCACCTTGGGAGAAATCGATTTCAAGGAATCTGGGATCCAGAAGGTCCGGAAATCCGTTGTCCTGGTTGACAATTGGGGCTTGGCCGTTATCCTGCACCATTTGTGATTGAGTTCCCGCATCTTGGATGAAAGCTTGCGATTGGTCGACGGATGTCGGGGGAGCACCGGAGATGGTCTCGAAGTTGTTGTGGACTAAATCGTCCTCGAGCCCGTATAGCTCGCCGAAGTCCTCCTCGGTAGGGTAATGGTTGTTAAGTACTTGGAGTAGAGGTGCCTCGGGGTAGGCGCTGGCGGCGGGCTGGGGCGGGAACTGCTGCATCAGATCGATGTACATTTGCACTATAATATCGAGTTAGTAACTATCATAACGAACAATTTTTTGATTCCGAAAAGTAGATCACTGTAGTGAAATTTCATAGCCTTAGTTAAGATAGACAATTCTCACTGCCGTATCAAGTTGAAGGGTTAATGAATGACTTGAAATTACTTACGATTTCTCCCCTTCGCCTCAACTTCTTGTTTTTGGGCTTCAATGGCCTGGCAGGCATTCTGCCATTTCTGCCCATCCTCCTGCGCGGCCCGTAGGCTTCCCTGGAGACCGTCCCTGTAAGCTCGTACAATTGCGATCTGTTGTTGGAGGGTTTCAGCCTCGACTTGGGCTGCGTTTAGCGCCTTTTTATTTTTTGAGGCGCGGGCCGCCGGAGGGGCGCCAGGTTGGTTGGACAATTCCGCGATCTGGAGAGTCATGTCGGCGTGGTGGTCGGTAATTAGGGCCATCGTGTCTTTTAGTGTCCTTGATTTTTGCTTGTAATCTAAAATCTCTTTCTTGACCCTGGAAGAGACCTCGAGGTATCGTTTCTTGAGCCCCTCGTTAATTGCTTGGAGCTCAGAGATCGAAAGGCCTGGGTTGGCGACCTTGCTCAGGCGGCCCTCGAGGGTCTCAGCAGCGACGCGCTTCATTCCGATAGAAGACATCTAGATGAAGAAGTTAGAAATGATTCCTTAGTTTCGTCTATATACTGGTTGTAAGAAATACCACGAGTAAGAATGTACTAACCTTTACAGAAGCAACGACGCGAAAGTGACAATGGTGTTTTTTTTTGTGGTTTGGGTTGGTTGTAGATGTGGTGAGTTTATCGCTTTTGACTCTGGTTAGGATGCTGGTAGAGTTGAAGAGTTGGTTCAGAAAGACCTATACAAATGAGTTAATACACAGAGCCGTAGATTTATTTGTATCTAATATAACGAATAACTTACAATGTGTCGACGATAAACTCGTAGTAAGACGAAGCTCTGGTAGTGAGGAATTCTGGTGGTTGAAGGTTGATGGTGTAGAGAGTTTTTTTTTGGTGTAAAGATGAAGAGATCTGTCTCTGGAGAGGGAATTCTACCTGAGGGTGCGCCTAGTTATATGGAAAAGCCCTCTAGCTGGTGATCCTGGCAACCCGTTGAACAGACCAAGTGGAAAATGGTGTAGCAACCGTAGTGAGGTTGTTTAGACTAGCATTTCGACTCTTGATTCGACTAATCGGGAATAGTCTACAGTGTAGAATCTACTTGTTGTGTAGAAAAGGTGGTAAGTACGCGTGCTGAGGGTGAGTTAGACCCCATCATGAGATCTGATTTCAGCTGGCAACAGGCGAACTAAGGCTTCATACTGTGGCCTAACATCCCGTAGGTGGGTCCTGATCTTTCGGAATTGCCTCAAAACTGTAGTTATCTAGGTAAATAGCTGTTACTGTCCGCGTAAAAGAGCAGCTATACGCGAATTGGACCCACTGAGAGCTTTAGTAAGTGTCATACTACAGTTTACTGCCTGGTATTCGCGTTGAGAGCCTTAGGGTAGTGTTAATTCGCGTAAATAAGGGGAATGAACGACTTGAAGAGTCATACTTTAACTTGTTTGCTCGTTCCTACCACTGTGTAGTTATGGCACTACTCCTAAAAGAGTCAAAATGAAGCATATTGATCTTGATATTGTTTTGATATAGATGCCTAAGGTTTTGAGGTTGTTAGGTACTTAGGTAAGGTTGTAAGGTTGCTCTCTTTTTTTTTCACTAATGAAGGTTTATTATTTCATTCGTGATCTTACTCCGTTTGCTACTATTCCCCCCAGGCTAAACTAACTCGAACGTATGCACTGTTTCCAATTACTTGATCGCGTACCATTTACTGATTTGACGTCTGGTGCCGTGATACTGGCGCGCTCCCCTTTTCTTTCGACGTTACACGGATTATTTGACGGGACCCACTTTCACCTCTTTTCGCGATCATTGCCAGATCCTCGGGAAGTTAGTACGATCAGTGATCTCGGGATCAGCCTTATGGACCCAGATCCTCCACTTATTTCCCGCGCCCTATTCACTGTCCACTAGAATTAGATATTTCGCGGAGCATTTGAGCCTGATTTTAAGAGAAGCTTGGGCACTGTATAGGTGGTGTGGGGCACGTCATCCGCGGATAGGTAGGTACCTAGGTATCTTTAAGCTTATTCTAACCTAGGATGAGAAAATATGTTTGTCAACTACCTAGGTACGTAGTTACCTAAGCCTGAGGCATCCAAGCTTCTAGGTGGGTCACTGTTGTCTCGTCGCGCCGTTTACCCCGGAATCGAGTCTTGGTCATTGACGTCTAAGTACCTTTGTACCTTGTTTGCTTCTAATTTACAATGATCTTCGCTAATCATCGTCCGCACATCTATTCTGGCTCCGATAACTTCCGTCATCTGGCAACAGACAGTATAGGCACTGTAATCGAAGACTCTGGGCCCCTGAGCTTAGCTTACTGATATCAAAGAGAACCAACGATCCCTCTCGTGTATTCCAAGGCCGTGGATTCTCTGGTCTCCTCCTGGTACTGGCCTTGTAGTCTGAAGATAGCAATATAAAGATATACGAACAAATTGGTAATTTAAGATTAAGGAGATAGGTATGCTAAGAAAATAACACATAATGGGAACGACTTGCTTGAAGCGAACAACCGACTGGAGTATGCGCCATATCTTATCGGATTTCCGTAACTTCGTGAGTTTACAAGAAGAGACCCATCCGTCTACTAGCGAGAGAGAGTATTAATATGCCTGTAAAGTTTACGAAGGAGAATGGAGTCGTGCGATGACGTGCCTAACCGCCGAAAAACTCCGGAATCAATCGGGCCATGACGTCCACCCCAGATTACACACCAAGTCCGCATGCCGCCGACGATTTAAGGAATGCGCAATCCCGGGGCAAGATACCAAGTTTCCGTTATGCATTGTCTGCATTTGGTGCAATCAGAACCATCCCAACTCCGACCTCTAGCCCATTTTGAGACTATTCAAACTTACAAATGATTGCTTCTGTAAGTTAACTTCGTCCGAAGTCCTTAACTACCTAGGTAGACTAATAGATATATAGGGACTCTTCTAAGGCAAAAAGGAGAACGAGGAGCAACATCGAATCATTTGCGACGCCGCAGTGTAGCAGTACCTAGGTATTATAAGACAAAGTGCGAAGTTCATACTTCAATTCATATCGTATCAATCATAAATACAAGAATAAGACAATCCGATCCGAACCGAGACAGATCCAAGCCAGATCGTGTTACATATATACACACAAATTCGTATCTCTACATCTATTTTCGAAAGTCGAGTCTAGTTCCCTTCGTCGAATTCAATCGGTACACACTCACGGCAAACTCCGAACAGCTTAAGCGGAAGAAACGCACTGCGAATAGTAAGGGTTCCAAGACTTGCAAGCGCCCTCGGCACAAGCAGTAGGGCCGGCAAAGTTACTACCACCGCACTGGCCGTACAAGCTCTGAACGCTGACCCCACCAGTCGCGGTAGCTGTGGCCGTGACACTCGGGGTGGTGGGGTCCGCGGCTTTAGTTGAAGTAGCGAGGGTTGTCGGCGTAGAAGCCACAACCGTTGACGTCTGTTGAGAAGAAGCAGCGGCATTGGTCTGAGTAGCCGAGGTTGCAGCCGCAGTGGTGCTAGCGGCCGGGGCAGTGGGGCCAGCAGCGCCGCCACTTCCGACGGTAGCGCTTGCCGTGGCGGTAATTGCCGATGAAGATTGTGCGACGGAGGCGGATGCACCCGCGATTAAAGCGGGTCCCGGGATTGTGTAACTCAGACCGGTGGTGTAGATGTTGACGACGATACCGGGGTCCTCGGGGGTGTACAACTTAGTACCTAGGGTGCCGGCGGGGACATCGGTACCGTCTCCCGTGATCTCAAGATTGATGCATTGGGGATAGGCCTGAGCGCCGTTTGCCTGGCCAGCGGAGTGTAGAGCGATGGTCTCGTGACGCAGGACGTAATTGCCGGCCTTAATGTTGGAGGGGATTTGCACGAGCCAGGTGTTGTTGTTCTGGATGAGTACGTCGGAGCCCCAGAAGCCGTTTTGCTGCGAGTCGTCAATGAGGCCGACCTCGTCGATCTTGAAGAACTCGAGCGACTCCTTGTCGACCGTCTCGCAGGACCCGTCGCATGCGGCTAGGTAGTCGATCATGGGGCCCTTGTGCGACTCGGGCCAAGTGTTCCAGGAGATACTGATGCTGTCGCCGGCCTTGACCTGAGCGTGGCCGCCGGCGGGGGTGGCGGACTTGTGGCAGACAATATCTGCGCTAGCGAAGCTGTTAGGCTCCACGAAACCGTTGTCGGTCTGGGAAGTGGCCCAGCCGACGACGGTAGGAGGGTTCTGTTGGTACGGGAAACTGGTGGGGTCGTAGCCCTGGTAGAAGAGTCCATCGATGACGATGTGGTCGACGTGACCGTGGGCGGCGACAGTGGCGGCGGACATAAGAGCCGCAATTGCGGGAGAAAATCTCATGTTACCCATCTTTGCTGGTTGCGAAAAGTCGAGTTTGATTGTTTAGTGAAAGTGAATGGTAGAGAGAACAAAATTGTGATAAACGAAGTTAAGACGTATCGATCAAGATAGCTGCTCTCACCGGGAGGTATAAAAAGAAGGACTGGTAAAAAGAGAGACGACAATGAATGTGTATGAAAATCGACTTCGCAAAGCGATGGCGATGAGGAACAAGAAGATCTAGCAGAGGGTATCGCGACTCATGGTTATATAGACCTTCAAGGTCATAATACTGTTGTCGTATATCCATGTCAACGATCATATAATTGCAGTTGTTTAAGATCCACTTGTACCTGGTCTGACCAAAGCGTCAAAGGAATGGAGTCGCAGGTTTCGATACACGCTGGTGTCTTGACAACTGGGACCGGCACAGCAAACTTTGTGATTGGTTCCTTAGACTCACGATGGGGCCGAGCCCCTTACCTGTTAAGCACCCATGTCGTCCGAACTTGGCCACTTACTGGGGTAGCATCGCATTCATAATACCGGTCAAGAGCCAGCTGTTCGGCGCGCTGTGGGACTCACACCAGACGAATGTTATGATACATCTTGGCGGTTAATGCGACATTTGGGTCTGCTTATAGCGGACATACTATCTTGATGAGGTAGAAGTGTTGCGGAGACATGACGAGGAATTAATTCCTAGTGTCGCTATTTTCCCTTATTTACCTACCTAGGTAGGAGGTATGTATAACTTATAATTGCTCGTTCGACAAGACTCAAGACATGCTAAATAATAAATAATTAACTTATCTATTAGATTGAGATTTGTGAGGTAGAAGATAATTATCAACCAATTGAGGTTCAGTGTCGGGTTTGGGGCCGGGTTTCTAACAATTCTCAGGCCGAAATTAAATTAAAAGGCCTGGGTCGACGCGTTCACTCTTGGCTTGACCACACCATCGGTAGCCGCTCTTTTTGGACCCATCATGGTATGACCCACGACAGAGCCGCGAAGGTATCGTCGGCTATTCGTGAGAATGGGGTCCGATACGGGAAAACTGCCTTGTTTGAGTAGTATGTGAGTGATATTGCTTGGAATAGATAGTAGTTTCGGGAATTTGAGAGGTTGACGATGCTTGAATCTCTAACAATCATTCAAGCCCAAGCAACCTCATCTAAAGCCAAAAGAGGCAGTTATAACTCATTAACCACTTTGATATCACGACGTGGCCGACGTAATACGAATCGTGAAGTTTCTATCATGCGTAAAAGTGTATTGGATAGATCCGGCTCAACCTGCCAATGTCGCATTATCTCCAGCGATGTAAATCGAAAATCATCGTAAATCAGCGGGGGATCAGCTTCGGGGATGTGAAGCAGGGTAGCGGACCCCATATTAAATCTTACCCCTGAGTCGATCTCAAACGGACCCACTTTAGCCGTTTCGGATGGCCGAAAATGGTAGTACACCCCGGCTTCATTTATGCTGCGACGACACGAGATCGTGAAGGGTTAAGGGGTAGAGTTCTAGAAAGATCGTGGTTTCCTTACATTGGAATTTCTCTTCATTTCTGAAACACGCCAACCATATTGAGACGAAGTTATCATCAATGATTAGTGCCAACGGGAGGTCGTCTCGTCTGATCTTTGACAACGTGATCAATAAGTGGTGGTCAATCCGGTTCATTCCGTCAACATCAATATGCCTTAGATTTTGACCAATATTGCGAGTCCTTATAAAAGGTGTTATACTTGATTGTTATAGATTAGTTACGACACTTCTATTGGTGTCATTAAGTTACGGTATAGACTTACCACAGTTTTGGCGACGTTACACTCTGTATAGCTGTTTGTTAGACGTACTAAATCCAATGAATCAACATGCCAAATAGACAGGGCTACATCAGATGAATTCGGAGGCCCTGAAGTTGAGAGTAGACTGAAATTAATCAAAATCTATAAACTTTTTCCAGAATATGTACAGGTCCACCTGAGTGGAATCTGGTCCGTACAATACGAATAAGGGGGATATCATGCCGTATCTCATGAAGTGATCTTGATCTTGATCTGCTTTTTTCTTCGTACATAAATTCCATGCTGAGTAGGGAATAGCCAGCCACAGAGGGCGCCACAAATCAATATCAACACCTGAACTCCGTTCGTCTCGTCTTTTCACTGCCAACCTTTACTAGATAACGGAGTTAAGTGGATTGGGGGAAGATGTTCAAAATTCGCCCTCACCACCACCACCTGCCACACCTGCTGTCCATAATCCTACTAGACCCCACCAACTGACTTTCCATCCTCTCCATAAACCTTCAAAACCTTGACCTTTTCTGTACACCACCTCTGCCGTAGTCTTGGGTTGCTTCGCCTTTCTGCCGCGCGGAGACTTACTCGGCACGGCGAAAACGGCGCGCGAACCTTCTTCGGCGACGATGGTGTACATTGTCCCGAGTACACCCTTATACGGCCCAGGCTGTACAATGGTATCCATAGTTCCATTCTCATCGAGTGACTGCAGGTAAAGGGGTTCCGAGAGCACGGCTACCTGGCCTCGGCGGAGAATGGTTTCTAGGGGTAGCTTAACGAATAAAGAGGCACAAGAGGTGCAAAATTTGGCGACCGAGAAGGTCATTGGGGATAGCTCGCGATCAATCAAGAATTGCGAGCGGAGAACGAGAGGCGTCGATAAGGTGAGGAATGGGTGAACTAGAGAGTTAAGGATGGTGGGCACAATGAGGGAAGGTGCGCAAAACCAGGACGGCAGCGATCGTAGAGACGCAAGAGTCCGACGTGGGCCACGCCCCGTGGATGTGATAATTAATCGTGTCCGAACGAGGTCGAGCGGAGCTAAAATAAGGCCAGTCGCAACTGCGGCAGCGGCAGCGACGCATAGCGAGGCCCAGGGATATGGAGAGGCAATGTCGATCAGCCTATCGACGTCATCCTTTAAACCCAGATCCGGGACATTTAACAGCGCACTCAGAAGACTACGCGACCAATTTTCAAACAGTGACTGCAGCACTGTGTATAGAAATGTGGCATTGGTTCCCTTCCAAATACCCCACGCCGACTCTTTAGACCATAATTGTGATATCACGTCAAATATGGAGTCTGGCCGTTTTAAAGAAAGTTGATGTGGGAGTATTATAGGTTTAGAAGGTATCCTCGCCGTGTCTGTCGGCGACGAGCCTCTCCTCTTATGTGACCTCGTGGACGGCGTCGGAGTGTTCGGTATGTTAGAAGTAAAGTAGGCCGCTTCCTCCGGATCGGAGTCGGATTCGGCACCCTGCAGATTGTATTAGCACCAATGCCTAATGTCTTAGATAGTAGAAGATTCGATATATACCTCGTCAAACCAAGGGTTCTTTGGGCTAACAATACTCGGACTAGGCTTCGCAGCAGCGGTAGTGGTGGTGGTGGAAGCCGAAGTATTCAACCCTCCTAAATCATCTTGAATTCTCACTTGCAAGACCGTCTTAGCCACCTCGAAGGGCTGGGCCATCATGACCGAAGTGTATTTCCATAATAACTCGTCGATCAATGATTTAATAGACTGTATGGTCGACGGTGATATATCATCTAAGTGGTCCTTGTAGTCTATATCGGAGAATATGTCCCGCGCCCTCGACGCATATTTATTTGGTGTTGATGTTGTCGCATTTTCGTGGGAGAAAGGATTTGGTTGTGAGGGGAGGCTGGTAACTTGTTCTCCTATGGATGGAGGTATATAATACGGTCGTAAAGGGTTTACCCCTTCTCTATTAGTGGACATATCGGGTTTGAATTGAACCTTTTTATGAAGTTATTATTAGGTGGTGGGCTCATCGACGGGGTAAAGCTGCAAACATAATCGTCGGTGCATCGGTGAGGAGGGATTGATTTATTTCTTAGGCGGTATTAGATAAGCTAAGGTTTATCGGCGATTTGCACATGTGGGATGATAATCTGCATAAATACGTGTTATGCATCATATAATATTATGTAAACGCCTTGGCACAGTGTGTCACAAAGTATCGATAAGATAAGATAAGATAACAAAAAAATTACTCGGATTTAAATTGTGGGAAAGGGAAATTCTAATTGTCGGTCGTCGGTCGTTAAGATACCCCTCGGCCCGCCTTCGAAGATTTTAATCGGAGCTATCTACATAATTCGCTTTCTTCTCATTCGCCAGCTTTTACGTAGTGTCGCATCACCGAGACCTTCACTACTTCTTAGTCCAGTATTTTTCTCTCTTGTTAGATGCACGAAGTCTCCAATTCGTATGCTCGTTGGTTCTTTAGACATACTAATGTCGCAATGACAGCCTCGTGTTTATGAAGACGACCACATGAACCAATTTTCTATTTATCCTTGACGTTGGGCTTCTTCTGGACCATTACAACCTGGGTGGCGCTCTTTTTTTCCCTCCATCCCATCTTATCGCCCCCCGAATACGCCGAGTTTCTTGATCGCAAGGCTCGGATCTTGCTCTTACACAATGGCGACGCCTCGAAGCTTTGTTCGAAGCCTGCAAAAGCTTCAGTTATCTTCCCCGCATTCTTTCTCACAGCTCAGCCGATCTACGCTCTCCATAAGTACCAGGATAAAGTCGAGTTCGCCGTCGATATACCAGCCTCGAGCTGCCGTTCCTTTTTCACGACATTTTAGCACAACTCCTTTGCGCCAACATGGCCACATACATACACCGAAACCTGGCGAAGAGTAAGGCTCTCTAGATATATATGGTCATGCAATTCGGGCTAATTCTAGACCAGGCTGTACGTTACGTTTATCGACAAGGATGGAAAGGAACACAAAATAGCTGTCTCTAAAGGAGATAACCTGCTCGACATAGCGCAAGCGCACGATTTAGAAATGGAGGGAGCCTGTGGAGGATCCTGTGCGTGTTCGACATGCCACGTTATCGTTCTCGACGAAGATTACTACGATAAGATGCCCGATCCTGAAGACGACGAAAACGATATGCTTGACTTGGCATTTGGGTTAACAGAGACGAGTAGATTAGGCTGCCAAGTGGTAATGACGAAGGAACTAGATGGGTTAAAAGTCAAGCTACCCTCCATGACGAGGAATTTACAAGCGAGTGATTTTAGCTCAAAGCAATAAAAAGTATTGGCCGCCAGCGTTTGAGAAGGGCGGTATGAAGAACATACGAAGAATCCCACGAATTGTACCAATACAATTTCAACAGGTGCAAAACAAGTGTGCAAGATAGCGGCGTGATATGAAGCGGGCCAGTCTGGGTAACTACGGCGCCATAAAATGTACTATATTGTCAGTAAGATGGCAGGCTTTTGGAGATAGAGGAAACGGAAACCCCAACTCTAATGAGATCATGTGTGCATGAATATTTGGTATCATTTCATATAGACCCGACGTGAACAACCCAAGAAAATCAAGCTTCTTCCAATGCGCCCTTCCTCAACTTTCCACCGCCACCGGCGATAAGCTCGAGGAAGCCTTGCCGACTCATTTCGTTGACCTTTTCTTGACGTCTCTGCACACCAACCACGCCGTCTTTCCTCGTATCCTTCTCTGCCTCGGCGGCCCTTTCTTGCGCCTCTCGAACGGCTCTGAATAGCATAATCACACCTCTGTGCGCAACCTTCTTTAACCGCTTCTCCGTCTGCTGTATTTCCTGCGTCGAAGTCTCTGGCGCGCCCGTAGCCTCATCTACATCACCAACCAGCACGTTCTTTACGCGACCCTTCTCCTGCGCCAAGCGCTTCTGTTCCCGTAAATGTTTTCGGGCTTTAGCTTCTAGTGCGCTGTCGACTGCGTCTTTCGCGGCTTGGTGTGCTTCAGCGCTACGCGATAGGACTGGGTCTGCGCGCCGTGTATTGGATAATTTGGTGGATAGAATCTTGGACATAGATGTTGCGAAGGCATCGGGGTCGTTGCGTTTTGATTTGGATTTTTTGGATGGGCTTGTTGTTGATTGGTCGCCGTCTGACTCTACGCCTTCTTCGTCGTCCTCCTCATTGTCCTCATCTTCGCTGCCGCCCTCTTCTAATTCATCATCTGAACTCTTTTCGGCGGCCTCTTGCTTGGAGTTTTTCTTCACTGGTTTCTTTTGCTGCTTCGCAAGGAATTTAGGTGTAGGCGCATCAGCCTCTGAGTCTGAGTCGGAACCCGAATCGGAATCTGACCCAGATGGTATATCGTCTACAGCGACATTGTCGAGATCTTCTTCATCGGAGTCGAGGAGATTGACAGGTCGGAACTCGGGATTCGAAAGTTCCTCGTCCGAGTCGCTATGGTACTCGGGGACCTTCTTCTGTTTCTTCTTAGGTCTTTGTGTCTTCGATTTAGAGACAAAATCTTGATGGTTTCGTTTTTTCGAATTCGGACCGGCCATTGTGTCTGATTTGTCGAACTGTGTTGTTGTCCTTTGTAAGGTAGAAGGTAGATGTAGAGTGTTCACCTCGAACTGGTCCCAACTTTTTTTTGCCAAAAAACTTCAATTGAAGTACGGCGCCCCACTTCGTTGCTAGGCGATAACCATAGATAAGAGAGCTTACCGCCCACTAAAAACATACAAACACCTACATCTACAACAATACGATTAACTTTTCGCTATAGAATAGTTTAATTGCGAAAAACATAGCAAGGGCTATGAATTGTTTAATGCATGCACATGGCTCACTACTTTTCACATCTCGTTCATTAAGCTGATATCTGACTACCCGGATGAACCAGCGTTTAGTTTGACTCACTTCAAAACAGGATGATGCTACCAACAACTAATTGAACCAAGAGATGCTTCTGGATTCACTTCTAGATCTCAATTTAAAAACTTCATTTCCAAGGTCTGACGACATTCATCTTTCGCTCAACTGTTAACGAGAAACATTCGTTGAGAAAGCGAGGCGCGTTTGACGCGTCCCAAGATATATCCGACAACACATCAAGACCGTCTTGCCCACCGTCGCCAAGATCACTCATCCTGGTTGATCTAACACTTTCATGAAATACAAAGCTTTCGTTTATGAACACGACGCGCCCAGGAATTATAGCGATGATACAGCGGCTGTGAACTCGCACAATGCCATGTTATCATTTGCAAGCGCTGCGCCAGTAGTTGTGGCCTACCTTGACGAATTATGAGCGAAGTATGTATGTCCATCAAGAGGCTGGGTGTACGGATATGGGCAATCAGTCCACCAGCAAACACCGACAACCTCAAGATATCAATGTTCCACGTCGAGATAAATATTTCTTCGAGTGAAGATTTTCAATGTGAAGGAATTCCTTAATTCAATCCTCTATATATCTCACCGACAGTTTTATCCGAGGATTTGCGACCGATTTCAGCTCCCGGAGCCCATGATGATCGTTCATGTAGATCGTTTTCCAGCTGGGTCTTGCTGACAGATGGAACATTCGATGAACGATATTATCAAACCACGCTTTACGACACGTATTCCCTTCAATCCTATAGGGGACTCAATTACGATAAGGCTGAATCCTCGGGGTGATTCTTCGTTCGAGTCCTTGTACAGCCTCATCCATAATTATTGATTGTTATTTAATCCCAGCATAAAAGTAGATGAAGATCTACTTATCGTACATGCTTGCCAATTCCAATTCCAATTTATGCGGGGCAGGTCAGCAGCGGAATCCTCCCTTGCACATCTTAAACAGGCAGTTCAGTCCAGATCTGGAACGTTGCAATCAATTGGACTTGGCCTTTGATTATATCTTGTTTTCCTTCCCCATACTCTGTCTTCAGCTAGCTTAGAAGCCGACAGCTTGTTTGGGTGGTTTGTGCTGATATCTATTAACATAAATAGCTACTTAGGCTGTCAAATCAAGTTCAATAGATACCTGCGTTGCGACCGGGAACTCAAGTCGAACATCTTCCCTGGCTGACCACGCATATTACGTGGCATACGTTCCGCGACTATGAGACAGTTCTCAATAGTTAGCGGCATTTTGCTCGCCGCCAGACTAGTATATTCCCAGTCCCAAAATGAGACTGGGCAACATCCGGGTTGGCCGCGTTGGTGTGGAAAGGTGTATGAGACCGGTTATCCGTCCTTTGAACCAGGCGGTCACACCACAGAGCCAGCTCCAATCAACGCGGACGGATCGCCGAATCTATACGTACAATTCAAGCCGCGATATAGCATCTACCTAGTAGGCGAGTCCAAAGGCTCATTCGTCGTCAACGCCGCGTTATCACCTTGGTATGGTGAACCTTGGACAAACTCAACCGGCGACCAAGGATCAAAAACGGAGCCATTCACAGAGCTATTCTTCTCAATTAGTCCGAAGTCCGCCAGTAATACCAGCACGCCATTAGTTGAAGGTAGCATACCGATAAACGCCACGGGCGCCACCTTCGATTTTGATTTATCCAGCTTCGAGCCAAGTACGACGCCATATGACGTCGTTCTCTCTGGTGGATCACGATCCGGGAACCAGAAGTATACAGCAACGAGTTCGTTCCGTTACCTGCCAGATATCGCCCCGGAGGGAAGTGCAACTAAGATTGACAATCTCAATGGCGGCCTACTATTCCGGAACCCTCAAACAGGCGGCGCTTTCGTCCCATTATTACCGTACGGGTTCTATGGCCTATACAATGGGTCTAACAGCACAGCGGAGAGCGAGGCATTTGTGAGCGAGTATTCTAACGATGGCAAGGGTCTTAACGCCATAATCTCCCTAGCTGGCTTCGCTGACACTAACCCGGTATACGAGAGTATGGACGCGTCAACATTGCGTTTCATGTTCGATCTACGGTCTTCGTACAAAAATCTAACTGAGGTTACCCAGCGTGTGAATATAGCTAAAAAGCATAGCTCACTCTTCGCGTATTGGACAGCTGATGAGTAAGCCCCTCCTTCTATCAATGTCTCAGTTTCTCCACACACATCAATATATAATCATATTATGGTATTATGATATATTAATGATGCTAATCTTATCCACGTGTAGGCCTGATGGTTGGCAAGTCCCCTTTGATGTTACGCCTGCGGCACAAGAGCTTATCCACGAGCTGGATCCGTACCATCCCGTAGCCGTTACCCTCAACTGCCAGGACTACTACTTCGGCGAATATTCAGCCGGTGCAGATATCTTGATGCAGGACCCATATCCTATCGCGATTAATAGCACTTTTTCGAAGTGGGGCACTGCATGCAATGCGACGCTAGGTGATTGTGGCTGCGATAATTGCGCTGGAAATGTGCAGGATGTGTCGCACCGTCTTGATGGATTGGTCCAGTATGAACGCTGGCTTGGTCGTTGGCCGCTTCCCAAGTTCCACAACCCACAAGCTTTTCATGGTGAGGATTATTGGGCCCGTGATCCAACTCCCGCCGAAGCATTTGCGATGAACGCGCTCGCCTTCAATCGAGGCGCTACGGGGATCTTCGCGTGGACCTGGCCTACCAGTCAAGAATTATTCGATGCTCACTCACAGATGTCGAATGTGATTACTCAGCCGCCTGTGCGAGATTTCCTACTCGGAAGTCAACCTGCCGGTAAGATAGATGTCGCTAATCAAGATCTTGTTGATGCGGCTTACTGGGTACGAGGAACCCAGGCAATGATCAGCGTGGTCAATGGGGCATACGACGACGTGACAGGCCAACTTTCCATCGCGTTACCTGTTCAGGCGGGAAGTATTTCCTCAATCCCGTTCGGTGGATTATCATGGAAGTTGTTGAACGATCAGCTGACAGTTGATTCGCTACCCGGCATGTCGACTAGTATCATTATTCTTGATTTAAAGTAGTAGCAGAAACTTTTATATAATGCTTATCACAATTATAACGAGAACGAAGCTGCCCATCCATAACCACTTGGAGGGATCCGGCGCCACCTAGGGTAGCATTTCACTGCCAATTGACCAGGAACACCACATCTGTGTAACCACATAGCAGATATGAGCGAACTGTGCAAGTCGTACAAGATGGCGCTTCTCATCTGTAGCTAGCGGTGCGGGGTTTATTTGAGGATCTAGAACCGATAAAAAACGACGGGATAGCAGATCTAAGCTGAACATTACTACGGTCCAAAGATGCCATACTAACGTCGCGTTTTCATTCTGACGATTACTCATCACATATATATCCTACCGAATCCCACGATGGCTCGAACGAGTGGACGTTGTTGGAGTAGTACTCAATCAACTTCTCTTGCCTCTTTCCTGCCATGGACTCCTTGATTTTCAAAGCCTTCAATGGCTTCGGGTTATTTTCCCAAGGAAATGCCTTCCAAGTCGCCGTACCGGGCATGCTTTTGGGCGTCTTATTTCATATCACGATTCCGCAGATGGTGGTTATAGAATATTACGCGAATCCGACTTTTGCAGGTTTCGCACTGGCTGTCTGCGGCCTTGGTTCCGCATACTCCGTCATCGGTTTCTCCACTCTAGAGATAGTCACAAGAATATTCATGCTCGTGCTATTCTTCAACATAGGATTATTCTCTAGTATGGTCACTTATAGGCTGTTCTTCCACCGGCTTCGTCGATTCCCGGGCCCAGTTGATTTGAGTATCTCTCGTTTCTTCTTGGTGCGCCGAGTGGCCAAATATATGAAGTATTATAGGGAGATAGCTAAACTGCACGATGAGTATGGAGACTTCATCCGCACAGGTAAGTGATGTCGGCGCGTTCTCTGTACTCAAACCCCCGTTCCTAAGATCTAGCCAGGGCCACGAGAGCTATGCATCATCCGAAAGTCGGCGGTCCCAACCATCTATGGTATAAATACGAAATGTCTCAAATCAACTTGGTACGGTCAAAACAATAGCGATTCCAAAAAATCTTCAGTCATCGGCTCGCGGGACTTCGATGATCACCGACATAGACGCAGAGCATGGGATCGGGGCGTTTCAACCAAAGGTAAGATTTCCAGTCCTTTACCTACGAAGTAGTGACAATGAATATGGCTGACGCTGGAACTATAGCATTGCAAAGCTATGAGCCGCGGATCGAGGCCCTCGTTGATAAGCTCGTCTCTCAAATTTCCCACCGGAACGGGCTCGTGGATGGAACAGCCTGGTCGACGTACATCACCTTCGATATCATGGGCGAAGTTGGATTGGGGGAAGACTTCGGCTGCGTTTCGAACGGTGAAGAACACGGAGCGCTTAAGGATCTCCACAGCCATATGTACATTCTGGGTATACGTAAGTATCACCAGGTGTTTTCCCTTACCCCCTTAATCAGATCGTCAAAGCGAGCCGCGAATTCGTCGGACGATCGAGAATTCATGGTCTTAGATACTGACTCGGCGCAGTGAACCTTATCCCGTGGCTCCTAAATGCGGCAGCACGACTTCCAAGCTCGACATCAGGACATGGCTCATTCTTCAGTTATTGCTACACCGCAGTCAAAGAGAGGCTTGAAAACTTCGATTCGGAGAAAACCCCCCATAATATCTTGTCCTGGCTTCTAAAGGCGATAATTGACAAGGATATCTCGGCTCCACCCACTAAAGACGCATTGAATGAAGATTCCCGTTCCCTTGTCGTGGCAGGAAGTGATACGAGTTCATCAACTTTGGCAGCGGCTCTGTTCTTCCTAGCGAAATCTCCTTCGGTCCAGAAAAAGCTACAGGCTCAGATTGACGCCCTCGTGCCTACATCAGCGAGCTGGGATTATGGAAAAGTGAAGCCAATCACGTATATAGATAACATCATCGACGAAACGCTGCGCCTACGACCTTCCATAATGAGCGGTATTTATCGGGTAACGCCACCAGAGGGTATCCAGATAGATGAGGAGTTTATCCCTGGGGATATCAACGTCTTTGTACCGACTCTGAGAATCCAGACGGATCCACGCTATTGGAAGCAGGCTACTGAATTCATACCGGAAAGGTTCGGAGAGCGGTTCGAGGAGATGGAAACGCAAGGAGCACCGTATATGCCATTCGGTTCTGGTAAGTCTGGATTATATCCACTCACTACTTGGACTGGAGATATAAAAGAAGGGCAAGATTCTAACACTCACACAGGCATTTACACTTGCGCTGGGAAGAACTTAGCTGTGTTATCTCTACGCATTATAATCTCGAAACTCGTTCAACAGTTCGATATCTCGCTTGCACCGGGAGAGACGGGCGAGAAGTTCAAGAATGAGACGCTAGATACATTTACGAGCACTTGTACGCCGCTTATGCTCCAATTCTCGCCGAGAAAATGAAGAGGGACGAGGTAGCTTTCGTCAATTCAGCTCTATGAATAGGCGTTAAGTAGGGCATGTATTAGCATATGTAGCCGGAGAGCTGGTTCAAGCTCCTGTACAATGGCCGCGTGGTATACGAGCTTCTATAGTATATAATCTATAAGACTGTTGGATCGTAGTGATTCTCTTGTGACGCCCCCACCAATGTCCCACTTCTACCCCACGACCTAACTTTACCCCTCCCCCACACAGCCCCCACCATCCCCCTTTTAAACCCGACCATCTGGAGTTCTAGATTCCATTCAACGAGCTTAATAATGCTTTGCTTGGACCGATCTCAACGAGATAGTCCACAGCTTCCTCTTTAATCATTTGCCGTAGTGCCTGGTGAAATAAAGCAGGACACCTCATATTCTTCACCCAGTACGAAGACCGTAAAGGGTTTATTATGCGCTTATTCACAACAGTGGAGTACATGGCTGCTCGCTGTTCGTTCATTGGCCATTCGACGTATCTGTCCAAGTAGTCCATATACTTGACTCCGACGTCAGTCATGCATCGCGAGTGGTATGTCTCGTCTGTTTGGAGGGGCTGAGCAGAGTAGCCGTCACACTTGATATCGCGCCGTACCTGTGTGAGTTCAGGTACGTTTCCGGACAGGGTGAGGCTCTCCGGGCTGTTGTAAGAGGCGATTTCGACTGTCGTTCCTTTTATATACGGGAAGATGTCCCTGGAACTGATTCCAACAGTCATCATACCTATCGGACTGCAGCGCTCGGCCTCGGATATTGCTTTGCCTCGATAGTATGCGATCTTAACCGCCTGTTCAGGTGTAAGATATCCAGCGGCTACGGCTGCAGCGACTTCTCCGGTGGAATGACCAACAGTAGCCCGACATTCTATATTCGAAGCCTTAAGTATCGCGAGAACTGCAAGTTGTAGAGCAGTCACGAGGCACTCGGAAACTTCTGGCGATTGCAGGTGTTCAGGACTCTGTGTTCTGTTGAGTTCGTCTATTCGCCACCCAAACAGTTAGCAAATATATACATAAAAAATTCCTTAGGTACTTTAGCTCACCATATAAACTCCAAGTAGGAGGGTCATGACGGTCCCGTAGCACTCCATCCAGGTATTTCACTTGTTGGACAGCAATGGGGAACCTCTCAAGAAGGTCTTTCCCTATCGTTAACCATCCCGAACACCGTCCGGTGAAAATGAATCCAAGCCTAGATGTCTCTTTTTGACTATTCTTGGCATAGGATGTCGGATTTTCAAATCGTTTTACGTTGGAAGTTGCGTGTCCACGATCAAGAGCTTGTGGCTTTTGCTCAGGAAGAGCGCATGCGAGATTGCTCAGTTCGGTTTTGATCTCGAAAGTAGAGACATGACCTGAAAGGGGACTCGAAGAGAGCATCTTTGAATCTGATGGCTCTTCTGCCTTTTTCGCAATGAAGTTATTATGGACTTCATCCCTTGATGGCGGAATGAAAGTCTTGCTTGTTCTAGTCACCGCCAAGGGGTTAGGCTGGGCGTATGTGGGAATCTCGGAGTCGATTAAGTTTGGCGGCTGCCTAGTCGAGCTTCTTCGGTAACTCCTGGGGGTATTCGAAATCGGATCCCTTAGGTCGACATCTTGTCTCGAGGGAAGGAGACTTCCGGACGTGTTTACACGACTCGCTAATGGCTCTAAAGCGACAGTATTGCTTCTAATCTGCTCCCACTGTTAGAATACAAACCGAGTATAGATACTCCATGTAGTTAAGCGGCTTACCGATCCGACTGGCAATGCGCCGGTTGCCAATACGTTTGTCAGAATAATGTTCATAATTATAGTGCTGAGTTTTCGAAATGTATAGTAATATGTTCTGTTTGGTGATAATGTGTGGTTGGTAGCGATGACCTCTTGATGTTTGGATGTGTAACTATCGGGAGGAGCTCTCGAGTATATATAATATGTAAGGAATACTCGTTCGAGGATGCTATAGAGGATATGCACCTCGGTATATTTCGTAGGGTTATGGGTAGGTTGGTCCGCGGCGATTGCGCTATACAATCCGTGGATTGTTGGAAGCCCCCTTGGAGAATTTGTTCTATAATCTCTGTGCATCGTGCTTGTGAAGTAGTTCAGGAGTGCAGATAATTGTTTGCAGCACAGTTTATCTTTATAAAGGTCGAGCTTAGGAAAAGGCAAGAAAGGGCTGGAGCGAAACTTTTGAGTCGCAAAATGTCATTTCTTATACAGATATGACTTTTGCTGTCTTGTAGCTAGTGTTGATAAGTTGAGTATCGGCATTGCCTATCACGACGATCAATCCAGACTTTCTAGTATCAGGACAAGTTTTGTCTATACTATTTTTATATTAAGCTTCAATTTAATTCAATTATTCTTGATACTTGTCTTAATGCTGTGTTCCAAAATGTCTGGCACGTGGTTAATCATGTATCTGCCGCATGTGCCGCAGTTATTCCCACAATCCACCAATCTAATATCCTGGGGAACTAATCCCAGTTCCAACCTAGCTAGGTGATCATACTACATCACTAATGCCAATATATATAAGATTTACTGTGGTAAATACCGAAGCGCTCATAATACACCGAATGAACCAACCTAAAAAACTAAATAAAGAAACAACTTACCGTTGCGGCTCTGATTATTTGGTTACCGCGTTGGTACATATGTAGTATTGGGATTTTGACACCTTGAAAGTATGATATCATGAAAGCGCCTGTTTTGTGATAAGTTTCTTAACGTCATACACCTACTGGTCTGGACCTGTGGTGAATCCTTTTCTACTTTATCGTGGGCTGGCCCTTGTGAATTAATCCTCATGGCAATTCAGGAAGACGTTCTACCCAGACAAAAGGAAGAGTAAGGCGTTGGGAATGGTTCCAAAGCGGCGTTAAGCTATTTTAACTGTTAGAGACCTTACATACTAATATGTCACTTTGCCTTTCATTAGATGGGTAATATCCCGGGGCCAGCTTGGAGATGGCCCCACTTTTCCGGAAGTGGACACCCGGAGCCGGCACGTAATTATGGGTCTCGGCAGAGAAATATACCTAGGTAGTTTTTAAGGCATAAATATAACGGATCCATGAATTAGAATTAAAGGCACAGCTTTGGATACTTTGTTACTATGATTTATAATGGTTACTTATGTTTCTAGCTAAAGTGGACGCATTTACTTACAATGATATCTGTGGACTTGTGTAAGTAGAGGAAAGGGAGGTCAGTGCTTTGAATCCATAAAATTATAATACAAGGATAAAAATAATGCAAGGGGCTAAGCGAAAAAGGGGCGTGCCAACTGTGTAAGCATGTACGAATAAGACCTGAACACTGTGCATGTTTCACCTTTTGTACGACACAGTCGATACTGTACGTAAATGCACGGTAGCCACTTAGTCTGACGCCTTTCCGGGAGGTTGGGGTATTGAATCCCGACTTCATCCTCCTTCACGAGTAAAAGCTCATCACTTAGTATCAATTATCCTAGGCAAAGCGATAATCGCCGACAGAAATTAGAATGTCCGATACGCAGAGTGAAAACTCCGATTATGATCATTTTGCCTCAATTCCTTGGTGTGCTCCACATCTTCGCGGCTCAAGGATCATCACTGGATCGCCAAGAAGTCGAATAGTAAAACCAAATGGCGAAGATTCTTTATACGCGGAAACTTTGAAATCGCAAAGCACTATACTAGCGATGCTAGAGGTTTATGAAGAGCCTGAATCACCTACCGAACGCGTGGATTCTCTTAAAACATTCATCACTTTGGGCTCCGGCTTGAACGGATATCCAGATGTGTGTCACGGAGGCATTGTATCGGCGATTCTAGATGAAGTTACCAACCTTCTTATCCCGGTAAATCAACAAAGGGGTTTCATTCCTGATGTACCATACATGACGGCTTATCTTAACACGACATTTTTGATGCCTGTTCCTACTTGCGCGACTATTTTAGCGCAGGCTCGGATATTGAAGGTTGAGGGTCGAAAGTATCTCTCAGAAGGTTGGATTGAAGACGCGAACGGCTCCATCTTGGCGCGTGCCGAAGTCTTATATGTGGCTCTCAAGAGCTCTTTATAAGGGAAGCCCTGCCACAGAGCATTTCGACGGATGCGACCGAGGCGAAGGCCCGGTTATATTTCCAGCCCGATGCTATTCGTATGAAGCCTGCATCGCAGGCCTTTCCCTAGCTGGCTTGCATAGGGGGGTGGTGGGAAAAGGTACCATCGCAGGCTATACACATGGGGAAACGTTTCTCTACCAAAAGGATTCGGGGGGGGTTGGGAGGGTTGATACGATATGAGGTTCAGCTAAAGCTGGAAGACGTGGTGATGACACGAGGTTGGTGGTGGGCGTTTACTACGGCGTGTTGCGATTTTAGCTAGTTCACATGATCTATGATGTGTTAGGTACAGCCTGCGGCTTTCGCAGTCAAATTCAACATAAGTACCTATAACCTAGCTGATAGTGTACAGATTTGAAGATGGCAGCTTGGATTAGGCGTGTGCTTAGGCGCCTGGGTACGTATATGTCATTATATGCTTTGACGACGCTATCTTCAGTATAAACTTCTACATTCCCAACTGGCTGATTCATCAGGGTCACCCGAAACGTATTTGGCTTGTTTCGGATAAGGGCAAAGCGGTCGCTGGCTCTGGATACCTAACGTTGCAGTATCATTGACGAATTTTGTTGCGATTAGTTGGTCGGGGGCCTTCCCTTCTTCAACCCATTTCATCATTGATAGGATGATGTCGTGTTCCGCGTCTTCGAATCCCGGCACAGAATGTGTCAAGCCATTAATTGACTGGCTTGCGCTGGCGATATACCAAGGGGCGAGGGTTGAGCTTGCGCAGTGGTTCATACCCGGTATCAAGAAGAAACGGTAAAAATCGTCAATATTCACGCCCTTAGGAATGAGAGTCTGCAGTACCTGCTTGTAGAAGTGAACACTACTGCCTGTGGGTATCAAGGCGTCTGCACCCCCATGGTACTTCAATATTTTCCCTCCTCGTTCTAGGAACGGACTTAAATCGAAATTGTCAGCTGTCGCGTGACCTGGATTGATCGAATCTGCGAATTGGACATCTTTGTACGTGAATTTTGTGTAGTCCCAATTACTATCGTTATATATCCAGTATTGGAACAACCCAGGGCCGAGTCCTGTTATGTCAGAGCTTAACGAGAAGGATGGATCGGTCCCAAGAGTTATAGCTGGGAAGACATAAGTTTGATCAACATCTACCCAGGGATTATAAAACTTATACACAGTTGTAAGTTGTGCAGGCGTGAGGCATGTTGCCGGATCCGAATCGGGAGTGCATAGGAGCGCCTCATAATTGAAATTACAACCGTATGGGTCGCTAATGATGCCATCGACGAGGCCATCTTGAGGATCGCATTGCTTTTCAATCTCAGCAACAATAGCTGGGAAAATCGAGGAGTCAATATGCTCAGGGGCTGATTCAGGGAGATTGGAGAGCCCGAGTTGCAATGTGTTAGCTGCGAGATGGACGGTCCACCAAGCCGGGGCTCCTACAGATATCCCGTCAAATGAGTCGGGGTATAGTTGAATCTCCTTAAGGCCCTGGCGGCCTCCGGTGCTACACCCAGCATAGTAGGCGTATTTGATCCCTTCCGAAGTCGCATAGTAGGCATTAATGACTTCCTAGCACTTCATTGTTAGTGGTAGAGCAGCTACAGACTAAGGTATATTCACCTTAGCTAGCACGATAGAACCGTGCATCGCCCGGTGAGCCCAGTCAATAAGACTTTCTGGAGCGTTCAAGCCCCAAGAGCCGTCGTCAACGCCAGATGAATGGCCAGTGTCAGTTGACATGGTAGCAAACCCATACTAATCATAGCCGTTAGTCGGAGGACACATGGAGTAATTTTGGCAGGATTACCTGTGAAAGTACACCCATATCAGGCCTGTTTTTGAAGTTAATGTTAGCTATGCTTGCGTACGAACACCTAGAACTTGACGATAGGGCATCTCTAATCCGCGGCGGAGCTTCATTCTTACCAGTTAATACCACCACCAAACCCACCATTGCCTGTAGTCATGAACCGTTCATTCCATGTTGTGTCAGGGAGGAAAAGGCCGAAATTATACGAGGAGTTCTCAGAAGACTTCACATTGATACTCACCGCGCATAAAGCGGGGAGTCCTGTTGCGTTGGATGGGAACGGTATATCTATCGCACCCTGACCGAAGCTACCATTCTGCGAAACGGCTTCAACGAAATTGACCGTGGCATTGGGATGGCTCTTCAGGATCTCTGTGAAAACATCAACCGTACATTCAGCTGCAACAGCAACTGACCCAGTAAGAAGCGCGAGTGGAACACCCAATGGCACCTGCATGATAGATAAAAAGATCTAGTTACCTAGCTTGACGTACTAAGGTGATAACTAGAATATCACTTCAAGGCAACCCACCCATTAATAATTCCTACCAGAGGCAGCATTTATGTACTACGAACATATGAATGTCGGCAAGAGCTAGCGCGGTGGACTGTAGCATCGGCACGTTTTTTCTGCACCTCAATGCGACAGGGACGCTTGGCTACCCCAGCGGGGTTCATCGGGATCTATCCCATGGGGGTGCGGATCGACGGATAATATGGACATGGACAAGGAATAAAGCCGTGATTATGAGGAGTATCAAAGAGCATTAGTCTAAAAGTAGATTGGTCCAATGGAGCCCGGCTATGAACGAAGGCATTCCCAATTTCCAATGTCCTACCACCTTCTCTATGAACCCAGCAGAATCAATCACATTAGAATATTCTTATAAGATTACGCGTCTCGAAAAGTTATTCCAAATTTCGCCGAACGGCAGGTTTTGGTAAAAGAGGGGATGCTTAAGCCTAGTCCGGGCTAGTGCTATATAAGCAAGTTACGGGAGTCTGGCTTGTGTCTTTCAAAGCGTCGTAAAGGCTATTTAGTATCAGGAACTGAATCGCCAGCTATTTAAACTTCTGTTTGCAGTTGTGTACCCGTCTTGTTCCTTGCCTAGCTTCACCTCTTATACCACAAGGGATAAGCATTTGAATACTCCCTCCAATGTCGTTCTTATAAGACAAGGAGAAGGCTTACTTCCTGTTAAGTAATGATGATCATAAACCTTTATTTCTTATTGTTAGAAGCATATGGGTAGTAGAGAAGGCACACTGTTCCCTTATTCGGATAAGTTATGTGCTGGAGTCAGATATTGGATAATCAAGTATCATGGTATACTAGAATACATTTAGTAAGCATGTGTCTACTGGGTGGTATGTATATATCACGGTATTAGTCATTGAAGCTTACATCATCAAGAAGTCTTCATCACGTGACAATCAAGATGTCCTTAACGAGAATACTACTGACTGCGAGAAAAGCCTGCCAGGCCGGCTATATTATCTTCTAAGATAAATATGTAAGCTTTCGCCCTCGTAGTGACTGAGCGAGGCCGAGTCTGAACAAAGACATTCACCCTCCCTTGTTACGAATCCCCCGCCTATTTTATGTAAGGGAGTTCTTGGCTTGCCTTTAAAGGTTAACTTGACCGCCAATATCGAAAGCTCCGAATGTAGCTAGGTATGACTTCTAATATGTTCATTGTGTGAAAACCTATTCATGTAATAGTTCGCTTTCTTCCATCGGCCTTCAAAACAGAAGATGTCCCAAATTTCTCAAACGGGCGAAAAGGGGGGGAGATGCGTCCGTTCCTCCCCCTGAATCCGAGAAACTCAACTGGAGTACCATTCCGGAAGATGTCTTCAAGTTCATGGAAATACGCACTGCCGCCAAATCCGCTGAATATCTTCCCATACTCCATGCCATGAAAGAGAGCAATCCTCGCTTAAAGCTCCTTGACGTTGGCGCTGGCTCAGGGTCAATGTCTGCCTCTTTTGCCCAGATAATCGGGCCGGAGGGACATGTTACAGCTGTTGACATAAATCCTGTCGTTATTCCTCGGGCCAAAATTGTGGCCGAGAAGTGGGGAGTAACGAACATTTCGTTCCAAACGGCAGATGCATACAAGCTGCCCTTCGAAGACGCAACCTTCGATGTCGTTCATTGTCATCAGGTTCGTTAATAGTATTCAGATTTATAGACTTGATCGTTGTCGAGCTAAACATGACCAGGTTCTCAACCATAACAAGGATCAATGGGAGATTCTTCGCGAAATGCTCCGCGTCACTAAACCTGGTGGCGTAGTAGCTGCTCGTGAAGGAGACCTTGAGACAGAAGTCATATGGCCTCCACTCCCTGGGGTAGTGAAATTCCACTTTGAGTATGACACTGGTTAAATCGCATCCTTTTCGCTGCTAATACATAGATCTAGCCTCGAGGTTAAGCTTATCACAGGTCGTGGTGGATGCGCAACGTCCGGAAGACAGCTTCTTTCTTGGGCTCTCAGGGCTGGCGCAAAAAGAAGTCAAATCATGACTAGTTTCGGCACCTGGAGTTATACCGAACCTGAGGATAGGAAATTCTGGGGTGAGTGCTTCTCATCTCTTCAGTACTTCTGTATATCGCTAGACTAACCTGGATTGTTCAGCTTCGGGTATGGCCGGTATAGCCTTAGGACCTATCGTAAGGGAGAGAAACATCAAATCTGGAATTACAACAGAGGAGATGAATGAGATGCGTGATGGATGGGAAGAATGGATGAAAAGGGATGATGCAGTTTTGGCACAACTACATGGACAAATCATCATCCGAAAGTAGATACACACGGAGACGAATTATGGTAACGCACAAAGATTGACAAATGAACCAAGGAAATACATAGAAAATAACCTCCCAAACTACCACAGAATCAGCCCGCTTCTATCCGAAAACGTCCTCGTTGGTCCTTCCTTCCCTAGCGTAGCCATCTGTACAATCCTCTCTGCGCCGACCTCCGGAGAGTGCCCTGCCTCAGCGTAGTTACTGAGCCTTGTCTTAACCAAACCAGGACACACCACGTTAACCAACCCCCCTACATTGTCGAGCATCCTTGCGTAGTTGATAGCTAGAACGTTTAACGACGCCTTACTACAATTATAAGGCCGGAAGTCATTCTCGTAGAACGCAGCCTTAGGATCTAACGCATTAGCAAGAGATCCAAGCCTCGACGACACAAAGACAATCCGCGGAACACTTGCTTTCCGCAAGAGCGGCAGTACAGCCTCAGTGATATCCGCCTGTCCGAACAAATTAGGAACGAATGTCTGCTCAAAGCGTTGACGTAACGTAAGCCCAGCATTTCTAGGGTCCAGCTCGAGAAATACAGCCGCGCTATTAACAAGAACGTCAAACCGACCGAAGTCTGTCTCGATAGTTCGGGCCGCGGCCTGGATAGATGCTTCGTCCGCAAGATCTAGATGTATTGCCGATGCCCGCAAACCACGTTCTTGAAGAGAAGACGTGACGGCAGTGCCGGCGGCTAGGTTGCGTGAACCGATAATGACGTGGTATTCATGCTTGAGGGCGAGTGATCGTGCGACTGCCTCGCCAACCCCCGTGTTAGCGCCTGTAATAAGTGCTATTTGTATTGGCGACGACATTGAACCTTGAATTTCGAAGTAATCGCGGATTGTGTATAAGGAAAATATTTAAATCAGGGAAATAATGAAATATTATTGATTATTTTTGAGGATTTTCTTCGAACTCATTAGTACCGTCCTTTCTATACGTAATATGGCTCTTGGCTACCCCTATTTTTGTGTTACGTGACACACAGCTGCCTATAGCTTACAAATAAAAATTATATCTTACGATGGCTACGGCTATAGTGGCCGTTAGCTCGGCAATTGCGAGGATTTGTGAAATCAACGTCGGCTGAAATGGCCGCGATACTCTAATTCATGGCGGGACAATTCTATGTCCCGATGTGCCCTAATGGCCTGCAGAAATACATACGTAATGCCTATTTACGAATAAGCTGAGAGCCTATGCTGATCTACATGTTCCTTTATTTCCTTCCCGAAAAACAATATGATTTATGATGCGTGGCATTTACTAACTTGTGGCTAGCGGCGAGCTTGCGGCTGCGGCTATGCCTGTTCATAGTCCCAGTGGGGGCCATCACCACCCTCACTAGCTTCGGACTCATCATAGTAGCCCTCCTCTTCATCATGAAGCGGGCGAATTAGTTTTCGCGGCGTGCTGAGTCCCTCTCCATCGAAGAATGTGAGAAGGATCTGTGCGGCTGAGGCACGGTCCGCTGGTATAATCTCTACCATGCTCTTGTATTTCCATAAGGGTGAGTTCAGTGCGTCGTCCCTTATATCATGATAATCCTCTCGTGAGATGGTTCGCGGCGCCTTCCGACGGAAATCCTCTATGTCGAGGATCCACACAATGGTCATGAACAAAGACCAAACATCCACTTTAGGGCTCTGCGTCTCCCTTCCAAGTTCCGGAGCCATGTAAGCTGTGGCTCCAACCTCGGAATTGGCTTGCTGAGGCTCTAGATGACCTAGCCCGAAATCGGCGAGTTGGAAGGAAAGGTTGCGTTCATGATCGGATATATAGAGGATATTTTCGGGTTTGACATTCCGGTGCATTATGTTCATAGTTGAAAGGTAGTCGAGAGCTTGAAGCATCTGTTTGAAGACGGACTCAACGAAGGGGCGATCTTGAGGAAGCCTTTTTGGTGTTGTCCCATGCAGTAACCCGAATAAGCTACCTTGGCCGAGTCCCATAAAGATTTCGATCATCTGCGTACCCCATCCTTGTGAGGTAATATACTAGACGATGTGCGGCTAATAAAAAGGAGTTAGTATATTAAATCAATAAATGGAGAATTCAGACGTACGTGACTTAGTCGAGAAAGAATATCAACTTCCCGACGTATGAACTCGACGCTGAAATATTTACCAGGTCCATTCCACAGCTGCTTTACAGCAGCGATACCGCCACCTTTCAATTTGCAGCTAAAAACTTGTCCAAATGCGCCGGAACCTTTCTGGCTCATGATTTCGTAAACTATAGGATGCAATGGGCCGCCAGGTGTAGGGTCTACCGTCTCTAGCTGCGAGGGTCTCAATGTTTCCGGCTCGGGAGGGGCTAGGGTGAGAGCTCGTCCTAGATGCTCTAGGTAGCCCTTCGAAACCGATGCTGCACCCCGGGTGCCAAGTATCTCACGAGTTTCGTTCTTGTCGTAGTTCCAACGTACAATGAACTGGAATGTAGGCTCTGAAGGGCCGATAGAGATGGTTATGTTTGGGAGATTTCCTAGATCGATCGTGCGCTTGTTACCATGGAATTTTGCAACACCCTCTCCGCCAATTTGCGTAGTCTTCGATGATGATAAATCGCGAAATAAGACGGTACTGGTCTCTATATTAAGCTCAAAAACGCATTGCGACTTGAATAGTTCGACAAATGGCATAACAATATCCGAGCTCACGTCGCGACCGAGGGTAGCAAGAATGGTTCGCGGTTTTGCGGAACGAACGTGACCGATGTCTAAACCAAGTCGACCATCCCCCTGCATGGATAAAAGGTGTGAGTTGGCATGGTGGTTCAGAATCTTGTGGGCTTTGGTATTCGTTGGTATGAGGGTGATTATCGCCAGCTCGTGGGGAGGGCCCGGCCGATGAACGGCACGCGACGCCATAGTGAATGAAGGTTATGTTAGAATTAATGGTGTAGTTATAGAAATGTTAGGGTTGAATGGCATCAAGATCTGCCTAGGGTAGTGTGTGGATGTAAAGGGAGGGGTTGAATGGTAAGGATATGAGAGGTACGAGTTTAGAAGATGAGTCGAGAAAAGGTTGAAGGGGAGAGGTGTGAGGATTGGGGGGGAATGGACCTAACTCATGAGCAGAATCCATGAAATTTAGTTACCATCCCCCCAATTTGTGCAACTACGTCTGGACCTTCTAACCTGCTGAGCAGCTCCTACCTTGAAAATACAGCATTGGTTTGTAAACGGAAAGAGCTTTGGATGGAAACCGATATATCCAAACCTTATTGGCCGATAAGGCTAGATAATAGGCAGCTTGCTCTGTAAACCGGGAAGGCACTGAGGTAGTTACCAGCAGTTTAGCGCCTAATAATGTACTTCAGGAGTCATTATGAACTCCTCCTTGGTAGTTGAGATGGAATCATGGGTTGTTACTTCACTTTGGTTCCATGATAGATACTTAGGTACCTATATGGCAATGCAGGTACCGCGCAATGTCGCATGCTTTCAATGTTACAGGGTTACAGGCTCAAGTACATACGCTAAGATAAGGTAAGGTTTAAACGCGCGCAGTACAAAACACGTCACGCACCACATTCTGGCACCCCACCATTTAGTGGTCTTGTCTCCCCCAATGCCTAATGGTGTAACCCACCTACCCTTCTGACTCGAATAAACGTTTACCTACTTTATCGTCTCGTCTCTCCTACCATTTTTTTCCTACTTCTATTCGTTAATAAAACGATAAATCGCCACCATATTCTTCTCTTCATATCAATTACGTCTTCAGCACAACACCGATATTATCGACATGGCTCATACTATCGAAGGAGATGGTTTGTTCCAGCTTAACGAAGCCTTGAAAATTCTAGTTGAGCAGCCTGAGAAGCTCAAAGATGATCGACTACGCTTCTACAACCTCGCATTGGAATTTAATGCACGCGACACGACTAGGTTAGGTACTCCCTATTCACCCGACATCGAAGAAGTCGGCCCAGAAGATCCACATCTTATAGCAAAATTCTACATAATTTCCGAGGAGCGCGCGGCATCTTACCCTTCGCAGCAATTCAAAGCCCAGACTAGCTATATGGCGTCGAAGATTCGCGATGCAATAAAGGACGGGAAACTTGTCCTGCCAGCTGGCATATCATCGAGGGAGTATACCAAGGAATGTATGAGAAAGGAATGGATCAAACAGGGAATTTGGAACGAGAATTGGGGCTCGAAGCCCGGTGACCGATGGAAACATGAAGAACCGGCGGAAATCGAAATGAAAGTAGAGAATAAAGCCGACTTCGATAACAAGCCAAACACAAGCCGGACAGAAATCCCGGAGCGGTCCATCGTGGAGTCAATGGAGCGAAAGTTTGAGCGTGATGCCTCGCGCCCGTTTCATCAATTCATCTATCACCTAGGGAAAGCGAGAGAGGAAATCGAAAGCGAAATCAAGGCTGGGGACGACGATGTCAATGTCCCTAACGATATCGGCACGATGGCTTATGAGAGAGTAAAGAACCAGTGGGCTGAGAATTCTATCTGGGACACCAACTGGGGCATGTTCCCCGGAATGTCTTGGAAGCATGAAAGACCTATAGAAGAATTCCTTGACGACGATGTAATCGCTGCTGCAAAAGCAAGCATTCTATTACAAGATGTCAAGTGGCAATCCGCGCCAAAATCACCCGCTAAGATAGACTGCCAAGTTTCGAACAGTGATACAGATCAGAAAGAAACAGACCTGAATGTTGGGGTACCCGAACAAGAACATGGTACGAGTAAATGTGAATCTTCACCACCTCGTTTAATCAGCCATGAGAAGAAGCGAACCTCTACACACCATGCAACGCCTCTGCAATCGAACGAGGAAATCCAGATATGGTGTTCTCAAGGAGCAAACACACCAGCTCCCGAGGGCTTTTCTACCCAATCTCTCCCAAATCCCCTCAACGACCAAACACAACGCTTAGGGTCGGCCAACGGAATCAAATCAGGGCATCCAATGTTCAGAACCAAATTAAATGTGCTTGGAGAATCACTCCGCGCCAATTCATTGCCGCGACAGCAAGAGATACGATGTGCAATAAGCAAGGACACCGATATAGAATCGAAGGAGAATGAGCTGCCTAGAATCTTTAATAAGGTATTCCTTGGCGGTGGAGGTTTTTCCAAGTACTCCTTTCTATCCCGATCTCCGGTTTTAGGCCCCCAAGAATTTCTTTATGGAGTCACAAGCAGCGCAGACCTACAATACTCCAATGTGGTGTAAAAACCTTTCGTACGAGAGGCCTTGGGGATGGAAGGGCAGGTTCCTCTCATCATAATCGCGGAACCCCGTCATATCGGACGTCCGAGGTACTCGTAATGCCAAAAAGGGACGACTATTTCATATTACCGACCGACCGGCTTTTACGAGATTATACAAGGAACTCGATCGTGGAACACTTTGAGTAAGAGGCCCCGAGGTCGGAAGACTAAGGAGTATGCAACAGCTGGCTACCCTTGTTACCTATGTGGCCTAGAAACTTGCTTTTCGAGCGTTAGGATGAAGATTCTGCTGGCAGAATGGGCGTTGATTTTAGATATCAGTAAATGCTTACTTGCGTCTGCGACGGGAATGGCGAAGCAAATACTACGTATGTGTTATTATTAGTGCTACAGCATGCGATGCGTTAAAGGTCGAGAAATTCTAAAATTCTTAGTTGTAAGACATGTTTAAGTCAGTGAAATAAATCGTGAGGTAGAGACAGGATGTAATTCAATGTTCGTTTGCGATCGTTATTATTCCTCTTCAAATAACTGGTATTAATAGGGGTGACTGCGCCACGATTGTGGCTGGGATCTGAATGTCTCTAAGTAACGTGGCTTGCGCCTTATCGGCGCCCTTCCTATTACATCTGTTCAACATTTGTCCATGGACAATAGACGCGTATATATTCTCTATAAATTGCGAAGTTTACATTGAATCGTTACTTCAAACTTCTTTTAGCGCACCTGAATTAACGTCTCGGAATACTCGCATTCAGTATCGAGAAGTCAGACAGTCAATCAGGATGAGCAAAGATACCATCCAATTCCGTGTCGCGACTACCGACGATGCGCCGCAGCTTCAAGGAATGGTTCAATCAGCATTCCGCGCCGTGGATGTTAGACAGAATTGGACAGCCGACATGGAATTAAACGCGCGTTTCCGTATCGATACCCAGGAGATCGTGGATAAGATTACTAATCCCGATAGCGCGATCCTGATCGCCACCGACGTCGATGATGCCGCGATGGCGTGCTGTCAGGTTGTGAAGCGCAATGCTGACCTCGCGCGCTTCGCTATGTTTGCCGTTGATCAGCAGTATCAACGACGCGGGCTTGGAAGGTATATCCTGGCGTATGTGGAGGATTATTGCAGGCAGACGTTAGGGGCTAGGAGACTCGATTTGGATGCGCTTTCGACGAGGGAGGAACTTATCGCGTGGTATGAACGTTGTGGTTACGTGAAGACGGGTGAGACGACGCCGTTTCCTTATGAGAGGATTCAGGGTATTGCTCTGGCTGAGGGTCTGCGGTTTATCATTTTGGAGAAGGATCTTATCGCCGATAGTGAGGTTAAAGCTGTTTAAGTTAGCATTGGTTTTTATGAATTGGTGGCATTACTCACCGGACTCACCGGAAGTATGTCCGATTCGGATCTATCCGAAATACTAGAACCAGATGCTTACTCAGCACCAGTCGGGATTAGGTAATTCTGTACGGCCCCACCCAGCCGGGATCTTATCTAATCAATCCTCGGCACTACAGACCTTCGAAATTTTGTGATGTCGAACAGGATTCTTCACGATGTACATTTATGCTTCGGAAATCTCGTCGTCGGCTTTCACTTCAGATGTTAGTTCACAATATACTAGCCCTGTTAAGATCAGACATATCACTTAGTATCATGTTAGAATGGGAAGGGATGAGATTATATTAGGAACTGTGTGTGAAGTCCCTCAACTCCTATCCTCAAATGCGCAAAGGGTATCTCATGGCTCAGTGGCCGTCGTAGAATCGTTCCCCTTGCCGCACGCCGTCGTAATCGGGATCACCGAAAACGGCCAAGATCAATACAAAACCCCCTCAAACTCCCAAACTCTGGAAACACCAAATCACAGACCCCCTCTCCGCATTTCCCGACACGCTGCCTTAGATGCCGAACTGCTACTGGGAGCCTCCATACTGGGCTGTGAACTCATCGTGCTGATTTTGTAGCTCACCAACTCTGTTCTCTGTCTCCTTCAACTCGGTTTGCAAATTCACCCAGAAGAGAGACATCTCCAGGTTACGCTGGCGAATCGCAGCCGTCTCGCGCTCCATCTGCTCGTTTTCCCAAACTGCCGCCGGGTACTCTGCCTGGAGCTGCTCCACTCGGGACTCGGCCGTCTGGACTTGGCCTTTGGTGACTTTCGTGGTTGGCTGCTTGGAAAGTAGGCTTAGCTCGCCCTGGAGCTTTCCGTTGTCGTTGCGGCGCTTTTGTACCTCCGCCTTGTCAGCCTCGTACTGCTTGGCGTACTCGGCGATGTCGGTTTTAATGATGTCTTCCATCTCGGCGATCAGGCTCTGGTACTCCTGGATGCTCTTGTAGAGCTGGACGGTCTCGGCGTTGAAAGACATGGCGGTTGTTCTGTTATCTTTTATTTTTTGGTGGTGATGAAAATGATTGGAGGTAAAGATAGCAAGTCACTAGAGATAAGAGATTAGCAACGCGACGTTCATTTCAAAAGATGGCTGGTTACGTAGAGAACTCGGCATATTCTTACCTTATTTTTCAGTAACCTGCGCGTTAAGCAAGTGGTTGGTTCCGAAGAAGCGTGAAAGCGTTGTAGATATTCTAATGAAATAATACGTTAGATGCTGTCTCAGTAGATCAATATTAGACGCGGTGACTTACTTGGTTTGCGGGCGTTCTCAAGATGGAGACGTAGTCGAACGAAAGCTCTGGAGATCCGATGGAGGGCCTTGATTTTACCGTTCCTGGACCAATCGGGGCTCGCGTGGCGGTTGAATTGACCTCTAAGTTATTAATTCACTTAAAGGGAATCGAAGTGATGTTGGAGAAGGATTGATGGTGTTGTTTTTTTGATGTCGCAATGGTTGAAAGTGGTGTTGAGAAACTCTCTGGGTGAATTAGATGTGAAGATTTAGAAGATGAAAAGTTTAGAGAGAGAGATTTGGTGGAGGAGAAATCTATGGCAGATACCTGGATATATGTATGAAAGTAACACTTGAAGAATCAGCCATCTCTTAGCCCTAAGAGACTAACAGCCGAGTTGATGCTGGAGTAACAGGAAATGGGTGGGTCTTCGACGAATAGACCACCAGAAAACATCTTTTACATGCTTAAACACAGAGAATCTGTAAATGCCACGCGCTAGACAACATTTTTCAGCATCAGGAGACCCACTCGACAGCTGTAGACTGGTCATTTGGCTCAACAAACAGTTTAAACTGTAGGAGAAGGGAGGTACAGGGGTACTACAGTTCGAGGAAGGTGTGCAAGTGGCTGGTATCGTGATGTTTGCTAGTGATGTTCATCTCCTAAGGCACCTAAGGTACAGATATACTGTGCCGTCACGTTCTGATTCGTTGTTAGGTGAAGCTGATTAAATATCGGGCTACTGATTCTGCGCTGATACCCAGGTAATTTCAAAAAAAAAAAAAAGACATAATATTCCTGAGGGTTCAACTTTATGTACCTAGGTACCTGGAGGTACGCTCCGGTCGTGATTAAAGACACAGAGAAGTTGTCGAGAAACCGATAACAGGTTACGCGTCAACTTGCGTCGAGACGCAAACGATTAAACGACTAAGTACCTTGGTACTTCAATATCAGAAAATCAACTTTACTCTACCCTACTTAAGGGGATATCCGAATAGCAACTTAGCAATTGCCATTGAAGATACACATTGTGTCTGATATCCCCTACATACACTTCAGGTGTGCATTTTTCTTAGATGTTGGAATGGAAAATACTCGTACGGAATCATCTGGATAGCCTCGAAGCCTCGACTCTATGCCGAGCTAGTACTCGTGCGCCGCCATTATATATTTGCTTAGTTGCGAGCGTCGAGACGTTTTCCGCTCTCCAAATACCCACTTTGGACATCTTAGATCTGGGCATAGGTATTCGAAGTACCGGCGATATACATACGGAAATGTTGTCGTTGTTAAGATGTAGGGCTTCTAATCTATCATAGAGCGTATAACATATAGTTATTTCTGCCACTAGAGACTTTACCACCCAAAGTTAATACCTTTAGCTATTATCGTAACAGTAAACGTCCTCGTTTAACTCCTACTATATACAGAGACGAGCCGCTTGTATTTACGTAGGTAGGTAAGGGGCAAAGGTACTATGGTTCAAGAATTGGTTCACGGAAATTATATGAAGAATGAAGCGCAAGTTAAAGGGAGGTGATATTAATAGGTACAATTGCCCG
Source organism: Hypoxylon trugodes (assembly GCF_022578975.1). Taxonomy (NCBI): domain Eukaryota; kingdom Fungi; phylum Ascomycota; class Sordariomycetes; order Xylariales; family Hypoxylaceae; genus Hypoxylon; species Hypoxylon trugodes. The sequence continues at coordinate 3,933,056 of NW_026250018.1, read as the reverse complement.
AAGTCAAGTCCTACGGGTTTGCTATGAGTTGGCTTCTAGAGAAGATGGGTTTGAAGTTAATTCTCATCAAGTTTATCCCGGGACCTCAACTTCTAGCTACCTAGGGAGATATTTGACAGAACAAGACTATGGTATCCCTTCACAGAAGGGTTATTTGTAGCCATTGCTCAATCGCAGCCATCTCCCGAGCCAGCCCGAGATAGCAAAGCATCACCTAGAGGTTCCAACTGATCTTCAAAGTCGGATTGTTGCTTGGGCTTTGGCTGAGGCTTTGGAGGAGGCCTTGGCCCAATTGGCTTAGGGGTACCCCCAGAAGTGTCATAACCTGATCCACGACCCATTTTATATCAAATATTTGCTTGCGAATATGTTAAATTCAAAGGTTAGTATCAAAATCCAATTTGTAATAATTCGTTGACAGGTATCAGAATATTTTGTAAATTTACATCTAAGTCATATGTGAATGAATATGAGAATGAAATATGTCAAGGTATTATACACCCGTACTAGTATTTGGCAACTATACCTTGTAGTATCGAAATAATTGGTATCTGTGGTTAATAAAGGGCGTGTTATGGACATGACCTTTTCCGAGCCGAACAATGCTATTATAAATAAAACAATAAAATCATGTTGTTAGTACAATAAACTTGGGTATGACACCTATCTGCCAAGTAATATTATTAAGAATATCCTTGATAATTTCTCCGCGACGAACAATAACTTGGTATATGTGTTATGAATGAAGCTGTAGTAGATGATCATTGATGGATGGAACCAAAGACTTTACCTATACGCGTGTACCTACCTAGGTACCTATCAATTGATATCCTTTCAATCTGTACCAAACCTATTGGAACCGTACTTTACGTATTCGCGTCTTATCCTTCGATGTCCATTCACCAGGTACGGCTTCTACGATACATACGCCACCACAAGGAGTCAGTAGACGTGGCTGAGTCATGCCAAGGTTCAATTGGAATCTAGGTAGAAATTGCCTAGGAGTAGAGGAGTAGAGGAGCAGCTTTCCAGCTTGGAAGGTCCAATAGTCGTAAACGTCCCGCGTGCGCTGATTCTGCATAGCGCCGGCGGCCAGGAAAGGGAAGCGCAAAGATCAAGGACCGGATATTGAATACCATATTAGAAGGTGAATGATCTATATTGCTGACTAATAGGGGCTGGAACATTGGTGTATTTCATCGAACGGGATGAATGAGGTCAGCCACTCTCGCAGTGAACACGCTGAACTTGCGAAAGGAACCCGAAGCAATAAATACTCATAGGGGATATAGGGAGTGCATTTGTAGAGCAAGAATCGGTAAATGACCCTCCATTTGTAGCTCAAATGCTTGTAAGTGTGCGTACGTAGGTTGGTATTGAGCGCACCTATCCAAATTCCATACCCCGAAATCTGTTATAACTGTTGTCACGCTGTTGCACGTCATCTCGTCGCAAATTTCTTGGTATGTAACTTCTTACGTGGTATTATGCGCCATATGTCAAATGCCAAGTCTGTTATCCTGATTCTCTAGCGTTGCTCAGAAATTAATAACGCCGTTATCAGCTGGTCCCGCAGTTAAGGTAACGGTCTTAAGTAACAACCGCAATAGGCAAGCAGTCTGGTGTGTATAGTGAACAGGTCGTTGGCCTTATCTTCAGGCTGACGGCAAGTGACTCGCATTAATAAATACCCCTGAGATAATTGGAGGATAAAAATTCAAGTCGGCAAGTGAGCAGGAATAGCAGTTGAATCTATAGTGCGACCAAGGATTTCAGCGGGTTCAGGTCTATGTAACATTATCTTAGATTCGACAAGGATTACAGCTTACTGCTCCTGCTGATCAGGGTCTCATCCGCCAAGATGCCGTGATCGGTCCTAGCCGATATCAACGGGGGAATGCCTGCACATCAATCACCTAGTTCCCGGTACGTGAAACTCTCGGCACTTGAGCTGATAGGGCGAACAATATATTGATTATGGAAAGGATTGTCAGGTGCATCCTACCAGGGCATTTCCAGCTTCTCTTTATAGATAGTCAGGTAGGGCTCTGGTAACCTACTTCTTCTAGGTAGGGCTCCTTTTTAGTCGAGACCGTCTATCTTCAAACTTTTTTGAATGTCATAGCTGTACATGCCGACTACGACGAAGTGCATCGTAACGCCTAGACTAATTCTATCGTAAGACACCATGGGGTTGATTGGATAACCGCCCGTCACGCTGTAAACTCGCGCTGAACTGACTACAGATTGACCATGTACAGAGAAGTACATCGATGCGAATTAGGCAGGTAACTGAGGCAAATATGGCTTCGCGCGGACATCGTTAGATACCGATAATTTTGTTCGTCTGTACCTAGGTAGAGGTTATGTAGACAAGTATAAGAGGACCTATATACTCATAATTGTCTCGGTTATTATTCTTATTTTGAACATCTATTTTGAACTTCGCATAACACCTTTTTGTAAATTCTCTGTGAAAAATAGTCAAAATGTTCTTCAGAACGGCCGCCACCGCTCTTTTGGCTTCATCGGCCGCAGCCCAATATATGTTCCCACGCGTGAGTGGAAACTCCACGAGACTATGTGGCACCCCGGAACCTACCGAGCAGCAAATTGCCGCCTCCCAAGCCATGTTGGCGAAGGAACGTGAGATACGCCTTAAGGGAGAGTCCCGTGCGCTCAGATCATTCAGCGTGAACGCCTATTTCCACGTTGTGGCGTCGTCTCAATCACTCGACGACGGCTACCTAACGGTAATTCAATCAACGAAAATATTTCAATCATCTGCTAACTAGTTTGCAGCAACAAATGATCGATGACCAGCTAGACGTGTTGAATGCTGATTATTCTCCCCATGGAATCACCTTCAACCTAGTCGATACCGATTGGACTGTCAACTCCAATTGGGCTGCTGATGGGGACGAGATCGCTATGAAGCAAGCGCTTCGTAAAGGCACGTACTCGGACCTAAACGTTTACTTCCTTGGAAATTTAGGCGGAGGTTTACTTGGGTGAGTAACACGAGCTATAAATAGAAGATCATATAAACTTGACCGCTAACTTCTTCATAGGTACTGTTACTTTCCCGACAATGTTTCCGAGGGCTCAACAGAGTTCTACCAGGATGGGTGTACTATCCTTGGCCAGTCTGTGCCCGGTGGTAACGCGGCCCCCTATAACTTGGGCGGCACCGCAGCTCATGAGGTAAGAATGATGTTGGGATCATATTGTGAGAGTGATTGTGAAGTTTCTTACACGAAGGCTTAGATTGGTCACTGGATGAATCTATACCACACATTCCAAGGTGGTTGCAGTGGTACTGGCGATTCGGTTGACGACACCCCCGCTCAAGCCTCCGCTTCCTCCGGGTGCCCCGAAGGCCGAGATAGCTGCCCCGGTGGCGGCGTTGACCCCATTCATAACTATATGGATTACTCAGATGAGTTAGTAAATTGTTGCGTCGTTTCCCGGTTTTCAAACTAACATTAGTTGTGCAGTGCTTGCTACGAAGAATTCACATCCGGCCAGGAGGACCGTATGTACAGCGCTTGGTCTACTTACCGTTCTTAGAGACATTTCGGGGCGGAGCGTGTGCTTGGTTACCTACTTAAGTCATAGAAGCTGAAGGGTGTTATGGCGGCCGGATAGAATGGGAGTGAGACGATTGGTACCATACATGGGCATGTAACGTTAAGCCCCTGGATGTGACGCAAGCTATTGAACTGTTGAGACATTCAATAACTTTACGACTCTACAAAACCATCCATACCGAGCTACTGATGAAATACATGTGGCCTAGACATCCATTGTAGCACGAGGTCCTGTGTATGGGATAAGCTCTGCTAGGTACCCTTGGGTGATACCACGCTGAAGGAAGATGAGACGTAACTTGGTGAAAGTACAAAGTTAAAAATATATGCCATTTATTTCCGGCTAAGGTACGTTCAATTTAGCTTCCCCACATCCCGAACGATCGGTTCTTCCCCAGTTTGACACGGAAGATCTACGGACCCGATTATCTGGGTCGGTGGAGGGGGAGAGATCGGCGTGGAGCCCGGGTCCATCAAGGTGCGCATCTAGGTACCCTTGAAACCACATCATCAACTTCTAAATGCAGGTGAATGATCCATTCCGCGGTCGTCGCATCTTCTAAGCACTAATGAAGGGGCTAGTATGGATTAGCTCAAGGAATATCGTCTCATTAATGGATAAGATCCTAACTTTGGGAGAGCATTCTGATATGGATGGTTTTCATCTCGTATCATATCATGTCTTATCCTTGTTGAGTATGAATACTGTCGCTTTCCGTTGTTGTATTATCAATCATTTCTCGTCGCCAAGACCTAATAGTGAGACATTCGCGCTAACTTTCCCTAGACCTTCGCCGTCTTCAACGCCGTTTAGTATCGTATTTAGGTTTGTTTCGATGTTGATCGATTATTTGCATGTCCAACATTCCCCTACTGGTTCGTACGCCACCCCATAGTCGGCAGGAAACCTGCAATATAAAGAGTAACCGTGGCAGGCGAGTTCTCCTGACTTTCGTCGGCACTCTTCGGGTACTGGTGGCATCACGAACGGTTTACATGCCGGTTCGGTCTTGTCTGTGTTTGCGGTAGATGTAGCGGGAGGAGAAGAGGCGGTCGCGGTGTCGTTTGCTATTACGTTCGAGCCGAAGACTGGCATATATATTTCCGCTAGCCCTTCGTAGTGGCCTAGGGGTCGCGCATCACTCAAGTACGCCACCGCTAGAATGGCTGCTATGCGAATAAAGGCCTTAGATTGCATAGTTGGGCTTCCTATTGTATCACCCCCTATCGTAGTATCGAATGATGGTCGGCTGGTGTGTAGTCGACGATGTGCGATTCCCGTCGTTCGTTATATGACTCTGGCTTACCTAGGTAGATGACAGTTGTCTATGATGGCTTCGGCTTATATATCACTAGCCTGTTTATGGCCAGAAAGCATCACTGACGTCGTGACCATTCTTATAACTATCGGCTAAATACTATGGGGGAACTAGGGTCAGGATTAGGTATCCCAAAAGATATATATTCATAAATACGTTGAATATGATTGGGCCACCACATCAGCCGGAATCGTCACTCGGCACTTTAGCGGGGTATTAAAAACATCATATTAATAGTATCGAAGAGTCGTTTCTTGAAGATTCTATATATCGGCATCAGACGCTTTTCTACTAATCTACAGTAATAAGGTCGCATAGGTAAATGGTACGGATGGGAGGTTTTAGTACATCGAACAAGGTGATCGCGAGAAAGCAAACTCTTAGCATCCGCTAAGTTATAGTGTATGTTTCACTGTTGTCGCTATAAATAGACACTCGGGTGTGGGGAGTGAACGCGCTAGAGGCCACTGAGGAGGTACCTATGCTGAGGGGTTCCCAGGGAGCTCAAACAACCCCAATTGTTCTTTGGCCTCCAGTGCATTTGCCTCTGTTGAAGCCACTATAACCATCGCTACAAGTGGCCCTAGTGTGTTGGCAACTCGGATAACTACCTGAAACGCATTAATAACACCATAGATAATCTTGAAACTTTTTCGTAACTTTTCCGAGCTTGTAGAAATGCCTCCTACTTGATAGAAAGCTTGCACATGTCTTGTATATAGAAAGGAATTGTACGAAGTTGCCAAATGTTTATCGTGGCTCTGACTTTCGCGACAGCGTCGCGCCCCCGATGTACAGGGCCCCGCTCTCACCGTAAGAATAACATATCCGCTGTGACCTCACTAAAACATCAGCAGCTACAGCCATCACAGCCACCTTCAGGGCTGTATAACCGCTATCATTAGGAGGAATATTAGCTAACAACTACCCGAGTAATTGCAGCAGGGATTCAGAACCAGGCTTATTGTCACAAAAGCAAGCCCAAAAAGAGGCCTGGCCGATACCCTTAACCCCTATACGATCTCTTCGTCAACTAAAATTAAATGCCTACATAGGTACCTGATAGTTGTTTCTCGTACAAAACCATCCACACTTGGTACGCGCATACTCGCGACAAAATTGTAGAGTGATATTCGTTGGTAAACTCCACGTACACTTGCTAAAGTTTTCTGGAATACTTGGTAGAGTACTTGGTAAAAGTTCTTAAGCACTTCGCAGGAACCAAGTATACCCGCCCGGCTGCACCCTCTAGAGTGCATCCTTTAATACGGCGGTCCAATAAGGATCAAACCCAAAATTCCGTGCGAAAGGACAGTGTCGTGGTGTGATACACTCTATTGCTATAATTACAGGCAGTTGTACGCCGAAGGCTCTTATAGCTACAGGGCATTACAGGCCATGTTCCACTATAAACTTAGTGATTGGACTTATAACGCTTATCCCCCTATAAATATAGCGCTTTATAGGTGCTCATTATTAGATGCGATTACAGTGTGTTTTAGTGTGATCCATAGGCGCCATAGCGTGCTATAATTTCAGTCACCAAAGCTCTGTATTTACAGCGCTCTACAGTGGGCACCTATAGAGCACTACACTTATAGGGCTTTAGGGCCCTATAAGACCCTACAATTATGACACGCTCACGGCGCATTCTAGCACTCCACTGAAACCCGCTATAATTACAGCGCTCATAGCTCTGTGAATTGAGCCTTAGCAGTGTTAAACTCCACCGTACTGTAATAATTTATTGTATATAACGCATTGCTGGTTTATTCGAAGTCGGTAATTTACCCCAATACGAGATACATCTTCATATACCTATTCTAGGTGCCCAGGTAGTTAGGTATATACCTCAATTTGGTTTACTTCAGATTGTGATCTTCTTTGATCAAGTCAACAGCCTTTTCGGCGATCGCATATACCGAACTCTGGGTGTTTGCCCTAGGAACCATTGGCATAATACTACCATCGACGATACGCAACCCCTCGACGCCGTATACTTTGAGTCGCGGATCAACAACGCCGCCTTTCTCACGGGGCAACATAGCACAGGTTCCAACTGGATGATTGCACGTCATTGCCCCTTCTCGGATGTACTTCTTGGCCTTTTCTAGAGTATCCACTCTAGCGTCTCCAGGTTGCGCTCTTCTACTTCCTGGCTTCAGGTAGTTCGATAGGGGTGAAGATTTGGCAACGATCTCGACTCCCATGAGATGTCGTGCATATACCTCGATATCGAGAGGATGCGAGAGGTAGCGAGGGTCGATGGATGGCGGCGCTAGAGGATTCGACGAAGAAATATGTGACGTGCCCCGCGAAAACGGGTGTAGAGGTGAAATGCCAAGACTAATGAAATTCCCCGGCTTAGGGTCTCTCATCATTCCATTTTGCTTTGGTCCATTATTCATATTGACTTGAACAGGAAGCAGAAACATTATGGCAGAGGAGTCGTGTTCCGATGATGACAGCAAGTTAGATTTCAGAAAATCAAATTGCTGCCTTTCAAGTTCAGACATGGGTAACTCTGCTGACCGTTTGATGGCCGTGTCAAGACTGCTCTGAAGGTTTGGCTCAAGGTTTTCGAGCAATTGAGACATTATCGGCATATATGCGAGGGAGAGAACAGATCCCGAAGCGAGTGGTCCGGTCTTTTGCTCTTCATACATCTGTGCGACTGCTTGAATGACCGATGGTTCCTGGCGCACAAGTTCATCTCCCGTCATGACGCCCTCTGCGGCCTCGAAGCTCACACCAACTAGCATATGATCTTGGAGATTCTCCCCGACATTTGGATTATTGATTCTGGTTTTGATACCGTGCTTTTCCAATAGGGCTTTATCACCAATTCCAGATAGCTCGAGGATCTTCGGAGACTGGAACACGCCTGCTGCTAGAATCACTTCACGACTGGCACTAACTTGATGCTCATGACCATCCTTGGCCTTGAAGGAAACGCCACGCGCAGTAATGCCGCTTCCACCAGAGCTATCTTCAAGCCACACCCGGCTGACCGTGGCGCCTATGAGGACCTCCAGATTGCTTCTAGAGCTAGCTGGCCCATAGTATGCGCTGGCTGCGTAGCTTCTTGTCCCGGATTCGGGATCGATTGACCAGGGGATATTCCATCCACCCATAGCTTTGCCACTGAATGGGTTACCCGTAAGACCATAACCTAGACCTTTCATGGTCTCAACCCACGCCCCAGGAAGGGGGTCATCAACCACTCTAGGAAAGCTAACTTGTATAGGGCCGTTGGTTCCATTCTCCGGGCTATCAACCCATGCGATATCCAACTTCTTGACAACGCCTTCGTTGGGCTTCACGATGGTATGAGACTTGCGGAAATACGGTTCCAACCCTTTCCAGTTCCATCTGGGATTTCCGAATGACTCCCAGGCATCAAAACCTGCAGCCGACGGTGGCACAAACACTTCAGCATTCAATGCCGATGATCCTCCGAGCCCACGACCTTGCGGATGTCCAACCTGCCTGCCGTTCAAGTTTTCCTAAGTAAAAGCAAGAAAGTCAGACATCTCTGTGCACGCTTAGCTTACGAAAGAATTCATACCTGTGGTACGGTTAGAAAGTCCCAGTCAAGGTCTGTTCCTAAGACAGCCGGCCACATACCAGGAACTGCAATTCTGGGATCTTGGGTGGTATTTTCACCAGCTTCTAATACCAGGACTGATATGCTTGAGTCTTCAGTGAGTCGAGAAGCAACTACAAGACCTGCCGTCCCTCCACCGACTATAACGAAGTCATACTCTTTCCGAAGCGCAGTCATTTCTTTTTAACTTTACGTGGGGCTCTTTGAATATGAGGTTTTCGAGTTAGTATTGCCGCTGAATCCTGCTTTTATACCCAGTATCCGGCGAGCATTTAAGGAATTCGCAAGACCATGTATTATGTGAGATAAGAGGCGGTTATATAATCGCACAGCTCTAACCCAGCAGCCCAGATGCTATAATATTATACCAAGAGGCTAAAGGAGTTAGTTTCCCTTAAGTCCTAGCTGATTCAACAAAGATGGGGATTCCAGGCCCATGTATGCATAAGCTATCCATTATAAGCCGAACTTACCGCATTTTTATAAGCGCTATTAGTAGCTTACTTTACAGCTGTGAAATATAGTTACATCAGAATTTAGATAGGCTATGGTAGGACAACGGGACGATTGTTGTCGATCAGTAGCCAATCAACGTTAAGATAGCGACCGACAGTTGCCATTTACGGAAAGTACCACGAAGTACTCGACCAATGAAATAATTGATAATGCGGTTACGCATTGACTAGTATCTATTAGGTGTTAAGTCCAGTATCTCCGATGTATATTAATAGTGGACAGTCTTGCAGCTCCTATAACCCGTTAAACTTGAGCAATACGCTCTGCTTCTGCGTCCATACAACTCAGTGGTCTGCTCTTATGCGTCATGTCAGGCTTTCCCAATACAAATATTGATGGGTTCTGAATAAACATGTGATCCATATCCTCGAGCGTACGGTTCGATGTCTCTGGATAGAATAAGAGGACTACGGGGTAACAGCAGAAACAAATAGCCGCGAATACTGATACTTCGTTAGCAGGTCTTGACCAACGGATTCTTCTCGGAGTTGGATACTCACTTAGATATAAACCCCAATTCAAATTGTCGATACCGACTTTGGTGAATTGGGTCACTACAAAACCTCCCAACCAATTCGTTGCTGTTGCTGCCGCAGCGCCACGCGTTCGCCAACCTAGCGAGTTCACTTCGGCGCTATAAACCCATGGGACGCTAGCCCAAGAGATGCCGAATATGCAGTGATAAACAATGAACATTGCGGTAGTCACATTGCCCATCTATATACCTTATCAGCAAGACACGGCAGTGATAGGTTAGTCGGGACTTACAATTTTCCTTTTCGAAATGTCTATCTCGCTTTCTCGAAGACAAAGTGATGCGATCAGGTGGCAAAGACCCATCAACATAGCTCCAGATAACATCAACCTATTTGACAAGTCAGTTAGCAGCGCGTACACATAAGTTGAACTATTGTGGCAACTTACTTTCGCCGACCGAAGCGGTCAATAAATACCAAACTTCCAAAGGCAGACACAAGGTAAATAGTACCGTTTACGGCGGCAATGAGCCTACTCATTTGTTGGTCAAAACCGACGTTCTGGGTGAGTAGTGTAGGTAGATAGAATCCTGTATGATGTTAAAACAGACTCGAAAGGAGTGAAGGGGGATTGCATACCGAGAGCGTTAATTCCGGTGAACTGCTGCATAAACTGGGTGCCACAGGATAATATCAAACGGCGGAAGTTATGCGTCTTGTCCCGAAAGCAGAGGACGTCCATGAGTGGCGTACGGTCTTCTCTCTCAAGGTCTATCGCGACTTTGATAGAACGGAACTCTGATGTTACTTGCCCATCATCAATGGGAACGTCCTTCCCAGCAAGCCGGGAGAGCACATCCAAGGCATCTAGTTCCTTTCCAGCCAATAAGAGCCACCTTGGGGACTCGGGCACCAAAAGTAGGAAAGGGGTTATCATGAAGAAAAAGGAAACCTGAAAGGCCAGAGGGAAACGCCATTGAAATGGGCCGTCCTGCGAATAGAGTGCATAGCTGATCCAATTCGCTAACGCGAACATCGAGACGTTCGAAGAGGCGCCGATAGAGACTAATTTTCCACGTAGATGGGGCTTCGCGCACTCGGATAGAAAGACGGGTGTCGTAGTAGAGGTTAATCCAATCCCAAACCCATTCACCAAGCGCCCAATAATCATCTGGGGCAGATACCATGAGGCAAACTGTAGTGTAGAGCCTACTAAGTTGAATAGTAATCCTAGAGCAATAGTCTTTCTTCGACCCAGCTTATCGCCGACTATGAAAGCCATTATTGATCCTAAGAAAGCGCCGATCTTTGCGAATATCATTCAAATCAGCTTCTCCTTTCTAAGATTCACAATCAAGAGGAGGGACCCCATAAGAGAACAGGATAGGTAGGAATACTGACGAAGAAACAGCTTGACGTAATTCCGGAGACATTCGCGTCGAGAGTCTCGGGGAATTGTAGTTTGAAGTTCTCGGAAACCAATACACCTGCAAACACCCCCTATTACTCGTCGGTCGCATTAGCAACATATTATCAGTTACATCTCCAGAAGTGACTGCGCACCTGACAATAGCCAAACCAGCATGATGAAACTATCATATACTATTAACAACATGTAACATTAAGGTCAGTCATGAATCTTCTTACGAGCATCGACAAGTGTAATCATGGCGATTAATTTGCCGCCATAGATGCGGCTCTTGCTTCTAATCATCTTGGTCAATAATGATCGACAAGTACCCCTGAAAATCCGGCACAAGAGCTCTGCAAAAAATTTGGTTTAACTGGTCGATTAAAGATGTAAATTAACACAAATTGCCCTTGGCAGGATAGAAGGATTCCCGCTACCGTAATTCAACGTAAGCTCAAGAAATTGTGCGCGGGATTTTAAGGTATTTTGTGAGCTCCGAAGAGTGCTGTTGGTTTGTTACGCCGACGCCGGCTGCAACTCTCGCGAACCCGGCCTTGGCTTGCATCGGAGGCTCCCACCAACGGTAGCAGTCCGGCTCGTTAGCCCGTGGGGTGTATCTGTTGGTATCTTCCAATGGAGCGCTTACCATCGTTAGCCCGATACAGAGCGGTTCCATAAATAGTTGTCACCGCTTTCGCAACATTCCACCCCGAAGCAACCCTAATTATTACTATTTTCTTTCAAATATTATCAGCTCACAGAGATAACAAACATCTAGACCGAGACAGACCTCGGCGAATGTTACCTAAATTCCGGCGGTCGCACCAATCCTCTCGCCCGAAAATGTGATTTGAATCCAATTTTCCTCTCTTTTCTCCTCTCTCGACCAAGATTTTCGCCAACGCTAATCGGTTCAATCTAGCGGTCACGACGAGAGCTGCAATATTCACAGGCCATATCTTTGAGGCACATATAACGATTGATAAATAGTACGAAAGCGAAGTTGACGCCAGCGAACAATATTGAATCACAAGCACGTCAACACGTAGGTGGATCGACCAATTATAAGGTTAGCATATTCAGCGGAGGTCCGACAAAGCATGCCGCATCTCAAAATTATATTTCATTGACATACCCAAATACTAACGGTCCTCCGTTAATGGACCTGCTAGCTTTTGGGTGGAGTGATCAAATTCTGCAGCGACTTGACCGGGTCCAAATTCTTTAGGTGTCCGAACCTCAGCGATACCATACCTGGGTCGGCCGGCAGCTCGATATCCCATCTGCGTTTCAATACATCTCTAATAACATCGTAGCAGGCGCCAATCCTGACGACTTCAACGGATGGCCCGCTGAAATCTAGCAATGTGGAACTCCGCCCATGGACCCACTACTTCAACAGACCATAGTCAATTACGATATCCGCTATGTCGATGAGTTCCTTGTTAATATCCTCCACCTGATATTTAGTCCCTGCATTTATATGTCAAAAGTCATTCAATTAGGTTGTTCCGAAAGATACTGACCAGTCCCCGACACATTGGCGGAGCTTCCTAAAAGGGGTATGTGCTCCGCAAAGGTCAAGCTAGTGAGTGCATCTTGGAACGCACCGGCATTGACCAATAACGAGAGACTACCGTTCACATCGCATGCTTCCATAGTAACAGGATCGATGTTTTTGACCACTGGATGGTCGCGCCGGTATCGTGCAATGACGCCGACCGGAATGTCAAGGTCCTGACTGAGATGATCGACAATCTCTTGGTGTACGGGGTCCATGATATGCACCTCCTTATGAATAGCGTACGATCCAATTCCTGCGTGTCTCTTGTGAGCCCCGCGCTGTTTTGTGAGGAAGATCTTCTCAAGCGATTTGGCATGGGTAGCCATAACGGCATAACCGACATCTGCTGGGCAGATTGCTATTCCGCCTGTTTTGAGGACCTCAAACACGCGCAGGGCATCTGCTTGAACATCCGGGCGCCCCATAATATAATTCGAGTAGAATCTTTCGACGGAATTGGTAGTGAATTGCTTCGGGAACCTCTCCTCTTTCAATTACCAAGGCCAGTGGCATCGTTATATACCCCGAGTCCCAATTGCGAGCGAGTCCTAGAAACTGCACATTTCGTATATCCTACATGCATATATCGCGCATCGTTGCATTTTGAATCCTGTATTCCAATGGCAACTCTATATAGCCGCGACTATATATGCCGCCAAGTTAGATTACGTGAGATGAGGCGGGAGGCTATAGGTTATGTTCAAACTCGTAAAAGTAGAAATGGAATAGATTTTCAAAAAGAGTCGACGGAACAAGTTCATCTTATAGCTCCATTATACACTCTTAAATATTGAACAGAAGCAATATTAATAGGTGTTTCCTTAGACCGAAGAAGAGATTACATAAGCGAGAACCCCTGAGAATGTTTCGGTATGATGATATTTGGTAGTTGGTAACATGTAAACCTGCTTACCTAGGAATACAACATAGAAGATTCTAAGGTTGAATCAGGGAAACGGATGAGTTTATACTAAGCTAGATGATTTCTTGCAAATATTATGACTGCCCTTACTAAGCTAAAGTGAACCCCTTAAAATAGGGGGGCTATGCTACACAAGCTCGATCGGGCTCGTATCGCCAAATTTGGTTTAGCGCTCCGGGCTTTAAGGAGCTAAAATCGGAGATAACCCCTGACTCGACAGCAACTGCGAGACTTTTCATCGGCTTCTTCTTATTCCTATTTCATTCTTGTCTTTTCCCAAAAGTCTTATACGAGCCTATTAAGGCCATCGCGCGTTCTAATCGCACTCCATCGAAGCGTCATGGCTTCGAATCCATCATTTATAAATGCCGGCTCGACAAAAAGTGGATCTCACTTAAATGATTTTACCAATACGTTTGTCTTCTCATCTGAGTCGAGTACATCTAAGAATCAGGTTCTTTCTGAGGTACCTAAGGCCCTATCCGTCGATCTAGACAGGCAACGTCGGGCCCATCGGAAGTCTGGATCAGGTTGTGATAATTGCAAGAGGCGACGAGTGAAGGTGCTTACGTAATACTTCCCGTAACGCGTTGGCACATCGAGCTAATGCTGGACTCGTACAGTGTAATGAAGAAACACCTTGTGCAAATTGTTCAAGGAGGGGAGAGCGGTGTTCGCGGGCGACTCGATCCAATCGAATAGTGTCCGTCCCTCGAACATCAGGGCCAGTCACAACTTTGACTCCCGGCTTCGGACCGACGGACGCTGTTGTGAATCTCCATCACATGAAGTTATTTCATCATTTCGAAACGTATACGCAACATACGCTTATGTTAACTCCCGAGGTATGGGAACATGCAATCCGACTATCTTTCCATTTTGATTTTTTGATGAATGTTATTCTGTGCGTTGCAGCACGACACCTTGCTTTCCTACAACCGGAGAACACCTCATATTCAAGAGCGGCAGCCAGCCATCTATCGCGAGCATTACCTAGGTTCCGCTACGAATTGTCTAACAACTTCATCTTAACCCACATTGACGCCTTTATTTCAACTTCACTTCTACTTCAGTATGAAGCATGGGCTAGCACCGACATTTCTTTTCCCCAAAACGATGACATCGTATCGTTGGATCCCACAAGAGACCGAGTCTTCGCTATGGGATCTAGCTTAAAAGAAGTTTTCTTGAAGAGTCTTCCTCTTCTCGCCGACCAGCCGTCGAAATTCTTACCGCTCCTTCAGTATAATCCCGCGGACAAGCTTGTTGCAGTTGGGCGGATTAACGATAGCACGGTTGCTAAATATCTAGATTTCTTTTCATACGACAACCCACTTGATATGAAATTTCTCAATCCCCCTCCACCATGTCCAAGAAGCAAAGAGATGGCTCCGTATAATCCATGGCGACATTGTATTCCTCACTCACAGTCCGAACCTGATCTCGATCCAATTGCAGATGGTTATGCTCCTGTCATCGCCCGACTTTGTATCATCCTATCATTTCTTCCTGAAGCACAGCCACCAAATGACGACAATACTGAGCCAAATTTCTTTTCGGACTTGGCGAGATATGTTCTCTCCTTTCCAATAGCTTGCTATGGTCCCTTCTCTCCTATGATTCAGAAGGGAGACCCACGCGCGCTCTCTTTGCTCTATCATTTCTACCGTGCCGCGAGAATATTACTCCCCCGAGATGAGTGTTGGTGGGCGCAAAAGCGTGCTGCGCTTTCCGAAAACAATCTGAAGGAATGGTTAACGAAAGAGATTACCAAGCAAGTGGATAGATAAAGTTCAGTTACATCTGCTCCACTCCTAGGCCAGTCTTTAGTCGAGTGGGGACAGTTGATGATGCAATAGCAGCTTTCCCTTTTGGCTTCGTATCGCTATAATAGGCTTAGGGTACTTCGGGGATAAGAAAGGGGACCAGAAAGACGGGCAGATACCATAACACTTGAGAATAGAATATTAACCGTTCTCTCCCGGCTTGATGGCTTCTCAGACTTATCATTCATATTCTCAGAGTCAAACGAACAGTATCATGGTCGCACTCTCCAAGGTTATTGCGTCGAACGAACGCATCGCATCCACGCTGCCTCCTAGCTTAGTAGCCGTCTTCGTCGGAGGGACCAGTGGTGTCGGCGAATATACAGTGAAGGCCTTCGCCAAATACGCTTCCAAACCTAAGGTTTACCTCGTCGGTCGGTCCCAGGAATCAGCAACCCGAATTATCGACGAGTGTAAGAAGTTAAACCCGGGCGGTATATTCGAATTCATAAAAGCCGACGTAAGCGTCTTGAAGGGTGTCGACGACGTATGCCGCCAACTCAAGAGCAAGGAGACGGAGATCAATCTGCTATTTCAAAGCCAAGGGAGCTTGGGCTTTACTAAGAGTATGTTTTTCGCGATACTGTCACTTGTGAGTTTGCCTTCCTAACCTTGGACAGTTACCTCCGATGGCCTACCCCAGGCCTCTGCCTTAAATACATATTCACGCATGCGCTTCGTCTATAATCTCCTCCCCCTCATCCAAAACGCCAGCTCCCTCCGTCGCATCGTCAGCGTACTTGCCGCGAATTGCGAGGGTCCGATTGACCTAGACAACCTCTCCGGTCTAGGTTTCGCTCTTCGCAAATGGCGCAACCAATTATCGTCTATGCAGACATTGCTACTCGAAGAGGCCGCGCGGCGGGCGCCGAATGTTGCCTTCGTTCATACGATGCCGGGTCTTGTGAAGAGTGGCATCCTGCGCGACGCGGAGGGTATTGTGATGAACATCCTGTCGGGATTATCACACTACGTGCTAGAGCCCCTCCTTCAGACTCCTCCGGATGAGTCCGGTGAGCGACATCTTTTCGTGGCTACCAGTGCCATGTACGCGTCTTACAATGATAATGCGACGCCTGCCGGTGTACCATTGGACACGACACTGTCGATTGCTAGAGGTAGTGATGGCAAGACTGGTAGTGGGGTATACTCAATTAATAATTATGGGAATAAAGGAGGGGAGGGTGCGTCGCCGAAAGTAGAACAATTGCTGGCTCAGTTCAGAAAAGATGGAACTGCAAGGAAAGTTTGCGATCATGTCACGGCGGAATTCAAGAGGATCACTGGAACAGAAATAGCAGCGTAGAGCGAAGCAGTGACAGGGGGAATAGTAGATTGTAATTTTTGAGGAAGGTGAATTATTAGGTAAGATTGATTAATGGAGCTGAGTTGACACATACATGCATATTCAGCATATCATACCAAATTCTATACCCCAACGTAGACTTCCGGGTATTTGTCATCTCCTACACCATCCATTAAACCATCATTGACTCCTTTCAAGAATCGTTGGAAGAAGCTGTTCAGGTAAGCTCTTTGAATGGCCATACCTCTCGTCCCGTTTAGAGGGCCGAGGGGTTGGGCGGCGTCGGGTGGAAAGGCAGAACCATAAAACTGCCTCAACAATGGTACATCCAAGAAGTTATTGTGTTCGACACCAGTGATCGCATATTCGCGCTTAAAGCCGCGGAGGTTATTCCACCCTTCGGCCCAGCTTGCATCATTAGTACGGTTATGGCTCTGCGCGGCGAAGACGAAAAACGGGGCATCGGTTCCTAACTGCACCGAAGTACCCTGGAATGAGCCATCCAAGTTCGATCCTGCAACAAATCGCGTGTCGTTGGCCGTAACTCGTAAAGCTGTCGCACCGCCAAGCGAATGGCCATACACGCCCACCTTATCCGTTCGCAATCTCGTCTTCAGACCAGGGATCTTGTTGGTGACTGTGGAATTAGACAGAGCGTTCAGGACGGATATCATGTCAGCAGCGCGGATGTCGACATTCGCTACAGTGTTGGAAATCGAGGCGTTCACAGCGTATACGATGCGTCCATCGGGGTATTGAACAATGCCGGTCTCGTAAGGGTGATCTATCGCCACAATATTCCATCCGTAACTCGCGATCTCTACTAAAGTGTCGCTGTATAGGTATTTTGATCCTCCCAACCCGGGTGAGAAGATCAGGACGGGTAGTTGTGGTTGGGTTAAAGGCGCGTCAACACATGCTTGTGTAACGATATTCTGGAGAATACCACTCGGAACTCCCGGAGTAGTTTTTTCATAGAAAGACGCGACGGCTGGTGTGAATTGTATCGCATGCTTGCATTCTGCGCGAGGTCCCGGGTAAGCAGCTGCACCGACCGGGTAATATAGAGCAGCAACAAGGTCTCGCGGCTTAGGCGTTGGCGCGTATGGATCTTGACGCGAAGAGTCGACTATTTCGATATTTGTTGTTCCCACAGTATACGGACCGGTCGGCGGGGGCGCGGTAAAATTGCCCGCCTTAGCGAGGGAGGCGAACAAGCCAAGGTACAAGAGACTGGATACCATGTTGAGGGATTGCTCAAGTGAATTGAGGTATGAATTGCAATACCGTGAACGAACTTGGAAATCGTCCTGGCATTATAACAATTCTCTCTCCTTTTATTTATGTTCAGCTACTCTAGTTGCATCTTGGAAATGAGGCTTGCTCAGCCCAACTAAGCCTCCACCATGATGTGGATATACTACATCCTTTCCGAGTAAGCAAGGATAATACGACGTATCGCATTGTACCTTTGACGTACGAAAACTACCTAGGTATGCGTTCATTTAAGCTACGTCGTAATGAGAGAAACAATTCGAAATGGCCTATACTTGAGGGGTAAATAATGCTATTCCAAAGAGAATATGATTGAGTATGATTCGTAATGAAGACCATGCGCGGAAGCGTTTCCGCGTCGCAGAGCTACGTAATGCTAATTAAAATAAAGGGGTTGAAGGATCGGCTTCACGCCTAGGTATGTAGATCCGTACCGAGAATGCTAGAATACGAAGGATTTAAAGACATCTAAAAGAGTACGTACCTACCTAAATGAATAAATAAGCTTAAATTAGAATAGCCGCTAGAGCGAGGGTAGTTACAATTCGGATCTTTAAATGTTGATGAATGCACCAGGAAATCTTCAAGAAAGCTAAGTTCCGGTTTTGACTTGATGCGTTTAAGTCAGCTTATATAACAGTGACCGAAAGAAATGGCTTAGGTAAGTCATGGCTTGAGCAATGAATTACTGACATAATTACTGACTCATGAGATAATGAACTTATGTAATATAAGACGAAAAGCCGACTTCCATAAGAAGTGACTTACATAAGGAATGACTTACATAAATGATGACTAATCCTAATCTCCTGATATTCAAGTATTAGTTCATTATGTTATTCGATGTTAATATAAGCTTTGATGAATATCTTAGAATCAGAAAAGTAGTCAATGATATTGGTAAGAAAGAGGAAATTGATCGGGAATTTACGAGCTTTATGTTATGATAGTATGTTCCGATTCGAGGCAAGTCCTAGGGCTCTTGATAACTACTCTGACTTTTCTCTTGGCATTTACCTTGCGAGTTAAGTAACTAGAGAGTTTCATATAATTTCACATACCCAGGTAGGCATCATTGAGACGTGGAACTAGAGTAGATGGTACCCCTTAATACGATGCATATCACATAGGTATGTGTTACATGTCATACGCGAGAATGGAACGCCCAGCGTTCTTCCTTGTATTTCATCGGCTATGATCGATACTGAACTATCCATCATCACCAAGCTTTTGTTCTTCTCTTTTTTTTCGTGCTTCATCCCCTCCTAATTCTATTTATTAGGAAAGGTTCCGCCTTTGATCAAGTTTCTGTTGCAAGGAGTCCAGCACCCATCCATTCATGTTCTTCGACATCCATTAATCATTGTTGACTTGATGGAAGCCGGACTTTGAGTTTGGGAAACTGTGGGTTTATGTCGGTCATAGTTCCCCAGTAAGTAGTAGCACCCTACTTTAAGACGCGACACAAATCAGAGTGCCGTTCTGGTCCTCACAAGCTAAGAAGCATAACATGTCAGCGTCTTTAAAGAATCTAATATCTAATATTAAGGGATAGCATACTTCCAGAGACCGTCTTGCAAGTGTTGTTGGGGTTTTCACAATACTTGCAGCTGCTCCCAGCATGGTGACTGCAGTTGTTGGGGCAGTTACAGGCGGAAGCTATAACACAGAAGGAATTAACATCATGGACTTTTCTTCATTGCAATTTTAGGCGATACATACTTGGATCAGGAGCGATCAATGCGCCCAGTACATCACGGGCTTCGTTGGATGAGGTGTCAATAGCAACTCCAAAGACCTGGCCAGCCATGAGGAGGGCAACGGCGGAAAAGATGGTGGTAGTGTTGAAAATCATTTTCGTAAAGATATGTATATCTGTATAGTATCAGAGTTGGTGGTGTCTGCGTGGTGGTGGTTGATGAAGTCAATCTTTCAGTCTCTAGAAGTTCGCGAGAAGCATGACTTTATACTTTTCCATCCCACTGAAGTCTCTTCGTCCCAGAATTTACGGCACCCCTTTTCCTCTCTTTGGCGATGAGAAGGTCTCGCGACTCAAAGCCTCAATAGTCCAAAGGGGTATGATCGAGATCATAACCCATCTGCATGAGAATCCATGTCTGACATGACTTATTGCACCTGAGGATTCAGCTGAATATGCTGTGTATCCGAATCTGTGCCATCTCGTACTACGGGGATAATGTGAATGAGCACTTTTTAAGCGGAAATATCTTAAAATATCCCAGTCGTTGTAAGAGTAGGGATCATTTTAGTCCTTGATAAGGGTATATGTTGTTGCGAGAAGGTTTCTAACCGGCATATTCCGCGTGGCTCTATAGTCTCTAATACGGAAAACCTATATGGCGCTTAGTATCGAATACACTTACAGCCAATTACGGCTATTATAAACAAATAACCACTGAATACCATGGTTCTTGAGCCAAGCGGATCGTAAAGGAAACGTTGTTAAAGGCGAACATGAATGCTCACCATATGAATCTGATCAAGCCAATCCAGCTCAGGGTGAGCAAAGGATCGATTTCATGCATTTTGTGTGATCCTCTTCTATATATTGGCTAAGCTAAGGCGACACAGACTGCCAAATTCAGAAGTGAGATGCGGTCGTGGTTCCCAAGTCCTATAGCAGCAGTCTCACCAGCCCTGGTGTTGGAAGTACCCCTGTCTTCGGTTTGAAACAAGCGGCGTACTTAGCAAATTTTCAGTTGAACAAGAGGATGGGAACATGGAAAGCAGCCGTGGCTTTAAAGTACCTAGCTAAGCATTGCGTACGTAGGTAGATCATTACTGGTTACGATTGAGACTGTATTTGGGGTCCGATAAACGTTTTTACCCGTCAATCTGACTTGTGATGACTGTATTCCCTTTTAGAGGCAAAGGGCGAAAAGTGTCCGATAGGTATCAGTGGCGGGGAGTTATAGATGTAACAACTCACTATTGAATAGGTATTTTTGCAATGGCGTGAGTTGGGAGCATTTCACTGCAACGGCGAGGTGCTCAAATCAATCCAGTTGCAGTTTGAAATATGGATACAGGAAAGAATCAACGCAGACATGATAAAGTTACTCCAAACGGAGCGCATGGTGGAATGTGATGTATGCTGTGCTTCGGAATTCGGCACGCTCGGTTCGGAACGATCGGAAATCGACCCGCCACAGAATCATGGATGCGTAGGTGGAGCCACCGGAGCTGATGAAACCAGCATAGTGATTGGTTAGATTCCAAAAAGCAATATCTGAAATTCATATTTAATCCTTCAGAAACTAGTCCCAAGCTGCATTGTTCATGCGTTGGTAGCTCAATACTAAGCCCTCACACTACGGCCGTGAACATTTAGTTCTAAAATCTTGTACTTCGTCGAGTGCGCTATAATTCGATCAAGACTGCCACGGTGTCGAAAACCGTACGTTTGTTCGATACCCGCCTTTTCAAGTTGAAGTCGCACAGAAACTCTAGTAGCTGAGCTAATCAATGCCATGCCAAATTCATTACCAAAAACATCAATCAGCTGAGGTAATCAAGCTACCACTTACAGTGCTTACATAAGAAAGGGGTTGTGCTTATATCATCATTGTAAAAGCTCCTATGAATGTTTCTGGTAAGTATTCGAAAGATAATACTATCACTTAAAATATGGTATATCATTTCTTATCTTTGTATATAAACCTACCTGGGTAGGTAGGCACCGATTATTTAAATATCTACATATTATTTCCTTACCAACTATCCCATATCCTTTTTAGCGATCCCTTGCTCTTCGTCACTTGTATTTTGGTCTTTTATAGATGAAGAAGCAGTCTTGTTCGAGCCCCCACCGAGTCCTTTGCGTCTCATCTGTGGCCTGATCCATAAGAACTTCAGTGGCCTATATAGCAACAATGTCATGATGACAATACTAGCTAACACCAACCAAAACATGCCCTCCCCAGGAACAAACTTTCCAGGCATCGCTAATATGGCCGCGACAGTAGAGAAAGGGAGATAGATTATCGTAACTTGTGTTAGTGTAGTAATGCTATGGCTTTCTTCTTATCCCTGTCTTGCCTCCTTAATCCCCGTACTTCCCGATAGTCGCCGAAATTTAGTCGAACCCTTGCTGTATGCATTCAAGATCACGTATAACTGGATTCTTCTCATTGAAATTCCACTTCTCGAACTCCCTTTTAGTTTCCTCCAAAGTTTTATGGTCATTCGTGGAATCCTTTTGGTGTGTGAATAAATCCTTCAACATCTTTTCTGCAATATCGAAACTCGGTATATCTTCTTATCTAAGTCGTATTCGGCTGAGATCCCGCTGCATATATCCTTGCACTAGGTAACTGCCATTGCTTCGAGATCATTCGACCGATAGCATGATATGCGTCTTCCGTAATACTTTCGCCCTCCACATCACAGCTATCATTTAGGTGACTGAATAGATCGAATACGATAGTAGTGCGGGAGAAATATGGGTTGCACATAGTGAATACCTACGTACTTAGGTAGACATGTAAGCCTGGAATGAAACAGCCCCTATTCATTCAAATATACCGCAAGCACGGCCGTGACAATACTCAGGAGTCAAGTAGATTTGCATTATCATCAAGCAAACCCAACAGTCCTGCGAGATAAAAACTCACGAAGCTCTGGTATGTAACTCATAGTGTAAATTATATTACATGGACAAGCGACGACGTAATACTGAAACATTTACTCTGTCTGACTTAGTGCATTGGAGTCATTTGCAAGGTGAAATAGTACATATATAGGTTACTTTATGGGTAGCTAATACAATAGAACTTCGTCACGACATTTTAGATATCTATTACCGCTTTTTCCAAACTCCCTTTCCACCCAATATAAAGGCTTACACGTGAATACTGTTGTGAACTCTTTGAATCCTCAATCCTATGAGATGAGATCTTCTCCGTGGTACCCTAGTAGATATCTATAGGGAATTTTGATTTATCCTAACTACTGAATAAATTGTGACAAGATATTTTTTCGTCCCAACACTATCACGACCAAGTGAGTTTGAAAACATCCATAGATTTTCGCTTGATTCTGTACTACATCATTGAGTGACGACAGTAGCATCAAAATTACCTAGGTATATATGCCACTTCAACGTATCGATCTTGACTTTTCCCATTCTCCATCATCAGCACCCCCTATCCACTCTTCTCGATCTTGGCATACCTTCGTAAGACACAACCCCCCCAAAGGAAGCGATATATCATGGATTCCTCAAATATGCCACCTGGCCACCCTCGATATGGTAGCCTTCGCCCTTCTGGCCAAGTAAAAAAACAAGATATTCGCGATGATATGTTCGATGGGTCTCTAAGCCCAGACGCCCAAGCATTCGTCGACTATTTCGAACGGGGTCCGCACAACTTTCCTATCGGGATTAACACCGACGACGTCTACGGTATCCCGACGCCCCAATACTTCCAAGGATGGGACCAGGAAGTCAAGCAGGAACAACTCGGAAATCAGTCACTTGGACACATTGCTGGAACGATTGAACCTTCCGAAAATGCCAACAACGCTGTAGCAGTTCGCCGCTCTGGGCGTCATTCTATGGCGCCACGAGATTCATTCCCGAAGAAAATACCACCAATGACACAACTTGCGACCGACTTCAAGGATATTCCTTCCATACCAGGCGACGTTCCTCTCTGGTGCCCCTGCTGTGACCGTTTACTTCTAGAAGAGTGTTTCAAGGCAGCTCCAGCAAGCCAAGTCCCTATGGAAACGTGTGCTGATTGCAGAAAGGAGCGATTTCAGGTCCCGGCGGGCTTAAAGATCTGCTGGAGTGACCCTTCCGAGTATAAAGGATGTGGAAGATTGTTACCACTCGACCGTTTCTCTGGATTCCACAATCACGAGACCAACACGGGAATCTTTTGTCGCGATTGCAGAACTTTCGGACACAGCCGAGCGAGGTTTGAGGGAAGATATACCTACAAAAAGTAAGAGGTGACAAGTATGATGGAGAAGATTCATAACTGTATTTGGGATTGGGTAGTTTTAGACAACATTTACTAATTAGAAAGCTACCACAATGGGAGTGTATGAAAATTGGTAGATAAGTAGATAATCAAGGCATCATTTTTGATAATCGCATCCAATATGTTTAGAAACTTAAACGAGTGTTAATTAAGCCATCTTGACAGAGTGTTGAAGGATTTTACTTAGCTTCCTCGGTACATACGTATTCTTGAAGCACGCGCCTCGTAGATGGGCAAACCACAAAGTGCCAGGGCACTCGGGCGGGGACACCAGAATCATTCTAGGGTTCTTCTCATTGCCTAGTTCAAAGTCCCTTCTCGTATGTAGCATGTTAAATCGAGATTCCATTGGCGGCAATGAGATTCCCAGTTTCGTAGTATCGTTTCTACTACATTAACTCGCCCCACCTTATGGAAATGATAGTCCATAGCAAGTTCCACAAGTAGTCTTGCCCAGTCATACATGGGTTCATAAGCGAATCGCATATAGTCTGGACCGGCAGCATCTTCAAACAGCTGCTTCAGCTCACGTGCTTCCGGCGAAGTAGGGCCGTCGATGACTGCGCGAGAAAAAGTTTCGTTGTTTTCGGCTCGCATCCAAAGCCATGAGGGTGGAACACAAACCATAAACATAGGAGCAAAAGTGGCAGTATCCCAGTCAGTAATGGCTGATATAATAGGCGAGTCTCCATGGGCATGTCTATCGACAAAGATATTATCATAGTCGAGCTGCATGTGGGTTAAGCAAATGGGCATATTATCAAACAACCCTAGGTCATTCATATCTGATGCCATTTGGATTAACCTGTCCCTTATTCCAGCATTGACGCCGCTTAAAGGGCACGAGGACCAATGATGGAAACAAGCCTTAAGCACTTGGAAGGTACTTTCAGTAGTAACAGAGCCGTCGTGAGGTACTTCGACATGTAGATTAGGGAAGACTATAGAATGAACAAAGGTACGCGTACAGGAGCAACCGCTCCCTGAGCATGGGGCAACGTCGCCGGCGATAGGACTTCGAACATTCAGCATATTTCTGTAGATAGCGCCAAGCTCGCGAGCAAGCTTGCACTGCGCCGCGTGATTGAGGTAGCGGTGCTCTGAAACTAGCTTACCACCGGGGAAGCGTTCTTAGACTATGTATGGAGATCTCAGACAATTGTTACTTGTGTGATCGAACGCGATGATCTTTGCTATAGGGATATCGGTGTGTTCTCTTATAAAACGCAAGATGGCAACATCACGATCCACGCGCGCCCAATGATCGTCAGGGATGCGTAGAATAGTCTTCACTGCTGGTAAATTGGCCGCAACGTTTTCTTTCCGGACGATGCCAATTTTACGAACAAACGGGTCAAAATCTTGTGACTTAAGTACTATATCATCACGGGCCGCATTAGGCCATATAGTAGTGGTTGCGAGTTCCAAGATGCTGGACTGGAGCGCAAAGTATGATTCGAATCCTTGCCTCGGATCCTCTTCAATGCCGTCATATATAAACCGGCTCCAATATTTCACGACTCTAGGTCGATCTATTATTTTTGCTTATTCTTGTAAAGTTTGCTCGTATATAACAATAACTTTAGGTTATCTTGGAATCCTCGGCTCGAGGCGCGCAGTGTAAGGAGGTATATATACAAGTCCGCGTGTCTAGAAGCACGAGCTCGTCATTTCAGCGATTACGGTCTAAGACGACGTCATAAACAGACTCTTTAAAAAGACCAACTCAATACAAGCCTTAATAACGCTGTTCCAGCGGCATGCCGTTTCCTTGGTGTAAAGTATTACATGACGTCCACTTGATTTGGTTCGATTCGAACAATCTCCTTTACTAAACGGGTGTTGGGGGTAAGAGGGTAGTTATATTCGATGACTTGAGTGGTCGAACAGAGACGTCTAGAAAATTATCACCAACTTTGTTGTCGAGGGCCTCATTTACCCCACTTTCCCAATTCGGTGTTATTATTGTGGATCACAATAACTTTGTCCACACCAAGAACCTTGGAACTTTGTAGGTCCCGACTCCGAGTGTCTGAGAATTGCAAAGATTATCTATACTATTGTGATCTCTCTTTCTTCACATCCGGTGAAACAATCATTTAGTCTCCTGAGATTTTCCTCCTGACACTCTTCGGTACGTATTGACTCATCCCCCTTAATATCCCTTTGGAATTCTATGAGGGCTACACGGTCATACGCGCCCTTCTTTGTTTTTGAGGGTGCTAACAATAAAGCGCCGACTTGTATCCTGCCGCTATTTTCTAAAGAAGCCGAGAAGTCGGGTTTGTAAGCGACAAGTTCAATAGCAATGAGGCTTTCGAGCGCCATTCTCGGTTCGTCTTCTTCGGTATCGGCGGTAGCCACGCCAGTCCATCCATCTAAGTTTTGGAATGGTTTATTGGTTCTCGCTAGTTGCGCTATATCCGCTACATGTTCGGTAGCATTCATTGTGAAAATGTATTGTGACACACGCCACGCAAAATCGCGCACGGAACGTAGTGCCCGAGACCCGAAATTCAGCATTCTCCCGAGCCGGTCCAGCTTTGTTTCAATCACCCGGGAAATGCCAGATAATGATTCGAAAACCCGACTTGGTAAGAGTGCTTTGAGGATCCAATACATCCGCTTGAAAGGAGGAATACATAATCTCACCGGCGCGACTCTCCCATATAATCGGATTGATGCATCCCGGACCTGGCCGTAGGGTTCCGAGGTTGCAAGCTCACGGTTTTTCCCACGAACCTTCGCGACAATTATATGATAGGAATTCCCAGGCCCGGGGTGTCGCCATCGAAACCACGCGTCGACCGGCCCCGACCCAGATGCCCAACTCCAAGACGGCGCAACGTACGGCTTATCGCGGAAGCGTCTTCCAGCGTGTGTAGTATGAGACCATAAAAGTTGCAGAATCAAGTCCTGCGTCCAAAGACCGGCTATATAACTGCCAAATACTCGTTGAGGCATTCGACTGGCAACACTGGCCAGTGCGGGTAGCCGATCTGTTTTGAATGTGAAATCGGCAGCGGCATACTTCGACACAACATCGTTCCATGTTGTCCATGCTTTTTTAACATCCAAGTCTTGATTCGTGTCTGGAGGCAAATAACCCCCACCAGACTCCGTGATAGTAGCAAATTCTCCAAGTCCTCCTTTGATTGAGTCATAAGGAACTCTACCCCAAGGACGACTATCGTGGGGTAATAATATGTCGCATTCGCACGCAGTGCCGGAAAAACATTCGAACGAAATCTCTCCCGGTCGGAAGTGAATAATCCTAGAAGCTAATAGCCGTTCCTGAAAACACCATCCTCTACCCATCAGACTAACAGAAGTGGCGGGATCTTCGCTGTGGGTGAAGTCTCCTCGTACTAGAGTATGGAACTTTTCGCCGGAATGACCCTCGTGGGGAAGTTCGTAGAAGTTATCGCGCTCGAGAAAACAACCATGAACCGGAGATGGGGATTTAACGTCGACGTGTGCTGCTATGGTGAAGTAGGATTGCCTGTAGATATTGCCCATCTGGACTGACTGTTCTTGCCAATCTTTCTTGTCATCTTGTATTATACAAAGTGAGTCTATCCACAGGTAGCGAACTTTCAGCCATCTTGCTATCCGAACAGCATCGCGTAACGTAGGGGATAGCTCTTCGAGGCGGATGGAAGTTCCCGTTCGCTTCAGCCGATCTCGGGTCATCTTCAACGGCTGCGAAAACTGCCAACAATGACTTAATGCGATATACGGTGACGGCTCGGTGACGTCTTGTTCTAGGTAGATAGTATCATCCTCATGCTCCACGTTCACGAGCCTCTTAGGCATTTTTCTAGGGGTGAGTGCCCCGCAGTAAGGATGCTCTTCCGCGCAACGGCGAATCCAATTTCGTGCAAAATCACGATATCCATCATTCAAAACGCTCCGTGGTGAATATTCAAGCTGGCCAATCATGTCCCAAGGATTTAGCTTATCTAATAAGTAACCGGTGAGTTAATTGGTTGAAAATTTATCGAGTCGAGAAAGGTACGTACTGAAAGGAGCGAAGAGTTGGTAGAAGAGCACACTATTGCGCGAGAAAAACGTAGTTCCCTCGCTTTGCGAAGCATTTCGTACCACGATATGAACTGATACATGCTTCCCAGGCGAAAATTTAGCATGCAGGTAGAGTGACTGAACGGCATCCGTCATTGCCCTCATAGAATTTCGCTCAGGATCAATTTTTGCGCTGGTGTTCCATGAGAAGATAAATGAGTGTAATAGTACTTCGCACGCCTTACAACCCCGCCTTGCTTGTGTCGCAACTTCGAACAATGGCTTGTCTATTTCGTAGAGGGCGAGGCTATTATCGGGCTCTTCTTTCACTCCTAACGAGAAGCCGAAGGGCTCAATCGAGAAGATCGTATCTTCCTTTTTGGTGATGCGGGGTGCTAAATCGGGATCAAAATTGCGACAAACCAGGCATGTGTCCGAAGAGATATTCTCTTCCTTTTCCAGGTCTCTTACATGTTTGCCAGACATTCCGCCACAAGTTAATACATCCAAGATGGTTTAGAAAACAGCTTTAAGTCAACGCCTTCGACTTCGCGTATATGTTCACGTAAAGAAAAGCGCCATCATTTCTATCCGAATAAGTACCTAGGTACTTATATGCCCGCGTGGGTCCAGCCATCATTCCTGAATTAGGATGGATTGGCGATGATTGATAGCTGAAAACAAGAAGCTAGGATAGATCGATTGGTGGTTAATAAAAGATAATTAGAGGGGAAAGAAACTAAGACAACGCTTCTGGGGGGCACGGATTTATATCATACCACTGGAAGTTTTCCTGCACAACCCCTTCCACTATAATAATTCACGTCTAGGTGTAGCTAGCGACTTATTATACTCAATTGAATTGTTCAAGTTTTATACCTTATTATTACTTCCATCAATTGAACACATGTTCATCATCGTCACTACATTTCCCCATATACAATACTACTCGTACAAAGCACTCTTGCCCATTTTTACCCCACCAATTGATCGTGTTCGTGAATCATTAGGCATAACAACTCAACTCAAACCATTTCATCCCCTCTCCGCGGAGCGCCACTACCCACCGGCTTCCTATGGAAACCCGTCACACCACCATGTGCATTCGTAGCATGCGCACCACCACCAAAGCCATTTGCAGCACCAGCACCCCATCCAGCGCGTCTCGTGAAGAGCGCATCCATAAGCTCAACGCCATCATATGTGTATAAGCAAGCCTGTCCTCGGTGTAGGGGAATGTGGTTCCAGCGCCAATCCCAGATCGATGCGTAACACATGCGATATGCCGAAAACGCCATAACAGTGCCGATAATGCCGCCTGCTACCACATCGTACCAGTTGTGGAATTCGTCAATCGTCAAAGCACCCGCGATGAGGGTCGCGCCGAGTACTGGGGCGTAAATGGCGACAAGCTTCCACATAGCGGGGTGGTAGTTAGCAAAGACCTTTAACTTGGCGTTTAGGTACAAGTATAGGTAGATAAAACCGGCAAATGCAGCGGTGCTGTGACCTGAAGGGAATGACTCGAGGGAATCGTTGATTTCTTTCTCGTCACCGGTGCAGATCTCCTTCGTGTAGTAGATGCTGTTGAAACCAGCAGCATTGTAACCAGCGCCTTTTACACCCGGCGCGTTGCTTGCGAGAGTAATGTCGGGTTGGCAGACAGCTAGGAAATGCGGGCGCAAGCCACCAATCAGCCATTTTAGGAATACTTGAAATACGGCCGCTGTTATTAGTGAGTATAGTAATCCGATAATCGCGTTGTTGACATCCCAAAATGAGCGCACTCGAATCTGCATCAACAAGATAATGACGATCGGGATGACGGCTGCTAGGAATGCTGCTAGCCAGATAGGAACAATTTCCTTTCGCAGCGGGTATGCGAATTCGGGATAGACAACTTCGCCATCGGAGAAGGTCACGGCGAAGGATCGAGTGGGAGCTGGATGCGCTTCGTATACCTAAGCTCATTATTAGTTACCCAAACAGGCGATTATAACATTGAGGGGAGAGAACATACACCAAGCCCAATAGCACCCATGCAAATCATAGTAATAATATCAATCCATGTGACTTTCAGCCACTGCCCGAAACTCGGTCGGACCGCCATAGGATAACCTACGGTATCGTAGGCACGTCGATCTCGATGGTGTCCATTAACATTGCCGGCCCCAGCCCCAGCTCCAGCGCCGTCGGCGCGACGACGGTTGAAGAAACCCATTTTCCTTAGATATTACTTGGGTGATGTTATTCGCTTTAACTTCAATAGACTCCTGATAAGGGTATAACTCGAACTTCGCAGAGCGGCACTAAGGGCTACGGCGGCAATGTGAAATTTCTGGGGAATTCACAGCAGAGCCAATGAACTCTACTCTCCTCACTCGTCCTGACAATGTCTACAGAACCTTCATCACGTTGGTTGTACGATGGCATTTTAATATCAATGTGGTAGTGATTCAGGAATTGACGTCATGATTAAGATTGTCAACTGTAACATGGGCAGAACGTAAACAAACGACAATTCGAGCCAGTTTTCAAGGTTCGGCATAACAGTTCGTGTTACATGAACGGCTCCAATTCAGATCCCCTATGCTAAGCGAATCCAATCAACACCTATTAGTTCGACGGATTGAGGCCTGGAATCGTGATGCGTCGGGTTTTGTTAGGTAAGTCGAGTCATGGTGTTGTATTAGTTGTAGAAGTTAGTCCCATTCATTCAACCAATCTGATTCGTTATCCTAAAGTCTGAACGTCATGGATACCACAAAACTTGGCACGACTTGGCGAATGCTTGTCGTTATTGCCCAATCGGGTAATTGGCGATCTTGAAACAACATCCTTTATGACCGTTACAAGAAGAATCTTCCAGTTGTTTGTCTTGATATTATTCGTTGAGATCGTTGGTTATAGACGCGGTGTTATCATATATACCATGTATTATCCTGTGTTTGATCGAGGGACACGGCAGGATAGCTAGGATCGGTGTAGTCCTAATCTAAATCCCGGCAAAGCGACGCCATGACTGATGCATCGATTTTGAGATTGAATCCATTCGGGAAACACGGCACATAGTAAAAAAGTTGGCCGAATTGTCGTATGAAGGTATTGGCGCCCCTGAGTGATTACGATTCAAGCACAGCAATCGGCCCCTAACCGTTTGAAATAGTGCGCTTAGTCTTGAGTGAGTACCTAAGTACCTAGGTAGGTATAAGAACGGACGTCATCCAGTTGGAACGTTAAAACAAAGTGACGCCGTAGCGGCGGTCCCTAGACGCACCGCCAAACTCTGATATGTGGGCGGCCCAAATGCCTGGGACTTAGGTAAACTCAAAATCTTACCTAGGTAGCTCTAAGAAGTCTAGAGATATAATATTGAGGTGCTTACATAGATGTTAGGATTGTTCGTATTTTTAATTGGGATAGAATGTGCAACCACCCCTTTCCTGACAGATAGATTAGTCTTACTACCTTTTTCAGGGCGATGCATCAATCCTAGTATTGTGGCCTGCAGATATTGTCCGGGTACACTGCCGCCGCCCGTCTTGGCTTGGGTAGCACAGGATCAATGCTCACCGAAATAATCTGAATAACTTTTCAATTGTCCTGAATCTTAATTCTACTGTACAAGTATCTCTAGTCAATGGGATATCTTCTAGTCATGAATACATGAGCAAGGTGTAGCGGAGCCGTCGATGCGGCCCTTTTCATCGGCACCAGGCCAAATCGAATATGAATCTTTTCCCTTATCCGCACGGCCCTTTGGTGCCGCGAAATGCTCGCTCAATCCCTCACTTAAAAACTCCGAACCCAAACTCCGACGTGAAATTGAGGGATGGTTATTCCTACCATGCTGTGTGACCGCCGTCAATAACCATGTTATTTCCCGTCATGAAACTGCTGGCGTTACTTAGCAGGAACAGCGCAGCACCCTTAAACTCGCTTGTTTCCGCCAATCGGCCCACTATAATACGTTAGAATAAGCTATCGCACAATTGAAGAATATGGAAGGAATCGTACTCATATTTTCACTTTCCCACTTCTCGCGCAGTCCGGGGACTTCTTCAAAGTTCTTAAGCACCATAGGTGTCAAGATATGACCCGGACTGATGCAGTTGACTCTGATTCCGCCCGTCCCGTCTTTTCGGATGGGGCTCCACTCCATCGCAAGGTTCCGGGCCAATTGGACGACCGCAGCTTTAGAAGAATTGTATACCTGTGATCGAAGTTAGAGCCACATATCTTTGCGGGAAGAGAGTCTGGGTTCACATACGGGGGAAAGTAGTCCTTTGTTAGCGATACTGCCGGACATACTGGCGATGAAGCACATGCTGCCGTGGATCTTGTACTTAAACATCTGGCGAGCCGCGCTCGTGGCAGTCATCATGACACCCGTGTAGTTGATATCCATCATTCGGTTCACTTCTTCCTTAGTCCATTCTATGGCAGGGGAAAGATGTTGAACGCCGGCCGCGGCGACGATACCATCAAGTCGTTGATGCTTATCCGCAATTTCTTCGATAGTTCGGTCGAGCCCCTCCGTGTCTTGTACATCTTGTTGTCGATAGTGGAGTGAACCTCCCCACTCGTCAGCTCGTCTCGCAGCTTCGGACCAATGACTATCCGCTTCTGGTTCGCGATCGAAACAATAAACTATGATATGGCGTCTTAGTACATCGAATGTTGAGGTCAGTGTTATGCGACAACGCGGACATACCCTTTCCTCCTGTCTCTGCTAACGCCTCTGCTAGCGATAAACCCAAGCCCCGCGCGCCACCAGTTACGATAAAGACCCTTCCGCTTAAGTCAAAATCCGCTAATCGCCTTTGACCTATGTTTTCGTTTGGGCTCGGTGCGATACCAACGGCTGGGTTTTCTCTCGACTCTGGAGGCTTCGGAATTGTGTTGGTCTTCCGACCAAATTCGGCAAGTGCGGTAGGTGTTGGTGCCGCCGCGGCGGGTGTTGAAGAATGAACGTTTCTAAGCTGAGCAGTTGAAGTAGCCATTCTCGTAGTTTTCGCGAAAGTAGACGATGCTCGTAAACACTGTCTGCCGAGGGCTCTCGAACAGAGCGACATGGTTAAATACGTTTTCCAAGCTTGTAAGTAAAAGTCACGATTGGTAATGGTAACGAAGATCGCATGTAGCGTTCAATCCTAAGTACATAAATTACGGGCGCCTGTTATATAAAAGGCACTGGGCTTACGGTGTACAGCGATCGGATATAAATGTCCGTAAATGGAAGTTCTGGTTGGATCGTGACTTGAACTGATGTCAGCTTGTTAAAGAGAATGTCATACAATGTCACTGCTTCCATTCACTCAAGAGGTTCGAATCTCGCCAAAATGGAGCTAAACCCCGAGCAAGTGCCCAAGCGAAGCTGATCCAGTGGCTCCGGCATCTTTCCAGCGCCTTCCCGCTTGTGGCTCCCATTGCAGCAAGCAACTCAGCCCGCCGGCGGCGTCTCAGACAGATTGATCACCGATACCGAACGGGCATCATGGAGCTTTACCCAGCTAGGTGCCACCATGCGCATCTGTCTCGAAATGAAGACGCAAGATCTGACGTCGGACAAGACGCGAGACATGGAATTGTCGTCGATTTCTTGAAATCCCATTAAACGGATCCATTGCGATGCCTCGCTAAATCAGGGTCTACGGCAAGGATTCCTAGTGAATATGTATCGCTTATCCCACATCCAAACGCCTGTGTAGGAAATAAAAGGTGTCAATCTGACAGTGACGTGGACGGGGGTCAAGGATGTATAGAATTCCGAGCGAAGCTTCTCCAGGGCCGTCAGGGCTAGGATCTTTACAGTTGGTATAGTGTCTTAGCCAATGGAAGGTCTAGATTTCTAGCACCTAGCAGGGAAATGGACCCAATCGAGTAGATGCCCCCACTGACGGATCTTGCAGTTAGTCCCAGCTGTACGTTTCCAATGCTGGTTAAACTGTACGTCATCTTTCGGAGTAAATGCTCCTGCAACTTCAAAATTGTTGGAGTTTTTTAAATGAATGTAAAAATAAAATGCCAAAGAGGCGGAGTGTGTAAGCGATATATTAAGGTATTTATTGATCAAGGTCCTCTAATAAGGGCTGTATGGTAAAGCCTAAGATCAGCACAACAAGGAAGGCGTGGGAGAGGATTGCTATAGGTTTGATAGAGAAAGAAATGGATGTTATTGAGGTGAAGTTCTAGACTTACGATGGATCCCTTCGCGGAGAATAACCTGGGCATTAGAAAAATACCCCGCACAGTATAAAGCGCACATGCCTTGTATGTACCCGTCGTATTGATGTACAACCAGTAGTTGACATCATGTTGTTCAACATTCATCAGTCACGATGACTTCAAATCGACATACCTATTCCCAATAATTCACTTCTTGTTGCCTCCGCTACGGAAACGTGTTCCGATTGGATCGATAGCATTAAGACCAGGTGAACCGAAATATGGGTCCGTACTGAGGCCTCGTAATCACTTCCATAGAAGTTCTATCGTGGAATTTTTGCCTTTTGAATTTTGTAATTTCTTCCTCTACGTACGGAGCTATGTCCGGCGGGGCAGAATCTAATCACTCTCTGGTTCGATGGTAGATGAAGGCCCGTTCAATCGTTACTTCAGGGTTGCCGGTTCCAATAAAGAACCGGGATACTGAGCT
This sequence comes from Hypoxylon trugodes, assembly GCF_022578975.1. Taxonomy (NCBI): domain Eukaryota; kingdom Fungi; phylum Ascomycota; class Sordariomycetes; order Xylariales; family Hypoxylaceae; genus Hypoxylon; species Hypoxylon trugodes. The sequence continues at coordinate 3,898,555 of NW_026250018.1, read as the reverse complement.
ACGGGCGATTTTCATCGTTACGAGTAATAGGGTTCATAAAGATACATCCGATGTTTAAATGATGAAGTCGTTAAGCGCGCGCGATAGCTTCACTGTTAGCTTTCCTTGAGGGCGTCTATGATGAGACAGAGTCGGATGAGTAAACATCTTTCTTCGAAGTAGATATTCATCCTGCCGTAAATTCGGAAATGCGTTCGTGAGAATCGTAGACGATGCAGGCTGCAAAGCTCGTACTTCCGGTAGTAGATGGTGAGGATCCAACTGAAAGCGAGTCCGGATAATCCAACATGAGTTGTTCTATACCCTCAGTCTACTATGATCAAGGCTCTGGGCGTATCAAAACATAAAACCATGCTTCATATTGATATCAATTGTTTTCCCACCAAACGCCATGCAATGCCCACGTTGTTAATCGACACCATAACCGATGATGCGTAGGTATTGAATCGTCCCATTCCCTATACACGTTACCGCCTACCGCCTCGTCCACCGCCCATCATGCCGCCCATACCCATGCTTTCCATCATTTTCTGCATGTCCATGCCGCCGGGCATACCACCACCGCCGCCACCAAACATTCTCGCAAGGCTTGCCATGTCTGGCATGCCACCGCCTCCGGCACCACCCATACTTTGGAGTCGTTTTTGCATGGCAGCTAATTGTTGGGCCTTGTTTCCTCCTCCCATAGCTTGTTGAGCTCGCTGCATGTTCTTCATGCTGCCACCCATTTTCTTAGCCATTCCTGCCATCATTCGTTGTTGTGTGAGTAAGTCTTCAACTTCTCGGACGCTAACCCCACTACCACGGGCTACTCGCGTCATTCGGGTTGGCTGTTCGATGAATATCTTTCCATCGCTGTCGAGTTCCTTCTCGGTCATGCTATCGCAGATATATATCATGCGCTTTAACCGAGCGCTTGACTCCTCATCATCCATACCCGCCATTCCAGGTAGATTCGACATACCGGGAATCATACCGGCCATTTTAGACAAAGGACCCATCTTCATAATATTGCTCAGTTGGTCTCGGAGATCTCGTATCGTAAATATGCCTTCGGTTATATGTTTTATCGTTTCTTTTTGATCCAATTTTAAAGATTGAACGTGCTCTACTAAACCTGCCATATCACCCATCCCTAATAACTTGTTGACGAATTGTTGTGGGGCGAACCGTTCTAGATCCAACATATGTTCTCCAGTACCAATGAAGACGATAGGGGTATGCGTCGCTGCAACGGCGGAAATGGCGCCACCTCCGCTTGCATGACCGTCAGTCTTGGTGATGATGATGGCTCCGAAATCTGCAGCTTCTTTGAACGCCTTAGCTTGTGCTTCGGCTTGCTGACCGATGGAGGCATCAAGAACCATAATAGTCTCGTCGGGCTTAACTGCTTCTTGAATATCCACCATCTCTTGAAATAGCGCAGATTCCTGTCGATGACGTCCAGAAGTATCCACGATAATAACCTCAAACCGCTCTTTCTTAAACTTTTCCACGCCTTCCCTGGCGACCTTCGCTGGATCTGTCTCGGTTAGGGAACCGTAGTATGGGATTTTCGCCTTCGTCGCATTTTGCTTGAGTTGATCGAAAGCACCGGCTCGGAAGGTATCAGCACAAACAAGACATGCGCGGAATCCTCTTGCTTGGTAATGCCGCGCGAGTTTTGTACACGTTGTCGTCTTTCCGGCACCCTGTAAACCGACGAACATAACAACATTCGACTTGCCCTTCTTGGGTTTAAATGGTTCGGCGTGGGGATCGACGAGCTTGACCAATTCATCGAAGACGGCTTTTTGGATTAATCGTTTCTTATTGACGCCGGGTGGAAGATCTTTGAAGTTGACCGTCGTGCTTATAGAGTTTTTCAATTTGCTTACGAGTCGCACGTTAACATCTGCTTCGAGAAGGGCGCCTGATATCTCATTTAACATGGCCTTGAAGGCCTGCGATGTATGTGTCAGTACACTCGGTCCAAGAAATTGCCCCACGTGGTGTAGGAGGGGGGTAATGAGAGGTGTACCTTTTCATCTAGGTTAGGCGCTCGAGTAACATCGTGCAAGGCGCCGCTAATGCGACGACCTAGATCTTGAAGAACCATTATTAGGTGTTGGCGGCTACCAAGCCGACAGAGATCCTAGAAATCAAGGTGTAGGTATGAATGTTAGTGATAAATGTATATGAGTGCCACTTTGAGTGGGAGGGAAGCTTTGAGTTAGACCAGGGTGTGCATTAAGGAAAATAAGATATTCCGATGCCCCGCATTTTAGAATCTGGATAGAAATATGCGCTTTACCTAATATGTACTAGCCTCCACCTTCCCACCTAACCAAAATCTACCTAGTGTCAATGTCTAGCATCTCAGCTTGTTACCTCCGTAGGCTCATCACCAAACTCATATGCCTACAAAATCATATCATGACATAATAGTATTTTAGGTTATCCACAAAACATATCACTCTTCTTATAACGGGAAACAATACTACGAGTCGGAATAGATCTTTCGAATCTACCACTTCAGTTTGATTAATGCGGGCTACTCAAACATGAAGCATCGAATGAATTAAGAAGTAATTAATCCCTTAGAGCTGAGGCTACGTTACTGCGTTTCATAGCGTAAATCGCATCCAACACGGAGTTGTTCGGGTTTAAGCAACTCTCTCCCGAGCGAGCGATTCCTTAATTAGGAGAAGAATCCCTTCTTGTTGGTCGTAACCGGAACCGCTATTGCTCCGAAAATTCCTACTATGACAAATCCCACAATAAAGGATGGAACAGTTGAGAAATCTGAATAGGGGCGAAATTCTCTTGCTTTTATTAGCACGGCGCACTAACATGACTTATACCTAGAAAACCAGCAATGGCCGATATATACCATATAAACTGCTGCTGCGTTTTACAACGGCATTAAGTCTACTTAGGTCCGCTAATGCCAGAACTGGAGCCGCTTCCTCACGAATGCATAGCGTTCTTGTTGGCTCGAAATACAACTGATGCCTCCTGATGTTTGGTTCTCGAAGCTTTATCGTTTATGAAAAAATACTACATACGCCCACCCACTCACGATGTGATCTATATAAGGGCTTTCGCCTCCCCCTTCTTCGAGATGTGGATAGTTCCGTAGACACAGCTAAGAATTCACTACTCAAGACTTAAGTACTCTAGTCATAGCCGACGTCCTAGCACCCGCCATGGCAGTCTTCAATGCGACGACAACGACCGATCAGGTCATCGACGCCTTTAAATCACAAGTCAAGGGGCGTACATTCGTCATCACCGGTGCCGGAAAACCTAGTATCGGTAGTCAGATGGCCGTCGCTCTTGCAAAGGCTTCACCGATGCACATTCTAATCGCATCGCGAACCGCCAGCAGAGTTGAAACAGTTTTGAAGGAAATCACCGAAATCGATAGCTCTATTAAGACGACCTTCGTGCAGGTTGACTTAACCGATCACGACTCGGTCCGACGAGCAGCCAAGGAAATTCAAGCGGCAGCACCCAAGATTGATGTGCTTATTAATAGCGCTGGTATCATGGCTATCAAGGAGTTTACCGTGGACAAGCAGGGCATCGAACTACAGCTTTCCGCCAACTACGTTGGACATTTCCTCCTGACGAACCTGATCATGCCATCCTTGCTAGCCGCCAGCCCAGCCCGAGTGGTCAACCTCACCGGCTCAGGCTACCGCATCACCAAGTTCCGCTTCGACGATTGGAACTTCTCAAACGGAAAAGAGTACGAGCGATGGACTAGTTATGGACAGGCAAAATTAGCTAGCATCCTTTTTACCTATGGCCTTACCAAACGTCTCAAAGACCGCGGTATCACGTCAACCGCTTGCCACCCAGGTTACAACGGCGATACACATCTCGGCGACCACCTCACATATGATGACTACGGCGAGGTACCCGATATCATGAGACGTAATATGGGCATGGAATGGGAATGGGAAGAGCCCCGATTTAAGACGTTCGACCAGATTCCCACCACCTCGCTCATCGCAGCTTTGGATCCAGAACTTCCAGCCAAGTCACCCGCCTACTTACAGAATAGTCAAATTCACGAGACGGATGAGCATGCAAGAGATCCCGAGGGTGTCGAGAAGTTGTGGAAGCTTAGCGAGCAGCTTGCTGGGCAGAAGTTTGAATACTGAAAAGTCAACCCCAGCCTTGTATGTGGCTAGCTTACTAAGGCAGCGAATAAATACCAACATCAAAAATATAGCACTAAGCGCTCCCACAAAACATTCCCTAGGACCAATTTCGGCCTTTTTAATGAAAAGATATGACGTGCATATAGGGTTCGGATGTTCCTTACCCGGCCGCGTTCCCGTCACCCGGGCAGGGTTTGTTGACACCTACGCGGGTAATTTAAAGTTATTAAACGGATGAACACCTGCGGTACCACCAACTGGCATCGGCTATATAAGTCTAGAATATTCGAATCTGGGGTAGAGAAAGGGGATCACGGGTGGCAGGGGGTTCTCATTGGGTCCCCACGACCCCAATTAAGGCTATTCAGTTTCCAAGGGTGTTCTTGCTATTCGCCAAGTGAAAGTACCTAGGTATTCTATATACTAGTGAGACCGCTTTCTCATTTGTCTTTCAGCGCGGCAGCGCTAGGCTAATGTAACCACATTGTCCAGAGAGACCCAGCAACAAGGACCTTAATCTACAAATTTCCAGGCCGAGCTCAAGTATCTTGGAAAACAACCATCTAGGGTAGATAATGACCGTGCCCTACGCCTTTTCACTCTCTTAGGCTCTTTAGTCGCGGTGCGAAATTGCGGCCTCAGCTAGGTCTACATCGGTTGCTGGCCAGAAACGAGTAAGGTCACCGAGTGGGAGGTTTAGGGTAATACGCATCTCTCCAGCCATGATTATGACACACATATACCATCCCAAGGCTGCCACTATAAACAATAGAGCCCCACCGGTCTAGAGAACAATTAGCAACGATCAATTCGTCCACAAGTACGTTACGAGCCTTTTGTAGTGTCACCGCAGCTTCCGCGTTACCAGCCGCAAGCTTGAAATACGCACCAGCCAAGACCCACACAGCTGTCGAAGCTGAGGCAAAGATAATCGCGAACACAGCGTTGACCTTAAGGGTGAAAAGGAAAAATGTGAACAGAGCGAAACCCCAAACGATGAGGTACAACCCAAGCGTGTTGTTAAACGTGGGCGAGAGCGTTCCAGTCGGGTCCCCGGTAGTGGCGTACGGTTGACCAAGCTGGAGCGTGGGCAATTGTAGCAAGCCGAACGACAACCAAAATACGGCATACAAGCCCATGGCCATCATAGGGAAGAAATTTCCCATTATCCATTCAAAAACCATGGAAAATAACAGTAGTACTGGTCCGACGAAGAAGAATATACCCCTGATGAGTGTCAATTTAGCCGTGGTTGACATATTATTGGCTGAGTGGGGCGCGGGTAAAAAAGGGGTAGGGGCTGGGATATGCAAACAGAAAAAAAAAAGAATTCTTACGCTACTGGTGTCGCTCCTTCAGCACCTGCCCATCCCATCAAAGTCATGGCGAAAGTAAACGTCGAAATAACAAATCTGGTGTGTTTAGCTTGCACGAAAGCGCACTTTTTTCAGGCCGAATGAGTGACTTACCCGACGATACCAAGTGGTGTTGGATTCGCAAAGCGCTTGTTGTAGTCGCCCACTTGAGGAACCTTCGGGGTGAGGTAAAGCTAATTGAATGAGTCCCCATATCATGATACATGTCGTCGCAGGCATAACATACCTTCTCGAAAAGCTCGGGAGGCATCGTGACAGTTGTTTCCGTCCGATGCAACCCTTTCTCCTCATCATGGTTCGTGAGAGTGGTTACTCTATGGTTCGCCATCTTGAGTCAAATTCTAGCTGGATTGAAGTCTAATTGATGAGGATAGAATTGACAATGGTAGCTGAAGATGAGCTGAACTGCATATTCAAACTTCGAAGCACGAGAGCAGGTACCACTCTAACTATTTAATAGTTGGTAAATACACCTTTGGCTCCGGATTTTATTAGGCTGGAGCCCGCGCAAATTATATTACTATATCAGCATAACTGCCGGATCAGTTGCATCCAACCAATCATGAATTGAATGGCGCTTAGCTATCCGACTCATTCCCCGGATTGCGGTGATTCAGCATACTGCTCCCCAGATCTCTGCCGAAGCCAAGAAACACCCTGCCCCAAATGTACGAGCGTAAATACCACTCTATCCTACTCCGGTGCGGGGGCCTGGCTTGAAGGAGAAGTTGTTAAGCCATCTTATGTCAACCAAGCCCGCCATTTGCTCATGGATCATTTAAACAAATATAATGTAAGTATTAGCCAATTGGTTATCGTATAACCTAAAGGCGGTAGAGGGCCGAATAGAGTCGCAAAGTGACACGTTTACTATAAATATGAACGGAGCATTCTTGCTATTATGTAAATAGACCTAAATAACAGTTATAATACGAGGCTTTATACATCGGCGAAGGAAATATGACCTCATAGCGCAAAAGCTTTCATAATGGGATATTAAAATGAATATGTCAAGATATATCTTTGGGGCGATGTACTTGAGTATAAGTAAAGAAATCTCACCTGCCTAGCTTAGTTCCTGGGATCACTTAATATCTCAATGGACGTCCATGATAAAATTGATTATTTGCTGGACCGAAAGGTTACTTGTAGATTAAACCATCCCTCAATTTAAGATATTATAGATTTACTTGATGTAACCCGCCTAGGCTACCTAATCAATACCTAACTTAACATCAAGAAATGAGTCTATCCCGAAAATGTCGGAAATCCTCGTATGAAATTCGGCGGGATACAAGAGGCTCACCTGAGGCATCCTATATTCACCTCTAATATCAAGGCGGCTACCATCAGGACTAAAAGACACCATGTGAATAGACGGATTAAGCCTTCGCGCGGTGCACAGGTTTCTTTATTGCTGTTCGCTCTTGACAACCACTGGAGACTTATTCGCCATCACTACTAAAACTAAAGCGGGTAATAATACCTCGGTGTACAATTGTTTAAACAAAGTAGGCATCTCTTATACTATGGCAGCCTTGTTCAGGAAGTTATACCTAGGCTCCGACCATCTCCGATTACCTCCGCGCGGAAGAGCGGACGTAACAACTTACTTAAACTACCAAGGTATAGACGTATAGCCCTGTCGATATGCTCCCATAGCTCCTCAACCTATATATCGGATGTACCCAACAGCACGTCCGTTCCTATATTGCCACCAACAATCTCTTGGCACCAATCCCTGTGCGACGTTGGTTGAAGATAATTCAAAAATTCCAATCCCTTTTACGGCCAATGTCGCATGTAGTGATATCTTAGCATCTTACAGCGCTTCTACGACCCATTCGATAAGAGATTTCTCTAGCGCATTGATATTTGGAAATCTTACGAAAGATAGGCCAATTCATTTCCCTTTTTGAAATATGTTGGTAAGTTTTACCCAACCCTCGGTCCTACTGATGTGGAGGAAATCAGCACGAGGACCATTCTAAGTTCCAACGTCATATTATGATGGGTCAAATTACAAATCTATAAGGCAGATTGTAAGTAATAGTTTAATACGTAAGGAACACCAAGTAGACCCCAAAGGTTTAAGGTCTGATAACTCTATTATACCCTCTTTTCCTTATAAGAAACTTTTTTAATTCGTATAAATGCTGCAAGTAATATAGATGTGTTCTGCTTTTTGTCAAAGTATCTTCTTTTTATAAACTTATAGGTAATCTATTAAAATTCGCATCTTAACTTTGTTACCTCATACGTTTTCCGTAGATTTAAGAATCTATGTGGCGTAGTAGTTAAAGCGCTGCCCCTGGCGGAGCAATAGAGATCCCGAATTACTTGCCCGATAGACTCTAGAGTTATCCTCTGGTTTGAGCCAATCAGCTAGAGCCAATGCCCCAGTCAAGTAATACTGTATGCCACATCTGTATAGGGTTAATACTACATAGGTAAGCATGTAATACGTAGGACATGGTGGAGTAATACATGGGAGAAAGATTTTCCAAATCACACGATACTCCGGCTCCGCCTCCCGGTCCTGATGTGGCAGTCTATCTTATTATGAGAAAAGAGTTTCTATAGGCGTTTCTATGTGGCATAGTTTCGACGCTTGTAATAGTTGTATAGTAGTTGTACTTTATACAACTCTAGATGTCACTACCTAGGTAGTATTGTCATCTGTAGTTTAGAAATCTTCTAATTATGGCGATTATTTCTATCCTCATAGGAGTGATATTTATCATATAATCCAGCAAGTTATGCCCTATTCCAAATACCGCGTTAAAGACACTTATTAGTAAGCTTATAGCACAACTATCTGCATCGCATTGCTCAACCCCGGAACTTCGTGGATGTTCAATAGATACTGGGACCGGGTAGATAGCTGTGCCTCCGTGGCCTGAGTCATCAAGTTACCTATATTGTGCAAGGCTCCATACTTCCTACAGCGAAAGGGGAGGATCGTTGGTTGAAGAGAAAGATGGTGCCCAAATTGGCCTCCTTTTCAACCCTCGCGGCCAACGACTCCAAATCTCTTGCTGATGTCTTACATGTACGCGATAGGACAAGCCCCGTGTCTTGAGAAAAATCATAGCCTCGACAAGGTTTGTTCAAGGGTATCACTCATGCCAGGATCTAGATGGCACCGGAAAGCGTGGAGATTGGGCTTCTAGCGCCTCGTGAACCGCAGCGCGCCAAGCAACACTTCGACCAACATCTCATACAAGATAATGGACTCGGATACAGGAGGCTTGTGATAGAACCGACCATGGGTATATAAACGTCGTATGAAGCACGCAATTTTTGTATCCTGTCAGTCTTCACCCCTTCATCCCCATTCAATCAACACTCTTCACTCAAACATATCTGCGAAGACATATTTCCATTCACCATGAAGCTATCCGGAGCCATCGCCCTATTCTGGGCCCTCACTGTTGCGGGAGCAAAGCAGCGCAATACTCGCAGAGAACTCACTGTTACCTCACGAATCGACAAGCTCACATGGGATGACCCAATCGTTAAGAATGTTGCGCGCACCTTCCAGATGGATTCTGCCTATAACATAAGCTCCATCATCCAAGTCAACAGCACCAAAGCACCGTCCACCAAAAACATCGGGAGCATCAAGGCTCCCGCAGACGGAGGAGAATGCATTACCCCCGCATACCCTCCTGTAACGGAGGACTGTGAATCCCTGTGCGACAATTTGTCCCAGACTCAAGGACCATTGATCGTGCAGCCGTTTGAAATTTGGCATTTTGAGGCGGGCCAATGTCTATATGGCCTGGCCAACCTCGATCCCTGCGATGCTATCTCGGTAGACCCGATCAGCCAGCTAGGCCCGTACTGTGACTCTATGTACTCGCAGTGTATCGTCAATGGTTACGATGGTTACTACGATGCTTCATCGTCTAGAGCTGCGATGGCGTTGACCGGTACCGCTGCCGCGCCGCCTTACCCCAACCCAGGAAACTGCTAGATTGGTTGAAGCACTTTGTCGCGAGGCAGACGGGGAAGGGGATGATACAAATCTGAGTTGGTCACTCAAGTCAACCATGCCAACTAAGTTGAAACAACCAGATTCAAGATTGAAGGATGTGATATAAGATGTGTCTCTTATGTAATTAGTTGTTTCTGTCCTTAGGACTACATACACTCTTTAAAATATTAGCAACAATGCCTAGGTATCTAAAATGTCTTTGATGAAGAAGTGTTTGACTTACTATACTGTTGACTCATCACCACCATTCGCATTAGTTTGATCGTTTTGATGGATTGACGTCTTTAGCCTAGAGACCATACTCTACGATCCTTCAACTCTTCAAATTTCTCCGTAGAAACACCCCGCACGAGCAATTGCAACTCCTTCCCCGCGCGCCTCTCGCCGTCCTCAACAGCTCGATCTACCTCAACCTCCCAAAAGCCGGTCTTCGGATCGTAGTTACTACTAGGTTTTGCCCATTTCCATATAGGCTTGTGCGTGTCATCGCCAACAAGCCCTTCCACGGTATCGCTCAGTACAGGGATAGCGAAGACCTGTATAACGGGGCCATTGTGGGTGGACGGATGTTGCGGTGCCGTGGAGAGACGCGCAATAATCTCCGAAGAGAGCTCGCTGTCGCAGCTGACGTTATCAAGTAGCGATGAAAAGAATTGTAATGCTATCCTCGTCGGGTCATCGTCTGTGGCGGGCGGTGCAAAGGTGCCGAGATTACGGAAGCCGCGGATAAGCTGCATGCTACTCGGGTCGAGATTGGTAGGTATCGCGATATGAGTATTACTTTCTGATGATATTTTGACAGTGTCAGATGATGGTGACCAGTAGTGCAGCGTGGTGGAAGATTGCGATCGAACCGCCAGCAAGGTGTGTGTATGGGTACAGATTTTCAGGTCTGTATCCGGAAGTGGATTCGGCTGTGCGAAAAGTGCGTGAGTTTGGAGCCGGGGTCAACGTGATCAGACATGCACACTTACATTCTCACTTTGCTGGGGACTCTTGAGTCCAGGGTATGGTGGAGGTGCCTCCATCGTGGGCTAGCGACGAGAATGAGATGAAGTTTAGGTTTTCTGAGGGACAAACATAATCCTGTCTCACCTGAAATAAGAGTAGGTAACACGAGAAACGCCTCAATACGTCAGTCGCCTACAACCACACCCCCTGAGCCATAAAATTAACACGCCTCCAACTGAAGATCCAATGAAAGAAGAAATTTATAGCCTGTGTGGCGTGCACCAACAAAATGCACCTAAATAATCGGAAGCGGGGGCTGCCAAGATAACTCTGTCGTCCCCTTTTCCCGTTCTTAGAATGCTGCTAATTCAGCCCTACACATTCTACCAGGATGCCAACCAAAGTTCCAACAGAATCCTTGTAAGGCGTTCTTACGTGCCGATCTTACTAATCTCAGGGCCCAGCATTTAGAGAATCATATCTGAGGTGTCTAGGTGACGTTACCTTTCGAAAAATATTTCCTATTTTAGCCGTCAGTGATAATGGCATCCCATCCCCAAAGCCACTTAGGTAACCACCTAGTAGGGGAGGTAATACATGTAGGCCTACACATAAAATATTATCACTCGATTATAGCGCTAAGCTTTTCGGAGAAGAATACGAAGGCGAAAGCAAAGACCACCAAGAGTGGGTCCCGTACAAACCAATCACAGTTAATTACCGGACCTCTGAATAGGGGCATAGCATATGAGAGGAGCGATTGAAGGATGATCGCTCGCGCATTTGTCCCCGATATATTAAGACTTAAACTTCTTTCTAAATTTACAATTCGATTCAAAGATTAGCTAATGTATAGTGGAGTTCCTACCACCAGCTTTGAAAACCTATTTGGACAAATGATTCTCTAATACCCGGGTAGAGGACGAGGACCAGATTGGCTTTAGATACTTGACACAAACCCCTTAGACTACTAAGCGGTAGGACCAGATACGTGCCCTCTTGTCGCCACCAGCCGTCGCAAAAACCCCGCCAACTGGGCTTACCTCTACAGAGTCCAGACGAGCGAGTAGACATACCTTGTATCCTTGAAAAGTCTTAGTACATTTAATACTCTTCATATCCATAGGGTTAGGAGATTCCTATGTCTTGATAATGCGATCGAGACTACTAATATATAGTTTCGTCCCGTCTAACAAGAAAATTATAGAGTATATATCTTCTGTGTCTACGAAGCCGACTTATAAGACAGCCAGCATGGGTCTCCCAGATATACACAAGACTTCCTGTTGAGCCAGCAGCCACGTAGTTGATGTTTGGCGAGATGGGAATACTCATAATGCTGTTATCAGCGTTGAGTGTTGAAGCCCGATCGTCGTACGCATTCCATAATCGGACCATCCTGTCAGAACAAGAACCAATCAAACTCCCGTCTCTAGCAGATTCGATGGCACAAATTTCCCCATTATGACCAGTAAAAGTTCTCTGAACAGTTCTGTTTTCTAAGTCCCAGGCCTTGTATACCTAGTAAGCAAAGTGAACCCCCATAGGAGACATGTAAACTCACCCTCAGTATTTTATCCTCAGCTCCCGTAGCAATAGATTTATCGTTGGGGCTGAATACAGAAAGTCTACATCCAACGTGCGGAGAGTGGTCGCATTAAATATAGCGTACCAATCATCACCAGTCTTTTTGGCATGGCCGGAAACTTCATTGGGATTAAGCTCCGCAAGGGCGATGTTCTGAACGCGCCTCGCAATTATAGGACGTAGCAGTTCAATGAAATCTGCGTGGTCCTGATTCATAACGCTTTGAAGGACGTCCTTGTCAGTTACGTCATGCTGCAAGAGATACTGGACAACATCAAGCTTTCCTCGAATACAGGCATAACTAAATGGTGTCGCTATAGCGTCAGGGTTTGAGTCGTTATGGTAACACGTAGGGGGTTTTAAGGGGCGCAGATGAGTTCGGATTTCCCCTCTCTCAAACGATAATTTGACGGTATGCCGCATTAACTGAAGATCGCAATGGCAAAGGCATCCTCCATCAAATGGAGTGGTGCCGTCTAGTACTACCTAAGACGAAGGTACATGATCCACCCATGCATCTCTTTAGCTATAAAAATTTTTAATAATTATCAAACTATAGCTCATTGGATCAGAAATTCTAAGCAACTTCATGTAGTGTCAAATATTCATACAAAAAGGAGGTGGTGTCTTATAGGTACTCCTATACAGAATAAACTTGAGGATTTAACCTCTCTTGCTCAACTCCTTCGACTTACGCCACTGCCAGATAAAGTAGACTTTGAAAAGCATATCATAAGCTCGCTCTCGGGTGGTGGACCTAACTTCGCGAAGCCTCTTCGGGCGTATCTAGAGGCTTATTGTATACGGAGAAGTGATACATGTCTCACCCTACCTCCCACCCGGTTGATGAATGTTCGGCTTCAATTCTCATGTGACGAAGAACGCCTACATTGTCTGCTTTTAGAGAATATAAGGAAGTAAATGGACTCTTTTGTCAGCAAAGGGGAAACGTCGAAAAGCAATATGCGCAGGCTCTGCAATCATGGAACTTTTGGTATCAAAACCATCGATCGCTCTATTAAAGAGCTTTATGCAGAATATGACTGCGAGCGCTGCTCCTCTATGAGCGAAAATAGCCTTGCCTCTTTGAGCCACAGCCTGTCTTGCCTTCAATGTAGACGACTGCTAGACTGCCAAACCTTCTCCCCAGCCAAATTGATAAGATCAAGACCCCCGAAGAAGTAGTGCAAAATCGGGCTCTACCGGCAGTCCCGTATGATGGCGTCTCGACGAAACTAAACGCCGTAGCAGAAAATTCGAAACGAAATGAACCAGAGGACAAGAGGTGAGAGAAAGCAACACGTCAAGAGACATTGCATTGACCTTATTAGTATTGTGTTCTCTTGTTGGATATCGACACTAGATATTATTTCCAGTCTCGAGACTACAAAACATTCCATATCGCCAAATAGATGGTCGGGTAAATTATACACAGAGATCTATGCACCTTGAGGCTTTCAAAGAGGATCCCCAAGCCCCTGTCCTGCTTATGTCCATCGGGACCGGCAGTTGGGTAAGGCTCCTATCCCCAAGGAGAAAAGAAAAGGGAACAGCTGCGTCCTCCAGCTCGAAAACTAAGCTGCAGATTAAATCTCGCCATTGCCAATCAGGTGCATATCGTGGAACCGCAATGGAACCCAGCCCTAGAGGAGCAAGCAATTGCCCGGGCCGTTCGAATGGGGCAGACCCGAGAGGTCACAGTTTTCAGATATGTAGAAGTAACCATTGAACAGGTATACGACTCAAACGACCGTGCCTAGCACACCCAGCTACACATCAACTAACGATTTCCAGAACATAGTTAACCTTCAAGAAAAGAAGAAGCGTCTTGCAAAGTTTACATTTGACTCCGGGATGGGAGAAACCCCTTTCGACATGCGAGGAAAAGGTCGTGCCCCCAATGCCATTATGTCGCATAACACAAGATATAGTCTTTTAATCAAGAAGAATAACACCCCAAGCCAATTATTGCCCCCGAACTCCAAAGAAGATAGCATCATTAATCACGATTATACTTAATCCGAGGGAAGAGATGCGGGCACGTGGCTGGGCCATCTAGGCTACGTGAGTAAAGCCACGGGTCCATCATGCTTTCTCTTCAATGGCATCGGTAATAAATAAAACCCCGGCACTGGTTGTGCTGTTCTCTGATGAAATCCTCGGGAGCCCAGCCAATAAGGTACGACTAGAAACACCAATCGGGACTCAAATCTATGATATTCTGTGTCATTCAAGAACTAGAAAGCTCGTCCGAAGTGTAATCGACGTCTGTGCCGCGGTCACATCGTTCGAGCTAACGTCGTTCTCTCGTCACGCCTTCGCCCCAAACTCTGTTCCGAAGGATCATGGCAATTCCAGCCCCTTTTGTCATGACTATAGCAGAAACTCGAAAATATCCACCAATGACTCGTTCAGAAATTAAAATATCTCGAGGGGCCGCAGCTTGGCTACGACGTAGCCTTGGCGAAGCACGAGTCGACATACCGCACGGTCCTGCCGGCAGTATATATGCCTCAGCAACATGCAAGTTCACCGAATTAACGTTCAATAGGGAGCCGTGGTAACAGAAGCACATCCAGACACTGCCGTGCTATGCACCTCTCGCCTCAGTTGCTTACGTCGCACAATCCTCTCAGCTGTCACAATGTGATTGTCATCCCATTAAAGACCGAGCACTGCTCCCCAGTAATGTTCTTCACGGTAGCTGAAACTCGGCACATATATGCAGCGGACTTTACACATTCCCGGCCGAAGCTGTGGCCAAGCTAGAGTCTAGAAGGGACTATTGTCAAAGCGAATCGTACATCTGTCAAGAATTAGCCTAACTATGCCCAGCCCTGTATCCTTGGCAGGATATGAAAATGGCATTCCCGGCTCTTGAATGAGTTCCCGGAACAAGGTAGATAAGTCCCGAGAATTGGTGCCAAGCCCAGGCTTCCCCTGGGAAAAAAGTTTCCAGAAGATATCGATGGCCCCACAACATCATGCTCTTCCTTAGACGAGAATCCACGAGGAATAGTAGTTGTTAGCATAAGCCCATGCAGCCTCTAAGTATTTGCTAGTAAAGAAATGAGGCTGGTACTTCCGGTTTCAGCTAACAGGCTTGAAATCCCTTGAAAATCGCGCTTTTTACTCTTGTTCTTAGAGCCTACCTTAGCAACGGCTCACATAAGCCACTTACTCTAGCTGCCCAGCTCTCCGGTATCTGTTAATTAGCCATGATAATATGAATTCCGGTCCAGATTTCGTAGATCCCTTCTAGGCTCCTCTGACTTGCAGGTGGCAATTCAAGCTGTGGGTCAATAGACCACCTGAACCGGCCCCGCCCACACACCAACGGCGAGATTGTAGAGCATAGGGTAGTTGCGGGTGAAGCGGGAACTTTCGCCATCCCTTTTCTCTAGGCAATCATCGGGCTCTTGGCCGTGCTAACAGGCCGCTAGACCCGTACTTCCGGCTTATAGGCGTCTGCCCTCACACCCCGATGCGTAGACTCAGCTCCTAGGTGGGCATGAACACGGAACACGAGAGACATTAAAATAACAGCTCGTACTTCCGTATTCGAATCAGCGCCTACGCAACATGCCGGTATACATTCGTACATCCCTTGGAACCACTCGGCTACGCTCCGGTTTATGCAACTCGTGACAGTTCACCTGCAAGCACCAGCTTTGTCTCATACCGATAGTGATGAACGTCGCAGCCCGGGGAATAGGTTTGTTACCACGGGATGTTCATGCTCATCAAGTGTTATTGTTCGCCCGACCATCGAATCGACCTAGTATGCCACACCGTCTCTCGGTTCCGACGCAGGAATTTTCGAGGATGCACATTATCGAGCTGTCGAGTCGACGGAGGAGGATGTCGGCGAAGCGAATCTCGCCATTATCGTGCGAGA
Organism: Hypoxylon trugodes; assembly: GCF_022578975.1. NCBI lineage: Eukaryota > Fungi > Ascomycota > Sordariomycetes > Xylariales > Hypoxylaceae > Hypoxylon > Hypoxylon trugodes. Next base: position 3,882,592 of record NW_026250018.1, on the reverse strand, counting down.
GGAGTTGGGTGGATACGGCGGGATCCGTTGGGAACGTTGCACACCGGCGGGCTTGTAACACTGCATAACCCCGCTCACGAGCGTCCGAGGGCGACGCGTCACGAAGGATTATATGCGAATTGTTGAGACATGAAGCGACGGTTGGTAGGTGACAAGGTTAGCGATGCCTACATGAGCCTGTCATTTTCGTCACATCCTTTGTGGGATGCGGTGTAAGCTAACACGAACCAACTCGTTATTAACTAACAGGCGTCGTTGAAGAGATATTAGCAAATTTGTCATGTTTTCTCTAAAACGACGCCCCCCTAATATATACTGAGGCTGCATCATGTATGCAAGCACTATATATACCCTGTCCAGATAAGATCGTGCGTCTTGTTGAATGGGTGGGACAGCCCTAGGTACTGGCATGTATCATGTATAGGTGGTTGGTGGTCGAGATTCGGATAAATAGACTCTTGGCTCTCTTCTTTTCGCTCGTCTCAAAGGTGCCCAGGACCAACTTCGGCGGCTCTGCGCAGAATCACCCGGGTATGAAGACCGTTACAACGTGACACAGCACAGCGTCGTGAGGGACCAGCCCTTGGCATCTTATAAATCGAAGAGGCTCTTCACATGTCGCATTTGTCAGATCCTCAGATCGACATCTGTTCTCCGAATATCGGTGGAAAAATTAGATGCGTCCAGGTAAATTCGATCCGAGCTCGTTGAAACAACCAACCGAAGGGACGAGAAAAAAATTATTGAGCAGAAAAACAATTATTCAGAAATCGTAAGCAGCTTGGTTACGTAATCCAAGACACCCGTCGAATTATGTAATAATCAAATCCAATAACAATGCTTGACTATGATTAGCTAAGCTAAAAAAATTGTTGAATGAGGGGGTGGCTTGAAATGTGAAGTCATGAAGCGAAGACGATCATCACGATAGTTTTATACCTCAAGTTCATGTAAGGGTCGAGCAAACTTAGCCAACTTTGACCTAGTCAGGTCTCTTTCCATATCCATGGTAACGAGTCAATCGACTAGATTAGAAATAGTAAGCTCTAATTTGTTCAAGTCTCCAATTGCACCATCACGATATTCCATATTTGGAAAGTGAAAAGACTGTAGTCGCATTGATTTTGTCGAACAAAGTCATAATACAGTAAGCAATCTACCAAACAAGTTTCTACCCTCATGGTATATATACCTCTTATAACAAGCTTCTCTCCACGAGCAAGTGTGTGTGTACACCTCTCCCATCTACATCCGCCGCACTTATAAACAGATGACTTCAAAAAAATGAAGAATAAAAAACAACAAGATGAACGCTGTGTAAAATGGTATGCACATGCTGCCAGAGAAACAATCCCATCGACCAACCCATCAATCAATCAATCATCCAATCAAGCAAGACAGCATTAAAGCCCATTTTCGTAAACCGGGAGCCCAGCTCTAACTACAACAACGCCGCGCCGCCGGTGAACCGTCCCCGATACTATTATTAATTAAATAGCATCATTAATAATTGTTTAATAAAACAACCGAAGAGAGAGAGATATTCTTAAAGAAAGAAAAATCTCATTTTCGCACTTATGATTGCGCGATAGCTTCCTTTTCAGCCTTCTGCTTCCGCGAGATGAACACTTCGAGGCCCTCTTGGACCACGAAGAAGGTCGCCTTGGCCTTGAGTTCCCGCCCGGGGTAGGCCAATTCAAAGTCGAAGTCTCGCAGTAGGCGTGGGATCACCTTGTTGATCTCCAACAGCGCCAGGTTTCGGCCAATGCAGACGTGGGCACCACCACCGAACTATTTCCCAGTATTAGTATTTGATAATCAATAGTATTGCTTTATAGAATACGTACCTGGAACATGTATCGCTCCATAACTTTAGCGTTCTCCGGGTCCTCGAGCCAGCGCTCAGGACGGTAGAAGTCAGCGTCTTCGCCGAAGATGGCCTTGTCGCGGTGTAGGACCCAGCCGTTGAGAGCGAGTCGGGTGCCGCCGGGAAGGTGGCGACCTTCGACCTCAATACCCTCAGCGGGCACGTATCGTGTAATGTTAACACCGACCGCGGGTCGCATGCGCATCGATTCCTTTAAGCATGCCTGGAAGTAGGGCAAGTTCTGCGCCTCGGTCCATTGGACGTTGCCTTGGGATTGGATAGTTCCGTCCTTCGCCGCCTGGTCAATCTCCGCTACCAACCTCGATATTACACGAGGTACCGATAGTGCGTGCCAGAAGAAGGATTGCATCGTCGAAGCCGTCGAGTCAGATCCAGCGAAACTATTTCTTATTAGCTAACGAACAAGCATGTGTGACACAGGTAAATCACTCACATAGCACCATGCGCCACAGCGAAAATGTCGCCCTCATGGAACTTAACCTTGTCCTTCAAGTGGCCCCTAATCAATGAAGACAGAAGATCTTCACGACCATCACCACCAGCACCCTTTCCATCACGGTCAACCTCGAAGGGGCGACGCTTCTTCATTTCCTCCCGGGCAATGCGAGTGATCAGCGCATTCTCAGGGTTGAAAGCCGGGATAATTTTCCAAAGCGGGTTTCGCCTTAACAAGCAATCGATCTCCGGGATCTGGCCCACGATACCGTTATACTTCTGGCTGTTATCAATCGTCTTAATAGCGTCTTCCTTATCGACACCAGCAGCCAAGAATCCAAAAGATCGACCGAAAGCCACTTCACCAAGCACATCGAAGGCAAAGAAGTGCAGCCAGTCACCAAGGTTAACAATCGGATTACGTCCAGGAAGACCCGCCTGTTGGAACCCAGGGATCGCGGTATCAGGGCAGAACTGATCAAGACGGGAAACGAGGAAATCGATCGTGTCGTCGATGAAAGGGCTAAGCTGGCGCATAGCAGCCATCGAGTACGGGACATTAGCGACCTTCTTCTTCATAGCGTGGACATCCTCGCGGATCTCAGTAAAGATATCCGGGTTCTCAGGGGGTGGGAAGACCGAGTAAAAGTCCGTCTTGTAGAAGCGTTTTCCGGCTGAGAGGATGTTGCGGGCGACCGCGGGCGAGGAGAACGAGAGTTCGTTGGGTGCGATGCGTACTACGGGGCCATACTTCCGGTGGAGCGCTAGGTGGTCCAGATGCGTCCGCTCTGAGGCCGTGGAAATGACTTTCCAGAGGCGCGAGAATGAAGCTAGGAATGGGCCTGGGTACTCGCGTAGTGGTGAAGCATATCGCTTATATACCAGTCGGACGACTAGGAGTAGCGGTATCAAGAGATACCACTGCTCTTTGAAGATTGTCCATGCCGAATGCAGGAACAGGCGAGTAGGAGAGATGGTATTCTCATCGGAGCTCATGGTGAAGACTCTCTTCTAAGAAGAGATATATATACTTATGAAAAAGATGTATATATAGAAGTCTTTCTATGAGCTTGTATGGAGATATGTCGGTCTTGGAGACTTCTGCAGGAAGGATGTTGAGTATCCCTTGCACTTTGTTGCTATTCTTGCAACCACTCCTGTTGAAGGAGGACGGTCCGCGTGGGATTCAAATATAACCTTTCAAAAAATAGATGACAGCAAAGCCAGTGATGTCAAATCGTTGTTGATGAAGTAATGGATTAATCAGATTCATTAATCAGATCAGACAAAGGGTCCTCAACCAAGACCACCATCCCACCGTGGTCCAGATCTCAGGGCAATTTAGATATATGAAATACTCGTCAGTACCTTGCTTCCAAGGTCGGGTAAATCCCATTTGCACGGCCCTTCGACGATGTTCGCCCGTTAGGCGATGTGCCTTCACTACAAAGATTACTCAAGCCATTATTAACCTCGGCGTGGACGTATCTAGCCAATCAGCGAATTGCCGACAGAACGATTATACCTTCACTGAGCACCTCAAACAAAGGCCTGGGCACCATGTGGAGAGTTCACGTTGGGGAATTGCGGGGAGAGAATCCACTATGCAAGGATAGTGAGCTGAGGTCTAAGAGTAACTAACGAAGAGGTAACGAGAAGGAAGCGTGTCGGCAACTGAAGTGAGACCGGCTGGACCTCGTAAGGATGGATAAGGGGTGTGTGATGGGCAGAATGGGGGCCAGGTAACAAGGGTGGCTAGATGGGGGGAGGGTCCAACGTCCACCTGCATCCATAAAAACCATGAGGATGACCCCGGGGGGCGGTCGTATAAGCTTGTTAAAACAAATGCCGGGGAAGCACTACGTAAAACGTGGTATCAATCTCCACACTCCTTAGCGACGCTTGGCACCGGGGCCGTGGTTATGGATGGGTAGGGTGGTGGTTATAAATATATGAACCGCCAATCATCACCCTTAGAAACGTCATCGTCTCTAATCCGAGTAAATCTGTGGCGATCCACTCACCTGGTTCGTTGGTAAGAACTAGTTATTCTAGTTAATGAAATTATGCAATGGTCCTGTAAGGTCTTGTGACATCGTGGGCATTTTCATTAACTATCTCACTACCCTAGACCTTTAACCGCGTTGGGTAGGTATATCCCGAAGAGGAACTAAAACTCGAAAGAAACCAACACGCGTTCCCGTCCTTAATCCTATTCCTTCGCGACGCCAGATAAGCTTAGACGCCCTCGTAAATTCGAAAGAGAGGGGAAGCCCTAAGCTAAAGCCATGATAGTCGTATAGACTGCATCAATAAGGACTAACCATTGGTATCATTCCGACCAACCGTGCATGCTTTTTTATCGTTCGCGCGTAGACGGAAAATAATAGAAAAATAAAGAAAAGAGAAAAGAAAAGGAAAATTGTGAGGTATGCAAGCCGATAAACATAGCTCTATGTGTTGTGGGTAGCCATGCACCGTAACATTAATCCCACTTCTTGGCCTCAGCACCATCGGGGGGCTGCGTCGTATAGGTCTTTTCGCTGGCCTCAGCCCAACTTGTACTCAACGACGTGCCATTGCTCTCGACATAACTTTTCATCATGGCTCGTCTCGTATCGGGATCCGCATCCTTGTAAAGCTTCTGAAAGAATGAGTTGACATCGCCCTCTTCTTTATCATCGTCGGCGTCAACATCCAGGCTATCCCAATTCACCGCTCCCTTCTTCGAAGAAGTGGGGTAAGCTGGGGCACTACTACCAGCGGCGGCCGAACCGGTTTTGCTGGCAATTGGGGTAGGCTGAACCGTAGGATTGTTGGCTTGCGTAAGACTACCCTTCGACTGGGTATGACCATTGGCGCCTTGCGAAACCGATGTATCCCCGGTTGCTGTGATCGGGATCTTAGGAGCATCTGTCGCGGCTGATACCTTGGACTTGTCGAGACGAGCCTGGAATGCACCTAAAATCGCGCTGTACCAAGCATCTCTATCTTCCCCGAAATCCGGAAGTTCAAGTTGCTCGGGATCAGTGTACCTATTGAGTGTTAGCGCAACAACTTCTACGGAAATATCTACAGAATCGGATTGGAAACTTACCCTAGACGGGAAACAAATTTGGTGAATTGTTCAAAAGAGGGATTCACCACCGTGACCCCCGCGATGTTGTTGAATCCGAAAATGAAATCTTGTTCCAACTTCGGCCATTTTCCTGGGGTTGCCTTCTTGAGGACTAGTTCGATCTTCATCGATTTGACTGTGTGTTTGGTCTCCTCAGGTTTAATCTTACCCCAGAGGTGGAGCCGAATGGATTCGGGACGTGGAGCCGGGATTGGACCCATAGTAACCTCATGATCTGTGGCCTCTACTGTAAAATGCTTTGGTTTGTCCTTAATAAAGAAATCAACGTGGAGGGTAGTATCTGTCTGGTAAAGACTCGATCTGATGCTATTCGCGGCATAGCGATCGACGAATAATTCCCAGATCGGCTTCCAAGAATCAGTCACGGAATACTCCTCAGAGACCTTACTTGCCGAGACGCTTAGACCGTCGTTGTCACTATCAACTTCGGCTTTGCCGGCGGAGCTGAGCTCGGAGGGTTTGGGGTACTTCTCCAGGCCAATGGTGACCTTGCGAGCGAGATCTCCAACGGGTAGATCCTCTAATCGGGTCAAAGCCTGGATACGCCATGAGAACGCTTGGTTTCGTAGAGAATTATCCTTAGATCTTCCACTAAGACCACCCATAGCAGCTGCGATACCATCACTCTTAGAAGGTTTGTTAGACTCTTTGACATCGGCGAGGCGAACTGTGTATTCTCTATTTTCGTTAACCTTATTCTGCTGACCGTCGTCCTCGGTAGCCTTAGCCTTGTCTAGGAGTCGAAGGGCCCAAAAGGCGACAATATCTGCATCGGCGTAGCGGCCAATACGGAATAGAGTGATAGCTCGTCGGACCTGAGCCTCCGCCATCTGATCTCGGTTGGCGCGTTGGAAGGCCACTTGTAAAGCCTGCTCGGCATCGTGGAGGGCGAGGTCTAGTTTATTGGTTCGGACATAGGCTTTAGATCGTTCGAGTAGCCAAAGAGGCGCGGGGCGTTCCTTGAGAGCTTGGGTAAGCTTTGAAATACCATCCTGGTAATCGCCGGCTGTCACAGCCTTAACGCCGTCGCTGGCGAGGATCTCGGGGGATGGCATTGTAACGATGCGCACCGATTGAAAATTGGATATTTCCTGATTGAACAATTATCCTATCGATATTTAAAACGCAAGTCAGCGTAAGATAACAAATAGGAATGTTGTTGTGCAACCAAGATAAGTCGAAAGTGGATGGTGATGGATGTGTGTGTGATTTATCTGATGATGTTTGGGAAGAGAAAGAAGGCAGAGGAAATGCAAGCCGACCAAATTACTATTTATATGCGTACCTAGGTATGTGAATAATTAGAGTTTATTACTTAGGGCATCTGAAGTCGCGACGCTTTGAAGATAGTTAAATTTACAGAAACAGCATTTATTGACGCTATCGTAGCTTCCTGTTTGCTCATTAAAGTTGGTGATCTGAGCTGCCTAGCATAGTGGCTGCATAGAAGCTACTAGTCACCTCATAATAGCATTGTTGGTGGGGTTAAAGGCTATTCTGCCGGAACTATTGAGGCACTAGGCGGTGAGAAGCTTTCATTAGTCAGAAATAAACTTACCGCCCGGAAGCTTGCCCTTCATTAAAGTTAATTAAGCCAGAGCTCTATACAGTGGGGAACTATGTAATGTAGGACGAAATACGTCAGTGCCTTTGAGTTTAATAAACAACGTAGCTGATATGATGTATCTAGGGACGTGATGTGAAATAGCTACACGTGTAGGGTGTGGTAGAAGATACCAAGCAGAGTAGGTGTTGGCAGACGCAATCACATCATACGTGACACTGTGAATTATATTAGGATTAATTGTGTATACTACTCTAAATCTATTCTCGCGTCGTTATCTTATGCGACAGTGCTTTATATCGTGAAGACTGACGAAACTATTATACTACTGTCTCATTAGGGTACTTCGCCGCAAACATTCCCAAGGCTTTCATCGTGAAGGTAAACTTGTAGTTTGGATATGAGATCATACAGCTCTTGTTGAACACACCTTCGATGGCCTCCTGTTTCCACTCACCATTCGGTCGCTGTCTACCCATGATGAGTTTGATGCCTTTTTTCAGAGGTTCGATGTCTGGATAATCCGCTTTCATCAAACCTATCAGAGCCCAAGCCGTCATTACAACTTGGGAGCCGGTCGGGTGTTCAGTATATATCATTCTTTCGCAAGACTATACAGAGGTTAGTTCAGACGTACTCTGAATGACTACCTCTCTAGATGGATTTAACTTACCCGATAGCTTTCTGACCACCCTCCATCTTCTCTCTGCTTAGAAATCAAGAAGTCACAGCCTTTCTTCGAATAAGAGCTGTTGCCGTATGTCTCACCAATGCTCTTCAAACTTTCTAGGGCAAACATAGTCGCATAGGTAAAGCAAATAGCCCAGTTGCCATACCATGATCCATCCGCTCGTTGAAGCGATTTAACAGCTTTAACGGATCGTCCAATAAAGCTCTTGATTTCCTGAGTCCTATAGTCAGGCCAGTGCTTCTGGAACAACGAGAGCGCAGTAACCACCGCAGTTGTACATTCCACATAATCGTATTCAACCATAATCTTGCCGAAAACCTCTGCCGCGTTCAACATTTCTAACAACTCGCTTCCCCGAGTCGGTTCATACGACGAGCAAGCACCTGACTTGTTCTGGTATGTTAAGAGAGTATCGATAGAGTCGAATATGCGCTGGTCGTCGAGGAGCTGAGGGTACCCTGGTGTCTTTTGAAGCAGTATGACAGACTTTAGTGCCTCGGAGATGCAGTCACAAACTGCATAACCCTGGTCTCTCGTACTGAAAGCCCAAGCTCCCTTTCGTTGTTGTCGGTAGCAAACTGCTTGATCTTTGCAATTCTCACGTATCTGCTGGTCATCAAGGAATGCCAACGCTTTTATCAACATCTGTTTCCAACGAGGATCCTTTTCGAGCCCTGCGTCAATTGCGACCTGTATGAGAAATGACGTATCCCAGCATTGTACCCCATTGGTACCGTTGCACATCATACCCTCTTGATTCATCCACATACTATCATCCAGTCTCTCGATATGTCTCCGGACCGTGTATGAACCTGGACCGTCGCGGATGTAACAGACGACGGTGTTCATAGCGGCATTTACAGGGGCTAGATCAGCAAAGTCTGTATTCGCATCCTCCATGTCAACGAGCTTACTGACCCAATCGTCAGCTTTTTCAGCCAGTCCTTTACTTCGGAGGTAAGGGTTCCAGATATTGACGAGGAACCAATTTGCAGTGTTGAGGAGCCATGATTTCGGGTGGTAGTTATCGAGGGGACATATGCTATTTCGATTGCCGACCCAATCAATTTTTTCCCAATCTTCCACAAATAATTCCTGCCTCAAGCCTCGAATGATATCGTCCTCTTTGCAGGTCCATTTCTTCGAGTAGATGTAGCTCATAGGAAGAAAAACTTGGCGCATATGAATCCACCATCTCCAAGGAGCAATTGGGACCCAATCAGGTAATAGCCATAACTCGGAAGGGACTGGGTTGACGATATCCCATTTGCAAACACCCAACACGCTCAGCCAGAATTTTGTCCAGTGAGGGGCACGTGTAACACCTCCAAGTTTGTGTAGCGTGCCTCGAGCCTTGACCATTACCGGGTGTTCGGGGTCGACACCGACAATGCGAAGAATCGTGTAACTGAACGCAGTTCCGAGTACAGTGCTCTCGCCCTCGATGTGTAGACCCCATCCGCCGTCTTCAGGGTGCGCTCTCGCAAATAGGTAGTTTTTGATTTCGGTAGCGGTATACCAAGGAATCGGTGTCTTCGTCACGTACCAGGTAATAACAATACCCGGTAACAGGAACATAGGTCCACCATATTCGCAACCCCATTGGCCGGAAGGTAATTGAAGTTTCTCGAAGAACGTGAGGCCATTGACGACGGAATCGAGGGGGTTTTGAGGTTCCGGTAAGTCAGGAAGTTCCTGCGAATAGGACAATGGTCAGTTATATAATCTAAGACATACGATCCTCTTGTACGCGGAGGTAATGGAATAAATTTCTAACAGTATCTAATCCCAAGTACCACCTGTCTGCATAACTCTGTGGCCATTCCTTCGCCGCTTCATCGTCTTCGAGATATTGCCAAATATGTCGTCCTCTTTCGTCTAACATGCGCCATCTCGTTATATCGGTCTTTTCTTCGAGTTTCGGTCGTTTCGTGGCTTTTTCGAGGCCCTCGTCACTGACGCGTTTCTTCGATCGAGTCGTCACCATCTTTCCAAACTACCATGGAGATGGCGAGTATATATAATTGGGAATATCGATTAAGAAGGGTATTGCAGGGGAAAGACAATAAGCTTATCTTGTGTTCGGAAACACGATTTCTTCCGAGTTTCCACATCCATTTCTGTCGAATGTTGAATTGTGGATATGTAAATAGGAGGTACTGTAGGAATTATTTCCATCCCCCATGCCCAAGCTACGGATTTTATTAAGTGGGTCTTTTCGCTCTCATTCTGTTAAGTGATTGGTGGGCTTATGCACGCCAAGCTATAATTACAGGGACCTGGTCCACTATTGACCGCTGTCTCCCGCCAGCTTCTCTTCTAGATGATAGCTAACACTCCTTCGTCACGAAGCTGCCGAGGTCAAAGTAGGCAATCACAACACTGCTTCAACTTACAACTTTAAATTAGTGCCATAATCAAGATGAATAAATTTTATTTAGCTTTCCCCTACCAAATTCACTCATTTTCAACACAAATGGATGGTAACATTGATTCGCGACGATGGATGAACAATCTATCAATTATGTCGCCTCTATCGGTAGCACACGAGGCGTCCACACCGATGCCCTCATATCTAGGATTGAGAATATCTTAGAAAATATTGTCGACGCACTTAGCGAAAATCGAGCTCTTACTATTCCCCTACGAAATCGACAGTCAGGCAATGAGGCATTGATCCGATTTCCAGCAAACACGGAAGCCGAAGTAAAGAAGTTCAGTGCGTTTATCACTTCTATCGAGGTCTAAGTCGCTCGTAACTCATATTATTGAAGCATGTCTTCTCCAAATTCTTCACATGTGTCACGAGGCGCTTATTTCCGGTCATATCATCACGAAGAGGTCCGCTCTTCCTTTTCTTACTGTTTTCTGAATCCACAAGTGCGGGTTCTAGTTACTCTACTAAAAATACAAAAGGAATATATATTATCAGAACCCAGATCTGTTCGGTAGCCAACAATATGTAGACAAACTGGTTGACGACATCGCCTTCACCTTTGGAGTTGGTAGAGATGCACTAAGTGTTGTATGTATCTTGCCCGCAATATGCGCTGAAATCCATACGCTAACCTCAGTAGGTGGCCGCATACAAAGGCCTTATCGCGGGTAGAACCGTCATCACATTAAAAACCAATTCCATACTCGATTGCAGCTCCGATGAAAACGTAAGGAGTTGATTTTCTCCGAAAGTGGCTGGCTTAGTGATGATCTGATCAATCTCACCAGGGTACCCTAATTCCGCAGTTCGATGCCATCCATAAGTTTGATATTGGTGAGGCGAAATGGGTACTGGTCATCGAAAAGGAGGTTGGCGCTTCCTTTAACGCCTTATTCTGATTTTCCTGACTTCTTTCAGGCTACTTTTCGCGGACTAGCAGCCTCTAAATACTTTGAGACTTCAACTGCAGGTGCGGGAATTCTCGTCACGGTAAGATATCGGCCGTGCCTGTACTACTGTGGCTTCAAGCCTCATAGTATTCGTAGGGCAAAGGTTATCCCGACCTTGTTACGCGTCAATTCCTCCACCGAGTTCACTCGTCTTTTCCTGAAGTTCCGATTTTCGCTCTCGTCGACTTCGACCCTAGTGGTATTGATATTATGCTCACCTATAAACGTGGGAGCCGGAGTCTCGGTCACGAAGAGAACGTCACAGTTCCGGGGCTTTCGTGGCTTGGGCCCAAAAGCTGTGACGTACTAGATTATGCCTACTACCGAAATCCGATAGATTCTCCTAGCCAGCCAAACATATCCACTCCTCCCTCCAGCCAAGAGTCATCATCATCTTCACATTCGAGCCACACATTATCCGCGGATGCGCTCGATGTTTCTTCCCATTTGACTTATCTGGACAGACGAAAGGTGGTCAATCTTCTGGCCAGACTCGATAGCGATGGAGGTCAAAACACAGATGAAGAGTGCTTAATGCACGAGCTGCAGCTAATGCTCATATTAAACCTTAAGGCCGAGATTCAAGCAGTAGATGATGCTGGAGATATGACTCGATGGTTGGACGAAAGACTAACGGAACAATTAGCTATCTCCGAAGTCAACTGAACTTAGGTTGGCCCATTGCGTTTCAACGCAGGATCTCTTGCACGATGTAGGTACCCAAGCATTCAATCCGACTTGATTATTAGGTGGATTACATAAGGATGTCCCCCTTAAGGATAATATCACGTGATTTGTGCTACCCAATTTCATTTCATCGGCCCAACTCAGTCGGCATGAACTTCATGAATTTTATTTTGTCAATCAAATGAACTGAATTATTCAACTTATTCGGATTCACATTCAACGTTGGTAATTTATCGAATAAATTGAGGTTCCAAAAGTTGCGAACTATTTATTTTGATGCGTCCCCACTAAAATCATCTACGCTTCATCAGGAACCCCGAAAATTTTCATCAGCTCTCAAATCATCACCCACGATTAAAAACCTTATTACAAACCGAGTTGCACCAATTCGCGACAAGCCAAAATTCACGGTATCAATCAGGGGCTCATCAATAAAGAAAAAAGGTCGAGAAAATGGTTCCGAAATTATCGGAGGATGAGATAGATGATCTCATCTATCTTGCTAGGACCGGCGATGATGCGGAGCTTACGGGGATGATTCAGGAACTCGCCGATCGGGAATCCGCCACAAACGCCGAAGTCATAGCAGCAGCAAGAGATGATGGCAAAGCTACTTGCTTGCATATGGCAGCCGCAAATGGCCATGCGAGTAAGTCCATAATACATGCTATTATTTCTCTATCTCTTGTAGAGCATGAACATGTTCGTGCGGATTAATAAGAAGGATCACGATGACATTCAAGGATACTAGATCCACATCACTTATGTCTCTTCGTGATAGAAAATATACTAATATGTATGCAGAAACTGTCACATTAATACTCTCTCACTTCCCTGCGCCATCCAAGACGCAAAAGGCAGCAACAGTACCACCTACCACATCCTCAGAAGAGGCCCCTGCAAGCGTAACAGAAGACACACCCTACGTCAACCTGCAAAACTCGTTTGGAAACACGGCCCTACATTGGGCATGTCTGGGCGGCCATCTCGACGTCGTGAAGCTACTCCTGTCACGGGGTGCATCGCCCACCGCAGCTAATGACAAAGACCAGATCCCGTTAGATTTAGCAGCTTTTAACAGTCATATGCATGTCGTCGACTACTTCTTATCGCAGAGTAAGGATATCGAGGGCGATAATGCCAAGGAAGGCGGCTTAGAGAAGAGCACACAAGATGTGCAAATGGAAGATGAAGTTGATGAAGGAGAGGCCGGTTCAAAGGCTGAGTCAAACGGCTAAACTTCAGTTATTTCGAGAAATAAATACGAATAATGCGCCCCAAATCTTCCCAGTCGGTTGCTTTACACGGATATATAGTTATCCATATCGCAGGGCCATATTTCCAAGGATGTGCCGAGATTGAATGTCAAATATAGCACTAACCAAATACAGCGATCCCTTTCTGTTCAAAAGCCGAGATTTCTTCTAGAGTCCTACCACTACCATGTCCTGATTCTGTAGCTATATAAACGAAGACACCTCTGCGCATATGATCAGGTACTTCTGCGAGGTTCTTCATTAGCCTCAAATAACATGACTGGTCCCAAAGGGCAGTGCAAGGACTTACTATACTTAGGTTTCTGGGATGTCCACCTAAAATGGCGCCAATGAGAACGAAATGCGTCGTCAGTATGCCCAGGGGGCTCAGCCAGAGCCATCATTCCGAGTATAATACTAAGGTCTCCCCTTAAACCTCTAGATTGTTCTGCGGATTCGTCGCCATTCTCGTAGATATTAGAGACAAGAGGACCGACCCAGCAAGCGTTCCTCCCAGCAACACGGTTACTTCCGATATCTGTGATTTCACTAACACGCTCTGCATTCGAAAATTTCAGAGGCCAAAACCCATCCCATGCATCCAGAACGGTAACGTCTTTCCTATTGTATATGCAGGGGAGGAATGGTCCACAATCAAAGACGGTGCACATGTTGTAAAACTCCAGGGGGAAGTTGCGGAAGGGGGGAGCACTAAACTTATGTTCGCGGTATTGGATGATGCCCAATTGACCATGGGCGCCGCGGCTCCAGACATACTCTCGCGCGGGATATATGACGCCCCTATCAAATCTCCAGACGGTACCGACTTTCTCGCCTACATAATCTGACGCTCTGCTCGGAGGTATGGGGTTGCCCCACGGGTCGATGTTATGAGTAGTATATGGCTCGGCAAGCTCTAGTTCATTTACGACGAAAATGAACGTGACATCGTTTAAAGTATTGAGAAACTTAAGTGCCTCGGTTGCTATCTTGGAAAGTTCATTCGATCCGCTGGAAGAGCCTTGCTCTGTGGGTTTTTGGTCTGATGACATGATGAATATCCCCTGAACTTATGTCCGATCTATTCAGCGCTGCATCATAACGGATAGAATTGTGCCTGTAAATGCACCCATCACTTGATATCAATCATTTATATATACTTTCGCTTTCCTGGTCATCCCCATCAGCTCAACCTCAACCTCCAGTTTGGCTGTCATACATCATATGCTGGCAAGTCTTCACTTTTAGGAGTCAACGGATAACACAAAACACGAAATATGACAGTTCGTTAAATGCAAGGCTAGCTAACCCCAGCCACCGACAACGCATCATCGAATGGTAGCAGCACGATACCCAGTAGTTACGGGGGATTACTCCGGACACGGGAGCCCAACGTAGATGAATAGAAACGAACACTGCTACTAGCTTGCATTATACACTAAGGGATACTTCCAAGCCGGAACAACGCAGAAGAAGAACGTAAACACCCAAACATATCCAACAAGTCGCAACAGAGTAGTGTCACCAACAACTCATCCAAGTCCTCTTTTGATCGCCGGACCAGCAAGTATCTCAATTGAACACGCCACATAGTTAAAGAAGAAGAAACAGACCTCATATCTCAACGTATTTTTTCATAGCACCACCCAATTCACGAGCGTGTGGCAGCAAGCAGAGAACAGAAACATCCATAGCGCTCTTAAGTTATTCCCCATAACCCGCCGCCACGGTCTTTTCGTTTCCTTTTGCTTACCCTTGCCACGCCTAAGGAAAGAAGGCATGTAGGCTCCAAAAGTTTCAACATGTAATCGATGCCAGAAAATACCCCAGAACCGTCGGAGCGAATACGCTTCGGACACGCTGCCGAACACGGACGGCCACTCTGCTGGTACGTTCCATCGCAGTATAGACACGAATAGTACAGACAAAATATTGTGTGCTCCAGATCCAATGTACGGATATGACTGCGCGAAGGCTGAGATCTCGGTAAGTTAGGGGTGACCAGAAACCTTGCTTAGTTGGGTTGAAATCCTCAGTAGTGATCTCTATCGCTTGTAAGAACTTTCGGAAGAGTAGATCGATTTGTCGGTCTAGTATATATAGTATTAAGGAGTGAGAAAGTCTCTTAGCTGCAAAAGATGCATGGATACTAGTTCCTTCCCCCTTGGCAGTCCCTGTGTGTCTTCTAGTACGTGGAATCCGGCGGAAGTTACACCAAATCCAAAATATCTCCCTGAATGCGTGCAAAAGAAGAGTACGGTCGTTATAGACGACTTTATTTCTTATGAATAGAATAGCGCTCGTACGTAAAATAGAGCCAAGGATGTAAGACCCCCCATAAGGTGGAATAGGAGTTGGTATTCTGACTAGCCGCCCTCAGACTTGGGATCACAGCGACGATATGAATGACATCTAAAAAATATCGAATACGGCCAGGCGGTCGCCTTATTGCGAAGTAGAAGAGTAAAGTTGATAGTAGATACCAGGGTACTGAGTAGACCATGATTTGCTTCAGTTTTGGAAATAGGAGTTATGGTCGAGTTAAATAAGGATAGAACTGCGGCCCACGATCATAAAAGGGGGAGGGGGTGATAGATAGCATCCGGACAAAATGGATTTCACCCAGTGATGATAAAATGGCTTTCGCTGCCATCATTTTCGTGCGACAGGGAATTAATGCAAATGGAGCAAGTCACACTCACATAGGCCTTGTCATGTTGCCATCTGAATTAATTGGCGTTTTTATCCTTTAATCAATTCCTCGCTTAAGTAGAGTTTGTCCTTCAAGATACATCTAAATCCGGCACAATCAATTTGGCTTGATACTAGGTTCCGGGTTGTCGGGACCTTCGACGCCCATGACCCTAGCCTCCAGACGAGCAGGACAAAAACTTGCTAAGAAAATCCATAGTGGTTTGTGTAAATCGTACTATGAAGCAATATGGCGATTGAATGAAATTTCCAGCTTCTAAGATAGAAGTCTCCCTGAGATAGGGGCTCTCGTGTATAAGAGCGAGCCTAGTACCCAGCAAGTGCAGCCATACTGAACACCCAGAGCTACTTTTGAGCCTTCATTATACCCATCACTACCTTACCTATGTACTTCACACCACTTGAGACACAACTCTTAAATCAGAGATAAGATGCCAATCGACCAAGCCGTAAACATCATTAAAGAAATTGCGGACAAGCTCAACGATCTCACCGGCAATAAGGGCCATAATCGCCGTGATCTGTATATCGCTGGCCCGGTCGATACTCGGGATATCATCGACACTGACTCTGCCCCCCGCGTAGCCCTCACCAAGTGGAACAATTCCGACGAGGGGCTTTGCGGTGTACCTCAGTACAATTTCGATATGTGTCGCAATGCGCTTGCGGGCATTACCATAACCCAGTCGATGCCGACATACGGTCGTAAGTCCTCTCCGTATGGAGCACTTCGACACTTGAGCTAACATAGCCTTAGAGGCCCGGTTCGATAATATCCTGCCAAGTTGCATGGTACTTTCCACGGTGCTTGCCGGTACTTGCGATCCAGGGCTTGGTCCGCATCCTATCCTATGCGGGTCGGCATGTCTCATGTACACCGACTTGACGGACGAGCAACTGGATAAGCTGGAGAAGGCATTGGGACAATAGACAGTGTTCGTGGGATTTACTTGTTGTGTTAATCTCACTGCTTTCCCTGTTTGAAAATGGCTTCAAGGTTTTTATGTTTGGTGGGATTGAAGGGACCTAATTTTGATGGCATTGGAGCTTATGTGCTCCCAGCTTACCACATCACGGCTTCGTCATCACCTTCCGCCTAGGATATTTGATCGTCCTCAATGCGGTTTCCTATCTCGTGTAAAAGTGTTTGGTATGTTAGTAATGTTAGGAGTCGTTTTGGATTGTTGGATGATAAGAGGATTATTTAGTTAAGTAAGAGGCCCTGTTTCATATAGGGAATCTTCTAAGCCCTAGGCCTGAATTGTGCAGGCCTACGTACCTGCGGCTGGGGACCCCGGGTCGCTAATCGCAATTCGTTAGATCGTAGAATTTCTTGCTTACGGTGACCCAGCTGTCGGAAAATACAAGGGTTTCCAAGAGGATTTTGTATCCTGTAGGGCTAGGATAGTTAAGAAGGAATAGAAAGCCACATGTATGTATTAAATAGGGGTCAAAGAAGAAAAAGGGGGAGAAAGTTGTTGGGAGATCAGGTGATGTACACTGTAATTTAGGTGCGTTTGTACCTGCCGAGACGCCTAGCTTGGCTGACACAGCATCGTTAGTAGGTGCTCCGTAGCGCTCGTCATTCGAAAATATTACCCGGAAAAAATTGATACGGCCGAATAATCCCCGAACAGAAGATCGCAAACGGGTACGCTTATTAAGGTTCAGCTAGAACATTATTAGCGACATTAGCGACATTTACTGCATTTACAGGCGTTATCAATTTAAACATCTTACTGAGTGACACGAGGGAATAACCAATTTCTTCAATTGACCGGAAGTCGCGCTCCTACGAGAGGAAGAACCATGTCGGATCCGACCTTTAACTCCAAGTCCGCGTCTTTCTTAGACTGGTTTAAATCTTTGCCGGGTGCAACTTTCCACCCAAACATCGAGATTCAAGATCTCCGTGCAAACGGCGCTGGAAGAGGAATTGGTGCGGCACATGCTTGAATAATCCAAACTCACAATCAGTAAGCGTAAATAACTAACTTCTGGTTCTGTATTAGTTA
The DNA here is from genome assembly GCF_022578975.1 of Hypoxylon trugodes. Classification (NCBI taxonomy): domain Eukaryota; kingdom Fungi; phylum Ascomycota; class Sordariomycetes; order Xylariales; family Hypoxylaceae; genus Hypoxylon; species Hypoxylon trugodes. Next base: position 3,864,818 of record NW_026250018.1, on the reverse strand, counting down.
CTACTGCGGACATCCCTGAGGATACTGTTTTATTCACCATTCCGAGAACAGCAATCATCAACACACAGACTTCGGATCTTCCTAAGCGCGTGCCACAAGTCTTCGAGACGACGGGCTTGGAGGAAGATGAGGACAATGAGGCAGACGGAGATGGCAGTGAGACTAGTGGTCCTCCTGACAATTGGGTCTCACTAATCCTCATAATGGTTTATGAGTATCTCCAAGGGGATAAATCTCGATGGAAACCGTACTTCGACGTGCTTCCTAGCCAATTCGAGACGTTGATGTGGTGGTCGGATCAGGAATTGGTCGAGTTGCAAGCTAGCTCGATTGTCGCCAAGATCGGTAAGGAAGAGGCGGATGGAATGTTTCGCTCCAGAGTCCTACCGGTAATTGAAGAAAATGCCGATATCTTCTATCCGGAAGGAGCCGAGAGGCTTAGCGAAGACCAACTGTTGACCCTAGCACATCGCATGGGTAGTACAATCATGGCCTATGCTTTCGACCTTGAAAATGACGATGAAGAAAATGACCCCGAAAATGAAGACGAGTGGATTGAAGATAAAGAAGGTACTCTCATGATGGGAATGGTACCCATGGCCGACATTCTTAACGCTGATGCTGAATTCAATGTAAGCGTATGCCATCGGGTAATTTTGATGCAATGCGCTGACAATCGATAGGCTCACGTTAACCACGGCGAAGATAGCCTAACTGTCACAACTTTGCGTCCAATTCCTGCCGGATCTGAGGTGCTTAATTATTACGGGCCGCTTGGAAATGGTGAATTGTTAAGGCGTTACGGATATGTCACGACCCGTCATGCGCGGTACGACGTGACAGAAGTATCTTGGGACCTAATATTATCGGTGTTGAAAGATACGCTTAAAGTAGACGAAGCCATTTGGGGTAGAGCGGTTTGTGATAGGCCCACTGCCTTTTTCCACGTCCCGGATGTTAACAGTCACAGGTCAACGAATTGGATCCAGAAGAGATCGAAGACGCCTTTGTGGTGGAGCGAGATTCGGGTGAGCCTGACGCTAGAGGTGAGCTTCGAGACGATGCACACGTGAAGGAAGTTCCCACCGATCTAGTGGACCAAATCCATACAATCCTCAAGGCCATTCGAAAAGTCAGCCCATCTACAATTCCCGACAAGGCGTTACGGGACGAGATCACCTTATTAGCCATACACCGCGCTCTGGAGCTGAGATTGGCCCAATACCCCACAAGCCAAGCACAGGATTTCGATCTGCTGTCCGGAAACAAAGTTTCGGGCCGGCAAAAGATGGCTGTGGCAGTACGATGGGGCGAGAAGGTTCTTCTGCAAGAAGCTATCGACTTCGTGCACGAAAAGGTCCTAAGGGTAAAAGCGACGACGGACGGTGACGAACCACATGCGAAAAGGCAGAGGACGACCTAAGGTATCAATCCATCCTCACCATCGTTATCTGTCAAGCGTCAGCATCATCAGTAATCCGTCAGAAAAACAACCTAATGCAGGTCGGGATCCTTGAATCCTAGCCCTATACTCCAACATTTTCTTCCGAAGGGGGGGCCCTAGCCACGTGTGCTAGGACTCCCTCTAGACGGCGCAGCCTTGAGAGAAAATGAAAATTTGGGGTGGCACCGATAGCCCACTAGACGCTGTAGATTAGTTGATGTGCGCACCAAAACCCTCCATTTTGAGCGCTATATGTCGATCTTATGTGCTATTTTACGACGGACCTATCAGGTTGCTGACTGTGCCAGGGCCAATGAGGCACGAAAATGCAAGGACTGGGATTGCAAATAGGGTGCTGAATGGAATATAGACAACTAGCTTAGATGTTATATTTAGACCTCACGGCAATCTTAATTTCCAATGGTTGTATTGGTTGTCTTGCCTGCTTGCTTGCGTACGAAGAAAATAGTGAGGTAACAGTAGCCTACCTAACCTGTAAATGTGTGTACCTTAGCTCTTGGTATGTAATCAATAAACCATAAGTCGTGTGAGGCTTTACCCGATCATTTTTACCTATAGGTCGGAGGAATAGGTATTTCATATGGCAGTCGAGCTGTCCATATTACCTTTACTCTGGCACTTCGAGTAGATTTAATATCCCTTCGAGGTATATATCGTACAATCTGGTCTGAGCTTAATCATCCTGTCAGATATTTACGAACCGACCAACATCCTAACGTCTTAACATCTTAAATGCCCCTGCTTTCCTTTTTTCGAGTTTGTTGTTCGACGAATTCAGCTAAAGCAGGCAGGCAAGGGATGTGGTAGGGTTACAGCTTACCATCCCAGATAAACCAAATAACCAACGACTGGGCAGAGTCGTGTGATGTCGATCAAACCGTGCCTCACCGCGAAAGAGCAGTAAGTTGTTAGTTGGTGTGCCGTGCCATAGTATATGTAAGTAGGCCAAGTACCTAATTTACATTATACATTGTTAGTATTCACTTTAGAATTTCGACTTCATCGATTTTTCCTTTTTTCTTCGACACTTTCGACTTTATACTTTTTTTTTTCTTTCCCTACTTTCGAACTTCCCGACCTTCTTTTTCTTTCTTTTTCGAAACCTTCTAATTAATACTCCGATAGAATTAGGTTTTCGTACTCACCGAGAGCTGTGTGGCATGTTTGCCCCGCTCGATACAACCTCAACATCGCTCGTTTCGTCTATTGCGCCGTGTAAATTCTTTTCTATTTAATTCAGCAAAATTATCGTTATTCACAAATATGGAATATCCGTGGCAATCAGTTATCGTGGCGATTTTTGCCCTCCTAGGAGCGATAGTGGTGGTTGTATTGTAAGCTATCATTTCGGCTTGCTTACAAGGGAATAGATGTTAACTATTATGCCTGGACAGATGCGCTAGGTGGGGTGGATGGTGCTCATGTTCGGGGCGGCGGCGAACTACTACGAATGAAAAGAAATCAAAGCCTCCAGGCTTGCCGAAGTCGATTCAGCATGCGATGACACAATTAGAGGGCGTGACCGAGAAAAGAACCGGTCGTAATCCGCAGACAGAATCGGAAGAAGCCGAATGGTTAGCCATTTCTTTAAGATTACATTTTCGATAGCCGAGCCGAATTGCTAACACGATGGGAAGCCCGATATGTCTTTCATATCTCTATCCTAAAGAGATACCCGCTGCAGCCACACCCACGACAAATAGTGAAGTAGATCTGGAGGCCGGGTTGTCGAGAACTACTACGTCAACTACCGATACCGTTACGCATGAAAAGAAGCGACAATCTATGCAGCCTGTCGATGATGAAGTACTGAAACTGAAAAGATGTACACATATCTTCCACGCGAGGTGTCTAGCCACGTGGTTTCTGAGGAAAAAATACGATTGCCCCGTCTGTCGGACACCATATTACCAGGTGGTACCCGAAGTAGAGGAAGAAGATTATCGTATGCAAGCAACATTACCCGTCGTTGCTTTTTGGTAGACGGACTGACGGAAGAACCAACTTGAAACTATGAGGTCGCACATTAGCGCCAAAGGGGGGTCGGATATAAGTCAGTCGATGAAGAAGGACTCTTGGCCCACGCTACACAACACTCGGCATGGATATTTTTCTTTTTATTATTGGTCAGGCAAGGGATAAAGACTGACACGATGGGCGTGGCGTTGAAAGCGATTTGCATTTGGGTGGGGGGAAATAACTCGTGATATCTTTTGGGGGCTGGTTTTTGGCGTTGGAGGCTTTTCGACTACGAGGTTTTTCTTCTGCGATTAAAATTACTGTCGGTTACCTGCCTAAGGTACTAAGACAATTTCTGCTCCTAAGGGAAAGGAGAACAACCATGATAAGTTCATTATGTCTGTATTAGTTAACAAAATGAATGATAGATAGGCTGCACGTCAGCAGACGGCAGCTCGAGACGATCAAAAAATGGTTGAGTTTCGAAAGGAAAATGGAGAAGCACAGAGGAATTGGCACCCCCATATTTTTTATGCATTCCTTCTTCTGCAGCAACCCTGCTAACTAACCCCTGTCTTCGAGGTTTACGCTAAGAGCCACATGTACCGAACCAGCAAAATGGGGTGGACTCTTCTCCGGAGCTACCTTTCACGTGATGATATCCTCCCCAACCCCTTGCAGCCACCGAGTCAACCAATCTACCAATAAACTTAGTAATAAATTGACAATTGCACATAATGTTTAGCTCGGGGTTCCGCTAGGTCACTAGGTCGCTAGTTCGCATCGATCCACCCGAGGATTTCCCATCTCGATCGCCCCAAAATGATTTCATAGATTGCCCTCCTCCAACTTCGATATGACCTCACGTTTATTATGCTCGAGGATCGGAGTGAGCTCCCATCCCCATTCCATTGACATTATTATTCTGAAGCCACCTCGGACGGGCGGCTGGGAATAAAGCCACACAAAATAATCCCGGGCGGTTCTGCTACACAAGAAAATATAGTTCCTGCGACAAGTTTTGAAGCTCATCAAACGGAGCAAACGTTCCTATATATCTCGTGTCTTGCGCCTAGGGCCCAGTTCATGACGCGCGCATCATCATGTCTTGTCATATTGATCTAGCGATCAAACAAGGGTTCTGAAGATCTGAATGCTATTGCTACTTGCGTACCTAATAAGGAAAAGCATAGAGGCAAATGAATTTCCTATGTTGCTATCGCTGGTATTGGCTGCACACAAGCTTATGTACTTTTTATGCGGCTCATGATCTCATATATCTCTATTCTCTTCTTTTATTTGTAAATCCTAAAGCTGTATTACATCTAACGATCCTACTATAGTACATCCACACCCTATCTTTGACCTACATACCCGAAATTCCAACCAAAGTTGTGAAACCTTCGTAACAGCTTTCTCCTCTCATACCCACCATCCAAGTTTGGATGTCCATATCATTTCGTCGTCTGATTCGCTGCTCTCGCCTTGAATCACGACGCCTTTTCGGTCTCTTTGCTCCGATTTCATATTATATACCCGCGCGTTATCCGACCAATTCTAATCATTTGGTCACGATGGTTCCCAAGCGAAAGAAGTCCGGTCCCGTTCCGCCGCAGGATACTCAGTCGGATAAGCACACCCAATCAGAGCGCCCGAAATCCACCCCGAGGAGATCTGGGCGTATTGTTAAGAAACAGGTTGAGGCATCAGAACCAGATGCCAATCCGGTCAACGGAGAACCTTCATGCCCGGCGTCGGCTCGACCAAGGGGTAAGAAGAAAAAGATGCAAGAAGTAGGAGATATGTACGGAGCTATGGACGGCCTCCGCGAAATGGAGGATAGCTTCCGCAATGCTGTCAAGCGGCAGAAGTTGGCGGTGAATGAAAGTTCAGTCCTAGAAACTCCGAAGTCCAAGGAAGAGGACGCCGCCTTCTTACCAAGACCCGACAAGCCTAACCCAGACTCCATACCGGAAGAAATCGAAAGGAGGAAGAAGGTCAAGAAAAAGAAGGAGAACTCGGCTAAGATAACGAGCAATGGACATACCAACGGGAACGGTAACAATGCCGACGAGGACAGCGAAGCTTACCAGGACGGCGAACCAGGCGATAGGGAGGAAGGTGGTCAATTCGCTCCGGAGACGGATTCCAATGCCTTGAAACAAGAAGGTTCGAGGCCACCACCGGTCAATAGCGACTATTTACCTCTACCGTGGAAAGGTAGATTGGGCTATGTGAATCACCCTGGCAAACATAATTAAGTCAACAAATATATTCACCATGCAATATCTAACACGATTCAGGCTTGCCTTAATACGTATCTTCGACTTTCAAACCCGCCCGTATTTAGCTCGAGAACTTGTCGGATAGCCTCTATCTTGGAACACCGTCATCCTCTTTCAGATCCATCACAACCAGAACACCCAACCAAAAATAGACCGGACAAGAACCAGCCAGCGGAGGTGGCTAGAGGTCAAAGATATGTCGAAGCTCTTGGCCTCGCCAATGCACGTGACATTGTGAAAATGATTCATTGGAATGATAAATATAATATCAAATTTATGCGTCTAAGTTCAGAGATGTTCCCTTTTGCGAGTCACGAGGAATATGGTTACAAGCTTGCGCCGTTTGCGTCTGAGGTACTTGCGGAGGCTGGAAAGCTGGCGGCCGAGCTAGGTCATCGGCTCACCACTCATCCTGGACAGGTATATGACGAACATATATAAATAAATTCACCGCTGACCCACGACAGTTTACACAATTGGGGTCGCCGCGGGCCGAGGTCGTTAGAAATGCGATCCGCGATCTCGAGTATCACGATGAGATGCTCACACTCCTTCGCCTCCCTGAGCAACTCAACAAGGATGCTATTATGATCCTGCACATGGGCGGGGTATTCGGAGATAAAGAAGCCACTCTCGATCGATTTAGGAAGAATTACGCCAAACTCTCGCCAAGTATTAAGGCAAGATTAGTATTAGAGAATGATGATGTTTCGTGGACGGTGCATGACTTACTCCCAATATGCGAAGAGCTTAACATTCCGCTGGTTCTAGATTTCCATCATCACAATATAATGTTCGACAAAGGCCAGATTCGCGAAGGTACGAAAGACATCATGGAGCTCTACCCACGGATCAGGGCAACATGGGATAGAAAAGGCATCACACAAAAGATGCATTATAGTGAGCCTTGTTCTGAGGCCATCACGCCGCGACAACGACGAAAGCATCGTCCTCGAGTTATGACTTTACCGCCCTGCCCAAATGATACGGACCTCATGATTGAAGCTAAGGATAAAGAGCAAGCTGTATTTGATCTAATGCGGAACTTTAGGCTGCCCGGATGGGATCGGTTCAACGATGTGATCCCATACGAGCGTGAAGATGAGAATAAGCCCCCTCCAAAACCTGTAAAGAAAAAGAGATCGAAGAGTAAAAAAGGGGCCGATACAAACGGAGAAGTCGACGAGGAGGTGGAGGAGGAACCGAAACCACCGCCCGAGGTCCCCGAGTCGGAAATAGGGATGGGCGGGCCTAATAACCGTGTTTATTGGCCGCTCGGGATGGAGGAGTGGCTCCGACCGAAGAAAAGGGAGGTCAAGAAGAAGAAGCGGGCTGGTGACGAAATGGACGAGGATGATTAGCTCCTTTTCAGGGATCAAAATATTGGCATCTTGTGTTACGTCGCCTGCATGCGGTACCGTTCGCACGAAGGATACCCTGGGATAGGCTCGGCAAAGCGGTGCACACCCTGAAGGACCCTGCGTTTTTATCCTAGTCGTCGTCCAACGGTTTTCAAAGCTCCGTAGAAGCAACCATTAGATCATAAGGTAGTAGCTTCTCACCTCCTAAGGGTGCCACGAAATCACTGCAACACAACTAGACGCGCCATAAATAGTCAAGTTTTGCCATTGGCATCGGTTATTGGTGGTATATGGTCCTCAAGGGTCTATCGCAGGGCTCGAACGGCAATGCTGACATCGGCAGCTAGCTTTTGGGCGTATCCAACCAATATCGTGTGTTTCCTGGCTCATCCTTGGTCGAGATTACTGGGATTACGCATGATCGAGGCCTGCTTGTGATATCTGAGTCTTGGATTGTTACTATCGTCGGGTTTGTTCGCTATTACCCCTAGATATATCCAATGTCGGTATGAAACTCTTGCGCATCTATCTTCTCGGATCGGCCAGACAATAAAAAAGGAGCCATGAAGTTGGGAATATATCGGATATATTGTTTCAAGATGTAAGACATTAATATCCTATGTGTCCATTTTATTTCGTGTAATTCTCAATACTACATCGTGCTTTCATCCTTCGACCCCCGGCATCTTACCTACCAGGGGTTGTATCATATGCGGACGAGAAGTGATCTGTTCCGATATCGTCCTTGCTGCGAGGACCCTGGGAATGACCTCACAGGAAGGAACGTGGTAAAGCATAGTCGCATGCATGTAGGGTCTGATAAGGACCAACTGCCTATCTCCTGGCGGTCATCATGGACCCTTTGGACTCTAGCGTCAATCTGGCTATACGAAAACATTTACCAGCCGCGACCGATGTCGTGATAGTTCTGTTGCTGGCAGGTTACAGTCGCTCGTTTGTGCGGCAAAGGTAGTCCCGAAGCGCTAACAACGCAGAATCATATATGTGAATGTCGATCCAGGACGGATGATAAGCCGCAAGTCTAAAGAAATAAGCCAGGGGAAATAATCAGAGAATAACGGCCGAATTGATAAGTATACTCGAAGTATTACGATGCGTTGTAAGTCAGCGTGTTCTTGTTACCAATACTGCGTACCTCACAGTGTGTGACAATGGCGAAATAGGGGACCATACCGAATTCCAGGCTTTGATAACACTCAGCAACACTTGCGGGGAAATAAAAAAGAAAAAGAAAAAAATGATATCAATCAGCTACATACATATTTACCCCAAAGCTAGGTGTCGGTGTACAATGCGTGCATTTTTATGGTGGTAGGCAAGCTGAAAGATACAGCTGTGTCTATCATGGACCAGGCCTTTCATCCTCGTCGGCACTTAATTACCTCACCGCTAGAACTCGGATCTGGCTAGGTATCCAAGAGTTTGGCTATGCTGTGCTACCTACCGACTGGATAACGGGAGATTGTGTCCAGCAAGGTATTGATATCAACAATTTATTCCTTTCGCGGGCTTAGTTGGTGAAGCACAGAGCCGGCTTCGCCTACATGTACATGCTGCGTGCTACCCCTGAACTACCTCAGATGCCGACAGGGTAGCTAGATACCATGCCTGTCTGGGTATCTACCTGGGTATTTACCTAGATACCTATCTAGATACCTACACAACATCTATATGGATGGATATGAATATAAAAAAATGAATGTGAATATGTATGTGGTAACTATTTTGCTCACCTACCGGATTGGATTGACAGGTGTCCAATAATGCACCGTCACGGCGAAAGCACCGAAGGGGTCAAGATACGTCTCTTCTCATCTTTTCCCTTGTCGAGCCTCATAAAAATTTCCGGATAAGCATGTGCCAGCGGTTGTGATTCCTACTCGTTCATTCAAAGACAGATGCGATCGCCCTACTTTCTCTGGTCGTCACGTTCGTGTTACGTGTATATATCTAATATAATACCATACATATAATAGTTTAGATGGGATTACATAGAAATCTTACGATGCGGCGACGGATTCAGGGGCATGGTTTGACGGAGACGGGGGCAGGACGTATGCGGTGCGCTAATTAGGAAGCGGACAGCGAGTAGCGAAGCAGGCGATGCGATGAGCGGACGAACAGGAAGAGAGATAATCAATTTGTTTCAATCACCACTATTACCAACGACACCACACCAACCCGCTGCCAACCACTACTACATATTTTAGATACGATGTTACCTACCTACCTACCACTCATCATCACCCCTCATTCTTGAGACCCCTGATTATCTTACACACACCTTACCCTATTCTCCTTATTTTTAGCTAGAGAGAACAAGGAGAGGAGCTTCCGAGCGTGTAGAGCGGCAGAGCAAGAAATAAAAAATCTGATTAGAGGAACGAGGGAACGAAAAAAAAGACAACAAATGGCAAAATTCTCATTAGACGATGATGAATCTAGATAGATAGGGGTTCCGCACACCCGGCTCAATGGGAAGGATCTTTGTCGCACATAGAGAGGCAAGGCAATTCGCGGATTGGGCGATGCAATGTGCTGTGTTCGTGCGTTATGTATGTATATGCGTAGGTGGATAGATAGGAATCTATTCGCATGCATCATCGATTACGATGGCGATAGTGGTGATAGTAGCGATGATAATGAAGAAGGATCAATTTGAAAGAGTAAAAAAAATTGACTTAAAAAGGTAGGTGGTTTAGGAAACTGAGGAAAGAGAGAGAAAAAATACATGTGATAATTAAAATGTCAAATAAATAAAATAAATGATAACTCGAATTTCGAAATGTCCTCGAAAATAAAAATGCCGTACTACAAAGATCTCTATAAAAAGATATTTTGTTCATTTCTTCATTGCCTCATCGCTTAACTTTCGTAACTCAACACGAAGTTAGCGGCGCCGACCGAACTCGAGAAAGAAATTAAAACACAAAAGGCATCATGAGGTCACTTGGGAGACGACCGAGGGCGAAAAAAAAAGGAATGATGTCAGGTTTACCGCTTCAAAATTGTTTCGGGAAGCATCCGTGGATCTAAGAAAGAGAGGAAAGCTTGAGCCCTAAGCTGAACTGGGCTTAGAAGAGCAAGGGAGCTGGCAAATTTTTACGGAGCACAACGCATACAATGTATCTGTACTTGGGTAAAACAAGGCAAATACTTCATTCGGTGGTGTAATGTCGCTTATAAAATAGGTACTCAAAAAGTCAAATGTTAGAATGACAACTCAAAGTTACGAGAGAGGTGGGGTGATTTATACCCTGTTGAAGCGGTCCGCAGAAGAGGCTCGTGCTTCGCCGGTGCAAAACAATGGGTACTCTGCACAAAACACAGCGCAAGAACCAAGCCGCCGACTCCATATTTTCTGTACGGGCGAAGGCTAAGTATCCTGCACCTGAACTTTTCTGCTGCACCTTCTATGGATATAGAAGGACCTTCTGTAGCAGACGAGGGCGACAACGATACAGGGCTAATACAACTTTATGTGTACACTATAATACCAACGCACATGTACTGTAACGAGGCACGAGTACACAGAATGTGCCTACTAATGCAGTGAAAAAAGGTAACAACTGGATTATTATAGAAGGAAGAATCGAAGAATTTGTTGGGCTAATGCAGCTGTCTTCTGTCGCTGTCTATTCGTATAGCAAGCACTATTTGTAGCTTTATTTTATTTTTCTATTTTTCTTCTCTTTCACCAGAGCAACACGATAGATCTGATTCGATGTTCTAATTGACTAGTCAACTTTTTCTAAAGCAACGGAACGGTGGCATCACCTCATCTCACCTCACTTAAGGTAGCTTCCAATCCCTCGTCATAATAACTTGGCCTCGATTTCTTCATGCTGTCCTCGATCGGTACAATACGATACGATTTCTATCTCTTCACCCCGGGCACCCCTACTTAACAAATCACAGGGTCTCCCCACCAAGTGAGACAGATAGACACACGACATTGGCAACAACACCACCCACCATTAAATTGTTTTCTTTGCGACCATTAGACAGGCGACAAGCAAAAACTGCGAAGCATAACATCAAGTACCACCTTAATAAAGAATTTTAATCCAATAGTACATACGACTTCTTTCATATACTTCCTATCCACTATTTTTTATATACCTTACATACCACAAACCTCGCATACACACCAGACACACTCACACATACACTCACATACACGTACATTACATTAGGTACATACCCAAGATATACCTAACCTACCATCGCATCCCATAAAGTCCAACTTCCCCATTCTTCTTGTCGAACGAACTGAACTACCTTACCTACCTACATACATAATTTCATACGTACATACATATTAGTCCACTTCCAGACCAAGCCAAATCTACCAGGATCAGACCCGAAAGAAACCCCAGAAAGAAAGGATCCAAAGAAAAGGACCAAAAAGACCAAGAGCTAGACCCATCGGTACGCAATCAGCAGCAATCGTCATCAACGATCAGCATACCCGACCCATTCAATCACAAGCACCACATCGGCCACCACATAGGCACATAGGCACCTAGGCGACACATAGGGAGGGGGACACCACCTACGCAGCCTACGACACCACGAGAGCGATACAGGGAGAACAAGACAGGGAGACAAGACCCGGAAGGGCCCACTATTTCCGCTGCAGGGTCCTAGCCTACTTTTATTTTATTTCTTTTTTTCCCCGCGCTCGTCCGACGATTTTCCCAACCTTGAAACCTCCACAAATCTGCCAACTAAACTACCTACTTTTGCCCACTTCCAGCCTACTTTCTAGCCTACACCTCTTACACTAGTCTGACTATCCACCCTACTATTGTTACTATTCCAACGCACTAGGTCATTCTTCTCCAGGTTTCCACTTGGTCCACCCTGAAGAATATCAACAATACATACCCCATACTCCCTTTTTCTGATCACCCAGTCACCTCGGGAATATCTCACAAACTTGTCTTGAACATTATACAAGCTTGTGTTACTTCCTCATTGAGTCATTCGGTTTTCTTTTCCAACTGATTGACTTGACTCGACTTTGCTTTTTCTTTCCCAATCTACATTATCGACACTCGCCCAACACGTATTCAATCAGGACATCCAGAATGGCGGCTGTACAAATGAGCCCCAAGACAACGCATATTCCTCCGGGTCCTGAGGTTAAGCGCCCCAGAGGTACGTCATACTTTGCCATCTACCCAGTCCACCTGCTATTCCCCTTAGGTTTCGCGCACCTTTACGAGTGATAATAAACGCCGGACTAATTGATTTATTATTGTGTAGGTATCTTAAAGAACTCATTCCAAAAATCGCCACCCCCCGCATCCCCGATTAAGGAACAAGACCTATCGGAGAAGGAACTTACTATCATCAACACACAATCCAACGCCGGCCACCGCCGCTCTTCAAGTGCTGCAAGCCGCCCTCCCGGATCACGCCGCCAATCGTCGCGCACTCCTTTAATCAATCCCGAACAAATTGTGCTTGATAATAATCAGCGCTTAAAATGGGACGAAGCAAACCTCTACTTGACCGAGCAAGAACGTACTTCTACAATGAAAATCACTGAACCGAAGACTCCGTATGCGCGGCATTACGAGCCATCGGAAGATGATGACGACGAAATGCTTGATGGCGAGAACTCGCGCAAGGAGGAGATTCCCGGGTTATCGCTCGGTGAGCCTGAAGAGGAAATCCCCGAGGATGGATTTGGATCCGAGCGCAAGCAGAGCAAGGTCCATGTTAGTGACGAAGACGCCACACCACTACATGATGCGGAGAACGAGTTCCTCGGATTAACTCCCGAGGAGCGTGAGAAGCACAAGAAGTTCGAAGCGCTGCGAAAGAAGCACTACGAAATGAAGGATGTTGCTAAGTTCCTCGGCCATCCCGAAACACTTGATGAAATCGAGGACGATGAAGAAGTCCCGCCTATGCCTACCATTAACGGTGCTAGAGTCGGCGCTGGCGACTAGGGAATAAGTGTGAAGGGGTTACAAATTCCTTCACGACCGGTTTCTAAAGAGGTTCGGGTAACTAAGGTATGGGGATGGTTATTAGCGCAATGACGGACGATATATGCATGCTGGAATGGAGTTACAGGCCGGATGGAAAGCCTTCCTCATTTTGTCTTCTTACAACCACGGGCGCATTAGATCAGTTTGGTGTTGGTGGATGTGCGAATACTGTCATCGGCACGGGAGGTGACGGATGGTTCATTCAATCAATCAATCGGGGTTGTAGTTATAGCTATAGACGCTTTGCCATGAGGACTATTGTCTTCAAAATCAATGAGAACATTCACTAATACGTCATTTGATTAGATTTGATGGACAGACTGACATTGTCGAATCGAGGTGCCCGAGTTTACAATGATATTCTACTTTGATACTCAGTCTAAGCGGTATCTATAACGCCGTACAAGCAATTCGATATTATTCCTTTTCCTCCCTCGAGACCATTTCAGAGCTTGACATCTCGATAATTCATAGCAATCCCTTCCGAGCGAGTTCGACTTTTCGTGCAGCCTCACCAGGCTTGAATCCACCCTTCGAGACACATATCCGGTGACCCTCACCCATCTCAAACTTATCCTCGTGAGCGGGCCAAGCACAAGGGCAATGATGGGGGAAGTGAACGCAGGCTATATGCAATGATACTATCATCAGCTTGCCATTCATTCTAATCGTTTCCCTGGTGGGAATATGTACACCGCAATGGAGGCGAAAAGGGAGCTGAATGCAACATGCAGTCAGCCTTATATTACGTACCTAAGGTGTCTGGACATAGGTAATTGTCGCAGTGCATGCGGTCGAAGTTGGAGCGGTAGATGGAGGAGTCGCTTGGTACGTTTTGGGGTTGTTGACGTTGCTGCGCTTGTTGGCCGCCGCCGAACATTTGGTCGAAGAATCCGAATTGCGCGGTGGTGAGGGTGAGAATGGAGAGGAGGGTTAGGAGGGTTGCGAGGGTTGCGAGGGGGGTGTGCATTTTTGCGGTTTTCTCGCTATTAATGCAAAATCGTGCGATATTTGACTGATTTGTATAGTATTGTAAGACGAGTTAACTATGGTATTGCAATTGAAGAAGCTGTATGTCGGGGCTCTCTTGTTTTATTCAAGAAATAGTGAGATGTAAATGATGCTATGCCTTTAGAAATCGCTATGCTGGCAACATTTCCAAGTCTTATCGTTATCAGAACGGCCCCCGGCACCCCGGTCCTCCACTCCGCGCTAAAAATGTGGATGACTAAGCCGAAATTTTGCGATTATCATAATTGAAGCTCCACCAAATTTCTACTTTCTTTACAAGAACGACTACGATAATCGCAGCCATGAGGATCGCCCAATTGCAGCGGCCTTTAGTGGCTGCTGCTTCGAGTTTGACGAGACCGGCGTGTACTACGACGATACGACAGTTGAGAGAGGCATTGGGGCAATTGAGTGTGGGGGCGAATAGTGTGGCGGTTGAGGGTCGGAGACATGCTACTGTTAAGGCTCAGGGAGCGTATAGAATAAGGGATACGAGTACTATTCCGAAGAAATTGGGTGCTAAGAAGAGTGGTGGTATGTTTCTTCCCTCATTTCGTTTAGCCTACCTCGATTCCACCGTATTTGCCAACCTTCGAGAATCCTGTATTAGCGACAAAAGTAAGGATAAAGACTGACAGAAGACGAAACCAGACACCTACGTAATTCCTGGCAATATCATCTACAAACAACGTGGCTCAAAATGGCACCCCGGCGAGAACTGCGGCATGGGTCGAGACCACACCATCTTCGCCCTCGCCACAGGCTACGTCAAATACTACCGCGACCCCGCAAAACACCCGAAACGTCAATACATCGGCGTGGTCTTCAACAAAGAAGACACACTCCCCTACCCGCAACACGCCATGCGCAAGCGCCGCCTCAACATGACCGCCTCACCCATCCTTCCCCCAGCCCCCGAACCCGAGCTTTCCTCCTCCGGCATCCCGAACCAAATCGTGCGACAGGGATACGGCCGTAAACCGCACCCCCGCGACGAACGTATTATTCGATTACGTCAAGATGGCTCTTACGCCTACGCGGAAGAGAGTTGGAGGTTGGGAACTTTGGTTAGGACGGCGAAAAGGAAGACGGGAAGTCGGAGAACGGCTATGAAACATAGACGTAGAAAGGCGAAGGCGATTTTGTTGGAGATGCGTGCGGAGAGGGAGGATAAGATTGCTAGGAGGAAGGAAAGTTTGGATGCTGCTAGGGCGGCGAGGGCTCGGCGTATGAGGGATTATAGGAAGAGGAAGGCGGCTGAGGAGGCTAATTTGAAAGCTTCCGGGCCTGGGGGCGAGATGCCGCCGCCTAAGCCTAGTCCGCCGAGGGCTGAGACGTAGGTGAATTCGAAGAAGAGGAAACGCGGGGCTGGGAAGGGGGGATGGAAGTGAAGGGTTGATTGAGATGATGTGTGCTGGTTGGCAGTGCAATCGAATTCAGCATCGATTTCCCTAAACTGACCACCCGACCTACCTTCACCCCTGCCAATCCGACCCTGGTGTATTATAAGAAGGTACATATACAGCATCTGGCATTATTGCATGATGGTTTAGATGAGAGTACTATTGCCGGAAGTTCATATAAGAATCTAGAACATTATTTACTGGCCATATACCTGATTTTAGGTCTATATTTACGACTTTGTGTGTGATATGGGCTTGTTTGAAAAGAAGCGGCAGTGATCATGCTGGGAATAGCTTCATTTTCCAATAGAGTTTTGAGCTTCGACAAGTATGCGCCCGTTGATGCGCCTATACATCGATTGATTCGTCGTGACGTCAGCCATTTAACCCGCTAATCCGCGTATGACCCAATTAGCAATTAGAATGGGATTACCCTTGAAATTTCTTTTCGGACATTGGAAAAGTTACTTTGTGGAAATATGCGCAACAAATTGCCAGTGCCATGCGTATCGTCCTGCTCATCGGTCTTCGCACATTCAGGAAACCGAGGACTATTTTCAGCCTAGCGGTACCTAAATGTTCCCAACTCTCATATCGGCTTTAACTAACATTCAGTCTAGATCAATACCGCCTTTATACGCAAATATCGGGTAGCTCGGGCTTTTACTCCTTCTTCTGAACAAGAAAATATTATTAAACTATCTCGAGTCCAAAATGTTGTCGTATCTGCAAGGCCCGGCGCTGGAAAGACTGCTACTGCTGAAGCTATCGTGGCCGCTAATCCCAACAAAAATATAGCAGTCGTTACATATTCGAAGAGGTTGCAACTCGAGACTGAACGCCGACTAAAGCGTTATACTACATGCGATGTCTTCACATTTCACGGAATGGCGGGGAAGTTGTTTTCAACAGTCGCTCACACCGATACCATCATACAGAACCTCCGAAGGAAAGGCGAGAGACCGATTTGGAACAATAAACGTTATGATATCGTGATATTAGACGAGATGCAAGACTGCACCGACGACCTTTTCTGGCTAAGCTGCTCATTTATATTGGCCGTAAGACGTGCTATAGGCGGTTGCACCCCCAAAATTGTGGTTCTGGGAGATGAGCGACAAGCTATATACGACTTTAGAGGAGCTGATTCTCGCTTTCTTAGTCTCTCGCCGTGTATAATGTCTGCTCTTTCACTGTCCAAATGGACCCCTTTACCTCTCAGCAAAAGCTTCCGGTTATCGCGTGAAACTGCCGGTTTTGTTAATGACGTTTTCCTTGGCGGTGAGAAGTACCTGACCGGTACACACGATGGACCGAAACCATTATATATGTGCGCGAATCTCTTCGAGGTAGATAAGCTGGCCGAGGAGTTGGTGCCTTTGATTCGCCGTTATGGACCGGAACGAACAGCTATCCTGGCCCCCTCGATTCGCGAGGGAGGGCGACGGGGACCGCTTGCTAACTTTACGAATTTACTTTCTGAACAATATCGAATCCCGGTAGCGGTTTCAATCTCGGATGAAATACCTTTAGATGATCAAGTCATCAGTGGGAAAATCTGTGTTTCTACTTATCACCAATTCAAGGGAAATGAACGAGATCTCGTTATCGTGTATGGGGCTGATGCTGGCTACTTCAAACACATCGGGCGAAACCTTGCGGATGATAGGTGCCCGAATACTATCTTTGTTGCTCTTACACGTGCTATCAAGCAACTTGTCATCCTACATGACTGCAAGGAACCACCAATGCCTTTCACATCCGTTCCTAAGCTTAAGCAAGCAGCGGAGTATATCAATATCTCGGATACCAAAATGAAACGCCAGAAACGTATTGGCCGTCCTCGAAAACTCGATTTAACTCTTCCTAGAGGGGTAATGGTTTCTGATATGTCGCGACATGTTCGCGACGAAGTTTTAACTGCCATCGTCGATTCTCATGTCAATATTATGAAACTCTCGCCCCCTCTGCCAGAGGGCCAGTGTATTAACGCGCCTGACAAGATACTCACCGACCCAGATAAGAAGCTATATGAAGCAGTAAGCGACATTAACGGCCTCGTGGTCGTCGCTGCTTACGAATATGCTATCCGGCAGAAACTCGTTACTCTTGAATTCGACGATCGAGATGATATACATATTCCAGGTGATAAGCACGACCAAATAACATGGCTCTGCCGCGCGGCTTGCGCGTACGAAGCGAGAGTATCGGGGTATAGGTCACGGCAGGTTCAAATGGAAAATCATAAATTCGACTGGTTAAACCCGGACTTACTCCACCGAGCTGTCCAGCGTCTTAAGGAGCAACTTCATACATCCGGACGACTAGAATTTGAGAGTAAACTAGAGGTCAATCGTTTCGAGGTAACGGATTCTCAAAATAAACCACAGAGGACTAGAATTGGGGGCCGCGCAGATATTATCGTGTATGCCACAGACACGGAATCCGAAGGGGAAGATACTGGCGCATGTCTCTGGGAGATCAAATTCGTGGCGAAGCTTTCACTTTTATATGTTGTGCAGGCGTGTACATACGCTTATTTATGGGCTGTGAAACATGGCTCGCCTAGTCTGCCTCGGATTATGCTGTTTAATATTAGGGATGGGGAGAAATGGGAGCTTTCGTGCCCGGAGGGTGTGGCGGGGGCGAGAAGGGTTGTTGAGAAGGTGTTGAGAGCGAAATATACTACTGCGGAAGAGCTTACGACTGATGAATTCGTTGAGAGATGTCGGGGTACGATGAGGGATGTGGAGAGGTTATGGGAAAAATGATAGGTGCTTATCCGATGGCTGCAACTTTCGCCGAAGGGCAGCAAGGCGCCCTACTGACTTCACTGAATGATGATACCAACCGCCACAACTGCACATTTATCAACAATACCATGAATGCCATTAAATCTCGTCATTATGACTGGTCTTAATCATTCAGAGATATTTAATCTCTTCTGCATCAATTGAGCCGAATGCCTAAGTATTGGACGCCACCAATCGAGTTCCCCGCACCGGACTGAAACAAAAAGAGGAAGAGAAGGCTTGGGAAGATCGAGGAAGATGCCCGAGGATGTTACTGTATACCTAGATTATATAATGGTTGCCTTCAAGGCTCTTAAAATAATGAACACGACTCATCATTAAATATTAAAACGGAGAGCTCTTGGTTTTAATGTGGACTGTCTGACCATGATTATGTTGGAGTTGTGCAAATTAAAATCTCACGATGTACGCAGGACTATTCATAAATAATATTTGCCTTCCGATGATACGTAGAAAGCACAGACCACAAGATAACATGCCGTAATAGCCGCCCAACTAGTATTTCATAAGACACCCCCGGTCGTCAGCTGAGGATCCTCATCTTACTGCTTACAGCCCCCCAAGCCACCATGCCTCGTCTGGCTCAACCAATAAGAACCCATCCGTTCCCCTTCACGAGTCCGGGGAACAAATCTCGATGGGTGCAGAGCCGCAGCTGACATGCAAATACCTACCATGGTGGGTGGGAAGTAGGGAGTCATCATAAATGTAACCGTGTGAATCCTTATTTTATTCGGCAAGTAACGTCTGTTTTTCGTCATCTGCATCTCCTTTTTGCGAGAGATTCTTGTATGTAAGTTCATATGTTGCGACATTTGAGTTGTTGCAACATAGTATCCGATGCGATTCCAACGGTACTACACGCGCTTAAAAACATCCGCGTTTCGCGCGATCGTGAACGAGAGCTAGTCCGAGTTGCGGAGTCGAGGATTTTGTTCGCGCTAATATGTCTACAGTCGCAGGCGAGGATCTAGGTAGCCTGAGACTCGAGGCCCAGATGGACCTTCAAGAGGCGACGCGCCCTAGCGCCAGTGAGGCAGGTGGATCAGAGGCTGCCATTAACGACCATCCGGCGCGGAGCGAGGGTTCTGATTATGGCGATGGTATTGAGAACGAAAAGTCCATCAGTAGCAGTGTCTGGCATTGGGATCCGGAGCCAGGGTTCGCGGTGGTTGATGGTGATATCGACGGACATGGCTATAATAAGACCGACGTTGACATTATCGCTGTTCCCTGCGTTGGCGCTTCTCCCATCGAAACATGGGCTCGGGATCCTCTCAAAGACGGCTACTTTGGCTTTCCGGAGTCGACGGAGTTGGACAAGTACCCGACGGTCAAGGAGTTGCCAGGAAGCAGTGTCCTATCGCCCACTATAAGTCCCAACCTGGGTAAAGCGAATCATCTATGGATACGGCATGGCATTCGAAAAGAAATCAGCACGGCGAGGGTGATGCTGTATCGTCATCGCGAACTAGCAGAGGGTATGACGCTTGACTCGGCGGCCGACGACCTTTTGGATCAACTGGTGAAGATGCGCTCGGATTTGACTAAAGCTCGTCCTCTCTTCTTCATATGTCATAGTATTGGTGGTTTAGTCGCGAAGTTGGCTTTGGTAAAAGCGAGCTTGGACCCTGACCTGAGACCTCTGGTTTATGATTGTCATGGCATAGCTTTCTTTGGTAAGCAGTCCCCAAGTCGTTGTGTAACTTGATCTCAGCAACTGACCACGCGCTCTAGCCACGCCCCATCGAGGGTCCAGTTACATGTCGATGCCTCACCTGCGAGAGAGTATACAGCACTTATTATATCTACAGAGGCCTCTACCTAGGTCCCTTGCACGCCAACTTAAACTAGGGAACAGATCGCTGCTAGAGATACACGACCAATTCATGGATATTTCTAGTGAGATGCGTATTTGGACTTTTTACGAAACCTTCGACTCGCAGCTATCTGGATTCGGCGGATCCGATTTCGACGAAGTTCATTTCAGCGCCCCGTTAACCTCGATCAAGTCAGGACTGGTGGGCAGCCGGGGTGAACAGGCGCTATCCCTCGAAAGCGATCATGCTCACTGCGCTTCGTTCGGGCACTTGAATATCCGAACGATGCATTCATTCTTGGCGGACTTGGGCACGGCGGCGCGAAAAGCGGAGGAATTGACCGCAAATTTCGTCCATACGCCACTAAGACTCAGTGAGAAGGTAAAGCTCGAGTTGGTTGGTTTCTATGAGGACCCTGATAGCGAGGCTACGGGCCATGACATTAGGTTGTATATTTCCAAACACGTTCTGAAGGACTTCCTCGAAAAAGGACCAGAGAAGTGCTTACAGGAGCGAATGAATACTGTAGCATCAAGGAGGCACCGAGGGTTATTATCTCCGTCGCGACGTCCGCTATCAGGCCCATCACCGGTAGTGAGTGCACTCGGGATCCTGAGTGATGTTGGCCAGAGGATTCTAGGTAGTGTTCAGCCTAATATTTCACCGGAGAGCCCTGTGAACGAACAGGCTCGTGGTCAGTCACCTGAGATTGTTGTTACAAGCCATGCTTCTCGGCCGTCTATTTCTGGCGCATCAACGGAACCTGTTCCTATGGTTGCGCCGAGAAGCCGAGGTCTGACTATTCCTGCTCTCTCAGCAGCCGGATTTCATCTACCGCCTGGTAGGGGCAGTAGCGAAACTGTAAGGACGACGAATTCCGAGCCCACTGATGTTGCAGCGGAGGCCGGTGACCCTGGCGCAGAGGGTCGTGGGAGACGAGATCGTGGTAGTCGTGCTTCGGTGTTACATGATGCGACAGCAGGCTTTTCCCGACCGGATCCATCCAGGAGGAAGTTCATGTGGCTCCATCTGCCGTTTAATAATCCCCACTGGGTCAAGGTGAGTACTGTCATATTGATCACAGCCGAAAATTCACTAACTTCGTCCAGAAAATCTTCGATAAGCTCTCTGAAACCCAAGGTCAGAGTTATGCCAAGCTTCTCAGCAATGAAAATTGGGTCAACAAGCATATTCAAGGTCGCCATACGAATCTATATGCTTCGTATGTCAAGCCGGGGTGTGCATTCGTTCCCGGAGAAGCAGGTTCCCCACGCCCCCTATCTCCAACCGGGTCCGAGAGAAGTCGTAGCCCAGCAATGACCCCAACTCACCTCTACCTATACATGCCATATCTCCACTATGACACCTACTTAAATATTGTGCGACGCCGTAATATTCTTAAACGAAGGGCGGAACATGGCAGAGCAAGACCGGTCCCGAAAGATATTTCAGAACTTGAATCGCTAGACTCGCGAGTGATTTGGGAGTACATCGGACACGACCCACCTCTTAATACGCGAAGGACGCTAGATCAATACGGATATCCGGCTCTCCGAGATACATATGCGCGAGACGACGAGCAGATGCTGTATAAGCTTACGAAAGAGAAGGCCACGCTTCCGTTTACCCAGTTCATTCGCAAACCCGGCGCATATAGGAACGTAGATGGGGCGAACCGCAAAATGAAAGATGACTCTAAATTGGAGGACGAGTTACTTGACGGAAATGTTCTGATGGTGGATCAATTGTGGCTTTGGGCGGTTAATATGAGTAAGTTTTGGCTCGCGAGCGTCCACGAGGGTTGATATTGTAAACTGACACCGAATTAGCGACGTTGACGACTTTCTTCCCGAAACGCGAATCCCATCCGACAGAAGGCCCTCTATTCCAACAGGCAGATCTAAGAAATAGTATCTATAACGAGTTGAACGGAGACCTGAGTGGCCGTTGCGATAATGCACTGGATCTTGCTGCTTTTGTAACGTTGCATGCTGTCACGGTTCTGTTGGATCGGACGTCGCACCCCGATCTTGACATCTTCCGCATTTTTGAAGAGGCTCTTGGAATACTCGTACGTACTGCCTTGTTGTTGAAGCGCCTGTGGTGTTGCTAACTATTCCTAGACTGAGAGGATGACTTCGTCACTCAAACGATTCCGAATGCAGACGTTCGTAGACAAGATGGACGACTCCGACTCCGAAGACTTCGAAGCTAGTCGAACCGAAACCATTAAGCAGCGACATAAGCGAGAACTAGAGCGAGCCGAACACGAAAATCGCGAGAATACATCCGTTCTACTTGAGTTGCGAGATATGGAAGATGAGCTTGGTACGATGAAGAACTTGTTCTCGGAGCAAGAAAGTACAATCACATTGATGAAGGAGAACTATGAAAAACCTGAGCTACAGCAATATACTGAGAATGGCCGTGGGTTCTTGGAGGAAGCGTTAAGACGACTGCAGGAATACCAGAAACAGGTTAATGAAATGATTGACCGTGTGGATAATACCAAGAAAGACGTGAGTGATTCATCAATTTTGCCTAGCGTAATGGAGTAAAGGATTCTCCAGGCGGAGTTACTAACGAATATTTTGTAGTACGAGAAGCTTCAGGAAATGGTGCAGCGCCAAGCACAAGTAGATGAGGCGCGATGGTCACGGCTACAAACGGAGCTAGCTAGCTCGCAGAACCTATCGGTCATGATCTTCACGACCTTCACGGTGCTATTCCTACCTCTTAGTTTCTTCACTAGTCTGTTCGGCATGAACACCAAGGAATGGGGCGGCGAAGACGACAACTTTGCTAGTCTCGGACTGATCGGCGCCATTTCACGTATGTTCATACCCGTCCTCCTTTTAAAAGAGATACTAGTCCATAAACTAACGAAAACAACAGTCCCTGCCTCAGCCGTACTAATCGGTGGCACACTCGCCGCGGCCTACAGCAGCCGCGTACAAGTATTCTTCAAGGCATCATTCAAATTGACGAAGAACGGGCTCCAACGAATGGCATCCGAAATCGAGGATATAGGATCCGAAGCCGCGCGACAGCGAAAACAAGAACGGGAACAGAAACAAGCAAGAGAAGAAGAGATGCGTCGTCGACGCGAACGTGGATACGACTTCTGGGAGTCTGTTAAGACGGAGCGACATCGTGAATATGTTATTCCTGAGATGAATCGCAAGACGGCGACGTGGAGGTCGAATACTAAGAGTCTTGCTTCGAAGGAGAAGTTGTGAGGATGTGGTGGACTTAATGTATCATTTGAGTGTACAGTGTGAGGTGAGGCGGATATACCCATATTGTATGTCATTTAATTTTGAATGTGCAAACCGTCAGATGCTGAAGGATACTTTACTCTATTTAGATAAAGGACCGTTAGAATATGGGGATTGCTAATATTAATGATACTGAGTAAGTGACGGAATTTCCGAAGGATTACGACGGTCATATAATATTCACTGGTCCGCCATAAATACACCCCCACGGGAGCCCGTAAGCCGAAACCCTCCGGGTGATAGGCCCCTAGCTTTTATCCGTCATGCTGCCTGAAGTTGGCTCTCAGCGTATTCTGCGTCGTTCCCGACGGGCTGTCCTTGCAGCGTACAGAGAGTGTAGACTTTTGTCCGAACGACAGCAAGAATCTTGTATGGACCAACAAGGCCCCTGCCATCGATCAGGTACACTTGATCATGGGCCCAGAATTTACTCTGCAATGTTATTTAGCTCATCTCTCCGAAATCTTTTAGCAATGGGGTTCTACAACGTCTCCCTTATCGATTCGCGGGCGGCCGCCGTCCATGTTGCAATTTTTATTTGTCATAATACCGGAAATATTTCATTCACGTAAGTAGTTTCTTCCGCGATTAATTTGGGGCTTGCGATATAGATTACTAAGATATATATCATGTAGATACTGTAACCTATTACAGGAGCGGTCGCAGTCGAAAAAGTGAGGCATACCGTGTGGGTAATCTTGAGGTAGCAGAATAGGTACTCAGCTGTTATATGCGTCGCCACCTGGGCTTACCTACCAGGCTGCCGCGGGACCCGTTCGCATCATATCACCAAGGCGACAAAATCAAGTCCGGAAGCGTTTCGAAATTAATATAAGAATGAGATGGTCAGGAGATATGGTGGATCCTAAGTTTTTCTTACTATGGCGACACCACAGCACAACCTTCCGCATTCGGTTGCGTCAAGCTCCAGGAGGAGTCGACGATCTCTCAATGATTCCCAACGTACAAAGAGTAAGTACTCTCATATAATGTGTGTTGAGTAGATATGGAGTCCTTCAGAGGAATAAAGCACGGGAGTGATAACCCTATTGCAATTTAATAGTTGAGGATCATCTACCTGGATACCCACGTTTTGCGGCTCTTCTCAGCCTCCATCCATCCTTTCAAGTTTTTCGCAACTTCCCGAATCTGCGCGCCCGTCTATTGCTAAGCAAGCAGGATGAGCTAGTACGGTCAGAGGAACGGCTCTCAAGGCTCGATTCCGATTCGACATTCGCCTTCTTTCGCGGTAGCTTAAGGGAAGATAGAAACGGCGAGCGCACACAGTTAATGGCACAGATTGAACGTAGCTTGGCAGAATATGGTAACACCACTAAATTTCCCATCCAATCACTGCTCAGTTGCAGCGGCCCAGACCAATAAGGGATGTCATAAATTTGACGAGAAGCAGATTTAACCTTAGACCGAGTGGAGAAGTCGCTGCAAAGACATGCGGTCCGAGAACGAGATGCAGAGAATGTCCAGAATTGGATACAAACCACAGGACAAATCCCAAGGAGCGAGGCTGCCTACCTTTGGCAGGAGGATCTTGTAGCTGTCGGACCAATAGACAAAGACTCTACAAACCCCACTCTTCAGGATTTGGTGGAGGATAGTCTCATTTGGATATCGAAGTGGGCAAAAAGGGTATAGTAGTCCGACCCGCGGTTGCATACTGTGCGTACGTGGCTGGCTGACGAAGTACTAGACCCTGCACCACCAAGGCGTCTCCCGAGACTCTCGTATTCATATTTTCTCGGCGACTGTATTGGGAAATGTCTCCAGGTTCATGATCACACTACTCCTCCTTTTCATGCTTTATATACCTGTGGTAATTTCGGTTTTCATCGTGAATACTACGGCAAGGATTTGTGTCGCTATGATTGCTTGCTTGATATTCGTCCTAGCTCTCTCTGTGGTAGCGAATGCGAAGACGTCTGAGCTATTCGTTGCGGGAGCCACGTGAGTGTCCTCTCAATATCAGTCCGAGTCGAAAACTTATCAGATAACCTAATGCATCACAGATATTCAGCAATGCTCGTCGCCTTTCTAACTGGGTCCAAATAAGGAAGTTCAGCCAGAAAACGATCCTTTTAGAGAGGACCTGCCCGGTTTATAATAGCTTGACTAATTAATCCGGTCACGTTTTCTGGCTCTTTTGCACATGTAGTCAGATCCTTGAAAGGCCGTTATTCGCTATTCCTGCGGGTTTACGGCTTTAAATGTGGTATCAAGCGGGACTTACTTTCATCGAATGGATATTCGCCGTGGATGATATAACCAATCTAAATATATCCTCTCTCAGCCTGCTCCCTAGAGCCGATAGACTTCATTAAGTCCGGGGCTCCCTTATTGTGCTAGCGTAATCCCCTATACTTGATTTCTACTGTAGGACCGGTCCGTGGACCACCAACTCGCATTATCTATAGAACGTACCTAGGTGTGTCGCACAGCCTAGGTCCGGTCAACGGAGGGCCACCGTATTGTACACCAGTACCATGTCCCGATCACCTATCTATCTGAAACACCCAAGCTGTGTAGGAGGCGTTGATTTTGCATTGCAACGAGCTACCGTATCATCAATAGCCATAGAATATCTGACCATTTAATTATTCTAGAACTTACGAATCCTACATCAAAACACGATGAACTCCGAAAGACACCCCGAACCGGCGATAGCCAAGCTAAACAAGGCTCTAAAGGGATTAGTTCCACCCCGTAAATGTCAAGACGTAAAAGTATTCGCTCTTTATTGGGAAGACGAAGAAGAAGGGTTCAAAGATGAAGGAAAAGCCGTGTGCCAAATGTTCAACGAAGTATTTCATTACCCCACCCGAGAATTCCCGATTCCGACGAAAGATAGCCTCCTCCATTTATCGCAATTCGTACTTCAGGAGATACCGAAGGGTGGTGACCGACGCTCTCTTTGCATTATCCACTATGGAGGGCACGGTGATAGGAATGACGATATGCACTTCGGACAGGAGCGGAAATCGGTTTGGGCAGCGTGAGTGTTCCTGTGATTTTTGGGCTTTAACATGCTTAACCAAGAGCAGACACAGGGAAGGAGGACCAATATTGGAGTGGCATAAAATACAGTCCTTGATCAAGGACCTTGATACAGACATATTACTTATACTTGATTGCTGCTATGCTGGACAGGCTGCCCGAGACCGAGGTCCCGACCATGGTGGGTTTGAAGTCTTAGCGGCGGCGGCAATGGGCGTGATGACGCCCCCACCAGGAATCAACTCTTTTACAACTCATTTTATTAGAGAAGTGCGGGCTACTATGAATCGTGATGGTTTTATTAACATCAAGGATCTACACGGGTATCTGTGTGCTCACGAACAGGGGCTAACTTCACAGCCAGTCCACGTAGCATTAAAGGGGGGGCGCACTTCGATAGAGCTGAGGCCACTTTCAACTACTCCAGCGAAAAAGGCGCAACCATTTTTTCAACTACTTGTTTACACTGAGCAAGAACTTACTAGCGAGCATGCCGACAGGATCGAATACTGGTTGCGGACCAACTTACCGTACAATGTGTCGAAACTCGAAGTGACTAATAAGGCCGACACCATCCAAATTATGGCGCGAGATATTCAACAAGATCAAACTTCACTTATAAAACACGGAAACAAGGACTTAAGAACACAGACGACGGATGCACGGGGAAATTTTGTGAGACTGGCCAAAAAGTATCTCGCTGCCGACCTAGACCAGGAGCTACTTGATAACGATGCAAAGAGTGTGCACATCGGCGAATCGGCAAAGCAGCTCGACACCAACGATGCTGCTCTTAATAACTTGCCTGAGCGCGCTTTTACAGAATCCTTGAAAATTAATAGCGATAACGAAGTGGTCGATGATAATGCACTCAAAGCAATCGGAATCTCAAACCAGCCACGGATTAGGAAGATAATAAGAGCTAGCGATCTATATGGGCGGAATAGGTCCAGTTCACCGAACGAGAACCAATTTGGCCGCTATGTCATGCAGGAATACAAGTGGTATGGAGGATCCGTCAATTCAAAAGAAATACCAGCTATGAATAAAAGGGTGATTTTTCTATACGAACTTCTCAGCGTGTCAAAGGAGAATTCATACTGTACCTTGAGGTGCATCGATTGGTCCCATGAAATATCGGAGCGCAGATACGTATTCACGTTTGAGACCCCGACGGGACTCGATGGTTCTACATATGAAACTCTTACGCGTATTATCAGGACTACCAAAGGACGCGAGCGCCCATCAATAAACCAACGCATCAAAATAGCCTCGCTTTTAGCCAAGGCAGTTCACAAATGGCATCTGCTCGCATGTTCCCATCGAGGAATTAGCAGCCCGAACGTAATCTTCTTCAGGACTCAAGATGGGCGACTCGACTATTCAAAACCCTTCTTGCACGGGTTTGATTTCGCTAGATCCGATTCAGACTCGTCTCCAAGTAATGCAGATGATGATATGCGCCTCGATATTTACAGACACCCGGACAACCAGGGTAGTTTAACGAAAGGGTACCAGAAAAAACACGATTTTTATTCTTTGGGGGTTGTGTTACTGGAACTCGGATTGTGGCAATGTTGTGAGGATTATATTACAAAAGGGATGACGGCTAATCATATCCAGTCCATACTGCAGGAGAAATGTACGGAACAACTGGCTCACGACGCCGGAGATTCATACCAATCTGCTGTTGATGTCTGTCTAAGCGGCGACTTTGGTGTGGACCTCGATTATTCGTCTGGGATTCAACTCCTGGAGGCGTTTTACACTAAGGTCGTTGATGAGATATCGAAGGGGGTTAGGGATCTCAAGGAAGCCTTCTAAATTGCACGCCATCCACCCCCAATTTCTGTACCTTGGTGCTATTCTTATTTCATCTAAATTTCCATGATCAAAAAGCAATTGTAGCTCCGTGAGAACCATGGGGTTTTATATACCTAGGTAGTGAATTTGTGATGTAGGAATTACTAAGATGTATTGTATCCCTTTCCAACAGACCGCCCCACATCGACATCCCTAGACTTAAAGCCTTGGGCTTTTAACTGCTCTCCCTTTTTACAACTTCACAAACGCAACCGCTACCACCACGCTCTACTAAGCCGTCAACTCCTCCAAATAATCCATAATGTTCGAGCATCTTCGATTTCGACATTTGCCTGCGCTCTTTACAGCGGCCGCCCAATGCTGGGCCACCATTTTTCCTATCATTAGCGGCAGCACCCGCAACGTTATGCTACATTACGGATTGGATAATCGTGTTGCCGACATACCCGAGACTTGGGTTGTCTGGCACGTCGGCAATGCGCGCACCGCCTGCCTCGGTATCCTTATGTTTATATTCTATTTCCAGCACCGCTATGATATACTGGATATCTTTTTGATCGTTAGCGGCGGTTATCTGGGGTTGGTCGACTGCTACATCTTGTGCAATCAAGGGCTTGAGTCTATGGGGGTGTTTCGCCTGCTAAGTTCTTCGGTATTTGCTGGCTTGGGAGCTGTTGGATTCACACAGGGTGCGAGGTCCTAGGCGATCAATAAGGGACCTCGCCTTGCTTTGCGGCTTCTTGGCGATATCTTGGTGGAGGGAGGCCCTTCCGCCTAACATGTGTTTCTACTCCTGAATCGCAAAATTCGACTGTGCTGATGGAGGTGGAAATATCTGAGAGAAAGGGGGGAATCGGGTTGTGGTCTTGGATGTCTTTGCGGCTATGCCTGCGAACAATTGGAAGATACGGGCGGGTGAGTGGCTAGAAGTTCAGGGCGCACAGTAAAAGAATGATACAGTTGCACGTTATTACCTATTTCGGTTAGCTGAGCTGTCGGGTCTATCCGCCTCCAACTGCTGCATCTTGATGTCATCATCGATTGCCACGGCAGGTACTTAGGTGATTCATGAAGCTTCCGTTTTATTTGAAGCCTGAGGTTTAGGGACCTCAACAAACCTATTGACCATGAATGAATGCGTCAATTAATATCGCGAGTGTTGCACCTACGCCACTGTCCCCAGCCCCTCTATTTCAACTTTTCCGCTCTCAGTCTGGACCGTAATCAAAAGCAAAACCTGACCCCCAAACGACGCCACCTAGGCACTATGCCTGCATCGGTAGACACCACTCAGCTCCCAGCACACACCACGGGTAAAGCGGCGGTGCTCGCTAAAGGACATGCCGCTGAGCACCCGCTAAAACTGTACGGGTCTTGGTTCTGCCCGTTTGTACAACGGGCCTGGATGGTCTTGCATGAGAAGCGCATTCCGTACCAATATGTCGAGATCAATCCATACAACAAGGACCCTGATTTCCTAGCCTTGAACCCGCGAGGATTGGTGCCGACGTTAGCTGTGGAGGGGGAGAAACCATTGTATGAGAGTATGGTTGTGTGCGAATACCTAAACGAAGCATACCCCAACGAAAATGCGAATGGTGGGAGCTTGTTTCCAATTGACGTATACCAACGCGCCAGATGCAGGCTCTGGATTGATCATATCGAGAAGAAAATCGTGCCGGGATTCTATCGCTTCATACAGCATACACCCGAGAAAGAGTATAGTATTGAAGATGCGCGCGCAAATTTTCTAGGTCATATTAAGACGCTGGTGCGTGAGATGGAGTCCAACAATGGACCGTGGTTCTTGGGACAATCCTTTAGTTTGGTGGACATTGCGCTCGCACCTTGGGCGAAGCGTCTGTTTCTCATCGATCATTACAAGCCGGGCGGAGTAGGAATCCCGGCTGCGGGAGATGAAGAAGAGGTTTGGGCGAGGTGGAGGACGTGGTTTGATGCTATTACTTCGCGATCGAGTGTGCAGTCCACTTGGAGCGATGATGATCAGTATATCAAAGCCTATAAGAGATATGCGGAAGACACAACACAATCTGAAGTCGCGAAGGCGACCAGGAAGGGTGAGAAATTGCCGTGAGAAATGAAAAGTCTATGCCATTTCTTTCAATATTGCTTTGAACTTACAACAGCCTGCGAAATAATTGTTAGGATTCATGAGAAGCAGGCTTATCGAAGGGCCTCTATCTCCCTCAGAATAGGGAGGCGAATACGTCATAAAAACCGGTTGAAGGGACTTGTAATTCGCACATTTCCTTCTATTTATACCAGGACAGTCTTTCCGATAGTTTGGTAC
This sequence comes from Hypoxylon trugodes, assembly GCF_022578975.1. Taxonomy (NCBI): domain Eukaryota; kingdom Fungi; phylum Ascomycota; class Sordariomycetes; order Xylariales; family Hypoxylaceae; genus Hypoxylon; species Hypoxylon trugodes. The sequence continues at coordinate 3,834,253 of NW_026250018.1, read as the reverse complement.
GGGTCTATCCCGAAGAATAACGATATTCGGCATTGATGTATGATGTTCTTTATCGTGAAATTTCCTATTTGGGCCGCGGGGCCAGATCCCACGACCCTGATCCGAGAGCTAACAGCCCCGCCATCAAGAACAGCAAGGATCTTCTAACCCAAACGGGAGATGTTTCAAATTGATGGTATTCTTCATGCGATGGCTTTCCCTTGCTTCTACTGGTCTTCTGTGGGATAGGCCCTGTTGTGATGGCCAGTAGATCACATTTCTTCCCAATGAGTCGGTGTCAAGCAGTTCGTCTGTTATCGAGGCTGTTGTCGACCCTCGTACGAAGATGCGTCCCTCGTGAATGTTGGTTGAAAGGTGTAGTATAATAAGGGATTATCCCAACATCCATATAAAAACAGGCTCGGTTCGATACAGAACCGACACTAAGCTGAAGCAAGGCGAGGTAAGGCAATATGTAAGTACCGTTCGGTTCATCTCATCTAGGCAGTTCGTCACGTCTCAAGTCGACGACAATAGATCGACAATTATTTCAAGGGTCCAAACTTTGTTTTCGTCCCTTAATAATCTCCGCCAAGCGCTCGGAAACGTGCGCCTATCCACTCAGGAACTGGCACTCAGCGATCACCTAAAGATCTACTTCCCCAGATCAACTCGCTCGGGTGATTTTGCTTGTCATATTGTATGATAGAAATGTACCCATTTGACGTCAAGTCAAGTTTTCACTTCAATGCGCAACGCCATGTTACTCTCGTTGGTCGGCTCTTTCTTGTTAGTTTCCTTGGTATATACTATTGTAGGCATTTAAGCAAGGGTTGTTGGTTGGATATGCCGAGCCATGCATACTATGCCATGCCATCTGCAAGTTCGACCTTGTCCACTACATGGGGGAGGCTCAGCTTTTCGACGTCAAACATCTGGGCGGAGCACCCCCTTCATCCCCCTTTCGATTGTATATAACACCAACATGGGCTGCTCTGAGGACTCGCTGAAGCCTCTTTCGGCTAGCATTTCCTGGGCTCATTCTTTTTTTCATCTCAACTTACATACCTGCTTGGACAGTCGTTATACCACCATTTTTACATTCATTCCGAGATCTGCGATCGTTTATTTTATTTCATCTCATTCCAAATCACCTCACATCGATTTATTTAAACAACCGCAATCATGAAGACCTCAACATTCTTTACCCTGGCCCTAACCGCCGCCGTCGCGGTAGCAGACCAAGGAATCGCGCACCCGCCCACAAAAGTCAAGCGGGACGTCGCCGCCATCACATCCGCAGTATCCCAAGTCTCAGCCGCGATCAGCCAACTCGACACCTCTGTAAAATCCTTCGACGGGTCGGACCTTTCCTCCGTACAAACCAACGCCAAAGGCCTAGTCTCGGCCCTAACATCCGGAGCCTCAGCACTTACTTCCTCAGGCGGAACCCTCTCCCTCGCCGACGCTTTAGGACTCCAAGATGTTGTCTCACCCCTTGGTCCCGCGGCTGAGGGTCTGGTAAAAGATATCACGGCGAAAAAATCGCAATTCGAACAAGCGGGGCAATGCGCTGTTGTGGGCAGCGCGGTGCAGAGCGCTGGGACCGCGGCGAAGTCCCTGGTTGATGGTGTCGTGGCGCAAGTCCCGGATGCGGCGAAGGCGGTTGCGCAGCAATTGGCTAGTAAGATCGTGGATACGTTGACGAACTTGGCGGGTGAATTTGCGGCGGATAAGTGTAAGGACGCTTCGGGCTCGGCTAGTGCGACTTCGGCGGCTGCCGCTGTGTCTACGCCGCTTGCTGCTGTTACTTCGGCTTCGAGTTCCGCGGCTGCGGCGACGGAGACCCTGGCTGCTACGGGTACGGCGAAGGAAGTTTCTGGTGGAAGTGCGGTTACTGTTACGGTTACGGCGCCGTGTGCTTGTTCTGCGTCTTCGTCGTCGGCGGTGGTGGCTATTACTAGTACCCCAGTCCAGAGCGCCAACTCGACGACTCTGCCTACTGGTACTGGTGGATTATCCGTTACCCAGACCCCATCTCAACTCCCCGTTACCGCCGGCGCTGTCGCTCATGGAGTAAGCTCGGGATCCGTTGGTTTTGTAGCCGCGCTCGCTGCTATGTTGTTTATGTGATTTCATATATACCCACAGTCATTTCGTTTCGATATATTTCGTCTGGCTTTTACTTTTAGTTACGTCTTCAATGGATGAGGAATGAATGATAGCTCGAAAGCTGGAACTTTTTCGTCGTTTCGTGTTAGCGGCGTTTTGCGTATCCGTATCCGCTGGTGCGGATTTATCGTCTTGTGTATAGTGGATGAGAAAAGCTATATATACGATGTCTGACAGCGACTTCTTTTGCTTTAGGAAGAAATTCGTGTAGCTCGCGCTCCATTAAGGAAATATGGTTTGTCAATGAATATGAATGAGAGATGGAAGTATACTCTGCTTAGACTTAGACATGTTAGCGAGCGAGCTGTTCCCACGATCCTGCTTTGGTGCTGTGCTTAGATAAGTGAATTATACCTAGGTGCACGTTGAAATATTCGCTCAGTGTGGTATCGGATAGTCACCAGTCCTCCAATTCTGCAATCTTACCATAACAAACAAAGACATAGAAAAAGCAATATGAAATGGCATGGGTGAAGCATATAGAGTAAATAGAATCGAATCAGTTATCTTTTACATGCCATCCACCTTTTCCCCCCTGCGGTTAAGTCTAATAGCCCCGAACGTATATTGATCCCCCCATATGTAAATGCGATTTTATTTGCAAGGAGAGTAAGAAGAGAACATAATAACGCAATAAGAGCCTTCGTGCGCGAGTATAGAGCTGAGCGATGTAGTGTCGTTACGTTTTTATGAATTATCACGCTCTGCCGGGAGTTTATCTAGTCGCACTGTGGATTTCGGGTACCTTAAGCCTGAGAGACGGTTGGAACTGGGCAGGGGGGTTGCGAGAAGGTGGGCTCGGATTCGCAGGCGCCATAGCATCTAGATATCTGTTAGTCAATCTATCCTTCATATTCGCCTAAGATTTGGCAATGCTCACCCGCCGTAGGTTAGGATAGCTGTAGGGGGAGATCCACAGGTCTTGAGGTGGTCGACACAGATAGTCCCAGTGCTAGTACAGGCAGAGGCGGAAGTGATTGTCGTCGGAGCACTTCCGGGTAAGGATGTAATACTCGTCGGTAGAACAATTGAAGTGGTCGGGAGCGAAGTAATGGTAGTTGGGAGTGGTGGTAGGTCTGTGATTGTAGGTACAGATGTAGTTCCCGTGATCGATGCGCAAGGCGGAGGGGGTGGCCTCTCCTGGGTGCACATATCGTAGCAGCCGCCCCATTTGACACCTACATAGAAATTAGTTATTGCCCGAGTGAAGAAATACGGTTGAGATTTATTTAAAGGATAACTAACCGCAAGCGTTAACTGCGTCGAAGCATCTAGTGTGAGGGCAAACAACTTCGCCGGCAGGCATAGCGACGACGGCGGTGCCGAGGGCGAGGAGAGAAATGGCGTTGAAGAGCATATTGAATATTATTTTCTTTTCGTGAACGAATGTGTATCCTTATTGTAATGAACTTGTGTTATGGAAAGATGGCGTGACGGGAACGATGGATGAGGCGAACGACTCTTTTATGTAGTTTGGGATCCACCATTTCACTTCCGCATGCTCGTATGAGGTATCTGTTTATTCTGGCCTGATACCTACCTCATTACAATCGATACGAACCCGTCAGTCTTGGCGTTTACCAAAGACTGCGAGTGAGCATCTTCATATCCGGAGCAAGAATCATTACTCCATCTGGAAGGGGTGAGACCGAGATCTGGGGTTGGAATCGATGAGCTAGAGTGGGACTGGTAGGCTATTAGCCGTATTCTTAGCTAATCGGGGAGTCATGTTGCGATGGACAGCAACGTTGTCCCTAATATCTGTCAATCCGTTCCTGGCATAGCCATAGAAGAGTAGTAACGTAAAGGAACTATGTCCTAAGCCTTGGATACGTCAGATCTCAGCCACGTTGTGGTTTACGATCAACTATTTGATTGCAGGTATACTAAGATCGACAGATGACCCCGTATTGAACCCTGAAGGAATCAAATTCGGCACGATCATGGTAGGATCTTTCATAGCTCAACCGGGTCGAAAAAATCTTCGGGGACGTTCGAGAAGAAGTTGACATCCTAAATTGAGCTGTAGTCAAATTAACCGGTTGATATTGGCAATACTGTATCAGCTTTTTTTCCGCTCTTGGCATAGAAGCTCCCTGCTACCCTACAACTTGCGGGGGAGTTGGCAGCAGCTAATTATAGTGCAGAGCGCTGAAGTGCCCTAGTCAAAGGGACATCGTAAACCTGATAGGTCAAATATGTAGCCCTATACGACCGCTTAGAGGAACTTGTCCCATTCAGGCATCATGCGAAACATGAGACAGAAAAGGGAGCTCGCTTCGGCTGTCGTACCTGTCGTAGTTATAAACCAAGCTGAGAGGCATATTCTTCGAGGCTACACAAGCCAAAATAATTGCCAGGCTTTAGATCCATGCCACGAGTTCATGCGAGCCTGGGCAGTTAAAATTTGGACAGCCTCTTCGTAAGATTCGATTGCTGAGATGAACGACGAAAAAAACGACACTACTAGATAGATAGAGCATTAAGTCCGATGGCACTATTATCATGCTGGATGGATGCGTCGTGCTTATATCCAATGAATTATGAAATACGAGGAGATATCGAGTGCTCGTGGTTTTCTTTTAGCCAACTGGCGCGACATGATACCTCGGAAATTTGATTTGACCATTCTCATCTGAAGAAATGGCATCCTCTCGGTGTTACGGAATTATATCCTCGCGATTTATCTTCATTAATAGAGTCGCGTCGGATTCAAGAAGATTGAATGACTCGATAACGTCGCTTCGTAATCATTTCTAGACAGTTGGTCTCGACAATGAAGTTGTAGTTAGAATGGAGGGTTCCAAGGCCTTGGTAAGGTTGCTAGATGAATGATTGGGGAAGACCCCACCGCTAAGCCCCAGAAACTAAAATAATGGGACCAATAAGAATGACTAATCAAGAACTTGTGGCACCTGATTACATAATACAATACTGCTATTTCTGATTGAGCCTGGAACATTTTAAACCTTTTCTTCATTCCAAATCAATCTTCAATCAGAATCAACATTGTCTTTTCATGGTATGTGCGAAACCAGTGACATTGCCTCGAGGCAAGATCGAGTCATTCCTGTTCACTTACATTGGAAAGCATGACATAAATGCGCACGTCTTACTACCTAGGTACCGAGAGTCATGATCACGAGACATCATCGCACGTTGTGATCTTCCCTCCGTGACAGCAACAGACCAGCTCGTTGTCGCCTATCATGTCAGATGTCCCAGATCCAGACGCTGGATGCCGATGCCAGATGGTATATGCAACACAATTAATATGATTTGCCGTCGCAAGCATCGGAGAATACTCCAGTCACGGTCCAGAGCTTCATCATGCACTTTTCCTTACTCGTCAAGCTTTGATGGGAATTTCATCAGTATTTACTTATTCTGGATTTCAAATCTTTTCTTCTACCAATTATTTGAGCTACTCGAGTGAGTGCGGATCCGCCACTTATAGTCAAGATCTTCCAGTGGCTAGAAGGGAACACGGCACGCATCTGGCTAGCTCTGCCCACTGCGTTGGCATAATGTTCTACAGAGAGACACTATGAAATCATGCGGGAATACATCATGCGTTGGGGGCTATCGTCTAAAGTGGCAACGGCCCTGTTTCTAACGCTCGATAGCTCCGGTAGCTATCTGCCCGCAGGTGTACTAACCCGACCTGTACATATCCTACAGGCCTAGAGGTGGGTACCTCCATTACTGCTATTAGGCCTCCCATCCCGCACTGCCCACCCCTGTAAATATGGTAAGAGACGTAATCCCAGTTGACATCATCTTTCATGTCAATCCTCTCAATTCTGTCAAAGCTTTCAACTTCCACAACAGCTATTCGCTATAACGGTGTAGTATTCACAACGGTTGGAACATTCCACGAAGGAAAATCGGCATCCGACAGAACAACAATATCTGCACAACATACGTCGAGGCGCAGTTCTCCTGCATGGTAGGGCCCGATCGGCTATACTCGAGAGGTCTCCCATCGTCATACCACACAGCCTACGTACCTAACCCTCGATTACGTCTTTAAAGTCCCGCAACTGAACATTACGCTGGTGGCTTGCGATTTCACTCCCTTTCGGAAGAGGGACTCGACAGACAATTCAACTTAATTTACAACACCACTCTATCATCGGAAGATTCATCTGTATTGTACACAATGCCGTCTCGATCCGGCAACCACCAGAGTCGGTACGACGACCCGTACATATTCGACGACCCTTATCGCCATTCATCCTCACCTATAAGAAATGCTGGCTACGAATATGTCGGAACCGATGAACCGCCCAACCCTCCCAAATCTCGTCGCGCGCCGTCTCCGGACCTTGAACCTCGCCGACGGCCGAGCCCATCTAGAAGATATTCTAGAACTACTAGTCCACCACGACATTCTAGGTACGATAGAGCATATAGCCCACCCTCGAAGAGTGATAGAAGGTCACCACCAAAAGCTTCTCGGGACGTCTCTCCACCCCGAAATAGCAAGAAGGTACATCGTTCAAGGCACAATAAAGATCAAGACTCGCCTCAGCGACCGGGTGTCAAACACTCTAAATCTTTTGGTCAGCAGGGTCTAAAATTTCTCGGCGAGGCTGCGGCTTTGTATGCAGCTACACAGGCAGGTGGAAGAGGGCGTTCTCAGAGTCGCGATGATTCCTACCGGAGTTCACATCATAGTGCGGAACCAAGGCGTCATCGTCATCATCACCGTCATTCTCCTTCACCTTCACCTAGACGGCGTTCGAGAGCATATAGTGATGACCCTCCGCGGAGACGTCATAGACGCAGATCACCATCTGTAAGCGATGATTCAGATTATGATCGCAACCGAGGTCGACACCATCGTCGGTCGCGGGCGAGTTCGTATACCGAAAGTCCATCCCCGCGGCGTGACCGTCATAGAAAAGCCGCGTCAACTGGAGGCAGATCCAGAGGACACGATAGCTCGTCCAGAGCGGCTAAAGAAGCCGCTGCGGACAGATGGCAGATGGCTGCGAGAGCAGCTCTTGAAGCGGGTGGTCTTACCGCCTTTAGACTACGCAAAGAGCCGGGGAAGTGGAGCGGTGAGAAGGGCGCCAAGGTAGCCACCGCAGCCTTGGGCGCAGCAGCGATCGACGCTTTTGTCGATAAAGATCCACGACGCACGAAATCGAGTGGCGTCAAAGGATTCGCCGAGAACACGATAAGCAGTTTGATCGCATCGAAGATTATGGGATTTAAGGGCCCGACTACTCGTGGGGGTAGATCTAGATATTAATGGCCCAATGAGTTGCAGGGCCATCCATTTCTGCCTTTTATTTTCTGACAGACTCGGCTTTTACATTACGATTTATATCTTATTACGAGATTGACTACAGTGGGTTTACGAAACCCGATAGATTGAGTTAAGCGAGACATGATAGATGAGATGACAGAACCCAGCCACATGTTCGGAGTTGATGGTTTTCATTTATGAGAAATACATATATAGAAGGATAGCAATGTGTATTACTACTATTCCCCAATAAGCCCAACACAGCCGCCACCAGTCTCTTGTTTTTTCTAATCTCACCAATCATAAATCCCAGGCTAGAGATGAATACGAAAGTGACACCAGTCGCTCTACCAATGAGAATATCGCTCCCGCCACTGCCTGCATGATCACCAGCTGAAAATGAGTAGCAGGTAGGTTACTTACAAATGTACTTAACCGCGCACCTGCCGTCTTCTCCCACCGTCTCCCCCGCTTTGATAATTCCTCCATTCTCCATCATCGTATCTCATTAAAGCCACCTAGGTACCTAAGTCTTCCAGCATATTAAGCACACCGGCACAATGTCTGGCCTTGAAGCCTTAGGTGTAGCTTGCAATATCATGCAGACAATTAGTTTTTGTAAAGCAATCTATCAAGGACGGTCCCCCGGCGAAGATCTACAGAAATGTGTCGCATCAGTTCGAACGTTCTCGGCAAGATTGAAGACGCACTACGAAAAAGCGAAATCGCAGACAGACGGAGAGAAGGAGCTGGCTAGTGTGGCTAGGGGGTGCACTGAGGCGGCAGAAAAACTAGAAAAAGAGGCAAAGTACCTCGGATCTGACCGTGCCAAATGAAATATCCTACGAACGGTACGTGAGGCCTGCAAGAGATGTGTGGCATAGGAAACGACTGGGGAACCTAGAAAAGTCTTTCCGCGATTACCAGCACACGATGGAGTTTGTGCTGCTTGCTCGTGTCTGCTAAGTTAAATCAATTATCAAAGCTTTGTAAGCTCTACGGACTCGACTGACCGCCCTGTTAGCACACAGAGCGACGCGCTCAAGCTCCAGCAGAAAGAGGGGTTTGAAAATCAGGACGCCACGCTCAAGCACTTCATTTCGCAGTACGCCTCCGGCCACAAAGAATTAGGCGAACTTGTCTTCAAAGAGTTGACGTTGGTCAAAACGTGCATTCGAGATGAGAACCTACAACTAGGGAATTCCGTCAGAAATCAAATTGTGGTCTGAGGGAACGCCGTCGCACACGAGGTAAATCAAGGCATACTTGAGTCAGATATACGAGCGGCAACTCATGCTAAACGGAATAAATTTCTACAGAGCCTCAAAATCCCAGGTATGAACGAGAGGGGCGACGGATTGGATGACGATATGCATATCCAGGCGGTCTTGGATAAACATCCCAAACCCAGGTTACAAGATTTGACATGGAGTGACATGGGGAAGTATGTAGCCGCAGAGCTACAAAATTACGTTAATACTGGCCAGATATCCGAGATTTCTGCGCAGAATCTCGCGGTTTCTCTTCTCGAAAAAGCCGAAGGCGTTTTTCTCTGGCTACATTTGGTAGTTCGTAGTCTATGCGAAGGACTTCGACACAACGACCCAGAAGAGACATTACGCCAACGACTTAACGAAATACCGGGCGATCTAAATGAATTGTATTCCGATATGTGGAACCGTGTGAACGGAGACACCAAAGTATATGCGAAAGTCGCAGCCCAATATTTTAATCTAGTGATAATGTCTAAAAATCTTAAAATCTGGGCGTTCCTGTGGGGATTCCCCGCCCCTAATAGGCGAGAACTAACATTGTTTCGCTTAATGGTTGCAACAACAAAGGCCGTCCAGAGTGTATATATCGAGGAAGGAAAGACTATAGATAAGGTTACCTTGAAAGAGTACTGCGACCGCACGCGCCAGGCCGTGCAGGTTAGATGCGCAGGCCTTCTAGAAACGATTATACTACCCTCGAGGATAGCGGTAGTACGATTCATTCACCGATCTGCCTATGATTTCATGGCAGAAAGTGATCAAATTCGATGGACCAACACTATGTTTTATGGGCTAAGTCTGTCTTAGTCGAGTGTAAATATTATGGGGCCGAGGTATGGCTTTCTAGAGTCCTTGATCCTTTGACGAGAATGGGGAACCTGAGAGCTGCATTCGAATTCCTGAGGGCTTTATGGTATTTATACGACATTCATATGTTTAGGGAAAACGATTCCCATGCGAGCGGCCCACATTTTCTAGCAATTATGGGCTTGTATGGATTCTCGGATTTCCTCATATCAAGCATAGCGGAAATCTCAAGTCCACCTTCCTTGGCGACTATTGTCCTGCGAGATCTAATTGCGATGTCCTCTAGCTGGGATCCCCCGATAATCAAGACTCTTTTGTCACTAGATGCAAATGTTCGCTCAGTGGCTGGTCATTACGAGCCCGAGTTGAGTGAACAGCCTCTGAGGTCTCTTACCTGCTTCGGCAATTTTATGCGGAGAAATTTTGTGAATATATCACAAATGAGTGAAAACTACGACGTGTTTACAGTGTTATGGAGTTTCCTCGAAAACAATCCAGATATGAATGAGCGTATACCGTTGACTCTCGGCGTCTGTGAGCGGATGATAAGGGTGGTGGATTTCGGCAGAGACGAAGATCTTCTTTGGCGAGGCAAGTTCGGTAATATTTTTCTAAACTTGGAAATCGCCTTTCTGGTCAAAGCGTTCTGCGAGTATGCGAGCAAAAATAAAGGCCCGGAAGCGTTTTTGTCACACTCTGTATCTGAAATTCTACTCGCTAACCATGGCGGTGCCGTCATTGACGCGAATAAGAGATACCAAGATGCTTCAAACGATTGCCCAGTCCGCATATCGTGCATCATTTTTTGTAGCAAGCAATTCGGGCGAGAAGACTACAGGCCTACTAGCCAAGAGGTCACCAGACAATTGCTGAACTATCTCTTAGAGTTCCTATGCGGAAACACTTCATGGGAATTGGTGAGTAAGGTATGGGGAGAGACGGGCCGGGTTTTTAATGATAGATTAAGCGGGCAGTACGAATGTGTGACGAACAAGACTTTTAAGGATGTTTGGGTGGAAGAGGGTTGCGGCTATCGTTGTGTTGACGATGCTGAATTAGAAGAAATACGGAAGTTGAATCATCCATATCGAATAGGAGAAGTAGGGGGCTAGCGTAGTACTTACTGTACCTAGGTAGGCACGATGATTTTGGTGTGGCCTACCTACCTGGGTCGGTATCCCTTACATAGCCCCTCAGTCGGCCTTCAACCAACAGAACTGTTTGATATTGATTCGGAGTGTAGACATAGTCCCACCTATCTCCGATGTCAAACCAACAATTAGTATACCCATAAGTACCTAGGCGTCAATCAATACGCGTGTTAAAGCGGGAAGTATTCCTCCTATTAGAGCCATTATTCTCAATGCCGGTTACGAAGAATTTGGGAAGCAGACGTGGACTGACGATAGATTGGACACATCTTTCGTGGTTAATTATCTCGGTCATTAGCTCTTGACACTTCTACTTCTTCAAAGTATGGATCACAAGACGGGGAGGATCATTCGGATTAGCAGTTGGGCTCAAAAGCATGTCCGCATATCATATTGCCAAGTCTATTCGGCTCTGTGCTGACCAAACCTTTACAGCCCGGAAGATAGACATAATGTCATGAATGGATCTTTCAAAGACAGCCGATATAAAACAATGATCGGTGAAAGTCTTGAACCGCTTGCGAAGGGGACTTGGAGCTCGAATGCGGAGGATGATACCGCATGGGCTGCTGCGTATCGCCGCTATGGCGCTTCCAAGATGTGTGGGGTGGCGATGATGTATGTATACTTTTTCTTGCAAACCTCACCGATATCTCTCGAATAGTGCATCAAATCTAATCACCTATTCTTGGGGTAGTCATCAACTTCAAAGACGACTTAACGAGGACCCGATCCTTAGTAATATATCAGTTCTTGCCGTGGACCCCGCAGCTATGGACACCGGCATCGTTCGCCAGAGCTCCTGGTTCGTCCGAGCCGTGGTGTTTCGGATCTTCGCAGGTGTGTTAGGCGGGTTACTGGTGTGGCTGTTCCCCAATGGTACCTGGCGTACCCCGCAGAAGTCCGCTCGCGATGTTCTTGCCGCTGCCTTCGACTGTGGTCCGCCGCCACTTACGGAGAGACCGAAGGGCTTGTATCTCAACGGCTCGGAGCTCGGAGAATATAACTCCGAGGCTAAGGATCCGAGAAAGGGGCGAATTATATGGGAGGGCGTACCGCCAAGTATACCGTGGGATAATACCACGCCAGTGAGCTTCTGGATCTCGCGTCCGATGCCTTCTATAGCTCGAAGGACGTCTTTATCCGGAAAACTCAAATGGGTACGGATATAGTGGTTTAAGAACGTGAACCACCCATAACCCAAGACTCTCTCCACAGAATCCGCCGTCCAAGTCAATTTCAAAGGCCAAAATGGGTGCCCAACGATTCCATCGCCACTAGATCCGGCATGGTATTCGTGGTCGATCGTGCCGTCTGGGTTGTCCTCGCTAGCCGTTGATTCCGAGCAATGCCAAATAACATCCCCCCGTGTGAACAATATCATCCGACGAGACAACGCACATTCCTGCAAAACCCAGCCTCTTTTCATAAGTGGACCGTCAAGTAAACGGCCAAAAGAGCGTTCCATTTGAACGAACCGTCGCCCCACACCAAGTTCAAATAGCAGATGCTTCTCCTGATCAATAGACCACCGAATAGTAATATGGCCCGCTAAGCACGATTCCCTTTGAGTAAATATTCCTTTATTTGCCTCGTCGGTAGTCGCAGCGCATATATTAACAAGACCATTCTTGTAAACTTCTCCCATGGAAATTGACTCACTTTCCCAGTCAGCCTGGGCTTCTGGTTCGTTGCCCTGGATGATACAATAACAATCGACCCAAAGATACTTGATATTCAGTCTTCGTACAGTCAAGATGGCATGCTGGATGATTAGAGGTAGTTTTAGTGTATTAACCCCTTCTAAAAATTGATCCATAGTAACGGTGTTGAGAACAATGAATTCGGTTTTACCCCAACAGTAACTCAACGTCGAATACTCTTCGTCTCGTGGGACATTGCAGCCATTGATAAGCTTAATACGGTCGCTTGAGATATCCAATAATCTTGATGGCTTCTAGCCTTGAGATGCTGAACAACCTGTGTGGTTGGTTTTGCAGTCTGTCAACCACTTAGATGCTAGCACCGCAGTATACTCCTGTCCGATATACTCTCTCGACCGTGAGCGCCTTGCTAAACTATCTATTTCCGTTAAGGGTGATGGTTTAAGTGTAAATGAGACCCGGGGGAAATCAAAGTAAAGTGTAAATCCTTGATCTTCCTTCCCGCCTTTCGATTCTTCCGGGAAAATCATATACGATAGTGGCGTGTCGTCTTGGCTTGCCGGAGAGGCATTAGAAAGCCGTAAGCAGACCCAACAGCCATCTCTTGCTGCCAGCTGAACGTCCGCACGGGAAGAGTGATGCCTCTTGGAAAACTCAACAAGATTATTATCGTAGATACCGAACATGTCAGCGTTCCGTAACGCTTCGCGCCGCCTTTCATTCAGGTAGGACCCTTTCCAGAAAGTATCCCACCACTCGTATGAGCCGTCCGCAAATATATATTTACAAACATCACAAAGAGCATTTGGTGGAGACTCGTCCACAATTTCTGAGGAACCGGCCATGATGAATTTGAGGGGCCGCACTGTTAATACGGGCTTGCTAATATAATGGTTTCCAACAACTATATGGATAGAATGGTATCTAACCGTATAAACCCTTAGTTAACCCTATGTCGTAATGCTATTTTGTATTTGATTTACTAAGTATGATAATCACTACCTAGTGTTAGTAGAGTTTCTACGCGATACCAAAATTGACCATATCCTAGGTGCCTAAGGACCTCTTTTCATACCTAGGTAGATATACTCACCATCTGTCAGCCCTTATGCCGCCTCGGGTAGGCGTTCGAGCACCAACTGGGGGGTGCGAATCGACCGAGCCTGCTAGAGGACGTTTGGGTCAAGAAAGTTTGTATCTTGAGCTCATGCCTGTACAGATTAACTATCAGCTCTCCCAGGTAATTGCAATCGAATTCAACAGAAAGCGTGCATATGAAATAATATCCGAGAATATCAAATCGACTTGTATAATGTAGACTTGGTCAAGGATTGCCAAGCTTCGTAGCGATGAGTTATCATTTCCGACATAACCTGGATGCAGCTATTATTCGAGATTTCATCGAAGCTTCCCATATACCCCTAACGCTTGAAGCTTATCCAATCGCGTCTGCTGATGGGCTATTTTTAGGTATGCGTACTACCTACCTCGTATCGACTGGTACAAGAGGGTACATACCAAGTATGTGGACAGGTATATACGAATATTTCTAGTTGCACCACTCGTATTCCATCCATGCCATCCTATTCCTTATACGTCGGCCGTACATCTTGGCACGCAGAAATATCGTAGCGACTTTGACTGGTTTGTATATCGCACTGACTTCGGCTTTCTGGTCTTGCTCCTCGAGTCAATTTGGAGTGTAGGGGTCGTGTGTAGTTAGGAAAGGTGACGATCGAGATAGAAATCTGCGCCGAGCTGTTGAGAGACTATAATCAAATTAGTTTTCTAGAGGAATCTGGCCTGGACAAGAGATAGTCTTTATGAACCTGATAGCAGCGGGAAACTAAAGGCTAGATATGTATTCTGGCAAAGTGCGGGGTCGACGCTCAGCCGCAGCTGAAGTCCGTTCTCAGTTATACCACGCTTCTTTGCAATCAGAAACTTGGGTTGGTCTGAAGAGCGCACGACAATGTGACTTAAACGGCGAGGGGCGAATACCTAGGTACCTGCTGTGCCTGTCAACCTGAGGAATACAACATCGTGATTGGCAACAGATTAAGTAATATAGTGCGCGTATGAAGATCAGATCACTCTCTGATTTTACTGGTTATCTTTTTTTATCTTTATTTTTTATTTTTATTTTATTTTTATTTACTACCCGATCTGCCTATTTTGGTTTAGCTCACATTAATTGGTGACACAAATGGAATCACTGAGCTGATCGTCGTCTTTCGCGGACCTGAGGAATTAATCGAACACATATGTACGAAAGTGATGAAATCAATTAAGGTAGGAAGATGTGTATTCACCTGGGCAACATGGCGCTGTGGAGTTATCGATCTAATCTGATCAAGATTTAAGCGTAGCTAATGTATCCGAAATGGGATTAGCCTTGTAGCTTAAATACTGGATCTCGATTTATGAAGTTTGTGCTTTTGCAAGGATATCTAGGTACCTAGTTACATAATCAAGAGAACTGAGCTACAAAGTTTAACCAATCAGAGGGGAGATCCACTCTGATAACCGTGACCATCCGCCAAGCTCAAGGCTGATAAATCGATCTTCTTTCCCCTAAAATCATCACCTAGCCTCGTTCATTTCATCAACCTCGAACCATTCCGCATCTCATCTCGCGTCCTCTCTAGACATCGGTTGATCTTCCGCATTAAACAATTCAATACATTGATTAGAGTACTAATCGGTCCTGTACCTTATCTTAAAGCTTGGGCCTAATCACGACCTCTGGTCTCAGCGACCCGCTGATTTCACCGCTGCTGCGTGTTTGCTCGAAGCTTCGTTACTGCGAATACCACGCGTCTCCCTAGCGATACGCTCTAACACTGTGGGCAACTAGTACGTGATCTTGATAAACTAGCCGCGATATTTGCTCACCTTACCATTTAGTCGAATATTCACCTTCAGGAGCGTGTACGCGTGGTACACTTATTATATTTCTACAGATCAAACACATTGTTCGTCGCCTAGCTGACTTCCGTTTTTGGGGCAGTCGAGATCTAGATCTGCCCTTTCTAACACTCCTCCCACTGTAATTAGTCTTTTCAATTCTGTTGACACCACTGCTGTCTCACGGCAGCGTCACCAACAAATAAAAAAAACACCACTGCCAAAAAAGTCACCCCTAGACGCCATGGCAGCAGTCAAGGATAATCGCACCTCTACCGACGACGCCGCGGTTAGGGCGGAACTAAAGCTCCTATGGAACCAGGATACCGTTCGAGATGTCGCGGAGTCCGTCGGCATTCAAAAGATGGACGACGAAGTTCTTCGCAAAGTCGCCCAGGAGTCCGAGCACCGCCTTGGACAGATTATCGTTGGCGCCCTTCGATTCATGCGTGCTGCCGGTCGCACCTCTCTTATGGTTCAGGATATTCAACAAGCAATGCGAGTCCTGAATGTGGAGCCGATGTTTGGTTACGTGTCGGATCGACCTCTTAGATATGGTGAGGCTAGTCTTGGATCGCAGGCCCTCTACTATGTTGAAGACGAGGAAATGGATTTCGATAAGATGATAAATCTCCCTCTACCGAAGATCCCGCGGGATATGTACTGGTCGCGTGAGTCCCCATAAATTGCCAATTATTTCAGCAAATACTAACTTTATATCTATAGGTCACTGGCTTGCTTTAGATGGCGTTCTTACTTATTGCCCTGAGAATGTCACCCCAGCGGAAGGACGAGTACATGATTCCGTAGCGAGGGGCCCCGGTGCGAACCCTGCACTCGCCGCTCTTTCTGGACAAGACAACCCCGCCTTTAAACCCGCTGTTAAGCATATTATCTCAAAAGAATTGGCCCTGTATTTCGAAAAGGTCCAGGCTGCGGTAATGGACGAGAACGGGGACGTCGAGGTCCAACGACTACGCGAGGCTGCTCTAGAATCTGTCCGAACCGAGCCAAGCATCCACCAACTTGCACCTTACTTTGTCAACTTTATCGCCGACGAAGTCACACACCATCTCGACAACACATTCATCCTTCGACGGGCGCTGGAGCTTACGGAGGCGCTGGTCAGCAATTCCTACGTTTTCCTGGGGTCCTACGCAAGTTCTTTGGCGGCTCCCGTCCTAACCTGTTTGCTTGGTCGCAAGATTGGTGGGGAGGATGGAATTCTGGCGTTGGAGGAGCAGTACCAACTTAGAGAGTTCGCTGCTTCTCTCCTTGGGTTACTCGCACGAAAGTTTTCCGCCCACAACCGATTGTTCCGCCCGAAACTAGTCCGCACTTGCCTGAAGGATATGCTCAACCCCTCAAACCCACCTTCGGTATGGTACGGAGCAATCAGTGGCATCACCAAGGCCGGCAACCCCGACGTCATCAAAGTTCTCTTCATGCGTAACCTCAAGGAGTTCGAAAAGGGAATGCTCGGTCCGATGTCCCAAAAAGTCGATGCTACTAGCAGGGCGGAATACGGACTTGTGGTGGGCGCTATTATGGGTGCCTTGACGAGCTTAGTGGAGGATACCGGTGCTGACTCGGATGAGATGGATGGGGTTTCCAGCGAGGGCCAGATCAACGAGATAAAGGCGTTCGTCGGGAATATCATCGGCGAACGGGTCGCTAATCTAGGTCGGCCTAAGTTGAACGAGGCCATCTTAGACGGTAAAAACTACGTCTAGATGTGCAGGAGTCATAAAAAAGGAACGAAAAATAAAAAACTGACGAAGTAGGGGAGGATGAGTGGCACTAGGATGGAAATTCCGAACTACGGAATCGCGGAGGACAGGTGTCTGGATGATACCCCTTTGAGATTGCATGGATGGCGTTAGGGATCGGTGTTTTGGAGCCTACGGGCATGATAACCTCGGATTGGGGAACTCAGCATATCAAGCACTGACGGTATGCTCCTCTTCTGGCCAAAAATAAGCCAGGATCGTAGACAAAAGAATATACACATTGTATTCTGCATGAATTCTACTTAATGCATTAGAGTAAGTGACTTCGTACAGGTGTCTTCTAACCCCTAGCGTATCTTCATCCCCCTTGTAGCAAGACATAGGCCTACCTAGTCTATAGTCCTTGTCGTGCTCCGAGTTCAAGTGATGTAATTTGATTGATTTCACTGTCTTACTGATACCTCCCCTTCTCCCTATCTATGCCTCGCTCTCCACACCCGTGGATGGATTATAGCAAGAACGTAGCGCCCAAAGCACCAACCAAACTAGTACCTAGAACAACATAACTAGTCTGATTAATGATCCCCTTCTTAAACCCATACGTAAGATCCCACGTGAGATGGCGGATACCATTCGCGAAGTGGAAGAAGAAAGGCCAAGAAGCGACGAGTTTGAAACCAGTCTTTACAATTGGGGGGAGGGTAGCGAATGCTTCGGCTAGAGAAGCGGATTCGATGTGCCAGCCGGTGAGGGGGGCTACTAGGTACGCGAGGGAGAAGGCGTAGAGGGATGTGCTTAGGGCTTGTCCTGTGATACGCGTCCAGATTGAGGCGCCAAACCAGGTTTGGGTGTAGTCGTAGGCTGTTAGGTGCGGGGATACGGGGCGGTGGCGGCGTTGTGAGGCTAGGAGGGACTGGGCGTCGGTTTCGCTTAGTTTTGTTGTTGCTGCGCTGCGGCTGGTTTGTATGTTAGTTATACGTTTGGAGTAATGTATTTGTTGGCTCATGTTATAGCTGTATAGCAATTGCTACGAGCCCGTGTGATGAACTGTCGCGATCGCAGTATGCGGAATATAGGAGGACTCGGAATCGGGGATGGATGACCTACCTAATTTGCAGGCTTGTGACGTTGGACGCGAGAGCGAGGCGTGGGAGGTTTTGGGTGAGGAATAGCGCATTGGGTTGCTTGACGGCGGCTGTTCGGGGTTCAATTGTGTTAGCGAAACTTAAGCTATGACGGATTGACAGAATTGCGACCAGCTATTGCAAGTCACGTTTACCTGAAGCTTTAGGTGAAGCTTGACAGGAGGATATGAGATGGTCGGTTAATACCTTGCCGTAGCGCCCGAATACCAACTCTTTGTGCGATCATCGTTATGGTGGGATAGGAATGAACGTTCGAATGATGCTACCCCTCGACAACCCAGACTAGATGGTAGATAACGACAGCGCACCTCTAGCAACACTGCAATTCAATTAAGGAAGTTAATTGAAGTTGGATTCGAGGCTGAAAAATGACTTGAGGTTGTGAATTGTCTATGCGCTCATAGAAAGGTTGTAACGGCAAAAGGTGGAATGGATGATTTTCGGCATGAGGAAATCCAAAGAGTCTAATTCCGACCAATCCCATCTCTATCCTCGGCTCTCGATTCAGCCAATCATATGAGAAATGATCTGTGATGACCATATGTGCACGGACCAGTAGACAATTGAGATAAGTGTACTGGTTATTAAGGTACGTACTGGATCATGTGACTTAGTGGTACGTGCCACGAGATTCTGCAAGTAAAATTTGTTGCTGCATAATTCGAAACTTCTCTCTTCTTCCTTCCTTTCTTTCCCCAGATAGCCAGAATATCCAGATCGCTGATATCCTCCTAACACAATGAGGATGTTAAGCAAAGGTCGCAACAGTATTTTCCTGTTATGGATATTCTCAGAGTGACTATTCTTGGGAAAGAAGGATCCGTCGTTAATCTCGGCGTCGAATTGTTCGCTATGTCGACGTCGTTTCATTTTGAGATCTACATTCGAAAATGTGTTCGTCCGAACTTGTGGCTATTGCACCTTCGCAATGCCATTGCCATCGGATGAAAACGAGAAATCTTATTCTCCTTAAGGTTAGCGGGAACGTGGTACGTTTCGAATGCTGCTGTTGTTGGAAACCGCGTCCAGTTCAAGCAGTTGAGGACAGGAACAGGTCGTCCGTCTATTGGCCCGTGCGTGCATGAGCAGGTTTTTGCAGTTGCCTGCGTTGATATTCGCTTTGGCAAGGGCGATTGTCCAGTGAGGCCGTTCTTATTCCTCCTACTTTCTATAGTTAAGGTAGCTACTGAATACAATAGTCGAAATTTCCAAGGCATGTCTTCTTGCACAGTGAGAAAGTGAACTTGTGTTTGTCCTCGACAATCTCTGCATCGTTACTGCAAAAGCAAGGCATCCACTACAAGTAGACTTGCCTACAACTTTTGATTGTTCCCCGATACAATTTTCGCGATTTCCATGAACAACTGAACGCGCCTTCGAAAATTGAGTCGCCCACCCGGTAAACATCGCATTTCCGCCGCGTGGATTCGTTTCGTCGTTCCTTCTCTTCTCGTTCATAGTATTCGTCTTGTACCACCGCCTGCCGACAGTATCTTTATAAAACCCCACGATACCCTGCCAGTCTGGATTCTGGATTCCATTCAGATTTTACATTGTTAGTCTTCACTTCCATTCACTTCTTTCATGATATTAATCCAATTATTCGACTATCCCTTCGCGTTACGTTCTATCTTGACGCTGATATATAATCCCCAACCCAAGATATTATCCGGTTCTAGGACTTACCTGCGTTTCTAATTAGTGCAGTCGTTCCGGTTACCAGTTATCGCAACACGTACCGTTGCCCTAATTCTCTTAGGGCCTCAATCTTCGCTGCCCAAGAGCCTACCAGGCCCATTACGCGAGCATACGTACATTGGTACAATAACCTACGATAATTAATTCAACATACTTACGAAGAATTGCGCCGTTTACTCAACAATCCGCTAACAGCAAATTTTACTTGTCCTTCCACCCGTCACTCACAGCAAGCCTTTTCGGATCCTATCTACCTAGGTACTCTCGACACCTTTTCTCGACGACGCTGTCATCGTTTACGTCTCAACCTTGACTGTAAGATACGCGTTTTAATCGCCGTCAAGACAACTTGCCGTCGACTCGTCAAGGTTAGCACCCGTATACATTTTTAACCCTTAATATTTCCTCTCAGTTACACGTTATCTACCCTACTGGTACTCTATTGATTATGAATTTCCTTTGACATGATTCTAATTTATCCATCTTGGGCTAGGCTTCTTCTGTTTGTTGAACAGTTGGTACTTCAACAACTCGGATCCTTCGTTTCCAACCCTTGTGAGGTTTTGACTGAGGTAAGGCGTTATGCTATCTGCCGGTATTTCTTTCGCTAACCGTATCTTAGTTACTCTAACTGACAAAGCTAACTACTGGCAAGATGTCTGAAGCGCAACAACAGAACATGAACGGCAACAAGTCATACGCGGCCGTTGTTGGAGGGGCCGTCCCGCCCGCTGTTCCGGTCAACGTAGAGAAGGTGCACAAATTTTTCCCTAAGCAGGGCAAAGGTAGCTGGAACCGCAAAAATGGAAAGAACAAGCAGCGTGACCAGCAATCCCAGCAAGCCCAGCCTTCGCAAGTCCCACACTCTCCGCAGCCCGCTGTTGCTCAACCATCCCAACCATCCCAACCTGCCACTTTCCAAAGTCGCTTACTACAACAGATGCAGGACATTGCCGACCGCAACGGCGACTCCACCCAGGAAGGGACTCAACATGCGGAGCAGGTATTAACTAATGAGGCACAAAGTATCTCTAAGCTTACCGGCGAGGTCTCGTTACTCAACGCCACTGTTTTCACCTTGAGGAGCGATCTTGCTCGTCGTGACGAAGAGCTCGTCAAGGAAAGAGCTAGTCTACACACAAAAGACTTGACGATCGAGGAGCTCCAAAAGAGAGTTGCTCAGCTCGAACAGTCTGTTCAAGCTTCCTCAACCGTGAACCAAGACGAACTTTTGGCCAAGGATAAGATCATAATGCAACTCCAGTATGACAATGCTGGCCTCAGAGACTCAATCCATAGCGGCTTATTCTCGATTGCCCAAATTTACGGACCAGGTAGTGACCAGGCATTCACTACATTCGCTACACAGCACGTCACTTCTTCGCAGAGATCGGCGGACATCCCTGCAAGTGGTATCCAGAAGCCTCAGAGTCATCAACTGAAGCAACATGCTACTCCACGCACTCCTAAGGCTTCACCGACGGCCGCTATCAGTCAGGATACAGAGCTCACTCAACCACAAAACAACCAGATTGCACCTAACGGAAAGGTAAAGGTTCACAAAGAGAAACGTTCGTCTAAGGAACGACCCATTGCTAAAGAAGAGCATCACCCCGTTAAGGTCCAATCTGGTTCTGAGCAGAGCCGTGTTGCCTTGCCAAAGGTTAGCAAGGCCAAGGTTGTTGTCGCGGACCAACCCGCCACGGAGGATCCCGACGGAGCACAAGAGGTTGAAGTTTGCCGAGATGTTCCGGAGCTTGTCTACGCAGAGGAAGGCTGGGTACTTCGAGCTACAAAACCTAGTCCGAAAGCTAAGGGAAAGACCAACGAGCAAGGCACGAAGCGTGGTAAGGGCACCGCATCGAAGAGACCTAATGCTAAGAACAAGGTCTTCAAGGAGAAGGGTACCCCGAAGAAGAAATATGGTGGTCTGGTAATCGGTTCGAACTCAGACTTCTCGCGAGCTACCAACGGTAATGATCAGGACGGTTCCGTTACACACGAAACTTCACCCGATAGTACCCGCTCGCAGAAGACACCGGCTAGTTCCCCCGACGAGACCGGAACCAACAGCCGTACGGTATCAACCGGTAGCTCTAACAAGTCGCAAGCCGACTTACCTAAGACATCCAAGGGAGCTCCCATGAATGGCAAGCTCAAGAACTGGGCGGACGATGTGGAGGAATCCTTCAATTAAGTGGACCCCAGTAGGACAGGAGTTATTTTGAGAAGGGGCATTTACAGGGATATGCGTCGAAGTTTGGTCTGAGCCGGGATAAGGATACCAATCTGGCTACCAGGTGATTATGGCTACATAAAGAATCGTATAGGTAATGGCTGGTGGCTATACGATGATACTTACTGTGAATGAATGCGTTATATGATGAGGTGCGATACTTTCAAGGTGGTCTTTCGCGGTGACTTGAGTGCAGCGGCTATTATTTGAGCATAGCCGAGGTGTACCATGCTGTCTTGAAGAGTTGGTTATCAAGTGTTTGCTGACAATGATTACTTGCCAATGAAGGAGTCATCCGGCATTTCTATCGGCTACTTTTATTCGTTTGGGGGGTTATATCCGCCGTCGAGTCATTTTTCCCTTTTTGAGATCCATCGCCCGCCCCTTTCAAAGCGCGGAAGAATAGGATTGAAATAAATAGCGTTGGACGTTATTACCTACTCTTCATCACGGATACCTACTATCCAGGTAAGCCTTCAAGGTATGGTCTAGTGAATACTCCTACAACAATTTCTATGCTGATTACATGTTTTAACAGGTACTTCCAACCATTAAACTAATCCACAAGATCATAGTTCACCGTAGCATTTCGTATCTTTTCTAGTTCGCGCTCTCCAGAACATAGCATTGTTAAGGTACAAAGCAGGCGTGGACGATTAATATAATTGTCTACACCGCACAATGCATAAGATAATGCTAGGTTTCTGGGAAAATAACCTATAAATGCCTGTCCATAATGTTGAAGCCATCGTCAAACCGAAACTTCATAATAACTCTAAAATAGACGATCATAAAGGTTTTATATCGTAGTAAAGAGAAAAACAAAAGGTCACAATGTGGTTCCTTATTCATTATCTAATAATATTCCTCTCTCTGGCTGCAGCACAGGATCCACCATCCAGTCTGCCTGCCAAAGTAGAAACTGTCTACCAAGATATCGTAACACCCAGTACGACTATCGATGTCTTAGAACGATACACAGAATTGATACAAAACCCAGCACTTCGTGCTAATTTTGAGCTTCGAAAGGCTAAGTCAATTTCCTTTTCGCCCTTTAACAGTGGAAAGGCAACAGGAGAGTTTTGGTCATGCCGGCGCGTGGGAGCTAACAACCAGCAGATATGGTTTGACGGCACACTTGTTGATGGAATGATCGAGGCTATCAACAATACTATCGAGGCCCACATGCCGCTACTATATAGCATTGCCCCGAGTGCGGGACGTAAGTCAATCCTTCCGGTGATGATGGACGGTAGTAACGCGGAAGCTATCGCACGGGAGGATTACCTCAACTACCTACGCACTTGAGCCAACGCAGCGACGGAACACCTCAACGCCGCGGCCGAGGCGCAGAAACATAGGATGCTGAAATCGACTGCGAATATGGTAGGCAGGGTTGTATACCGTGCTCGCAAGGTCGCATCTCAGCTTGAGGAGATCGATAAAATGTACCAAGAACTCGAGGACAAGAACGGCTATCCCATGAAGCAAAGCAAAGAGTGGTACGAATTCTGGCAATGGGATGTCTTCAAGGGAAGCAACACCACAAAGACCGAGGAAAAGAAATCGGCCGTTCAGAAGAACTTGCGAAACCGCATTATCGACCTTTGCGTCAATGTCTACGAGGCCTTCCTTGTCAACGGCGATGGAACTTACCAAAGCGACGTCGCGGCGGTGCGAAAGGACATTGAAGATGCGTACGAGAATATGCATAAGGGTCTTGAGATCAATGTCAACGATATCGAGAAGATGTTCAGCGGTTTCCATCAGGGAATCCTGTTCCAGCTTCAGGCCCAGGAACAAGAGCGGGAGAAGGCGGGTAAGAGCAAAAACACAAAGCAAGATGATGAATATATTAACGCTCGATACGGACACCTGCAAAACGCAGACCGCGATCTCAAGCACATGCAGCGTATCCGGGCCTTCGCTGAGACACTTGTTGTTTCGTCGAAGGGGTTGAACGAACGCCTTACGAAAGTAGCCGATTTCCAGAAGGAACAGGCTGAAGCAATCCAGGAGCGCGCCCAGCGCGAAAAGGATTCGAGAGATGGCACGCCGCATATTGGACACAGCGCGGTTGTTAATAACGGGACGAGTACTCACGTCGTGCAGTACTTGTACCATTACATGCTCAAGGAACCCGGAAAGATGGTATCGCAGATCCGGGATAAGGCTGATTTGCTTGAGTACGTGTGGCAGTCTGTTCACGGATGTGAGGATGACTTGGCATATCTGAATGTGTGCGAGATTACCGAAGACGAGGCGGCAAAGCGTGAGCGGGCCTTACACCAGGAGTGGGAGGATAGACATACCGATATTGATTGTAGTCCTCCGACTTGTGATTCCCTTAGTAACCCGTTCCATCAGAAGGGGAGGTGTCGGGATAGTTACCTCAATGCATAAGGAGGATAAGGGGATGTGTTTGATGAGTATATATGCTAGCTATGTATACTAGTTGTATGTGATGCTGAGAATACGGGAGCGTAGCATAGGAGTTATGGTATATAAAATCATTGGTTTAGTACTTAGCTTCCCTTAAGATAAAGGGAAACAAGGTGCTTCATCAATGTTTATGTTTTAAAGCAATTGTTTAGATGTTTATTGTTTATCAAAAATTAGAGACATAACGAAATGACACATCTGTGAATGTAAGATCCGTGTAGTATTATTTCTGTGGATTATTGTTAGTGGTGTTAATTGGGCAGGTAGCATGTTTGCAATTACTCCTTGACCTGCACTACCTTCCTGACTATCTGATTGAGTATCTAAATAACTATAGAGAACATAGAACCACTTTTTGGTAGCTTGGTGTCATTATCCTATTCATGCCCCTTTCGGCTTATGTATCGGCGGCATCCACCTAAACAGGGCATACACTCCAAGTTGATCACATTACGAAAATATCATTTAGGGTTGTTCCCAAAATTCTGGAACATTTGGTAACTTTATTAGAGGCCGGTTGTCTAGCATTCTGATGTCAATCTTCTGTATACCTAAGAGAATAAACCTCGGTTTCCTGGGACAAGTGTCCCCGAAGTGATCACATGCTACAGTAACAGGTATCCATCTAGATCGAAATTATAAGAACATCCATACAAACTTCATGTCTACCATGTTTATACCTTGCATAAGTTCTCAAGCCTTGCATCGTGCAAATAGCAGTCGATCGAATGATTAATATTGCAAAGTGTCCCGTAGCTCAAATATGAAAAGGTATCACCTTGTCATGACATGGGTGGTCATTAGTCGACAAGGAAGGAATTGCGGAGGACTAGTAGATTGGTCTAGCCTCTCTGGCTCATATGTCCTGGGAAACAAAATCTGGGGAAATATTTGATAGTAGGAACTATTCTCCGTCGGGCAAACAACTCTTAGCGAGCTCCTAGACATGATCGACCTATGATGAGTGGTCTTTTGTCACGCCTGACCCCCCCTAATACGTTGTTTGATTGCTATATAACTAAGATCATTACTAAGTTTATCCCTTACGAAGCAAAGTGAAATCCTTCGAAATCAGGAACGCCTGGGGTAGCAGGGATTTACACCGTTATCGACCTTAATAAATAACTAGGTATCATGGAGCAGGGCCGATGCACCTCGCTTTATATGAACGGGATATCCTGAACGGGTTTTATTCTCGCCACATCTTCTTCTTCTTTACCCCCCCCCCCCCTCTTCTCCTTTTTCCTTCGTCCTCCTTATTTTTGCGTATTCGAACTTTTAACTTGACTTCACTTATACGCCGCAGTATCTTATATTAGTTCCAATTGCACCGTCTATCCTCTCCCTACCTAAGTCTAGCTTAGACGCTCCTGACAAGATGATAATTCTCATTTCTACTAGTGAGATCTTGATGTATATCCTGGCATTGCTTCAACTTGTTGTTTCAGCACCCATCCCTGATGGCGCTGTTTGCACTTTATATACCTATTCCACCGAACTTGTGGGAGATGGGAATGCTCAAGTCAGGCATTTCTACCAACAGCTAAGCGTAGGTGAGATCGAGATAGTTACCATGACAATTAATTAACAAAGTGCAGGAAAATCTCAATTGTTCCAATGCCGAAGATTGTTTTGTTGGCGAGACAGATGCTTCTGCGTTTACATTTGGCTTTTCCTTCATGTTCGGCGGCAATAACATACCAGGCCTAACCTGGATCCAAGGCTCCTGGGACGTTTCGCAGACTTGGACAACCTCTCAAACGTGATTCTGCCTACGATCTCCCTTGCTACCTTTGTAGCTAACGTTTTATTAGTTACGATTGTACCGCGGCACCTGATCAAACTGTTTGCATCTGGTATAAAAGCACCCAGATGTCCGTAAGTATATTCCTAGCACAGTTTCCATATGTTAGCTTCGCTACATCAGACTGGATTCAGAGGCTAATTATAATTTTATGTCGCATAGTACTTGGTCCAATCGGTACGTCATTACTCCTGCGACGCTGGTGATGAAGCTTCAGATCCTACCGTCCTTAACAGTCCCATAAATGGGAATCCAGGGGGTGGCTATTATTGTGTTATAGGGACCTGTCGGTCGAAGGGTGAGGGTTATTGGGAGGAAGATTATATTTGGTAGGGTCTTTTCATCGCTGCCCACTATAATCAAGGCACATTCGTACCGTTTATAATGCTATGCAAATGGATTCTAAAGCATATATATGATGTCCTCAGTTAGCTACTCTCTTTGAACAATCGTTGTTGGTACCTAAATATATGGTATTCTGCGGATTGGTTCTACAACCTAGGTAATTTCAATAGCCGCCAGCTAAGGCTAGTTATACGGTCATCTCAATTGATGTTAGTATTTGCAATTCCAAGGCCCAGATTAGACTTACACTTTATATCGGAATTTAGCCTTGCTTTAAATTCAATGGCTTAAATAGAGAATTGAACTCATAATTAACTAACAAGAAAGAACAACCAACAACAAAAG
Organism: Hypoxylon trugodes; assembly: GCF_022578975.1. Taxonomy (NCBI): domain Eukaryota; kingdom Fungi; phylum Ascomycota; class Sordariomycetes; order Xylariales; family Hypoxylaceae; genus Hypoxylon; species Hypoxylon trugodes. The sequence goes on along the minus strand of NW_026250018.1, from coordinate 3,807,297 downwards.
GTCGAACCCATCTCTTCTGATTCGAGAGCCAATCATCCATTCAATACGAGTTTGCTTGCTACACATAGGTACATAGTTATTCGCTAGATGATACCTAGGATCCCGGGGATATGGATGTCATTTATCTACATGGCCCTGGTGACCCGATCGAGCGAGACGCCATGGGCTGCAACCCTCAGCCATCGGCTTGCGATAGTGTTTGCGGGTAGCCCAATATTCTACCGTACCTACCTAGTTAGGTAGAAAGTTGTTTGTATACAACCATAGGGGCGTTTTTCGAACGCAATAAGGTATAAATATCGGTTCGCAAATGCATGGCTCATCGTCTCATTCAAACCACAATCCCTCGATAGGTATCTACCAATATTATTATTCTAGCCCTGTAGAAGAAATCTTCTTCATTCCCCTGCCTTTCCAGCCATACGAAATCATCATCCTAAGTGAGTACAAGCCTCCTCGTCGTCCCCGCCTTTACTTGAATTTGCTCAATACAATACCCTAGAGCGAAAACACCTAGATACCTACCCAGTCATGAACACATCAAACTTAATAAAATCAAAACTCTCGTCCTTGCACTACGGACCCCGCTAACTTCTTGATTCACAGAGATGGTCGATAACGACTCCGATGGCCTTCGTAGGCTGAATCGTTCTGATTATGAAGATCTCCTAGACTACCTCCAAGCAGCTACAGCCAGTCAAATGTCAAATGTAGCATGGGGACCGAGGATTGTTCCCTGCCATGGGGAGAGACGCGCTATATCTCAGAGGACCTTTCACATTGGCATCTGGAGGGAGTCTTCCACTGGGCACCACTTTTCGGGTATCTTGCTCGGTGGGAATCATGGTTCTCTTGTTGAAGGTTCTATAATCGACCACGGCACGACCCAACCTTCATTAGTCCATGTGCTTAATGAGCACAAGAGGCAGTACCGAGTGTCTCCTACTACTTCATCTAGCTCTAGCAGCGATAGCGAAAGCGACCACGGCGCCGGAGGCTCAGGGGGCAGAGGCGGTGGCCAGAGAAGACGGAACGGCAGAACGGTTAGTAGGACCAACGAAGGGACCTAGTTTTACTACGATTCAAACAATGAGTATCACCCTTGCGACGCAGAAGGGAATGATTTGCCTAGTCAGTGGGAGGCGTCTTATAATCGCCGAGGAAACACCTACTCGAGTGCGCACAACCAAGGATACGCGTCCACCTCGAGTTACGCGAACGCTGCGCCGTATTATCTCGCCGGTTCATCGAACTATTCAACATCCTCATCTTACTACACAACACCTTCGTCATCTACTTCCTCACAGACAAGATACTACCAAGACAGGGCTACTGGGCGGAATTACTACATCGATTCTCAGGGAAGGACTCGCTGGGTTTAAATGACATGTCCTTGTATCTGTCATGAGACCAACCATATGGAGGGTTAACAACTCTATTATTGCGCAAAGAGATCACAGATAACTACTACGGGAACTATCGTATACATACACGAGTAGCCTCTTTGTTCTATGAGCTCCTTTGTCCTTGTATCGGCGATAAGGGGTCCTCCCAGTACTTCCCAAGATGTACCGCTTCATACAGCTCAACTACTGACAGCATCTCTTGGGGGGATCTCTAATTATGGTTATCTTCCACCTAGGTATTCTGTTTTTGTTTTTTTGTTTTTTCGTTTGTTTTGCTCTTTGTTAGACTCACCAGTGTCTTATTTCCTTACATCCATTTACTAGCAGTATGTAGTATCGCATTGTTTTGGGGGCGGGGGAAAGAAGGAGTACTCATAATATATACATATTGAAAGGCGCGTTATAGCATGATTACATGGGTACGCGTCACGTTCATTCGTCTTCGTTTTCTCCTTTTTCTCTGCAATTGTTGAATTTGGACGCAGGTTATGAGTGTCATGTTCGTTAAGTTATTAGGGAAGTGATCAAGCTTGTAGAAGTTACATATATGCCAGAGACGTTCGGTGGGCGGGATTCACCAGCCACCAAATATTCCAACAGCGATCATTCAAATATTCAAAGGAGGACTTTAATAAATTTCAACAAGTTATTAATAAGACTATCGCTTTCGAAGTTTTCAGACTTCTCCTTAGAATTAATAAACAATAATTATCTCTTGTATGTGATTTTCGGAACGAATCCCGTCGCTTTCCTGAGAATCGTGGTCATAACTGATCCAATAGCACCTTGGTTGTCGTAAAACTCAAGCATACTCGCCCAGCTATCTTTATCATCCGGATCATCGGTATCTTTATAATCATATTTAAAGGCAGAGTCCGTAAAATCAATCATAAATGTCTGAAATGTATAGTCATCAACCCGTGCTACTAATACATTTCTAGGCACACAGTCAAGATTCATGACACCGGCTTGATTGATTTCTCTAGCCATATCAATTGCGGTTTGAATGATCTGTTCTTGTACCATGGGTAGATTCGGAACATTCTGGGGTAGGTTGTCGAGGTTGAAGCCATTTATCCTCTGAAGTAGGATGCCACGAACCTGGAAGTAACTGGGCGGGAGATCCGGAGGAAGATAAGCTTGTGCAGCGGACGGGCAGAGTGTGACGGAATCTATTAATCGAGGAACGAATCGGCCTTGGTGTTTTTTCAATTGCCCGTATGCCTGGATCTCTTGTGCGTAATACTTTTGTGCTTTGTGGTGGAGGATACCTTCTATCTTTCCAACCTTCTCCCACTGGGGTGACTCATTATCAAAATCTGAGTCGTCACGGTAGCACGGGATGTCTTTTTTATCCTCGCGGTGGAGGTGCTCAGAGAGGCGCTCAGCCATTCCAGTGCGTATATATCTTTGCCACGCATTTTCAACCCATTGATTATGTGGATTGTATCGGTTCTTTCGGTTCTGTGCGTACCAATCTCGACAGGCTCCGAAACGACGATCATAGACTTTTAGGATAGCTTTTTGAAATCCCTTCTTTGTCCGAATCCGTACCTCCATCACAGGCGAAATGGTAAGGGGGAAAACGCTTGTGATCGTAGCAGATATATTTTCGCTTTGAGAGTTCGTCATTTCCATTACGTTGCCGGCCGCGTACGGGAACGGCGTTATGGCGGTACCGGCTGCGCTAGTAGACATCTTGGGCAATTGTACTGTTTGGAATTGTACGAGTAATGATATATGGTATGATGGGGGTAAGGTTGATTGTAGGCCGAGACGAATCCCGGCTAGTTAGGTAGGAGGGAGATGTTGAAGTTTGAAAAGGAAATTGAAAATAGAAGTGAGTGCCTAATGGTAACTAATAGTGCTGAGTTCATAGCACATGTTGGTACCTAGGTAGCCATCCGTGCGAAAGATGCCTAATTAGTTAGTACAGTGATCGGGCCCCACTAGTCTATCTTTTTATTTAAAGACAACATTCAAAAAGAAGCACAGCGTAATAGATGGTAGGTAGAGGGTTGTTACCGACAGCTCGGTACCGCGCTTACTCACGTGGCCAACTCCACTCCTGCCGATTCTAAGCCGGACGGGTAGGTGATGTACTCGGCCCGACAAGTTAAGCGCCTGTCACTCTCAAAGTTACGTAGGCGGCGCAAAAGGCTGGGGCTTCAGCGCATACCCCGCTGTAAATACAAGGGTACAAGTACCTAGGTAGTGGCTGGGTTGGTCGTTTCAATCGTGCAAATGTAATACTGCATTTACCGTATTTAACGGTGCGACCGTGCATACCTAAAGTATCTGAGTAATGTCTCTAAAGTATAGCGGCTTAAGCCCTATTTTATAGCGGTAATCTTGGAATAATTCACCCCTAAACCTTCTCCAATCTCAACGTGAAAGAGAAACAACAAGAACTTATTACAATAATTATCTCACAACTCGCGGAGGACTCTCATGTTAATATACTAGATATAAGATATAAAATCAAAATCCATACGATATCATAGTATCAAACTACCTACCATACTTGAATCATCGGGCACTCCGCGACACCAACTACAAGATCGTCCAGAAGCTTTTGGGCCTTTGTACCTTTAGGATTTCTTTCGTGTTCTAAACAGGCCAGGTAGAAGTTCATAGCCTTCGGGTACTGCGTAATATGTTCTGAAAGAAGCTCTTTCCATTCCGTATCTTCTTTTCCTAGTCCGTACCTACACAGAACATATTCGTGCCATATTGGAAAGAATCCCGATCGTTCGAAGTCGATAAATCCTGCAAAGTTGCCGTCTTTGACTATGATGTTACAGTAATTGAGATCTCCATGCGTAAAGGTGTATGGGGTACATTGTGGCATGTTTTCGCGCAACACTTGAAGAGCGCCGTCTTCAACGTGCGCGAGCGGTTCCGAGAGTACCGCCCATAGCTCCTCGTCTGAAGCCAGGGGTGGTTGACCGGATCCTCCCTTTGGAAACAATGCCGTGTCATAGTGTAACTCACCGTTAACTGCTTCAATGCGATCGGACTTCAATTGACGCATTTCCTCTAAACCTCCAGCGACTTGCTTGGCTATGCGCACCCTATCTTCTCCAGAGAGATTAGGCCACGCATGTTCCAAAGTCTCGCCTTCGATTCTCGAGGTAATGGTAAAGTACTTGTCGCCTTCGTACCAATCTTGAATCATATTAGGGATCGGAATACTGGTTCTCTCCTTCAAAAAACGAATGTTTGCCGCCTCATGACTTGGCGGAAACGTACCTCGTTCTTTGAGGATGAATTTAGATCCTAATGCCCAGGCACCGCGACTGCTTGCAGCATAGAACAATTTAACGCTGCTCTTGTAACTAGTACATTGGTCTTCAGCTAGTGTCCAGCCACAAGCAACACACGGTTCCGAGGGGTCTCTCGGGCCGTATACCTTAGTACTAGCGTTAGCAGAATCCCTCTCATCGTTAATACCAAAAACCGAAGCTACTTCACTTGTCGTTTCAATATTATGGCCGGTAATATCCCCTTCAGTCATAGGAACATGTTGGGGATCGGTATCAGTTCGATTCTCGTCAAGTGGCATCTTTTTTTGATCCCGCCGGCCTCTGAATATGGATTCTCGAAATGTGTAACTATCGTTGAAGTATTAGGATAGTTGATGATGAGCTCATAACCATATGATATCTAAAATGTGTACCTAGGTAAGCATTATATATCGAAAATAGCTCCATTAAGAGCAATTCATCCTCTTAAGAAGTCAGACATTGGAAGTCTTTGTGAATCAATTTGGTAAAGGGGTGCCTCTGGTAGTGTGCTAGGTTACAATGCATTGTCTGACAAGGCCAATTTTCTATTGTTCACATTATATCTCTTATAGTGCTAACATGGACCAACTATGAAGTGCACTCGCTCTGGTTATCCTGATAGCTTACTTATCTTAATATGATTTGTCTGCGTCCTGAATGAGATCTATAATTACATTGTTGTCTTTACTCAAAGCCCAGGCCTTGTCGATTGCCGAGCTAAGGTTTCCATAAAGGAGTAGACTGTCGTGAAAGCTCCAACAAAGATAATAGCATTGATTCGATTGTAAAATGCGACAATGCATCGCGACATAGAGATCACCGGATGGTACCGTAATGGGAGCTTCCTTTCATCGTATGGATACAAATGTATATATAAATGTGTCTGTATAACCCGTATTACTCTCGGACTACTCCTTAACCTAAGCACACAACAAAACCAACAACCGCCAGTTGATCGAATCTTTTACCACAGAGTCACTGCTAACTCTCATTATGAAGTGCCCAACGTGTAACTACAACAACATCTCGACTGTTGGCGGTCGGATAAGGCCTTGTGAACAGTGCGGCAACCCTAATATGCCGACGTCACAGTAAACGCGGATAGCCGTACGGGGAGATCGTGTGAGTAGGAGGTTTTATTGGTATAATTACACCCGTTGAGGATTCGGGTTAGGTATTTTGGGATATAAATATTGGGTACGACTTGAATGAATGGAATATTCTTAACTTCTATGAAATCTTCCGAGATATTATGTGATGTTGTCATGAAATCTAGGCTTCGAATGTTGGTAACTATCACCCGCTTCCGTAGTTCCGTGTTAGTGACCTGATCTTGATGATAACATGTGTATTTGGAAGAATTCAATGGTGGGACCAGCCCCTGAGTACCGAGATCTTACCTCCTTAACTTCCAAACACTAAACATGTCCGTTCCTTTGCCATTCTCGTACATACGTGCCGGCTTGAAGTATGTCATTCTCTTGAACTTCCCCTGTAGCTGCCCCTCTTCACTTGCTGTCTCTTCGTCGATAATCCCATCACCACCTTGGGACAGTATATTCCAGTAAACACCTTTTACCCCCCAAGGTGGACCCGGAAGCTTCAAATCCTTGTGCAAGGGGAACTCAAGACACACGAGCACCCCATCTGGCGAGAGAAGTTCGCTCATGCGGCGCCCCCAGTCCATTCGCATCTCAGGCAGTAACGCGCATAAGAACTGTGAGATAGGGGGACTCAAGTATTAGGCGTCTGATCTCAAACACGTTTTGATACATATTTTTCACTTCCCGAGAGGCTTACGGTGTAGTCATATATGAGATCAAAGCCTTGAAACCCATCAATAGCGACTCTTTTCTCCCAATTAGTTTTGAAGAAGTCACCTTCTAGAAACTTGGCATTGCCGATTACCGAGGTAAGTGGTCCGGTTTCATTCTCGATCGCGAAATTATAACTAGAAGGTCTGGCGAGCTCCGCTTTCGCATACGCTTCCGAAATCTCCACTCCTTTCCGCGAAAGTTCTAACCCATAGACATCAATGCCGTGAAGGGCTAACATGACGACATCATAGCCCTTCCCGCAACCCTATCCCGTCAAGTCATACCGTAAGTTCATAATGACTGCCTATGTGTGCGAAGCCGTTAGGGGTTACTTACGGGTACGAGCGCAGTCAACTTTCGGTTAGGATGCAACGGTAGGACTTCGGGCTGCGACTCGAGCCAGTCGATGAGTGCGGGAGATGGTTTTCCACGGTCCCAGAAGTGGGTTTGGTCCGAATCCCAGAGTTCAATCCACCCGGAGGACTGTTTTTCGCGATCACTGTCACAGGATAAGTGTTTGTTCGTCGTTAAGACACCAGGACACTTTGGGGTGATACTTGCCGGTTTACGAAATGGGATATCAATTGTGTCGGGACCTGGGCATGAGGATCCATCGCCATGCTAATTGACTATAGTTTTCTTTGAACGAGAAGGTTTGATAAATGGATAAGTCCTTTTATAACTCTAGCACCGAGGTAGATACAAGGAGAGGGGATGATGCGCTACGGGATGCGCTACAAAGTTAGTGCCGTGCACTAACAGTTTACAGTAGTTATTTAACTCATTTACAACGCATCTATCTCATTATGGTAGAAGTCCGAGCTCAAGATTCCAAAGGCTGAAATCGAGTATAAAAAGGACGTGATGACAATATTTAACTACCTAGGTAGGTACTTATTGATGAAGATAGGTTACGGGTAACATCACCCCGCGACGATAGGGGTAACAGTAACACCCCCGCGGTAACGGGTTCGATAGATGCCCAAGAAGCGCAGTCCGCCCAAATTATCAACCTGGATTTGTAATTTTCCACGGGAAAGTAGGCGACATTCCAACTCCGAATATCAACGAAGAAGCCGCGGTGTACGAGACTTGACAGTGCAAAATGAGCAACGCGTTTTCAACGGGCTACGGCATTAGCTCGCCCACGTCGACAGAACCAGGAACGCTCATTTCTACACCTTCCACGTCGAGAGCAAACAGCACCAGTCTGTCTAGTTCTGAAAACTTTCGATCCGGCCCATTGAACCTCACATCTTTGAGCACGACTTCGTGGAGGCAGCCGTATGCTTCTGTTGGGCAGTTCGCTACGATAGAACCGGGACTCGTCGTTGCCGCCGGCCCAAATGGTCTTTTCTATTTCAAGCGCATACGAGACCACGCCGCTACACCGTGGTCTGAATCTCGCCCATTGCCCACTGAAGGAGTGATACTTAATGAGTCAACTGTGTCTGGCCTGGCGCTGCATGATACGGGATTGCGGCTTCACCTATGTTGCATTTCGGGCGGTGTCATACATACTTTCTATCTCACTGGTGATAATAATCTTTTGCCGGATAGAGGCAATCCGCCCCCCTTGGGAAAACACAGGGCTATGGGCAAGCCGATGGTTGTGCGAAGCGGTTACAATCGATTGAGCCTGGTCGTCCCGTGCCAATCTGGTGGTCTGCTTCATACGTCTGGTAGTTATTACTCTTTTCCAACACGATGGGAGCGTGTAGATTATCTCGCCACGGATTTAGGTGTAATTTCAGGCGTCTCCGTCACGGAAGTACGCACCCATCCCCACGATCATGAGCCTGAACTCGTAGCGGTCTGCATTTCAGAAGGCCAACTCCATGTCGTTCAGGGTCCCTTCAGTCTTGGCGGTGGTCGCCCTCCTAGTCGGTGTAAGTGGGGAGGCAAGACTTCTATTAGGATACTACAACCGGGCAAGGTAACAGGAAACCCTGTGCTTATCACTGATGATAATCATGGTCAAGCCCAGCTTGACCTGCTGGTGCCCTCGGCGGAGGGGGGAATCTTTCATTTCGTTCGTACGCACTCTGCACCCAACGAGTGGCACATGATCGGGCGCGTTGCATTTCCTCAGGATACGCCACCTGCCTCCTGTCTGTCTTTTTACCCTCGGTCTGATACTCGTGGAACACGCGAGTTGCATGCCATGGTCCAAATTGGCGGTCGCCTATACCACACCAAAACAACCAACGATCAGCTGCCATGGTACAACGCCCGTCTAAATCCGATCGTGCATCCAGGTCCCTTCTTCGACTGAAGATACGAGCATTGCTGCGTCCTGTGTCCCTTATCGCCATCATGTACCATTGTTGCAGGTCACGCCATCTGTGCCTCTTAGCTAGGCCGATAGGGCTTCTTTGGCAGGCAGTGTAGAAGGCAGCAGATAGTCATATAAATGCAGACAAAATACTCGGCCTCATTCCAAAAGAACTTGATAGACATCGAGGATTAAGGTCAAGTATACTGAGATGTAAATCATAAGTATGAGTTTGATAAATAAAAAAGGGTTGGGTGAGTTTGAAATCATAGAAACTCAAGATTGGATATAAATAAGATATCACAATAGGACAGGTGTTTAAACGCGGAACGCCTACCTATAGAGGTACTATACCTAGGGGGTAGCGTAGCGACAGCGGGCTCTAGGGGAGCTACTACCCCACCATACCTCCCCACTACCGTGGAGGGGTAACACCCCACTATAGCGTCCGCTCTAACCCCCCTCCTTTTTTTTTTTAGCGACGTCGAACGCATGACAATTATATAAAGAAAAGAAAAGGAAACACGGCGGCGACGAAGAAGCGCTAGAGAGCGTTTCTAAGTTCCTAGAAGGCTAGTTAATAAAACGTCTAAACGATTAGAGACCGTCTATTTTTCTCACCTGCAGTCTTTGCTCTGTGATACTCTGAGAAGATCCAGATAGTAGCAATGTGACGAGATCTTTCTTGTTGTCTTGAACATTTTCGACATACTAATGCACAAAGTGTCAGCATATCTACGAAGCATATGACTTTGGAACATACTTTTTCAATAGTGTCCTCCATGATGAATCGGATATTCTCAACCTCTTTAGTTTGGCCAATTCTGTATATTCTAGCGAGTGCTTGCTCTTCAATCGACGGGTTCCATTGCGGCTCCATGAGATACGCCCGCGATGCCGCGGTAAGTGTTAGACTTTATGAGTGTGAGTACGCAACAATATTAGGAGGATATTTAGTTACATACCCTGTTGATCCGCATGAGAGAGATAATAGAAGTACACTTATATCTTCTCGCTCTGTGAATTGCTTAAATTTGGCACTGCGATCCTTTGCTTTTGTTCTCCCGTCGACTTGGATACACCTTATTCCCGATTGATCAAGAGCTGAGTTCGCTAAGTCAAGTGTTGATTTCCAATAGGAGAACACGAGGCTTGTGTCGATAAGCTTAAGCGTTTTGAGGACTGTTGTAAATAGACTTACCTTTTCACATTTCTACCATTTTCCTTTAGATCACTGAGTAGGCTGTGAATCTTGGTTGGAAACCGGAAGTTTTGACCATAACGGATATCTTCAATGGGTGGCGAGGATATCCTGTTGAGAGGCACCTTGATTGTAGGGCACGGTGAGAAGCACTCACAGTGGGAAACAGAAGTAAGGCTAAAATTAGATCGTAAATTGTCGTAGCAACATAGACAACAAACTTGAAGACACTCAGTCAAGTAGACTGAAGCCGATTCGTCAGAGATGTCCAGGAGATCATCGCAAATCTGACATGCTACCGGGACCCCTAGTAACGGGAGCCTTCGCAGGCCTCCTAGCGCCGCATTTTCATCCCATGTAGTATCAGTCGAGAAGTCAGCAAGGGCGAGACTCGATGTCTTGTGGGAGCCCGACACTCCCACAGTGCAAATAAGACGTAGCGAATTGATCTTCTGCAGTGCATTCATTTTTTCCTCACGGGTCATTGTGTCGAATACGAGGTCGTCGATGCACCTTAGCACTTGGCCTTTTATCTCATCGTAAGTACGCCTTTCGCTTTCCCCCAATTTGAGAAAGATCTTCAGATCGGTTCGTTGGGGAAGAGAAATGAGATCCTGGCTCCTGCGCAACATCACGAAGTTCAAAAGGCATTTCAGTCGTTCGAACACCAGTTCAGTCTTTCCCGCCTTCCAGGGGCGAATGATTTGTTCTTTGAATGTTTCCGGATCGGAATATGGGAAAACGCCAAGAAACGAAAGCAGGCTCCCAAGCTCAGATACATGATTCTGTATAGGCGTACCAGTAACAACCCATCGTCGATCAGCTTTAAGTCTATATGCAGCTTTAGCTGTTTTCGTCGTTAGACTTTTTATGCCGTGGGCTAGGTCAAGTTAACATCTCGTTATCGAGTATCAAATCAATCGAATGGCTCACCTTCGTCCAAAACGACACGGTGCCACTTGCAGGAGAATAAGACGCCGGAAGGGTCTTTCGCCGATTCATTCGCAAGGATAGGGTACGTAGTCAGTACTATATCGACGGAATTTACCTGTGTTATGTCTTTTATCCTCGTTGCGCCGTGGTGGACTCGCCAGTTGTATGAGCTGCTCCGAAGATGTCTAAAGGGTTAGTACCTGGTTCCGACGCAAATTCAGCTTCAACTCACTTGGATAACTCATTCTGCCACGTCGCTAACACTAGGTATATATTACTTTAGTATCGTTTCTAGTGGGATCTATAAGCAAATGTAGGACTTACGATATGGTGGCATTATTATTAGCGTTGAGTTTCGTGGTAACGACGAAGAGACATTCGGAATAACCAGGTCATTAGCTATTAGTGCTATTATACTTAACGATTTCCCTAACCCCATAGTATCAGCAAGTATCCCCCCTTTAAATTGTGGAGGTTCATCGTAAGAATATGCAGTGTCTACATTGTTGCGATATCTAATGTTTCATAGTTAAAAAATGGACGTTAAAGGGTTTTGAATTGTGTAACATACATCGAACGGCCTATATGATCTGAGCCCAATGATCAGACATCAGTGCCCGCTACTTGGAGATTCCATCCATGCTCACGGCGTATCATAAATGTCAAGGCCTGCTTCTGATGTCTTCAAGGGGTTAGATAGCATCGGTAGATATAAGGGTATTTAATTTGACGCACTTTTGTAGGGGCGTTTGTAGGAATGGCGAACCTTCCGTTTCTGGTAGAAGTGTTTCCGTTGAGAAAGTTGCGAGAAAGTCCGTGGCTGATGACTGTTCTTGTCTGGAAGTCGGTACACTGGATTCCCATGAGAACATTGATGTTAGCTGGATATCCGCGTTAAAGAATCGCTGCGGGTTCCAATAGCAAACATCTCGACTAGAGTAAATCGGATCCTGAAGATATAAATTGAGCGTTTCTAGGACTTTCTTTAGTGGCTCTCCAAGGCTCTCCTCGCCGTAGAGCGTAGCTGCAACGAAGGACTGCTTAGTTCTGTGTGGCATCCACAATTCGACCTCAATTTTTTCTCGGAGGAAAAGCTGTACCAATTCCAAATCTTGACTTCCAATCCTTGCTAGATATTGCCCCCAAGATTTGCAAACACGGCCACCATTGAGATGTACTGAAATAGGTCTATCGTTATTGAGGGGCGTTATGTTGATCACACTGAAGCGCAACTTAGTTGATGTTAGTAACATGAGCTTGACAAATCAGCAATTGTATCGCACGTACCAATCCAAAACATATCATGCCTTTTTGCACATCTTGGGTAAAAGATGATTGGCTAGAGGACGCGACTGTATCGTCTTGTATGATTCCAGAAAGACGGTCTGTAACAGACAATGGAGATGGCGAAGTATCCCCATGTTGTCCCGTAACTTGCGAGGTGGCTGGGGGCGCTGGAGATGTGACCCTTCGTCGCTTCCGAGGTGGTTCCATATTACCTGGGTAGTATTATCATTGCAACTCAAATCTCCAGCGGATATCTGTGAGAATATTTTTTAGTAAAATTCGTAGTTACGGCGCTTGAAATTTCTTAAATAGGTACCTAACGATACGGCTCAGATAGGGCAGTGCTGAAAAGTGGCTGTATATTCTCCCAATGAGATCACCGTAGTAGGTACGTGTACTTACGAGACCAAAATCAAATATTTACCGTGCTAAGACGTGCACATGGAAGGCCATAGAATATGTGGCAAGGTCGCACAAATGCTCCTCGCAGATCGTCCCATCCCAAATGGAACACCTATTCTATCCTTGTATTATCCATCACGTATCGAAGAATACATCCCCAGCCCACGCACGGGAATTTCATATTCCCCCGGCGTCTACCAAGCATTAGGTAGTTAGAATATTGTTACGATGCCGCCATGGCTAACAGCGCCTTAAAGAGAGCATGCGACCGATTTCGCAATCAAATATCAACCAGCGACACACTCTCTATCGATTCAACCGTCAGAATAAGCGAAGTGAAGAACGCGATTGGAGAAATCGAGCAAGAACTTGCTTCACGACAAAGCCTTAGAAACTTCGGCCGTCTCATTCCGTTCCTAGACGCTGTTGAGAGGTATTCAAAGGTAGTTGAGGTGGTTTGTAACGGGACGCCTTACCTTCCATAGATCTGGGTGGGATACCTTTTAACTCCCTAATATGTCCCTATACGCCATTACTAACAATTGTCTAATAAGGCACCTATCAAATTTATTCTACAAGTATAACCCCCTAGTATGGCTCACCTAGTTTCCGCCGCTAATGTACTTTCAATAGGGAGTAAAAGATTATACACATGCCCTAGATACGATCGTGACGGCGTACGTAAATATCGGGAACCGCATGCCTCGCTTCTCGCGCTATGCGGAGACATTCCCCCAGAACATCGAATTTCACGAGCGCGCTTATGCTATGATACGAAAGTCGGGTGAGAGGCAGAAGAAGTCCTAGATTATTCAGTTAAGCTGACCGTATCATCTAGGATGGAGGATTTATTTCTCTTCGTTATGGGGACGTTTCGGATACCGTTTAAAAGGCCTTCTCGACAGCATTCATGATTATGGCGAGTTGATTGATCGAGAAGCAGCCTCCTTAAGTATCAGCCAAGTTGCAGAGTTGAGGAAGGAGAAACTCACCAGCGCCACAGCCCAGGAGCACAAACGGGGAGTAGAACAGCTTCAAGATGTGCTCAGCTGGCTAAATTTCACTACTACAAATCCCGAATTGAAATTGGGCTGGCTTGAGAAGCGTTGCACAGAGGGTACATCTCAATGGATTACCAAATCTCCGAAGCTCAAAGCCTGGCTTAAGCAGAATGGTGGAGGTTCTACACTCTGGTTGAATGGTAAACCGGGCTCTGGTAATAACACTCTGAAGCACGGTATTATACCGATTAAGGTGGAAATAGTACTAACTATTGTAGGAAAATCGGTTCTGTGTGCCCAACTTATCCGTTTTCTTCGATCTAGTCAGCGAAAAGTGGCATTCTTCTTCTGCGACTACCAAACACCAGATTGCGATACCCACCGTGACATTGATGCAAGTGTTCCCATTCTAAGAAGCATTTGCGCCCAGCTTGTTCGGATGTCTTCTGATATGGTATCCTGTCTCTGGGATGAATACATAGCCAACGCTCGCTCCCTCCCACAAGCTCACCTAAGCGAGATCTTACCAAAGCTAATTACCCAACTCGGTGATCTCCACATCATAGTAGATGGGATAGACGAAATATCATGGAAGAAACATAAATACCTAATTAGGGATCTCATGCAGTTGAAAAAACATTCCCGAGAATGCAAACTCCTATTAGCAAGCCAGGATATTCCTACCATATCATCTACTTTGATAAGCAAAGTCCAATTCCGTATGGCGGAAGAAAAGGAAATGATTCGTAAGGATCTCGCTATAATTATCTATGAGGGGCTGGAAAGGATCAACGATGCCCAAGGAGGTGCAATTGAAGAGAAAGATCTGCGCGACCTTCAAAAGAGGATCTTGGATAAAGCCGAAGGTTTGACCTCTATTCATATAAATCAAGGGTCCGATGCTAACATCACCGATAGAGATGTTCTTATGGGTTCAGCTGGTGCTTGATCTCCTAGAGAGGGAAGCTACAAGCTTGCAAGATCTTCAAAACCAAGTTAATAACCTACCTAGGGACTTAGCAGAAGCGTAAGTCCCTATGTTAAGGGCGTGGTGGACGGACGAGTTCATGCAGACTAACCGATTACTCTAGCTACGATCGCATCCTTAGCAATATCTGCGACAGACTCTCGCCCGAAGCTGTATCGAGGATCCAACGGGCTTTTGCATGGGTTATTCACCACAAAGGGCGTCATCCAATTCAAAAGTACCAAGTCCGACTAGCAATGACGTTACGTCCGGGGTGCGAAATCATCAGTAGACGTACAAAACCCTTCCCTAATACTACTGATGTGTGCAAGCCGTTTCTAGAAGCAGGCCCAAGCGGATCGCTTGCCTTCCCACATTCTACAGTACCAAAGTAAGTCTCTACTTTCAGGTTTATTCTAAGGCTAAGTTTGTCTCGTAGATTTCTAACCGAGTATGTAACCACGTATAAGCCGAAACCTTTCGTTGATATCCTCGAATCGCATTACAGCATTGCATTTGCGTGCATATCACAAGTAAAGCAGGGACTCTGTTTACATCCCCAAGCTACACCAAATTCAATGATTCTATGCGACGTTGCTTCAAGAATATACGGGCTTCTACCTTATGCAAACGAACACTGGATAGACCACCTGTTAGAGTATTTAGAAATACGACATGAAGTTATCAGAGATCACTCTGAACCAATGATACAGCAACTCTTAGGGTTATACGGAGAAATTTCGCGCCTTGGGGGCCCTCAGCTTACCCAAGGCAACCCTTTAGGAGAGAATGAAGGATGGTCGTTACGTTGGCTAGAAGAGTTCGAAGATATCCGTGATCTAGCAAGAAGAATTATTTACCTACGAAAGTCAGAAATTTCGAACCCAAGTAAGTCCCGAGTACATCTAAATAGCCATAGGTACGCGCTTGGTTTCAAACGTAGATTAACAAAGCCACTTTAGAATCTAATACGAATCCGCATGCGTTGCTCCAGAGTCTCCGCAGATATCATGAGACTGTACAAGGGCTACTTCGTCAATCTAAGATTGGCGGTCTACTACAAAAAGATTTCGACATTTTCAAAGAGGAATTCGGCCGAGATTCGTACGTTTGCAAAGTATCTGGATGTGATCGTGCAGTTGCCGGGTTTGAATCAGAGAGTCGCCTAAAAAACACGAACTTCGCCACTTCAAAGAGCTAAAATATTACCAAGTTGATTGCGCATATAACGATGTTGGGTTTACAAGCGAGCAGAGCTTGAGAGATCACATAAGAAAACGACATGCTGTTAAAACTACATCCGAGATCCCAAGAGAATTCCCAGGAGCAGAAACCCGAATAGCCCCATTCAATTCAATTAATATATCTAGATAGAGTCCTCCGACTCCGACTTATAATGACCCAATACAAACGGTCGACATGTTTCGGAATCTTGACTTCAAGTCTACCTACCAAGGTACACGAAATTAATGTGGAAACCTGAATAGCCTCATCCAATTTAATTAATACGTTTAGAAAGTGTTCTTTAATGACGACTCATAATGACCTAATGCAAACGGTCGACGTGCTTTAAGATTTTGACTTCCAATCCTTCCCACATGATAATGATACGGACCCCGGAACCTTCGACTTCACTGTGGCGGGTACTGGTAACTGAAGATTTGACCTTAGGGGGGGTACCGGATAGATGTATGTTTATGAGTATATAACATGGTAAATTGATATGAAAACTGCGGGAATAACTAGTTTGAACCTCTACCTGCACCTACTTTTCTTGAATCTTATCTAGAGATGTCACCTTCCGTACGACCCGTGCCGGAGTACCCATCGCAACACTCCACGCCGGAATATCTTTCGTTACCACAGAACTAGCAGCAACTGTACATCCCTCGCCAATGGTAACTCCAGGCAATATCACAACATGCCCACCTATCCAACAATCATCCCCAATCGTCACGGGCTTAGCGTACTCGACATCATCCCTGCGGCTCTGAACCTCGGTTTCGTGAGTAGCCGTCAATATAGAAACATTCGGCCCAAACATCACACGATCGCCGATAGTGACAAGCGCGCAATCCAGGATAGTTAAGTTGAAATTAGAATAGAAGCGATGGCCGAGACGAATATTACACCCATAATCCACGGCTAGTGAGGGTTCTATGAACACCTCGTCCTCGATGTGGCCTAGGAATTGCTTGAGGATGTTCTTCCTAGCCTTGGCCAAGGACTCGAAGTCTGCCTCGGGATCATCGGGGAAGTAGTTATTGTATTTATGCATCCATCTTCGAGCGTCGAAACGCGCTTTCATGAGTTTGGGATCTAATGCATTGTATCTGAAAACGCGTGTTAGTGATGTTACTACGTAGAGAATCGACGCCGACGACCTGGCTAAACGGGAGGCGCCCTAGGCCCCTCATCCTCCAAATACTCACAGCATCCCCGAAATCATCTTGTCGTATTCCTCCCCTTTAGGCACATGTTCAAGGCTGCTAGCCTTATCAATTTCTGCTTGGTTCTTTTCAAGAGCAGCCATACTAGGTTAGTCCTCTAATACCCGAAGTGAAGCTCTCCAAGATCGACAGCCGGGATGCGAACAAGGGTACGAAGATCAATTGAAAGACTTAAAGCAGAAAAAATATCATAGCGACGGATAATGCACTTGAATTATTGACATCAGATTTGAGAGCGCTCAAAGTCAAAGAATTGGTTCCACATGTTCGACCTAAAGTGGTCCTACGAACACGTCGATAGAAGAAATAGTTGTCGGCTTAGCCCGCCGACTCGCATCCACAGCCACAGCCACATTAATAAAGCGGAGATACCTGTCTAAGTATCTCCGGGTGGCTTGCTTTAGTCTAAGCACTGCCACCACAAAGCTAGTACCTGAGTACCAAACTCACCCGTTCCGTATGGCGTAATATTGGGTTTTGTTTTTGAAGAACATTTTAGGAGGATAGTTCACATTTAAGGTATAGACTTGGCTGGGAAAAATTACGATTTTTTTTTGTGTCGTGATGGATGACTAAGCGATGAATCGGTATGGAAAAGGGGGAAGGGGGGTGGAAATATGGAAAAAAAGAAATGAAGATGATTACGAAGATTACACATTCGGGTAGGGGCCATCGACGTAGATAATATTCCGGAGTTGAGTTGAAATTGTGCTCTTGCGTTACCGGCGTAATTAACCTTGTGCGAGGTAGGCGTTGAGACAAATGATGGTCAATTTCAGGGGCTGAATGACGTGCTTCTCATTATCGTCGCACAGATGTCAATCGGCGAATCAGTTCCCTGCTACTGGAACAGAATCGATTCAATCTTATCTATCTCCGAATCTATTACGCATTATTCGTAGGGTAAGGTGTGATTAGTTTGGTAACCATATTATGAAATCCTTTCCAGGATTAAAGCTAGCTGATTAGTATGTAGAAGTAAACGACAAGCTCCAAGCTCCAAGCTCCAAGCTAGCTTCACTTTCGAGACTTGAAGGAAAGTTGAACGCGTCAGCTAGTACACCTATCAACATGGCGGAAGCCGTAGAAACGACAGCCGAAAGCTCTACGGGCAATGAATCCAAGCCTATCAAAGGTGAGAAATAGCGCCAATATCTGAAACATGTTTGCTAATACCGAGAAGTGAAGTGGTACCGCTCGGTATTCTATAATGCCACAATACTCGGCCTCTGCAGCTTTGCAGCACCAGGGCTATGGGGAGCAATGAATTCTCTCGGTGCTGGTGGTGCCCAATCACCGTATCTCGTCAACACCGGGAATGCACTCACATTCTGCCTCATGATAATATCATGTTGGTTGACGAGTAGCATTGTTAGATATATCGGCATCAATGGCGCCCTATTCGTTGGTACTATTGGCTATGCCCCATATAGCGCTGGGCTGTACCTCAACAATCGGTATGGCGTTGAGTGGCTTGTGATTGTGGGGGCCGCTTTCTGTGGCATATCCGCCGGCATATTCTGGGCTGCCGAAGCGGCGATAGCGATCGCATACCCCGAGCCGCACAATCGGGGGAGAATGGTAGCCTACTGGTTAACCTGGACTCGAGTTGGCCAGATTCTGGGTGGTGCTGTGAATCTAGGCCTCAACGTGGATCGAAATCAAGCCGGAAAAGTATCGTATACGGTATACATCGTCTTTATCGCCCTCCAAGCTAGCGGAACATTGGTGGCTCTACTCCTCAATCGCCCATCGAAAGTTCAGCGCCCAGGTGGTACACCAGTCCAACTCACTATCTTCGACAATCCTTGGCAAGAAATCAAGGCTACGACGAGAACCTTTCTCACTAGAAAATTCCTCTTTATCGTCTTTTGGATTGGCCAAGGGGTCTACTCGGAAGCTGTCTTCTTTACCTATAATGCTCTCTGGTTCAGCGTGCGTGCGAGAGCATTGGGGTCGTTCCTATCCGGAATCGTAGCAGTGATATGTGGAAACCTCCTGGGGTTATGGTTAGACCAACACCATATACCCCTTAAGAAGCGATCTCGCCGGGCATTTGTGGTTATAATGGTGCTCCAGGGGGCCTGGTGGCTTTGGCTCACGATCAACGTGACCGAATATCGCCGAACCCAACCTATTTTCGACTGGGTTGACCCAGGTTTCGGTAGGGCATTCGGTGTCTTCGTTTTCTTAGTGGCCGGCTTCCAGTTGAACTACAACTTTTCATATTTCATAATCAGCCAGATATCCTCAAGCCCGCAGGAGACCATCCGACTCGCTGCGTTACTGCGAGGTACGGAATCGGCTTGGCAGGCTCTAAGTTATGGGCTTAACGCGGTTCCCATCATTGCGTCGGTTGGTGGTCCTTATATAAACTTCGGCCTTTGGGGTGTCTCGATATTGCCGGCTTGGCTGATAATCAAAGACTTCGGGGTCGGTAAGGATAAAACCGACATCGAGAGTCGTGCTGAAGTTCAGGAAGGAGATATGGGCAAAGAGCAGGGTTCGGATTAAAATTTGAATCTTGCCATTAGTAAGGGAAAAGCTACATGGGATTTCCATGCTCAATAGATTCCATACTTGGGCGCGTTGCTTTATAGAAATCTAGTATTTAGTACTTAAGAATCCGCTTCCTTACTTTAATCATGGGCGTAAAGTAAAGCCGTGATTATAGTCGCTTTGCCGCGTAATTCGCGTCCGTGAAGCGTGTCGGTACCGATCGGATATTTTAGTAGGCTGCGATCCCAATTTGGGATCATTGGGACTGATGTGATAGCAACCTACCCTCGCGCCATCGAGGGGCACAACCTCACTTAGCTTAGTTATCTATCAACGTACAACCAGCGTCTCTTCTCATAGGTTGAATGTGCGCGCACGTCATACTAGTCTCCAACTCCACTTCGGAGACCAAAATACATATAAGTGATAATAAAGAGAGTATATCCGTTTGATATATTGTTGAAGTTCGCGATAAAACGCAAGATATTATAAATCTGCTTGATCGTCAATCGGCAAGATGTCGGCTGGTCTTGAATCACTGAAGCATATCTCCCCGGACTCCGGGTTCCCAATTGCGATCCACCCGCACTTCTCACCTAAAATCAGAGATCATGTTCCCCCGGAGCCGCTCCGAAAAGAGATAGTCCCGGACAAGGACCGGGGCTCTTTCGCTGACCCCGAGAAGAAGGCGCTCTTCTCAGTAGCTAAGCCAGTCGCCCTCACGGAATCCATTGGAACACTTTTGGAGAATGTGCAACTATCACAATTGACTCCTCAGCAATTAGATGAACTTGCGCTGCTCGTAAATGAGCGTGGCGTGGTCTTTTTCCGAAACCAGGACCTTACTACTGAGCAGCAGGTAAAGCTCTTCGAGCATTATGGAATCTTGGATCGACACCCGGCTCAAAAGGATGTCAAGCATGTCGTGATCAGGGGGAGCACAGAAGACCATCGCGAGATCAACAAGTACACTCCCTGGCCGTCAGGAGAATGGCATGCCGATACTTCCTTTGAAATCAATCCACCCTCGTACTCGCTACTGCGCATGGAAGAGCACCCCCCTGTTGGGGGCGACACCGCTTGGATCTCCGGCTACGGCTTGTACGACGCGCTAAGTGACTCGATGAAGAAGTTCGTCGAGGGTCTGCACGCAGTACACACTTCGCGACTACAGTACGACACGATCCTGGATTTATGGGGTGTTGGTCCGAACCGCCCCCCGATTGACTCGCATCACCCAGCTGTGAGGACACACCCTGTCACTGGACTCAAGGCCCTAAATGTGAACACGGGGTTTGTGACTGGCTTCGCCGAGCTCAAGAAATTTGAATCGGATAAGCTTCTGGAATTCTTCCAATACCATCTCCATTCTGCGGACGATCACTCCGTACGGTGGAAGTGGGACGTTGGTAGCGTTGCGATGTGGGATAATAGGTGTGTGCTGCACCGTGTCATTCCCGGATCGTATGAGGCGCCTCGGAGGGGTATCCGTACGACGGTTTTTGGTGAAAAACGTAAGTCGTCTAATCTTTTTTTCGCTATCCTGGCTATGGTGTAAATCTAATGATGTATAGCGTTTTATGATCCTGCGAGTGAAGGGAGAGCGGAGAGGGAACGTAGACTCAAGGCGGCAACCAATGGGCAGTCCAAGGAATCGAATGGCGAGAAGCTTATCAATACGCCAGCTTAGAAGGGAGCTTAGGTAGTGAAGTCGAAATTTCGTGAGCTTAATGATGGGGTTTCAAGTAGTCTAGAAACACTACTTTCTTGTAATTGACTAGTTATGATTCGAACAAGATGTCATAAAGAAACTCGGGGCGAGTGTTTTCCATGTTAAGAGTTATTGCTATTGTGTATATCGGTAACCGGTAGGCTAATACGTCCGTGCTATCGGTGAGGGTGATCAAGAGCAACCAAATCGTAGTGGACTTACAGAAGATTCTAGACCACCCAATCGTGCTGTAGTGTTTAGCTAGTGTTTTCAAACAGCGGTCCTTATCTTTCAGCTGCTGGTTATTAGTAACGCCACAATGTTTTATCTATGTTAGATATGATCACCTACATATTCGTAGTATGAGAGATGACTGTATGAATGTTGATCGGCTTACCAATAGGATCGATCGGGATGTCAAGTGCCTATAATAATTTCACGTTCCATCTTAATGGTTGGGATCTCACGAGGCTCTTTGGGAGACTCGCTCGTATTGCTGCGGACGACCTGCCTCGAAATTTATAACCCATTGGGAATTAATGTATAATAGCAACCGTTTAGCTCTTCGTAATGAGCAAATCAGATGTTCGAATACTCATTTTATTCCATTTTCCCGGCTATAGTGGAGCTTAGAAGTGAGCATTATCTTGGTTAGTAAAGCCAGCCCCCTTTAAAAATCAACGTTGTATTGGAAAATGAGGAAATGGATCGATAAAACTAAAAAACTTGGGCTTTACCGACATCCGGATCTCGGCTCGGCTGTCGGCAAGAATTGAGTTGGATGACACACAGTTGATCTGATTTGACGTGCGCTTTGTCGTCGTTGATTGGATGGTTTTAACTGATGGATGGCACATTCTTATTATGATTCTTCCCTTGTCGACTCGTGTCTCGCACCAAAAAAAGGCATTCTTTACGTGTCCTCTAAATTGCTGGGGCTTTGAGGCTGAAGGAGTCTCAATTCTTAATCTCATCGGAAATCGTGAAAGAATGAGACTAATGTAAGTGAAGTTGATTAGTTTCGCGCGATCCCCAGAAAATAGTTCGGACACTAAACTAACGCCAAGAAAGACTCATGGATACTTGCACTGGAAGGAGTTGCCAACTATTCTATGCAAGTTCATGTTTTTTTAAGTTCAGTTAGCAATTTCATAAAAAAGCATAACCGGACATGTTACCTGTTTATTCGCTCGTCTAAAAAGTACATTTTGTTAACTGGTGGTGTAAGTCATGACACAATTTGAGGCGTCTATTTCAAATTCCCCCAGGACCTATAGAGAGTCAAAAGAGGGACATGGGAATATCGAGTGGTGGTTCACAATATACACATTGAACAATTGCTTTTTAATTTAGGTAAAAAGAAATGCAACCGTGAAATTACAGAATGTTTAACCGACTTTTACAGAAATATCTTCAAAATGTATCGTAGAAAGAACTTTGGAATGACGTAAGTTATCTTTGAGAATTAGGATTAGTCGAAGCCGGAGCCGTGTTACAGGGCTTTTAGTGGATTTATGTACCAAGGTTAGACTAATAAAAACAGTCACTGAAGGCGTTTTAGCGAACCTCGGGCTTAGCAAGGTCCACTAATTAATAGCAGGTCTGACCTGCCGCCTGCCTGACAGAAGCTGGAAACGGGCTGCAGAAGGGGTACCAGATAGTACCTGCTAGGCTGGGCTAGGTTGTATGGTAGCGCTGGAGAGGCCGCTTTCGCCGGGTCCCCGCTATTTTGCCATTTCGCAATTTGCTGCCAACCCAAAATTCCCAACGCTGAAATTCCCTCCAAACTTTCAACCACCAATGACTCCGTGATTCTGATAGCGTAACATGTCCACAATCCGTAATAACGCAATACCGCTATTTCGCGCTTTGCATTTCGGATTGATGAACGATTTTCTCTTCGGCTATTCTCCTATATCCCCACGCGCCTAACACTAATGTCCAAATTCAAGAGCTGGGAGAATGGATATAGAAGACATGAGCGTCCAGATGGTGGCCGCCGATACAGCAGCTGAGGTCGCAGCAGATGTTGCTGCGGCCGACCCTACGAACCGGCCTCCCAAAAAATCCAGCCAAACCTGCATTCCTTGTAGGGTGCGAAAAGTACGATGTGATGGTCGTCGAGATATGTGTCAGAATTGCGAACGATTAGGATTCACCTGTTCATTTCAGGATGCCGCCTCACCTAACCAGGACGCCGAAAGCTTATCAAACTTCACTCTTCCGCGAAGACGTGTGAGATTAGCATGTGCCAATTGTCACTCCAGGAAAGCAAGATGCAGCGGTGAGACACCAAAATGCGCAAGATGCCAGGCTCAAAATATTGAGTGCGTTTACAAACCGACGAAGCGATCCGGAGGTGTCAGCAGTGCTGTTCAGCAAACCCACCAAGGCGCTACTGATTCTGAAATTGAATCCGTCTCATCTGAACCACCAGAAAAGCGAATTATGACGAGCAAAGATAATCAAGGATCGCATCATATTTCTCAAGGACACGATCAGCATAATTACGATCCAAATGGAGTTTCGGCATCTACAGCATCTAATCTTGAACCGTACGCATTCAATGACTCCTTTTTCAGTTGTGTTCATGAACTGATGGATCGCTTTAGATTTACCTTCCCAGATGAGGCTCTAATACAACGGACTTTTAACAATTTCTTTCGCCATATTCATCATGTTCCTATATTTTCATTTCTTCACCGCGCTTCGCTCATGCAACGCTATCATGCTGGTATGATGGACAAGGCGTTACTACTTGCCTTAGTGGGCGTCACTACGCTACTTATGGATCTGGGCCCTGGCACACGCGAATATGGCACCAGATGCATCGATGAATGCCAGACTATGGTACTTCAAGATCTCGAGAACCCATCTACCATTAAAACTCAAACCCTCATTCTTATTATGAAGCACCGTATGCTGTCGAGGAAATTTACCACCGCCTTTATGTTAGCGGCTACGGCTACACGCTTTGCCTATGCTCTCCGTCTAAATTACGAGAACCCAAACCTATGCTTTCTAGCTCGCGAATCACGGAGGAGATTGATGTGGGCGCTAATGACTATTGATTCGGCCATTAACGGCGGATGCTCGGATTTTATATTGATGCCGTCCGAGTCTATGCACATTCAACTCCCTTGCACCGAACGTAACTTTGAATTCGATCTTCCACAGGTAACCGAATATCTCCGACCTGTTCCCACGCGGCCTTTTCCGGACGATGTTGGTTCTTTGGCGCTTCACGTACGACTTTTATGGATGAGGAGTAGAGTCCTGTATTGCACTAAGAATGTGATGGGAATGCCTGAATCTGAACTTGCGCAACTCCCCGAGCTTGTCAAGGTTCTTTCAGAAGAACTAGCCGGCTTTAACGACCACCTCCCTTCCTCCTTCAAATTCTCCGAGAGCAACCTCCAATTGCGCGCCTATTCACCAAGGCTTTGTGTCTATATCATGATACACGTATGGTGGCGACAATGCTATTGTGATCTTTACCGGATGTTTTTGGTGGGGTTCAAAGAAGCATTGTCGCAGTCGGGTCTAAGTCGGCTAGATCCCCAGTTCGTCTCGTACTGTGCGCGCCAATGTTATGAACATGCTCTAGCTATGTCAGACATCTTCAAGTTGGTTCTAGCACTGGATGGAGGTCTACCCATTACGGATCTCGATCTACCTGGTTGCGCCTATCAGTGTGCTCGAATCGTCTACTTTGCTTACCAGACAAACCAAGCAGAAATTGGCTTGACCTCGAATCAGGTACAAGAGCTTGGGACGAGGTGCCTGACCATCGCAAAATCGATGGATCACATCCCTGCTGGTGCTGCCATTGTAAGTTATCACCTCCGAAGATGCCACAACGCTCTACTGATTACACATGCTATTATAGGTTGCTGATCTCGAGAAATTAATTGCCCACGGCCTTTCGCCAAATGCTCCGTCGACTCGTGCAGAAAGTCCACAAACTGGTGGGGCGAAACTTGTGCCCCAACACGTCCCGGCGCGCCAAAACATGATGCAACACATGCCGGTTGTCGATGAAAACGGTTTCGCTAGTATGCCTATCATGTCTCCCTCAACCCATATGTCCTCGCCGCAGGGTAGCTCGATGTCCACGCCGATTCCGCATCCCACCAACCGTCCAGTGGTACAGCATGACCGCGCCTCCTCACTTTCTGGAACGCCAATCAACGATTTCAACATGACTAAACCGAACTTACCACCAGTAATGCCGCCGGACGGAATAGATAATAACAACGCATTCGAAGGTGCAATGGATGGATTTGATTTCAACATTGAATCATTCGGCAATACCGGACTTGAATCTACGACTTGGCTCTCAAACGACTGGTTGAACAACGAATACTCGCAGACGACAGTGTGATCACACTAATCAAACTGTGAACCACCCTTGACTTGTAGGTTAGGTTTTACAGATCTCGAGCTCGTCGAATCATCTCATCAAACGATTTACATCGAAAATCCATACGGACATTCTTCGACCACTCTTGGCAATTTGGCAGTTGCTACCACACTTAATTAGCCAGAAGGGTTAATGTAAGAAAATTGCGATATTTCTTAGAAATTTTGGTGGGGGTAGGCTTGCTTATCCTGGGGTCGCCCTACAACAAAATAATCGATTGAACAGACGATGTACAAGCCTCCAATACACCGAAACTACCTTCGGATCTCCCCCGAGGCGTCTGGCCAAGCCGGTTATTACCGAAATCGATGGGTTTAAGAACTGTTATGGCTCTACTCTACACAACGGTGTAGGCTAAACCAACTGCAGCTATTTTGGAAGCGCGGGGTTGATCCAGCGACTTGTACTGGTATTATACGGCCTTGTACTATCTTCCCACATCTACCTTTGGGGGAGAAAGCCATCCATGAACGTATTCTCGCCCCAAATACCAGCCCTTGGATGGATTGAAACATTCGCTTCATAACTCAAGCACAAAACCATGTCTGGCGCATGCCATCAAAGATGATGTGGCAAACAGCTGCCGATTTGTTACTTGGGCTTTCTCGGTTTTCGAGAAGAGGAGCTCGGGCTCTATACTTCGGAGTGCGCCGCATTTGCTCCATGCCAATTCTGAACAGGCCTGGTTGATTCACGGGAACTGGTTCACCATTACCAGGTGTTCCTGATTTAGGTGATACCTCCATGTTTCAGTCTCAGAACAAGTTCTACCTATTTACACCATATATCCTCTAATATGACGGGGCCTTGCGTTTGGTCTTTGAGGTATGTGAAGTTAATAAGGACCGAGGAATCTAGAAACAGGATGTTTAGACGGATTGAAGCTCTCATGATTCCTAACCAATACTCATCATTTGAGGAAAACCGAAACCTCGCAACGAATATTCAACCTTGATTACATCGGAATATTCGAATAGACAACAACGTATCCGGGTTGCATTTCCCAGAACCTTCGGAGCATCCGGTAGCTGTGGCGTATAGGTGACCTTATGCTCCGCATACCTCCGGATATAAGAGTTGAGTCGAAGGCTAGGTCAAAGGATATAGCTAACAATTATGACATGAAAAATACAGGTAGGGACGGAGTACACGGTTTGCGCGATAGGAGGTTAGTGATCTTACAGGTACGAATTACTAGTTTAACGTATTATACCCCTTGTTTAAGTTATGAGAAAAATATGAAAATTGAGTAGAAAGTTGCATGCGTTGAAGTGATTTATGTTTCTTCCTTAGCGTGTACCTAGCTGTATAATTGTAGCATAGAAATATTCTGCCATACTCCACCGCTAAAACTTTTTGTTACCCCACGAAATTTGTCGCCCTGGAAAATGGCAACCCCACCATTAACTGAATTCATTAAAACATTTACGATTAGCGAACCTGATCAGCAAGATGGCGACAACAGAATCTCAACCGCCAGCGAAGGTGAAGGAATCCGGAGTTACGAGCCCAGATTCAGAAGCGACGACTTCATCAAAACCAATTCATTCCTTAGTCCTCGACGCTGGTCCCCTAATCAAGAACGACCCTCCCGTCAGTACGCTCCTTAGCCAAGCGCACGAACTGTACACCCTTCCCTCTGTCATCTCCGAAATTCGCGACGCCGCAACAAGATCGCGTGTCGAAACCACACTTCTTCCGTTCCTAAAACTACGAAGCCCACGCCCGGAAAGCATAAAGTTCGCGACCGATTTCGCGAGGCGCACTGGTGACCTCGAAGTCCTGAGTAGACCCGATTTACACCTGATCGCCCTGACATATGAATTGGAATGCGAAAGGAATGGAGGTGATTGGCGATTGAGAAAAACACCGGGACAGAAGGGTTTAAATGGGAAAGCACCATCGCAACAAAATGGCGCTGAAGAACAAAAGAACGGCGAAGAAACCGCAGACATAAAGCCAACAGACGTAGCCGATAGCAACAATGGAGCAGAACAGACCATAACAGAGGAGACAATACCTGAGGATAATACAAAAGAGCCCGAGACACAGGAACAGCCGACTATTCAACAAGAGACAGTCACACAAGCACTAGATTCTCTCAGCCTCGAACCCTCCGCATTACCGACAATAGACACCGCGCCGGACGACGCCGCTACGGCAGAAACAAAAGAAGCAGAGCAGGAAGACGATGATGAGGATGGATGGATC
The DNA here is from genome assembly GCF_022578975.1 of Hypoxylon trugodes. Classification (NCBI taxonomy): domain Eukaryota; kingdom Fungi; phylum Ascomycota; class Sordariomycetes; order Xylariales; family Hypoxylaceae; genus Hypoxylon; species Hypoxylon trugodes. Next base: position 3,779,427 of record NW_026250018.1, on the reverse strand, counting down.
ACACCATCTAACCTTAAGAAACATCAAGCGAAAGACCAACTTTCAGCGCCAGAGCAGCCGATTCAACAATTCCTACAAGTCGCGCTGTTAACATCTGATTATGCCATGCAGAATGTGCTCTTGCGCATGAACCTGAATTTAGTGTCACCAAGTCTAGCGCGTATTACACGAGTGAAGACATGGGTACTGCGATGTCACGGATGCTTTGGGGTTACAAGAGACATGTCGAAACAATTTTGTCCTCGCTGTGGACAACCAACTCTAACACGCGTGAGTTGCTCGACCGACTCCAGCGGCAACTTTACTATCCATCTCAAGCGAAACTTCCAATGGAACAACCGTGGCAACGTCTACAGTGTGCCGAAGCCAGTACACGGTACCTCGAACGGAAAAGCGCGAGGTCTCGGAGGAGGGAAGAATGGATGGGGAAAGGAGTTAATACTAGCAGAAGACCAGAAGGAATACGTTAAGAAGTCTACGGATAGGAGCAAGGCTCGGCAGAGGGATCTTATGGATGAGGATTACTTGCCCGGTATATTGACGGGAGACCGGAGTGGAGGAACGCAGGGCAAGATACGTGTTGGGGCGGGGAGGAATGTGAATTCGAGGAAGAGGTGAGGTATAGAGCCATAAAAAGGGAATTATAGAGGGTTCGGTATTTGGTATGGGTTTCATAGGTATGAATTGATACCACGTCTTCATTCGGATTTGGGCATTAGAGCAATTTCTGCCCATAATAGACCGCTAAGTGACATTCGCATTCCCCAAGCACTTGTAGTATCAAGTCCATTTCATCCGTTCTCGATTATCCATCTCAATACAAGGACTAAATCGCGTAAGTTGGTGAGGTCACGACGATGATTTCACAGGTTCGACTAGTTCAGGCAAATCAGGGCTTGGTGTAGAAATAATCAATTCTTTTGGTTTCCCTATATCCCCCAAACGCCGTATCGTCCAAATGAATAAATCCGCATTTGCATGCTGTGGGACCGTGGGTATTTCAGCCAATATCCGCCTATTTCAGCATCTCAGCCTCGAATCGTCGTCTATTATCGTCTGAGTATTCTTCGTTTATCGGGAGTTTTCGGCAACCTTGTTCTCTGTGGTTGAGATTTACCGTTAGCACAATTTCTCATATATCCTCAACGTCTCCATTTATTAACGTGTGCCCGTGATTTCCACCAGACAAATAAGTAGGTAAAGAAACGGGATGTATAACTTACTCTGCTGCGTCAACAATAGACCGAAGCGCCTCTTAAGAGTAACACGCTGGCGCGACCATTTGTCATCGGGGGAGAAACGAGCCGGGTGTGCGGATTTGGTGACTTCGCCGTGTAGGACTTTCTTCAGGGTGTAGAGGCGCTTTCCGCTCTCGTCGGCTGTATACATGAGATGCATTTTGGCAATTTGGTTTCTGAGTTCTCGTATTTGACGAAAGATATATCGTAGATTTGGATTAGAAGACGCCGGCGGAATGAAAATGGACCTTGCTCGTTGTTGGTGATGTTTGGGAGAGCTCCGAATTTTTTTTCTTCCGACCTTCAATTGATACATGGGTTAATTGTGGGTTATTTCCAATCTGGTGCTAGTCTACTTTAGGAGGGTATTGTTTATGTAAGCATCTTGGCAGGAACATCGAAACAAGCTTCAACGAGACTCACTTTATTTCAACTTTTCAACTACGACAATAATTCATATCAAGTTGACTGTCAATTCTTCAATATTCCAGCCAATGTTGAGATGAATATCCACTAGATGATTCGAAATTCCCATGCCACGATAACCTAAATGTATCTATTATTACATAATCGAACCGGACTTGGAGGGTTGTTGTACAACGGGATTCACCAAGAAACAGTGTCAAATGAAAACAACGATCAAAATCAGCAGCACCGGCCATATAATGCAGGCAAATACTTTACATTCATAATTCAAAAAGTCAGTATGTTATTATATGAGTCTTCAAGGAGTACGGCTATGTCCAGAAATGAACGCCTTCGCCCGTTGCGTTGCCCGCATAAGTCCTAGTCATTGACCCGTAACCGATCATTCAATCCGACCATTGTTTCTCCGGTTCCAACCCTCTTAGCAAATTCCTCACATTCAACCGCGTGCTATACAATACGTTCTCTGTGAAGCCGGCTTCGCGAACCTCGCTATCCGGGCCTCCCTTATTTATGTCCGAGTCGCCGCTAATCTTCCCCCTGGGTCGGTGGTGTACAAACAAGCTTGGGACGATGCTCACACAACGCATCCCATCAACACGCAACCGGCACAAATCACTCAGATGATTATCAAAGGGCTTATGTTGCCCTTCAAGCGCCATGTATTGCAATGCCTTCTTTGCACCGCTAGCGCTCAGGGCATACGCAAAGCTGCACACGTTATCCCCAGGAACATATACAATCCGTGTCTGTGGCGGATAGTCGTCCCAGCTGAATGACCCATTGGCTAGGATATGTCCCAATGGTGGTACAGTCGGGTCGTCGGTGATAAGAATCTTATTCGGATTTCGCTGCTCAGGTGGGATTTGAAGATGTTCTGGTAAATGCTCATCGAACGTCGTCACGCAAGATCCCAGCCATAACATATCCCAATTTTGGCCATATGGACTCGGCGGCTCTAATGTATGGTTTCGGTGGAAACCCTTTTGTAGGGTGCGGGCTGCAGCGGCGAATTGCGCCAACAATGTTTTGACGTGGACGTCCCAGTCCATATCGTCCTCCATTATCAGCGCCGATGAGATTCTATCCTCAACAATACGTCGCATAGCATTCATGTGGCCGCGCCAAGACCCTAGGTTGCTATCTGACATTGTCGGACGATCCCATCCCTAGATCAAGACTATTAGCATCATTCATTGCCCACAGAGTTCGTCGCGGGAGTTTACAAATGGCAGAGCCTTGTCCGAGACTGTTTTTCCAAGTACGCCATCAATCCAACTTAGTTTGAAACCCGTCAGCGACGACATTAGGGTCAACGCATCGCGCTTATCACTGCGTTCTGGCAACCCTATAACGAAGACCTTCTCGAACTATGAAAACGCATCTAATTAGCCAACTAACATTTAGTATTATGTCAGCATAAGACTCACGCCGAGCGTCCCGTTGAAAACGTCCGATTTTTCATATTTTCCTGCCGACATCCATTTTGCTGAACTTGAAGCCGACTTCAGCTGACCGTGTGTAGACCCAGAACCCAAATATGTAATAACAATACACACAAACACCACCACGGCCAGCGCCAGACTGATGCCCGGCCGTCCCCCAATCATTGTTGCTCCACAATCAAGGCGTTTCACCACACTCAACGAAAGCAGGCAAGAAAAGTCAGAAGGCCGCAGCCCCAAAATATTAAACGAGTGTTTTCTTATTTCAGCCTACAGAGAGAAACAAAATCGAAAAGGAAAAAAAAAGCTGGCTACAGAAGCAGATTGAAGGATCTCCACATTTCACTAGCCAAACTGATTCACTCTAACTGAAGCCTAGACCATTCTAACTGAGGGACTTTTCGAGCTAACGATGACATCAGCTTCGAAATTAGGACAGGTACATGCGTTTGTGTGGATTGTACAAATGATTCCTCCTAGATCGTGAGGAATCGCAAACAAAGAAGTATGCCTTCCAATTAGCGCCATCAAATTCCCGTATTCAAGGATCTAGCCAATAAACCCCTGGCGCTCCCAGCGGCGCATGCAACTATCGACGCCTAACGAGCCTAGTTGGTCAGAATCTGACCTAGCGTAAGATAGCTAACTCAGCCGACATTGGACAGAACGGCGCGGAAAGGAGTGATCTTTCCGGTCGATCGTTCCTATCCGTGAGCGGATATAACGCCGCCCACCGGACCATCACCGTTCGACGGTGGGTCGGTTGGAGATTTTCAATGCAACAATCCGGTCAACTTCTTTAAATAAGGATGTGTATTGTTGATCATATGGTATCTAAGCCAGGTACAATTTTCCATTATTTCCCAGAGAAGCCGCCCAATGCTATGCTACCATTAAAAAAAGAAGTCATCATGGTCATCACTTCCGAAAATTCCTCCAGGTATATATTGTATTCACATAGGGTCATTCCGCCAACGTACCAACTCCATTGAGTTCTCGCTTGAATCTTTCGGCGCTTCCTTCGTTGTCTTGGAGTTATTAGATATACTCTTTAGCCAGCAGAATATTTTCTGGTCATTCAAAATGTCCCACATCACGAACACGAGGAGTGTTGTGGGAACTGTGAAAGCCCAGTATACCCAGAAGTCCCGGGTTATTACGATTGGTTGGTTCCAGTCGAGGGTCGGAAGGTCGAAGAGTGCGGCAAAGAATGTGGCAGGGAGAAACGCCATCGTCATAATGGCGATGACCTTCATATCAGAGCTATCCTTCTTAGTCGCTTCTGCAAGCTTCTTGCTGGCCTCGGCAAGTTGGTGGCCCACGCGAGCATCCTCTCGGCGCATCAAAGCTGCTATCTATAGTTTGGTAAGTTTCGCGTTGCATCATAAAATTTCCGTGGAAGGGGAGCATTACGAAACCGTACGTACCACATTCGATTGCGCTTTCGTCCTCTCGTCGAAACCACGCGCAGACTGCTTAATCGCGTTGATGCGCTGCTTCAGCAACCCAGCAGCCGAGACGAACGATGCAGAGCATTTATCGAAATACTCCAGGGACTCTTCATCGTTTCTATACTTCTTATACCAATCCCTCCAGATTTTATCTTGCAGAGCCTCGGCGATAGTAGGCGTTATCTCGATGCTCTTGAATAGGTTGGCGAATATGCCGATGTTCTTAGCTATATTTCTCGATGCCGTCATGAGTTGGCCCAATTCAAAGACATCCGTCTCAGTGTGATCCTTTTTCCAAACACCATGACCGGTATCCTTCTCGATGTCGCCAATGACATAGCCTTCTTCCACAATTACTCTTTCGAAGTAGGATGCAAAGTCTGCTAAGCACAAGCATGCAAGAGACAATGGGTGATAAAGATGCGCGGTAGAAAATCCCGGTAAATGGAAATTTCCATCATCGGACTTCAGACTAGAACGTTTCGCATAGTCACTCCGTGCAGCAAGCATAGCGCGCGTCTCCAAAGTCGCCGGGTCGAAAGTCCAGGCAAGCATATACATATAATCCTTAATCATGAAGCTGTACTGGTTGTCCCCTGCGACGTAATACCAACCCGTTCGAGACGAGAGAAGGTATGCAAGTAAAGCATCGTCAAGGCGTAGGTACTCAAAGAGTTTGATTCTATCCTGGTTAGTGATGTGTTCATCCTTCCACCGCACTGATGAGAAGAACACCATATTCAGGCTAGGCTGTTTAGGGCTTGGTTTGGGGAATAATTGATCATGGTGAATTTGATTGAAAAGATCCGCCCCGTCAAAATTCTTGATGCTGAAGTTCAAATCCGAATCGGGTGAAGATGCCTGTGGAGTCACCCGCAATACCTGGATAGTGGATGGTGAGACATCTTTCACTTTTCCATAGTTAATGGCAGACTGGCGGGAAATTTGTCGTACAAAGTCCATCGATACGGGTATAGTATATATAATGCTGACGAACGCCACCAGAAAAGAGCGAAATGAGGGAAAAGATGAGAGGGGACGGGATGATCAATTCAAGATTCTAACCGACTCCTACACCGACTTGGACATTTTAAAGAGGAAACTTCGAAGAACAATACTCACAGAGCCTCATCTAGAAAACTTTACAAATGGAAAGATTCTAATCAAATCTAATCAAACAGCACACACATGTTGCATTGCAGGCATTGCGATTTGGGGGCCTTTTCGTGGGTCGCTTCCGCTACAAGCTGCATATTACAGAAGCCCCTCAGCAAAATTAGGCCAATCAATTAGGGGACACAGAAGAAATCCCTGACAATAGGTCTCAATTCGGTGGCTGGCGGTAATACCTAGCATCGTATCATCGGGGCTGTGTAGACGCCCCCGATTTATTAGCACCTCCTCCTTCTCGAGGCAGCCAAACAATCGATCCAAAAGAAGCCTTCCCGCATAAAATACGCCTGAAGCGATGCGCCACGGGCGATACACCAGCTAAACTTCACCTACTCATGCGCGCAACCTATTCATGAAGGCGGAGTATTCTGTGTAACTTTTTCAGCCTTGATGAACAGTGGCACAATCGTCCCCTCATTTACAAGAAATTTGGGATATCCCACTAGTGCCAATATGGCCGTCAGTGCGTACGAATGTGTGGTTAAGGAAATGATCGGAGAGGCGTCATTTGAAAATATTTCGTCGAAGAGTCGCTGTATCCTTACCACGTGTTGCTCGAGCGATTCCGATTTTGTCACATCCCAACTTTTGTCCTCCTCCGAAAAGCCTTCCTCGATGGTATAATCGGGGTAATTGCGCTCTATCCACGATCGCGTACTTCGTCTATCGCATGTATGATCGGTAATTCGTTCCCTAAGGTTCTCCTTGATTACGGCTTGGAGACGTCTTCCATGTCTAGCCATAACCGGTGTGTATGCAAGTCTCGTCGTTTCGAGACATCGTGCAAGAGGGCTGGTGTAGACCGTGCCCGGTAATGGTAGCGCATCCTTCTGCGCTTCGTCTATCCATAGCTTGGCGAGATCTTGGGCTTGTCGGATACCCTTATCGACAAGCTGCGCATCCGCCCATATTACCTTGCCATCTCCGTCCTCATGCGACCAATAATTCTGGGATAGTTAGTACTCCCGAACGCGATCCAAAGAAAAGAAGAAGAAAAAAGGTATGATGTCATGAAATGCCTCATCTCACTTTCCAGTTCAACGGTTTTCCGTCGATTATTTCCAAAGTCCCGGCTTCTTCTGCTACCTTTAATTCGTCCATCTTCACGTTATGAATCCCTTGCCCGTGTCGTATTATGTATAAAAGTTTATATGATGTGCCGTCGTTTATATGTCGTCGGTTGAGTTCCTGGATATAATTTGTGAATCGCACCCATTGTTGCGCTCGCTCCCCGTTTGTTGTTGGATTTGCGCTCTCCCCATCATACTCTTTCTCTAATATCCCCAGCGCAGGTTGAGTTGAGACCTTACCATTAAGCGAGGAATCCGCTATATCGGCGTAATTTTTGAAAAAATCCGGGACATAAGAGTATTTATAAATCATGTCGTGGGCTATTGCGCTGGTTAGTTGTGACACAAATTCTCTACCGAAAGGGTGAGATAATTTACTATGCGATGAGGTAGATGTGTTCGCTTCACGATTCTGAAATGCGGCTGATGAGTCAGCCATGGTATTTCTATCTTGCTGTGGTGGTGTCTCGAGCATGGTGTCCGGCGCATTCTGAGCAGCCTTCTCGGTGGTCGCGCCCTTTTGTATCACCTTGTCGCTTTGCGGATGTGTGAGTCGACGGATTAATCGTTTCATGGAGCGCGCAGTAGACAAACTGAGGGAGGCAAATGTGAGGGTCGGTTACTAAATGACGCAGATCGGGCTGAATGCAGCGAAGGAGCCTTTGAGAAAGGATGCCTTAGATATGGTATTTCTATGTTCAAGAAGAGATACCTGATTGTAGGTATGACGAGAGCGGGGCAGAGGTGGGCTGTGTCTTTGTATTACCCGTTTCGCTCAAGGTGTCCAATGGGAAATCAATGTGTATTTATTTGCTATCCAGTTCAGCCCTGGTAATAAGGTAGGATTTCTTGCGCAAATGGAAAATTAATCTGGATTTACTTATTTGTTTGTTGAAATTGTAGGTGTATAGAAACGTAGAATTAGATTGGAAGGCGTTGAAGAATAATGGTTGCTTATTAGTATTAGTAGGGCTTGCTCGTAGTGTACAGACCCAGCTTTGGGGTTCCGGTATGGCGTCACTAGTTAATTATTTGTACGACGTTACCGAATGAGAAAACCTGCACTTATAAAGAGGGACTCCCCTCACACGAATGACTTAATTTAATCGGTGTCATATTCGAACAGCTCACTCGGCGCAATTTTTGAGATGATTATTACGGACAGAGGCAATTAGGGGGCATTGCTGTGGTCTAACAGCGATTAAGGGAATGACTATTCTATCTGACACCTAAAACCGAATGATCACCCTAAATTGAGGCGCAAGACACAAGTGACCACATGATAGTGGACAAACACCAACTCATTTCTACACATCACTAATAACCATGTGGAGGGGACAATTGAGGCTATAACGACGAGGATCACGAGAATTGCTAAAATCATTCCAACAATTATCCCAAGTTAGAAGAATATCTCAAAGTCCTACAGGCAGACAATGGCCTGCTGGGTTAAACCTTGGTTAAAAGCAAGGAGTAACTCACTAAGGGGCTATAGCATGAAGTATTAATCTATGCGACTAATAGAACCGCCTCATACACTAAGGATTCCCAGCATTTCGGTTCAGCTATCCGATAAGTAGGGACAAACAACCTTGGAACAAATTCCGCCCCCGAATAAGCCTGATGCCAGCAATACGGATTCGCTAATCCTCTACAGGAAAGATTCACTACGAAGCAATGGTAAAATTGCATTGAAGGTGAAGGCCTTAAGGAGGTTTACTTGGGTAGTATGGGGATGTGGGTAACGTTAGCTTAAAAACAGGGGGCAACTGGCGGATAAACGATATACTTATATAACTGAGATCTAAGGGAATAAAATTGAATATACCGTCAGACAGCCCCTAGAATATCGCAGTAGACTAAAGTTCAGACAAGGCTGACCATCGCAGAGGATGTGTTGTCAGAATGATATAGATCGAGCGTCAGTTTAGATAGGACAAGCAGCCCCAACGTGGTTATTTAAGCATGCATTGTAAACCAATGCCACGATGGTGTAGCTTCGACTTATCGGGGGTTTGATCTGTACTCTGCTCGTTATGGTACATGAAGGGGCTTCTGGACATGGCCACGTGGGAGTAGGTGCTGTCTAGAACTGGTAGATACGACCATTGGGCCATGATATGAGAATAGGGGAAGATGCGGGTTTGGATTCCCCTCTTGTGATATTGCATTGTATAAGGTGGAATTTCGAGCAAGTCGGTAAAAATAGCGAATCGATTTTCGAATACCTATGAATAAGAATGCGCGGTATGCTATTATGGGTTTACGTTTGCGTTAAGAATGAAAAGGTACACTTACAAGGAGACATTAGAAGGAATACGGAAAATAAAATAAAATAAATGAATATGTATATGCTGGGAAATATCGCCGCGACGTTTTGACACGTATTTGGATGGGTGATTAAGCACCTTCATATATTAAGACTTGTTTTTGGTAAGGGGATGCAAGTGGTGATAGCTGCAAGTAGTTGCACTGGCATCTGTCTTCAAATTGAAGAAGGGGCAACAAGGTATGGTGATTACATATTGAGTGACAGGGGAATGTTGCATGGTGGATAGTATTGGGCATTCGTCACCCAGGACATGTATCAATGACCATACCGACGATACTTGCTAGGATGATAAACACACCGGTGTTTGGGATGGAATGTTGCCTGCCGAAGAAACTGGCATTCCGCCTGTCAGATGGGAGAGCCCCTATCCCATCGGCTTCTGACAGGAATCTTTTTGCTATTTTTTGTAACTGGAACTTTTTGAGGTTGTGATCCAAGCAAGTACCTAGGTATCGTCGAAGCATCCCCTCGATGCCTCCATTCTCGAGGGTACATACCTGGGGTAGTTGCCTCGTAATGGTGTTTTGGCGCAGTGGAAAAGACTACACCACAACAATTTTAATTGGCAATTGGCAACTCCCCTTTTCAAGGTTCCAAGTTCAAATCAGTTCAATCAATTATCTTATTCTTTCAATTCAACTTTTTTTCTGGTTTACAATCCAGTATCCACGCGTACTTACCACCATACTTGGACACTCTACTCTACACAACTCTCACTTTCAATTCAACACAATATGTATTGTTTCTAAATATCACACACGCCATCCAAATACATTTGCACTCCCCTGGATATTTTGCCCTTTTCTCTTTTCCATTCCAGCATCCCGAGTATCCGCAGTCATGATATAGGAGGGATGTTGTTGATTAGTCATCCACTCCCCTATTTTTCTTGAACACCTCATAACAGACAGTATGATTTTTATGTTTGAGTACTTGTACTCATTTTATAGAGATTACCGTTTTTATGATCCAATTATCGGAAAAATAGGAACTCAATGATTATTTTTCCGCATCTCTAATTCGAAGCTATTTATAGACAGGGGTTTTGCTACGAAAATGGGGAGTAGGTGATACTTGCTGAATATGTTCGAAACAAAATTCTGCTTGTTGATAAACTTCATAATTAGAGATTTATGCAAGGACATGCGTAGAAACTATTGTACAACTGTATTATGTCACGAATATGTGTACCTAGTCTATGACGTGTTGACTTCCAGGAACTGGTTTCTCCATCTAAACAACGAACAACCTCATTCACCACTTAAATTTCGTCTGTCGAATCTTGCTATTTACATCCCCTTAAATTGATATCCAACATGTATATCCCATCAGCGCAGAGTGTCCTAACCGCAGGCTTAGCTTTGAGCGGTGTTCTCAACGAACGTAAGTCTACCTACTATCTCCAAAAACTGTATTTCAATTACTGACGTCACTGGTAATATTAGCTCGTACCGTAATTGACGGCTCAGTTCTCGACTATACAGTCGAAAAGTGCAAAGACAGCGAAGGCCACACGCGATGCTCGAAGCCATTTGTTGTTACTAAATCAACATGCTACCAACTAGAATGGCGCACAGAGGGCGCGCTAACGCATACTACGGCTGAAGTACGCGATGCTGGGTCTGGTGAATTGGTGTTTTATCGGGATACCAATGGCGATTGGACCCCGGAGAAGGGAGAGGTACGTCAATTGTCCTATTTACAGTAGTGTTGAGACATTTACTAATTAGTGGATTTCGGTGTAAATAGCTCGTTTATCTCGACTTCAAGCCGAAGGTTCCGGCTACGGGGAACCAGACTGTTCACTACGTAGTCAGGACTTGCGAGTGAGGTCTGATTGGCCTATTGACGGTGTTACTTTATTTCAGGACGAACGGGAGAATTCTACCGGGTTTGCGAAATTGAAAACGATCGATAGTTTATTTTTATTTTTTAAGGTACAATATGGCGTTCGAGTCTATTTTGTTATATGGCGTCGCTTGTACCTTAATGCACTTCAACATTAACTCGGTAGGAGGAAATTCGAGTTAAGATTTACTTTCTCCGGGCTTCAACTAAGAATGAGAAGGGCTTGCGCATAGCGCCTAGTTAAGCGGTATTTCAATTTTACGCTGCTGTTTTGCCTTTCGGTATATTTAAAGGCGTGTTGGCGACTCGGTTCCCATAATACCTAATACCAAATATTAAATGTAGCCGAATATCACTGTATTTGGGAATGTCTATATATCCCCATTTCGCCCAGAATTGCGTTTGCTGCTATTGCATGTTGTCAATTCTCATCCTACTATCATTATTCTTTGACTTACCCTTACCAACTACTAACCATGAGAGACCGAGACATCCTTCTGGGGAGGGTATACTGCTTTAAGAAACCGGTAGACTGGAAGCAAGGCGAGAAAATAAAGAATGGCCTACTCCACCGGCTACCCAAGATAGTTCGCATGCATCGGGTCGTGGTTGTCGGTACGGTGATGCTAGATTGGGTGAAAGTTGCAACGGTCAGTACCTATATAGTATGTGTTAGGGGTTGTGGGACTAATTACCTATGTAGATCACGAAGACAATTGACAAGAATTTCGATCACAATCTATACATCCCAATCCACCCAATGCGAAAGAATAATGCAACGAACATGCAGCTTCAATTGGCTCGTGATTCGTTTGGGAATAACGGTTTGACATACCCGTCGTACTTAAAAATACACGAGCTTCACACCGTGCCTCGTGGTATTCTCAAGGAGGAACCTTGGCGTCTCAAGAAGTCATCAGTGGGGAGTTTAAGAAGCTTTATAAATCGAATGGGTCTCGATGCCGGTGCCGCCTCGACGTTGGGAGTTGGAGTTTTGTCTGATGAGCTGAAGGACCTCATCCCCTTGGATTTATTATTGAGAAGTTTCGAGTATCTGCGAAGCTAGATGTTTTCCTTCGTTTAGTTTAATTAGGACTAGAACTGAACACTATTTAGTTGAATTTGTGTCATATGTGGATATTCTAAACGTGAAGTATACTATTCATAATTCTATCGTCACTCATCTCCCCCACACCGCGCGGGGCACTCGTTCTTCTATATCATGCGCATCTAAGGACCGCCTCTTGGCTTTAGAAGGACCCGGCTGAGGGTCAACCCAATCTAAATCTTTATTCCAAATACCCGCCTTAGTGTAGTCTTCGCTGGTCGTACCCGACATGTAACCAAATCGGAAGTACTCGTTATAACTCGTATCATTGTCGCGAGTCCAAGTAAAATGATCTGAACCCTCGTCACCAAAATATCCACGGTATCTTTCGACATCATTCACCAACACACTGATACCATCATATCGTACCCCAGGTGAAGACTTCCATCGGAAAGTTATGGTGGAAAGAGTGGTGTTGATAACAGGCGCGAGGAGCACCGGGAGAGGCGAACCTGTTTGGGCGTCACCCTGTAAAGCCACGGCTGTCTGTAGGATTGCATCGAAGCCCCAGCGAGCTATGCCGTTGATGAAAAGTCCAACCAATATTCCTTGATAGAGAAGTGATGGCCGAGTTTGCATACTGGTACCGGGTAAGAGGAGTAATGCCAGTACGTAGTGGTGAATGCGCAGGCTGAGGCTGGGTAGCACGAGGCAGATGATGATTCCCAGGAGGAAAAGAGCGTAAAGCTTGAGGTAGCGAATTAATCTGCCCTCTTGGCGGAAGCACCAAACTTGACCAACAACAACACAAAACAGCACAATGACGATGATAGCGAGGGCAGCTTTGGCGCCAGGCTGCTGCTCCAGATCATGCCCTGTCAAGCGCTGAATCGGAATGAAGTCGAAGGTGTAGTTGGTAAGTGCACCAACCCAGCAACCACCTAGCCATAACACCGTCTTTTCCACTTGAGCCGAGAGTCCACGCAAGGTTCGTCGCACCCCCATCTTGTCGTAAAATACCCAAGCACAGAACATAGCCGGTAGAAATTTGCCTATAATGTCGGAGAATAATCCGGCGATCGACGAGTGGGATGGAGGATCAGAAGCCATACCCACTTGCCAAAAGATACCGATAAATATGGTGAAGAAGAATGCTGAAGAAGATGCGGTGAATAGGGATAGGACGCTAGAAAAAACCACAGAAACCGCTAAGAGTGACCATCTCACGTCTTTGGCCTCGCATTCGATGCTGGAGTCGAATGTGATGGACAGAGGGAAATAAGAGTCGAAACCGATACTCTTGATGCCATTTCTGTCTGAGCTGATGAAGTTCTGCTTCTGGCCCACTAGAGAAACGACACCACAACCACCTTGAGAATTGGAGATAATACCAGAGTGAACTGCAGATCCGCAAATAAAGGAGTCACCTCGGTAAATAGGGTTCTCGTCATTGGCAAGATTGGGAGGTCCACCAACAACCAAAGGAGCGTAGACAACTTCTTGATCTCCCACGGCTCGAGGGTTAAGGACCCGGTAACTTGCGCAATTCGAAGGACACCGAAAAGCAAAGCTGCTCCCGTTGAATGGCCTACAATCAACACCGTTGATGCCGCATCCGTTATTCTGGCTCCAATATGTGACACCGCAACTTATGTCGATGGGGGTACCATAAGTCGCAACTTCGGAAGCGACTTGGCCCCGCCACATAACGATAGCGAAAGTGATGATCCATACTGCAACATAGCCCATATATAGTAATACTTGGTGATTTCTGTTCGGAAGAACCTTGTCGAGGAGACGAAGAGGCGCATGTTGGATAATAGGGAAGAGTGGCTCGATCTTCCAATCTTTGGGACTCTGCGGACCCTTCATCCACCTATACGCAGCTTTCCCATACTTCCGCACGGGATAGGGAACCCACTTCCATCTCTTCCAAGCGCCTTGGTCCTGCATAAAGCGCGGGGTGGGAGGGTCGTCGTCCTCGTGGAAATCGAGGTGCTCTGGGCCACCGATCGGATCATCCGGATGTGCCGGAGAGGAATACTGTCGTTGCTGTTCGATGTCAGGAGAGACGGAACGAATTTCTAGATGGTTGGCACTCATGATAAGGAACTATACATCGTAATATGTTTATTAGTGACCCAGGAAGTGACTCCGGGTTTTGCACACAAAAGAGATAGAGTGCGGTAGGAAAGCTAGCTTACACTCGGAGTTTAGGAGATGTAGCGCAACGAACTAACCAAGGAAGAATGAGAGAAATGACAATTCTATGTCTATAATAGCAAGAGATGAGACATGAGATTAAGAAATCTCAAAATCCGAAGTTGTAGGCGAGTTGAGCTGAAAGATGTACAGACCGAGAGCCTGCTCAGCCTTCAAACAAAACGTAACCGTAGTGATTGCGCCAGCGGAGCCGTTGGAAGGAAGAAGGAAGAGAGGTTGGAAATAAAATGGTTGGATTTAGGAAGGGGAAGAGGCTTGTGACCTGACGGTAAGTAATCCGTACTAGGTACTATATGTATATAGTACTGGTATCCCGTTGTACATATATATGTGTATGTTATGTAGCCATGGGATGTATAGAATTGGATGTTGGGGGTTGGATTGAATGGGATTGAAGGCTACAGGGCGCAGCGATAGTGGATGGTACCTGGTAAGCGGCAGCCTAGACGCGAAACAAAGGCCGCGCAAAAAAGCAAATTGACCCACGTTCATACAGCCCATTGGGCAGGTGGGTTGTTGATGAATGACGATTGGTCTTGGCTTGCTTTCCTCGAGAGAAACAAGTGGACCCCTGCTTTGGATTTGGGGACTATTTGTTCGGAATGCGGCATGGTTAACTTCCGGGCCGTTATCGATCGGATGTCAGCTTATCAAATAGATTGGGTCCGGTACTTAGGTACTTCGACAAACTTAACAATTACAAGTCAGCTTTGCTTCGCTTTTCTTCGTTGACACCCTGGAGTGAGGATATCCAATATCATTCTCGATGCCTTACGAAAACTCACTAAAAGTACACTACCTAATGGAGTTCGGAGTTGAAAATTCAGATACGCCACTGTGCTCACCCGTGTAATGATTTTACTGAGATTGAACTCGAGATATAATCCTGGAGGATGGCTGATTTATCTTTAGAACACATCATGTTTGATGTGGTAAAGAGTGTTGCGGCCGATGGTGGAGGGCCTAGAGTAGGTCATCTGGCTATTCCGAAGCGAGAGTCGATAGATACGCCCAATTTTTTTGGCCTTGCGTCGCGAGGAGTGATGCCGCATATGACTCCAGATGTCGTCGCCAAACATACTGAACTGAACGGTTCATATATGGCCCTGGAAGATTGTAAGTCGGAATACCTTTGCCAAAATTTTAATGTTTATTGAGTTGACATATTATATATAAAGTCGTAGAAAAATCACAGAAGAGACTTGAACCCGCTGTCTTTAATATAGAACCAGACGGCAAAGAGACTCTGCATGCATACACTGCCACCCCCGCACCGGTAGCCACGGTGCTTGGTGCACGACGGCATCCTGCAGTGATTGCTCCTATGGGCAACGGGAAGGATTACGTATCCATATATACATCAACCGGCTTCCAGCAGCTTAAAAACAAAGCATATTACCGTGCTGTTGACATATTGCAGCCGGATATCGCTATTCCTCTAGCAGACCTGACATTTGGCAATTCACACATAAGAACCAAACTTCCGGCCCCCAAACGACAACTTCGAATGGTGGAGCGCACGGAGGATTGGTTAGCTGAGTTTATCAAATTGCGAAACTCTGAGGGTGATAGTGAAACAGAAAAGTCTGCTGTATTTGCCTCGCTGTTACCAGTTTCTTATCCAACACAATGGGAGTATATCAATCGCCTGTCGCAGGATTACGTTCAACATATTTCAGGTCTAGCAGTATATGATGCAGACATTCTCCCGGACCTAGCCGACCATGATTCTTTACATCCACTGCCGCGTCTTTCCATGGACTTCATCACATCACCACACGAGATTCTCCGACAGGTTCGCTTAGGACTTGATATGTTCACCGTACCTTTCCTTAACACTATTTCGGATGCTGGCATTGCTCTTACCTTCTTATTCCCACCACCGTCTTCCACCTCAGGACCCCACCCGCTAGGGATGGATATGTGGTCTTTCGATCATCAGGTATCAGTAAAACCGTTGGTTGACGGATGCGAATGCTACACTTGTACCAAACACCACCGTGCCTACCTCCAACACCTTCTGAATGCCAAGGAAATGCTTGGATGGACTCTTCTCCAAATCCACAATTACCATATCCTGGATAAGTTCTTCGAGGGTATTCGATCTACAATCAGCACGGAACCCTCGACCTTCGAGCGCGATTGCGAACTATTCTTTGAAACGTACGAGGCCGAACTTCCAAAGGGTACTGGAGAACGACCAAGGGCCCGAGGATATCATTTTAAGACTGAGGGTGGAAAGCCCAAAATCAATCGGCCTGCTTGGGAAAAGTACGGCGAAGGCGAGACTGAAGACAAGGCGCTGGCAGGAGAGATTGCGGGACTCGCGGTGACAGGCGCTACTGCCGAAGGAGTTGAGACGCCGGTCATTCCCGATGCCAATACCGATGCGAAAGACTTGGATAAGAAAGGCTTCGCGGAGATCGATGAGTGAATGGTAATGTTTGCTCATGGTGGTAAGAAGTCTGTTTATGGGGATAAATACCTTGCGCCGATTGGGAGAACTATCGCACCGACTCGGCTGGGCATGAATGTCAATCGTCTGATATCATGAACAGCTGGCTGATCAAGTTTCGGAAACGGTAACACCCAATCGCATCCTCTCCTACGACACGCTGTCATGCAGGCCCAGTTCAGGAAGAGCAGGACTGAGATCCGGATCGACACGCGTGGAACTAATAACTCAGCTCATTACATTATACAGATTGAACTGAATACCTCCACGGCATTGTCCTACGCTGTCGACCAAAGTTGAGTGAAACGCAACGGTTCAAAGAAGCTTGTTGCTAAAGCAATTACCTACCGGCTCAATTCATGGGAAACATCGCGGAGGTCGTCCAAAGGAGTCCAATTGGCTTCAACTAGTGAGCTTCTATAGGGCGAAATTTACCTGATAACGAATATCGCACAATAATAAATCGTCAGAATATCATCTAACATTAATCTCTGCATCTATATTATACCCATGTAAACACGTGTTTCTGGTTCACGACCCGGGCAGCCGGTATACCCCACAAGATGGAAGACGTTAGCCGGTTCGTGGTATATCTTCCTGATTGAGAGAGAGAACCAATCGCGGTGGTCCTTTAAGCCCACGTTTTTAGACCCTTGTTCGAATATCTCCACATTCAACATCGGTCGAGATCCTTCCAGCCTTGGATGTCGGCCAACTCACCCAACCTGGTATTACTATTATTTCGCCAGGTCAAGCCCGGAAGAGCTCACCATTTCTGCATTTGGTATGTAGCAATGAATTATATTGACTGTTAAGTTATCCGTTATTGATTGCTAGCCTATGTCTTTCATAAGCCAATGGGGTTGAAGCTTACCATTCAGCTGGTTCTCAAGTCTGTCAGGTAAAGAGGTTGGGCTATGTCGAGGTCTGGGGATGATAAACTGATAGTAGCCCATAGGGCCGACGCATTCTCATTCTTGAATGGGCCATCATGGCTATTGAGATGCTAAACTTACTGATCGGACACGTGCGATGAACGACTTCGATGATTCCTGTGTAACCGACGCTTGACGGCAGCGCCGCCGCTATCCTTTACTATCGGATATTTCTACTATATTTCTCTCCAATTATTACCTGATTTGTTCTGTCGCCAAGATCTGACCGGTCGATTTTTTACGCTCTCAGGAACGGCCAAGGCCTTAGCTACCTTCCCATGCAGGACGGATGGCATCATGGACCAGTCAACCGCGTGGCTTGCGATACGAATACATGCAATGCGTGCTCGTGGGAGGCTCGGCGCAACATACGCTATAAAATGTCAGAGTTCCCCAAGGTCTTAGCATACGGTATTTGTGCTTTGACTAGCTACGATATTCAGCTTGTGCGACACGAAGAGTCAATATGGGTAAACTCAGCTCCCTCGCAGTAGCGGCAGCGGCTCTATCCGTAGCCTCTGCCCAGACCTTTCAACGCCTAGGTGCTTGCCCCGACCTAGGTTGTGTGCTACCTCCTGACCAATCCGACTTCCTACCTGGTCAATACTTTGACCTGCGTCTCGAAGTACATGCCCCGGTCAATGGCTCAGAAGCGTTCAATGACGGCAAGCCGGATGAGAACTTCTCCGTCACTATTACCAAGGAAGGAGGCGAAGCTAAGGGCATCGCTGAGTTCTTCGGCATCGAGGAAGCTGAGCTTGAGAAATGGGATTTTAAGTGGTATGAAGACCTCTTCGCTCAAGATGCACACGCGCCATCTGTCGTCAATGTCGCGTCCAAGATCTACCGCAAGATCGCCATCTATGAGCCTGGAAACTATGTTGTTACGTTGAGCTATTATGGTAACCAGACAACGGCGGCGAACTGGGTTGTTCGGCCTTTGGCTACGCAGAAGAAGGCTAAGAATGTGATTCTCTTTATTGGTATGCTTATTGAACAACTTAACGTGTAGTTTGATACTGATATTATTGATAGGTGATGGTATGACCACGAACATGATTACCGCCGCTCGTCTTCTCGGCCACAAGAGCATCAACGGGAAATATCAATCTCTGCTGCAGATGGATCAATTCCCCGTTGTCGGACATCAAATGGTACGTCTACGACGAACACATCCTTTCATCTGCGATCTGGTTAATCAGCTAACAACGCTAGACCCATTCAATTGATAGCTTCATCACCGACAGTGCCAATTCGGCTTCCGCCCTCTACACCGGCCACAAGAGTACCGTCAACGCTATGGGGTAAGATTAGAGGAGCTTCTGAGTCGGAATTAAATGCTGATATTTACTCAGCGTGTACGTGGATTCATCTGCGGATTACTTTGATGATCCTAAAGTCGAGACTATCGTGGAGTTATTGAAGCGCACTTGGGTAAATACTTTCATGATTCGCTAGATGAAGAGACTCGTGCTAACAGTTTGTTTAGGATTCAGCTTGGGGCGCAGTCTCAACTGCATTCATCGCAGATGCGACGCCAATCGCGCTCACCAGCCACAGTCGATCTCGATACGCCTACGGCGCTCTTGTTGACCAGGGCTTGAACTCACTTACCAATTACTCCTGGACTAACCACGGCGGCCCTGATGTTTGGTTCGGCGGTGGTGCCGAGCAATTCTACCCCGGGTCGGGAAGCTACGAAGGCAAGGACTACTACGAAGCATTCTCAGACGCTGGCTATGAAATTAGCTTAAACAAAACCTCTCTGCTGAATCTTGGGAATAGCAGCAGAGCCCTTGGAATCTTCTGCCAGTCCAATTTGCCCGTCTGGCTAGATCGCAACGTTTTCACAGACAACATTCAGACTTTCAAGAATGACCCTCTTGGCTCGAAGAGTCCCGCTACCGACCTACCTGGCCTGAAGGAGATGACTTTGAAGGCTATTGATATACTACACACCCGGGGCGGAGACAAGGGTTTCTTCCTCATGTCCGAGGGCGCATCCATCGACAAGCAAATGCACGCGCTTGACTATGACCGCGCGCTCGGCGACCTTCTCGAACTCGACGATACCGTGCGCGCGACCGTTGCACATCTTAAAGAAATCGGCGAATTGGAAAACACCCTAATCCTAGTCACCGCTGACCACGGACACGGCTTCGATGTCTACGGCGGCGTCGATACTAAGTACCTCTCCGAGCAAGAAACCGACCGCGAGAAACGCAAAGCCGTCGGTACATACGAGAAATCCGGGCTATCGCAGTACACGGTTCCAGTCGAGGGAGTGTCCTACGGCACAGGCCCGAATTTCCCCATGAACTGGGATCCGCGGTACACATTCGCGCAAGGTCTTGGCGCGAACCCGGACCATCGCGAGGATTACCGTGTTCATAAATCGCCCCGCAAGGTTGTGAGCAGCACGCCTGGATTCGACGAAGAGGATTTATTCGTTGATGCAGCGGATAGTCCCGATGGTTTCGTGGTTAATGGCACACTATCGGTTACTGAGAGCGCCGGTGTGCATTCGCTTACTGATGTTGCGGTTTTTGCTATGGGGCCGTGTCAAGAAACGTTTGGGGGTGTGTATGGAAATATTGATGTTTTTTATAAGATGGCGAGTTGTCTGGGGTTGGCTAGGCCGGATAATAAGGTGCCTGGTAAGCCGGGGAATGGGACGGAGGGGGGCTGTGGGAACAAGCATTAAGAGCGGTTTGATCGTGAAGCCGGGAGTTGAGGATTGGAAAGATGATGTGACGAGCGAAAATGGCTAGAGTAGGGTAAGGTGCATCGATTCAGCGGCGGATTATAGCGTCGTGTATATAGTTTAATGTTAATGTATTGAGATACTTTATGGATGTTGTCTATTGACTTTCGGCTTATAGGTCCGCTTCGCTTCGGGTATCACCAACAACAGCGGCAACAAATGACCAGAACCGAGAGAGTGAAGCAAGCCCTTCCACATTAATTTACTACGAGAATCTCTCCTTATGAACATTCGATTGAAAACCGTTTAGTTAAAAGGCATTTAACACGCTAGTGGGTAGATGGGCTTGCGTAGGTGTCATGCTCCGCATTACGATTAATTGACGTGATGTCGTCACGACTTTCCTCTACAAAATAGAATGATTGAGGTAAGGGAGAGTTGGCACATTTGATTTCTTTTCTTTTCAAGCCCAACCATACCTCCCCTGCATAGGTGTCTAGGTAATCTTTATTATGTTAAGCTTTTTTGCTTGGCTGTACGCCGCTATATGCGAATATTTTTTACCGTCATCCCCGGACGCGCCGCCCGCGTCTCGGAACGATAGTCTCAGGTTTTCGGTTGAGGAAAGCAGCGGCCCATCATCCGAGGTTAATAAGACCCTCTATATCACGTCGCATGACCGCCATACCCCGCTGTCGCCGCCACCGAATTTGCAGTATGATTTACGGTTCATACCGAATCCCCCGTTATCTCTACGAGAGACGCATACGGGCCATTCTCGCCACATACGGGATGGTCTTTCATGCGAACCTAGGTTCCGCGAAATACTAAACCAGGCTCAATCTGATATTCGCGGCGCCGTGGAGACCGCCGAGAAGAGGAGAGATGGAAAAGAAGGAAAGGACATATCGATACGCGTCGGCTGTCTCTGCGGGAGCGGCCATCATAGAAGTGTGGCGTTTTCGGAGCAACTTGCGCAGATGGAATGGCCGAAGGGTTGGAAATTGGAACTAACACATCGGGACTTGGTACCAGAGGTTAAGAAGGAAAAGGCGCGCGAGAGAAAAAGGAGGAGACCTTGAAGAGTTGAACATTGGACATCTGATTACGAATTTCTCGTCACCATACCCCTATGAGGCCATGTGGGGGGTTTTATTCCGAATCACTCTATATACAAGTCTGATCGCGCAAGACCAAGTTCGATATTTGGGTCGCCTCATTAAGTGTCATATTTTATTCAAGAGGTTTTGTTTTTTTCATTCTGATCTGCGAGCGACTGCACGTCGGCCGAAGTCGACCCCTTTCCAGGCGGTTCCCCTAGAGCACGCGCCTACGCTATGTCAATCCTACCTAGGTACCCGGCCTATTTTCTTTTTTTAAATGCGGATAACTCACCTCTGCCCTTTGGACCTGCGCTGCATCTTCCTTAGTAACTTTATCAACAGGTTTACGTGCAATTTCCCCAGCTTTAGCGAAGAAGTTCTGCTGCTTATCATGTTCGCTCTGGGCCATCGAGGCGGATCCGCCCTTAATGCAATCCTTCTTTTGACGGTAGTTCGCCTTCCATATTGTATAATAGTAGGTTCTGCTTCTAACTACAATCATAAAGCAATCTCTCAAGTTCTTTCGCTAGGAAGTAGTTTTATAACGAGGATCTTGCAAGGATGATGTCTATGATCTCATAGGAAGTAGGTACTTGTGGACATCACCCGCTACAGTGTGGGGGGGGGGGGGGGGGGTACTGTTACCCCTATTTATCGTCGTAATATCGTGCATACCTAGGTATATACAGTATTCCAAAGCTTAGCACCGTAAAGGCTAAACTTACAGGGTTATAGGACCTATAATTACAGCGCAATTTAACCTTGAGTTCGAATCCGGAGATCCATCTTAAAAATTCGCTACAAAAGTGCTGTGACTATACGGCTTTATAGGGGAGTAAGCGCTATAAATCCGATCACCAATTCCCGTTTAGTGGGACGTGCGCTGTGAAGCTCCGTAAATACAGGGGACTTTAGCGCGCGATCCCTTCCAAGGTTGTAACTACAAAGATAGGTACAACACAGTATGCCACCATGCCGTATATTTCTAATGAATTTGAGCTTGTGATTGCCTACCTAGGTACCTAACCACTACAGTGAGCATAACCACCTAAGCCAACCGCCATAACATCCATTAAGTACCTAAGGTAGGTACCCAAGTATAGTAAGCCATCTGGTAAGGTTCTTCATATAGTCGGGATTTATGCAGGAATTCTTTAAATCGAGAATGACAACTTGCCTGGTTAACGGATATCGTCCCAGATATCCTCTTCTCCCAATTCTTATAAATCATGAAGGACTAATCAATAATATACATCCGAGAGGCGTGAGGGTGAAATTTGAGCATGGAATTACCCAGGTAGCCGATAAAGAATTGATTTATAGCGGACGAGGGTATCACTATAAAGACTGAGGCGTCCGTTGACACGTTATATCTGCCTGAAGTTTAGTGGCGGTTGGCGGTTTAGCGGTATAATCACCTCTTTGTCGCGCAAATGGATTGGCTATAATTTCCGAATTAGGGCACTTTATGTCTTGGCAACAAGCCTAAATTCACCCTCATAAACGGTATAGTAATAGAGGACACGCGCTATAATTGACTAAGGCAGCAACAATATTTGAAAGATCCGCTCCATACCGCATGTATACCGCTGATATAGGTTAAGTGATTATTACCTGCTCGAAATGGAAAATATGCCTCTGGGGAGCCTTTAGCATCCTGGGATATCTTTCTAGGTACATTCGGGTAATATTTGCATCTGCTATTATAATGTAAGGTTTGCCGCATTCGTACTCGTATGAGGTAAGGTATCGTTTTGAAAAAGAAAAAAAAACACTTGTGATAGAAAACGAAGATTGCCGTGGTAAAGCAATACCTACCTAGTCATTGATATGCTTATGAAAGTACCTACCTAAGCGCTTAGCCACTTTGAGTCTTCCGGGAGTAGATTCACGACACTTCGACAATGTGGGAATATAATACCTAGGCTGCTAGGTATCTAGAGTTACTAAGCCATACAACTTCGTAGCTCAGACTTAGGCTAATTCTTACATTCCAATACCCTACCTAGCAACGGAGGCTAGATACCAATTAGATTCTCTCGAACTGCAATAGTATTATTGTTTAGTCTAATCGGCTTCCAATTAGCCTCCTTTTGCTAGTTAGATTGTACCAATGTCAACTTATGTACATAGCTTCTCGGGCACCTCGAAAATCGATCTCCGTAATAAACTTCCTGCCTGGATACGTCGGTCGGTGTATGTGATTATACTAATGGGAAGTTAACTGGGAGGATTGAGCTAAATAGAATAGTAAACAAGGTTGGGAGCGTTAGCTATCACTCGGGGTAAAGAGACTTCGAGGTTTGGCAATTGACGGATTACCCGCTGATAGGGGAGGTTTCAACATACCGCCTAGAATATTTTAATGAATTCTAATGTTCCTTCCCTCCGCGAAGTACGTCGATATCTAAAAAGTACTTGGTTAAGACCACGTAGTCACCAGGCGCATAGCGTTACTTAGTAAGCAGCCCCTAAATAGGCCGAGGAAAGGGGTACGATGATAGGAGGAAGGCAGAGGTGGTTGACGAAATATAACATATTTATTTATGCCAAAAGAATGAACTAAAAACCGAATGGCCAAGATAAAATGGGCCCTAGACCTGTTGGAGGCTGGCGGGTTTCTAGGGTCTGTACGTGTCTCGTCTCCTCGAACCAAATAAAACTGTCATACTGCTCTGGGAGAATGGAAATTGAATAATGCGACTGCCTCTCCGTAGCTGGTTCATAGATAACGCCAATGAACCTTTGCAATCTTTCTTCTCTCAGTGCTTCTCGTAATTTCTTATTACACCTTCCTTCCTGTAGATTAAGCACGAAATTCTTAATACCTGTAGCACGCATTAATTCTTCATAGCTCCCCGGAAGCGCTGGCTCGACCCTCATGACCCGCATGTCGTGGTCCCATTGCTCAGCCGCTGCAACCGTGCCCCAATAGGTGCTGCAGCCAATGGTGAGTGCACGGGTGCCAAAAGCTTCTTTGCATAATTGTCCAATATTGAGTTCCTTGCGAGACCAGCTCTTACTGGATGCGCGAGCATCCCCAACGTGGCTATTATGTGCCCATAAAACGGCCTTTGAAGACTCACCTCGGTGGTCAAGGATATGCACCAGAGCATCAAACATGTGCTTGTCTCGTAGGTTCCACGATTCGTGACGGCCGTAAAATATTGCCTTATAGTACTGCTCCGCATCTAGAAAAGGTAAGTGAACTTTCAATACAAATATCCCGGTATAATAAAATATGACACACCAAAGCTAACTAACCTTTGACAACACGGGCATTTTGTTCGCTGCTGTGGAACTCCTCGCCGTTCCATACCGTTTGTGAATACTCATGCCTCTTGCTCAACAGAGATTTGAGCATATCTACTACCTCTGCTTCGTATCCCTGAAAAGACGAGACCAGTGTCTCTAGCCCGTATTCCTTAGGGCTATCGGCCCACTCCATGAGCTTGCCATACCGCTCCCTAGCAACACCTGCCATGCTTTTGTCCATCTTATCGAGATATTCGATGACAGCGTGCATTGACGCACCTAACGAGTAGAGGTCCAGCCCATAGAAACCGACAGAATCAGAGTCATGTTCGTCTTTATTCTTGTTGTGGTTCCGAAGCCATTCCACGAACTCATTCACTTCTTCGTTTTGCCACATCCACGTTGGAAACCGCGCAAAAACGTGCTTGCAGTCTGGTGGTTCAACCGCGCCCGGTGCACTGGACCTAATGCTCGCTTGATTCTTAGACGCAGGTCGATGTCTTACGTAACGGTCTATCGCCTCGGTCTCCGCCCAATCGGCTTCGATGGCCACTATATTGAACCCATGTTGTTCTATCATGAACTTGGTGATTTCAGCACGCATTTTATAAAATTCGGATGTACCGTGTGTGGCATCTCCAATAAGCAAGACTTTGCAGTCGCCGAAGCTATTGAAGCAGTTTTTGATTACGTCGCTGGCTTCTTCAACGGAAGGGAAGATGTGGACTTCGTTCTGCAATAGCTCGCACACGGAGGCCCCGTTATCGCTGTTACTGCCTTGACGAATGCGAGAAAGTTCCAAGATCTTAGTCTTAAGTTTCTGCATGTTGATTTTGACGGGATGATATTACAGTACATAGCCATCTTCAGTCATTCCCGTGGCATATGGTGCGGATATATTGTTTTCAGCGCTCGCGGGATGCGGACCTCTCCGCCTCCGAGTCATAAGCTGCGCAAGGAAGTGCCTCTATATTCCAAAATATCGGGTCAATGAATCGGGAGTTCGCATTAGCGAACTTCTACCGATACTAGAACTAGTAAAGCTCGGATGCTATAAATATTGTGAATACGCAACAATAACGCATGTATTGGCGCATCATGATAGGTAAGGGGCCAATTATCGATAACTACTAAAAAATTTGGAGCAGCAATAAACAAACATACTTGCTCTCGACATACTGAAGGCTCTTGGCGAAATGAATGAGAACTTGAATCCGAGGAGAAACGATCTCCTGAATGTATTTAACCTACCTAAGAGGTATGCAGATTCGATGACGAGTGCGGACATCCCGGCTCCGACACAATTCCTTGTGATAGGTCGCTTCTTTTAACTTCGACTTGCCAGCGCAACCTTGGATAATTCGCTCATAAGTCGCTTGATAATAGTCATTTCTCCTAATACTATACATTCAAATACGTAAGTAGGCCATATTTACTCATGATATGCATGTATCAAAAAAGGGGCTGTCCGCTTATGTAACAAGATTGAGTTTTGGAGCCCCGTCTGCTCTCATTTGAACCAGATTTCTGGGATGGTGCTTGGGAGGGAAAATTAGGTGAATTCCGATATATCGTGTACCTAGGTACTAGCTATAACCACTGGGAAGGTACCGGATTCTCGCACACCCACGAGCGGGTTTTTATTTGTATCTGCACCGAACTCCTTTCCCGCTCCAACCTCGCGAACCTCACGCCGTAAAACGGAGTATCGTGTTGTGGTGGTGGTGGTGACAATACATTACAAAAGCAAGCGGAAAATATCTTACGCGGAGAACTCTAGGTTTTCCGCGGCTCCTCGCATACACCCCATACACCAATCATACACCTCGGAATTGCCTCCGACCCAACAATCTTTCCGATTCTCGCACGTTAAATAACTAGGAAGATATTTGCCACCTACGGGGATTTCATTTTGAATTGGAGCAGGTCTGAACCTTACCCTATTTTATTCATCTTGGTGACACCGCTAAACTCCTATCCGATGTCCAAATACCGACCAATACTACCCCAGAGAAGAAGCCCAGAGGTCGCAAACAATGAAGAGGATATCCAAGAACGACCACGAAAGCGACGTGCTATAATTGCTCAGGTATTAGCCCTATAAACCCGTCATAAAATGAAGAAGTTGTTCGGAGAGACACTTATGAATAAACAGGCGTGCCATTTCTGTCGCGAGAAAAAGGCAAAGGTTTGTATCCTGTGGTTTGTCGTCGTGTCGATAACTAATGTGGTAGTGTGATGGGGCTCGCCCAACATGTCTGAATTGTGCCTCTAAAAACAAAGAATGTGTATATGACGGCGAAGAGGGTCAGTCGCGATCTGCCGCATTAAAAGCCCGTGTTGAGTCATTAGAAAAGCTTGTCGACCAACTACAGTCAGGGAAACCAGGGCAATCCAGCGGTAGCAATGATCCAATTGGGGCATCAGTTGACCGGACTGTGGGCCATTTGTCTAAGCTTTCTGCCCGCCTCTCATTTCCTACCGCTTCGACTACCCAGACTGCAGTGGATGGGTTTTTTAGTTGTAGCGGAAAACTTTTTCATGTTTTCTCGCGAACACAGGTAGCGGAGATCTTCCAGTCAGTGTTCCAGAGCCAAGGTGAATCCGATTCCGGCCGTGACCAGAAATCGGACCTCTGCTGTTTGATGGCCATTGCGGCTGTAGGATGTCAGTATTCCCAGGACGAGACGGACCGAGAAGTTGAAGATATCTTCTATTGTCTTGCCCAGCACCACCTCGATGATGTTATGGAGACTCGCCCCATGGATGCAATCAAGGTGTGTACGCTATTTGGCATGTATAATATATTCAAAAAGGCTACCGCGTCTCTCGCCTACGTAGGTGCGTAAATCTACGATTAACCCATACATAAATAGGTTATTACCCAAAAAAAAGGCGACTAACAAAAACAGATATCGGTTTGGGAATATGTCGAAGATTTGGTCTAGACTCGGAAATACTTACACCTAAAGACCTTGTCTGGTTTGATTACAGAAAAACTTGGAGGACCTTGATATTTTTATCAACGTGAGTACTCTGTCATTGGTAATAGAATACCACGTTAAGGATTTTCAGTTGGCTTTCCGCCACTCTAGGATGTAAATCTGGGAATGAAGAATTACTAGGAAGAATTTCGGTAATTATGGCACTCGCTCATATAGAATTTAGTATTAACCCCTACAGCCTTCTCAGTTAGAAGTTGGGGATTCCTCAGATATCTCAGAAAGTAAAGTCATTCTATTTACTAATTGGTCACATCGCCACTAACTTTTAGTAGCTATCCAGACAGAGATGGCTAAAATTGCTATGCTCAAAGCTCATATACTTCAGATGCATCTAGCTTTCAAGGACTTTACCCTACTCTCCATACAGTCCATAATGCGAGATCTCCAGGCTTGGTATGAAAAGATGCCTCCAATAATGCATCTTGAGAGTATTGGACAGACAAGCCTACCTGTAGAAGCTAGGCGGTCGATATGTCATGTTCACTTACTTTACCTCGGCGCAAATATGCTCTTATTTCGTCGTATCGCTTCCCAATTAGTGAGGTCTTCAGCTAGAGGCGTTGATCAAGGCATATTATGGCAACCGAGTGAGAGCACGCTGAAGGAGCAGAGCGAGCGAGCCTTGTCAGCCGCCAGCAGTTCTGCTCGAATCATCAAGATCCTCCTAGATGATAACGGTGTTTTTAAACGGTGCTGGCTTGTGATGTCCGTTTCCACCAATAAACTCGTATTGATTCTTAAGCGTGCGACTAACACCGCATCAAACAGATTCCAAACGTATACTTCTTGCGTAATAATCCTCCACGCAATTTCGCAGAAACAAGCTGCTAACCTTGACCCGTTAACGTGGAAAGGAGATATGGCGAATGCGAAATTATGTTTGGAGGCTTTAACATTTTGCGGGTCGTTGGATCCTGTGGCCGCACGGTTCCATGATCGATTATCCACCATCTACGAGTCCCTGCTTAGTTTAAGCCAAGTCGGCGCTACATCTTTCCCTGGTAGCTATTCTTTCGATGAAACGAGTCAAGAAACCTCTGCCACTAACGCGCCCACTACTTCCACCCTTAACCCCCCACTACCTGTTCAAGCTTCTCCATCACAACTGTCGTTTGACCTTCTGGAGCTATTATGCCGACCATTTGGGGACCCATCTCACAAAGAGATGAGTAAAGAGTGCCTCGCTTCCGAAAGCTGCGACCCAACTAGATACGAGCACCCACAATTGGTGACGCGATTGGACTGGGACTTTGAGAGTAAGGCCCCGTTTGTATGGAGTTTGCATACTCTGGGGATTGGAAGTGGTGAGGCTAGCCTCCCTGGACCACAGTATCTAGGACGTCTTCCTCGCCGTCACTTTCTAGACTCTACGACACCCAGTGGGTGGGTACCAACGTAGGGACTACCTTGAGATGCAACCCATCGCCATTTGGCTCCTCTCAATGTCTCAACTTAGCACGGGCTGGCATGGGTTGGGGGACATTGTCGACTATATGGGATCTGCCCGTTGTATACCAAGTTCTGACTATGATGTAAATTCCAAGTCATGTCTCACATAATAAAATATCTGGTTAGAAGGTCTGAGAAGATAGGGCTCTGACTTTGAACTCATATCTAGGTAACTTTGTTTAGTATTACGTCGAAAGTTAGGGCTTGGTTCCCCTTAATACACTTAGACACGGCACAAGTCTCATCCAATCTACCTGTTAACTCGAAAGCTATCCCCGTTAAGAATCTAGTATTAAATTCGCGTGTTTCAATCATAGGGCTCGCCTCGATTATTACGGTTACTCCTATGCCAAGGGAGGTGATCTTATCTCAATATATCCAAGTCACATTCCATGATATCTCGTTCCAACTCCCGATTATCAAATATGATAACCACAGGAGCCAATTGGAGGCTCTGTTCTTACGTATGTGGTTACTTTCGATTTTTGCTTGGTTCTGAAATTGTCCTCGATCGATAACCGACAGTCGACCTATCCGATGTCCCGATCATGATGTGATGGTACCCTTATATAATAGAGTCACCTCGATTTCTACTATATATAAGACCCGCATCCCCATAAAACAGGATTATGGGCCTACTAAATGGTCTGAAGCATCACCAATTACTCGGACATCTCTTTGCCCTACTGGGGACGGTTTTAGCAACCACTCAGAACTACCAACCTTTCATTTCAATACGCCTCCCAATTTCAGATTATAACTTATAATTTCTGAAATGATTCCTCTTATGATAATACTAGCTATTATCGTGGCCCTGGGGGCTACGAATGTTAATGCGGATTTTACGGTATATATTGGAAAGGATAACGACATTACGGATGTGGGAGTTACGTTTAGCTCAAACGAATTGCAAATACACGATCATGCCCTACTCAGTTGCTCGGATATGGGTCATACAGTGTCCATTTCGGCTAGCAACATAAATGATGCCAGTAAAGGCCGATGGGCCTGTGATGGCTGTAGCGCGGATGCTCCGAGGAACTGGATCGTCGACCGATTCGAGATGTATAATCGCGACGACGCTGTGGGGCATGGTACCGATCACCCCTTTCCACTTTTCGACAGAGCTACGGGGGCTGTCAGTAAGTCTACCTTTCTCTATAAGATTTGAGAGTTACTAACGACTAATAGCCCTATATGGGACCGGGGACGGGAACTATGCTATGTTAGACATCAACAACACGTTTCTTGGGACTTGCAATCGACCATCCAAACCCCAGGAGATGGACTGTTGGGAGCTCATTTCAGCAACATTTCTTACGCACGTTTTCACCTGTAAGTTCAAGTCAGACCTGCAGAAGTGGATGGTCTGTATATTAATATGCATAGGTATAAGCGATCTCGTTCCAAATAAGCGACTTTGGGTTCCAGAGTAATATCTGCGAACTCTTGAAGGATTTCAATACTTTGATTTAATCAAAATGGTGGTGATGTATCTTGTCTGCGATCGAGTTTAATATTATTTCTTATTCATTGATTGGGATGTTGTTGGTGGTGTTGGAATGCGATATTTGGCGACGTGGCCAAACCCCTAACAGCTCTCGTGGACGTCATATCATATTAACTTTTCAATTCATTCAGTATCATAATTTCAAGCCCCTAGCCAAAAGCCACCTAGGAGAATGTAAGATATTTCAAGAGTAAAATATACACCTTACCCTTAAACCCTACTGGCCTAATCGAGGAATGTACCAGCGAAAAGCGAGCTTTGATAGGTCGTGATGCTATTAATAGAAGGAATCTGAATTACTAAGCGTTATGGATAGTAAGTCCTTAGGTAACCGTAGAGAAATTTCCTAGACTCCCCAATTTTTCTCTCTTGTCGAGTCAATCTTTTCATTGGTGAGCGGTGACTCAGGGGTGTCTCAGATTGGAAAGCGACTTCCCTTACCCAGCCTAGTACTCAGCAAGAACCAGACAGGAACATTCCGTTGATTGCCAATTTCCCTTCCTTACCCATAGTTTCTAAGGCTAATTGGAGACCTAGATGGACAAAGCTGAGCGGTTCTGCGAGTTTACGTTTGGATGTCTCTTTTTGCCCCCGAGAAAGTCGCACAAAACTAGAGGAAATTAGGCGCAGATTAACTGTCATACGACAGAAACATCGATTTGTCTTTATAAATATGAATTTTACCCTCGCACAGTATCAGGTAAAATAGCGCAATGTTGTACTACTGACCCAGGACTGGCTTCTTGTCCTACCGCACCTATCCTCATTGAGTAAGGAAATTGAGGCGTCTGAAGGATCTTAGGAGTATGTATGCCTTGCCGACATCTCATATTTTAATTTGGGGACAACGATGGCGTTCGCCCAATGGGTAGTGGCTACCGATATAAATACTAACCCTACTCCCTAATCCTGGCCCTTGGTCACACTACTTTGCGCCACAGGGTAACAAAAATCCCTCGCATACCATGTATCACGCCCATCGCTGTATTATGAGCCGGCTGCCGACTTAAATACTATTCTTAGTCGCCTTGCTGTTCACGAAATTGTAACACCAGGAATTGACGGGATCGGCGGTAGATGATATAAGAAAACCGATCGCCATAATGGGATTTCTGGGTGTTTGGGGTATTGTTTCTTTCCCATTAATATTTTGACTATTATACCCTTAAGCCTTGAGCTGGGACGCCCGTCTCATGTAGCGGCGGGTCAAGAGTACAGGGTACATTTCAATCAAGCGTAACCGAACGAGACGAGGCGCCACCGAATACCGCTTAATATCGGGTCAACCTCACCGGTCAATGGCTGCATATGATGGCTTGACGCCACCGGGAGTATTTAATACCACCACAATACACATTCGGGGATCAGGAAACTCCGAACAAAAAGGGTTAACTGCAGAAGCCATCATCGCTATAGCTATCGGAGTACCAGGCATCGTCATTGGCATTTTCACGATATTTCTCATGATTTTAGATTATCGGAAGAAGCAACTAACGTTTTTCGGGAGGCTTTTCAGGCGTGATTGAAAGATTTCGGCGACTAAGTCGGATAGGTCGTTCTTGGGGTAGTCCCGGCCATAAGATCGAGTACTGTTAGCCGCCAGCTTTTACGGCGTGGGTATACATCTCCAGATAGGTTTAAATTCTTTGAACTAATTTAATGTAGGATATATCCGTTTCAAGTTATAGCAGGTGGCACCACAGCAGGCCAGCTCAGTGTCCAATCTCCTGTGTCCCACCGCTGCTCCCATACCTTGGCGATGACTACACTAGCAGGCTCGGGGGTGAAGACGGCGGCTCTACTTTCTATGATAGAGATGCTTTCCTGCGCGCGAGCTTGGAGTTCGGGTGAGGTTGCTTCACATCCAGCAATAAATGCGGGCCAAGCAATACTGGCAGCAAAGTCCTCGTCCTCGATACCCGCATCTACACAAGGTTGCAAGTAATCGAGCGTCTGCTTTACGAGATGCTGCAGCATCATCGCGCTCATGTTATATATACGCCTGTAAAAATAGATGATGACGGCTTGGTGCATCGCCAGGACCATGAACCTTGTGTTTGGGTTTTCGAGAAGATCTTGGCGCTCATCAGTCTGGGGTCTCGCCGGTCCGAGTTGCGCTGCAGGAAGGGTCCATGACCATACACTGTTTTCTAGTGTTTTTATATGGCTCGCTAATGCTGCAGAAACATCTGCATCCTTTTGAGCGATGGATTCCAATCTGGCTTTGCCGTTTGCGGCCGAGATTACCTGGGACAGAAGTGTGATAAGAGACTCGGGGATCCCATAGATTGTGGGAAACAAAGTCTCTTTCCATGTACCTTGAACTTCTAGATGGATGTCATTATACCCCAAGTCCGTTACCTTTTCTTGTTCTGGGTCTAGGCCTAAGGTCAAAGACTCTTCAGCGACGTGGAACTGGCGTAGTGTAACAGCAGACGGGGTCGTTAATTCGAACTGCTCATCCAGATGCTCCTTGAATTCTGTACCAGCCGCGGTGCTCTCGGCCATAATGCGGAGATACGTGTACATGTGGTGAAGGAGGCGGACTTTGAAAGTTTTCTTCGAGTCTAGACCACGAAGGCGGATGAGACGTTCGGCGCCTAAAAGAAGATATTTAAAAGTTTGAGCATTCCCGCGAAGCTATCATGCATTCATCAGTGAGTTTTATCCAAAACATCCCCTGCGATGTGGAAATTCCTTACAACTGTTATTGCGCAGCCTAACATAGCCATCAGTAGTTCCTTATACTTCGATTTGTTTGGCCCGTACATCTCGGTCCGCAGAGCCTGGCGAAGGTGGTCTTTCGCCGTATCTCGATGTTTAGTGCCCAGTTCAAGCCAGCGAGAGGATATGGGATCCGCCTTTTCGGATGTGGCCGTATGAAGCTGAAAAGCACTATTGGCTAATACAGAATATAACACAGCTGAGCGGGTATGAGATGCACGACCAAACAAAGTTATTTCAGCGAAAGTCTCCAACGCGCAAGGCAGAAACAAGATCTGCCACGGCGATTTTCGCTGAGCTTGGATTCTAGACGTGGGCTGCGTGATGCGATGTTTATAGTACCTCAATAGATGCTCCGCCTGATCTAGTGTTCCAGACGAGTCATAATCCCTGATACCCTGACTCCCAAGGGATGGAGTCAATGGTATTATTGCTCTTGCTTCGTCGTCTTCGCCTTCCTGGCGCCTAGGATTAGCTAGACTTTCATTACCGCCCGTCGCCACATTGTCAATCATTGGTTCTATTCCAATTTCGTATTCGGAATCCAGATTCAAGAAATTGGAAGCCTCTAAGCCTGATAACCCCATCAAATTTTGGTGGTCTTGGGATTGATTATTCAAAGAGGGGTCCACAGGGCTTAGGAACATGTCCATATTCATTTCACTGGTGAACTCGACCCAATTTTGCTGGTCGGCTCCTTCGAATTGCTCTTCTCGGTTATGGCAAGTGTCAAGGAACATTGCATAAGAACCCGGGCCAACTGGGTCATCGGGGGTTGACGGCAAGACATCCATAATAGGCTCTGAATGCTTCGCATCGAAAACACTAAACGGACCAAGCACGATATGCTCTGAATAAAGGCGGCCCGCCTCACAGCTTTCACATTTGGAGTCTATTTGGAGTAATAATTCCGTGGCAGAACTCTTGCACATGCTCTCGCTCATGCGCACACTCATCTTACGGCGATAACCTTCTATAAGAAAGTCAGCTTTCATATTGCAAAGCGTGATATACGCGGAATATGAGGGTGACTGATATTTTAAATGAATGGCGGGGGGGGCACCTGCCAGAAAAGAGTGGGTACCTAAAGCCCGCTCCGCGGTTGTTCTTCCGTAACTCCGTAGATGTGGAGACATCGGGGACGGAATCATCGGTAATCCAAAATAATTGTGGCTCGTATCCTTCACAAGTGATACCGACCCGCTTGCAGACCTCACATTCGGGCTTGCCTTCGTCACATTTAGCATGTCTGGTCCGACAGGTTTTGCAACCAGTGAAGGACCGTGACCGCGAAACAGTAGCGTCACCACCCATGCTCACTAAGCGGAACAAAGGTATTGCGAAAACCCGAAATAGTACCGGCTGAACGAAGTTGGTGGGTATGAAGTCTAGGAAAGACCTTCCATAAGTGTTGTTATATCGCACGCCATATGTTGGAAGTTCACCGCGGCGTTGAATATTTGTTTTGTAGGAAAGTGAGGGGAAGAAAAAGGAGGGACACGACTAGGGTGGGACTCACTAACGACGGCGTTGATATCGCGCCCCACTTGGGTCCTCATCAAGCCGAAATGGAAAAGGAAAGTTTCCCCGGCCATACAACACCCGGAATTTACATGGTAAGTAAACTGTCTATATTCTTCTCGGGCTACGATGATCTCGCGCATTATGTAAGCTCTCCTATTTTCCAACTCGGTCTTTCAGAGAAGTACCTAGGTACCTATCAAGGTAGTTACTACAAGTAAATAGTGACAAAGACACATCTCGTAAGTAATCGTCTAAGCACTCGATATCGAAACTTTCGACGTTGGGATTTACTACCGTCACCAAAACTATCTTCCCTCCACTAACTATCATGATAGCATTACAAGACGGACGGGCCATTTTACGAGCCGTACGATGGCGCCCGTCAGCACGATGCTCAAGGGGATTTTCCAGCACCATACAACGGAAGCGCACATCATTATTTCCAGATGAACCTGATCGTCCTGGAGTACAAACTCCCGTCCCGGGACCTCGCTCGCAGGCCGCTCTGAAGGTACTGGATCAAGTATTCGACGTTCGCAGTGCGAATATGTTGGTAGACTACAATAAATCAGTCGGGAACTAGTACGTCACGCGTTTGCTCCAGTAGGGACTCTAACAGTTATATCTAATATACGTAGCGTGGTTGACGGTGATGGCAATAAATTATTAGATGTGTATGTATATACTAAGCTACCGTTCTGGCACTCCAATCACGACAGTTCAGCCAGTTGACAAGGTGAACAGTTTTGCTCAAATAGCATCTATACCTCTAGGATACAATAATCCGTATCTTGCCAAGGTGGCTTCATCACCCGAAATGGTTTCAGCAATAATCAACCGACCCGCCATAGGAAACTTCCCTTCGACAAAATGGTCTGAGATACTGTCCACCGGGCTTCTCCGGGCAGCACCGAAGGGCTTAAATCAAGTGTTCACTGCAACAACAGGTTCTGATGCGAATGAAACTGCATACAAGGCGGCTTTTATTTGGCGTCGTACCCAAGAGCGTGGCAATGCTACGTTTAGTGATGCGGAGATCAGTTCTGCAATGCAGAATAAGGCTCCCGGAGCCCCAGAATATTCCATTCTTAGCTTCAATGGAGGCTTCCATGGGCGGCTATTCGGTAGCCTATCCACCACTCGAAGCAAACCAATTCATAAATTGGATATTCCGGCTTTTGACTGGCCTCAGGCTCCATTTCCTAAGTTAAAATATCCTTTAGCTAAACACGAAGCGGAAAACGCAGCTGAGGAACAACGGTGCCTCCGCGAAACCGAGAGGATCATCGACTCCTTTCCCAAACCAGTAGTGGCTGTGGTTGTAGAACCAATTCAATCAGAGGGTGGCGACAACCACGCATCACCTGCCTTCTTCCAGGGGTTACGAGACTTAACTGCACGGAAAGGCGTCCTACTGATTGTTGACGAAGTACAAACAGGAGTGGGGGCAACGGGCAAGTTCTGGGCGCATGAACACTGGAACTTAAAAACACCCCCGGATATCGTCACTTTCTCGAAGAAAGCTCAAGCCGCTGGTTTCTATTACCGCGATACTTCTTTAAGGCCAAATCTACCGTACAGACAATTTAATACTTGGATGGGCGATCCCGCAAGAGCGCTCCTTTTCCGTGGTTTGTATAACGAGATCGAAAGACTCAACTTGGTGCAGAAAATGGCGGAAGTGGGGCAATATCTTTACGGCAAGCTGGAAGAACTGGCCCGCAAGTACCCTAAGGAACTCCTCGACCTTCGTGGCAAGGATCGCGGGACTTTCATCGCTTGGGATAGTCCGCGAAGGGATGAAGTGATTAAGCTCGCAAAGCAAAAGGGGCTAAACATAGGGGGATGTGGGGAAAGAACTATTCGGTTACGGCCGATGCTCATCTTCGAAAAACAACATGGTAAGTACCTACATCCTCGTCTCCATAGAACGAATTCCTATGGATGTGTAACTAACACATTCCTTCGTAGCCGATATCCTTCTTGGTATACTCGACAGTATCTTCGCAAAGGGATAGTTGACGTAATAGCGGTCTAGCTGCGATCTAGAGCCTGGCAGGGACTTGGGCTGTAAGTAATACCATTAGCTTAGCTACTTGATGAATTGGAAGGTTTCCCCGACAGTCCCACCCATCTATCGTAAATGATATCGAATATTGTGGGGACGGCGGGGTCAGAAGGGCCATGGTGTTCTTTCATCTAAGTATTCGACCCATTGAAGCTATCTCATGCGTCTTATGGATTACTTTAATAATAGGAAGTTGTGATATACTCGACGTATTCAGGTACTCAACTTCTTGAAGGTCTTGTCAGTGATCAGGGTTGCCATCAGAATAGTTCTGTGGGAGGAAATGGCTAAAATATTTCTGTAGGAAGCAACGAACACCCCTGTCATACTAAGTACCAGACTTACAACTGCTTACACTTTGGGGCAGGACAGGCGCCTCCGGGTACATCGGCGGCCAGGTTCTCTATGAATTATCCCAGAGTGGTATCAAGCATACCATCGCCGCGCTTGTCCGTGGAAACGAAAATGCCAGGATCATATCTAGCAAATTTCCTGAGGTAGAGCTCGTACAGGGAAGCCTAGACGATATCGATATCATCAGAGATAATGCATCGAAAGCAGACATCATCCTGCGTTAGTCTTCTTGATATCATAACTTATACCAGCTTATCCTGACATCGTAAACAGACCTTGCTCACAACAAGCATTTGAAGAGCGTGGAAACTATTCACAAGGCGCTATCGCAGCGTAAAGAATCCAGTCCTGGTTTGTGTTTCTGTTTTATAATTGGTATTTATAATACTATGTTAGTCCTGACGCGTTATTGCCAATAGCATATTGGGTTCAAGTGTCTGGTGCCTCTGCCTTAGCTGTAGGCGACATCTCGTCACCATCCTTTGTTGCAGGATCCGCCTCTTCGATTGTCTATGACGACTTGAAAAAGGCGTCGGAGATTCGCGACTTGATACGAGCACATAAGAGCAGCAGGGTGGTCGATAATTATATACTAGACGTGGCTGAACAGAACCCTGGAATCAAGACTGCATTGATCTTCCCGCCTATCATCTATGGAAAAGGTCAGGGACCGGTGAACCAGCGCAGTGTCCAAATCCCCAACCTCGCTAAGGTTACACTGGAAAGGGGTAAAGGGGTGCAGGTGGGAGAGGGCTTAAGCAAGTGGAGCAATGTGCATATAAAAGACCTGGGCAAGCTCGTTTCAAAACTAGTCCACGAAGCTTCCCAGGGGAACAATAGCGGTGATATTTGGTCTGGGAATGGCATTTACCTTACCGGAGTTGGAGAAATTGTAAGTAAATGTTTCAAGTGTCGTTCGTTGTTCGGCTTAGACTAACGTATTCTCACAAGGCTTTTGGGGAGATATCTCAAAGAGTCGTAGAGAGTGCGGTATCTCAGGGTTTATTAGATTCGGGAGCTAAGGTTGAAAAAGTAGATGGACCCCTGGCTGATATCATACTTCCAGCTGGGTCGGTCTTCTATGGAACGAATGCCAGGGGCCTAGGTTCACGGGCTATGGGACTACTAGGATGGAAACCGCAGAGCACGAGTCTAGAAGAGGAGATCCCTCGAGCTGTAGCAGAGGAGGCGGGTAGGCAGGCTTGAGTGTGGGTGAATGGAATCGCTGTAGATCTCACTTAACCCTAACCCTAGCCCCTAATCCTTGACCCTAGGCTCCTAACCCCAAATCCGACTTCTTTATGTAAGCGTCCATCAACAAAGTTGGATTATCTAAGAAAGCCACATTACATAACCCACTCACATAAGACATCTATATTGATTAGGTAAGAAACTTACATAATACCATATCACCACAAAGATTACCTAATAGCCATGTGTATTATCTAAGCCTTTACTACCCCGCCCCCCTTTAATTATGGAAACCATCTTGACTGAGGGGTAGGATCATACATAAGCCGTTCTGTATCCCCTCTGCCCCTACAGAACCCCGACCTTCGCTATTCAAAACAAGATACTAGCCCGGCCATTGTATCAATAAGCGTATTTTAAATACGTCAAGTCATTCGATTTGTAATGGTAACCCATTCGCTTATCTTATTAAAAACTTTCGATAGTGTCTATTTTTTGAGACTCGAGATAAGTAAATTAAATGGAAATCATCGTACGTTGCTGAGAATGGAAAGTTTCCGCGCCGAGTAGATCCACCCATTAACAGTACCCACTAAATCACCAACCCGCTTCTAAAGTAGTCAGGAGGTCCTCGATCACCAGACAGGCACCTTCCTTGGATGCTAGAGGTGATAACTTCCCTCTTTCCAATTGCCTAACTGCATGATAGATCGAAGCCCCGTAGATCGCTCCTTCTCTACGTAAGCGGGTAGGCACCCGGATACGGAATCATACTCGGGTAGTAGCAACCTTCTCCGAACGAAGACAGCAACGTTCCGTCCCGGAAATACATAGAACCCAATAATCCGATAAGATATTCGGAACCTCAATGTTATCGTAACACTTTATAATTGTCTAAACTGAGCGAATAAGTTCCGTCTTTTTGAAAGTTGCTCGAGGGGCTTGAACTTGCCCGATTATCAAAAATCATGGCGTCCGCTCCTTTTATCGACTTGGTGGCTCCGAATGGAGTCAAATACGCCCAACCGACGGGCCTATTCATCAATAACGAATTTCTCCTATCAGCCGATGGGAGCAGCGTAGACTCAATTGATCCAGCGTTAGTCCCCCCTACCTTCAAAAGTCTAGATTTATGAGCTTTGTATCCTTCTTAAATCAGCTAAAGCTGACTCCTTTTAGCACCGAAGAAAAGATAGCGACTGTACAAGCTGCGAGCGTCGCAGATGTTGATAATGCGGTCAAAGCAGCTCGTAAAGCACTTAAGGGTCCTTCTTGGAAACTACTCTCGGCTTCAGACCGCGGAGCTCTCCTCTACAAGCTCGCGGACCTTATCGAAGAGAATCGCGAGCTTTTTGCTACTATAGATGCATGGGATAATGGTAAGTTGTTCCCCATAACGCGAAACCTCTACTCCTTGAGTCGCGGCCCGAGTGATATGAGTAAATACCATTGACAATAAATTGTATTTAGGCAAAACCTACCTCGAGGCACTAGAAAACGACCTCGTAGAGGCCGTAGGTGTGATCCGCTATTATGCTGGGTGGGCAGACAAAGTCTTCGGCCAGACTATTAGTACCACCCATCAGAAATTTGCCTACACGATTCGCCAACCGGTAGGAGTGGTAGCGCAAATAATTCCATGGAATTATCCTCTCTCAATGGCAACTTGGAAGTTAGGGCCGGCCCTTGCTTGTGGAAATACGGTAGTTCTCAAAACAGCAGAGCAAACTCCATTGAGTATCCTTGTTTTAGGGAC
The DNA here is from genome assembly GCF_022578975.1 of Hypoxylon trugodes. Taxonomy (NCBI): domain Eukaryota; kingdom Fungi; phylum Ascomycota; class Sordariomycetes; order Xylariales; family Hypoxylaceae; genus Hypoxylon; species Hypoxylon trugodes. Next base: position 3,739,140 of record NW_026250018.1, on the reverse strand, counting down.
TTTGGTCAAAAAAGCAGGGTTCCCTCCTGGTGTGGTTAACTTCTTGAATGGTCTAGGGAATGTGACGGGGTCTGTCCTGGTGAGTCACCCCCTGGTGGACAAGGTTGCCTTTACTGGCAGTACTGCAACTGCAAGCGCTATCATGGGCGCTGCCGCAAAGACTCTTAAGAATATTAGCCTCGAGACAGGAGGAAAATCACCATTGATTGTCTTTGAAGACGCCGAGATGGAACAGGCTGTCAAGTGGTCGCACCTAGGCATTATGTCGAACCAGGGTCAAATTTGTACCGCGACGTCACGGATACTAGTCCACGAGCGAGTGTACGATGAATTCCTGGCTAAATTTCTCGAAACTACTAAGAGTACAAGTAAAGTTGGGAATCAATGGGGTAAAGATACTTATCAGGGACCCCAAGTATCTAAAGCCCAGTACCAGCGTGTGTTGGATTACGTAAACATTGGGAAAGGCGAGGGGGCCACCCTCGCATTTGGCGGAGAGCCTCTCAATATCAATAGTAACGGCAAGGGGCTTTATGTTAGCCCAACGGTATTTACAAACGTTTCTCCATCGATGCGCATCTGGCAGGAAGAAGTATTCGGTCCATTTGTCGTTATCTCAAAGTTCGCCGACGAGGATCAAGCCGTAGCTCTTGCAAACGACACCACATACGGACTGGGAGCTGCCGTTTTTACGACTAATCTCGAAAGAGCGCATCGCGTTGCCGCTGAGATTGAAGCGGGCATGGTGTGGGTCAATAGTAGCCAAGACTGTGACCCGAGAGTGCCGTTCGGCGGTGTGAAGCAAAGTGGAATCGGTCGGGAGCTTGGTGAAGCGGGTTTAGAGGCGTACACGCAAATCAAGGCCATCCATGTAAATATGGGCAACAGACTCTAGAATATCCAGATAGCCGTGTTTTGAGGGTAAGGAATCCCTTTTCCGACCGTCAACTGAGTCGAATTATCCGGCTCATCGCCCCTATTTCATGATTACGTAATTGTCACACTTGGGAGTGAATGTTAGAATAATCCAGTACCGGCAAGTTTCAAAGCCTTAACCGCTGAATACCTAGGTACACCGATGTAATTCGAGATTTGATAAACAGTGAGAGGCGTTGAGTATGGACACAAATTTCGAAGTTCACCAAACACGCGACAAGATACTTAATTTCATCTTGTTTCGTTGTGTAAGATTGTCAGTTTCTTAGTAGCTATCTCAACATCGTCTAACCAACCCAAATCCTTATACAGTTTTCACCCCAGCATTCTGTAGAAGGAGCGCTAACTTGCCTCTCAGGTCCTTATTCAATAATGAAAAAGGCTTCCGCAGGCCTCCTGTCGTCCAACCCCGTAACTCCATACCCGTCTTAACAGCAGAAGAATAGTTGTGGGACTCAAGGAACTTGCAAATTGGAAATATCTTCGACCACAGCTCCCTTCCCCGTTTAAGGTCACCTTTAACCGCCAACGCATCCCAGAGTTCCATAGACAGTTCTGGGATGATATTGGTGGCTCCCCATACAGATCCCTTAGCTCCGGCTGCAAGTCCGTAGAAAGTAAGGGTGTCCCAGCCGTTGAATGTAATAATGGCATTATGATGGTGGAAGAGGAGCTCTGTCAGAGCGGGTCCATTACCGGAGGTATCCTTCATATACTTGACTCCGATATCCGATAGAGACGCAATTTGCTCGGGGTCGAGGGTGACACCAGTCGCAGAAGGGATGTTATAATATACTATCGGCAATTTGCTGGCGACATGAACTTCTTGGAGTAACTCTCGTAGCTGCTCAATGTTCGGCGCGTCGTAAAAAGGTGGCACGACCATCAAAGCTGCTGCGCCCGCTTTTGCGGCGTGTTCTGCAAGTTCCACACTGCTCGCCGTAGATAACCCGCCGATCCCCGCAACAACAGGTACACGGCCGGCTGCCGACTTGACGACTTGTTCTATGAGAAATTTGCGCTCTTCGGTGCTAAGCGCTGTGAACTCGCCCGTGCTGCCACCAGGAACCAATCCATGTACCCCAGCATTGATAAGGCGGTTCACATGTTCATCTAACGCGACCATATCGATGGATTTCTGATTTTCTGTGTAAGGAGTTATGAGGGCGACTAGGATACCTTTGAGTTCTTGGGTTGCCATGTCGAAAGATTTGATACAAGTAACAGATAGTATAATGCTCAATGTGTTGGTTATTTCTCTTAGAAAAGGGGTATTATAGGGCTGTGCAATTATCCCTGGCAAAACTGAGAACTTTTAAAGGGTTTAATATTCACATTATGATTTTTCTAGTAATATCATAATTCAAGATATTTCCATTCATCGAATTCATTACCGTTTCCTCATATGCGTCATCGGATCCGCCTTCGCTTGAGTAGGGCACTCGTGCTCACTTGCCTTACTTTAGATAGGTAATTGGGAAGGCCTCCCCGATATGTCCAAGTCCCCTAAATCTATTTCATTTTGAGGAGTAAGCCCCTAGTTCTTTCGGTAACGTGGGGGACTCTACTAGTGCCGCGTTAACCTTCCCATTCGTAAGGCAGGATTTGTTTCACTTGACTCAATCTAGGATAATAGGTTTATTAGGATTAAATAGTAGTGTAGAAAAATGTATTAATCAACTGATTTGTTTTAGGCACTTCGTCGGTAACGTGAAGCGAAACTCTCGGCTGATATGATAATAACTATTGCACTGCTAGGCCGGATAACTATAGTGGGGTTAGCGGCTGTGCGCTCTGGCCCAGCAGCGCCAACTCCCCTATAAATCAGTTGGTTAGGTGACCAAGCCCAAGTAGTACAGAAATAATAGGATAAAATAACTTGGAAAGCTAGGTGGTAAACTATTCGTTAAGTAATTCAATTTCTTCTAATAAGTTGAATAGTTCCCACGGATAGGTTAAAAGCTCAATGAGTCGATGATCAGGTTAATATTCTAATTAAACATACCTGGGTAGCCACAACTTACATGTAGGCGTCGCTTCACCGTAGGCTACCGAGGACCTGTTAACGAAGAGGGAAAGAGGGGCGGTACGATAGGCGGTAGTGTACTGAAACACGCTGTAATCGTAGGGAGCTTTGGGTGTTATAAGCGCTAAACATTTAACGATCATGTTCGGCTCAAAAGGTCTTTATTTCGTCAAGAGGGCGAGGATTATAATTACAGTGAGACTTAGCGCTATACTCCTCGTAAATATCCGCCTAACTAGACCCTAAACCCGCTAAAGCTTCTAAGTAGATTTCCAACCCAACTACAGAATAAACAATACGCCTTCACGTCTTAAAGTCTAGCTAGAATACCTTCCGAGTTGAGATAAGTAATATGCGCTCTGGTAATATCTTTAATAGTCCGACAACTGCAAGATGAGCTTGGTCAGTATTAGTGGACATCTAGATAAAAAATAGGTACATACCCTGCTAATGCCATCGCTATCTTGAATTCATCCCGGAGAATTTGAATCGCGAGCTCAACACCTTCCTGTCCGCCGTACTATGATGAGATTAGCATATTGAGACTATCAATAGGTAATTGGTCACTCACTGCAAGACCCCATATAGGTATTCTGCCTACAAAGCAGAACGAAGCGCCCATTGCCAAAGCCTTGAAGATATCCGTGCCTCGTCTAATGCCTCCATCAACCGCAATGGGTATTCGCCCCGCTGCAGCAACTGCGCATTCTCTTAGTGCATCTAAGGTCGCTGGAACACCGTCTAATTGACGGCCTCCATGATTTGATACCACAACGCCATCTAAACCATGTTGAACAGCTAGTTGAACGTCTTCAGCACAGTAAACTCCTTTAATCCAAACTTGTAACTTCGTGTTAGCTCGGAGCCATGGGATCGCCGAATCCCAATCTAACGAAGGATCAAAATCGTGATTCTGAGCCTCTTTGGTTTCGCGTTCCGCTCCTCTGAGTTCGGACTTTCCGTCTGATAGGAGATTTGGCCAGGTTAGACCATCTGGGAGTAAGAAACCGTTTCGATATTCATTCAGGCGACGACCGAGGAGAGGGGTATCTACAGACACGAAGACAGCGGAATATCCGGCCGCTTTTTAAGCTGTTAGAATCGGTGTCGCACGTCCATATCACAACTTAGAATGCATTGATACCTTCTGCTCGTCTTAGTATCTGAAGACTAGTTTCACGGTCCTTCAAGACACATAGTTGCATTATATACGGGTTCCCCGTCCCCTGAGCTGCTACTGTCTCCAGCGATTCAGTCGCATATGAAGATAGTCCCATGCAGAGATTAAATTTAGCTGCTGCGCGTGAAACTGCGGCCTCTCCATCAGGATGCGCCAGTTTGTGCATCGCTGCTGGGCTGAAGCCCAGCGGTAAGCCTGTCTTCTTTCCAAATATTTCACCAGATAGGTCGATGTTGTCAACATTGACAAGAATCCTTGGCTTAATTTTATAGCGGTCATAAGCGGCCTCGTTATCTTTCAGGCTGTTGATCGTTAGCGGTGAGGCGCTAATTATAGGAGTTAATTAGCAAGCTTGGGGGGCTTACGTCACTAAATCCATAGCGCCTTCGTTAAAGTAATCTAGCAGATAGAATTAACAATTACAACAAGAACATCTCAAATATTGACAATGAGGCAAGAGAGTATAAAATTCTCACCTCGATACATCACCGGAATTTTTCGACACCCCAACTCCTTCAAATCCGCGATGGTATGAACGCTTGGATCATAGGAAACACCTCTGTTTGCCATGGTGGATGTTAGGTGCTAAAAGTTTAGGCCTAAGATAAGTAAATAGCCCCTATTAGAATGCCTAATTGTCATAATCCTAAAGTGCCTTTATTCTTTAAAAATTAAGCCTTTTCGGCAAGACGCACCTACATATGAATCAAATATATTATACACAAGACGCAAAAAGATTATAAGCAATAACAGGTGATCGCATGATAAACTTCCTACCGAACCGGTGGACTCGAATAATTGCGACCCCGACTCGCGAGATTCTAGCCCCCAACGGATCGGGGCGGGATTACTTACCTATTCCAACAACCCCAATACGCGGTGGGGCACCCTGGACGGGAAAAGGTTCCCTTATAGTTACAGGGGGGAGCTCTAGGGACTCCTAGTACCTCTTGTTGATGCAACTTTTCACGGGGATGGATCACTGACAATACGACAATATGTCTGTTCTTATTGGTTGATTATAGTCTACTCAATTATTGACATACTCCTCGAAGTTGAAAAGAAACGAGATCACATATCACTATTACTATATTTCTCGCCGTAGGTACGCCAGTAGGCCGTCCGCTAGGCGGCATTTAATGCCCCTAATATCCAGATCTCTACACACAAATACGCTGTAATCTTGGCACGTTTCTGTACCTAGGTACATCAAACACCCAACTTCTCCTGCTTATCAACTCAATGGAATGAAAAAAATAATGATATATATAAAGTTAATACAGACAAATGCATGTAAGCTGCTAAGCATATAAAAAACAATGATAGGAAGTGAGGATGTGGTTGGGAGCTGGGCAGAGAAAAGACCCTCAACCAACACGAAAACTCGAGACCAACATCAAAACCAAAAACCTTTTTAAGAAAAGTTAGCCATAAATGTAGACCTTCGGATTTTAATAAACCGCTGCCATTGCAGTCATGATTGGAAAAGTCTTGCGGGGTTGTACCCTGACCTATATTGCTTGGAGCATTGCTTGTTTAGAAGCCAATGTTCGCAAAGCTTGATAGTTCAAGGTGCCTATCGTACGCCTACCTATTGACTCAAATAACGTATTTTGGATTATTTTCCAGCCTCATGTTTGGAAAATTCTAGACAGGCTTCCTTTGAAATGGTCTTCTTAGCCGCGATTCGTGCGCTTCTCCCGTCGAGGATGGTTTGTTGCTGAACGAGCAGATATTCATGTACAATTGGGACCGGTTTGGGCCCTCATTTCGCCCATGGCCATCAATCTGCACTTCGCCGACCCGGATACTATCCACAACATTGTAAACCGACGCGGTGACTTCCAACGGCCCACCAAAGAGTTGAGTGAGTTTGCTCGCAATTAAACGTAGAAGAACACTACTTATTAGATACACAGAATTGCTAGAGCTTTATGGACCTTGTATTTCGACGGCGAAATGGGACGATTGGCCTCGTCATCGCAAAGTGATGGCCACACCATTCAATGAGACCATCATGAAATTCGTCTGGGAAGAGTCGGTTCGCCAGACCAAAGGGATGGTACAGTTATGGGCCAGCGCGTCTACCACAGGAGTCGCAAGTTACCAAAAAGATACGCGAACACTTTCACTCAACGTACTGGCAGCAACCGGCTTCCGAAAACTGTACGATTTCCGTGGCTCTACTGAACCTATAATCGACGAAATTGGGAGTTACCGCGATTCTCTTCAGACCGTCCTTGATAATATCATTCTGTTAATGCTGGTTCCCTTCCGTGTTCTGTGCATGATGCCTGGGAATTGGGCTAGAATCGGCAACGCAGGCATCGTTTTCAAGCAACACATGGCGAAGATGCTTGATGATGAGATCACGGCGCTCAATCAAGGCAAATCTGGGTCTGGTGGTATCATGTCGACCTTCGTACGTGCCGCCGACATGCACCGAGCCGACCATGAAAATAGTAAAAAGGGGCTCTCAATCGACGAGATCTTTGGCAACCCCTTCGTCATCAACTTCGCAGGCCATGATACTACCGCCAACACGTTGGCGTTCGCTATGCTTCTTCTAGCAGCCTATCTAGAAGTGCAAGACTGGCTAGCAGCTGAATCCGCTACTGTTACTAGAGGTCAACCTGTAGAGGCGTGCGACTATAAGGAAATCTTCCCGCGACTCGAGCGTTGCCGCGCCGTTATTTACGAAACATTACGTCTATATCCACCCGTACCTGCATTACCATCAATTGCCTCCAACGGGACGCAGAAATTAGACGTCGGTGACGGGACCCTTTGCATTCCGGAGGGAACAAACCTCACTGTTAACTTACGGGCTATGCAAGTGCACCCACAATATTGGTCCGACGGAGTAGCATGGCGACCATCACGATGGATCCTGGGCCCTGCACCTGCAGACTCGCCCACGGCCGAACAGTTATCTAAGGAGCAATTCTTTGTCCCAAGTAAACAGATCTTTTTCCCATGGGGTGAAGGACCACAGATCTGCCCGGGCAAGAAGTTTGCAGAAGTGGAGACGGTTGCTGTGATGGCATACCTGTTTAAAGCACATCGTTTGGAGGTAAAGAAGCATACTGGAGAAACTGATAGTGAGGTGCGCAAGAGGATTGACGATTGTCTTGATGATATGGATCTAGAAATGCTCGTTCGACTGCGAGATGCGTATAGGGTTACTCTTATTTGTGAAGAAGCATGACGGGTCCCTCAACTTGTTTATACCTAGGTAGGTACCTATGTAGGCAGTCAAAAAGGTACACATATTATTGGATTTAGTACTAATAATAAGGCTTGATAGATGGATACCCCGTCCAGCGCGTTTTTCTCTCCCCCTTTCTCTTTTTTAGTCTAAGCTTGGTCCAACAGTACACCGTTCTCGTGGCTGGTCTAATTAAACAACGAATCACCGAAATGCTTCCAACCTTTCCGTTGAGGTACAGGCTTCTCATTCGCAATAATATCTTCCAACCCCGTGTGCAGGTCCACATCATGCGGTGAAATGAGCCAAGGATCCCGACGTCCAACAGTGAATTTATGACCAAGATAAAAGGCCAAGAAAACGGGGATTCCGATATATGCCGAAATGAAATCCTGGGTATTCCACTGTCCCGGGAGAAAGGTTGATAGCCCATTCAACAGCAAAAGAAGGGTAAGTACCGACGCACAGAACCAGGACATATAAGGTTGGAAAATGGATCTATAGGGAAGCTCGTGAACATTTTGGACGAATGTTGCCTTTCGAAATCGAAGGTATAGTAGTGCGCAACAGATCCAACCGATAAAAGCACCGGAATTCAGGAAGTTCACCAACCAAGTGAAAATGTCGGCGCCCGAGGAAGATAGGTTAAGAAATGCCAATGAGCTGAAGAGAGAAGTGAAAGCTAATGCCACGTATGGTATCCCGTTTGAAGTGCATCGGAGGAAGATCTTGGGTGCAGCGCCAGTGAGAGCCATAGAATATAGTGTTCTGCTGGATAGGTAGAGAGATGAGTTACCCGCAGATACCGCCGATGTGAGGATAACGAAGTTTATAACAGAATCCAATCCTCGTATGCCAGCGTTTTTTGCAGCCAAAGCCCATGGAGAAGCTCCTGCACCTGAGCTGCCACCGAGGAGTTCCGGATCATTGCTCGGTATAATCAATCCGATGAAAAATGATCCTAAAATATAAAAGATGATGAGGCGGTAGATATAACGTTTTCCGGCTTTCGGTAGGTTCGTTCTTGGATTTTTCATTTCCCCTGAAGTTACGACGAGGAGCTCCGGCGCATAAGCAAACGCATAAACCGAGAAGGTTGTCGCCGATATGATTGCCACAAGTTGGCCAGCCGCCCCAGGTACCAGGTATTCATTGACCGGTCCCGGATTCGTCCAGTATTGGAAACCAAGGATGTGATGATTCGGTCCGCCACCCGCCACCAGAATAACGGCCATGAAGAGAAGACCCACGATGCCCAATATTTTGAACGATGCAAACCAGAATTCAGTCTCCCCGTATACTTTGACAGGCGTAAAGTTGAGGCAGATTATGACGGCGATGAAAATGGCGGTCCAGACAGCGGGATGTACTGGTGGGTTCCAGTACTGAACGACGAGGCCGGCGGCAGTTATTTCGCTCGGTACGGCGATGGTCCAGATATAACAGTATAACCATCCAAGGGCGAAAGATAGACTGGGCGACATGAACCGTCGAGCGTAATATGATATCGATGATCCGGCTACCGGTAGGTAGGAACTCATTTCGCTGGTACCGGTGATGATTCCGAATACGACTATGGACATAAAAGTGTACGCCGCAAAGAGCCCAACTGGTCCCCCCATGCGTAGACCTTGACCAGTTCCGATGAAAAGACCCGTGCCAATGGTGCCACCGAGCCCGATCATCTGAACATGGCGTGACTTAAGTCCACGTTTCGTTCCGCTTATACCTTCTGGCTCAGCCCTCTCGGTCTGGCCTTCCATAGTAGAAGCCACCATGTTCAGGCTCCGTTTGTCGGGAGAATCAGTTTTAGACTCTATATCCCCCATAGTGGATTTCGAAATAATAAAGCAAAGTAGTATGCGTTAAAATATTTGATGAATTAGTACAATGGTAAAGGACAAAGGGAGGGTCATGACCGGGCTTCTAACGACGCAAGGCGGTTAGAATGAGCGCCAGCTACTTAGATATATAGCTTAGATTTGGCGTGTCTAAAGCGGTTAGGTCTTTCTGGACGTTGTTCTTTATCATATCTGGGATTCCGGGGTTCTGGGGTACATGAGGGTCCTACATGGATCAGTAGTCCCGTCTAGATGGGAAACCCCGGATTCATCGGCATACATTGGAGTTGGGCCAAGATTATCTGGCTAGTTTACACGCACATCCTATGAATTATAAAGCTTAATTCAGCGGCGACAATATTTAGGTACAATTTATTTATTATCGAGTTTCGAGTCGAGGGATTAATTGACGACGTAAAATAAATATCACCCAGCCCAAATATCTACAGACACGCTGATATCTTATCTCTTTTGATATCTCAAGTATTCCTAGATAGGTACGTAAGGGCGATGTAAGGGCGATCCTCTTGTATATGATCAAGTACCTCTATAGATATGGCTAGGTAGTGATTACGTACTTCAGTGTGTTCCCTTTCAAGATCGGAAAGTGACGCCGGAAGCCTAGCGTGAGGGTCCCGCCGCTAGGGATAACCTGCCCTTTTAAATTTCCAACCATGCTTCATCGCTCAGGTATCTTACACCCTTACTAGAACGAAGTGTAGAAAAATCTGCGGCATAAACAAAACACAACCAAACCATTTGATAATCCAGAGAGATCGTCCGCCTGTATATGGCATGGTTGGGGGCATACAGCACTAGAGCCAGGTAGTTAGATAATACCGAAAACTATTATCCCAGCTCTCTACCTAAATAGAGGCCATAAGACTAGACGAATGCAACTTTGGGTCATGGTCGTCAATGTGGTGGTAGGTGACTGTGGGTCTTATGCGTATGGTGATAGACAAAATCATATTCTTACCGGCGCTTACCACATTCGATAAGTGTCTCAATCCCATCGTCAAATAACCTCAACTTCTATCAGCAATCAATATTTCAGACCTACGACTCGTATACCGTAACTTTAAGCGGTTACTAACCTGGCGTATCCTAGGTACTTAGCCAGTTGCGCATCTTGTATACCTACCTAGGTGGGTAGATAAATGATAGGTCACGGATCACGTCTTTTACTAATCAATAGAACTTCCAAATATGTTCGATTAGCAGAAGAGAGCTTCCTCCTCAGTCTTACTACTAACCACGACACTGCCGAGGCTGAAACCAACAATAGCTGAAAATGTCATAAGATGAACATTTGAAGTGATCACGAGTATCCGTATATTGCACGTTTAACGATTTAACTTCCCTCCGTGGCTCAGTTGAGTCTTTCAGCGAAGGGTTTGACTTTAATTCTGCTTTAGTTGCGTCAGTATTTTTACTTAGGTAGGTAAGACTACTTTTTGTATGCGAATAAATGAAAAGGGCCGATTGGATAAGCCAGGTCAGAAGATAATAGACGCCAATAGTTGCCTGGCTTGGTTCCCCTTTTTACCTCTAATCTGCTTATTACTCTTCTTCGCGGCTACGTAGTATGCAGGAAGGTAGTTAACCAATAGCATTTCCCAGTATAGAGCCTTCGATCACCGCCGAGACTGGACCGCATGTAAAATGCACATATTATAGGATAGGAATGGCTCAGCTGTTTTATTTGCAGAACTCACCGAAGGCCCCGTGTTATTAAGGTATTGCTAAAGTGCATATTTGTTCAGCTCCAAGCGCTTTCGGTCAGACGCTTGTCAGCATTCATTAAACTTTGGCTGGCTGGGGCTGGCTTAGTCGCCGGACTCGATGGACTACGGCACCCAGGCAAGGATAGTAGCTTGGCTATCGCCCATTACGTTTGCCGAATAGGGACGCCGCCTACCCTACTTCGCCGACGATATACGCAGGCTAGTGAGCCCCTCAATGAGTACCCGTTGAGGCTCGCACTGTACCATCCCATACCCCGTAGGACTAAGCATTAGGGCAGCCTTACATATTGGAACCAGTGACCATACAAGGCGAACATGCTACCTTAAATTAATAGGCCGGATTTGACGGCAGACCCAAAGAAAGGATACAGTCAATACAGAGATCTAATCACAAAATATGCACCCGTCGAACAACACGACAAGACGCGAACCGTCACGCATATCATCTAAATCTACGCCTTATACTACTCAAGGACACCGGGGTCCTTCCAAAACCGTGCAAGACTGGAGAATATCCAAGAACCGTACTCAGTCCCATAGATATAAGGGCAATTCGTCAAAGGGAAATGCTTTGATGTGGAATGGACACATTCACGAAGAAAAGGGGTCCAACTATAAACTAGTTGCTAGAACAATCAATCTTACCATGCCAGGAAATAGCCATCAGTCTGAATTGGGTATGTTTGGGGCAGTGTTTTTCAGTTTCGGTATGAATATCTCATCTCTAATACCGGTTTCCAGAATCAACACCACCCAGCTTGAATAATCATGCGGATCATCATGAAGCCAAACCGTATTCTAAATATCCGAACAATCCAGAACGTACAGCAGCTCATATAAGTAGCCGTGAGGCGGGAGCATCTACGTCTAAAAGAATTATTAAGGCCCTCGAAGTTTGTATAGGCAACCAAAGACTAGCTATTAATAACTTGGAAAAATCCAAAAGCCATACCGAGGCATACAGAACAGAGATAAATAATATCATAGAATGCCTAAATCAGCAGGAGCTTCCAGATTTACATCTCGACCGGCATGACCAGCACTGGCTTGACAGCAACCAGGAATATGACAAAAAAGAAATGGGCACATTAGAGAGGATGATGAACCTTCTTGAGCCGATTCAACAAGGCTCCATCAAAGTAAATAGCCATGCTGTACAAATATACCGAGTAAGTCTTTAACGCATCTAGATCCAGCCCTCAACCTCACTAATAATTACTTTCAAACAGACGTTGTCCACCAAGCCTATACACATTGTGAAAAATGTCCATATTTTACTCTCTGAGTTTCGCAATTGCGCTCTGGAAGCAAAGCATACTACTGCGAGTATTTTAATTTTCCGGGGTTTGTTTCTTGAAATGTGTGCTCGGAACCCTTACAGCCAACTCCTTTTTGGTAAGGGAAGGACGGAATTCCTTAACGATTTACTTTACCTCGATAAGAGCCGATACGCTTCACAATACCTCTACTTGACGCTGGGTCATATCTGCCAAGAGCATGAGACACATGATTTATATTTTAATCTCGATGCTATGCGAGATGATGATGAAGCGAACTGTGCATTCGAGTTTCATTTTGCTTTCCAACGGACAGATCATACGCAAAACGACTTAGTATGGATGAGGTCTTCTCCACTCGAACGGAAATTATCCGGAAGTCGTAATACGCGAATCAGCAACTCGTTCGGCCCCTTTTGCCCAGGGAGACTAGCGCAGAACTCAGGCCTTGAGATGGAGATAGGGGAGGGATTCGTGATACAACAGACATGGATCAATACCGGCCAGAGTACCGACCAGAGGCCACAAATGCAGCTTTCTAGTTTTCTAAAGGACTACCAAACACGAGGTCCAAGACTGAGGTTGGCAAGACTTATTTCGGAAGCCGTCCTGAGGCTAGACCCAAGTCTATGGCAGCGGGGAGGATTAGAGAGCGAAAACGTAATAGTAATCGCACCCTTAAAATACGGAAGGGTTGATTCTCTCCAATCCCATATTCAGGTTTCCTTAGAGCGCCATAATACAGAGCACAATGGCAACTGCCAACAGCGTCAGGCTCAAGCCAGTACAATTCTTTCGAGTCTCGGGTTAATACTGCTTGAGTTGGCAAAGGCAGAGTCAATTTTGAGACCGGAGTCAGAGGGTTGTATAGTACCATTGAGTGATGAGGAATTCAATTCTGTGGAGCATGAAATGGGGATTTATTACGCAGTGGCAGTGCGTTTTTGTTTATCATATCACCCACCGGATGACAACCTTTATGATGTGGAGGTGCAGAGAAATTTCTACGAACGAGTTGTCCATGGCTTGAGGTTGCAAGAAACTGAAGAAGATGAGGCAATGGCACCCGCATATGAGGCTTTAGCCCTTCAAGGTTGTCTACCTACCTAGGTACCTAGGTAGATATAAGAGTCATACCAGCGTGAAGCACTCTCAGATAATCCTGGAGTTCTCTACATTTCTTTACTGTGTTATTCCTAAATATATTTTGAAGTTGGCCGTCCTTGTCATGAAACCAACCATATAAGGGGGTTAATAACTCTGTTGTTGCGCGAGGAGATCGCAAGTAGCTGCTACGGAAGCTATTGTATACATATAAGAATGACCTCTTTGTTCTAAGGACTCCCTTGCCTCCACATTGGCGATAAGGAGTTCCTCCGATACTTCCCAGGATGTATCCCTTCGTATGGCTTAACTACTGACAGTCCTAATTATTCACAAATAGTTCCTGTGTCCTGATCTCCTAGTCCCTCTACTATGGCAATAGGGAAATAATGCAACGCTTCGCAGAGCCAGACAACTGACAGGCCGATCACTTTTACTCTCAAGCTTAATATATTTTATTTGTGTGTCCGATCCCCCCTAACCCTCCTTGCTATCCGTTTCACACATAATTACATCCGTCCTTCCAGCCTTACTTACCTATCCAACTCCACACTTCAGCAGTTTTCTAGACCAGCAGGTAGTTTCTCGGTCACCCTTACCCCCCATAAACTCCTCATTTTCAAGTGACCCATTTAAAGCGTTGGATGGTGTAATAGATCCCCAACAGTTTTCTCATAGAAAGTATTACCCAAGGCTGAATAGTCTTTCGGCCGAGAGAGCGGATCGCCTTCTTCTACCATGTGAATAAGAAAGTGAACCGAAGGTATTAGACAGATATCTTGCAATCTATTTTCCTTGGTAAGGCCAATGCTTACGCCCGACGTTAATTCGAGGTGCTGGGAAAGGGCCGTACATTTTATAGCTAATAATATGAGCAGATAGTCAAGTCCTGGCCATGAATGCACTAGACGCTCGAGATATTGGTGCTCAAGGAGTTGTAATGCAGCTTTTTCCATAGTTCTAATTGGTAGGCGAAGATGCAGACCGGCATCACCACGATTAATGCGTGTCAACAGTTTTGTAGAAATATCCGAGAATGAAGAGATAACCAAGTCCACTAAATCTCTTTGAACCTGGTTGAAAATAGGTTCTATCAGGCCAAGATAGGCATCTCTCAGATGTACCTTCCAGTTCGGGAGACCTTCAAGTAGAGAACGAGCAGCATAAAGTTTCGCGAGAGGTTGCGTATACCAAAAAGCCGTCGAAAATGAACTAAATTCATCTTTATCTATAGGCACCGCGTCAACCAGCAACGTGACGATGTCTTTTGGCAGATCGTCACCAGCAAGGTTAAGCTTCAGGTCTTCGATCCTTTGTGGCAAGATTTCTTCGATATCGCCCGATGAAGATTCGTCCGAAATATTGGTATTCTTCTCAAGTTTTTCTAGTTCTAGGTGGATGTTTGAAAGGTTGAAAATAGATTTGTCGGTTGATAAAATCAATGCAATACGTGAAGAGGGGGGTATCTCGATCGAGTTGACGCTTTCCCTCGCCTCTTGCCATTGCTCCTTGATATACGTAACGGTTTCATCAATATCAATCATTTTTTCACTCTCGTTACTAAGTGATGTGTTCTTCTTTTGAGATCCTCTATTCGTATTATCTCTCTCTAATAAACGAGAGGAATCGGAAAGACCTAAGCTTCGTGGTCTTTTGACTGCAGGGTTGATATAAGCGTGGCTGGGGTTGATTTTGTGAGTTGGGCTCCTTTCTATGTTCGGTGAAGGCCGAATCGTTGACTTGTCTAGTGCGGTATTAGCTGTAATGTGGACAGTATAATCACAGAAACCACCAAGACACAGACCTGTTCTACTCTTATGATACGGTTCTTCATTATCCCGCTCCGAAATTGCGAGTTGCCTGGAAACCGACTTGCTGCCCTCCACCGCCTCCTTTCGCCAGCCCTTTATCCTCAAAGCCAGCTTCAAAGATTTGGAATATCCCTGGAGATCAGCTATCAGGCCCGCAAGTAGATCAAGGTAGTCCGGCTCGGGAGTTACAGCCACGGCGGATGCCGAAGGAATAATGGATATCTTGTTGCACCGAGGGCAGTCATTGTAGGATTTCTCGTCCTGCTTATCGAATCCACCCGATATTTCCTTGAGGCTACCAGTTACGCTGAGGAGTATTTTATCTACCCCTTGAGAACCAGGGCCCTCGATGTTTACCACTATCGATAAGCGAATAGGTATCAGTTGTCTATCTACCTAGATAGGTAAAGGTAATGGAAGAACCTACTATAAATTAGACGATGCGCAATCGTCCTCATAAGATTGAATACCCCATCCATTACTAAAACAACTGACCCATCTTTATTATCATGAGAAGTGGAACAAGAGTTGAAGTCTTTAGTCCATTTCGAAAAACTACGAGAAATCTTATCTAGTCGACGTCTTGCGAAATTCCAAGTATCCGCCGTGTTAATGTGAATTTCTGCGTCAGTCCTTTGATTACAGTCAGGTTAGGTACTTGAGGGAATTATTTGAAATTGAGCCCCAAATGACTCACGATGTGGTGTCCTGGCTTGCTTTCAAGGAGAGATCTTGTGTGAGCGGACTCTCTGTTTGCTCTACAATACAGGCCAAAAAGGCCAATATGGACTCTTGCAGCGAGAGAATTTCCCGAGATCCTATTGATAGGACTGGTATCGACTGCAACGCAGCATTGTTGGGCTCACTCGGAGTTGGAGGGGGGGTAAGGCTCGAGTGATGCTCGCTCCAAGGCGAAGCAAGGCCCACCGCGGCACTGCCAGTAATCTTAGGTGCTTCCTCGATATCCATTCAGAGAATTAT
Source organism: Hypoxylon trugodes (assembly GCF_022578975.1). NCBI lineage: Eukaryota > Fungi > Ascomycota > Sordariomycetes > Xylariales > Hypoxylaceae > Hypoxylon > Hypoxylon trugodes. The sequence continues at coordinate 3,723,028 of NW_026250018.1, read as the reverse complement.
AAATTCAATAGTTATGCGACATGACCTGTTGGTGATGAACATGTGGACGAGGCGAACTGTGGATGTAGTTAAACATGTCTGCCCAGGCAGATTTATATCATGAATACCTAGGTAGTGAGATAAGTCCCAAGAAATAGGCACAATCGCAACGCTCTTAAAAAGGAGTGTCGGTATAAAATGCATAATCGACCTGATTTACACTGTACAAGTGGCTGGCATATATAGTATGTGCTACAACCTTCCACTACGGGGTCGACAACTAAAAAGTGCAATATTGGATCGGTTTTACGGAAGGCTGGTGATGGTTAGCTGAACTGACACATAGGGTAATGATCAAGCCACAATGACGTGGTTCCATACAATATAAATGTCATTAGGCGGTATGGATGTGTTTGAGATATAACACACGCAGAAGGACGTCAAAAATGGTACCTACTACCTAAGTAAATACTGATGATATAGTTGATGCTGTGTGACCGCCTGACCCATTTTTTGCTTTTGAAACAGGGGCCCGTCTAAAAAATACCCCACCCCCACCAATTGTCAAAGTCTAGTGTGCGATGGTCAGTACTATTTTTGACTTATACATCAACTAAATTGTTAACTAACCGCAGGCCGAAGTTGTTGGCATTATAACTAGTGTCGCGGCTACAATCCAGCAGAGCATCGAGCTTTTCCAGGCGATACGCAGTGCGATAAATAGCCGCAAGAACCTTTACGAGTTTATCAATCAACACTGCTTGGAAGCTAGACGCACGAGCCAACTGATCAAGGCAGTGAGGAAAGAAGCGTCGTTGCAAACACCATCTATTATCTGTGCGCTCCAGGACGTCGACGAAGCTGGAAAAAGGCTTAATTCTCGGCTAAAGGTTGCGAGGGAGAGCCTGAAGAAGTCGAATATCAGACTTATAGGGAACGCTCTATTCCCCAATCCAGACGAAGACAAGAAGTTACAAATCGAGTTGAAAGAGCTAGAACTCTCCAAGAACAATCTTAATAGTTGTATATTGTTATACAACGTCAGTCTATCTCGAAACATCAGCGATAACATAAGGATCCAAACAATATCAATGTCCAAGTTAAACCGTATGGTCAAAGCACTGGGCAGAAAGGCGCACCCACATGAGAAAATGGCTGTCAAAAGCGAAAACATGGGTATGCCATAGTCCCGATAGTTGGTTCCGTATGCTAATATGGCGGGCTTTTAGTTAGAAGTGACCTCGCTGTTGATGAACTAAGTGGAGATTCTATGGATGTCGATATCGATGATCCGGCTGATGGTTCGCCCCATCGCCACCTAAGCCCTACTATAGAGGACGCAGCAGACGCAGATATCTCGACAAAAACCATCAAAGGGGACGCCTATACCATCCCCACAACAGTATCCCCTTCGGATTCCGACTACACTACGAGGCAAGGTCGGCGCACAGATCACACAGCTGGATCTGCTCCATCCACTCCATCCACTCCATCGTTCTCGAGACATTCCGAGAGAAACCATTCATCTACAACTTCATCAACGGCCACCCCTAGGGTTTACGACTCTACACCGACGAGGAACATCAAGGGTAATGATACCACCTCCAGAGGCATGATGTTCAATGGGACGGTGCCAATGAGCAGCCACAGATCCTCCAATGTGGACATCATTGAAAACAAAGCTAGCCACGACGCTACTATGTTCAACGGCGATCTACCGGCGGAAGTTCTTCTTAAACTAGCGCATCTGAGGACCCAGAGATTCCCAAACCCTCAGTAGTCCCAGAAACAATCCGCTCCTCAAAAAATCGGAATCAACGGCTTTAAGGGAACTCCCATCGCAGGGAGATGGGTTGCCGAGCAGTACGAATAGAAGAAACCAGTGTGTTGTTCGATCGGTGCTATAGCGGTACTGAAAAAGCAGGTTTGAGTTTTAATGTAGACTAACCAGGCCCGGCCTAAGGCTTTCGCTCGGATTCTCCATCCCCTACTTAACAGGCGGGCCGATTCATTTCCATTGGTCCCTGGTTAGGGAAATGCTACACTGCGGGGGGAAATAGAGGCAAGAAGTGACGGATTCCCTTCGTCCCATATAACTTAAGCCCTGGTCCCAGTCGTCTACCTCTGGATGGGTACTCCAGATGCTTCAGGCGTTTTGGATGAGAGCTACTTAGCGCCTGGGCGCCACCAACTACCTGAGCATACAGAATGGTTTATAGATTACCTATCCAGGTACTATATTGCTGTGGGTTTTCTATGGTGTTTATTTGGGGCCCTTTCTGGTCTTTTTCGTATGTTGATACAGATCCGCGTACTTCGCTGTCATTCTTTCGGTTGTGAAGGTTATTATATCATATTATCACACGAGGTCATTAAGGAAAAGAAACATTCAATTAGATTATGCTGGCGCGCTTTTGCTACGGATATTAGCTTAGGGGGTAGGCGGGTACGCGAATAGCACGCTAGATTAGGTTGCGGTTCTTCGCCTAACTATACACTAGGTACCTAATACTAGCTAAGTATCATTGATGAATTTCAATAAGTTACATGCTTTACGCAGCAGTCACTTGGCCATACCTAGTGAATCCTGTCTTTCAACCATTTCAAGGGTTGAGTTTTTGAGGACTATCTCTATCAGACCGAGCGTCCGTGAATGAGTCTACCCAATAGACAGCGTGTATAATGGAACCATGGCGTATGGACTCCTCACCCGTGGTTTCTATCTATAGAAATCCACGCAGGGACCGAAAGGTTCCTCTTCATATAAGCTCGTTGGAGGACGCGATAACCGTCTGCTTCGAACCCCGGTAGGTTTAGACGGGCTTTGCATATTTACCCGATGTTTCCCTTGGGGTTCCTCTTTGTAGACTCGTGGAGAATGGTACTCTCTTTTATCAAGACCAATCATTCTTCAAGTATCGTCACTCCTCCTCGGGTCTACACTCCTCAGGCTCCAGCGGCTCCAAAAACGCCGTCGACAACCGCCATCCAAACACGCCCTCCCAAACCTGCGGCTGCGCAAACGGCTCCAACTTCGCATTAACCTTAGCCACGACCGGCACCGCACTATCCGTCAGTGTCGTATTAAACATACGCGTGAAATAATCGCACTGCCGTGTATTCGCAAACACAGGTTGATTCGTCACATTCCACAAAAAGTCCAGTGAAAACGGTACATTATCCCAAGACGGTTTTGCTTCTATCGTCATAAAATTGAATTGCGCGCCGTTGCTACTCCACCCACCAGCGTACGTCGCGCCGTCTTCTGAGGGGAGCACACGGTACGCGTCGCAGGGTGGGTCGAAAGATGCTGGGTGTACTGCTATGCCGTACCCCTGAGACCCCTTGATGGCGCCATCATTCGAGGCGGAAATTAGGAATGTGCTTGCCCAGCGGAAGGATGAGTGGCCGTCGTTGAATATGTCGAGGAAGGGGAATTCGAATGATGCACGCTATTGAGCGAATGTGTGGTTAGTAAAATATGAGGTGGAAGTCGAGGGGTTGGACTTACGGAGAAGTCTGGCATAGAAGCGTTATAAGCTGGCACTTGTATGTCATGGTCGTGCACTATTTGGGCCATCATCGGGTACATCCCTGCTGGAAATGAGGGTAACAATGACCGGTATGCATTCTCGAGGATGCCATATTCCTGGGGAATGAGCTCGCGTGCTATCGCTAATGAAATGGGGACAATTAATGTCGTGGCGTTGAGATTTCCGCTCACAATGTCGGGGTATTGCTGGGCATGTCCGTTTGGGGAGTCCTGAGACACACAAGTTTCCTGTGGTGATGAAAGGACTTGTTGATAAGAATATACTCCACTAATTATCGTTGATATTAGGGTGTAAAATAATAGGGTTGATGGTAATCTTATAATTCCGAATAACGACGAGGTCGATGACGACGCTGGAGTGCGAGTCATGGCGGCAATATGCTCTCAAGTCTGGCCACCTTGCAGGTTGAGACTGACGGAAAGGCGTGTGGGATTATTGTTAATCCCAATGTCTCAGCGTAAGTCCCGCCTGATATTCATCGAATCCGAGTTGGATGCGAGTTAGGACTGATATATCATCAAGAGAGATAGGCCGGGCTATATCGAATACTCCACGCCTTTTTTTTATCGAAGAAACATTTGAAATTTGGGGCAAGCTCTTTAGATATTGCGTGAGTAAATTCAGCCTTCGCTTCTTTGAAGGGTCAAGATCTGAAACCTGATCGACGATCGACCCCGGATGGAATGGTAGAACCCGGTATTAGCGTGCAAAACAAATAAAGCAGCCTATCGCTTCAAATTTCATGTCTAGGAGATCCTTAGATGTCTTTGCCGAGTCCCTGGAAAGAAACACATAGTTATTTATAAAATAGTCTACAAGTTGGTTCATAATCATCGCGTGTGCTTGTTCCCGGCATCATCAGATCGTTGCCAAGAAGAGTCCCCATAAGAAAAGGGTACGCGAACCAACAGCCTCCCCCAAAGCAGTTAATGCGATACGGTCAAGGTTAAAAAAGTAAAGAGACCCTCGGAAGCGGACTTACCATCGTGATTTCACTGACAAAGAAAGCCAACAACGCCCTATTGTCCCTCTTCCGAAGCCACATGGGTGTCGTACATATAACTAAAACCCACCCTTAGTCCCCGAACGAAACTGATCGCCAATCGCCGAGCCGATATCCAATCAAAGGCAGGATGGTTGAAACGGAACGTTATGAATCCGGGGCGGCACCTCACCTGCATCCTGAGCCAAATAGAGTCATTTAATCGAAGATGATTTAAAAAAGAAAAAAATAGGGGGAGAAACATGCAGTAGCGGACCCTCCCGTGGTCTAGGATCCGGTGGATCGGATCTAGTGGGGCACGGATAGAAGACGTTCCGGGACCAAATGGCGTGGATCTCGTGCTTCCCGCTGACATTACACCGCATGCGTCGTCTTACAGGGTTCATCGGTATACTGGCTTTCCGTATACTTAATAAGATCTACCTCGTGCGTTTCCGGTTGCCGTGATTACCTTTCCCGCCGATTTAATTTCTTAAATAAATAACTACTAGGCATCGAGGCATCCAGGTAGGCTCAAGTATATATATCCTAGAAGGGTACAGCGCTTATTCAGTCCTGCAGGTAGCCGTTATTGTAGGAACAAGAAAACCAGCGCCATTGCCATCGGATAGAAGAGTTCCGTATTAATTGCGGCGCGATAGATTCCTTCCCACCAAAATGTCTAATGAAGCCTACCCACTTAGATACACGTAGTCTTCACGCCAACCTACCTAAGCAGGAAAGCCCGTTAATTCTCCTCCACTAACGCTCGCCTTTCCCTTCCACTGTAGTTTACTTGGAACAAGTGGCTGCAGCACCTTGAGCCAGACGGTGTCGTACAAGCTAGGTCCACCATCAGCGGCTTTGCTGTCTGGCTCAAAACTACCATAATTCTTGGAGTCGGTGCAGCAAGGGCTGGCTGAACCCCAGAAGGGGCCTGCCGCCCATGCCGTCCAACCAATGTACTCCTCGTTGTCATCTAGGTATTTGACGAAGTCGGTCAACATGGTGTCGCATCCCGTGTTATTGTTACCGCCAAATTCAGTGATGAATGCTTTCAGATTATGCTCCTATTAAACAATTAGGGAAAATTCAGTAAATGGTAAGCCTAGGATGTTAGGATTTACCTTAAGCCACTTTGTCACATCCGCCAAGTTAGTCGCCGGCGGGCTCGCGCACTCGCTGTGGCTACCACTGTAGTCCACATCAAGATACTCATGAATATCAATTGCCGTGTTATTCAACGGGTCCTTGAATTGGTGAATAATCGCGCTACTAGGGTCCGGTCCTTGGGCCCAAGCATGGCCTCCTGTCCAACTATTGCCGGGTAGGATGATTAAGTTGCTTGCATTGGCAGCGCGGATAGCATCAATAGCAGCCTGGTTATTCTTAAGTACGAGGCTAGTCTCCATATCGTGAGGTTCGTTCATCAATCCGAAGATAACCTTCTCATTATCAGCGAAGCGCTTCGCCAATTCACCCCAGAACTCTCCAAATTGGTCTGTCGTAGCGGCGGTAGTATCGGAGGTGTTCCCGATCACGCTGCCGGAATATGGTTGCGAACTTGGGTCATTGTATCGCATATAGTTGTGCGGATCTAGAATCGCGTATGCGCCTTTGGTAACCGTTACGTAGTCAACCGCCTCCTTGAAATGATCGAAATGCGTCTCGTTGAAGTTCTTGCCGAGACCGGTAGCGACAGGGGTCATTCGCTCAAGCAAGAACGCGATACGGAAGAGATTCAGGTGGTTTTGGTCGACGTGGGTGTCAACGCCCGCCTTGTTGATGAATTGATAATCGACACCGAATGTGCCAGGCAAGCCGGTACCCTTTTTAGCATCTGCACTCCAGACACCAAATTCGCCTCCTGATTCCGCGACACCAGCATAGTAAATAGTTGCTGAGGCTGCGGGTACTAGACCAATTAAGAAGGTTGCGGACTTCATGGTGGGAAGATATCGCGTAATGGCTGCTAAAATCGAACAGTCATTTTCTAGTGCGAACGTACTGCTTCTTATACGCCATATTTAATTCGGTCGATCCCAATAGCATCAGTCCAGTCTTCGCAGCAATTAATCAATTTGTATATCCGGTGGAGATGGATGAAAAGCTGCCGATTCCCGTTTTAAGTACAAATCAACGCGCCAGTCGGCATAATACCACCCCATTGGAGCCTGGGATGTCGGAACGACGCTTCGAATCACGCTTGAAAAAATTAGCATGGGGAGCACGAAATGGAAAGTCTATCCAAGAGATCTAGGAAAGCGTGGGAATTGTATTGTAAGATCTATAGTTGGGTATCATTGGGGTGAGATTGTGAGATCAAATGCGGAGGCTGTTGCTCCGTCTGTGGACTTCGAGTTAGATCCGAGGCCTTTACCGGCGCTGCGATGATTGTCCCCTCTTATGTTTTGTCGCGAAGGCAGTAAAAGTCGGCAACAACGCACCGAAAAGGGCAGAGTCGCAGAGCCTCTGATTCTCGGGTCACTCGCCGAACGTGGCCGAGATCTTCATCGTGGTCGTTCTAGGACCAGATCGCTAGAGTGCGCCACCGACCACACTAACGATCCACATTGCGATTCGGACCTTTAATCCGACTCTTCTTTCTGTTTTCGCGAAATCGTCCAAAGTGACGGGACTTGCGTATTCTTGTAACCATTTTTGCTCGTCACCCAGTCTCTTTTTCAAGCCAGGGTCCTGAGTCACAATTAAAGCCCCCGCTTCAAGATCGTGGGAGTAGCTGCGTTTTGTGTAGTTTGAACTTCCGATGATGCTGATTGACGGGTCTTTTTCGTTAGGAAGAGTTATCCATAACCCTTTTGCGTGATATGTCCATCCGCCTGGTTCATTAACAGTTCCTCTTCTCCATTCCTTAAGAACGACGGCTGAGTCCTGTTTTCGCTCTTTAATTGTACGTAGAAATCTTCGGGCAAGTAGGGTGTATGCATCTGGCAAAAGCCCTGAGACTCCTTTTGACTTGTAAAATCCATTCGCATACGGTGATGCAGTTATCACAACATTATCTTGCGACGCTGTTGACAACAGCAGATTTGTTAACGATGGCGCGGGGTTAAAGTACCCCGCTGTGAAAGTCCACGATGAACCAGTGTATTCAGGGGCGGCCAGTGTTTTTAAAATGTGTGTCATGACTGGCAATTCGGTGGATGTATCTGGTTTCATCAATTGAGAAAGTTGGCCAAGCATATAAACTGTGGTATCCCCTGAGGGAAGAGAACCCTTTTCTGATTTCTCCTTCGGCGCTATCAGATTATGGATGAAAGGCGTTGCTTTTGAGATAAATTCTGTTGAACGTTCTAATGGATTGGGAGCAGTATTAGTCGACGGCCAATGTAGTCTGAACCCCGATGGCTCATCTTTTGCTGGTTGTACCAAGAAGCTGAGCGACATAACACCTTGGTAAAGATCCCAGAAATAGTTTGTTACTTCGCTCGAGGAAAATAAGTGATATCGATCTTGCCGATTTGTGAAATAATCGTTAGAAAGATTCGCGCTACTTGAGGTAAGCAAAGCGTTTTCTTAACCCAAGTGCAGTGATTCTTACCCAGAAAGAATTATCTCGTCATCGACTCCATATAGTTTCATATGTTGCAATCCCCATCCTTCGTTAATGCGTTTAGGTATATGCTTCTTCCTCAAGCCAGTTAGATTCGGAGTATGGTACATTCGAATTTCAACACGATCCGATCCGAATTCCGTAACTAGAGGGGCTAAGAGCGATGCGCAAGATGGTTCAGGGGCTTCTCGAGTTCCACGGAGGGCATCGGTGAGAATGCTTAGCTTGAGCTCGGGATTTGCGCGGAGAGCATCTTCAATTGTCGCAATCTCGATCCTAGTCAGCATTTGTGGTTTCGCATTTCGGATCGGCTTCGCATCATACCAACTCTTTCTCCGACTTCCCGATATACAGGGTAGATAGAAATATTCGTTCCTTAGCAGTGCGTATCCTGGCCTGATAACGTTAATTGAAAATGTTCGCCTCGATTGACAATTACACATCACGGACCTTCAATGTCTCGTAGAAATCTATAGGACTTTGAATAATATGTATTTGAGATCCGCTAATCTTGAATGATGGTGCGATCTTATCCAACTCGTTCACGAATGGCGCCAACATTCCGGCAGAGCTCGTAGGGTTAACTGTCGGCATAGGACCAGAAGGCATCGAATATCGACGACAACTTTGCGGGCTAAATCGGCTCGTCGGACGAGCCAAAGTCGGTCGAAGCCGTAGGCAGCATCGAGTCGCACCTCTAACTATCATGGTGGTTATAAGTAATTAATACAAATTCATGACAAGAATTAATTGTTTGTTAACAATTATATTTAAAGGTAAAATGCGCCGTGAATTTCCAAGCTCTTGAAGCTTCAAGCATTAGCTCCAAATTATCTCCAATTGATGCACCCATTTTCTTATCGATATGAAGCCGTCTGCAAAATGACGTGTATTAAGGTTCAGGGTACTCAGGTACTTCCATCCTTGCTTTCACATTCCACCGATAAATAGCCGTGTGACTAAGCCGGATCGTTCCGCCCAATGGAATTGAATGCGATGACCTTGAATCTTCCCGCCTTCATCTTCGCAATTGAAGCAACACCAAATACGGCGGAAGTCCGATTGAACTTCGCTCACCATGTCGACCATAACAAGAACCCTCTCCAATTTGTGGCGAGTGGGTTTCAAGGTCCGTTTTAAACTTTTCAAGCTTCTAAATCAACGCTAACCCGCATCGCAATAGGATTACTTCCACCAATTGAACGTATGTCGAACTCCCAACCGATGAGCTATTGATCCGAAACTAACGACGACTCCCTTTGATACAGTACATTGGTACGAACCTCTAGCGAATCCGATATTCCCGAAATAGTATTAATGCATTATAGGCGACACCAAGGCTGGTACTCTAATCGGTGTTGATCGATTTGGCAACAAGTACTTTGAGAACAACGAAGAATTGCCTCGTACGTTACACCAGGTCTCGATATGTCCGACCGAGCTAGGAACTAACAAGTCCCAGTCCGAACACGATGGGTGGACTATAAAGTGCACGACTTCGACGCGTACATATACTTGGAAGACTGATTCGTGGACTTATTCGCTAATACCGTAATTCAGATCCCAGATTGAGCCTGGCTGGCACGCCTGGATCTCCTACGCCGTTGATAAGGCCCCGACACAAGATTCCGCACTCGCATATAAACGACGAGCATGGGAAGATACCGATGCTAAGACTATTCCCAACTATACCCTATCTAGAGGCGCATACAAACCCTATAGCACGTGCGTACTTCGGACTCCGTGTTCGATCGTCTGCTAACGTAGGTTGTATAGGGTGAAATCGAAGATTACGATGTGGGAGCCGACCGCCGTTGAGAGGAAGTAAAGAAAAGAGGTTGTGTACATATCCATTACAGTGATCAAAAAGATCTAGGGCCGAATCAATAGACATCATATTCGCATTACTATTTTTAAGCTCTTAGCTTGCCGCATTTCGAACTATCGACCGATTATAATATTCACGGCACTAGCAACCGAAAACGGCCCCCAATTGCAGCTAAGCACAGCGGATTGCCGTAGGTCATTCCAATAAGGGCTTGTCGAGAGGGCTATACGTAGGACAGAAACGATGGCGATAAAAGCGAGCAGCCCTTTCCTCGGGGTTCCGAAGGAGTCTAACATCTCCGAATGCCTCGTTTAACGGGATAAAAACGCACATATCCGCATTTCTGCGAATTATATCAACACTAAAATAATATCCAGAGCCATACGGTTATTTCGTGTATTAATTGTCTTATTCGTTCTGCTTTATTTGTTTCGCTTTTTGCGTGTTTGCTACTCCTTAAACGCAGCCATGAAAGCCGCTCGGGCTTCTGGCGCAACATTGCGGTAAGGCTCCAGCTTGCCACTCAGGAGCAAGTCTTCAAGGCTAGCATTCTTGTAACCTTCGACCTCCCAGATATCCTCGCCAACACCCTTGACCAGAGTTCCGTTACCCCAAGCCTTGCGACAGTACCACGACAGAGATAGGCGGCTACCAGTCTGGATACAATGGTCAATCTCTTGATCGGTCTTCTCCAGGCTGTGTCTAAAGATCTGCGGCTCTTTGCCGTGCTTCTTCTTTAGGACCTCGGCAATTTCGCGGCCGGTCGCTTTGATCTCGGAAATACCAATAGCGCGACCAGCTAGTTGAGCCGGAGGCGTTCTTGCAAAGATCGAGGCGTAGGCTGCCGCGACATAGTTCCGGGTGCTGCACTCTTATCAGTTCATCGGTCCAGTGGGTCCCAATTGAATATTACTCACCATATGTTTAGCTCCTGGTTCTCACTGTCGCCGGTGAAAATGATTCGGTTCCCGGGATAATCAATTCCCATGATTCTTTAGCCCCCAAACAATTAGCCCTTCATTTCTGTACTGTGAAATTCATGAAAAACTCACCCGATCGAAAACGTCGACTCGGCCAAAGAACCGACAAGAACAACAGTAGTCGGTATACCAGCATCCTTGGCTGCCTTTTCGACTTCGTACTTGGCCTTGCTCACAGGGACTCGCAAATCATATTCATCGGACACCCGGAGACCAAGGTCCGAAGGAACGAACAACTTGACATTGGTCTTCGGAATTGCCTTGACGAAAGCATGTTGCTTCTGTACTCCATCATGGCCAACCAGCGAGCTATCCAATGGTTAACTTGGAATAATTGACACGGGAATACGGGGTCTTACGCAACAATGTCAACGTCTTGTAAGGCATTGACTAGTTGTGACTGGTTCTCTAGGTCTACTTCGGTTGTGGCCACGCTCGACGGTAAATTCGATACGTCGGACCCGGGTCTGTATAGCACTTTGACGGGTGCACCGCTAGATATGAGGGCTTTGACGATGGCGGAACTGGCCCAGCCACGGTGGGCGTATACTGCGATGCGGTTGAAGGACATGATGCGTGGATATGCAAGTCTGCCTCAGTATACAAGTATGTATGTGTATGGTGTTTATATGAGATATATGAAAGTATATAATGGAGGCAAGGCTGTAAGACGTCGATATCGAGCCAAGAACTTCTGTTAGATGTCAAGACAAGGCTGAGTATTTATCCCTTACGCGGCTGAGCAATGGGCATAAAAGCCGCAGTCAGCATCTTAGTAATTACAGTAGCAATATCGCAAATCACACAACCAATAACGGCACCGCTCCCAAGCGAAACCCCGATGAGCCACTCAACGACCAAAGACGCAATGCAAGACGATATCAAAGACATCGGAATTAACGGCGACTTGTAAGGCCGAAAACGAGAAATACCCCACGTTAAATGCAGTGCTTTGACCTTTGAGTCAGACCGATGAATATTGAGCCGGCGCTGATCCTTCGGCCTACCTAAAGCAGCTGAAAACAAGTTTCAAGGTCAACGTGTCCTCTGTGCTGTGTAATCAGCTTGGTCAAATCATGCTCAATATTGATCCCCTATTTACTACACTACATGGCGATCACACTCTATTATCATACGTTTGCCGCCCAACATAATGTGATATAATACCATAAAACTCAAATACCTTTTTTATTCGGTCATTTCATTGACCCGATATTGTACATGAATCATTTCATTTACGCGATGGGCGCGTAAAAACTGAACTTTCGCTCCGGATCGTATTTATTCTTCAATGCGAGCAGACGGTCCTGCCGCCATTGCTCGTGACCATACCAGTTTTCCTTCTTTTCCGATCCGGCGGCATAATTCACGTATGTATGCATCTTGTCTCGACCAGTACCTTCGTGGATTATGCGACGGAGATTCTCACCAAGTTCATGGGCTTTCTTATCTAGCTCCGGACCATCTGGAGCAAATGTGATCAACGGGGAGATGAGCAGATTTTCATCTCGTAGAGCGAATGCGCTTGAATCGCCGGGGAAAGCTTTGACGCCTTGTAGCGCGTATCCTTCGAAGAGGAACAGCGAGTTATTGAGCGCCGGTGTCTCCTGAGTAGCGGATGCGAATAGGTCGTACACCTTTCGTTGCGCTTCGACATTGTACGTCGCGAGGTCAATCGGGAAACGAAGGTTGACTAGATTGGCTTTCTTGCAGGGCGGCGAGTCGTTGCCGTTCCCCGTCCACGCGGGTAGGTCGGTGAAGCTCAATTCAACAGCTTCGGTAGAAACGGGGCCAAGGTCGTGGAATGGTTTTGTAAATTCCTTGTCGACAACTTTCTTGCCTTCTTGGAGGACATAGAACATAACTAGAGGCTATGAAAATTGTTAGCTAATTGCGAAATCGTGCAGAGCTCGCCTTTTGGGACCGACTCACCTTCGTCGCATCAATTGCCGGAAAGTTGAAAAAGAATGAATAGTTCAAGACGTCGACCGGTTGAGTGCCATTCTTGAGCAAATGCTCATTAATCCTCGCATAAAGCTCTTCGACTTTGTCGCCGGTATAGATAAAATTCTCCGAGGCCCAATCGCGATGCTGGATATCGAAAATATTGATTGTAGCAGAAGTCACAATGCCGAAATTATGACCAGCTCCTCGCATAGCCCACCACAGCTCAGATTCTTTATCAATGGTTTGGACACTCCCATCAGCTAGGACGACAGTCATCGAAACGAATTGATCCGACACGAGCCCATGACGCCCCTGGAGAGGACCATGTCCGCCTCCCAATCCGGGACCGAGAACACTGACGCATTCACAGAATCCAGTTGCTATGTCTCTCATTAGATATCGTCGACGTATAGTGTGCGGGTTAGACTAACCCGCCTGCTTCCCAGCCGCCCAGAGTGTGTCAATGATACTCTTGACCAATACCCCTCCGCCAATCTTTGCTGTAGTCCCGTCGTCCGCGATTTCGATAGTGTCCAATTGATTCAACCATATTTCAATGCCATTCTTCATTTTTCCTAGTGTCGCAATAGACCCATGACCACCACTACGTGCGAGGAATGGTAGTTTCTGCGTGTTCGCATATTTCACCTTGTCATGTTATTAGCCTACTATATACCATCTGTATTTTTCTGCCGGGGACTTACGGTCTCTACCACATCGTTCTCACTGCTCGGGACCACAACGAGCTTCACGTCTGGGAGACCCAATAACGACCAGCGTGTTGTTATCTTGGCAAAGTCATCCGACTCGGGAGTATATACGTGGGCAGTTTCGGAAAGCCTCTCTGCAAGTTCCTTCGCGTAGTCCCTTCGAGGGCAGATACCCCCGAGAAAACTAGCGACCGAAGGCTCCTTACAGGCAGATGAAATAGCCCATGCTGCCACGGCCGTTAAAACTTCCATCTTCGACTTTGCCTTGGCTAGACGGAAAGAAGAAAAAGTAAAAAGAAATTGAAATTGAAGAGGAGACGGGAACAAAAGGCCATAACATCATTCCCGGGGTTCCGGGTGGGAAGAAGCTTTTTTAAGATCTAAAATACGTGCCGCAATGCACGGGGATCAACGACAGCGGTGAGATGGGTACACGCAGACGTCTCAAGCTGGCAACCAACAAAGATCTTCGAATTTGGAGATCCGATTAGCGCTTATTGGAACACGCCGTATATGCATTGATTTACTAAAAACGCGATCTTAATGCTAAGCTGTCATCATACTATTCTATTCAGCTATGAATAATAGTTAAATACTGACGAATCATTAAGCCTACACTCATCGTAGGGCTGCATAGTAGATACACCTACCTGGTAGTCCTAAACCATTCCCAGGAGGTATATTCTCCACATATGAGACCAGGGTCTTAGAACAGTCTTTCACCCCTCATACAAAAGCACCCACACGTTCATCCCGCACGTCATATGTATGGTCCGTAACTCTCTCGGCGATAACGCTTGACTCTGGTCGGGCCAGACAGTCGTCTTTCAATTCTTTATATGAAACGTCGACTGTCTTTTCGATATGCACGCCATCCCTTCGGAAATCTGAGGAGTGTCGGGAGGATCGGGAGCTGAATATACTCTTGGCGGAACTGACGACTGGTTCGAAGACAAATTTTCTAACGAGGTATTGGATAGTTGGTAGACAAGCTGCGAATACACCGACGCCGCATTCTACCATACCCCAATATAAGCATGCTGACACTCCAACTGTGAGGCAGGTTAGCCGACTTTTTTTAGACTTGATACAGTCTGGATCACTCACGAATGTTATCGTCGGTAATGTTGAGACCTCCCATGAAACTTCCAGCCATTAGAACAAATCGCACTAGGGAGGAAACGAGTATCCTATTAAATATTAGATTCGTTAAAACTTATCTCAGGAGTGACACATACCCTCCTCCGAGAAGGAACATAGCGCAGACACCAATCTTCTTGGTAGTATTCAAGTTCAATCGAAGAACCTACTCCGGCTTAGCAACGGCATACATCAACAAGACAAGGTCAGCCTACCAATGGAATAGGGATAATGATGATGACGAGGTCAGTGATAAAATCGGTGATACAGAGGGTAATAATCATGTTGATAGTGTTAGTGCATCGCCTCTTCAATTCCGCTTCTGAGTTCCATATCGCCCAGAATTGGGTGCCGCATTGGAAAAGCACGGCGAAGAAAAATGCTATCGTCCAGAGTACGACGAATACAATAGACCCCTTGAGTAGTATGTCTACTGTGTCGCGTTTCTGGACTGAAAAGACTCGTCTGTAGAAGCAGAGGAAGCTAGTCTTTATGCAACATAAAGCTATAGGAAGCATGAGAAAGAAAGCCCATTCGATCTATTATTGTCATTAGTTTGAGGGGGAACCATAAACGAAGTACTATTTCTACATACTTGCGATTTCAGAGTTATCTGCGGCGTGACCAGTTCGTCGACGCTTCCCGTATAACCTGGTGGTATATCGGTCCGATATCCGATACTTCTTTTCGACACTCCATAAATCTGAGAGATAGCGACTCCGACCGTCAATAGCTAGGAGTTTTCAATGTTAACATGGATACTATACGTTGAGGCAGTGTGGTATATCACCATACCGCAGCAGGCACCATCAACCAATCGTCCGCTTTAGGTGGTTGTCTTTGAATCTTCCGTGTCCAGAATCTTAGAGCGACAACGATAATGTCAAGTAACGATAAAGCTACCGCCGCGGCGATGATATTGTCCGGCTGCATGTAGTAATATGGTTTCATGGGTGCCATTTTCGAAGATGCTGGCAAGCTTAAATTCGCGATCAGATATACACGAAAGATATGGGAATATTATAGAGCCAAGCCAGCAAAAACATAGTATGGCCCAAGGACAATAAATGAAGGGAAAAACAAACATCGCAGCCTCGTTTCCTTACACCTGGAGTAGCGGAAGAGATCTACACTCAGTCAGTGATTCCATAAGATGACTGCATGTACCATCGCTCTATTCTAGAGCGCGGCAGGATCTCGCGTACCGAAAAGGGGAAGGCACTAAGGACTTCACCTTACGATGATAGGTGTGACACAATGATCCTGGCCAATGATATGCTCGGTAACTTTCGCGATGGGTTCGGCCGTCTGTGCATGCGTCTTCTAACTTGAAAGGGAGAATGTCTTCAATTGAGACAAATTCTTCAGCCTTTTGGGGGCTTAAAGATGAATCGCATCGTCTCTCATGTGAATGCTGATCAAGGTATTGATGCTAGACCGAATAACTCCCTGAAGAAGTTATCAGGAGATGGCCACCAATTTGACTGCCGAATACGACCCTTCTTTTCCTTCGAAGGGTGGTGAAGGACCTCTCATTTTTGAACTACCACAAATCTTGCATCGGAGTTTGTAATGCTCCACGACATAGTTCTCCACGATGTGGCGTCCATCCTTTGAAAGAGCTGCGACTGTACGCTGGAGATCTTTTCCTTCCTTGGATTATCATGAAGAAGGCTCTGGCGAAGGATCTGGATGTCGTACTCCAATTTTAACCCTTGTATTACCTAAATAAATATGTGCACATTTGAGCCTTAAGGGAGGGATCTTTTGGGCGTACCTATCACTGAGCTGTTCAATTGTCTGTCGTGTAACATAAAAAGCGACTTGCCATTGGCTCGATCAATTGTCTTACTGATCCTGCCGCGAAGTTTTGCTATCCTTGGCAAGGGTGCCGTACTCCCGCTTAATTATGTCTTCAGGCTTCCCAAGTGAATGGGCATTTCGCCTGCCGAATTTTCAGTGTGCTTAGACTTCACACCTCAAGATGCATTTTCAAATCTCGAACCTCTATTTGATCTCCCGGGGCTATTCCAGGACACCTTTTGATTGTTAGCTAAAACTCAAGTAAGCAGCCACGAATCAAAAGACACAAAAGACCCAATCCTATCGGTCTGGCCTCGGAGGTACGTTGGCATCTCCGATCCCCAGCTATTTGCGGGTCTCAAAATGCAGCTTCGGGTCCTTCCGTCTACCCCAAGGTTACCATTTAAGTTGTCGTGAACTTATCAGATGTTCTAGCAATAAGATATCTATATATCATCATTCATTGATATGTGTGCCTTGTATCGTATCTTAATCTTGGAAACATGAAACAACTTAAAGTCACAGGGGTTAGAAAACTCATGATCATTTGGGTTGTCTAACAGAGATGCCCCGAGTTGGTGTGCTAATTGGTTAGTTCACATTTCGCCCACCATACGATTCGATAATCAATCTTTTCGCACCGCAGAATTAACTTTCTTGCTGGTGACGGATTATGCGACCGGTCATCTCGATGACATAGTGTACCTGGAGAAGGGCGACATATGTGTGGCTGAAATACTCGATGATTCCCTGTTTCGTCTTTGTATAGCGATACTAGCCAATCAGCGCCCATATTAAGCCACCAAATGACGTAGATGGATAGTAGCCACAATAGCTTTAACAAGGCCTTCTGACTCTAAACTGGGTTTACTTACGTAGTCATACGTGTGAATATTATATGTGCTTATAACTTAAGTACGCTGTTGTACCATCTTGAGTGTTGGATTAACTTCCTGATTCCAATTGTCGCGATCCCTTCTTACCTGCGGTTCCCAGCCTACCTATTAGCCCCCACTACAAACCAGGATAGAAACACAAAGACAAAATGGAGTGGGCGAAGCAAAAATACAACGAACAATACGAGATCTGGATGCCCTGGATCGAGGACAATTTCCTTAAATACTTTACGAAGGATAACAAAGCAAGCTATACCACTAAGGGTTCGTTCCCTATTATCCCTTGAGAGTGTTCTGTGATACTCAAGTATCCCTGTGATCGTAGCTAACACCGTATCGTAACAGAACAACTCGATAAATCCAAGGTAACCGGAGTCGAACAAGTCGACACACTACAAGATGGTGTCCACGGTGTAGCTGCCGGACAAGTTGGGCAAGGTGGCCTGCTACAACCCGTTGGCGACCTCCTCTCCAAAGAAGGGCTTAACCGAGCCGAACGTCGTGGGAAAGACGAGCAGGGCGGATACTTACCATCTGCTGTCTCCGGAATCCCGGGCTTGACGAAGTAAAACGAGTTGACTATGGAGACATGTTGCGGATGAATGAAGATATGATGATACCAAAAGGAAATAAGGGATGTGATGATACACAGGGCAAGGTAACGGCGTTCGATTTGATCACGGGGAATGAGAAAAGCGGACACGCAATTTTTAAGTAGGGCATTATAATAATAATCCTTCGTTTCTTGTCGTCGCGCTGCATCATGAAGTCAGGAAAAATAATATTCACTACCAACCCTTCAGTCACTTAGCAAAGAGTCTTCTTGGCATTCCCTTGCAGCGTCCAATTCGTATTGTCACCACACGGCGACTCGCGCACCGAGTTATTATCCACCGTCAACGTAATCCAAATATCCTTATTATTCGGAAACTCATCGCGCGCTGCAAGCCTTACTTCCCCGCCACCGTCAACCTTTCCTCCACGGATTGACACATTGTAGCAATTCTCAATCAGAATCGCATTGTTGCCGTTACTCGCCAAGTCTACCTCCTTAATCACCGCAGCTCCAGACTGCGACACGCAGAAGATACCGCGTCCACCACCGCGAGACTTGACTTTGTCGATATACACGTTCGTATTATAGTTACTGTTCGAGTTCTGCCCATTGTTGTTCGCCATTCGGAATGTCGCGTACCCTGTGCCCTTGGCCACATTGTCGCCATCGACGAGCCCTACCCATGCGTTCGTCGTCTTCTGCAGAAGCAAACCGCATTCGCCTACGTCCTTCGCGATCACCTGGGTAATGTTAAGCCCATCAATATTCCACGTCTCAACAGCGTGACTGCCAGCACCCGTGACCTTGACGGTATCTATCTTAACATTTGAATTGGCTGCCGCATCGCGATCAAAACGGATGCCCAATCCACCACTAAGATTCATCGTGATCTGGCCTAGGACTAGGTTCTTCGTGCCGTAAAATCGCAACCCGAAGTACGGGTTCCCGGTCATAGTCAGGTACGGAATCTTCACATCGGATGTACCTAGAGATTCGATGGCGCCGTGTCCGGCTCGATTCCCCGTATCAATAGTACCACAGCCCTCGAAAGTCTTGCCGCTGCTGATGGTGATGGTGTTAGCACCGATGGAACCCGACGCCATAACGGCAACGCGCTGGCCACTGCTGATTGAATCGAGCGCGGCCTGGATCGCGGCGCGGTAGTCGGATCCGGAGTATACCGATGTCGAGCCCTTGTTGGCCTTAAATGAACTTCCCGAGCCGGTCACCGTGGCATCCGGGGTGCCCGAGCCGCACTGGGCGTGGACGGCTGAGACGAGGGCAAGCACTGCCGTGAGGATGCTGAACCGAGCCATAGTTGCTCTTTACTCGCATTAGTCGATATAGGTGATGACCACCTGTTTTCCTGTTTTGATGACTAGCAATACATGCTATTTATACTATTTCCGATGAGCTAGGCATCGTATAGACAGCCCCGCGAGCTATATGCCCATCAGGGGCACTTCAATTAGAAGACTTGGCATAATTGCGTCGGAATAATTGCTTCCAAGACGTCTAGTCGATGCCAATGTATATAATTCATTTATTGCACCAATCGACCGTGATTTTTGCGATGCTACGACGGGGTTGAATTGAATATGTGCGGTATGGGCTCTCTTGGCAGCGAAGAGGGGCTTTTGCCTCCGGAAACCGTTTTTGGATATAATACAACGTCGAGTTAATTCTAACTTTTAAAATCAAGAATGATGCCCACCGCTGTCTATTCGGCAGGAGTAACGCTATTTATCGAGACTTGGCGCTCATGGACGTATTCATGGGGAAAGATTCTAGATCTTTCGTAGGAGAAGCTACCTCTACCCCGAGTCTAGGGACATAGGCGTGTAGCTCGGTGATAAGGAATAGTCGGTCCCGAAATGGAGATGTAGCGCAAGCCACAAACTGTGTCGATCAAATACGTAAAAATAACCGTAACAATACATGATATGAAAGTGTTTACTTGATCCAGGAACTGGGAAGACCCTTGTAGCAGTCATGTAGATCGTTTGTATTGATTGTTGGCATAGCGGATGATCATCCCCTACCTCTCAACTTACTCGCGCAGCTCGGGATAATGTCACACACCCAGTCGAAAGAAATATTCCAAGAAAATATATAATCGTTCAGCAAAAGTTTCATCCCGTAAATGCCATATAACATGTCGTAAAATGTGCGCGCGGTAAATGTCAAAAACGACTCAAACAATCAAGATAACTCGAAAAGAATATCCATCGATCTAATCTCTAAATGCTCTTAAATGCTCTTAGATGCTCTGGGTTGTCTAAAATAAATGCTGCGAGGCGCTTCTATTCTAGGTTCGGGATTCGACAGCTGATTTGATTGCTATTTTTACGAGTCAGTTCTGCTTTCAAATTGAAAATGAGGAGGTTGGGTGGCTTACCATCACAAGTTACTTTGGCGTCACCGAACAACATCTTCGTTCCGGGCATGTAGAACATCGGGTTTGGAACATCGGCTACGAAAATAATCAGTAAAGGGGTTATTTCAGGACTCTCTGTATTTGAACCTACCATAACCACTGGCCATACCACGCTTCATGACAATGACCTGCTTACTCTTCCAAGCGTGAAGGACAGGCATACCCGCGATAGGACTTCCGGGCTCGAGCGCAATCGGGTTGACCGTATCGTTAGCACCAATAACGAGCGTGACATCAGTGTCACCAAAATCATCATTGATCTCGTCCATTTCAAGCACGATATCGTATGGCACGCTCGCTTCCGCTAACAACACGTTACACTGCCCTGGCATGCGACCGGCGACGGGATGGATAGCGAAGCGAACATTGATTCCTTTAGCCCGCAACATGCTCGTTATTTCGCTAATCGCATACTGCGCTTTTGCGACCGCCATACCATAACCGACCACAATGATAACGTTCTCCGCATTGATGAGCGAGTCAGCCGTGTCTTCGACATTCGTCTGTGTTACCGATCCCTCGATCTTATAGTCTGTCGTCGCTGGTGCAGATATGCCGCCGAAGAGCACATTGGTGAGGCTGCGATTCATCGCAACGCACATTATATACGAGAGAATTGAACCGGAGACGCCAATTAGGGCACCAACTGTGGTTAGTAACGGATTTTCCAACATGAAGCCCTCGGCCACTAGCGCAAAACCACTATACGCGTTGAGAACGGTGATTACGACTGGCATATCCGCGCCACCGATCGCAGCTGTTGTAGTGTATCCTTTGGCGAATGACAGGATCGTGTTTGCGCCCAGGGCGGCAGCGGCGATCATAGGTGATCCCGGTGCCATCGTAACGAAAGCGCCCATAGTACCAATGTTAGCGGCAAGCATACTAGAGTTAATCAAGTGTCGGCCAGGGAGAACCAGTGGCCTCGAAGACATTTTTCCAGCCAGCTTCATGAATGCGACGATCGATCCGGTGAATGTTATACCACCAATCAACACTCCAAGATAAGCCGTGACGAGGTGTAGCGTTGAGATATGGTCGAGGCCACCCATGACACTTCCGATACTGGTCAATACTGCAGCAAGACCAACGACGGAATGCAGTGCTGCGACTGTCTGGGGAAGATCTGTGGGAGTGATACGCTTCCCGATGAGAAAACCGAGGATGCTTCCAACTGCGGCGAGAGTACCAAATTGAGTCAAGACTTCCGGGCTAAATCCAACGGCCAGCAATGAAGCAAGAACACCAGAGCCCACACCCAGGATTCCGAGCAAGTTACCCATTCGAGCCGTGGCCTGAGACGCCAGTCCTGAAAGGGAGCTGATGCACAAGATTGAGCTAACCATGTAGCCAGCTTGTACAAGTCCAGCTGCGCCAGTTGATGCGGCTGCGAGATAACCACCCGCGAAAAGGACACCAGGAACTGCGTACAGCCATGGGTATTCTGGCGGATCAGTTGGTCGCTTGAACATATCTAACATCCTCTTCGTGATCACGAAACCTCCGGATACGTTTACAAACGCCAAAAGCACGGACGCTGCACCAAGAGCCTGCGGGATGGTCTCAGGAACATAACCACCACCCAAGATAAAGAAACCACCAATGCCGACCATTCCTACAATCCGTTAGCTACTAAAGGCGATATATATAGGCTTTTAAGCTACTCACCAGATATAGCATTAGTGACACTCATCAAAGGCGAGTGAAGAGCTGGAGTTACACCCCATACGACGCGGTATCCGATTAACGAAGCCAATCCAAAAGTAAAAGCGTTACTCATGAAGACGGGACCAGTAAGCTTTCCAAGGGCCAAAGCAGTGCCCATACCAGCCGTTACACCAGCTACTTCTCGGGATTTCTTCTGGAAGGGTGTTAATGCAACAACTTCTTCTTCGGGCTTGGCAGCTGCTTTGGGTGCTGGAGCAGGTGGTGGAGCCGGTCGTGGTGCAGGAGGCAGAATTTCTCCGTTGTGAGTTACGATAGCCCCTCTAACGACCTCATCGCTCAGGTCAATGCCAAATGACTTCTCTTGTGGCGTCATTGACAAGAGGAATTTGACGATATTGTTAGAGTACAGAGTTGACGATTGCGTGGGTAGCCTGGAGGGTAAGTCCGTGTAACCTGTCGTGGCATGAGTATTTCAACTTCGCAACCCCGAAAAATGAGTCTTACCGATGATTTTCACATCATTATACGTAACAAGCTTGCCAGCTTCGGTTACCTCGCAATTGCCACCTGCTTCAGCAGCCAGATCTACGACAACGGAACCAGGTTTCATAACATTAACCATATCCTTAGTGATCAGCTTAGGTGCGCGTTTTCCGGGAATGAGAGCTGTCGTGATGATGATATCAACGTCCTTAGCTTGCTCGGTGAACAGTTTCATTTCAGCAGCAATGAATTCGGGCGACATTTCCTTAGCGTACCCTCCAGCACCGGAGCCATCTTCTTCGATTTCAACCTCAATGAATTCAGCGCCAAGAGATTGGACCTGCTCTCGTGCTGCGGATCGAGTGTCAAAACCACGAACGATGGCACCCATTCTGCGAGCTGTCGCAATTGCACTTAAACCAGCAACACCGGCGCCAATAACGAGAACCTTGCAAGGCGGGATCTTGCCAGCTGCCGTAACTTGACCGGTTAAGAAGCGACCGAAATTGTTGGACGCTTCCAATACAGCCTTATAACCAGCAATGTTCGCCATTGAACTAAGAGCATCAAATACCTGCGCCCGCGAAATACGAGGGATCATATCCATTGCAAATGCAGTAACCTTACGAGCAGCCAAGCGCTCAACAAGATCCTTGTTCTGCGCTGGCTGAAGCATCGAAATAATCGTAGCGCCTTGCTTTAGGCGATCAATTTCATTGACACTTGGTCCTCGAACTTTCAGTAAGATATCGGCTTGGCTCCAGACCTTGTCCGCATCGACTAAGGTCGCGCCAGCTTTCTCATAAGCCTCATCCAAAAAGTCGGCCTGCACACCAGCGCCGCGCTCAACGAGAACATTGCGGAAGCCCTTCTTCTTCAGAAGCGCTACGTTCTGAGGTGAGATTGCGACTCGTCGCTCATTAGTAAATATCTCGCGCGGTACACCTACAGTAAGATCCGAGTAAGGCGTAGATAGCGGCTCGACCACAGTTGAATATGCCGTAACAGGAATTGTTCGATTCGCGACATTCCTAACGCTATCAAACGACCGTTTTGGCAAAGCAGGTAAAACGGTAGGTTTCTTCGCATGTGTACTGTTCCACTGTCGCCGGCAGCCTACAGCGACCCCGCCGGATGACGCCGTCCAGTCTATGCGTGGCGTTTTCTTAGTATATATATTATCTCGGAAAGCGAGATTAAATCGAGACGCCACGACGACGCCTCTTTTCTCAATATTATGCGGTAGTAATTTACGAACCTAAGACATGCGACGCAGCGCGACGAGAAAGGCCTTCGGTCGCATGGTGAGCGACCACCGCCGGTCGAAGCAAAGACCACGACGAAATCATATTGGCGAAACACAAATGCTGTCAGCCATGCAGAGACAGCTCAATATCTCATTCGTCATTCGCAAACCCTCCCTTTAGACGCCTGGAATAATCTTTCACATCACGGCAAGAAAAGAGAACGATGAAAATGTTGTAGGAAATCAAGACAAACAACAGAGGAAAACACAATGTTGAGAGAAATTGAGAGTTTAGGTCAGGAGCCCAAACACGGATAAGAGCGGCAGCTTGGAGGGGCAGAGCAACAGATAGAAAAATGCCCGATCAAACGTTAGGCAGAGCACAGGCGGATAGGTATGGATGATAGACGTCCCGAGTCCCCCTTTTTTCAAACTCCACTCGGCCTATCTACATACTTAGATCTCCCCCGCTTCCAAACCAGGGAGCGAGTAACCGGCTTCTAACTAGCTACCCGCAATCATTGTTTTGGCAGACCTAGATCACCTGGACACTTTGGCACGACCAACCGTACCAATCAGACTGCCGTGATTCTATCCAATCTGTGGCCGGTGAATTCGGTATAGCCGACCAAACGGGAAAACGATTCGTCTAAAATTTTTCGCATTCGTACCACTCGTACATTCTTCAAGGCGCGCTGCTTGTTTTTTGATTCTGCCTAAGTCGTCGAGGATGTGTAGGACAAAGGTGACGCAACATATTTGTTTGTGAGAGGGTTGCCCGCGCTTCCCATGCGCCCCCCAGTTGAACGTGATGAGACGTAGACCCGCAAGCGATTCCCTTTATAGGAAAGCGGGTCTTGTCTCATGGCAGGAAATGCGGAGAGGGTGGGTTTGCGGGCACCAATTAGAAAGAATCAACCCGTCCAGCTCCCCACTCGTTACACTCATGTATTAGACCAACATTCAAGTCGATGAACTCGGGAGAAGATAAAGTAAGGTTCTGACCGCGGGAGCTATGAATCCTAGATAGTCGTAGATTATATCTAAACGATCTTTCGAAATAGAAGCAGGAAGACTAGGGTGAGCTGACGGTAAATCCTCTTGTGAATTGGACTTCCTTGATACTATTTATAGTGTACCTACGAACGTATGATCCAAAGTGGGATGCAACCCAGATAGGTACTTGTCTCCAAGTATGAAGGGACCGTCGCTCGTCTTCCTTGAGCAGAATGTGGTATTATATAATGTCTAATATAATAAAATCATACATCCCTTGTTGCGCATTAACAAATGAACCGGATTAATCCTTAATAATACAGAATTCGAAGCCGCCGACAACTCCGACCGTTTCTTTAGCGTCTATCAATCCAAGTAGAGTCAGCATGTCCTCCTCTCTACACATACGGCTTAATCTGCTCTTCAGTCCACTCCCAGAACTTCTTTGCAGTACCGTTACCGCCCTCTTCCACGGTCTTGGCCGCTGCTGTCAGGTCCTTTCGGATCGGCCGAGTACGACCGAACGGAATCACTAAGAATACGCATCAGTTCCAGCATCCTTAAATCATATTACGGTAGGATAGTACTTACCCCAACTTCCAGTTTTCTCAATTGTAAGATCTGGCGATAAACCAGCATACAAGAGCGTGTACGCGCCATTAATAGGAGGATAAGTAATCATCGACAAGGCCACCTTGGCGATCCGGTTTTGGTCACGATACAGATCCGAGGAGAGATTCCCGGGGTTCAAAGGGACGCTGATGACACCCTCGGCCTTGTATCGCTTGGCATATTCAACACCGTGCAGCCAATTTCCAGCT
Source organism: Hypoxylon trugodes (assembly GCF_022578975.1). NCBI lineage: Eukaryota > Fungi > Ascomycota > Sordariomycetes > Xylariales > Hypoxylaceae > Hypoxylon > Hypoxylon trugodes. The sequence goes on along the minus strand of NW_026250018.1, from coordinate 3,697,428 downwards.
TTGCTGATACCGTACTTGTAGAGATACGGTTTATCGATATGATAGTCCAGATTGCTCATATCCACGGCCGTTGACTTCTCGCCGACGATCTCCGTGCCGCCTGATGAGACCCACACTACTCGGGACGTGCCCTCGGTCTTGGCTGTCGCGACCAGAATAGGAGTGAGGAGTTTGGTAAACGCAAATGTTCCGAGAGTGTTTACGCCGAGATGATATTCGAATCCTTGAGGGGTCTTGCTAGGTTCTGGTAGATTATTCTGAACACCGGCATTGTTGAACAATACATCAAGCTTCTTTTCCTTGGCAAGGAACTCGTCGACGGATCCCTTGATTTTAGTTAAGTCGCTGAGATCTAATTTTAAGAAAGCGAGGCCTCCTTTGGAGCTTGGAAATGCATTGCTGATTTCTTCAATAGCTTTATTGGCCTTGTCTTGAGAACGCGCAGCGATGTACACTTTCGCGTTTTTAGAGTAAAGGATCCGAGCGAGTTCCTTGCCTACGCCTGTATTTGAACCGGTGACGATGTAAACCTGCAGTTAGGTAAGGTCAATATTCGGTTCTTTAATCAGCGGTGCGTATTGCCTATTTTACTTACTTTTCCATGAAGATCAGATAAACTCCTTTCGGTAAAGGTCGCTTTAGGAGGGAAAAATTGGGTTAACATGCTTGAAAATTGGACCCCCATTTGTGTAACCGACTCAGGTATGTTGTACAAATCACTGATGTAGAAAATTTTTTTTAAAACAAAAGTTCAAGAAATGACGAATTGTTTGAAAATTGAATTGAAGAATGAAAGATGCATTCTACAAGACATTTCAAGGAAATCATGACGGCTTTTATCAAGCTCATGATATTGCTATTTCTTACTCTGAATCAAACTTGACTCGGATTTCCAGTTCTCTAATTGGTTCATCGACGGCCCATTCCGGGAAGCTTAACAAAAGAGAGTTGAAGCTAAGTTGTAATTATCAATTCGACCAATCAGAGTCAACAGTTTGCGAGCCAGCCAATAGGAAGGTCTATTGCGTCTTCAATATTTAAATCCGGTATTTCCGCCCTTGCGTATACGTCAGTGGTGCTAACGGACTTGCGGGAACTTTTACAACCCGCCTATTTGGATGAGATGCTCTAAGATTACGATTGAAGATTCTATATTGTGCCATAGGTTTGGTAAAAGCGAAATCCGCAACAGATTCAAGTATTCGCAGCGATGTATAAATCCTCTCCCAATCACTTCTCTTTAGCGTCACTTGCATAATCGCCGTGAGAGTCGTTGCGCAGGTAATAGCCGCTTTTTTTTTCCTTTCATTTCGCTCTCCTCAAATGTACGTCGCGGTTGGTTCGCTGTATCCTTATGCGAAACAAACCCCTAGGCTGACATTCTAGCTCGAGCGCATTTCGGCGGTAATGATTTAACGGACCGGATAGCATCAGATAATAGTATCTCAGCCTTTAGAATAACGAGGCGTATTACAATAAATCAGGTCAGCTATCCGAAGCGACTGAGAATTCTCGAATTTACCGATTTAAGAACGCTGGCTGCGATGTCGTTATTGAAATACGGGGTTGAACACTAATCTTGGGCCTGGAGATGCCAATAATAGGTACATAAATAGGCGGCTAGGCGTCGGGTTAGCGGGCCCCTATTAAGACTCTCGGTCGCCCTGCCCTGCTGAAATTACCTAGTAACCCCTAGGTAACCTGCTAAGAATCACACGAGGGAAATATCCGACCAAAATAGGCATCAATCTTGTCTACCTTCGATATCGTTTAAAATAAGACTTGCGGGCTACAATTAATGAATCTCTGCTAATAACCAACGTGAACAATTACATTGCCGAAACTTCAAGCGGCAGCAAGAGCACGCATTTAGTCGAACGAGTGCACATTCGTGCTTCGAATTTAGCAGTGCCTTCTTCCCCTATGTCCGGCGCCCCTTCAGCACTATAGATAACTTACCTAGGTACTGAACAACCCCCAACCCACTGCGACCGTGACGTATAGGTCCACTTTGAGGATATCAATCCAAGCCACTCAAGAATATCAGTGCCAACTTTATAACGGCAACATCGTTAAAAGATGCCTAAATCGCCTATATATCTAGGTAGGTTCTAAAACAGTTGACGTTAGACTATGTATCGAGACATAAATTGGGTTAAATCAAAGAGATTTACGACGACATGTTTAGCTACAGACGAGTGTCTCCGTGGTAGAGTTGAGCATTGTCAACTATCGGATCACTTTAGTGGATAATGTTAGTTGCCCGACTGCTCAATTAGTAGCCATTCATTCGAAAGTAAACGGCTAGAAGCACTTAATTTAGGTACCTGTACAATGTTCCAAATATTTAGATGGGCACTAAAACCCATTCATTAGAGACCCACAACTCAATTACCAAAGCCCGCAACCCTTTCTAACGCTCACGGACCACTACGGAACTATGGCCATGAGTAAAGGACTGGAAGCAACTAACGTTACCCTCGCCGTAATAGTAAACAGAAGGAACTGTGACATTTTTAAAGGATATAAGAGATGAAAACCCGCTAGATGAGAGTCGGTATAGCTCGATGAGTGCTGATTCCAGCGCGTGTTCAGTGGCCAACGAATCAAACACGATCCTCATTCCAAAATAGGAAGTTGCTTATGCTCCCTGCTGTAAGCCAGTGCAAACGTCGAATTAGTAACGATTAGCTCTAAAGTATATCGATTAAACTTCATTATGTCTATTATCTTATTCCTTTTCGTGGATCACCTTAGATATAACGATGATATAGCGGTCCGTTTGCAAATGCTTAGGGAGGGGCTTAGCTAGGCTGATCCTACCATTGCCAAAAGACTTGACTGGAAATATAATAATCTACCTACCATTCATTGTGAGCCTAGAATCGCGGTTGAGGTGTCAAAGTATACGCTGGAATTACAGTGTGTCATTAAATTATGCAGTGGTGAAATTCATAGTATTTTCCTATCATTATACCGACTCGTAACACTCTACCAAAATGCCCCGTAATTATAGGATGGCCCGAAATGTGCCTGGAATCCCTTAAAACTACAGCGCTATGCCCGCCTAAAGCTCTATCTAGGTACCCAGTAAACTGAACATTATCACTGTTTTCGTTCGACGCCCCACAAAGATCATGAACAGTATCATTTATCGTCTTAGTTATCTCAAACACTGGATGTGTAGGTACACTAAATATGACAATTACCCAGGTACCCAATCTCTTTGAGTGGCAACCGGATATCGGTTCCTGTATGGAGTTGATTCAGTCCAAAGAGGTATGAGACTTTTTGCAAGAAGCGGGTTTCTTAGACACATAAACGTTGATATTCAACGTTGCAGCCGCTGGACAGGTATAAATAGGTAGCAGCATCCGGCCAAACTAACCCGAAGCAGAGTGTCTCACCGTAATCAATTTGTCTAATTTCAGTGTTTATCAGTACCTAAGTATTTATCAGTATGTGTTTCTGGCTCGATTTACAAGTTTGTTGCAATAGGGAAATGTCGCTCCCCTATCCCAACGTCATCATGCATCTTCGCTTCGCTGTGATTTGCGACGATGCTCAACGTAACAGATACTACAAGCGCAACAACTACGACGAACCCCTTTGGGACCCCATGGCCGTCGTCAATAGCTGCCCCCATATGGGTTCAGGATTTTGCAGATATGAGCGTGTCTACTGGTTGACATGCTGGAATTGTATGGGGACCATTGTAGCCAATAATACAGGCTTTACCGAGGAGGATTATGGTATCAACTGCCATAGTAACGCAATTTGGATGCAGGAGCTTCAGTCGCAAACCCACCGTGTCCATTATCCGGAACTCGTGGATCGCTTTCCAACGGAATTTAATATCCAGCACCGCTACGTGCTCAGCAGCCCCGGATGGGTCGCAGTCAATCCAGGGGACCCGCTTGGTCCTGAACCGGCCGATCCCGAGTTAGTTCAACTTCAAGAGTTAAGCCGACAAATATATAGGTCAACGACGCACCCGGAACCAACCGCCATTCTCGGCCCTCATGGTCCGCCCAATGGTTGTCATTTTCTACCACTCAACCTTGCAGGCGGGTCTCAGCAGTGCCAGGGTAATCCCAATGCCGGGCCGGACACCCATTCGGAGGATGAAGAGGATGATAATGGCTATGAGAGCCCAGACTCGGACTTTGGGAGATATTAAGGATACATGTTCCGGGTTACCTACCGAGGAGCATGAATTTCTTGTAAGATAGTTTTTACCAACAAGCAATACATATAACAATTGCGCAAATGAATAAGTTCTATTCGGTGATATGGCAGTGATATGGTAGTAAGTACCGAGGTAAGAATTTTATGATGAATAACGAGTGCAAGAAGGGTAATATACGGTGGCCGGCCGACTCCGTTAACCACCGATAATGGGGAGGATTAGGCGCGCGTCTAAACTATTTAAACAAGCCACATATCCGTGGCTTGGAGGAGTCACTCTTTGTGCACAGTTTTCGGAGATTCCAAACAACGTCTAAGCCTATGATGAACGTTAATCGGAATGTAAATAGACAATAAAGGATTATGTTACTCACATCAAAGCAAACGTATTTGCTGTTGCAGGAATCACCGTTGCGAGTGTAAAGGGTGTGGTCGTCGTCACGGAAGCAGTTGAAAGTGTGGAAACCGTTGAAACCGCCACTTTCGAGCATCACATTAGAAAGGACATCTAATAGAATATCGAGATACCGGTAGTTGTACTTACCCAACCTGGGTAGATCCCGACTGGCTTGCAGCGTCCTTGTTAAGGTTCCAGCTGAAGGTTACACCAGAGCCGAAAGTGCAGCTACCACCGCCACCTTCCTGGAAGCTGCTGACAATGCATTCATTGTTGGACCCGGGGAAGACGTTGTCCAGGGTGTCGTCGGCGTAGAACTTCAAAGGTTCATAATGTGTTAGTTCAATGGAACTGTGAAGTCTTAAGGCGTATTAACTTACGTCGAGGGCGAGGTGGGATCCACAGTTGACCATGTGGATAGACTCTCTCACACGCTTGGAAAGGGTAGGCGAGGCAAGGCCAACTCCTGAGAGGAGGGCAACAATAGCAAGCTTAGTAAACTGCATGATGAAAAATGCTTTGTCGAAGACTTGGAGGAAGCTGGAAAGGAGGGTTTGCGATGAGGATAAAGATGCCTTTGAACAATGTATGGGATATGCCTTGGGTATTTATATTATCCTCCCAGGCTGAATTTGATGTTTTTCAGCTGTTGTGTCCGTGGTAGGGTAGTCGTCGCTTTCATGACTCTGGATATAACTTCTTGCAGTCAGGCATGACTCTGCGTAGACTATTGATATTATTCTGCAAAGTCAACGGAAGGAAGCTACTCCAAGGTCACAAGTGACAGGCCTTCGTAACGAGGCAACCAATTGATAGTTGATACTTAAATAGAGGCCGGAAATAAGCGATGGCTTGTACTACTGCATCGGGCTTCTATGCAGGAAGAACTTCGTGTTACACATAGTAGATGAGGTATCATCCATTTTCGTGTCCACCATTCAGTAACATTGGAAAGACTCAGCGCGCTTACGCCTCGGACATGGCAACAAAAATATCATTATTGCAACATAATTCGGAACGCGATCTGACGGGCCGATACAGGATGGCAGATTTCCCCTATTTATCATTTTCGAGTATGGTCGTATCGGGCTAGTTAGGCTTTCAAACAATTCCTAGTTTTAATACACACATCCTTCATTCTCCCTCATACTTCATTGATGTACTTTGTGAATATTCAGTTGGTGTTTCACAATAAATATTTTGTGTTAGCCTACTAGTAACAAAGAATCTTATGAAAGACTGGCGGGCTACCAGCTTCACAGTTTGCAGTTGTATGTATGTATGTAAGATTAGCCAAGTACTGTCAGGTGGTAGTCAGATACCCTAGATTGCAAGAATCTAGGAAGGCCTAGGCTTGTGTTGAAGACAGCTCACACTACGCCCGGCGGGCAAAGGCGTAAGCGCGTCTTAGGAAATAAAGTCTATGAAATTGTTACCTAAAAAATAACTCGTGATTACGTTAATCAATTTGTTTCTCACCAATTTCTTTATTCGAAGTTTACATGTGCTAAAACGAGTGGTTGAACGATAAATACGCTGAAGACTTAGGTACATAAATATGCTGGCTTTGGCGACGCCATCCGTTGTCGATTAATTAAGGGGTGAAAGGGTAGAAACTCGTCCATAGCTTGGGTAGATAGGTAATTAGCTTAGAATCGCGAAAATATTAAATACTAATCTAGAAACGTGGACGATGTAGATATTTACACTTCACATCATCTAGGATTATAGGTCATTATACTTAGGTAGGTTAACAGTGTACAGTGGCACACCAAATAGGAGTTAAATATTTAGCTACCTCAGTATCCTAGTACTGTAAGATGCAGTACAAAGCCACCTAACTCTAATTGGACCAAGTAGGCATAGACTTTCCCTAGAAGGCAAATCTTATTCCCATCCACAACTATCATTGGCTGCTAACATTTTGTGGCTTGTACCTCACTTCACGACCACTTCAAAGATAGCACTGACATCTTTCCGAAGCAACTATTTTTCAATTACAAAAAATAGCAAGTCTATAAGTCTATAGCATCCTCCACGAACGAAGCAATAAACGAATTAAAAATCAAACTCCATCAATGCAACTAAACATCCCCTCCCCTATATCGCATCACAGACACAGCCACCAATCACCAGCAACCATGGGATCCTCCTTTTATTGTTTACCACTCAGACAGACAGTGCATTAGGTCGAAATCGCTTACGAGGAAGCGACGCAAGGAACCTCCTGGACGAAGTCGTGGGTAGTCTGGGAGTCGGCCGGGAGGTCGTTGAGCTGGGCGCAGATGGGAACGAATTGCACACCGACACATCCCTCGGGAATAGTCTCGCCCTCGTAGACGAAGCGCACGACGGGGAGGTCCTCGTTCAAGGTGTCGACGTGGCGAGTGCACACAGCGAAGTCACCGGACTCGGGGGCGTGGAGCTGGGCGGTGGTGTCGGTGGCTTGGATGCCCATGCCGTCGGAGCCGCCGCCGGCGTTGACGCTGACGGAGTGCTCGCCGGGGAAGTTAGGGTCGGTGGCGTCGGAGCCTTGCACGATGATACCCCAGCTGAAGTCGGTGCCGAGGTCGTTTAGGACATCGACGAAGCCATCGGTGGAGGTACCGTTGGTGTAGAAGGGAGGAGAGCTGGGGTCCGCGTTGGCGGATAGAGTGGCGACGTTAAGACCGGCACCGGTGTGAGCGGTGGAAAGGAACTGGCCGGAGATAGGCGGGTTCAAGTCCTTAGCGGGGTCGACGAGTTGAGCCTGGAGCTGGTACGCCTTAGAGGTGGAAAGGGACCGAGCGACTGGAGAAGCGCTGGCGAGAGCGGCGAGGGAGAGAGTAGCGACCTTGGTATACATTTTGAATGAGTTGATTAAGTTGGTGAGTTTTAAAAACCGAAAGATCGTAAAGAGGGTAAGTTGACTTGAGAGGTAACTGGTGATTGAAGGTTTGCTTGTCTTGCTGTGTCTGTGGGATGGGGAATAAAAACTTCTGATTATCGAGCGGGCATGACCAGACTATATATACACAAAATCGACTATCGAAGCTCGACTATACGAAGTTACAATCGCAAACACATTCACATTCTGCTAAGGCACTTGCAGACACGAAGTTTCGGTCTTTGAAGATGTGACGATCTCAATACTGAGTCTCCAGATTGTTAGGCCATGCATATGAAGCTCCTTTTTTTCTGATTGGCTAGGAATTAGCAGTAAACTTGGAACTATGCACCGTGGGGAGGGCTGAGTTAGCGGATGCGCAGCACTAGCTAGGGGGCAAATTTTGGGTGCTGTGCCGCTGAACAGCTGAAAGAAGCTACCTAGGTACCTACTAATTCAGAACCAACAGCTATTGTTCAGGTAGCATTGTCCCATCTCGGGCATGTCGGAATTAAAAATAGCAGACAGCTGGCACGGTGAGGCATGAAGAATCTATCTAATCTAGCTGCCTAGCTACCCCGTATTTTTATCCTTGCTTTAATATAATTCATTTATTTATTATTTCGTTCTTTTGACAATTACATTACATAACACTCAGGAGGCGATTTGCAGTAGCTATTATGTTACACTAAAGTAGTGACTTTAGTGTAACCAGTCAATTGAAGTCGTGACGCAATTCCCGGTATACTAATAACTCAATCGATCGAAGTAAACGAACCGATTATTTTTTATTTTTGATCCTACTACAACATTTTAATGGCCCATGCAAACAATGGACGTTTTGAGGCTCTTTAGACCTATACATAGGTATATAGAACTTAGTATTAAGTGTCAGTGGAACCCAGAGTAGCCTTCCGGCGAACAATGGTTAAATCTGATTGGCCAATTTAGTCCCCGACATTCCACAAAGAGAAACTCAACTTGCACCAACAAACTTCCACGCGTAACTCTGATTCCATCACCCCATGTTTGACGGAACACTCGGCCTCGCCCTGTCCGGCACATGGCAATCCTCCGGATCTTGAATAGCCTATTGGCCCCTGTCAATCCCTTACTTTCAGAGCCGCCAAGCCCCGATCCCCTGCCAAGACCTCGGTAGACCTCGCCGGCTTTTGGGTTTTTAGACTCCGAGATTCATTATCCGACCCATATTATGTAACGGACGCGCAGGTAATTAAACAAGCGCGTGAATAATATTAATTAAATATGAAGGATGTTGGTACAATCCTGACTAAAACTTAAGAGGAGTTTGTTTGACTTGTCTTCTCTTGATTCGTTACTTAGATAGTCTAATAGGCTGTATAGAAGTTAACCTCCGGTATTAGTACTACCATAGACGATGAATCATTAAAATATGACTAAGTGTTACTGAATTTGTAGGTTCTGTGAAATCCACGTCAATTTTTCCCGATTCTTCTATACTATGGGTCCAAATATTCCCCGTGTAAACCTATTAGACGTTCAAATATTGCCGACAGCACACGGAAAAGGAGGCAAGAGTTACGGCCGTAGTATAGGATATATGACAGATCACTGCCTAGGTAGGAAAGAAGGAAAATAGAATTCGAGATACATGTAACCAACGAGTGACATTGCATACTACTACGAACTTCAGCTCGCGTTGTTAACTTATGATCTTCCCAATAATAGTGAATCCTTGAGCCAACTCCCACCACATCTCCCCTGCATGAGTAAATAGATTATACTCGTGTTCAACCATTGATGCATGGTTTGTCGCAATGAGCTATGAAATTGCTCTCTGCGTCGTTACGGCATTTGCCACTGCAGGCGCATAGTAGTTCGACGCTAGATGGCTGCTCGTCCATGCATACGAAGACGGCTTCGGAAACATCGGTCTTAGTTTTGCCGTTCGAGCAAAGCTCCGACAAGCCACTGCAATAAGCTTTACTGATGTCGTTGTTGGCGAAGTCTATGATATACGTCAGCATACCTAAACTACCTCAACTTTTTCATTGACATCCGTACTATGCCCGTTAGCTGTGAGCATGTAACCACAGTAGGTATATCCCTTGCCACATTTTGGGCCGGCGCCCTGGGGCCCGCTTGGTGCTGGTACTGGAGAGGCAGTGCCAGGAGGTGGCGATGCTGGAGCCGAAGAGGCCAGAGAGAGGGGTTCGCCAGTGGGTATAGTTAATACGACAGAACCCGACGGCTCGGCCCGTGGCAGCGGACCTCTCACAGCCAGGGCGGAACCTGCCAGGAGGGCTGAGTTGAACAAGACGGTAAGAAATCCCATGGTTTACTATGACTGAGAACGGGTTTATTGAAAGGATGTCTTAACAAATTGAGGGCGCTGGTGACTTCCAAGCAAAGATGAGCACGTCATGATCTATAAGCTTTTATAGATATACTTGATAGGTGCTGAATTTTGGGGCAAGAGAAAATACTACAATGCCGACAAACAAGATTGTAAAGGACAGTAGGAGCAAAGTCAAACGGCGAGTCCAGAAAACTTGAACACGGTTCAGTAATACGAATCCGTGGTATAATAGAATGCCTCATCTGGAAGCGAAAGGCGAAGTCTAGAACCAGTAGAAACCGTAACTAGCAGATCAAATACATCTAAGGCAGGCCTCATAGTATTGCCGGCATGATTGTGTGGCATAGCACGGAATACTATGGTACGTGAGTTCGTGGGCATCCCGTTTGTGAAACAGCTGCCATTCTAACCCTGATTGACTGGTCCGTGGAACCTGAAATTCAGGGCCCGAACGTACCTAGGCAGGTACGGTGGGACAACCGAATCTTGACATATTGTCGCGAAGGTATTGCATTACCATGAATCTTAAGTGAGCTTTAAAAGATGATGTACGCGATCGTAATGCGTGTGTCGTTCCTATGCATGGTCTTACAATTGACCGAGATGCGTAGTCTAGTTGGGCACCTATGTAGTGTAGTGGGATCTGTTGTAGCGAGACGCAGATTCTAGAAAAGAAAAAGCTTTGTTAAACGTCGTACAAGACGAGAACTAAAGCGAATGAATCCGGACGAATTTGAGTAGTATGAATAGTAGACTCATGGTGGAAGCGTTGCCGTCTTTTGATACCAAACATATCAAAAGGGAAATCATAAAATCAAGGAAGCCCGGTTCCCTAGGCCCCTATGATTGATTCTAGCCTTTCTCCCATGGCACAAATTGCTCGTGTTGGACAAACAGAAAGTGACTCATGACATGTCTTAGACGGGAATTAGGAGACAAGCGGAGAAATTGTTTTAGGAACTGGGCTGGATATTGTCTGAGTGATCGTTCCAATTCATGAATCTAGAATCGAAGCCTGGGAACTCGTGGTATGGAAGCATTTCTTGTTTCTACTTTAGCGAAATGTTGATGTAGTTGACAAGACGGTCAAGGTTATAGCCGAGCCGAAAGGGGTTGGTGTTACACCAAGATGAGCAGCTTAATAATTGTTTCCCCTTTAATGTTAAACGCCACGCGCCACGGACCGGGGTGTCAATGTTCGGCTGCAGACCTGCATGAAACTTTAGATCGGGGCTAAGTACAGGTACTTGTACCAGTACCTAATAGAAAAGGTTGCTGTACCTTGCCCCGCAGCACCTTATCAGATCTGGAACCAGAACCCCTCCTAGTCTGGACCCCGCGAAATCTTCACTGAGTCTTGCCTTCGTCACCTTTAGAAGTTTGTACTGCTTAAACAGCAAGTGGATACACAAGGACAAGAATTAGGACTTACCATACGTATCAATTCTGTATTTCATAGCACGAATATTCGGCCTTACCTTCTCTCAACTTCCCTGAATAAACCATTGCGTCCATCCCTTCTTTCGCATTGAGGCATCTCGCATAAGCATCCTACATACACACATATACACTTACACCCAACCCTACACAAACGAATCGCACGATCCCACAATGTCGACACCAGCCACGCAACCCGTAATAACGTCCTCGACGTCCCTAACATCCAAACCCACCATCCGGGTCGGCACCCGTAAATCCGCGCTCGCACTCAAACAAGCCGATTTCGTAGTAACCTCCCTCCAACGCCTCCACCCAACCGTCAACTTCGAGATCAAGGGCATGCACTCCACAGCCGACAAAGACAAGATCACAGCATTGTACAAGTTCGGTGGTAAAGGTCTATGGACGAACGAGCTCGAAGCGGAGTTGCGCATTGGGGAGTTGGATATTATTGTGCACTCCCTGAAAGATATGCCGACTAGTTTACCCGATGGATTAGTTTTGGCTTGTGTTACTGAACGCGAGGATCCACGTGATGTGGTGGTGGTGAAGAAGGGACTTGAGAATAAATATAAGAAATTGGCTGATTTACCGGAGGGTGCTGTGGTGGGAACGAGTAGTGTTAGGCGCATGGCGCAGATCAAGCGCAAGTACCCGCACCTACGGTTCCAGGACATGCGCGGGAATATCGATACGCGACTTAAGAAACTCGATGCTGAGGATAGCGAGTTCTCGGTTTTGATCCTCGCTGCGGCGGGATTGTTAAGGATGGGCCAGGATGCGCGCATTGCGCAGTATCTTGATAGTACGACGGAGGGCGGTGGTATGCTGCATGCTGTCGGCCAAGGAGGACTAGGGATCGAGGCGAGAGCTGATGATCAGAAGACCTTGGACTTGCTGAAGGAGCTCGAGAACAGGGAGGCTATGATCGCGTGTGAAGCCGAGAGAAGCGTTATGAGGACACTCGAGGGTGGGTGTAGTATTCCTATTGGTGTCGAGACGCAATGGCTCGGTGACAACAAGTTGAGGCTAACGGCAACGGTTGTTAATGTCGAGGGCACCGAAGCTGCCGATGCTGAGAAGATCGAGGAGATCAAGACTCGAGAAGAAGCCGTCGAGTTTGGCATAAAGGTGGCTAAGCAACTGACAGACAACGGCGCGCAAAAGATCCTAGACGTGATAAATGTGGATCGAGAGGCAAGCAGAGACAAGGCTGAGCCGTGGGTTCCAGCATAGAGATGTTATCTCGAGCTTCGAACTACTGGGGCTAGGTTCATTAGAAAGCATAAAAATGATTCGGACGATAATGGATGTTTTTCTTTATAGAACTCTGGCCGTCCATCTATGTAACCTTAGATAGGTAGAAAAAATCTTCCGTAGATGCATTGCTTCCGCCATATTGACGATGAGAGAATAAATACCCCATACGAGTTTATGATACAAGGTTGAGCCCGTTCTCTCTCCTACTCGCTGGTTGCCTGGTTGTTGAATGTCATTTCCATTTCCGGTGAACACCATGAAACCCCCTTATCCCCATTGTCGAATTTGACCAACCCCTTACCCCATGATTGCGTTTACATGCACTCTTGGCCTTGGACCCCTCTTTGCGAGCGGGGTGAGCTTAGTGTTCCGAGCCGGTAAATGCCTTGTACTCTTCGGGGTCCATGAGCGCTTCGAAGTCCTTGACGCCTTGCTCGCCGACTTGGACCTTCGCGATCCAACCACCACCGTGGGAGTCGTCCTCGGGGACCTGGTTTATGGTACCGGGCTTCTCCTCTAGCGCTAGGTTGATGCCTGTAACCGTGCAAGCAATAGGTGCGTTGATATCGGCGGCACTCTTAACAGATTCTACAGCGCCAATAGCGTCACCAGCATTAACCTCCTTACCCTCCTCGGGTAGCTCAACGTATACCACATCACCCAACTCTTCAGCGGCATACTCCGAAATGCCGATCACACCGGCCGTCTTGTCGGCATTGAGGTCGATCCACTCGTGGTCTTTAGTGTACTTGCGGATGTCTCCTGTTGTAATACCGAATTGTCAGTGGTGAACATTGTGAGTGGTTTTGTGGCAGTACAAAATGTGGTTGTTGGCGACATCGGAGAATGAAGGAATTGGGAGCTGGCTTACTTATCGGCGAAGAAGAGAATGCCCTCACAGCTACCGGTTGCCAATTGGATTTTGCGCGCGGCGCTTGTACTGCCAATCGAGAGAGAGTCGAAGGTCGAGCTGCCCGGAGGCATCGCGCAATTGATGCCATGACGAGGATAGGTTGTAATTGTGGTATTATCGGAGGGGAAAGAGTAAAAATGGTAGACCGTTGTTTCGGTGAAGCTTTTCTTTAGCAAGCTTTGGTGTGTGCAACAATAGATATCGTATCTATGATACCACTACTTGAAATTGTTAAGACTGGTACGATTTCTAGATCTTGGCGCCGAATAGTCGGCCGATGTGGGGATTCGCACTGTTTTATTTGGTAAAAATAACGTTGAATTGGACAGTGCATTGCGTTGGGACTTGTCCGGTATGACCCGATAAGAAATTGAACCAATGAGAGAGCTTCGATGAGCCCCGCGTCTTGGTGAAACTCCGGATGACACAGAAACTCAATTGATGAGATACTTCGTTACTAGCATAGTAGTATCTGGCACTTCTATTGGTCAGAATGGTCAACGATGCCGATTGGTCACAGCGTGTTACCTGCCTATCAGCTACCTGTATTTACCTAAGCTTTAGCTGTAGCGTCAATAACAACACACTCAATAAGAAAACAATTTGTCCGGGCACCAATTATAACAGACAACGTCAACAATGTTTATGTATTTGCCCGTTCGAAATTTTCAGCTTTATCGATCTAAGCATCGATGTGGTCTTAAGATCGATCGTTTCTCGTGTTGCAAGTGGAAGAATTAATCCAGCAAGACACATGTTAACGTTACTATATCCAAAGTAGTAATAATGAAGGTTGTTTCGTGTTCCTTTCCGCGAAACGATGTTTCGCGTCGCGTTCGATGAGTTGATCATCCTCACCTGTTTCCTGTCTTCTTATTCGTTGATTCTTGTTAGTGCTAGAAACCTTAGCCGCCCCGGATTTGCGACAACAAACTGAATTAAGTACCGTCCAATTGTACATATTAAGGCAATGCGCAAAAATAACCTTAGGGAAACAGCTAAGTCGGTATTTCCGATAGAATTTAAGGAAAAGTGAAGGAAATGGCGGTTTGAATTGAGCAAGCCTTGACCAACTTGGACTTTAGCTTTGCTTTTGCAGCTCTTGCCATCATTTTCGTGTAGTACCTAGGTACATAATCGATCGAGTAATACGGTAATAACCCACCCACCTGCCGTAACCAAAGCAAATAGCCCCTCAATCGTCCAAAGTCAATCACGTACAGCAGTATTTCGTACCTATTTCGCACCTAAATTAGGTTCCATCCCGTCACATCTTTCCGGGATCCCGCATCAACTAAAGCAATTCTACCCTTTCCGTATTTCCACCCATTCCATCATTTGGCATCTGGCATTTGGACACGACACGCACGACCTTCAACGAAGCACGTCGACGGGGTCCCGGCCTAAGGTACGAAATTATTAATTTGTATGTATGTATGCACAAAATAATACCTACACCTAACACAATAAATCTACACCTGGTCAAATTTGGGGTTAGGCATTGATTTTGCAATCTTCGTTGGCATCACCCCCGAAATTCCAGCATCATCTTGACTCGTTCCCCTTTCCCATAGGATTCGACGCCTATCAGCTGCATCTCGGGATCGACAGCCTACCTAAACCTTACATTACATTGCCTTACATTACTTCAGGCTGCTAGCCGAGTCCAAGTCCATCTTTCATATCGATAGGCATCGAGGTTGATTTAATACTAATACTTAGAAATAGTTAATAAGTCGTCGCACCGGACATTCCTCCCTGCTCGCCCGAACCGACCTATTATCCATTTCTAAGACATTCCGATGAAGCTAGGCACGGGACGAAACTGAGACCTTCTCATCGTCCCCCCTCAGCCAATCTCGCATTGCTCGCGCTTGAATCACCATTCAATTCTCACCACTCGCTATCTATCCGTCTCGTCCACCCAAATCTTTCATCCTGGATTCTTCGACGCTCTCAGCGGGGTCTGCTCCCCAATTCCACGACGCCTTAGATACAATGGAGCAAGATCCTATCGCCGCACCCCTTCCCCACGACATCCACGATGATACGCTTGGTGGCATAGAAGGATCCCCGCAGCTCCCCGTCGAGCCGGTTGGTCATGAACCACCGCATCACCGATCGCAATCCCTCGACCAAGGCCTAGCCAATAGCGCGCACCCCGACGATCTCGACCCGAACGTCCAGTACGATGCCCATCAATATGACGCCCCACAAGCGACGCCAAGACCCGGTTCATCTATGTCTGGACCTGGCGAGCGACAATTCGGTGAACAAGCACCCCGAGAGAGTAACGGCGCGGATCGAAACACCCGGAACCATGTCGTGATCAAGGTTGGCATGGTAGGAGATGCGCAAATCGGAAAGACATCTCTAATGGTGAAATATGTCGAAGGTAGCTGGGACGAGGATTATATCCAGACGTTGGGTGTCAACTTCATGGAGAAGACGATTAGCATACGAAACACCGAGATTACATTCAGCATATGGGACTTGGGTGGTCAAAGGGAATTCGTGAACATGCTACCTCTGGTTTGCAATGATGCCGTGGCTATTCTATTCATGTTCGACTTGACAAGAAAGAGTACGCTGAACAGCATTAAGGAATGGTATCGCCAAGGACGAGGCTTCAACAAGACAGCGATTCCCATCTTGGTTGGCACAAAGTATGACCACTTTGTCAACTTCCCTCGAGAAGACCAAGAAGAAATTTCGAACCAGGTGAGTTTGGCATCCATACCTAGGCCGGGCACACAAAGGCAACCAGCGCTAACGATCATTTTAGGCCAAACGATTCGCTAAGGCGATGCGAGCTGCTCTTATCTTCAGTAGTACCAGTCACAGCATCAACGTCCAAAAGGTTAGTCCTCATTCATACATGGTCGTTTCCATACGAAACCATACTGACTATTAAGTATAGATCTTCAAGATCGTTTTATCAAAGGCATTCGATCTCAAGTGCACAATACCCGAGATCGAAAACGTTGGCGAACCCCTTTTGCTCTACCAGTCCGTATAATCGCAGACTTGGGTTGGTCTTTAACAGCCTGATTTGGACTGGCCACTATATCTTGGTTCAGCGCACTGTATAACCGCGCACCAATTTCTGTCATCCTGATGCATTTCATGATATTATACGGCCGTTACGACAAAATCAAATCCCTATAAATTCGGGATCTTCCAAAACGTTAATGCTTCGCTCGTATAGCCAAAACATGTCCTTGACTACAATTGAGCTCCTCAGCTTCCAACGACATAACGTTGCATGCGCATTCGTTCGATGAAGCAACATGGCAACAATAATCGGATGATCAAGAACATATCTAGATAAATTTCCTTTGTTTGAAACGTCGCTAGACGGAGTTCGTTTGCACCTGGGGGTTTTTGCAACACAATTTTCGCATTAAGGAGTACATTGGCAATTTTCAAAGGAGAGGGGAGACGATGATTTTTGCCAAACAACAATCACCGGATGAGATATTTCCGGTTGATTTTTGGCGTGGAAAAACAATTAAAAAGGTGTTTTACTGCGACAACCTGAATTTGCCTTTTCTACCTACCAGTTGGTCCTTTTTTCAGCCCGAAGGAGTGAGCTACGAGGGCTATGTATGAATGTAATTACTAGTCATCCGACACGCAACACCTGGGTTTTGCGTTTCTATTCCACATGCGAGGTTGGCCTTGAGCTTCACATCCCTTTTAACCTTTGCCTACTTTGCGCATGGTTTATGGTGGTATTAATGATGCTCATATAGGAAGGGATTGAAGGAACGGAGATGAAGTTACTACTATGGACTATAATTGCGATATGGTAGTTAGGAAAGCAGAAGAAATCAAGACTGATGAAAAGCAAGTACTTGCGCCCCATGATACCACTTCGCCTTTGTGAATTGCAACATCCCTATCGCCCTCTCATATTACCATACACTCTCGTCGCAATAGTGATGAATTTGTAGTAGATGAGTTGGGATAGTCAATTAAGATGTGGGTAGGTATTGTACATATTATAACACAACCTATCGTAAGCTTTTCTACCCCCCCCCCATATATCGTTTCATTTTCTCTAACTCATGCGTGCGTGTATTAGATAGTAGAAACCCCATTCTCATTCTCGTCTCGTTTTCCTCTTCATACACAAACTCCTCCCCCTCCCTACCTTCACCATCAACTCCCATAAAAACACACAGAAGAAAACACCAAAACGCAAATGACCCAAGAGCAATAGGACATCACTCAGGCCCACCCTTCTTAACCCCCTCACCCTCACCCTTCAGCGGATCCTCCCGTGGATGCTCCGTCGACCCTTTTTTACTCGGGACATCGCTCGAGCTAGTAGCGACCTTGGTATCTTTCTTCCTGATCATGTCTTTGTACTCTTCCTGTGCTTGCTTCTTTTCTTCGTAATTGGTCGCCATGTCCGTGTTATCAGATGAGGGGGGAGGGGTCTCGCGGCCGGTTTGTGAGGAGCTGTGGGTTGCTTTTGGGTTGCCGGAGGTGGGGAGTTGGTTTGTGGGCGGGTTTGGGGATTCACTGTCGGATTCGTTGTCGGATGATGATGGGGTGTCGGTGCCGGAGTCTGAGTCTGAGGAGCTGTCCGAGGACGAATCATCTGCGCCGGATTCTACTGCGGGTGCTTTTTCTTCGTCCGGCACTGGTGCGCCGTGGTGGTCATCGTGTGCTGGTTTCTTAGAAGGGCCAGATGCGAGGAGCCATGCTACAGCGGGTACGGTGATGCCGACGGAACCGATGAGCCTAGTATGCGTGCGTGTGTTAGCAAGCTGGTCTTGGCGTAGCTCTGGCTCGTGTTGACAGCATTGCCGCTGAAAGGGCCAATTGATCACCAATTCCTTCCTTCAAGCCCATTGGTTCCCCATAATACATTCATAAATGACATAGAAAGGAGAAAAACTCACCAAGGCAAATCACTCGTCTTCTCAGCTCCCGCACTGCCTCCATGTCCGGAACTCGCATACCTTCGGGCAACTGAGCGCATCAGCGTATGCCTATGCGCAGCGGGTACAGCAGTCCGTCGAGCGACAGTACGTGCAACTGAACTAAAGATACGAGACGTCGACATCCTATCTTTTCTCTCCTTCTAATTCCTTTTCCCTTCCGTCACAATTAAAAAAAAGTAAGAAATTGAAAGATGTAGATGGTAGGTAGAAAAGGAAGGAAGAAAAAAACAAAATATCGCAGAATGCCGGGATCTCGGTAGAAATCGGTATTAAGAATCGTACGTGCTTGCACCCAAATCCGTACGTAATACCAGTACGGTTAGAAGGACATCAAGGAAGGAATGCAAGGTTAAGATACCTAGGTGATCAATTGGAATGGTCTCTTATGTAATTCCAATAAACTATAAATCTCTCCCTTTTTGCGTTACTTCGTTTTTTTATTACCTCAATAATAAGAGTAGGATCTTGAGAATTGCGATGGGTTATTCCCTAGTTACTATACAAACAAGTACGTCAAATTTAGAAGGGAAAATAGTAACAACAGCAAAGTCAAATGAAATAACGAAAATCTGCCCTTAAAACAAAAGACAATTAGAAACTTCTCGCACCAATTGCTCCGTGTAATAGACAATTCCTTCTTCGATGTCATCCATTGTTCACGATTCCCATCTTAGAAATCCGCTAGATCCACCATCGGAGCTCTTGTGGGGCTTAAACCTGGTTAAAAAATCAGTTCGTTTCCACTAAATATTACCCTTTATAGACGTCATTAGCACGCCTACACGCTAATCCTAGCAGCCCTAACCGCCTTACCTAGCCCGCCATTGAGTCCGGGGAATGGCCCTAGCTTTCTTAAGTGCCAGCCCATTATTCGCTAACACCACTGCAAATTAATGTACCTAAGATACCTAGGTACTATAGCTACGGTTTTAAACACTCAGTTGATTTTTCGTTCTTTTTTTGTCCTTTCATAATAGCTTTAACTGTCTAGATGCTACGTACTTGGCCTTCTATCTCTGCAAAGGCATGGAATAGCCTTAGGAAATCTGGGCACCTAGGTATTTCCCAGAGCTCACTAGTGACCAGTTGCCAACCATTCCAGACACGGAAGCAAATGACCAGGCCCAACCTTTTTCATCGAAATTTACCCAGCATGGCGGCTCAAGATGCAATTCCGGCTTCTCACATAGGTACATCCTTGTTCTCCTCCCGTAACGCCTTAAGCTGGCGTTCAAAGTCTTTGTTAACCCATTCCCAGTATTGCTGCCAGACGGGGTTCGGCACCGATTGCTGTGCTTGAACCTGAGATGCCGAGGTAGCGCCTCCCATGGCACCTGGCAAAGTAGTCTTGGTCTTCTCCACAAGCAATATGGTAACACGCAATACGCTCTTAATGGCCTCTTCTTGCTTTTCAACCTCTTGCTTCACTGCGCCGTCCCTAAGCTTATGCGACAGCGTCTTCCTGTAGCATTCGGCAACTGTATCTAGACGCCGAGTAGTCTCCTCCGGGTCGATGACAATCAACTTGCTAAGCATGAGGTTGCAAAGAGACCGAATATCATTCTCGTCGTTAAGGCCAGCAATGATTCGATCGTAGAATTCGAGGCCGCTCACACGAGAGAATGCCGTCTCCATAAGGGCATACAAAGTCTCATATGCGCTCTAAATAAAACTGTAAGCAAAGGGTCCTCGCCAAGTAAATTGAAATACCATCGCTTACCTTGCGAACCTCTAATCCATCATCCACTAAATGTTTAAATGGGCCCATCTGAACCTCACGGATGAGCTCAGGCTTGATAACAGATTCTGTTATAACGAAGGGCAACAACTCGCTGAGGTGTGGAAGGATTAAGTCGGGTTTATTGTGCGCCGCCGAGTTCAAGGCCGTCATACCGAGACGACGGATTTCCATGTCCTTATCTTTCAAAACCGTAAGGAGCATATCAAATAGAACTGTCTTTAGCATCAAATCGAACGATTCATCACTATCCGGCAGTGTGTACCGCAGTGCTTGTACGGCTACACCCCTAAAGACGGGCGATGGGTCTCCCAGAAGTTCCTAAGAGGCGTCAGTTTTTATGTAATTGTAAAATTGTAGAACTTTGCTTACTTGAAGTTTCGGGATGTACGTTTTAGGCCCCATGATGGCTAGTCGTCCTATGCATTCGGAGCAAATCGCCCTGTTGTCATCAAGCTGAGCTGCTGAGAAAAGTAGTCGCCAAATTTCGCTTTCATATGATCTGATATCTATAGATGACGCGATGGCTTGATGAAGAATCTCTCGGATGGATTGCAGTAGTAGATATTGTTGGCTACCTGGTTTCTTGATTGCGTCAAGTATAGGCGGTAGGAAAACCGATACGTTCCCTGCGCCTGCACGGCCTAGGGCTACCGCGGCAGACACAGAGACTTTATCCGGCTCGTCATGGAATTGCTCCAAGAAAATTCTAGGTTGTAGGCGAGACTTAGGGCCAAGTCGTAGACCAATCTCTCCCAAGATTGCCAGCGCGAGACTTTGCCGGGTGGTATCCGGGGGTGTCAGCTTGCTGGATAGATTAAGTTCTTCAACGAAACTCTCAGCAGTCACGCCAACCTGTCCACCGCTCGCGACAAATAAAGCACCAGCAACCTTACCGACAGCTGCCGGGTCGCCCGCTATGCCAACACCTAAAACACCTTTCATCAATGGCTCCCCCATACCAGTCATACCGACGTTCGTTACTAAGGTAACGAGAGAGTCTAGTGGTAAGCCGGCGATATTCTTCTTAAGAAGCTCGCAAAGCGGAGTGATGATAGAAGGTGAGGATACGAGTTGATGATGCTCTAGTTGTAACTGCGCTATAACTAATAGAGCGGGGCTCAGGAGATAATTATCGTTGGCGGCAATGACGGGTAAAATGGATGTGACAATCTCGTTGGCCGTGGCCGCTCCGATCTGGCCCTTGGTTGCTGGTGAGAGAACGAGCTGTTGTAGAGCTTGGATGCTGGCGCCTCGTAGGGCACGGTTCGACTTTCGAAGCTGGCCACATAGCTCTAATGCGACTTGTTGTACCCACTTAGGCTCGAGGCCACCTGGCGTCAACGAATGCGCTGCCACGTTATCAATTGCTCGCACCGCATGTAGACGTGTTGTTTCGTTTCGTAGTCGGTCTAGAAGCAAATCTAAGGCAGCCTGGCGCTTATCCGAAGGGATTAGAGCGATACCATCCGGAGAAGACGTCCTCGAAATCAGCGTTCCAAGAGCTTGGATGGCTTTCTGGCGTACTTCAGTGTCTGCATCAACTGCCGATGCACGGTCCACTATAATTTCGTATAGCTTCTGCAATTCCGGCTTGTACTTCTGGGTCGTGAGTCTGGCTCGCGGCGGAGTTATAGCCTTGACCAATTCCTCGGCAGTCCGAATTGCTTCGCTGGAGATCTTATAGAATCTATCGCGAACGGCGGAAACTACACCAGCTACAATGTTCTCAAGGTAGCGTTGGAATAGACTCGAGGAATGAGTTTTCGCTATATCGCTCGTGAAATGAAGAACCGCTACACGTAATGTAGTTGCAGTGGCTGACGCGGTACCCGACAAGGTCATCGATGTCGAGTTGGCACTGCCTGTCACTCCTTTAGTAACATCAATAATCGGTTGCATGACCTGATCGAAATAATCGGCCAAACCACCATTTTGTACCGCAATCAAATCGTTTAACAGATTAATTATTGCTTGCTTTGTGGCAATTTGCTTGCCCTTGAGCAGCTTCGTCGCCGATTTAACGATCTGCGGCGTGAGCTTTTTGAGATCCGCGCGCGGACCGGTAGGTGGGACGGATTCGCGAGTGGGCGAAATAAGACCAGTGGCTCCCAAATAAGGAGCCTTGTTGGTATATACAACCCCACCGCTGCTCTGTCTTCGCCGTTTTCGGTTTTCTCCAAGGGAGGGAACGAGTTCATCGTCGGCTGTAATAGATTGAATGACACCCTCACCGGTTTTTCGGATTAGGAGAGCCACAGTGCTAATGATCTCGAGACGTACGTTCTCTTCTCGCTCATCGAAACGCTTGATAAGTGGAGAAGCAATGTCGTGATAAAGAGTCCCCTTCTCCAATAGGTCGGTACTTCGCGTAGAGATAAGAGTATACAGAGCTTTTGCTGCACATCTGCGAACTTTCCAACTCGCATCATCGTCGTCATCAAATCCAGCGTCGTCTTCGAATTCATCGTCTTCGTCTTCGTCATCACTATTTGCATCCTCATCCTCATCCATCTCCTCGTCTTCGTCGACTGCGTAGTTGGGATCGAATTTGAGGTAACGAAGACACGCCGCGATAACTGCATCAGTGTAGTCTCGCATCTGCAGGCCGCACGATGCCAAGAATGACTCCAGCGCAACCAATGCAGCCTCGCGAACCTCGTTGAAATCGGGATGAAGTTGATCATTACCTTCGCCGAGGGCTTCAAGCTGACTCTGCAATTCCTCTTGGCTCAGGGGACTCAGAACAAAGTCGATAAGACTAGGTAGATATTCGCCGAACTTGTGGGGAATTGATCTAGCGAGTGATCCCATTATAGAAACGTATAGACGGCGCATGACTGGGCTCAGTTTAGGCTGGCTCAGAGCCTTCTGGATCTTCTTAACCAGACCATCGAGGATACTAGTCGTCAAGTAGGGTGCAAGAATAGCAAGGGCAACGACTGCCCGTTTCTTGACAGGGGAGGGCGCAGAATCTCTTTCCAATACTTGTACAACCACATCTTGTAGCTTCTCAACCTCCAATGGCAGTAACAAAGGTCCAAAGCAGCGGACTACCTCAATGAGTACGTCCACAGATTCAGCAGTGGGGTCCCTATTCTTATCCAAGATCCCATGGGCTCCGCTAGGCATTTGCTTGTTAGAAGGGCCCGGGAGGCCCAGGATGCGTGGAATTAGAACGCGACTAACAACGTTATAGGTTTCGACCACTTCTCTAGAAGGGGGGACCCCACGCACTGGCTTCGGCAATGATGATATGGCGTTTCGGAGCGCAAGGGAGGGTATCGAATTATCCACCGAGTTCTTCATTTCAATAACGCTAAGCTTATCCAGCATGGGGGAGAGAACCGTGAGGGGAATTTTCGTCACGAGTGGGCCAACACTATTCGCATATCAGTTCCCGTCTATTGAACACACTGGCTCTAGGATATATCCATACCACTTAATTGCTAGGTTCTGAACCTCTCCATTTTGGTCGTCTAGGGTCTTGACCACATTGTCAACAATTCTAGAAGATGTATTATAATCATGGTTGAGGAAATCGACCTTCTGCTTGGTGAGGATTTGATGGAGGTCGTTCAATGACATAAAACGGAAATCAGGGTCCGGATCGCCTAGCTTAGCTAAGAGCGCGTTTATGCTCTGGGGATTCGGGTTGTTGACCGCAGAGGACGACATGGTGATATGGTATGCGAGCTAAAGAGGGAGGGTCGCAAGGGTTACGAGGAAGTAGGTCGAGGTAGGTCGGTGGGTGGGAATACCAGAACGGTAGTCTGCAATATTAGAATGCTTTGTAAGTAATCAGTACACCAAGAAAAGGAGAAGAGCATTATAAATGTAGAGTGATAATGATATGAAGGTAGAATAGTCTCCATTGGGTGAATAACCTACCGTGTGAACCTGATTGACCCTAGATCAGGGTGTCGACTCGAATTGTGACAATGACGGAAAGGAACGCGACGCTCGGAAAATCAAAGTGTCTATGTTCTTCCAATCAGCGTCAAAGGCCACAAACAATAAATGTAGTACTGTAGGAAAGCTTAGGCTTCCACCCGGGGAGGCAGGCACCAGATTCATTTGTAGGTACCATTAGGTAGAACAGGCAAGACGTTCTGGGAAACTAACCTTCCGCGAGTAATACGGAAAAGAAACCGAATTACATTGAACTCTCCAGAGTTAGCATGATGCAACAATGAGAGGTTGTAATAGTGATAGGGAGAATATTCGTAAGACTCGTGAAGTGTGAAGAAAAATTGTAATGTGAAAGTTTGATTGCGATAAAAGTAAAGTTGAATGTGATGTTTGTGAATTGAACAGTAGAAATCTAGTAGGTGAGGACATAACGGAAGGCAGCGATGGTGGGGTAGAGCTACCTAGGTACGTGCGTACCTGCCCTGTACTCGAACAAGCTTCGGACTAGGAGGGGTTAAACACTAACATTATATAATCACATGCAGTACTCGCAGGCAGGCACGGGCCAGATAAGAACTCAGGATACATGTACTAACATAAAGAGAGGTACAAACATATGGAGCACCTTGCCTCGAAAATATGAGAACAATTAGGTACCTACATAAAGTGCAGTACATAGCCAAACATTTAAACTGCAAACAAGGATGTAGCACTTGCGGCTCGGCGTTACACAAACAATTGAATCTAGACCCATACCTGTAGCATGCTCAGGTACTTAAGTCCGAAACTTCGTCGTTCGCCGTCTTTTCTCGTTTCCTTTCCCTCGACATCCAACCTTCCAAATGGATCACTCCGCCAATTCCTAATATTTCCGTCAAAGTCTCGACGGGGGTTAATCGACCTTAATGCGCCTAATAATACGACAAATCTTAATGATTTGATCGACTAAAATGTTAAGATAAAGACAACTCGGAAGGATCATGGGTAGTCCCCTATGAACAAACACATAATAAGGACTACCCACGATCCACGAACAAAACAACAAATTCGAGTACTAATTGTCTACCTAATCATCCTAAGGTAAGACCATTGCCTCTTCTAATTAGGGGCAATGGCTTACTGATGAGCGGGTACCCTCGGGGGTATCACCTACGGGGATGTTACTTACGGGGGTGACACCCGCCAAAGCGCCAGCATGGTCCACGAGAAAGCAACTAAGGGCCATGCCTACCGCATTAATGAGTGTGGCTGCCAAACCTAATTTTTTTGCGGTACCACACGACGGAAAAGAAGTAATATTTAACCTGGGATTTCTCAGCTCTAACAATCCATCTTTCCTCTCAAACCCACCAAGTCTACAACTCTGCCACCAAATTTCTCGAGCCAGGCATTTCCCAAAGCCCAAGAAAACATACAGAGAATAAATCACGACTTAAGCCAGCATTTCTCGAGCCTCCTAATATCGGCCACTAAAATAATTCCGTTGATAACGAGCGTCGCCCAACTACTCAACATGGATAGCCTCGTCCTCGCTCAGGAATACGGTCGACTGATCCCCCTAATCGAGCGTATCCGCCGCGCTTCAGATGTGGTCCTTAACCAGATGGACACCAACCCTTCCGAGGAGATTCGAGCAAGACTCCGAGTGATGGAAGACGAGATGATGGAGCTTATCGAAGACTACTCCCAGGCCTTGGATGTATTCGACCGATCAAGTTTCGCCCAGGAATACCATTACGGAGTATTGCCTGAGTGGCTCCAGTATCCCGAGGGTTGGGAGAACATTTGCTACTCGTTCCGACGCCTCCAGGACCTAGCGAAGCACATGATGGACTACTACGACGAGTGCTTGGACATCTTGGGTATCGAGTTAGTCGAGGACGACAACGGATCTTAATCGCCACCAGTACGTTCGGGTCGCAAGGCAGGCTTGGGAGGATATTTTAAGGATGGATCATCTTCAATCACGGTACTTTCGCAATAATGGGATCCTACACATTTCCCCAGTCATTTCACTGCAGCATTAGGGAAGCAACCTTGGAAGGAGGGTTATAAGCTATGGGAACCAGCCAACTCATCGACACCAGTTTTCCCCTCGGAACCATCATGCCCCTAAAAACCTAAGAATAATTGATTAAGGCAAACCAACTTCTCCATCCTACTACTTTATCATTATGATTTACTCGTGATTAGTGACCGATGCATGCCTGTACTCAAAGAGTCGTAACGTAGGGAGTTATACAATAGTTCCAATCGTCGCCACTACCTGAGAGTCTACTTGCTGATGTCCGCTCCATCAAATCATCTGTGTCACGATCCAAATATGCCATGATCCTCATTAAATTTAACCACGTAGAGAATGTACAAGATATTCACACTCCTAGTTCCCAACATCTGTAAATTATTTCCTTTTCATTTGCTTGACTTCGAAAGAAGAGTAACCCCAACACCTACCATCAAGACAACTCCCCTCCCAACTACATTTCTAGTCACTTGTGAGTGTAAAGATGGAGTGTCAATACACAATCTTCCTTTTTCTACTTCGCTTATTAGTATTCACTTTAATTCTCGCCTTCAATTTTCGACTTCCTGGATACGTTTATTTTTACCACCAACAGTCAAGACAACCTTTGAAATAAAAATATCATCCATCACAAAGCATCGAGCAAATAAATATGGTATCTCTAGATTGGAAGGCAATCCTAGAAAAGGGTTGGTGTATTTCAAAGGCTACAAATTTAATCACACCCAAATTGGATAGCTTTGCCCAGGAAAATAAGGTAGAGGAACACAACGCAGCTGCGAAGATAATGAATGACAACTGGACTACTATAAAAGCATAGGAGTCACTCTACGACGAGCTCCGATGCTGCGACTTTTCGCGTAGAGCTTATAGTGGAGATTTCTTCCAGGAGCTTTGAGATAGGGTCAAGGGCAAATTTGAGGAACTTAAGGGACTAAACGAAAAGGTGATGCCGTACTTTGAAGACATTATAGATATTCTAAGGATCATGATGGAATAGATAGAATAGATCACAGTAGAATAGTAGGAATACCTAATTTAAATATTTTAGTCGTTCTCAGCGATTTCCCTTCCGCATGGGTATATAACTTGAGGCCTTTGGTTCCACCTAAACTAGAGCGTTGGATTGCCACTCGCCAACGACGTAAATAATTAGTAGTGCTCAGTCACAACGTTATCCAAAATCACCATGCGAGCCAGTATTGTGGTTATCTTTACATGTATAACTACCTACCTAGCTTAGGTAGGCAGCACCATAGATGCCTAAGCACCTCTCCAAATAGGGTAATAACCCGACAGCCCCAGTGAAGACAACATCCTCCAGCCAACCATGCGTATAAAAAGGATCCCACTAAGAGACCTAACAAACGATAAATTCACACTTTGCGTATCTCTTCTTTGGCATACGCTTCCCACAAAAACATTCCGGGCATAGCCCATTAACCAATATGGCGCGACAAGATTTCAAACTCGTCAATGTCGATAAGTGGATGAACCTTGAAAGGGGTGCATCAATGGCCGGAGAATTGAATTACAATGGAGAACCTGAAGCACTTATATCTCTCCTAACCATCCCTGACTTGGTCGATACTCTAGCATCTGAATCCCAACTTATACGAACACGAAAGCATAAGTACACTTGAAAAAGACCACTAGCAGAAAATCGTCCTGTAGCTAACACAATACCTAGTATTACGAGCCAGTTAGTGAGGCTTCCCCAAGAGGTCCTTGACGCTATCACTGCCGAGCTACGCGACCCAATTTCACTCCTAAGCTTAGCTATTACTTGTTCTTATCTTTGGCGGGTTCTTCTCCCGCGTGTTAGAAAAGCGATAACCACTATCAAAGCACCATGGGCCGGCGACCGTCTAGTCTTTGTTGGATCCTCTGCCGAAGGAGTTCCCAAAGGCTGCGAAGACTACGAAGAAGCTCGGTACATTTCCGAAAACTTTAGAGATAGTACCAATCATGACAAACGTGAAAGGTGGCAAGGGCCTTAGTACAAGCCTCGAAGGCTCGGGGAGTTTCATGAGAATTCTGACCTGCCGGAATACCCCGACAATAATCCCCTGTACTGCGATATTACGGCGATAGTACAGAGACCACTACCCATGGAGAAACAATTCGAGGACTGCCCTGATACGCAACTTCTCATGCGTTTGTATCAAACACTTCGACGATACCCCGAATCTAAGCTACCCGGAGTCTTACGGAACTTGACGAAGCGACAATATGTCCTCGACACAAAGGTTGCACAAGATTGCTGGCCATGCAATCTAGGTCAATTCGTTATTTGCCTAACAGAATGGGAAACTAATGGTTGTGATGCCATCGGAACCGGAGATTGGGCAGGTGACCGCATCGACATTCGCAGCACCGACAACATTTCGGAAGGGTGGACCGATATAAGTGAGAAAATAGTCGCACATATGGCTGATAATTATCTCTTCTCGGAAGACGAAGATTATTATATTGATAATCCCGATATGAGGACATGGGTTGAGTGAATTGGGAATCTTGCTGTATACCGTTACCCATATATGCGTATAATGCATACCTAGGTAGGATTCTGGGGGATAAGCACAGTCAAAGACATTGAAATCAAGACAACTCAATTGTACGGTTAAGAGCTAAGATGAACTGTCCCTTGTTTCGAAAACTCGGCGAACGACTCAAGTCAAAGGGGATTCTAGTACAATGTGTTAGATAACCGGCGCGATGTCATAAGCCACGACGACATCACGAGCAGATGTGAATAAACAAACAATGCCTGAATTAGCTCAAAGGTTTTTTATATAAACAATCGAAGCTGCTGTTCACCTCTCCTATCAATTTTACCATACCAGCAGGGCAAGAAACCTAGGTACACCCTTCTTGAAAGCAGACAAGATCACAGCTAAGAGAAGGAATTGTGAAAACCACCCAAGTTACTCATAATTCATCGATCACTTTTAGAACCCTTACTTCCCTATGTCTAGGGGCTGCCTCCTAACCCCCTATTATATTTTGTTAGTGATGTTCCTAACGCTGTTTATGAAGAATATTGGAACTCTTATCATGTCTAGAGAGGCGGAACTGGTCGCCAAAATCTCTAGCATAGAGACAGAGAAACAGCGATTGGTCAATAACAAAGACAACCAGAAAGCCTTTGAGGATGAATCGATAGGAAAGGCGGACGAAGCAGCTAAGATGAAAATTGCATTTGTTCGCGCCCGAATGGAGATCCTAGAAAAGGAGGCGAACAGCTTACAAGCAGAGTTGGACAAGGAAAGGCAGAGGAAGAAGCAACGTGAATCTGAGTGAGAAATGCATACTTAGGGGTGTGATATTCTGGGTATGATCATCATGTAGCGTCTTCGAAGGCGTAGATCTGATAGCAAACTATTTCTGTACCCCTACCTAGACTACATTAGTCGTTTAAACCCTGTACTGTGCCTGTATTGTACCTAGATCCCGATTATTTACGAATATAGATAAATATCTGGTCTTACCTAATCATATGTGGAATCAGCAATGCGGTATTGTGCCAACCTCCCTACTAATTCCCCTCCATCATTGTGTTGATATCATGCTTTCTTCGTAGTATAAGCCGCTATGTAGCGTGCCTTTCTTTTCGTCTGATATCGCGAAGAATGCCGGGAAAAATGGAGACCGTGCTCGCCTTGAGCGTATGTACCACACATCCAACTGCGGGAAAGACCAGATTGAGTGTAATCTGACGAATCGTCTAGTCGACCATGATATATTTTCCCATATGTGGAAGACCTACCTGTATACCAATCATGTTTACCTACCTAGGTAGGTAGCCAGGAAGTTTTACTATATAATGTCCGAAAGCACCACTTATTTCTATCATTTTCACCATACCATTTCACTACGAATAACTTCATTCAGAGAACCACGACGACGACAAAGTGTATTCCAAAAAAAGGCACGAATTATCAAAAGACCACTAGAAGTGTCGATACTCTTAAAACCTAATTTGAAGAATTTCGCGTTCCCAATCCTAAGGTACCTATGCACATGACCACCTCCACTTATACGTAAATAAAATAACTGAAGGCATTATCGCTAATACAATACTCAAGACTCATCGAAACATCCCCGGCATCATGGGGGTTGCTGAGATACAAGAGTTGATGAAAGAGGTCAATGCTATCGGGGCCCAGGTCAAGGCTCTGACCGAGACGGACGAGAACAAGAAGATACTGGAACAAGTTGCAGCGGGAACGACGGACGAGGCGACTAAGGCTAAAGCTGATGCGATCAATTCCAGACTCGCAGAGCTTCATAAAAGGATAGACGAATGCCATGCACAGCTGAAAAAGGAGAATGAAAGATTGATAAGAGAAATGGGAGAAGCAAAGTGAGCTTCGTATCAAGCGATGGGTTCCAGCGGGGATGATACGATAAACATCATCGAAATGTAGTGTCTTTGAAGAAGACACATTTTTGATAATAAATTGATTTTTCCGCCTCTGTCCAGATCAAGTTCACGGTTTAAATTAAGAGTTTTGCTCGTAGCGACAAACACCTAGGTGTATGCAATTGTCGTATCGTAATCCCTTCCTACTATATCGCTTCGAGTGGTATGCACCTGCGACCTCGATGGGTATTACTTCCTTTCATTTCAGTCGACTGTTTCCTACTTCGATAGCTTATGGTCCACCTAAACGCATAGCAAGAGCGTGGCGTACTCCAACTGTTCAAAACAGCAAGAGGCATGCAGGTCTACTCCAAGACTGGTCTTAAAAGGAGCTGGGGGGGCCGATAGCACACGGACACCACTTTTCCTTCAACACCTTTCCAAGAATTTGTATCATATCGAAATATACACAACGGTCATTAATTGCCCTCAATCATCCTACACGCAATTCATAAATAGGACATTATAAATACCACACACATACCTTCTTTTGAAGCAGTTCCACCATACACCACACCTCCACCTAAGAATCCTACACAATGGCAAACCAAAGCAACCCAGACCCGAGCGAGTTTACAGCGGAGCCGATGGAAATATTTCCAGACTACCAAGACCAAGAACAACCCCAAGACGCCGCAGGACTCACGGATATCGTCGAGAAGCTCAAGCAAATAGATATAGACGACATCCCAATGCAACCCACACGTTTGGACTGGAGTCCCACTGAATTGGCAATACTACACATGAAGGCAGAGAAACTCGAAACTGCGTGGAAAGTATTCAAACAATTGATAACCACAGACCTTATGGAAGGTGAATCCGAGTTGAAGAGAAAATTGCGTGATGCGGTCCATGAGTTTTGTGTGGAGCTGGCTGATGTGGTTATACCGATTATCGATATGGTACTCGCAGAGATCAATCGATCAACGCCTCATCGACGACACTCGGGGTAATGAGTTCGATGGAACGGGCACGGACGTAGCGATTTGTAAATGATTGTTTAATCGAGTCAGGCCTTCATGGTTGGAAGCGGAAAGGATCGGGATGGATACAGTGGATACAGTGGATACATGGCTATTCTGGCATCACACAGAGATAGTATGCAGGACTATCATGAGCGAAATATGAACATTAATTTCTCTTACCTAAACGTCCGGGCTTCTGTGATCTGTGCCTCATCAGTTACACGAAACGGTTTTCGATAATGACGAACTTCCGAGTCTCACTACCCACAAAGTCGGGATTAGAGAGGCGTCCGAGACACCCAAAAAGCCGCCCACCCAACAACCAGATCTAACCGAGTCTTGTATACAAGACTTGCAAGTTGCAATACTCCTTCAAGCCCTCTACTCCATAATGTACACCAATCCCACTACTCTTATACGCCCCAGACCCAAACTTCGGGTCGACCTCCGCATGCGTATTAACCCAAACTGACCCCGCCTCAAGCTGTCGAGCGATACGTTCAGTCCTATATACATCCTTTGACCACACCGAAGCACCGAGACCGTATTCAGTATTATTAGCACGTTCTATGACCTCCGATTCCTCGCTCCATTTAAGAACGGGGAATATAGGGCCTAGCATTTGTTAGTTGTCGATCCGGAGTGGAAGTGGGGGTCATAGGGTTGTTGGGACGCCACTCGGACTAACACCTCGGACTTCAACAAAATTTTGGTAACTCACCGAATGGTTCTTCAGTAACGATCCTGGAGTTATCCGGCGGATTATCTACGATCGTAGGCGCCAAAAAGAAACCCTTCTGATCGGCAAGAGGCTTTGTGTTACCAGCCGCTATACTCAGCCCATTTGATTCGATATCCGCCAACAACCCCTCCACCCTCTCGTATTGCGGTCCGTTCGACACCGGTCCAATCGACGGATCTTCATCTCCCTTAAAGCTAACAGCATTCGCAAACGCCGCCATCGCAGCAACGAATCTATCGTAGATCGATTCATGCACGTAGATACGCTTCGGTATAACACAAATCTGTCCCGAATTGGCGAGGGCGAAGTACGCGAGTTTCGGCGCGACGGCTTCGATATCAACGTCCTGGCACACGATTGCGGGGTCATTGCCGCCTAACTCAAGAACGCAGCGCTTTAAAGTCTTGCTGCAGGACTCCATCACTTTCTTCCCTACCTCGACCGAGCCGGTAAAACTAACTACATCGATACCAGGATGCGCAGTTAACCAAGGACCGAGCTCGTCGTCACCGCTTAATGCTTGAAAGACACCCGGTGGGAAAAATTGTAGACCGAGTTCAGCGAGTTTGAGGTCGCAATATGGTGCGTGTGGTGATGGCTTGAGGATGAAGGTGTTACCAGTGACAAGTGCCGACGCAATCTTGACACATGCGAGAAAAATAGGATAGTTCCAAGGAACAAGACCAGCAGCGACGCCAAGTGGTGTATATCGCGATATGACTTTTCGCTTGTCGCTATTTTCCACCACCTCTTCGGGTAAGGTGAGGTCGCTTAGGCCACGGAGGAACATAAGAGTCAGCCATAGCTCGATCTGGCTTTCTTTGGCCTACAACCCGCGACACACTTAGTATCAGCATAAGCATTTCGAATAAGAGGGGGGGTGTATTTCAGGTCGTGTATAATGTGACTAACCGATTTACCCTGCTCTTTGATTAGCAAGTCTAGAAAACCCGCGCCATTCGCCTCGAAAGCGTCGGCGAAATCCTTCAAGGCCTTTTGACGTCCCGCCCAGGACGTAGAAGCCCAAGCCTTTCTTGCCTTCCGTGCCGTTTCAACGGCCCTATCGACGTCGTCGCGGGTGCTGAGGGGCACTTGTGGATTATCGTGTAACGTAGCGGGGTTCACACTACATCGGGTCTTGCCCGTGCTAGAGTTACAGAGCTTCCCGTCGATCACATTGTAAAATGTGGTAAAATCGAGCTTGGTATGAGCTGAGCTTGCGTTATCAGCCATGCTAGATATCTAGTATAGATGAACCTGGGAAAATGATGTATAATAAATGGAGTTCAAGAAGTGCGCAAGGTAGCTGATGGGTCTTCCTTTTATGGAGATGACAGGATTCATAGTTGGTTGGACTTCTTCGTAAACCAACACACACAATAACGCGCATATCTTCAGCACTATTCAAGCCAATTAGCACACACACGAGACTGTTGAGATCTACAAGTAGTTTACGGATCTACTATTTTAGCCCCCATAGGAAATAAGGCGTCCATAGTGGTAAAATTTAACAGGCCTCGCCGACAATGCGAACCTCTGTAAAACTGATATTTTATCTCCCTTTATGAGCTATCGCTAAAAGTGGTGCTCCCTGGTGCTTCCATTGGCCTTTCGTGTCCTTGTGCCCTCTTATGCCCACCGGTACCCACCGGACCCCACTGAATGAGCGTCCCCTTCGCCCTTTCCTCCCCCCATATATCGTAATGAGCATCGAAATTTTGGGTCTGCGTCTGGATATTGTGTTCAGTGTCCGATGTCTTAAGTTGTTGAGCTAGTACCCGTATCTTGCTTATGAACACGTCATGCGCGATATACGCTCCTTTTAACCATCTACTTCCGGAGCCGGTATCGAACTGCTTCCGTCCGTGGAGAACGCGTAAGTTGTCGAAGAGCACGCACTCCCCTGGCTGCATTTTATACTCGTACATCCACATGTCATCTTCTAACAACTGCCTAAATCTGGTCGCAGCCTCCAACCACGTATTATATACTGAGCCGCCTTGTCTCTTCCCACACACAGTCTGTACACTGGCCTGAAACGGCGGGGACCAGAAGGCCTGGAAGCCGGTGTGACGATTTTCCTCTATAACGGGGCGTTGATATTCGTAATGGTGACTGTGTTTAGTATAATGATATTTTAGCCTTCTATTTAACAGAGAGCGGTATAGACGCTCCGGTCCGAGTTTCATTAAACAAGCGGCTCTCAAACCGTCAGTGAACAGAGATTCGCCGCCCTCGCATGTGTTCTCTAGACAATGTAGGAGCTGGATACGAGGCGGGCTCTGCATATATAACAAATCCTGATGTAATCCGAGGAAGGAGCTTGTGTAAGCTATATTTTCTGCGTTCGGTTTAGAACGTACATCCCAAGTTCTGCCGTAGAACGTCTCTTGCAGATTGCCAATTTGATTTGCGATAGAAACTACCGACTCCTCGGATGGTGGTACGTTGCGCAAGAAAAGTATCCCATGAGTACGAAGTACCCGTAACCCAGAAAGAAACTCGTCTTTGCCAGCGAGCCACTGGTCGTAGTCGAGGGTGAGGCGGTCCTTCTTGAGCATACGCTTGTCCCATAATTTTGGTCTGTGCCGTGGGATCGGGATCCTTTTATATGCAATAGTGTCTGAGGAATATTGAGATACGTGGTTATCGCGGGTCAGAAAATCATCTTTCCAAACAATTTCGAGTCCACCATCCGCTATCTTGGTCACTTTTTCAATGGGGAGTTCGACAGGCACGTCGCATGTGCTGAATTTCTTCTGGCCAGAGTCCGGGTTCACACAATGGCTACATTCGCAAGCATCGCGTAAATAGTGGCGATTTAAATACCGAACCGGCCGATCTGGATCGATGAGGCCAATAGGGCTAGAATTAACCGGTTCCCAATCCTGCAACAGCTCAGCGCGCGGCACATCGGTTTTGGAGCTATTTGTGCCCTCTGGCTGACCCTCCGAAGTTTGCTGGGTTGTCAGTCCTCTTTTACTATTAAAGGGAATATTCGCTGATCCTAGCAATTTCTTGGGTCGAGGGTCAAGATCGTATCCACTACTGTCAAGCTTGCGAAGGTTATACGGATGCAAGCTACATCGAAGTTGAGTCTTGAATGGAACTCCCCGTAGTGTCGTAAAGTTTCGGTCGAGACTTCGGCTCAAACCATGCTTGGTGAGACGAATATGACGACTTCCGGAATTCAATAGACTCCTTGACACGCCCGTCGTGGTTGTCACGGAACCCATGATAGATGATTGTATCAACTTGAAAGCTAATTAGCATGTGACAGTTAGGCGAATAGGGCCGTGCGGCGATATAACTCGCGGGCGTGAGGTGAATAAGGCCGTTCCCATCCCAGAGTCTACACATGTAAAGAGTGGAATGAACGACGTACGATCAATCTAGTCGCGCAATCGGCTAAATCGTGTCCTTGTGCACGGACCACGCGAAGATCTAGCCAAGGTCCCACAGTAATCATGATTGAGCCAATAGAACTTCGATGAGATAATGAGACGCGAAACATGCATTACCATGCTTACACTTTTAACCCTGTAGCTGGTTATCAAATATATGTAGATAGAAAGAACCATATTCTGCTTTAAGTGCATATATATCGGTATAGATTAGGTGGAAGATGACAACTTCGACCCTAGTTCCTAAAACCAGATATACCAATATAGATTTCAGAGCGCTGTGTCTTTGCGTCAGGACGTTATGATTATTCAGCGTGAGGAATCGTCTCCGGAGCAAATGACACTACATCGGAACCTTGGTTAAGATGTTACTTCCCTCCATCAAAAGGAATAAGCGATGTTCTTTTTCCCGACCGAAGAGCACGAAGATGCCTTCGCCCCTTTGTGTGTTTCTCCCATTGTTGTTCGGATTGGAGGGAGGTACCGCATATTTCGCAAGTCCTGACCTTAAACGTTTCAGATGACGCCTTCTCGTCCCCGAATGCCATTAAAACTTCGCTTGCCTTGTCAGATACTTCGATTGGTTTGATTAAATCACAACCATCAAGAAAATCTCGACAAATCTTCCTTGCAGGTTCGAGAACATCGGTCGAAAATTTACTGGGACAGGAACTGTCAAGTATAAACAAATGATCCATTGCCCGGTGGTCTCGGAACGCTGGTATGGACTTATGTCGAATCCATCGTAACTGTTGTCTTGCGTACTGCCTCGTTGCAATTCTTATCAGCTCTAATCCAGCCTCCTTCACTTGTTCCAATTTGGCTGGACTCTCTTCATTTCGTTCAGCTTCGAAAAATGACTCCATTTGTTTGTAGCCAATAGACTGCCATATTCCACGAGTGAGGTCGACAGTTTCTCCCTGTTGAGTTCGTAGTTTTCTGGCTTTATGTAGACTTCTCACCTCCTCCATTAACCCATTTTCGTACATCTTATTCACTCTTTTATTGAGACGTTCTTTTAACACGTCGGAGTCGGTATAAACCCAAAACATCAATGATTGCCAAGGACTATCGACTTGGCTCGAAAATGCCTTCCCTTGTTTTTGCTCGGCGTATATATCCGATGCTCGCTTGCCGGTAGTAAGGAATATCTCCAGGGAACGTCTAATCTTGCGTCGATCGTCGGGGTGCCACCGATCTGCCATAATAGGATCCACCTCTCGGAGACGTCTTAACATCATGTCGGTAGGCCCCTCTAGAATAGGAAATTGTGTTCCATTTTCTTCTTGGGGCCGGCGTTGCAGAAAGCCGTCGTCTGTACCCTGGGAGGTAACTAGGTTGTCTTCGAAAAGCACGCTATGGACATAATAATGGGTGCCGCCTACTATGATGGGAAGCTTCCCTCTACCACGGATTTCGCGAATGAGCCTTTTTGCTTCACGTGCGAAAACATCAACCGCCCATGTTGGCTCATGAGGATTTATGGTTGCTAACAAATGGTGTGGAACACCTCGTCGCTCTTCAAGTGAAAGTTGGTTTGTGATGATAGGTAAACCCCTATACATCTGCATAGCGTCGGCATTGATAATTTCGCCATCAAACTTAAGAGCTAAGTCTACCGCAAGCTGGGATTGAAGTTAGACTACTGTTGTGGGAGCGAAAAAAAAAGAGAACTGAAAAACTCACATCTGATTTTCCCGTGCCTGTTGTTCCCAGGATAGCCACGAGAGGCTCCTTGGGAGGGGACGTTGTAGCCATTGTCCGCACATTTCTCCTAAAAAAAGATATTAAATTTCGTCTCAGTCCTATCATTAATTGATGTTATTTCATGCTATGCAGTGTAGATTAAGTTGAAAGATCGATATGCGTCGAAGTCATTTATTTTTAAGATGGTTACATCGCGTCAATTTGAATGAAATCGAAATGCGAAATGCCAAGAAGATTTGAATGATTTTGGGGTATCTTGGTGGGGCACGAATCTATCTTATGTAATCCAATAATGGAGAAATTAAATTCTTGGGGTCTTAAGCCACATCTGAGGCTTATAAAGTGAAATGCGCCTCGCTTTATCCCACTTTAGGTTAGAACCCAAAGGTGTTTATTGCCCCAGGCGAAACTCAGGGTCCACACCAAGGACACCAGGGGCCCCATTTAACTCAATTGCTAGTTAAAGATCACGTGCACAATGACTAGGATAGCTTAGGCTAGGCTCCACCTATCGCATAATGGACACATAGTTCAATTTGGGGCAATTTTTTTTGATGCCAGATCTTTTTTGGCCCTGCGACCGCCGACTTAACATTTCTTTTCTCCCCTTTTAAATCAACGAGACTTGAGAGAGAAAGCATCGCGACAACCCTCGACCACCCCCAACATCGAGGGCCTTCTGTCGCTCATTGCATCTTATTTTTTTTCTTTCCCTTCTATCTTCTCCTTAATTCTTATTGTCTTTCTATAACACATTATCACCATGAGTAGCCGTAAGTGTTGACCTTTATTTACTTGTCTTCTCGGCATTTGCCCACCTCTCCCTATACTTGTTTGCTAGCTATTCGAAGCTCGCGACGCGCTTAATACCACAATCACTCCGCCATTGACCCTTCAAAATAGCTAACATGACCTTAATCAGTGCGGTTCCTCGATCTCGTAAAGCCCTTCGTGGCATTCTTGCCCGAAGTTCAGCAGCCCGAGACCAAGGTCCCTTTCAACCAAAAGTTGATGTGGACTGGTCTCACGTTGTTGATCTTCTTGGTCATGAGCCAGATGCCCCTTTACGGTATCGTGTCCTCCGACACCTCCGATCCTTTATACTGGTTGAGAATGATGATGGCGAGTAACCGAGGAACATTGATGGAGTTAGGTATTACACCGATTATCTCCTCTGGAATGGTTTTCCAGCTCCTCGCCGGTACCCACATGATTGACGTCAACCTCGACCTCAAGTCCGATCGCGAGCTTTATCAGACCGCCCAAAAGCTCTTCGCCTTTATCCTCTCCGCCGGTACTGCCACTGTCTACGTCTTCACTGGTCTCTACGGCCCCCCCTCCGACCTTGGTGCCGGTATCGTCTTCCTTCTCATCCTCCAGCTCGTCGTAGCTGGTATGATTGTCATTCTTCTTGATGAGCTCTTGCAGAAGGGTTATGGCCTTGGCAGTGGTATCTCCCTGTTCATCGCGACCAACATCTGCGAGTCTATCATGTGGAAAGCATTCTCTCCCACCTCGATTAACACTGGCCGTGGCCCCGAGTTTGAAGGTGCTGTCATTGCCCTCTTCCACCTCCTGATGACCTGGCCCAACAAGCAGCGTGCTCTCCAGGAAGCTTTCTACCGCCAGAACCTCCCCAACATCATGAACCTCCTAGCTACCCTCGCTGTCTTCGCCGCCGTTATCTACCTTCAAGGTTTCCGCGTCGAAATCCCTGTTAAGTCTTCCCGCCAGCGAGGTGCCCGCGGTTCCTACCCCGTCCGTCTCTTCTACACTTCCAACATGCCTATCATGTTACAGTCCGCTCTCTCCTCCAACATCTTCCTTATCAGCCAGATGCTCTACTCTCGTTTCTCCGAGAACCTCCTCGTTCGCATGTTCGGTGTCTGGGAAGCTAGGGAAGGATCCGCTCAGCTTTCAGCTGTCTCTGGCCTGGTTTACTACATGTCTCCCCCTCTTAACTTCCAAGACGCCATCCTCGACCCCATCCACACCGCTGTTTATATCACCTACATGCTCAGCGCTTGCGCCATCTTCTCGAAGACCTGGATCGAGGTTTCTGGATCTAGCCCTCGTGATGTCGCCAAGCAGCTAAAGGACCAGGGTCTTGTCATGGCTGGTCACCGTGACCAGAGTATGTACAAGGAGTTGAAGCGCATCATCCCTACGGCTGCCGCCTTCGGTGGTGCTTGCATTGGTGCGTTATCAGTTGCCAGTGATCTCCTAGGAGCTCTAGGCTCCGGCACTGGTACTCTTCTTGCAGTCACGTAAGTCTCTGTCAATTCGATGCAATACATAACCCTCTTGCTAATCAAACGATAGTATTATTTACGGCTACTTTGAAATCGCCGCGAAGGAAGGTGATCTTGCAGGAATGAAGGGAATGATTATGGGATAAAACTCATTATCTACCGAACCGAAATCTTAATAAACCGCTACGACGGCGCAATATATTAAAAAATGCAATCGTTTCACGCTGTGTGTAATACCAAGGGAAAAATAAAAGTTCATGAGGGTTTCCACAAGGGCGGCGAAGCTTGGAAAAATGCATCAATGGCGGTCTGCGGTCATTCTCGTCGGGTTCTATGTTAAGAGGATGTCACGACGAAGAATGTATTAGTTTACGTAACAATATTAGCCATGAAAATATCATGTACATCTAAAACGCATTTTCGCCTCTATTTTTGCTTGCCGAGTAAAGATTGTAGATGTGTGTTCGAATCTCAACTACCAAAGTACCTAGGTATTTAACACATTAAACTACTACTCAAGCCACCGAGTGTGACGAGAACGCAGCTCCGGCTCCGGACCGATTTGAGAAAGGGGCTTTTCATCCACAGCACCATGACGTTATAGATGTAGTACAGGTACCCACTTCATCATGTCCAAGAAGATTTATTCTACCGACTCTAGCCCCCTCGGCGATACGGAAATTACAGCATCGATCATCTAGTATAAGTCGTGTAATCGTGGCAGATTGCGTATGGCGGAAATAAAACCAAATTCCACACGGAATTGCGTCTATTCGTATCCTATATTCCGACTATCTCCCGTTCTTAGTATGGGTGCCGACTCTTGCTCAAACTCCCGATTCATTAAATCGGAAATTTGTCTATTCCCAAGCGTAGGCGAACCGGCATAACTCTTTCTACCATGCGTCATCCATGATGCGACCGAAAGAAATAATACCAAAGCAAGTGCGACGGAGCCGTAGTTCATAGTGTCTCGCGTGATGGGATACTGTGCCGGAAGTAGGAAAAGAACGCTTGTTAATAAGGCATACGAAATTCCCACAATATTAATGATCCAGCCTAGAGTATGTGGGAGAGCGAATACTCTTGCTGGGAGCTTCTTTCGGCCTTGTGCGCAATTGGTGATTACTGGTAGGCAATATGAGAGGGTTAGAGTCACGACCGAGGCGGAGCTTATCGCGCTGAACGCCGTTGATGATATGAGGAATATGCAGCCGAGTAAGCCGGTTAGGATGGCTGATAAGCAGAGCGCATTGAATGGGATGTCGTACCGTGCGTGAACTTGCTCGAAGATGTGGCTTGCGGGGAGACCCCCGTCGCGTGCAAATGCGAAGACCATCCGGCTACTTGTTGTCGTGATGGCAATGCCACCGAAAGACTATATTGGTGTTAGAAATGTTCCTCATAGGAAAATAAAGGAGGAATGCCTACCCCACATATGAAGAGAAATACAAGGAGAGCAGTCGCAACGGCGTGACTACCGGTTGAGTTATAAAGGATTACCATTAGAGGGCCAAGTGGTGAGTGAATGATGTTCTCAATTTCATCGGCGCCTCCAGATGAGAATAATATCGTGACGAGAAAGTAAAATCCCGTAAGAATGCCCATGGCTACGGAGCCGATCATGACCTTTGGTCCTACGGCGGGCGCATTTGGTATTTCTTCAATCCTAAAGCTATGTTAGACCAAAACATAAGGCCCCAGAGCAACTTACACATGAGAAACGGCATCAAAGCCATTCAGCGCAACTCCAGCTTGGAGGAATCCAATAAGCCACGCGATGCCATCTAATAGCTATCAGCACACTCTAGAAGGTCAGCTTGAGTGTTAAACAAGACTGACCTGGCCAACCCGTCTCATTAATAAATCCACCAAACACAAACTCCGGCTCCGCCCAACGCCCCCAACTACACGTCAACGCGACGAC
The DNA here is from genome assembly GCF_022578975.1 of Hypoxylon trugodes. Taxonomy (NCBI): domain Eukaryota; kingdom Fungi; phylum Ascomycota; class Sordariomycetes; order Xylariales; family Hypoxylaceae; genus Hypoxylon; species Hypoxylon trugodes. The sequence goes on along the minus strand of NW_026250018.1, from coordinate 3,655,972 downwards.
AGGAATAACCAATAACCCCGTAACACTCGCCAAAAGCCCAACCTTATTCAACGCCGGCAAACCCTTACTCATCCAAACATTCACCGCAAAGAAAACCAGCGTCATAACCGCATACATGCCAAACTTGCCCAAGGGACCAACCTCGACGCCCTCCTCCCTCGGCACGACTAATCCAACAACCAACTGACTACTCAACAAACTCGCCGACGCCGCAACCGCAATCCATCCAAACACCGTAACCCAGCCCGTCAACCAAGCGAGACAACGCGCGTATTTCGGGGGCGCGGTGAGGTAGACCCAATGGTACTGTCCCCCAGCACTAGGGTACGCGGATAGGAATTCTGCGAGTGAGGTCGCGAGACACAGGTTCCCGGCTCCCACGATTAGGAGACCCCATATGGCGGCGCTGGGACCGCCGCTGCTTAGGGATAGCGGGAGGGAGGCGGAGAGGACGCCCCAGGAGTTGAGGATTGTGAAGGAGAGTGCGAAGAGGGAGAGCGGGGTGAAGGTTCGGGGCAGGGTGGTGTTGGGGGTGTAGTTTATGGGGATGAGGATTGAGGTTTCGGAGGCTGAGGGCGCCATTGTGGATATGTATGAGTGTCTATGGAGACTAAGGCGTGCTTGGGGGTACTAGTTATCCGAACGATCTATTCGGAGTTAGCTACGGTGAAGATGGTTAGGTCGGCTGCGATATATGCCAGCTCTCTTGCCTATTCGGGTACATAATCGCGGCTGCTGACCTCAGAATGCTACGCTTCCTACTAGGACATCTAAGTCAGTTCACACTTATTATCATTGGGCGTGCACTGCCTCTTCAGCTAGGAATCCTGATTCACCATACGATATAGATGGGGAAGAAGAGAGGGTCATAAGACGCGATTAATAGCGAATAACAAATGCTATAAGCCTCAATGTTACCTTTCGGAGAAAGTTGGGTGCAGTTTGAGTTACTTTATAAGGCTTCGTTAATTCTAGGCAAGTCACGCCTATGTTTTACCTACACCCTTTCGTTTCTTGTATAGTACTATGTACTCAAAATGCACTTCAGCCTAAAATTTCTTAAGGAGCTACCTCTATACGAGGAGGTACAACCGTACAAACTCTATGGGTTTGACGATGTAAGCGAGGAGGACCAGACGAATTGTGTATTCGAAATTGTTCAGGAAGTTCAAGTATACGATGTTCGAGGTGCCGTCGTGGATCCTAGTATTGATCGCGAGGGTTTCGAGTTCGTGATATCACCAACGAATTGTGCTCTGAGTGCAGAGGTTTTCGAGGGTGATGATACTCGTACGAATGGAGTTGTCGATAGCTACATCCGAGAAACTATGGATTTGGTTAAGACTAAGCTTGACGCCGAATCCGTCGTAGCAATTGATTGGAGGGTTAGCACTCGGAATCTGGGTTATAACTGAGCTCAGCTGATTTTGGTTTCATTAAGTTCCGCAGAAGTGCAAATGCGACCGCCGAGAAGCTTGATGTTGGAGACATCAGGAAGCAGGCTATCGCAGTGGCGACAACAGCACATTGCGGTAAGGCTATTCGTCCACAAATTCGGCTTGTGGTGTGCTCATCTCTCATTCACAGATTTCTCTTATCTCGGTGGGTTTGAAAGGATCAAAATGCACCTAGCAGAGGATGAGATGGCTGCGATTGAGCGAGGTGAACTAAAGGCGATGATCGTCAAGTACGTAATCCCTTGCCTTATGACTGGGGAAACGACCTAAGACAAGTCTAGTGTCTGGAGGCCACTGAAAACTGTCAGAAGCGCCCCATTGATAATGGCAGACCGGCGAACTGTATCAAAGAAAGACTTGATCGAAGCCGACCAGGTAATGGTTGACAAGGTTACCAGGACTGCATATGTCTATCATCGGCCGGACCAAAGATGGTATTGGCTCAAAAACCAGAGAGCGGATGAGATTATTATGTTCCCTACTTGGAAGGCCGAGACCAATATTGAACATGCAGGTGTGTATTATATTAACCCCGCTCTCGGCATTTCCCCACGGTCTGACCACTTACACGGCGCGATGCAGATTACTCACCTCACACAGCAGCTTTCTTGTATCAGTCTGACTCGTCAGAGTCGCCTAGGGAAAGTGTTGAGGTTCGAATGATTGTCTTGTCACGAGCATGAACGATTTAGAGGAGCCATGGTTTGAACATATCAGATGATGGGTGGTAGAATCATGAATTTATGCTTTATGAATGATAGTAATAGAAGCTGAGTACATGTACATCCAGCCTCGAGAGCTGACACCTCCCCCGTCCTTTCGCTTAAAATCCTTAACGAATGTTTCCGAAGCTGCAGGTAACGTGTCACATATAACATGTGACATCGGACTCAAGTTCTTAGCGGTCAAATCTAAGCCTGTCAGGTTCTCATTCGGTAAATGTTATAGTTAGAGGGCACTGATTATGCACTTACGTAGTTCACTGCCACTTATTTAACCTTTATCGTCGCGCTCATTTAGGAGACGAACGCTGTTTGGCGTGGTTGACTCTGCAACCCCGGAATTGATGTGGGAATGCGCAGACGTTTCACGGACGCTGACGAGCTTTTTCCATGGCTGAGTCTTGGTTGGAGCTTTGGGAAGCATGATGATCACGAGGTTTTTTAGTGGTATATAGTGCAGGCTGTGAAGATTGCCGTGCGGATGCCAAGTTGAAGGGAAAGCCCGGTTTCAGAAGGGATCAAGGAATACAAATAGTTTCTGGGTTGCTACCTATCGCGACCGCACATTATTTTAAGACCTCCTTCATCCCACTTCCCCATACCCCGCAACATCATATTCAAGTTGTGCCACAAGTTGTGCCACCCACCCCATTGAGCTCGTTTGATGTCATCCTTCTTGCGTTATCATTGAGGCTCAAATGATAATATACTATGAACCACACGATGGTGACCCTCGTGTAGGGAAGAGGAGTGATAAGCTACTTCGGATGCAGCGAATCCTTCACGAGCACCGTCCAGATATTGGTCACTTCGTCGACATCTACAAGGATGTCCATCAGCACCCCGAGTTATCCTGTCTAGAGTCCCGCACTGCTGATGTCGTGGTACGAGAACTAAGAAATATCGGCTTCGATGTAACCACATCTATAGGAGGACATGGTGTAATTGGAGTTCTCAGAAATGGGCCCGGCAAGACTATTTTGACGAGGTCCGAGATTGACGCCTTGCCAATAGAAGAGAAAACTGGTCTCCCTTACGCCAGCAAAGTACGCATGAAGAGTATTTTCGGTATAGATCAACCTGTTATGCACGCCTGCGGCCATGATATCCATCTCGCTGCTCTCCTAGCCAGTCTAAGGCTACTGTATTCTGCGAAGGGTGAGTGGTCGGGGACCGTCATTGGTGTATTTCAGCCCAACGAGGAGATGTCTGGTGGAGCTCGGGCGATGGTGGATGATGGCCTTTATGGTCGCCATGGGTGTCCAGTTCCGGACCTCATGCTTGCTCAACATGTCGGAATGTCTAAAGCTGGTCTCGTAGCAGTTAGGACGGGGCCTGTTTTAGCAGCATCGGACTTTATTGAATTGGAGATCTTTAGCAAAGGAATTGGCCCTAACCCCCCTGAATGTCGAGACCCAGTAAGTCTTGCGAGCTACCTTATAACGAGATTTCAAAGCATCATCAGTTCCGACGTTAGTATCAACGGGGAATACAAGCGAACAACCCTGAAGTGCCGCGACTTCAAGGCCGGCGTACCTGGAGTCTCATTCACCAACAAGGTATACATACGTCTTGAGCTAAAGACCACCGAGACAAGCGACAGAGATAATATTTTCTCTGTGATAAAAACAATCACGAAAGCGGAATGCGAGGCTTCTTCTGGCAAAAGGATCGAGGCCTCCGTCAGACTAACACCTAGAGCACCAATCACAAGAAACGACACCAAGTCTGCTGAGGCCTTGCAGGAGTGTTTTGGGCGCCACTTTGGAGACCGCTTCTGGATCCCGCCAATGGATGCTCCGGTGGAAGATTTTGCCAACCTCAGTGGTCCGAAGCCAGTCCCCTTCGTCTACTGGAAACTCGGGTCTACGGATCCTGCCAAATGGGACGAAGGCGTAAGAAAGGGAGGGGATATATTGCTACATCTACCAACAAATCACTCTCCCGAATTTGCTCCAGCGCCTGAATTGACTATTGTTACTGGGATGGAAGCGATGTCGTTAGCTACCTTATGGTTTCTAGACGGTGATGACTCGCAGGATGCACCATTCGTGTGACCGAAAGGATTGGCGGCTGGTGGCATTGAGGGATTTTTCGTGGTGTCATTTTAATACAAATGAATCATCTCCTCATCGCAGAGCCTCAACGTACAACGTTTACCTTTCCTATTTTGTTAGGTCGGGGGTCCGCGCATTTTCGTGAACGTACCTCCAGTGTCGTATCACCTAATACTATAATGGAAATACATTACGAATCCCGCTTATCAGAGACTCAAATGTGAGTTTCCATCACCTTTGCTTCTGCATTTTACACAAGGCTCTGAGAGAATAAATTTAATTGCTTAACAATAGGGGTAATGATAGCGTGTCGACCCACTATTGGCCTACCCCCACGAAGTTTATTGGTGCGGGTCGTCTGGGCACCCCATAAATTAAAGTGCTAGTTCCCGTCCCAAGCCATTGGACTGGGGTCTTTAAGTGGAGTCTTCTCGAAACCCCTGTCATCTATCCCACGCCGGAGTTACTTACTTCTTAAATGATTCAGCCTCTAATTTCTCTCACGTCCAATAGCAACCAATCTCAAAGTGTCTTAGATTTTGCTTTTCACATCTACCTTGCCCTATTCTGCTTACGGTACATTATGGCGGTCAGCGCAGCGTATTACCTGCCGCGGGTGACGCCCGACTAGTTCACGATCGGTCGCATTGTGATACTCGCGATTTCAAGCTGCATTTACGATCGGAATTCTCGGCATAGAGCTGGGATTTTACGGAGTGCCGGTCACCTAATAGGATATGCTGCTAGCTCTGTTGCCTTAATACGCTAGGCAACTCCGAAGGATTGCGTCTTTTCTTAAGTATATTGCTCTATCTTCTAAAGGGAGACAAGATGCGGCTCTGTTGATATTCACGACTTGCCTGAGCGGACGTTCCCTTGAATTCGAAAAATATTGGCCCCATCAGTAAACACTCATCACGACTATCCTAATCTAGTCTCGTGAAGAAATATGATTCTAATACGATGTCTGATGTCATTACTAATGAGGGACACTTTCTAAGGAAGTTACAGCCAATTGACGATAACGGCCTGGGCTCTAGTGGCTGGCCTGAAGTGCGGTATGCGGCTGCTGGATTCGTATTACCTATTCATTCCGCTTACTGATTCGCCGTAGCCTCATTCTTGTGCCAGATGCCTCGAGTTCACAGGCAACTCATTTGAGTGAGAGCTCTTGGGCATGGCTTTCTCCAGTTGCGACAGCGGCGCGCGTACGCGCTCATTGTTATGAATTTCAGTACAATCCTAGGCCTAAGGGTGCTACCATTTGGCAGGCCCTAAATGATGGCGGAGATATTCTTTTGAACTTCTTGCTTCAGCTTGATTCAGGAATAGAGGTATTCATCTTTAATTTTTCACTCCGAAAGTAAATTATGTTAAACATGTAGCGACCAGTCTCATACAGCGGTGGTCTTGATCGGACATGGGCTTGGGGGATTCCTCGCAAAAAAGGTGAGATAAATATCCGGAAAAAAAAATGCTATTCCAAGGTTAACAGAATATACGAGGCCCTCACTCGCCTTTCGGAGCGTTACTTCGACCCAGCAGCTCGACGTCTCTCGGATAAGCTTACACAAGTTATTCTTATCGGCTGCCCTCATCCAACACTAGATAATAGGGACAACTGGCGGCTTTTAGACAATGTGCTTAAACACTATCGGAAGATGGGTTCTAGAGATCTGGTAGCTGCGGCGGAGGAAGCCGGTATTGTTGCGAACCTCTGCTCTAAGTTTCAAGAAGCTGGCATCCAATGCCCGGTCATAACCACTTACGATTCGCAAGCGACGAAAATACGACACTGGATTAACCTCTTTAAAGCAGAAAAGCACATAGTAGGATACAATATCCGAGTCTTGATAATAAGTTACGGTGTTTGTTAACTTCTATCTAGCTTATCAGCAAGGATTTTGCCGAGACCGGCGTCAGAAATGAGGATTTGATCCCTCTCGATCTGGAGAATCATGATATGCGCTCGCTTGGGATGGATACTCAGAGTAAAGATCCTCAAAGTAGAGAATTTGAGACGATTGTCCAATCGTGTTTGACACAGGCCATGACAAGACTTCGTCCACACACGCCACAAGGACATGGTAAATACATTTCAGTGACTTAACTTGAAGTATGTTTTACTCACAATATGAAGGTTATCTTGATCCAGGAGCATTCAAGGATAGTCCTTTCACTATGACAATGTCTGAGGAAACTCGTTCAATTGGTACGCAAGCCAAAGCAAGTTGATTAGTTCGATTGTTAACGGCTATAGCACATCTTCAAGTACCACGCGCTGAACCAGTTGATGCAACAGCTGGCGCAACAACCAGTAGTTCAACGAATAGAAGTGTCGGATCTGTAGATCCGAACCCCGGACCCCCGCGTCTCCCCTGTCACGTCTTTGGCCATCCACGTAATCTAGATTTCTTTGGGCGCTCTGAAATCCTTGATCTAATAGACGATTCCCTACTACCGAAAGAGTCGAAAGACCCCAACGATCCCAGGACTTTACAGAACTTCGCTATATGCGGGACTGGGGGAATGGGGAAAACGCAAATCGCCCTCGAATATGCTCATTCACGCAAAGCTTGCTTCGACGCGATATTCTGGATCACGGCGGACAACAAAACTAGTATAGCTGCATCATTTAGCACAATTGCATTGTCTCTTGGTATAGCGACTGAAGCTGAAGTAACTGACCTTGCGGTGTGCTTTGGAATTGTTATGCGATGGCTATCAAATCCCACGAAACCGGTCGATGGAGGCGAGAGATCTATCGGAGCATCCTGGCTTCTTGTATTCGATAATGCAGACGCTATTGACCTCATGTCCGAGTTCTGGCCGTCTACTGGTATTGGTTCTGTCCTGATCACCACGCGGGATCCGGCCGGCAAAGATTACTGTCTCGGAAGAGGTATCTCGTTGCAACCGTTGCTCGGAACCGACGCGCTCGAGTTTTTCAAGATCCAACTCCAAAAAGACACCGAGATGGAGCATCATATAAACGCGGAATTTGTTGAGAAACTCTATGGTCTACCCCTGGCCATTGTGCAGGTCGCAGCGCTTATTCGACGGCGAAAGATGACGACTGCGGAGTTCTCCGGCGCCTATAGTAGTGGGATTGAGCAGTCTGGCCTTCAAGATTATCAAGTCTCACAGCATGATGGCAATTATAGGCATTCTATCTTCACAGTTTGGGCATTTGAGTCATTGGGCGAGAAAACACAAGCATTACTTAATGTCATGTCATTGCTCGATCCATTCCGTATTCAGGAGTTCATATTGTCTCGAGATAGTTTAGACACATCTGAAAGCTTATATCCTAAGACAAGGTGTGACTATGTGAACTCACGATCAAGTCTCCTTAAAGCGTCGCTCATTACACGGTCCCTCCCAACCGAGCACGTTGAGCTGCACCCTCTCGTACAAGAGGTTTTGCGTTCGCGGATGAGTGGGGACGATCTAGTCACTAGTTTCTCGGTCGCCGTCACGCTCGTTCATGCTTCATGGCCGCGGGAGAATATTAAATGGCACCACGAGACGTCACATCGTGAGCAGTCCGCGGAAATGCTTGCTCACGCACTAAAACTTCGGACAGTATACGAGAAATCACTCATAGATAAGGTTCTACCTAGTAGAATCGAAGATCTCTGGATTGAAGTTCTGAGGGCGAGCGGATGGTATATCCCCTATCTATGAGTGACGCGAGAGGATGACCTACTAACATATGCGAAGGTACCTTTACGAGCGTGGCGAGCACGAAATACCTTTGCCAATTTTCCTCCTCGCCGAAAAACTTGCGAGAAAACGGAGTCCCGAGAGACCAGATCTTCTCGCCGATATACTCATGTGTTTAGCCGCTCTCGGAATACACACAAGTAGCCCACAGGAAGTGCTGAAGTATGCACGCGAGCATTTAGATTTACGACAACAAGTCTACGATTCGCATGCTAAAAATGGCGACGTTCCAATACGGGCACAGTACGATCGCGCCATGGGAATATCGACGATGGCCCTAGCGTATAATGCATTAGGAGACTTCGAGAAAGCAATTCCATACGCTAAGGACTCGCTTGAAATTTATTATTCATTTCCGACGTACAAGGACGTGCCTTATTTCGCTGTAGCGCACATGGGCTGGTCATTATGGTCTCTAGGACGGCACGAAGACGCGAGACAGCTTCTAGAGGGCGCCGTAGAGGCAGCTCGCAAGAGACAAGTCAAGGGGTCTTACGGGTGAGTATATTCCAATTGTATAAAACTTACCTTTCTGGCTGACTTATGGATCTTAGACTTGCCGGGATCCTTCTGCCTTTAGGCAACATTCTTACAAGTTTGGGTCGACTTTCCGAAGCCAGTAGCGTATACGAAGAGGCCGTCTCAATGTTCTACGCAGCGAATGGCGACAACTACAAGACAGGCCAGGCTCGACTTAAATACGCTGAGCATCTTGCTAGAGCCGGCCACGAAGAAGCAAGGCAAGTCACTCGGGACGAAGCATCAATCTCATACTTTTACTAATCCCTATATTAGCGGACATTTCCGAATAGTAATAGAAACATTCGCCCGAAACCCTTACTATAAGCCAGAGCTTGCAAGAGCCCAGATTAAGGCTGCGCGATTCCACTTTTCGATCGGCGATACCGCGAAAGGCCAAGAGATGATGGAAATGGCTCAATCCACCCTCGACAAAGCATCCATACAAGCAAAAGCGAGCGAAATGAGCGAGGGCGATATGAATGAAATAGTGCGATTGTATTCGCGTTAAGAGAAGAGCAGGATATATAAGGAATAAAACGCAAATGCTTTTAGTATTTTTCATAACTATTGTGAGACATAAACGTTACATCGTTACACGTATTCCATATCTCTCGCGACCAATCTAGTTCTTAGAAAGTCGTAGCTTCCTGGTCCATTCTATAGCCGAGATATGATCCCAGAAGCACAGCACTGCTGTCAGCGACATGACGGGAAGTAGGGTGAGAAACATAACCCAAATACTCAATTGCCCCGTTCCGCCTAACTCCCGAAAGTTACATCCGAAGAAAGACGTCGTTAGCGATAAAGGGAGGAAGAAAAATGTAAGTAGAGTAAGTTTTTCCAATCGAACTGTTTTGCTAATTGCGCGCCGAGACTCTTCTAGCATTACCGTGTTCGATACGACTGTCATCCCGTCCCTTGCCTGGGTAATCAGCGCAGTTGCTCGCCGTGCCAAGTACGCGAAATCCTCAACTAGCAGAGATTCCGCATGCAGTGCCTCTGAACAGCGACAAGAATTCTGATCGTCCGACATCGACGGCGCACGAGACCGCCTCCCTCTTCTATCCCCACCGTTACGGAGAACAGAACCACTGTTTTCGAGGAGAGCCTGTGTATCGGCGATATGCCGCGCGCGGCTCTGTAACAGACGCATAGCATAGTTGAGTTCCTCCAACACAATTGATTCATATCCCTTGAAACCATCCATAAGCGTGGCTATTCGCTGTTCAATCAAGTTCAAGAATTGAACTTCATTGCAGGCAACGAAAAAGAGCAGCTCGCTTAACGCATACAATAGATCGTTTGAGGCTATCACAGGATCAAGAGTAAGTCCATATTGGTAGGGGAGATGTTCCGCACTTGGGGGGAGACAGGTATCTTGTGAACACGTTGGGCGTTCGGGACCGAGGACGGAAGGTTCGAGTCTCGACATCGAGGCAAGTATCTTGGAGGGTATATGCCTAATAGTGGGTAGCGCGTTGTTGGGAGTTATGTAACCTGGGTTCAAAGGGCATTCCCACGGCGCCTCACTGTCGTGGCAAAGCTCACGGCCGGAATCTAACCATACGATAGCTAGAGGAAGCATCAGCAACTGTCATAAAGATATTTGAGGCTCAAAGTACATACCAGTCTTCCCTGTCTTCCCGCGACCACGCTGATTTACGATACATATCGAAATATCTTGCTCAATGGCAAATTCGGACTCGTCGAAGATACAGACGCGCCTCACAATTGAGTCTCCAACATACGACTGCGAACGCTGATATTTAGAAACGGCTTTCTTCTCGGCCTTTCGCAGCTTATCCACCTGGGACCATCTCAAGGCTCGGTGTCGCTTATACACAGTCATGATATTTAGATGAAAGATATTCTGCGAGTTGGACGGCAACGCCGGTATATCATGGTAGTCTTTGTCTAAAAAGGGTAGCTTCTGCCGGAAGTACTCAAACTCGATGCGCTGCTGCGCGCCGAGCACTTTGATCCATTCTGCAGACGGGTGCCCTCGTAAGAACAAAACGCGTGTGGTTTGAGGGGCAGGATCGGTGAGAGATGCGAAGGAATCTAAGCCACTGGCCGTGGTATCGAATGTTTGAATCTGACGGCGTGCAGACTCCGTACCGACTGAGACGCCGCTAAAGTCGCAACAGACAACATAGTCAAACTCCAGTGGCTTCTTTGGATTATTAGGTGCTGACTTTGACACTAATTCACATAGAGCGCGGAAATGCGAGCCACAGAATAGGTACCGATTCTGCCCATGATTGGCACGAGCTGCGATGTGATCTGCATAACGCCAGGCTCTCTCCGCATAATAATTATTATGCTCGTCTAGCAGCGGTTAAGATGTCAGCAAGTGTTCATTTCCTTATATTGCGAGACAGCTTACCTATACCTTGCCTCATACCGCGGACGGAAGAGTTCCTGCTTAATCCGATCTCCGAGTCCACGTGTGAATGAGACATGGTACTTAAAGGGTAGGATTCGGACATTTAATATGTATTGCTTGGAGACTGCAAGTCATTGTTGCGGCATTTCGAGGATACCCCTCGGTATCGACCCAGTACATATAGCCATGATAACCCTGAAGATCGTACCCAGGGCGCGAACTGAAGCGACGACAATCTCTTGCATACAGGGCAACTAACTGCGCACGTATTCTCGAATACACAGTCTTGGCCTTTAGTCATAAGCGCAATTTTGGATTTATAATATGTTGGTGTGCCTAGAGACACCGACAAACACGCATCTAGGACTTTTTCGCTAAATATCAAGCATCACTTCCCAAAACGCCCCTATTTTCTCGTTATTTCCGGGCTGCTCATCCTATCACGTTATATCACTCGTAGTAGGTTGATCCCTGTCCTAGCCATTCTTCAATGCAGAAAAAGCTTATTTAATAGATAGTTTTCGTCGCCTCGACTGTTCTTAATCGGTTTAGGACATCTAGGTCATTGGGTCGTATATGTCCGTGGTAGCAGTGCAGGTAAAAAGGTTAGTTACCGACGCCCAATATCGTAAGCCGCGAGCACTAGCAAGATCCCAAAAACAAGTTTGAAATCCATCAAATTTACATCTTCTGCTATTCCAAATGACGATCTAGAACATTGCTACCCTAACATACCAAGCCTCCTTTGCCTTATATGGAGCGACCAATACCCAAGAGGCCGTGATATTAAAGCTATCGCCCGACTTATAGATTCTTACAGGTATTCCAGGGCTGGGGAGCTAAAAACAGCGATTTACTACAAACTCTACAGTTGCCACGTCATTTTCGTCAGGACTAACTAGCTAACAACTGTCTACAGCCTCGAAGACTCGAAATTTTTTCTAGTATCCATCAAGCACACATAAATGGAATTCCGAACACCCGAAGGAATGATCGTCTAGTGTATTTCCAGGATAATTTTAGACTACGAGAGTTTTGCCCACGCAACCCCACGAAAGAGGTCTATCAAAGTAGAGAGACTACAAAGGTACCGAGATACCTAAGTATCCACTAAAATATGCCCTGCCCAATGAGAGACTACTAGAGACTTAAGTAGTTGCCCTTTACGGAATGCCCCATCTAGATAGCCAATCAGACACAAATATCTTGCACTATTATCCCCTTAAATCCGGTAATTAGTATCCTAACTCGCAAGACTAGTGGGGGTTTTTACACTTAAAATTTCTTGCGATGCTGCAGTGTAGTAGCTTACCCTAATAAAAGACGCATCCCGAGTTAAATATAGCTAATCGAATTATAACATTTTGACCTTCATTTTCATCCCATCAACGGGTTTGGAGGTGACCTGACGTGTCTGTATTATCATGTTAGCAAGCAGTGTGAGAAGGGGGGAGTGGGTTAATTGCTGGCATTATAGAGTTCCGACTGAACTTCGAATCTATTTCCATCAACCAAAATCGGCAGACCGTCTTCATCCAACTTGATTTCTCCGAGACCAATTTTGGTGAAATCGTATCGACGGGCAATAACGGCGATAATAATGCGTAATTCGATCGTGGCGAACTCCTGTCCAATGCAGTTTCGAGGACCGCGCTCGAAGGCTCTCCATGCACTAGGAGGGAAGGACGAATCGGTTGGATTCCTCTCCGTCGACTCATAATCTTGACCGATCCACCGCTCCGGCACGAAGGAATCGGCCAAGCCACCATATACCTCAGGGTCCCGATGTATTAAAGTTTCGCAGTTATAGATTATCATCCCATCGAGACAATGCTCCCGGCCGTCTGGTGCACGCACCGTCAATCCGGCGCCAGGCTTCGACATCCGTGCTGTCGCGGCAGGTGGATGTAGACGAAGCGTTTCTCTAATAACTGCCGAAACGTATTTCATACCGCGCAATGCATCCGGACCATCGGGAGAAAGCAGTCGCGCACGTACCTCATACACGCTTGTTGTGGGGCCAAAAATGTTATCGAGTTCAGCTCGGACGGCTTTAAGAGCATGTGGCGTGAGGGACAGCTCGTAAAAAATCCATGCGAGTGTTGTGCTAGTCGTATCGTGGCCGGCGAACAAGAAGGTTTTGATTTGATCGCAGGCCTCATCCAAGAGTTGCGGGGTAAGAACTCCGGTATCCTGCAAGGCAAGCGAAAGAATGTTGCGGGGATCATCACTTTTGACGCTCTGGTTACGACAGATCATAGCTTTCACAATCGTATCGACGCGCTTCCCGAGGCTGTAGCGCTTCAATGTTGCACGAGGAATTAGCCACCAAGGGAGGTCGGCCTTGTCGTCGGCGTAGGCGCTGAGAAGCTCCCTGTAAATTCTGATAAGCTCGCTTTGGCTCGACGGATCGGCACGTTGGGCGCCAAGGTCCTCGCCCACGACAACAGCGCCGATAATGTCAAATGTTAAATTGACTCCTAAATGGACAAGTTGGAAATCGCTACCTGTCTTCGCGAAAGAGTCCAAATGCTCTATAAAGGTCATAGTCTTGTCTAGAATGCACGGCAACAGAGTCGTGAGATATTGGGGCGCAAATCCAGGGCTGAACCTCTTTCGAAGTGCCTTCCATCTTTCGCCATGCAAGGTTAAGATAGATGTCGGTCCTATAACAGGTTCCAAATATCCTAAATCTGATTTAGGGGTACTTGTTGGATAGAGCTTGGAGGCTTTGGATATTTGCTCGGCGATGTCGTGACTACGAATAAGGACCATTGGTCGATTAATAGGCCGGAGGTCCACCAACATTAGCGGCGGTCTACCTAGGTCATTATTCATTTGTATGAAGACGCTATCTACTCAACGTGTTAGACAATGAAGAGCATTTGTAGCAAGGATGGTTTTCTACCTGGATGACGATCCGCGGGACCCTGCGCGAGGTAGTCACCCATATACTTGAGGTGGCCTAGCAGCAGGGAAGGGGGTAGCTGTGGGATGCTGGCATACTGCTGAAATCGCTTGTATCGGAGCCTGTTGTAGAGGTAAGCAGCGAGCAGCAACAGGGCCGTAAGCACTAGCGGATTCAACATGTCGATGATATAGCGACGAGTTAGAAGCAAGAAACTTCGGGCGAGATTGCAATTGTGAGAGTAGTCAGCTTTTACAGAAATAAAGCATTCTGTTTGTGACAGATTTCAAAATAAATTAAGAAGTGCGAAAATTGTGAATTGCACCAACAAGTGCCCATTTTGTAGGTATGGAAGTACCCAAGAGGCACAGTAAATTCTAGTGAACTTAAGCGTATGTATGTATAGTTACAAACTGAAAGTCCCGATTCCAAGGTAAAGATCCCTATAAGTGATTGAGTGTAATAGTCCCGTCCGTTAGTAAACCTATAAGTTATCTTAATACTTTTTTTTTTTTTAAAAAAAAAAAGTGTAGATTTATTACGAGCCAGGTTGACAACTGAAGGCCCAACAATTAGCCCTGTTACGGGCCCGGCGGGGCAGCATTTTATGGTGGGGGACATCCCTAGAATTAGGACAACAAAAAAGTGGAAGGATAACGTGGTGGATATATGATGCGATAGGTATGAACACCTAGGTATACCGAGAGGTATCGAGAGTATCCAAAATGAAATGTATAAAGGAAGGAATATTATAAGGAAGATGGATTTCTTCGGCACTAAGGTTACGCAATGTAATGCAACTGCAGCACGTGCAATGTACGATCAGAAAGTGTACCTAAGTAGGTCAACATTAGGTACCCAGCCGGCCAGCCTCGTTTTATGATTGATGCTTTGGCCCTTTTCGTGCTATCATCCGCTGTCCTGGGGCGCCAAGTTTTAACACTCGGAGTTCCTATCTTAATCCATTTCCGCCTAATCAACCTTCGTAAGATGCCGATCGAGGAGGTTCTCGATCCTAAGAGCCAGAATTCATTCACTTTTGACCAGGAGCAAGATCTCCTCGGATCAGGCACTGTCGGTGAGGTTTTTAAAGTCAAACATGACCTTGGCGATGTGAGTCCGTGCGCGAACCCTCATGTCGTTGCCTAACGGATCATAGCACGTGGAATATTTCGCCTTGAAAAGATTCTTCAACCGAGCTGGGAGGGATGACTTCGAAAATGAGCAGAATAACCTAAAGGCGCTAGCTGTGGTGCCTCACGAACATGTTACGTATTTCATATCTGCGTGGACCATATCTAATGCGTCATACATGCTCTTTCCTCTCGCAAATGGGGATCTACACCACTTTCTCACACGGAGCCCACCGCCTGCGAACGCCTCTGACGTCGGGGGCTGGCTAACGGAGCAAATGCTCGGCATCTGCGATGCCATCCAATATCTCCACGAATACACATTAACAGATACAGACGGCAAGCCTATTCACAGAATTGGCTTCCACCACGATCTCAAACCAGCGAACATTTTGCTCTTCAGCTCATCCGACGCTAGTCGCGCGACATGGAAACTCGCCGACTTCGGCTCCGGTGCCGTAAAAAATCTTCCCATAGACTCCAACGAAGAGCTCTATAATCGCAAGGCGTCGACAGGGGACCCGGTGTATAGCGCGCCGGAGTATGTAGTCGAGGGCCGGGTTTCGCGGCCTAAGGACATATGGAGTCTCGGATGCATCTTCCTTGAGGTCCTTATATGGGTCTTTACGCCGGGGGCGGGAGCCGTCGCGCATTTCAGAGAGGCTAGGGATCAGTTTAGTAGAGATAACCCTGATAACCGGCCGGTGTACTGGTGTCAGAACGCACAGGGCGAGCCTTATGTGAACCCGGCGGTTATGAACGAGATAGGAGTCTTAAAGGACCGATGTGGGGAGGGGTTATATCAATCAATTTTAGGGATAGTGAAGAGAATGCTGTCGTTAGAGCCCAAAGAACGGCCGACGGCTGTGGAGCTGTGTGGTGAGTTTGGAGCGTTAAGGGGCAAATAACTGTGATGGCAACAGGGCACAATCCCCAGCATGATATACGAAATATGCTTATATCAATTCTGACATCCTAATATCCTTATCCAGCTCTGGCAAGATTTTTCCGATTATTAAGTACGTTTGCGTTTGCAGGCGAGTGATTTCGCTTTCGATATCAGTTCCTAAGTCTAGTAGCACACGAACGACGCCTTCCTCTTGATCATGTGCCGTCAAATATAAAAGCGAGTCGAATTCGAAATATCTCGTTTCAACATTAGCTCCTTCGTTTACCATTATCCGGACAACATCCTTCGAGTCGTATGTAGCTACAAAATTTAACACTGGGATCCCCTTATCATTTTTTGTCTCGATCTTGACCCCTGTGTCTGATAATATCTGTATGACGTGCTGGAGACCCCAGTAGGTTGCTTGTAGTATCGGTGCGTTAATCCAGTTCTGTTCATCACCTGTATCCTCAGATCTTGGCCCAGTGTCTGCACCCGCATCTAGCAGCATCTGAACTATGCCCTCGTTTCCATAGTTTATTGCACAAATCAATGGCGTATTGACGCCACTGCATTTCCCGTTGACATCTGCGCCATTTTTCAATAATAGTCGGACAATGTCTTGTCTGCCGTTAATTGCTGCCCTTGTAAGAGGCGTGGTGTTATGATAATCTTTAGCGTTGATGTCAGCACCCTTTTCGAGCAGCAGTCGAACTACTTCCTCGTGTCCGAATTCCGCCGCTAAGGATAGGGTGTTTGGCCTCTAGTGCGGGACTTGCTTTCAATACCGGCCCCTGCTTCCAATAACAAGCGAACAATAGCTTCGCATCCATTTTCGGCGGCCCATGACGAGGGTGTCTGGCCGCGAGAATCATCTTCATCTAGACCATATTCCCCCATGATATGCCTTACAGAATCTTCGAGCCCAAAGTACGCAGCGAGGTGTAGTCCGGTCACCTTTTTTAGGTAAATCCTAACTTCGCCTGCGGCTGGTCGTCGATAAACACGTCCTCCTTCTAGCGCTACGCGACTCGCCGCTGCGATTTGAGCCCGGTTCTTTAGAAAAGATATAACCTCTTGACACACAGGGATACCGTAGGCATGGTATCCCCAGTTGGTAGCTGCGTAGTGGTATAGAGGGACTGATTCTAATTTCCAATCAAGGGTAAAGTCTTCCGTCGCCCCAAAATCATCATCCTTCTCGTAGTGTGCGACCGCAAATCTCGGAAAAGAGAGATACGTAACGCATACTTTTGTTATAATCAATTGCGCTTCTGGGAACCATTGGCTCTGCATCTTCTCGAAATATTCTTGTGCTGTGTAGTGAACCAAGCGGATAATATTAGTTCCTCTGTCGATTGTAACCAATCCGGCACATACTGATACCATTTGCTCAATTTCCGGAAAATTGTCTTCGTCAAGCTCCTTTTCACCAATTTCAACTGCAAGCGCATATTGAAGTTCCAAGGGGGCCAAAGGTCTCTTAGCACAGGTAATCCATAGTAAGACTTGCATCGCGAGGTTTTTATGGCCTTGCTTCTGTCCATTGATCCTCTCCATAGTTTGTCCATATGCATTGGTGAGGGTTCGCATCCTATTGTCTTTGTCCAAATCTCCGTTCCTCTTGAATTCCTTTAACGCTGCTTTGATTGCCTTCGCTGACGTCTTGTCGTCAAGGAAACCGAAATAGATTTGTGCCAACAGAAACCTACATAGAAATTAGCACAATTCTCATTCAAGAAATTATCACCGCTTAGGAAAACCCACATCCCGTCGGCTGCTTCCGAAATGGTACTTATAATCTCGCTTCGAATCTCCGGACTCCGGAGCACAAACGGTGGCAGCTCATCCATACGACTTTCTAGGTACCTCCGTACGTCATCTCGGCTCGCACAAATCTCCAGTTTCGGACATTTCGCAAATATTTCTTCGATGTCCGGTAAATGCCTCGATGTGACCAAGATGTTTACGTTTTGTTGGTCTTGGAGGTTGAATATGCATGAAAGAAGTTTTGTCCGGCAGTGGTTAGATGCTTGGCACTCATCAAGCGCGTCAACAATGATGAAGATCTTCGAATGGTCGCTGGCGATTTTTCGTAGAATGCTCAGGACTTCGTCTTCCGACGGTCGCGTTTTCTCGGACTCATGACGGTCGAAAAGTTCTTTCACCGCGTTTGGAAATGGCGATAGACCTTCGGCTAATTGCTTGACTAAACTCAGCTTCAGGTCTATGGCGTTTTGCTCGGACTGTTGTCGGAAGTTGCAGTAGAGGCATACGATGCAAACAGTTGAGTCGTTCTGGAATCGGGAAGAGAGATGGTCGACGACAATAGAAGCAAGTATTGTCTTTCCGGCTCCTGGGATTCCAGGGCAAAACAGTGTTCGTTTCTTATATTTTACCCATCTTTCGTATTCCGGTGAACTTAGAAGCCAACGACCCGTGCCTGGCTGTCGTCGGCTAATGAAATCTGCTTGCTGAGAGGAGTAGTCAATGGGAGTGAGCCAGTCGAGAATTTCACGACGATTTTGGTCACCCTGTTTGCTCAGTAGTTTAGCGACGTTCTTATTAGCCAAGTTCTGGTTGAACGCGTTGAGCGATACAATATTTGACGTAACCCGGCTTCGAATGTCACAGATGCCGTTAGGCTCCCATGTCAACCGCTTCCATACCCTTTTGGCTCGTTGGTTTATCGTTGTTTGTTTAAAGCTTAGCTCGCTGTATCTACTAAGTGCGTTTTCGAGGTCTTCTAGAACGCTGCGACAACTCTTGGCAATATCTAGAAGGCTATTATTTCGCTTATCATCGAACTCTTGTTCAGATAAGGTGATGTCGACGTCTTGAAGTATAATAGAGAGATTTCGAACCCTGATAAGAAGTTTAGCCTCCATTCATGCCGATGCTGTTGGGGCAATATACTCAGCAGAAATATCGGCAAATTGGCTTGGAGCGCTGGCGAATTCCCTCCGTATCGTATCAACAAGCTTCATTACAGCGATAAAATCGTCGACACCAAACCCGAAGCTCATTTTTAATACCGCTTGCCTAGGTTACAGCATACGACCGTGGAGATGGCAAACCCCATAACCTATATAATGTGCTAGGTACATTGGGGAGATATGAGGGCGGCCTCATTGACACAGCCTCAGTTGCCCGACCAGTAGACATATAGAAAATCCGTAGAGAGATAATTCATTGGCCTACGATGATATAGTGAAACCATTTGCGACCGGCCGCTTAGGCAAGCTTAGCTTCGCCACAGCTTCAATAAGCTATTTTCGTAGGCGATGTACCATCTTCGATTTCTCTCTCTCCACCATGTGGCGCGGGATGATAATAACCTCGGCCTATTTGTCAACCAGAACGCAACATCTAATAAATAGCACCAGAGAGCCGATATATAGTCTTATCGCCGACGATATCTGGGCTCCTTCTTTAATTCGGCGTTGCGGGATTGTAATCCGATGCACTGGTATCAGTAAATTCGACCTCGACTCCGTCCGTGTGCCAACCACTACCCGCTTCAACGGTCCGATCACCGGATTCTCCGCCCTCACTGCTGTGAAGAGGAGCAACGCTGTTGCATGTCTTTATTTTTCCGAATCTTCCAACGTCAGACCAGTTCGCGATAATAACTTGAGCAAATTCCACTGCATTGATCGCATGTATTTGTGGTAGGTATTGCCAAGGATCATCGTCTGACACAGACTGGGATAACTTCCCAATCCTAACTTTGCCACTCAATAAGAGCCTCCTCGTAGGGATTGAATGAATGAAGTTGCCCAATAACCAAGTGTCTATGCGACGAGCTGTCTTCCTACTTCTCTTACCATCCTGTAGAACCAGTTGCTCTATAGAAGAGGCTTGATGCTCCGTCTGTGACTCTACAGTCTCTGTATCAGAAGCACGCTGGATATTTAAGCGAAATATATGTAGACTTCTGTCGAACGCTGACTTGTGTAACCCACGATTTGCGAGTAGATCAGATCCATAACTAAATGTGTGAGCATCGGTTAGCGTAGCGAAGAGATGCTGACTTGGTGCCGTCTGTGTTTGGAAACGGGAACCGGCGACGGTTCCACGAATCCACCGCGGGTAAATTCTGCTCGTAGCACGATACTCATGCTGTTTCCCAGACATCATTATCCTAATAATACCAAGCTGGCTTGGGGACAAATACACTTCATATCTGAGAATATCTTCGAAGCCAACTATCGTGAGCTCTTCCTGTATGCAAGAAATTTCGTAGCAAATTTGAAAGTATCCGTTTCTTTTTAAGGCACGTATGGTATGTTCATCATCCAATAGTGCCAGAGAGCGACATATGTGGAATATTGGAACATCGCGGTTGCCATCATCAACACGCCGGTTTGCAAGATTCCGCATCTGCATACGCTGTTTTCGACTCATTCCGAGCTGCTCGCGTGCCGCTTCGACGGACCGTAGAAGTTCTTCGAGTCGCGGTAATAGTCTCAAGCATTCATTGGGGTCCCCTTCGATTGGTACTGGCTGTGGCTCGGGTCTTCGACTGCGTAGACTGAGGTCGAGGTCATTTGGACGAGCCAAAAGATCCACTAAGTCCGAACCATCCCCTTCTAGATTTTCCAGATGGTGAAAATTGGTCAGATGTTGAATGATATCGGTTTGAGTATGGTAAAATATGCCGAGGCTGCATTTTCCAAATGCATGAAAATTGACCAGGTGATTTCCCAAGCGTGAGAAAACTTCTTGGTCATCCCAAATAAATTCTTTGCTGCAAAATCGACATCGACTGAGGCCATTTGGTCCATCATGCACAAAACCGTCATCAATACCAGTTAGAGCATCGCATGTCCAATGTGTACCATGTACGTCTCGCCCGGCTAATTGCGAGTCACCTGTCTTTTTAATAACGCTCAAGCTTGATGCGATACTACTAACGCTGGACTGCACAGAGGAAAGCTTTTCGGACATCGAGTCCACATCTCTTTCGAGTTGCTTAAGTTGGGATTCCAGTTGTAAACGGCGTTCATAGGCTAGCTGATCGTATATTCTGCTCTGTGTAAGCTGCGAGAAAAAGATCCAATATAAATATGCACCTACCTGCCAAGAAGAGATAAGTCCAGAATGAGTCTGTCCCTCTGTGCCGACACCCTACGTGATAATCTCTGCCACAATTCTTTATTTCCAGCTTGGCTAACCCGTTGGACCATAACCTTCCAACGGTTAACACCTATAGTTTGCATTTGCTGCAATTTTGGCTCACGATACCAACAACCAATCTCGAAACTGCAGTTCTGAATGCTAGCGCTTAATTGCGACAAGGCACTTTGCAGAGCGGGATGACTATTATTGGCACATTGTGATATGAGATCTCTGCTACCATCAAGGACTTTGTGTAACCCTCGAATGTTGTCTAGAAGAGCTTTTGTTTCTTCGGGCGCATACTTTATTGCCTCTAGAAATTCCTTTAGCGCTAGAAGACCGCTGAGAGCCTGGCCAGCAAATGCAAGAATGCCAGTAACTGACGCAGCTGACGCAACTATCTCCATAGCGACCCACTCGACGAAAAACGGGTTCAGAATCATTCAATAGTGAGAACCAAGGAAAGACAGCAAGAGTATACTCGAGCTTAACGAAAAGCCATCATTCCTGTAAAGCTGAAGGCATCGTGGCTGAAGAAGTGAGAGTGGAAGTGTGCCTTGCACACAGCCTCGGGCGTTATCAACCGAAAGCGGGGCTCTTCTTGCATTTCGAGCCTTGTTATGCTCCAGGCGATGCATGCCTGGGTATATTAAAACTAGAATTGTCTTGTCGACGAATTTCGACAACTTCCATTTTTGATTGGAAAAGTCATGGCTGGTTGGTATAATTAATTGTTGGGAGTTTTTTCTCCTCTCAAAAAGCAAAAAGGGTGAGAGGAGGGATTAACTTATCGCCGGCCCCCCAGGTGTTACCTACGGATGGCCCGTGTAAAACTGTTTGGCCATTTTTGGAATGGAAAGAGACCTAGAAAATCGTTGCAATTTTCAAATGTTGAAATATCGGTACGAAAGTGATCTTACCGGACCTCGATAACTCTTATCTAGGACTCATAGGAATCGGCCAAGGACTCGGCCAGCCGTATTTGGAAGTTGAACATACAGATAACAGTCCATTATTTTCGAGATCCGATTCCCCGATACGCGTATGTGATTGGAATGCATGAGACCCGGGGTAAGACTCATGCGGTAGGGAGGTTAAAGGACGTAGGGGAAGCTGAACTTGCATACAACTGCACGAATCACACTCAACGTATTTCCAACAATTATTCCAGACCCTCTCTCTTGGTCTTTAGAACCTGGCATCGCAGGTTACATACATGGAGTTGAAGCTCGAGACTATGCGAGTTATCACCAAACTCGATGGGTTTCGATGGGTTTAATATGACTATGTGACCAATCAGATGTTTCAATTCTTTAGCGTCATGCATATGCAGGTCGGAACTGGCCCTGAACCCGACCCCGCATAAGCACACTACGGACCGGAACCGGTGTAAGTTAACTAACCCCTCATAAATCTGCATGTCTATCTCCTTTAACTTCCACTTTCGAACGTCAAATGGAATCCTTTAACTTAAAAAGTATAGTGTGCATAAAGCACGTCTTACACTAATCTATATCGTATATAGTCTAGGACTGACATCAAAAGGGCTATGACACTCAATACATAACACAACGAAGTCATCACAGATCATCTGGCTCCCCGCATCGAAACGGTGCATATTATGTGTGTTACACAATTAGGTGATTGACTACTAGTTATTTGAGTCAGCACACCCGTCTTTTTGGGGGTCAACTGTGGAGAATGATATCACTCGCATATGGAAACGTTCGAGATCAGGCGGTACCAGAGTAAGACCTAGAAAACTACAAATATTCTCGATCTTCAATCAACTCCCTATGTCTAAGTAATTTGTAAGTTACCGTACAACTGACTTGCAGATTTACTATACACATGACTATCAAAATGCAAGTGAGTACGAATAATCGTATAGTTGACAAAGCAAAGACTATGACTCGTTGACTCTAATAAACATTACGAAATACGGCAAGCCGGGGTTAAATAATTGAAGTCATATAATCCACTTACATACATGTACATACCTAGGTACGTCCCAAGTAATTAAATACTTAGGTAGTACGATCGTGTAACACCAAAACAGTAGATATGCGGTAAAGGAATCGCATTCAGAACGTGTCTAAGGTGGCATAGTGGGTCACATTCGCGTGCTAGGCGAACTAATGTTACTAAGGCTGGCCTAGGTCGTGGGTCACTTATCAGGAACAAACCAGTCCGACTTACCGAAATTTCCGTACCTCCTAACCTGTCGCCTGTAAAGACCACTACGATTCAAGCGGTCGGATCTCTCGTACCTACTCCGTAAGTCAGTACATAAGCGTGGATAACCAACCTTAGTTAGAATTTAGCTGGGATACCCTATCACTGCCGGAGTACACCGCGCCGGTGTAGAATCACCTGCGACGCCCCACATGCGGCATACAAGTACTTGCAAGATACATCGAAGGGACAAACTGACTCACGATCTTTGGAAGTTACATCGTCGTATCAGAAGAGCCCACCAAGGCGCCCCACTACGAAGAAAGTTACATTCACTACATTAGCAGGTTGTAGCTACATGATCTAATCCGTAGTAGATGGATCCTTCCATTCAAACCGTTCAATAATATTCTCTTGCGACTTTTTTAATGCTATCTACCTAACTATCTCACTGCTCCACCCACCCCCCAGGAGATTTCCGATTTACACGCCGCCATCTTTTTTTCACTTCTTTCTACTTTTTTGCTTATCTTCTTCCCAACGACAACGGACTGTTATGAGTAGCGATATCTATCATTGTCTCGTCGTCGCACACCAATTGACTACGAGATCTCCGTGAAAGGAAATCCTACCGGTCTGGTGGATCTAATCCCAATTGCTTACCACTTTCGCGAGTGGCCTAGGGAGAAGCGAGAAGAAACATGAGCTTTGCCTCGTGTACATGGCCGATATGGCGGACTGATGACTTTACAACATGTTTTCAATCCGAGTGAGTGTTCCCTTATGCTTTGTCTGGGTCTAATGTGTGTCTCGCCTACTAACGACTTCCAAAAAGTTATCTGCAGATCCTTTTTCCGATCGTCATAATATCTCTATCCCTCCTTCACCTCCTAGTCCAGACTATCTATCGTAATGTTAAATTAAAACGAGCTCACGATTACGACCCTATACCTGATCATCAAGGCCATACGGAAGTTCCTCCCGAGGAGGACGACTGCTTGAGTACCGACGATGATGAAGGACTATCTATAAATGCGAATGGCGGTGGCCGCCTTGCGCTAGTCAAGACCACCTCTAAAGGTTCCATAATCCAAGCCAACACACCACCTGCTCGAGATCTATTAGTTATCATTGAAGAAGTCGCAATACTTGGCTTGGTGGCTGTTAATGTTATTGCTTTGGTAACAAACACTTTCAAGGGCCATGGCTTGTTGGCGGCTATCGTGGGTTTGGTCAGTTGGGTGTACGTTTTCATTCTTGCGACGCTTCGGCTGTTTCTAGGAAACACCAAATGGCGGATTCCACGACTTTGGAACCATACCGCATTTATCTATGGCTTCCAATGGCTCTTTACTATTATCATATTCCGCTCCGTTATCGTCCATCCTAGTTCTAGGCTTGCGCAAGTCCTCGTCATTGTCGAGTTTTCTTTAACGACACTCTTGTTTGGAATCGCTATGAACACTAGAAAGGGTAACAAGACGGTTGTCATGGAATGGGAAGGCAATCTCGAGCCATCGCGTGAACCGCTAGCTTCGGTTCTCTCCTTGTTAACTTTTGCTTGGATCGACCCTATGCTGTGGCAAGGTTACAAGAAACCTCTTGAGATTGCGAACGTGTGGAATCTTTTACCTCGCGACAAGGCCGCTACCGTTCTTGCCAACTATCGCCAAGTTAAGAAGACTACATCTCTGGCTCTACATTTGACCAAGTACTTCAAGGGCTTGCTTATCATTCAGTGCTTGTGGGCTGTGATTGAGGGTATTCTAACCTTTGCTCCGACGCTTCTCCTTAAGGCTATTCTCGAGTATGTTGAAAGACCTGAAATCGCCCCAAGAAACGTTCTCTGGCTCTACGTTATTTTACTTCCAGTATCCGATGTCGTCCGTTCCATTGCTAATGGTCAATCCTTATGGATTGGCCGAAAAATCTGTATCCGAATCCGTGCTATTATAATTGGCGAAATCTATGCCAAAGCGCTCCGACGCAAGGCTGCAAGTGGCAGTGATGCCGTCCTCGGGAATACGGACGCGACTAATGCTAAAGAGACGAAACTAGACAAGCTAAAGAGGTTCTTAAGATTGAAGAAAGCGGATAAGAAGTCCAATGCGAAAGACGGCGATGCGAAGAAGGATGCAGCCAAAGATGCGGACGAGCAAGCGAACCTAGGAACCATCATTAATCTTATGTCGGTTGACAGCTTCAAGATTTCTGAATGTACTTCCTATCTGCACTTCTTGCTAGCATCTGCTCCTTCGGAGCTGATCGTGGCCATCGCATTGCTCTACCGTGTTATGGGTCTAAGTGCTATTCCAGGTCTAATTGTTATGGTTCTCCTTTTACCGGTCAATATTCTATTGGCTAAAGGTTTCAACTATACCCAACGTAAGATCATGGCTGCGACAGACAAGCGAATCCACACTACGAACGAGATCCTCCAGAACATTCGAATAATCAAATACTTCGCTTGGGAAAAGCGATTCGGCGATATCGTTGACGAGAAACGACGTAACGAATTACAAGCCTTACGGAACCGTTATATGATCTGGGCACTTGCCGTTGCTATTTGGAACACAGTGCCTGTTCTTATTACGTTTTTCTCATTTTTGGTGTACACCAAGATTGAGCACAAGCCTTTGTACCCCTCCGTTGCATTTACCGCCATCTCCCTCTTTGTACTACTAAGAATACCTCTGGACCAATTAGGAGACATGATTGCCCACATTCAAGAGGCTAAGGTATCCGTTGATCGTGTCGAAGAATTTTTAAATGAGGACGAGACGGAGAAATATGAACAACTCGGACCGGACAACGTCGATGAGAATGGTAAGAAGGTCATCGGCTTCAGAGATGCAACCTTCATCTGGGGCGGTAAAGATGCTGTCGCCGCCGATGGAACAATGGCTTTTCGGCTTATCGACATCAACGTTGATTTCAAGATTGGCAAGCTCAACATTATCGCTGGTCCTACAGGCTCTGGAAAAACCTCAATGCTTATGGCCTTGCTTGGCGAAATGACTTTGACGAAAGGCAAAGTTTACCTACCTGGTGCTCGCAGCCGTGAAGATGTCCGACCAGACCCCGAGACAGGTCTAACCGAAACTTGCGCCTATGTCGCTCAATCCGCCTGGCTGGTAAACGCTAATATTAAAGACAACATTTTATTCTCCGCCCCGTACGACGAGAAGAGGTATAAGGATGTTTTAGTGGCGTGCGCCCTAGAAAGAGATCTCGAAATACTTGACAATGGCGACGAAACATTGGTTGGAGAAAATGGTATCACCCTATCCGGTGGTCAAAAGCAGCGCATTTCTCTGGCCCGCGCCGTATACTCGAACTCTCGACATGTTTTACTTGACGACTGCCTAAGCGCCGTGGATTCGCATACTGCTAAATGGATTTTCAGTAAATGTATCAAGGGCGAGTTGATGAAGAATCGTACTTGTATCCTTATTACGCATAACACTACTCTTTGTGCACCGTTATCTGAGTATGTTGTACTACTCGACAACGGAAAGGTGGATACCCAAGGAACAGCGGAAGAAGTCATCGCTTCTGGCAAGCTCGGCGAGGAAATTCGCAACAAATCTCGACCTGGCTCCTCAGATGCTTCACGTGTCCCGTCCAGAGTACCTTCGA
This sequence comes from Hypoxylon trugodes, assembly GCF_022578975.1. NCBI lineage: Eukaryota > Fungi > Ascomycota > Sordariomycetes > Xylariales > Hypoxylaceae > Hypoxylon > Hypoxylon trugodes. Next base: position 3,629,237 of record NW_026250018.1, on the reverse strand, counting down.
GTGTCGGTGACGAAAGCGACCAAACTCTCATCGATCATAATACAAATGGAAACACCAAAACCGTCAATGGCCAGGAGAAATCGCAACGAAACACGCCTCAAGAGACTAAAGCCACGGGCGCCGTCAAGTGGTCGGTTATCAGTCTCTATCTTCGGGCTATGGGTACTTGGTGGTTCTGGCTTGTCGCTGTTCTCGTTTTTGGTAGCCAACAATTCAGCGGTGTTGCCTCTAACTTGTGGATCAAAGAATGGGCCAACCAATACACTTCAAGCCCTGAAAGCATCTCCATCTCCAATATACAATCCTCAGTGTATTCTCGCGTTGCTCCGAGCTCCTGGACTACCCCGGCATTTTTCACGTCGGCTAAGAGCTTCATCAGCACATCCTTTGCCACCCCAGCAGAATACTCGACCGTCGATGTACCGGAAGTCAATGTAGACTATTATCTACTTGTCCTCGCGTTGATAGGTATTGTTGGAGCATTCTTGGCTTTAACTCGTGATATCTGGCTATTCTTCGGTTCTCTTACTGCGTCCTGGAAACTTCACAACAAACTCATGTCGTCTGTGTCTAGAGCAAAGTTCAAGTTCTTTGACGTGACCCCGCTCGGACAGCTGATGAACCGGTTTAGCAAGGATCTCGAAGCCATCGATCAAGAAGTTGCGCCTGTCGCTATTGGTGTAATGAGCTGTGCTATGGGCATTGTAATCACTGTGGTACTAATAGCAGCTATCACTCCAGGCTTCCTAATTGCTGCCCTCTTTATCACAGCCTTTTACGTCTTCGTCGGCATGTTCTACCTTCGAGCCTCGAGAGATCTCAAGCGACTTGAGTCTGTCAACAGGAGTCCTCTTTTCCAACAATTCGGTGAGACGCTCTCTGGTGTCACGACCATTCGTGCCTATGGCGATGAGCGACGATTCATCCGCGAAAACCTTACTAGGATCAACACACAAGCTCGTCCGTTCATCTTCCTATGGGCTGCTAACAGATGGCTCGCATTCCGAACGGATCTTCTGGGTGATTTCGTATCGTTCTTCGCTGGTGTATTTATCATTCTTAGTGTAGGAAAGATAGACGCCGGCTCTGCGGGTATATCCTTGAGTTATGCTATTGCCTTCTCCGACAACATCCTATGGCTCGTACGTCTATACGCCATGAATGAGCAAAACATGAACTCTGTCGAGCGTGTCAAAGAGTACCTTGACGTGGAACAGGAAGCGCCACCGGTTATCGAAGAGAGCCGTCCTTCGCAGAACTGGCCTGCACATGGTGCCGTCGAGTTTATCGGTTACTCCACGAGATATCGCAAGGAACTCGATCCTGTTTTGAAGAATGTCACTTTCAAGATCGAACCTCGTGAGAAGGTTGGTATCGTGGGACGAACTGGTGCTGGAAAGAGTTCCCTCACATTGGCTATTTTCCGTGCACTTGAAGCGGAGAGCGGTAAAATCCTAATTGACGGTATCGATATTGGTATGATTGGTTTACAGGATCTCCGAGAAGCCATTACCATCGTCCCTCAAGACCCGACTCTTTTCACCGGTACCATCCGAACGAATCTCGACCCCTTCAATCTTTACACTGATGAGGAGGTTTTCACTGCTCTCAAGAAAGTCCGGCTTATTGGCCCGAACGAAACGTTACCATTTACGACGGGAGCTCTCTTAGCCTCGGCAGAAAACGAGACGCAGGATAATCAAGCCGTTACTTCTCCCACTACACCAACTACCAACAAAAACATCTTCCTCGATCTATCCTCGCCCGTCGCCGAATCCGGTACGAATCTCTCGCAAGGTCAAAGACAACTTTTATGTCTTGCTCGTGCCATGCTCCGAAACCCCAAGGTCCTCGTGATGGACGAAGCCACCGCATCTATCGATTACGCCACGGACTCTAAGATCCAAGAAACGATTCGCGATCTCAAGAGCACCATTATTACCATTGCGCACCGTCTCGCCACGATCGTCGATTACGACAAGGTATTGGTACTCGACCACGGCGCAGTTGTGGAGTACGGACACCCGCACGAACTCCTAAAGAACGAGAATGGAAATTTTAGGAGTATGTGTGAGATGAGCGGGGACATGGACACCTTGGCGAAAGCCGCAAAGAAGGCGTGGGATGACAAGAAGCTCGTGGATGATGAGTAGGAACGCAGACACGCGGGCGAAGACGTATCATCAGCCCAAGATGAAGTTAATTGAAAAGGAATGAAAATAATTACATAAGGACAAAAATTCCATATACATACACTTTTTCATAGGTACACTGGTGATGAAATGTACCTTTTTCTCACTTAGTGCTTGCTCCGAGGCATTCTTTGGTGTTGTTGGCGTTGATTGCCGGCTGCTGATGTGGTGATGATGGGTGTCGTATATGAAAGTGTGTTGTGTGTGGGTGATGCATCTGTATATAGAGATTAGAAAGCGTCACTTTTACTTGTTTATATGCAATGAAATTGTGGTTTGTTAATTTCAATGTGCTGTCTGTGTAGAGTTATATGTAAGGCGACTAATAGATTTCTTGATATGCTTCGAAGACGTGTAGATGGTGGATTGATAGTGAGATGATTACGAAGCTAGATATTTCCTTGCATGAAGCTTCGTCGCTGCATACGTCACGAGCTTAGCTGTAGTTCAATGTGCATGGGTGATTAACGTATCTCCAACTCCTCGTACTTCAGCACACTTTTTCATCAATTCCATTCATAACGCGAGTTCATGATAATTTGTAATCTGCTTTAATACATCGAAGAGCTCTTCCGCCAAATACCTAGATACGCACCTGACTTCACGTCTGTACGTACATAACCCAGGTATCTAGCAGTAAATGCTCCTATTTTTGCTTTACTTTGCTATGCTATGCTTTTTCACTTTTCCCATCGCCCGTTTTCCATTTCACGAACATAATACACATACACATAATTTTTTTTCTCACCCGCCCCTTATCCGAACGTAACGGAGTGCCCCTTCTTCAACGCACGCGAGTGATCCATAACAACCACCGCGGTGGAGCCTAACCCTCATCCAAAAACCTATCTCAAGATGTAGTCTACTCGGCGCCCTTCTTCGCCTTACTACTAGCACCGCTCTTAACGCGGCGCGCAGAGGGGCGGTTCAAGTGGTCCGAGGGGATCCAGCTCTCATCATATCCCTTATCGGTACCCGTAGCGGAGCCCTCACCGCCGGATAGGGGTTCCCTTTCGGCGGATGGAGAGGTAGCGGTGCGGGCCTTCTTGGAGGGCTTACCGCCGCTGGGGCCGCTGCGCTTGGTTTGGGGGAAGAGGGCTTCGATGTAGGTCTTGTAGACGAAATAGCAGGTACCGGCGAAGGCGGCGGAGAGGAAGATGTAGAGGAAGATGCTGGAAATTTTTAGTTAGTTTGAGAATCACAAGAGGGGGGAAGGGATTAAGAAGAAACTCACATTTGAGGGTCGAAGATGCTGGTAGGAGCCTCAACAATGCTAACAGTCTGGTCGTAAACGCCAACTTGGAAGATCTGGTTCGCGGCATTGGTGACGACGCCCATGATCTGAAGGCGCACATCCTGGGGTTGCATGTCGAGAACGAAGGAGTAGGGCAGCGACTGCTTCTCGCCGGCGGGAATAGAAGCCTCGTAACGGACGGTGGTCAAGTTGCGGACAACGGCAGAGGCTGGGTTGGCCTCATCGATAGCACCCTTAGGGTTTAGCAGCTGACCGCCGAGGAAAGCGACGAGGATGGGCTCATTCTCATTGTTGGTGATGTCGATGACAGCTTTAGTAGGTCGGCCATTGACTAGCTTTACACCGAAGATGTCGTCGGCTTCGGGGAAAGTAGCGACGACGTCGGCTTTGAGCTCGACTTCGGGAGGGCTACCAGCGTCTTCGGCCAGGGGCTAGGAATTCACGTATTGATTAGTTTGTGACATTTATATAATCGTTTATAGAGTATAATGAAGTAAGGGAGCTTGACTTACATCACCCTCGGCGGCGAAGACAGACGCGACGCGGAGTGCCAGAGCAGCAAGGACAGAGTATCGTAGAGCCACCATGTTGGGCGAAAGGAACGAGATAGGCCACTAGTCAATTAGTAGAAAAAGAAGAAGAAAAGGGGGAAGGATGTAAGAGTAAATTTAGGAAGGAAGCTCAGAAAAGAAAAGATGCGGAGAGAGCTTCCAATTGACTAAGGTATTAGGTAGAGAGGTAGTGAGGTGATAGATTGGTAGATCGGAGAAATTGCGTTGTGTGCAATGTGGTCAAATCGGCCTCGACCCCAAATTGAAAAATAGATGGGTCCCTGAAATTTGGCTTCGACCAATGACGTCGAGTTGCGTTAGATATCCCTGTCCGGGTACGGCCTCCCGGTACATGATTACATAAGGCTTCATACCGTGGGTGGCGCATCCATCTTGCGGCTTGATCGAATTCACCTTCCTCTACTATAAACTCAAGAGTTATTGTTCTTTCCTTACTCTGAGCTCAATTCTAGCTTAAATTCCCACGTTTTATTATTTTTACATGTTATGTTGCCGAATAATTACATGAATAAAATCTCAGATCAGGCACGCGAGTCCGTAAATGATTCACGATGCATGGTGGCGTCTTCGCTACCCCAATTCCACCAACCTCGTCATTTATCTCGTATCTAAATAGTGGTTCATTCATATTATCATTTAGAAGTTTCATTCTGCGGTAGTTGTAAGGGGCACCAATTCAGTCCCTCTATTGACCCTTTTCCTTCTAGCAAGAATAGCGACTACAACGATTTAACCAGGGTTCATTCAATATGAAAACCGAATGGGGGCAATTAAGAACACCCAAAATCTACACCCAATCTTCCCATCTTCCTCCACTCAAATACCCGTATTCCCCCCCTTCCCCAACCTCTTCTCGTTGCCTCAACACATCATCCCAAGTCGGTCCCTCAGCATCCGTCAAGAATCCATTAGCGCAGTACGCAAATTCAACTTGCGCACCCGATATCCCATTACTCCAGTCTGCATAGAAAGCATCATGACGTGGTTCTAGCGCTTCGGCAAGAGATTGCACTTTACCGTCTGGGTGAAGTTGTGCCCAGGGCCGGCGGCACGATTCACTTGTGCAGGTCTTAAGAACGAGTAACAGGGCATCGAGACGCGCGGCTACTTTGTGAGCGGGGTAACCTGCTGCGAGAGGGGCGTCTGATGTAGAAGATGAGGAAAGGAGGTTGTGGAGTTGCCCTGGATCGACCTGTATTTAAAGGTGAAAATTAGTTCCCCCTTTAACATTAAAATATTCAGAGCAAAAAGGAAAGGAAAAGAAGAACACACCGTTAGGTCGTAGAGCTCATGCTCGTTGTTGCACCAAACCGAGTAGTACAAGTTGTACCCGGGACCCGAGATACGGATGGCCTTGTACGTATTATGATCGCGAGGGTTTCCTTTAGGGAATATGTTAGACAGTGCCCTCAAATTCGGAAAAGGGGGTTTAGACTTACGGTTATAAATCCCTTCCCCCATAGCATTTCCCCAGTACTCAATCCCAGCATGCTCACGACGCTCCCCCGCATCACGAACTTCCTCGATTTCGGCCTTCGTCACCGGGATCGGCGCGCCGTCGAAGTCATCCCGGGTCGCAATACCCAAGAGGTCGAAAAATGTCGGCGCGAGGTCGGCGTGCGTAGTCACTACGCCCTTAGCGGTATAATTCGCGGCGACACCCGGGCCTCGCACAATCAATGGCACGTTTACGTCTTCCTCGTACCCGCAGCTCTTGCCGGGTTGAAGACGATGTTGTCCAATATGGTACCCGTTGTCGCTACTGTATACGATATACGTATTATCCAAAATGCCGTGCTCCTCTAGGCGTGAGATGAGACCCTCGACGAGCTCATCGACAGCTTGGAGTGACCGCAGACGCTGCCGATAGAAGTGGTCGTTATAAACCACGTTGGTGTCGTTCTGCTGTGGTAGAGTGTGGATCCAATTCGCGCCGGAAGGCTTTCGAGGGGGTAAGTACATCGTTCATTCAAACGGGTCGAGGGAACATACCTCATCCGGATTGAAATTCGCAGTTCGCGGCACCTTCTCATCCTGGAAAAGGTGTTTATGCCGCTCCGCAGGAACAGGCTCTGTGAACTCAAACGGCAAGTCCTTAAGATCATGACTTCCATCACTAGTGAGATTCATCTCCACATTAGCATGAGGAGCGATAGGCGCAGCGACGAGGAAGAATGGCTTCCCGGCTTCAACAGCGTCGTCTAGTAGCCCGTACGCTTTTTCGGCTAGGACATCCGTGCTGTAATGACCTTCATAACTACGTGGTGCTTCGCCCTTTCGCTGGAATGTGCTGTTCCGGTAGTTATATGTATAAGGGTCAAGCAAGAAATCCTAAACCCATTGATTAGAATAAGTACTAAACGTGTGAGTGAAGGGTCAAAATACCGAGCCCGTGAAGCCACCCGGCTCCGGAGAGTTGTAGTTCTCAATAGTGTGCACATTGAACAGCTTCCCCGTATAATACGTATTATACCCAGCCTCCTGGAGCCACACAGGGAAATAATTATCGTTAAACCCCTGGGATACGAATTTTGGATATCCACCTAGAACATAGTCAGAATAATCCAATTACAAAGTAATCGCCGAAGCCTCTTTCCCACCAAGCTCATAAGAAAAATAACATACCATACGGCGGACTAACATCCGTAACATTCGTATTATGCGAAAACTTGCCCGTCCAAATAGTAACCCTCGACGGACAACAAACCGCCGTCGTCGCATAATGATGACTAAAATACGTGCCCTGATCCAATAAATGCTTTTTCACTAACGGCATATAATCCAAAGACGAAAGATGAACATCCTGGTCATCCGTCAGGATAAAAACAACATTAGGTCGTTTCCCGTGTGTGTGTGTGTGTGTATGTGTATGTGAAGATGATGGCGGTTTACGGCTAGGACCTAGCGGGACCTGAGCCGGGTTCGCATCCGATGATGCGGCCGCCAGGACGGGGAGTATAGCGGTTAGAGCCGCGATGCGCATTTTTGTCCAATTCAATCCTTCACAATTTCTTTCCAAAATATTATCTCACAGCCAAAGACCTGATTGAGGGAAAAATAACAATAGCATGATAAATTGAATAATTTCTGTGTACTTTACCTCCCTTCGTAGCTAGGAGAGCTAGTTACGATAGTGTTTACATAATCGACGATCTACTCCCCAATGAGCGCATACAGGGGTCATATTGCGTGCTTCGGAATAGCGTCGTCACGCAGAAACGTGAATCGGCATCTAAATTTTAATTGACTTCTGCGATATGCCCAGTAAGGGATATCTCAATTAACATCACATAGCGTTAGAGGTGATGTAAATTCAGTATTCCAAAAATTGATCTCAACTAAAGTTATCCTTAAGCGTAATTACTACCAGACCCTAGAATTCAATGTCCAGTTCAACGATCAAGGTATCGACACTATGCAGCCCTAAGTATCGACCATCGATTTTCCCCAACGCAAACGCCTTGCTTGTCCATGCATAATTCCAAAGCATTCAGAAAGGACGTATTCAACCTCAATATTGACATCGAAACCAAGCGAAATCTCAGAACTTGTTGCGGCTACGTCAAATCCCAACTATCCAGCAAATCGACACTACTTCCCCCACCCGTCAACCCCCCAAACATATCATCACCAGCCCCGAAATCAAGTCCACCATGACTAGAATCTCCTCCACCAAGATGGCTCATATCGCCCCCACCACTTCCAAGATCCAGACTCATGCTCGCTTCGTCCGCACCTAAACCGTCGCTTTGGGCGGCGGCCGCTAGTGCGTCCCCAAGGGCAGCCGCATTATCGCCTAAGCCTAGATTCGCCAATTCACTCGGCATAATCGGATCAGGGGGCGGTGGCATAAGCATTTGTGCCTCGACCTTTCGGTATAGACGGACGATGATCTCGGCCATGACTGGATCGGATTTCTGGATTATCTTACAATCCTCGGCTTCCGCCTTAAGGGCAGCTCGGAGTGAAAGGCGTAATTGCGGGGGTACTATGTGATTTGATGGATCCATCATCAGCGCCGCTTCGGGTGGTGGCGGTAGGTTAGTTACGTCGGGGGCGCATATGAGAGCAGTAGCGACATCATGTGCGATGCTATCGTTGCCAGCTTCTCCCTGCAGTTTGACTTCTTCTAGGAGGGTGTAAAGGAAACGTCTCGCCCCGTGCATTTTGAGGGCGAAAATAATCTGGCGGTGCGTATATGAAGTCGGCATCACATTAAGACCCGGGTGGACACTCCACGTCACAAAGCCTTGTATCGTGTGCCGAATGAAAGTAGTAAGTCCTCCGTTAGCTGTGCTACACCATCCTTCCAGCTCGTGGTTAGCGGCGCTGGCTGTTCGTCGCGAGAGTTTGAGATTATCCCTCATCGCCTTAAGTAGGGGATCAATCACAGGACTCTTAGGGTCGAATCGTTGAAATGACCTTAGGCCATATTCTAACGGTGTTGCGATTATATTCACAACGGCAGATAACATTGCCTGGGATTCAGTAGACCCTTGTTTAGTTAGGAGAATCAATTGGAGAATCCTGAGGACTGCTTTATGTTCCTTATCGTGCGTTAGTTCTATCCAGAGTTGATTAGACATGTATATCATAGCTGGCACGAGAGCTGGAAGTAAAAAGGTATTGACGAGGTCTAAAATCAGGTCAGCTTTGTTCTCTAGGGCCTCATCAATTTGAGACTTACATTCAACTCCCATCTTAAGAGACTCTTCATCAATATAACCGGTCGTAAATGCCAGCACTATCTGGTGAAATAGCGTAGGAACAAGCAGATAGAAATCTTGCGGGTGGCATGAAGATAGCAATTCGTCCGCCAATCCACCGGACTCGGTATCAAAAAGTCCATGGATCCACCCGCTAAGATGCTGGTTTTCTTGTTCCGTCAAATCCTCTTGTGGCTTGTTGAGTTTTCCAACACCCAATAATTTGGCCACGAACGAATCTGGACGAATGCCAAGATCCGCGGGAGAAAGGTTATAGCGGTAGATGAATGCTAGAACTAGAAGAAGTACGGATCCGAATTCCTCGTAAACGGGTTGATACTCACCCTGGTCTTCTTCGTATCGCCAACTGTCAAGCAATACACATAGCGGATGCAATATGGTGATCGGCTTGTCGAAGAGAAGCATTACATCCAGCGATAACGGTTTCTTAGCAAGCTGGCTACATAGAAGCTTCAAAGTCATCGTTTCCTTATTATTGCAAAGGCGACCAATCACCTACAGAAATGATTAGCCTAACATATCAGAATTAGTGGAATTGGGACGCCTACCATTGCCAGAGCTTCACAAACGGCTCCGACATTACCGTCCATGTTATCCATTTCTCCAATTAGTCGTGTGATCCTTTCGGGATCACCCATACACTCTTCGACTAATTGTTCTTTAACGTATCGACCCGCTTGGGGTAGAGTTTGGTAAGTGATTTCGCCAAGTAAGCCCTCTATGCTTGACTCGGGTATCAACCCATGGAGACAGCACGCAAAACAGAAATCCTGGCGGACACTGTCTGTGAAAGTGTTACTATTATGTGTATCATCGAACATGGCAGATAACGTCGGAAACGCGTTAGTATCGACCTGGCTCAGTGCTTCAGTAATGCAAAACTGAGCTGATAAAGGAGGATACATGGATGTCGCTAGAGTTGCGAGAAGTAAGGGTAGCTTGTTAATTAAGTAAGATCGGAGTAAGTAGCTTGCTTGTTGGCCTTCATTGCGGAATACTGCATTTGCGAGTACATCGAATGAGGCCAATATCAGGTCAATCGTGGTTGATTGAATATCACCCTGTTCAAAATTGGCATGCATTTCATAGGTGCTCATCGAATATGACATACCTGATATCTGTTATGCAAGTAGCTGAACAACGCAGCATCATCAATCAACGGTCGACCAACGAGCTACTCAAAGTTAGTCTAATACTTCCCAAGACCGTCATTCGAACTTACAGCGGCATTGAGATAGATATACAAGCCCGCCCTCGAATTAACATTCGGCAACTCAGGCACAACGAAATTATCAAGCGCCATAGTCGACTCAATATCATCCATCATAGTCTGCGAGGACTCCGTATTCTTATCCGCGGGCTCGAATGACGCAAGCGTCTCGGTACGGAACAGCTCAAGTCGACTCGCGATCTGGGACGCATTCTGAAGAATCGAGGGGACGAAAGTAGCTAAACTTGCATACAGAGCTCTCCTAGCGCCTACACATAATGTTAATTTCGCATGATTCCCGTGTGATATAAAGGGAATGAGGGATGAAAACTGACTCTTAGCAAAAGGACGACTAAGCGCATTCAGAACCATCTGATTCTCACATATACTCAAGAGCAGCATAATAAACGCCGCTCGAGCTGCCTCCATTTCATCCCTAGACTGCGGGTTCGCCAGATGCATATTAGGTAGTTGGCCCATAGCTTCCTGCGCAAACGCCGCCGATGCACTCGTAAACAATGTCATCCACTGAGCCATCAGTTTACAAACTTCCAATGCATCGCTCGCATTCCGTATACCAGTTCCCAAAGCGACGGCTTTGGTGATGCGGTAGAATATTACTTCCTCGGACGCATACGAGCTCCCCCATCGTAACGGTACTTTATCCTCCGCTTCACCATGTGGGAAACTGCCGGTTTTTCGAGCTTGGGTTTGTGATGTAGAGTATTTATACAAGGCCTTGAGTAGGGAAGAAGTGTCGATTAATCCGCGCTGGGCAAGGACTTGTATGTATCGCGGCACACGCGGATCGAGGCTTTCGTGGTTCTCTAGTTGCGGCTTCAGGCAAACGTCGGCGATGATCGCGGGGGGTAATGGATGTTTAGAGTAGAGAAGCGAAACGTAGGATTCGAAAGTGTCGGTGTCAAGTCGAGATGAAATACATCGTGCCACGAATTTCGACCACTCCTCTTTCGACGATGTATGGTTATGTACTGGTTCCTCCCGGAACAAGCCACCATCCGACGTGATCATATCTACGTCCATCTCCATCTTGTTGTATTTTGGTGTTGAAGAATAAGATTGAATCGGCGCATCGACGTGGGGAAATGATTCAATTTGTAATATATTCAATAATCATGTATTGATTATAGGAATTCGCGTATTTGTATTCGTCCGTATAGTATTAATATGATTGTGTAGATCGGATTGAAGGTTTAAAAATCGTCAAGGCTGAAGGTAAAGCTCAAAAGTTTAGTTACAGTGTCTAGGTACACAATCACGTAGTAAAATTGACGTCGGCGGTTATCATTAGCTGTTATCTGTAGCCTCTTAGTGACCTTAGCGCCTTAGCGTTGCTACCTTGAACGCTATCGGGAGGTACTCCGCCTAAGCGATCATGTCACTCATATCGCTAATCCAGTCTAGTCACCCGCCAAGTCAGGGGCACAAACAGGTAAGGCTAGAACAAGAGGGTACCTAAACAGCTAGGGATTTGGAGCTTGGGCCAAGTAAAAATCATCCCACTTCAGGGACGAGTTGGAGGAGCTCGGCGGTACACGGTACGATAATCCCCCCTATCAGTTGTATTTTTTTTTTTCTCTTGCCACGACAGAATCTTGCAGAACAAACAAAACATCCATTGAATCACACATGCAATGCAATCGAAACATTCCAATTTCCATTCTGATTTCCGGTTCGACACAAAAAAGAGCCATTAAACCACCGCATTATGTGTCATGTCAGATCCACGAACCAAGATTAGGTACATGAAAAAGTAGTAATACCTGACCTATTTGAACCAATACCTAGGCACCCAACCTTTTATCGAACAAACCACGCGCCCGTATTTTCCGATCATCCTGCGGAAAAATATGAGCCGCAATCACAATACACGCGAACTGATCCCTCAACCCCAATGTCACCCGAATATATAGACTTTGAATATGGGAAGACATTTGGTTGGGTCGCCTTAGTGCAGTGAAACCAATAAGGAAATAAAATGAAAAAAAAAATTCCGTACGCCTAGTCAAACCCCCCTTCTAACGTAACCGAACCAGGCAGATATCCGGATCCGATTGGTGTTTAGGCATCTTGCGCCTCAACAATTCATAATCCCCTCTAAATCACGTAGCGAAGTGTCCAATACCGACCAAACCCGCCCTCATAACTTAAATCTCTTCCGTCTTTACGATTGTCATTTCTTTGTCGACATCAGGTGAGCGCGGACCGACCATCCAATCCTGCATCGCCAACCACTCACTCCAATTCGCCTCCGCGACCACGATTTCCTTCTCCGTGACGTTTTGGAGTGGTCGCAAAAACGGGATGCTTTGATCGTCTGCCATGTCATATTGGGACTTGACTTTCAACCAGCCGGCGCTCTTCGCCGCAAAGAGGAAATTTCGTCGTTCGATAGTGTGGAGGTTACCTATGCCTACAGCCCAGTCATCTCCGAAGAATCCATGCAGCACACCGGGAAAATCATATCCGGTTGCCACCAATCGCCGAACGTAAGGAATCAAGGAGACAGATATAGGCGGGTGGCTCGGCATTGGTAGTTTCCCTGCCGCAATTGACGAAGGGGGCGGCACGGCAGCAGGCGAGCCAGGCGACTTCGACGACAAGACAGGATACGGTGACATCTGGAAGGGTAACCGAATATTGATGTAGGCAGCAACAGCTTGTATCGGCCCGCTGTGTTGCGCAATGTCCAGAAAGTACCGCACGCACGACTGGAACTGCGGGTACCACTCGAAGATATCAAATTGTGGTTCATGGGATGAGAGGAATGACCCCATCTGGCCCATATCAGGCGCCATGCCCCGTGTCCCGGAAGTTGAAGGCTGCGGAGGGGATCGAGACTGAGATGGTTGAAACGACATTGGGAACCCCGCGGGTCCGCCACCTTGGTGGAAAGACATGTCGTCGTCTAAGATCTAAGTAGGTGGAAGTGTCAAATATGTTCGCCGTTCCCCCCGTACGAGATCTCCTCGGGGAGTGAGTGTCTAATAACACTAGTTGGAGACGCGATGAAGTGTAGGTACAGGGCGTACGGGGCGATGAGGAGGTAAGATATATATCGAGAGATGAGAAAAGAAGCGTACCAGTCTAGTGTAAAGCATCACGGATGCTCCACATCGAATTGACCCAAGATACGCCAATCAAAAGGAAGGAAAGTTAAATAGAGACAACAAGTCTTGGAACTAGACGAAGACAGCGGGTCATTGAAGGTTTTAATACCGCTTGGAGGATTTGTAGTTTTGTAGTCTGTCTATCCTTTTTCATTATAAACCCCCTTCGTCTAGACCAGTCCAGTTCGAGTTAAGGGGGATCGGGGGAGGTTGTATGTATGTAAGTCAGTGCTTTTAAGAAATTCCCCAGAATTAAAAATAATAATACAAAAAAAAAGAATACAAAAAAGAAAAAAAGAATTAAAAATTGATTGTAACTGGGTCACAGAAGGAGGTCACAGTAACCGGCCCTCGGCAGCTGAACCACGAGAACTACACCACAGGGTCCGCCACTTGCGGCATGTAAAATCGTTTAACGACAGGATCTAGATGTAGTCATTGTGGGGGGCCGATCACACTTGTGAGGCTTGGTGCCATACCGAACAGGGTTTAAAGAGACACGAGATGGACGAAAAGAGTTATCGCCCGAGAAAGAAAAAAAAGCGAGCATGAGCATGAGCATGCCAAAGCTGCAGGAGGAATACAGGAGTACAACTTGAGCGGGACGGCAAAGGGAGAGAACATCAAGTTCTGTCGGATAATTCCAGATTGTTTTTTGCCATCCATTGGTATGTTTGGTACCATTAATAGATACCTATGATTGTATATTTCTGTAAGCGCATCTTGATCTCAATCCCTATGATGATAGAAGACAGGGAAAAAAAAATCGAAAAGTTGCCTAGATCCTAGTATAGGGCGGCTCTGACATGATGACGCAAGGAATTGACCTGTCGTCTTACAAGAGTCTAGGTTAGATATTTTATTATGATTATTATTATAATTTTTCGAATTGGTTGGTGAAGGAGTTTAGGCGAAAATCAAACATGGAATACGAACTAGGCTCGACTAGGTGATCACCTTGTCATCCCCAATGTACCCAATGTAGAAGAAAATGCACAAATGGCGAACAGGGCAACGGTACTGATGATCTCTTCAGGGCTCAACGTCAGTTCGAATATGCGAATATGCGTTTGCAGAAGACCGAAGCGATTCGCAAAGCTTCGAAACAATTCAGAATTAGCAGAATTAGGATAGGATGGGACGATGATGACGATGATTATGATTATTCCGAGAAGATGAGGCTGCAGGAGACAAAGACCGTGGACCGTGGACCATGCATGTATGTGTTCGCGCATTGCCTGGTCTAGTGCTGGTGCTGGCCCGGTGTTGGCATGGCTAGCATGGTGGAAAGACAAGACAAGACGAAGAAAATAGCCCTAGTGTGGTGTAGTGTGTGTGTAGTGTGCCCTGATGGCCCTGGTGTTGCCCTGGCCCGGCGAGCCTAACGAGGCTTTCCCAAGGGGTTCAAAGGTCTGAAAGTGCAGATGCGAAGAAGTGAGAGTCAGGGTCACTGCCGCATATGTAATGTAGGTAAATAAGGACCCTGTCGCGACTTTGCGAAGAAAGGAAGAGATCGGAGAGACGGGCTGGAGCGATCAAAATTCATTGGATAAGAAGCCCAGACTGACACGAGTGAGTTTGCGGCGGCGAGACGGAGACGGAGACGGGGGGCAGGGGAGGGTGTACGGGGGTACGGGGGTTTTTGCTGATCCGCTTTTTGCTGTGAACATTACGCCACCAAGGTCGATCAATTTGCAGATTAGGAGATACAGTACATGTACGTAAGTGCTGGTACCCTTGAAATACCCTTGAATTTCTAGGTAATTGTAGGGTAATTTGGTACAAATAGATGTAATTGGTACATTGCGGGTGGGGGTTTTTAGTAGGTTTTTGGTACAAATGTAGAAGCATCCTTATTTACCGCCCGTTTGTCCTAATCAATTGGCAATCCATAGAAGGATTGACATGTAGGTACCGACATCATATTAGGAATACGTGTAGCTACCGCGATTGAATTCGTATAAATCAAGTGGATAATACATACATAATGTACATCCATGTTCCATGTATTTCTGTATTTCTAATGTTGTCGTGCATAGAGGTAGGTACGATACAGGTAAAAGAATGGACAAGACTGGAAACTCACACCTGGCAATTACAAGCAATTACACCTAGGTGCATGTGTCACCGCAGACAAGCTTCCAACTAAAATTCAGTTAAGGTAGGCCACAACTTTAGGCACAACTCCGACCGCCGAACAACAACCTGCATCTCCCGTCCCTTCAGCTAGAGAAAAACTATATCTTTATTGCATCATTCTGCTTGATTTTACACATATCTGTGGGCATGTTGGATGTATGTGTGTCCAATTCCAATACCTCGCTACCTGATTACATAGCTAAAGGTACCATACCTAATATATCCATTCGGTACCATCAATTATTAAAATTTTTACAATTGTATCAATTGTATCATTGTCAATAGTTCCCCATCCCTTAGATGCGTCTCACCCGGTCTCTGATCTGGCAATCTTCTTCGCCTCCCGAGAATCTGTGCCGTCCGACAACCCCCTATACTGATCTGAGACAGGGCCGTTACCTTCGATGTGCATCTTATCCAGCCCATCTTAACGGGATCCATTTAGATTTACCTCGGATTGCTTAGATGCAGCATACCTGGTCGGATCAACAAGCCACAACCGTCTTTCCGACCTCTTAGCTTACCAAGCAGTGCTGTCGACGGGTAAAGCTATGAACTACCGTCGACATTCATTTTCGCCTCCCGGAGCTTACCGAGCTATATCTCCTATTGTACGTGAAAACCTCATAAGGGTCACGAGACGAAATGCGGAGGATATTGCCTTACCAAGGTATACCCGCCGATGGCGAACAACCTCATGGATTACACCAGGGATTCCTTGGTCTAGATCTTATGTCGGATGCTCGACCGGCTACGGGACGGCTTCGTTTTAGTTCCCCGTAAGGTCTAATAGGCCCCAAGTCCCGACTTCTCACGTGGGATGCCTCAGTAAATTCTTCATGTCACGCTCTGTATCTCCGTCTTTCTAAATCCTTCAGACGGAGAAATTACAGGGGCGTTGATAAGCTAGAGGCCAAAGTTCTCTCCTGACTTTCCTCTTAGTTAGGTGGTTATGCCCACAATTACGGCGTGCTTCAGTCGGTCGCAAATAGAAACAGCCCAGAACCGGAGCCGGCAGGCCGATTGGTTAGTAATGGGAAATACTTGTCCTGTTCAGGTAGGAAGTCCATGTGTCTCTTGTTACCAGACATCCCGGCGCTGGAAGCTAATATGTTACCTGAGGTTGGCTCGTATCAACGCTAACATTTCTCAACCTGGTTTATATCTTCCATGACTTACAGAATTCTAGTGGAGGCAACCCATTCATATTTCGAAAAGGTGGGCCTATACTCTTCTAGATGTAACACTGCATTAATACTAAAGGACAATAAAATATAGGTTTTATCTCAAATAGATAATCTAGCATAAACCCGAAAGTGCTAACGCCACAGCAATTCTACGACTACGACGTCGGTGTCGGATTTGTAGACCACAAACAACCCAAACATAGCACTTTCGTCGTTCCGGAACGTTGCAGCACCGAATACCAGGCAGATGGAGTATCGGTAGTACGATTGACATGTTGTGTTTCAACAGATGAATCGAGACCGTGAGCGGGTAACGTCTGGAACGACCTTAATATCATTACTTAGAGGTACAGTAACAAGATGCTAAGCTTTCCGCCCCGCTATCGCTGTGCTTACTAACTGACCAACCACTATCCCTACGACAATCTTCAATACACGACACTACCAGTTTAAAAAGACATCGCATTCGCATATAGCCAATGCAACAATATTCCTCCAAAAGCAATTTAATAAGACAACTATCAGTATTCAAGTCTCAGTTTCATGGTCAGCTGAAAATGAGGCCAATCCACAGTTCTGGTAACCAGAATGAACGCGTTTCACAGCGAGATCGCCAATTCGTCAATGAGGTATGGTAAACTATCTTATCGATCTCTGCGCAACCATTCACAGCGCCCACATATACTTGCAGGTTTCTCAGGTCATCGGTTAACCTTTCCATGTGGACACCAAAAGGATGTTGTAGACGATCTCACTGCGTTCGGGTGTTAGATATGGCTGCATGGATTCGTAACTCGGATTTTCAGCCATGTCAGAGGTGCCCTGCATAGGTACCTAAGTACCTAATCAAATGTTGTCACCGCCATGATGAAGCTTCCAAAATATTAAAAGCTTCATTAGTATCACAATTCGCCGGGGAATGGTATTTTCACTTCGAAAACATTCTAGGCCCATGTGGCAAGCATATTCGGGCAGATCGCTGCATAGATTTGTACGAGGGGTCACGAATCTATTAACTTGTAACTATATTGCCTATTCTACGTTGTGGCCTTGGCTCCGTCATCTTCATATGCATTCCTTCGACCTTCGAGATAAGACTAGAAAAGCCACAAACAGTAATATGAGCCATATACGTGCGCGTGTACCCCCCCGAACGGCGACTCGGCCATCAACCTCGGCACGAGACCCTATTAAGTCAAGAAAAGGTCGCATAGTGCTTACAATCTAACGATCTCGTGCCAATAATTAGAGTCCGTGGAACAACTTGAAATCCCCGATCCAGAAGTCCAAGAATAACTCAAGTGATCGTTGTTGAACGAGGACACCAGTCATACAATCGACCCAGGGGTAGCTCCGTACCTGACAACCCGGATAGTAGCACAGCAGGTCGCCAGCGACAAAAACCGTTCGCAATACTACGCCGCAGATTTAAGACATGAAGGGCGCATATTGTGTTGTAGTGCTTCGAAATCAATTGTTCTGAGACCTGAGTGACTAAGCTGCGGAGCACTGGCGGCTCGCCGCATGAACGGACGTAAACGTGAACAGGCAGTTGATCAACATACCTAGATAGATATCTAATATAAGGCGACGACCATGTCAAAATCGGGAATTATTGGTACATTTTTACTTTTACGAAACAATTCTGAAGGCTCGCTTGGCTTATTCATAGAATGTGATCATTAATAATCACAAAATCGCTGGTGTTTCCTAAATTACGCTGAAGGGTTAGTTCGAAATCACAGGTAACACTTCCCAAAAGGAGGTCATCATATCTGGTCAGCCCTGAGCGTACACCCGACATTCCGGGGTCCCCAAAGCCTCGTGTTGCTGCGGAAGTTCTTCATGCAGGGGGCCCCTTTGCCGGCCCCGTCTTCATTCATCTCATTGGGACGATCTACAGATCCGCAGTTTGGACGGTATATCGAGGCGTCAAAAAGTACCCTTAATACCGCGCCTCACTTTTTTTTTCTCCGCGGGTGTTATGTAAGATCCTGTGGCTCGACCTTTTTCTTTTTTTCTTTTTGGTTGGAATTTGATTTTCGGCTTACGCGATACGGCCCGAGTCCTTGGTCCCGATCCCGTTCCAGTCGTTTGGGTTTGAATGCGACGGCGACAGATTTCTGCTGCAGCAACTGCCGCTACCCGTCGAGCTAATACGGACCATTGACCGGTCAAATGTGCGTCTTGGGTCTCTTGGAGATTCGTCATCATGCCGGAGATAGCGTTCTATTGCCAGTTTTTCAAAATCAAAAGGCGATTCTTGGAGGTCTACCATACAATATTACCCGTGCGCTACTACACAATACGCAGAGGGCTGGCTACACGAAATCATCATTATACCATGGTCTTACCCTTGAGCTTGGCCAAAATTCAAGGGTCTCGCATTAATTAAGAGAGATATCGATTGGATTGTGTGGTATCATTGGTGTTCTCCGAACAGGACTTGCAGCTAGTACCAACCAACCTCCGGCTTCTAGCCAAGCTCTATGATGTACTATTGGGACTTCAAAACTGAGTAACTTGCCAAATCGGACAATAGGTATACGACGTAGAATGTACCGAAGCCATCGTAGTGGGGACCAATCTCGTCCCTGAATATTAAATGAAGCTTAGTCATGAGCTGACAAGGTCACAGCTGAAGACCTAGGTACCCTTTTAGCGACAGAGGGATGTACATCCAAGACAAATCCAGCTTCAGCTATCTCTAAAGAGGCGTGACGAACGTTTTGCCTCAACGCCTAGGTAGATACTTGGTAAATTCCGTTACTTAGAAGGAACCAATTGGAAATGCCATCGGCTACCAACAGGGGGGGAAGCATCGACATTCCAACGTCGACTAATAGGTGAATTTCTTTTTTCTGTTTTATTTCGCCCGAAACAACGTTCGCAGCTTGATTGACAACGTCTGTCAAACGCCACATTTTTCTCGAAGGGAATCAGAAGAACTGGAAAAGTTAAAGCACACCCCCTTGTTCACGATCCAACGCAACATCGAATTTGTCGAATCGCTGGGTAAGCGGCGCTCCGGCGGCAAGGGCGGATCCCGCGATCTGGGTTGACGATACTGGTCCCCGACGATCGAGCATGGGGGGGTGTGGTAGGCCAGGTTATGGTAGGGTAGGGTTGAAGCAAACATGCCCGGGGGTTCTCGCCCACACAGACGCGTTAAAAGGTGCGCCAGCCCTGCGATTCTACATTCCCGTTCGCTGCCGTCAGCCGCCACAACACGGGGGTCAAAGAGACCCCTTATTTTCCTTTCCCTTCCCATCTTTTTTCCAAGGGAGGAAGGGATAGAGAATGAAAAAAGAAGGCCACTACCCTAATAAGGCTGTCGTAACTCCGACCGCGGAAACGAGACCCCTGGCTTTCCGGAGAACGGTTCAATGCGTTGCGCACGGCGCACGCACATTATTACATTTCTTAATATTATTATTGCCAACCCGTCATCATAATAATACGTAGCCTGCCTACTATGTATTCTTGTATATATGTACGAACCTAGCTAGCTTACCCAAGCTGTCTAGGTAGTTATATGTAGCTACCTGGAACGGTTACATCATCCCGTCGTATGAGGGTAATATCCCGCGCTCCCGCCCTGCATATTGGATACCCTTATTATATACCGGTATACAAACGAGATGTGCAACCAAGTAACGGGAAGCCCACGAGGTAGTGATGTCGCGGCCCGCCCTTCTTTACCTGGTAGTGTACATGAAAGGCCTTTGTATGGGTAAGTACCCTTGCTGCCTACCTTAGCTGCATACATACCTACACACACCTACATACGGCAGTCATCATACCGCCTACGAAGCCTGCTTTGCTGGGTGGTCCGTGAAGGCCACCTATGGACCTATGGATCCTTCTTCTTTTGACGATGTGGCGTCTGCATACATAAGAATTTATGTCGTGAAACCCACCATCGTCATCCCCTTGTTCCCCGGCCGTGGCTTTACCTTACTTCTCTGCTTCGGATTTTTTTTTTCTCTCAGGCAAATTGGACTTGTTTTCCCTCTCTTCTCTCTCGGTGACGTGCGTTAGATTAGGCACGTGCGGATTTTCCGCGCGAGGCTTACTTAACTTGCTTGGTCGATTTGTTTTGTTGGCTTGTTTCAATTCGCCTTTGTTTTTTCTTCTTTTTTCGCCATTCTGGTTCGAGCATTACATATTTGGTAGTGCCTGCTGCCAGGTACCTGGGCCACACACTTCCAACTAGCATAGATGATGATCTGACGGATCGTCACAGCTATCCCGTTCGTTACCAGACAGGCCAGGCCTAAGTTGCTAGCCGCAGCAGCAAATGGGTTCGGTTTCATTGTTTCCCGAAAAATTGGACATGCTACCTCCTTTCGGTAGGCATCTGTACGTGTATATGCACGATGTATGTAGGTGGGGGGAGGCATATGGAAAGAGAAAGAAGAACGAAATATGGGGTATTTACGTAGGTACCAAAGGTCTTGTTAGCTGCGTCTTCATCGACGCGCCTATGCGCCTATGCACTACTGCCTGTTCACCACACCTACTTGGATCCCTTGGTGAGGCTTATGAGCTGACTTTTTTTGCCTCGATCAACTGATTACTAGGTACAGCAAGTGATAATGCGTGACGAGTCGTCGTCTTCGGCGCATCACACCGTGCATAGAAGTTGGTATGTACGTGTATGTATATGCGTCTAGAGTTACCTACCTTTGTCGCTTCTTGCATCCTAATGCAGGTATTGTGTCTCTACATGAGACAGTAGTGTTTCGATTATCATATCATGGAGCTCATAAATGAAGGTGTCTAGTTGCCGGAGAAGCTACCGACTATGAGCCTATATGCCGGCGCTAATATGAGACCGTATGTAAGGCATGGAGCCATTCCGAGTTTCCCAAGTCCGTGCCGTCCCCTGCACCGCGCGAACAGCTGTAACTCGCCACAAATTCCCGTAACCCCGAAGCCATTTTCGGAATATGAGACTTCGTGATATCTAGATCTCGTTGGCGACTATAGCGACTCAAGCGCCAACAATTGCGATAGTCATAGCTCAGTCGGAGACGGGTATAATAGGACGACGTGCTTGGTCATGTTTCTCGTGATCAATGGTATGTCAATATCGTCACTATACTCTTCTCAGTTCGTATTGAGAGACGCGTGTCGGGCTTTAGGTAGACAGGCTAAGGGTCCGATGCCTACCTAGGTAAATTCTCTTATATCAAATAGACACACGCGCAATCATATCCTACCATAAACCTAGGAGTGCAGGCCCTAACCCGACCGCCTACATACAATAGAACACAAGATTCAATATAAAGCTGCATTGGTTATGGTCTCATGCGTGTGATTTATGAAGTAGTATTTCATTATTTGCCATTATCTGAGGAATAATTGAGCCCTCTGAATAATTTTTTGTCGATGCCCATGGCCATGGTAACAATTGCGCTTGGAACGTACCTCGATCAATTAACAAAAAACTATACCTCGAGGTTACCTATCATAATATTAAGATAATAAATTAGAAATGATAGGAATGAAAACGCAAAGGAAAAAAAAAAAATCACCGTACCTCGGACTCGAACCGAGAATCTTCGGCTTCACTTTTGATAGAAGGCCGACGGGTTAACCATTTCCCTAGCACGGTCTACCTGGCTCTTTACAATACCTACCTAGGTAATTTGTGAAGTAAGGTTTGTTATTAATTATTATAAAGGATGCCACTTAGTACATGCCATAGTATGTCACAGCCTAGGTTGGTAGACACGGAAGGTACGACTTATGGAAACAAAATAAGAAGGAATGAATGTTTGCACGAAATAGGTATCCGCAGTAAACCTTAAAACCCCTTTTCAGCTTAAGTGCTTGACCCACGTATTATTTGATGTTGATCTTGAATTCATAGTTAAGCAATCCTCGGTGCCAACCCTATTCTGCGGATTGTGCTTCGTGCTACGAGAAATATGATTTATGATTGATATACATCATATTATGCAGATATCCCTCCTTGGTAGGTCTTCAAACTCTTTATTCATCCCTCTCTTAAAAATACCTATCCTCTTGTATGAAGTCCTGCCTTCGTGCTTACATGACGTAAGTAATAACCCCATAGTGCCGTCCAGAGATGAGCTTTGAAGGGTGACTGGAAGGCAAAATACGACTACTAGCTGGGTAAATCCAGATTCGTCGGATCTTCCATTGGTGTTATCATAGTCGGTACCATTTACAGCTTCCGGGTCTTCTTCAATATCAATATCCGGGTGCCTCGCCTTGAATTCTACGACATGCCTTTTCCATGCTTCTTCATATGGTTCGACCACTTTGTCTAGGCGGTCGTGGTCGTCAGGGATAGGATCATGAAGTAAGATAACGTTAGAAGTCTTCGGGTTAAACCACGCCATCCTTAATGATCCCCTTAGTGTCAATTGCGCGTAGAGGACCTCGCCAAGCGGATTTAGATCAGGGAACTTGGCTGTCGTTGAGCACTCTACGACTTCACAGACTATTTCTGGCTCCGGTTCATCTTCATCGTCAAACGAGAAGTCGAAGTGGATAACTCCACCCTCAAGGCTCGCCCAGGACCAAGAAGGCGCTCGATATGTGGTCGGTCTGTAGAATGTGAATTTTTCGTCCTCGCCAAGTGTTCTGTGCCAATCCGAGGTGTACCACATCAGTTGTATAGCAAGTTTATACTCCCAAATCCCGGCAAAGTAGTTTGGCCCGAGACTAGAAAAAGAAGGATGAGATGCAATGCCAGCTAGTGAATTGAGCTTGTCGTTCTCATGGCTAGCTTTACGGAGAGAGAAAGCCGTCACAAGGCGTAACCAGCAACTCAAAGCCTTGTTCTTGTTGGATCTCGCCTCGTGTTCTGTAATTAAGAGAGAATTTAGATTGAGACTGTATTTTTCGTCGTCGTCGTTAAATCCTGAGTCGAGGTCGTATGGGAAGTATAGTGAGTCCCCAAAGTTCCTTGCGCTGGCCTTACAATTCCATAACATAGTATGCGTAGCGAAAATAACGGTTCGTTGGGCTAGTACCTGCTCCTGCATCGTCCATGCTCGTTTCGCAATGGGCTCGGAGCGCTCATCGTAAGTCGCAGCATCGAGTTCATTGACGAACATCGCTCCGAATACCCCCTTATCAACTCGGGCCGGTATTCTATAAACAGTCTCCGAGTTATCGCGATCATATAGAAATCCGTCGAAGACGCTTTTTGACGAAGCCGCCACAATGGTAACGGTTGATGAGGCGAATATTCCCTTCATCCGCGATATTTCTCTCATCTTATCCTCTTCGGAGTCCTGCATAATACAGAGAGCGTCTATCCATATGTACGGAATGGACATCTCACGAGTAGTAGCGATGGCATTACGGATTGTAAGGGGTAGTGTACTCATGTCCAAGCCCTCTTTGAACTGAGTGCGATTAGAAATAGTGAGGTTCGGAAAGGGGACAGTACCCCAACAATATGACAACGTTGCGTATACTCCCTGAATCCCTTCAGACTCTACAAGTCGTGGATCTTTCTGCCCTGGCGGGCTAACTTCAATAACCCTGGTGGGGAGCATAGAAGCAGTGTGGGGGCTAGAGCAGCACTCATGCTCTTCACATTCTCTCAACCACGTCTTAATCTGACGATGGGCGGCTGCGCTTCCGACATCTGTTTGTATGGGGCGCGCGGTGACATATCTCCCCGCTTCGTTTTCTGCAGTTGTAAAAGCATGGAGAAATAATGAGGATGCGGATTCCAATTCGCCCGCGGGGGATCGACGAGAAATACTGATGTAAAAAGTATTCCGACCCTCTGGAGTACATGACTCGATTGACGTAGGACAGAGGGTCACAGTAATTTTGGATTCTCCATTTTCTGAAGTTTTAATGAAGCTATTGATATAATCACACCAGTTACAACCTAACTGTGCTGCGTTCCTTACTTCATCAATAGTACTTGTCACCTCGATACCCACGATGCTGGAAATTGCGCCCGCGCAGCATTGCTCGTAATCCTTGGTATCGAAGAAATCCCGCCAGCATCTGGCGCAGACGAGGTCTCGGGGTTCCATATCTCCGCAAGCCACTCGTGAGAGCCGAGTTGATAATATTGCTTTTCATACAGACGAATCAGGTTTAGCAGATACCTAGGTACTCAGCCATCGGAGTTAGGAAGTGAATTGGTATGATTGGTCGGACTTTTTATATACCTAAGTAAGCAGACAGGGGGAGAAGAGAGGGGGAGGGGGTGGTGAAGGCTTACTTAATAAATATAATGAGTGAGCTGAGTACTCGAGGCGCAGTTGCGCACTTGAAATCGCACATCTGCGAACCTCAAGAAAATACTATTGCCTACCCTGACTCAAACATTGTCCTGATTTTAACCATGCATACCTTCCCCATAATGACATTGTTATGCTTTGTCTTCAATCACTACTATTCTTTTCCTAAGCCCAAACATAAAATTATAAAATATCATTAGTCGTCACTATGGGGATTTCGAATGACTTTGGTAGTCTTGTGGTGGGAATGGGTACTGGGTTTGAGAAGGAATCAACCCGGGCACCACAACACGATGAGCTTGAAGAACTCATTAGGGATATCATTTGCTACGCGCCATGGGACGAGGATAACCTATATGACCGTTTGATGGACCGCGCAGTCTATCGCGAGGGCTACGACCAATGTACCATGCGGAATTACGCTAGTTATCTCTCCAAGTTGATGCAAACTGCCTATGGATTACCTAGAGATAATGTAAGTCTTGCGGCAATCTACTCGCGTAGTTGATAAGTAGGTAGTTTAACCTAACTTATTGGTATAGTCCGTCAGCCGTTTGCGTTCGAACCGTTCGGTTCAATACGAAATCCCGAAACATACACATTCGTGTCCAAGCTTAACGGACGGGTCAACTCTATCCGAGCCCTCTCAGTGAGTCCATGATATGACAGCAATGACTAAGCTAACCCTTGATTCCTAAGGGCCCCACGGCGTGTTCCCGCTCCTATACGTATGAGACCAGCAATGGGAGCTATGAAAGCTACCGTTAACCACCAAGCGACACTCCCTAATACGAACGCCCAATATCCACTGGATGATAAAAATGCACAGAACGGCGCTGTTGACTATACCAGTGGAGGTGATGAGGATTCAATGGGAATTGACGATGCACAGGGCCTTGAAGGCAATAGTTCGGCTCAGCCCCACGAGGAGAATGATTTCAGCCCCCCAAATACTGGAACCCCTATGAGTACATCTTCTGAGGACGAAGACGAATATGAGGAAGAGGAGGGAGAAGAAGAAGATGATGGCGATGATGAGTCCGAGGAAGACCCGATTGAAAGTTTGCATGACGCCATCAGACAGGTGTTCTTGCTCAATACAGGAGTAGCCGAAAGAGTGATCGACCATTTGAATAACCTCCCACCTGATCGCAGAGCGGAAGTGTACGGCTATGAGGCCGTTTCGTCACACTCTCCCGGTAGACCACGAAGTGGAGGTAATTCAACATCGTTTTCCGATAAACCTAAAGCTAGGAAACGGAAGCGTATCGGGACCTCTCCCAGCGGTTCGGCCCAAGATCATGTACACGAGAGTGATGACGAAGAGAACCACGTTCGCGTCAGCCGTCGCTCGTCTAAAAACCAACCCGGCATAAGAAAATTTGCTTGTGGCTTCCATCTCCTTGATGCAAGCAAATATTGTACTGGAAGCACCCTAGGTATAACCCCGACACAGTATAGAACTTGTGCTGGTCCCGGGTTTGAAACGATCAACCATTATAAGTCAGTATATCTACCTATCTAGTAACTCAGAGTTAACTCGTTGAAGGCGACACTTAGGGCGCAAACACGTTCTACACCAGTGCTCCCGATGTGGAAGTATCTTCAAGAAACCAGGGGACCTCCAAGTCCACTTAGCCCAAGATCAAAGGTGCGACGTAACCCCATTTGAACCAAGAAACGATATGTCGCAGAATAAGTGGGAAGATGTGCAGGAAGCCTTTGAGAATCCAAATGGCGTTTATGATGATAAGGAGCGATGGTTTCGTGTTTGGGACAAATTGTTCCCCGGTGTACCAAGACCTCCCGAGCCTTGTAAGTTATAGGTTATACACCCGATGACCTAGCTGTCCTCCCATGCGAATATCAAATTTCAACTGTACTTACTAGAGGCGTCTAGACTATGGGGTTCCTCACCGCGTTGCGCTCACTAGGTTTTGTGAGATCTTCAATGGAATCTTAACCGATAACCCACGGATCTCCCAGGATCCCGACTTACGGGCCTACATAGATGCAGCGCTGGCTACTGCTATGGAAGTAGTCAACCAAAGTGCGCCGCCTTTGGAATCAGAAGTTAATGGTCGAAGTGCCCCCCCGATGCCGGAGCAAGCGCCAACACTCAATAACGGCGTGCTAGATGTCGCCTTCAATACGAACCAGGGAAACAATCCAACTGTTAATACGTACAGCATATCTAATATTACCGTAAACACCGCCGACCATGAGACGACGCTCTTAGGACCGGAACGTAGCGTTCCCAATACTTCATTCTCGTCAACGCAACCAATATTGAATAATGGCGTCTTGAATCTGGCTTCTAGTGTACATCAAGAGGATGGCATGCGTACCGTTACACCCGAAGGGTCTCCTACGGTTAGGCCAATACCTCCGGCCACCGCAGATCCCGCTATAGGACCGGCCTATCATGGCAATGAAGCAGATCCTAATGATGAAATTATTGTAGACCCACTTCTACAGCAATTGATCGACGATTATTACACTGGTGGTAATGGTGAGCATCTCTAGCAATGCCTTAGCATGATTATATCGCCTCCTCAGATGTTCCTAACGTTTTATATAGAGGACCAAAATGCCATTCTCTAAGTGTAATCACCAGCCGCTAGGTTTGCTAGTCAACTACTTACATTCTCACCCGTCGATTAAGCCACGAGCACATATAAGGATATCAGAACCAGATGGGTAGGGATTTAAGGAATGCGCTACGGCTTAAGTTCTGATTTTAGGATGGAGTGGATGAATGACGCTAGGATACCCCCTTTTTATTTATTGGCTTTCACATCCCCTTAGGGATATATCATATTAATCGCCTTTTTTGCTCTCAAATACTAAGCTAAACCGTAGAGAATTCCTTGTCTTTACCCATACTGGAATGGCTAAGAGGTCATCAATGAAGAGGTGCCTCTACGTGAACGTAGAAGGAGCGTTGCCAGACTTATCTAGGTCAGACTGGCCCCCGATCTAAAGAAGGACCGTCTATATAGCATATTTAGCTATAATTATATCCCATAGATAGGCCAGATAGAATGCCGTTGGCGTTGATCATCGAGGCGTTAGTGTTAACCACTAAGCGATTGTCCAGCGACGATCTCATCGTCACATATCTTTAAATAACCAAGACAGAGAATCCGCTTCCACTATTAAGGATTGAGCTGCTATGCGTATAACATATGGAATGAAGATGATGATAAATCGCAATGGCTTTGATCTGGAATACTAATCAGTTGGCCATTACAATGCTGACGCAGTACCCTGGCTGTGTCTACCATCACCTACCTACCTGGGTAGCTATGTACGAGCCGCACCATATCTCGAGGGTACTCCTAGTCCTTGGGTCCATAGATAATGTTAAAGGAGGCTATGGGTTGGAATAGTCCTTCGGTGTAGAATTCATCACATAGTTAAAACTCGAAACATCAAAACCCATGGCATGGTAAGGGATGAGCCTCGATGAAATACGGCGTTTGTGCCGTCGACCCGGAAGAGAACCCTGATAGGACTTATCAAAATGTTGAGCGCGGGATCGGAATTTATCCGAGTATACCTGGTATCTATACCCTGACGTTGGATTCGATGTACGCAATCATCTCTTAACTCCTATAGTCAAAAGTTCGAAAATCCGAGAATCCTAGCAGCGTAGCGTGACGTTAATCGCAAGGCGCAGTTCTAACAGACAAGTTTCATCTATGTGATTATGTTGGGAATCCAGATCTGAGCCTCCGAATCGCGATGATCTAGATATGATATTCCCGTTGCCGAACCCATAAAGCGAGCTGTCCACTGATGTGCATTTGGCAGGATTGAAATGCGGCGCACAACCCTTAGTCATTCGTACCGTAAGAACGGCTTGTAAGTATTATCCTACCTTTTGTAGATAAATGGGTTGCATCTAAAACACCTGTCAACTTACGGCCATGGACAAATCATGTGGTCCAAAGAGTCTAGATGACGACGGCGTTTTTCTGTTTGGTCATCTAGACTAATATTTCTATTTTAAGAGTCTGGAGCCGGGAGGACGTTCAATCATGTAACTCACCTATTACCCGCTAAGTGTTTCACTTCTGGCCGAAGAGGTGCCTTTGCGCAAAATCCACTGCGACCTACTCGGGTTGGTAATAAGGCATTTTATTTGGTCTCGTCATTTCTCAGCAATGGCAGACCCAGTACCTTTATATCCGTGTTTAATGGCGACGATGGGGGTTGTAGCGTAGTGTAGCTGTAGGCAGGCTGGATTTTGGCGGTCAAAGCTGACGAGTTATGTGCGTCTTGTTCCCCATCGCTGATCTTGCTCTCCTTGAACTAACGGAGTCCCATCCTGTTCGCCAGTTTTCTTGGCAGCAATGTCACGCGAAAACGTTCTAATGGTGCACCAAGTAAAATGTTTAGATGTTCTAGAAGGACAAAAGAGTGAAGTAAAGTTGAGATGAAGCTATGGAGAGCCAAGATAAAAGTTGTTCCGTTTCATAATATCCATGGATTATATAATAGGAATATAGTAGCGTATACTATCATGACTTACATACTCCGAGTCACTCCACTTAGTCATGAATAAAAAGTCCCGCACAACTTGATGGCGCCGAGTTGCCAGCTGGAATAAAATAAGAAAATACATAAAAAAGCACAAAAAGCATTCAAAATCTGACCAGATTGCATAATTCGGTCCCGACGGCATGGTCCGTCATTAATGACTAAATTTATGTCAGACGAGCGACACCAAGGAAGGCGATTTTCGGCAGATCGTGCTTTTTTCCCAATCCTTCGCTCTGTGGGGTAAGCTTGCATAATTCTTTTCCTTTTTCTCTTTTCTTTTTTTCTTTTTCGTTGTAGATTGTCCGGAGTTCATTATCACCATCCATGTACGCCTCTACGCCGCTATCCCACTGCAGCTTGCTTGTTGACCGGGTATCAATGCGTTACCTCCCCCTCCCCTCCACAGTTACAGAGTTGCACAATCTAAAGTGGCGACACAAGTAGTTCGCCATTGCCAAGTGGCCAAAGAAGTCCCAGCCTGATCTGGTCCGCAGATGTAACCCCGGCTGAATACCTTTGGGTAGGGCCAAGGACCGCTCTGGTTCGGAACCGCTAAAACACTTACACTAAACCCCAGATCTTCTTCATCCCTGAGCTTCCTCTTATCCACAACGAATAGCTGGCTACGGGTATGCGATGTACCTTATCGCGCCATGTGGTAGGTAGGTGTACTTGCGACAGTATGGATATTCGTACGTTATTGTGGCTCGTAGGTCTTAGCTTTCGCGAGGAAGAGGACATCGTTGGACAATGCCCATCGGGTCAACCGAGGGGGGCCCGTCTACTATTATTGTAAGAAAGAATTGGGACGAGTGACGCAAAACGTCTCCGTGAAGAGTAGGTATTGCCTACTTGGTCGGTAGAATAGTCGTCCCATCTACCAAACTGGAACCCCTCCAGCTCGGCGATAATAATGTTGAGGAAACTGATTGGTGTGTTGGGACGGACGAATCGACAGGTTCATGGGTTTATGGGGTTCATGGGGGGGTGTTTGGGTTGGATTGGTCATCATCATCATATACTCCATCTACGTATACATATTACCTAGTATCCATGAAATGTGATATAATACATACCTAAGGTACCTAAGTAGATTGGTATTATATGTATGTGTGATGTGAACTTGCTTACCTGCCTGAGCATTTTCCCTTATGAGAACAGAAAGAGAGTATATGTGAACACACGGCGGGAACTCCGCCCCAATCTGACGTTGTACATATCACCCTTTAGGGTCTCATCCAGTCATC
Source organism: Hypoxylon trugodes (assembly GCF_022578975.1). Taxonomy (NCBI): domain Eukaryota; kingdom Fungi; phylum Ascomycota; class Sordariomycetes; order Xylariales; family Hypoxylaceae; genus Hypoxylon; species Hypoxylon trugodes. Next base: position 3,598,783 of record NW_026250018.1, on the reverse strand, counting down.
CCAGGGTCTCATCAGCCATACTACAGAGGTGGGGATCTCGTCTCAGCTGAAGCCTCACTGGGTAGTTTCGATAGCCGGTCCCGGCAGGTAGCTCGCCGCACACGTTGCAGAGCTGTTTTTTTAAAAGCGGCTCGTCCGCAACCCCCCCCTACAGTTAACTGGTTCCTTCGGTCTTTTTCGGTTCTGACCTTTTTATTTTATTTTATTTCTTTGCTTCAATTTTTCTTATTTTTATTTACTTTTTATTTTAAATGGTCAATCGGCACCCAACATGATATTCGCCCTCAGGCTGGCTGGCATCCTGGGTTGCGCGATCACAGCATGTGCTACTGAAGCCAGCAGTAGTAGCGAACCCCACGCCGGCCGAAATGAAATTAATTCGAACGCTGAAGATGGTGGTATTGGAAATTGGGGTCCGGCCGATATCTCGATTGGTGTCGCAGGTATAGATCCTGAAGGATGGACGCCGAAACCGACTGCGCCGCCGGGGGCCAAGCCTTACGATCTCGAACTGCGGAGGAGGCAACGCACCACTGCTACCCCTACTACTACTATAGCTACAACAGCTATCACTACTTCAGCTTCAACTGATACATGCGGTTATCCATTAGATAATCTAAGTGGTAAGTAGCATTCTGGTTCATGACTATGTTATAGCCTCGCCCCCCAATTATGAGGAGCTCGTCGCTTACCTCATACTAGAGCCCGTCGTCAGTTGTACAGGCAGTAATTATTGTTATGCGAATGCGCGATATGGCGCTGCAGGATGTTGTAGTTCAGCAAACCGTCGCGATTGTATAGTACCGACGACATGTATCGAGTCACAACCAACGGCGACGAATGCGAGGACTCTGGCGTGGTAAGCTTGCGATTAATTATCTCACTTACCCCTCTTCTCTCACTGTGAAGTGTTTCAACTAACCCGAGATAAGCACCGATGCGACGGCTCCACGATGCATGACATATTTATACGCAGCAAATTTCGGCGAGTTTTTGGATGGATTTAGTTTTCTAGCATGTGGGACGAGTGCAGGATCAAGTTCAATCGCGCCGCCTCAATCATCTGCGACGACAACGAGTGACAGCAGTACTACATCTAGCGATGCGACATCATCCGATACATCTACAGCAACATCCGCATCACCGAGCAGCACATCTTCGACACCACCAATTGTCGCAGCAAGTACTAGCTCAGGGAATCGAACGGGAGCTATCGTAGGAGGGGTAATCGGTGGAGTAGCAGGATTGGCGCTGATCGCCGCCGCGATCATATTATGTCTACGCTACCGCAAGCGCAAAGCAGCACAAGCAAACGAAGTCGAAAAATCGCCAGTCTACCCCGACCGAGACTTCGGCGTCGCCAGCGTGTATCCCGGCGGCTTGCCCGAACCAGTATACACATCAGATTTCTACGGCGAGCTACCGCCGTCGATGCTCCAATCGCATTACAGTGTAGCGGGTTACCCGCCACCACAGACGAATTACGAGCCCGTGGCTATACCACCGGATATCCAGAGACAGAGACAGTCGCGATATACGAATACGACGAATATGTTCTCACCGGTGTCGCCGAAGCCGAATGATGATGATAATATAGTATCGCCGATTTCACCCGGCGATCAATTGAATCCTGCGGATGATCCCGCGTCGTATACGTGGATATCGAATCCGACACCACCGCCTCAGTCGGAATACTCCCAATTTAGTCCCCCGCCGCCCGCGCATTTTAATTCATACCGGCCATATCCGGGGACATAAGCAATATACATAAGTTCACCAACAACGAAGAACATTTTAACACTGTTAACAGAGCGATGAAGCTCTTCTATCAATACCGAGGCATTGGGATGGGTCTGGGTGTAATGGGGTCGGGTCAGGTCAGGGAGGTATGGCATGTATATATTTGGGATGGTTGAAGGCATTTTTATTCCCAGGTTCTGGCGTTCCGGTGGTCCGTGAACGCATATGATACCTGTTGATTTTTCTCATAAGCAGAAATCTACCTAGGCAAAGGATACCTAGGAAACGAGAGGGGTGAGGTCTAATAGGGACTCTCTTCAATCAACATCAGGCGGGGGTGGAAACTGAATCTCAAAAAGTAGCTCTCTAAAGGAGTGTTCATTTGTTAACGAATTTACGAGTTAGGAGTCGATGAGCCCCTCTCTGTGGTCTGTCTCTCTTTGTCTTGTTTCCTAGGTGGTTGAAAACAAGGCTGGATCGAACTCGGGCATTGTTCATATTAGAGTATCTAGGTAGCTAGAGTCGAGACAGCCAATTTTATCGTAGCCTCTTTCGAGGGCAAACTGAAAGATACTAAAGGTATGATGCATTGTCGATCTGATAGTACATAATACTAACGAGATAAGGAGACAATCCAATCAAATCTATTGTTTAGTAATAGAAGCTTGCCCACATAAAGTACCGGGGCTATAGCACATGCGGGCTCGGTAATGAACGAGATATCGTGAGGAGCCGAACCGTGGAGAGACCCCAGACCGGTCGAATCGGGAAGACGATGTGGGGAAGCTATCATTAACACCGCTTCTCCAAGCCTCGGTCCCAATTTTACCGATTTCTAGGGACTTGAAGAACAGACATATATATAGTAAGAGGATATCCATTATTTCGAATTGAAGCTAAAGTATAGGTATTAGTATATTGATTCATAGGGAGAGGGAAGGTATACATCTATCTTCGTATATCTCGAGAGTTAGGGTATAGCGATTTACTGATAACCGAGGTTACCTGTGTGGTTCACAAAAGTTAACTTAACAGAGAGGGAGCGAAATGGGCGTAGAAAACCCTGAAAAGGCGACACGACCAATAAGCGTGGATGAGATATCCCGTCACACATCATCTGAAGATCTTTGGCTCGTCGTCGACGGCATAGTTTACGACCTCACCCAATTCCTACCGGAACACCCCGGAGGCCCCACCATACTTCTACAATACGCTGGGCGCGACGCAACAGCCGCCTACTCGGAAGTCCACTCGCCGTCCCTAATCCAAACCTCACTTCCAGCATCAAGTCGTATCGGAGTCTTAGACAAAACCACCATTACCGAAGAATGGGCCAAACCACCACCACAAGCTCGCGGTTCACCTCGTAAGACAGTCGAAAAACCGCCTCTAGATACTCTCATCAACGCGCGCGACTTCGAAATCGCAGCTAAAGCTAGTTTTACTCCGAAGGCGTGGGCGTTCGTATCATCCGCTGCGACGGATTGCCTAACCAAGGAGCGAAACGGGTCTACGTATAACGACATCATACTGCGACCACGGGTTTTGAAAGATGTCAGGAATGTCGATGTGGGCACGGCGATACTAGGGCACCATATAAAAGCGCCGATATTCTGTGCGCCGACGTCAATGGGGAGGATTTTCCACCCCGAGGGTGAGCGGGAGTTAGGTCGTGGATGTCAACGCTTAGGCATTCCGCAATGTGTGTCAACTAGTTGTTCTTACTCCTTGCCGGAGGTCATGGATGCTGTTGAAGGCGAAGCACGGGAGACGAATAGCGAGTTGGGTGCGGTTCCTGTGTTCTTTCAACTATATGTGGATAGGAATCGGGGTAAATCAGAGAAACTTCTCCAGATGGTGAGGGAACGCGGGGTCAAGGCCATATTCGTAACCATTGACGCGCCGGTGATTGGGAAAAGAGAGGCGGACGAGCGAGTCAAATCGGATGAAAACTTGCGGGCTCCTATGTCTGGTGCGCAGGCGAAGAATGATAAAAAGGGTGGGGCACTAGGGAGGCTGATGGGTAATTTCATCGATGCGTCGCTGACATGGGACGATGTTGCCTGGGTACGGAAGCATGCTCCAGGTTTACCAATCGTGTTGAAAGGTATCCAGACAGCGGCAGATGCCGTAAAAGCGATGGAAATTGATGTCAATGCAATATATCTCACGAACCATGGAGGAAGAAGTTTGGATACATCACCAGCGACGGTATTAGTGCTATTGGAGCTGCAGAAGTGCTGTCCACAGATCTTTGACAAGATGGAGGTATATATAGACGGGGGAATCACGAGAGGCACGGATATCTTCAAGGCACTATGCCTAGGAGCTAGGGCAGTGGGCATTGGTCGAGGGTTTCTGTTTTCTTTGAATTATGGGAAGGAGGGCATTGAACATTTCATCAACAGTGAGTACAGCTACTCGCGGCGAATAGAGTCGAAGGTGATACTAACTACATCGGTGTGCAGTTCTTGTTGACGAGTTGGTGACTACCATGCAGATGTGCGGTATCACTAGTCTTGATCAAGTCCATCCGGGACTACTACATACAGGCGCCGTCGACCATCTGGTTCCTGGATCAGAAGAACATCCATACGCCAAGTGGAGGCCGAAGTCCAGGAGTAGTAGATTATGAAAAGGGGGTTTAAGAGGTTTTACGTGTAAATAATAGGTTTTTACCTAGTATCTTCGGGTACGTATTTACCATGGATAATCCCAAGATATGGCTGTTTGAATCGGAACCGCAAATGCCATATTATTGAACTGTTATCCTAATAGATTTTTTTCTTGCTTTCCTGTTGTCATGGTGTTTTCCCTAACTCCATCAACTTCTACAAATGCTTGCCAACTCCTTTGACATAGATAAAGCATCAATCGATCGCGCATGCTCGATTTACAGCACACTGGCAAAATCATCGTTATATTAGTTCAACGCCATCCAAAAGAAACCATCTAGGTATGTACACGACTTCTATATCCAATCAATCATCTCCCCATTATACAGCACCTCATCGCAAGAACATGGCGTCCCGTTCTAGCAAAAACCCCGAACCGCGAGATAACAGAAAAAATGACCCCCAAAATCAGCGTGACAAAAATACATACAACCAGAGACCACCCCGCGATTTCAATGAACCTCTGAATCATATTAATCGTGAAGCTAATAAAGATAGAGGCGGCGCTCCTTATTTGATTGCGGGATTCAACAAGCGTTCCGTCCCTTATCTCAACTGTTACATTGGCGGCTCGAATTCCAGATCCCCTCGCTGCTTCAGCATTAGTAACGAGGAAAGCTGGGACTCTGATGCCCCTCCCGACGATTCTAGTAGCGAGGAAAACCGGGATTCTAGCCACAGTGGTGAGGAAACTCAGAACCCCGAAGCTATCCCCGAACCCGACTCCAGCAATAAGGAAGGCGGCTCTGGCAGAAAGGCAGACCCACCTCCCCTTGACCTTGCTTCTAACGAGGAAAACTTGAGCCCCGACCCCGATAACAAGGAAGGCCGGAATAGCGAACCCTTCCCTGACTTTGATTCTGGTTCCAATCCTAGTGGGGACATGCCCGATTCCAAACCGACAGAAACCAGCGTTGAGGGCCAACCTCCTTCACAACCAACCATGAAAGGCAAACAAAACCACAATGGTTGGGGTGAAATAGACACTGGCGTTGTCTGCCTAATGGAGCACAAGGGAATTGCGTAAGTCTTCCATATTTCCCTATATCACCACCTTAACATATCCGCCCTCACGCTTAAACCCAACACATCCAACTAATCAACACCACAGGTTTGAGACAATCGCCGAAATCATCGACCGCAAAGTCGAAGAAGTAAAAGAGCGTTTCGAACAATTCAAGTCAGCCGCCGAAAAAAAAGGTGGCAGCCCCGAGAAAGGTGCCGAGAAACTCGCCGAATATGCGCAGGCTTTTCTAGAGGATTTACAGGCCTGGTCGCGGGAGAATTTCCCCAAGGCCGATTTCAAGGAAGGAGAGGAGTTGGACGCTGAGTAGGGCCTCACCGATCCCAATATCTCTAAATTGAAAAAAGCCTACGGCCTCGTTATTGCCAGTTACAAGCCGAAAGAGGCTGAAGTTGCGAAAAATAGCAAGGCCGGTGCTAGTGCTACCAAGGATAAAGAGAAAGAGAAAGAGAAAAAACCCGAGCAAACTGGTAAAAAAGACAAGGGAAAAGGAAAAGCCAAAGCTACCAACGCTGACAAACCTGACAATGCTGAAAACGCTGAAAACGCCGATAACACAAACAATAACACTGCCAACCCTTCCTCTGGCGACCCTCCCCCAAACAACCCCGAAGGCACGGCAAACCCCTACAACATGTCAGCCTACCACTACGACCTCCTCAGAAGCTGGGAGGAAGCATACACCGACACCAAGAGCCCCAAGCCTAGCGCCGCTCTCACGGACATCTTCACCGACTTCGACCTACACATTTTCGCCGTCCTCGAGGCGCGTATCCGCACTAACAAGTGGCTGCACCTCTCCGCCGACTTCGCGAACCTGACTGGCCGTGCGGTTGATTCGGAGATAATTCGTCAGCTTTTTGAGGGGGGTGAGGGTGGTAGTAAGTAAGGCACGGAAGATCAGAGGCAAGGCATATTTTATTGCTCTTGTCTTTGGTTATTTGTTCCTGTCTATTCCCTGAGGTTTGCGATTGTTTTACTAGGAGTGGTTCGTTGCGCGCGACGCAACGTTGAGTTGAGATGTGGGAAGAAACACTTAGTTGATGCTCGCCGAAAGAATAATCTCGTTCGATGCTCTCGTAGTCAATAAAACCACATCTGCGTTATTGTACCTATCCGTCCTTCGTGATATTGTGCGTATTAACAGTCACATAATACATAACCGGAAAATCTACTAGTTTACTATAATCAAAAACTCGCAACGACGACGCTCGAAGTAAGCGCCGCCAACCTTTATTCATTTCATTTAGAGGTGAGAGCTCTGGGTCTCGTATCTCGACATTGATAGCACACCAATAATTTGCCCCCTTGGCTTTCCTCTTTCCCTTTGCCCCATATCTATCTTGCAAGACCCTGTATGAAGGCCACCCGCCGCACCTATTTTTAGTTTCGTGTCGTTCCATATAAAAGCCAGCCCCGTCCAATGCCGTCCCTACCCGTGTCTATTTACCAAGAAATACCAAGCAGTAGAAGAAAAGAAGAATGAACGCCGCTACCTGTAAGCCCCGGGTTTCTATGTGACCCTTGAAGAACCGTGACCAGCCAGATTGTTAGACCTTATCCATGATGCAAGCCCATAATCTCATCCGGACCTAATAATCCGTTTCACCCCAACCGAATAAGTGATAATTTTTCGAAAATAATAAAAATGTGTATACATGCACAAGCGATCGTCAAAATTAGCAGTGAGGGCAATGGAGGGCAGGTTTGCCTCTGAGAGTCGACGGTCCCTTACGCCTGCGACTACTCAATGCTGGCATTCCATCTCCAGGTTGCGAGTCGTCTCCCGTCTCGAACCGTTCGTTGCCGACCATGATAACTTTGATCACATTGCTAAGCCCAACAGCTAAGCTAGCACGACCAATTCGAACCATTGGCCCAAGATTAGTGACGAATAGATGGCCATCATCTTCAATCTTGGGGCATAGTGGAAGAGTCTCCCAAGTCTCTTGCTTGCCAAAATGAGAGAACATCCATACCTCCCAATTGTCTTGGGGAATATGACCGTTCGTTTGTTGTGTGGAGTGGTGACGACGTCGAAGTCCGCTGAACTGTTGGAGGGGTTGGTGGTCTACATGACCATCCGCTCTAGATTTCTCGCCCATATTTCTTCTAATGCCGACCATGATCCCAGAGGCCAAAGTATCCCATAAACCGGGATTCTTAATAACCCGTTTCGATACCTTAGCCCTTTGCCAGGGACAACATGTTTTCCTCGTGGGGGATGTCGGGTCACAGAAACAAAGAGACTCTCCTTCATTTTGCGGGCTGTACGTTTGTACCACTAGGTCTCGACTGTAAGCATTGAGATATGCCAATGTGAAGCTCCACAACGCAACCGAGCCACATCGCATCCGCCGTGGCCTCGAATGAAAGCATTTGAGGCTTTTCGGTTGAATTGGGTCTACCTGAAAGGTGTGAATCGCTCTTAGAGTTTGTGAATCTACTAGATCCACAGTTCGAGACCGTATAATCAAAAAGAACCCCAACTCTGGCAAGGCTTGGATCGAAATTAACTCGCGCTCCGCCAAACTGCCCATATTGACTACCTCCGAGGTCCAGCTGATACCTTCTTGAGTAGCAAGACGAACTTGACCATCACGAGTTGATGCCATGACTTGAGCTGGGAATCCTTAATAGTAGTTAGCATTACTAAAGTCCATCATACAAGTATAACAAGATTCACTCACCCTTTTCCGAAAGAGAGTCCACAGAAACAATCGTACTCTCTTTCGTAATCATGTAACTCGAGGGTTTAGCTTGATCTGTTCTTAGCTCGGTGATGACACCATCCCGCCTAATGAGTAGCAAAGGGGGGATAGCCGTAGTATCGTCGGCGACAAAGAAGAAAGCTTCTGGCTTATGTCGGTCTGGCTCTGCCCTAATCGTAGGACCCCACCGATGCTTAACCAAGTGCCACAGCATAACTTTATCCGAAGTTAGGAGAGCCAACCAATGAGATTCATCGTCGATGCACATGGCTAGAATTGGAAATGGGATGATCGAAGTATCCTCGCTTTCGCCTAACACGTAACTATCGCCACCAGATTTGATATCCCAGACCCGGACAACCCGGTCCAAGCCAACGGACACGAGATGGCCATCCGAGCAAGCTGAAAGTAAGGCAACATCCAGTGCATGGCCTCGACTCAGGGTCTTAACCGAGAGGAGTGGTTCACCAGCTGGGCCGCCGGTTCCCGATGAATCTGCTAATTCATCCCATAAAAGATAGTTCATCAATAGCCAAACCGCTGCTGCAATGACAGTTACGGTGGTTATAAATGAAGCCGATCGATTACGCATAAAGTCGTAAACAGCTGGTGGGAACAACGGCTCGGTGGCAGAAAGATTTCGGTCCGACCCTTTCAGGACAAATATGGTAGGATGGAAAACCTTTGCAATATAGCTATAAGCATCGGGTTTCACGACTTGGATGAGTTCTCGAGCTGTCTCATGGTCTTGAAGGCCTAGCCACGATGCCGGACTCCTACCTTGGTGAACTTCTGTTAGAGCCGAGGATAATGATGGATCCTTGTATTTGGGAGAGATATGGATCGCCCGACTTAACGCCCTGATTACGTTTTCATTTTCGAAAAAGTGCCACTGAGCAATGAGAACAAAACCCACCATGACAATAGTGCCAGCGATACGTGTCGACATGGCGATCTTACCCTGTAGCATCGCATCCATCCATGTCTGACGCGACCGTGTTTCCGAAGCAGAGCGATGGGATCTAATTGATGCCTTCGCGAGTGCATCGCTAAGCTCAGTCCGCCGTACGTCGACACTCAGTACTGAGAGGAAGAAAGTCGATAGGTAGAAGAAGTCAAAAATCAATGCAATTGCCGCGAAGGTGCAAAATGCCGAGACACCCGGTGAAACAATTTTTGACAGGCCATATAAGATGAGCAGATTTTGGGCCACGCTAGTAAGTGCGACATGACCTGTCTCACCAAAAGCATGACCGATTCTATTGCTCGTGTTGTCTTCAGAAGGGGTGAGGATAACGGCATTGATGAGTCGAAAAACATTTTCAAGGCTCATAGAAAATATTACAACCGGATATCCCAAGCGAGGTATTCTTGAAAGATCGATCTTCAGTATGGCGCATATAGTAAAGCTCGATAGGATGGCGAGTAAAATCTGTGCTATAACTGTGACCATCAATCCCACTTTCGACTTAACGGCCCGTAACTTAGACAGACTGATCAAGAAGTAAATGAGAACAAGGGAATATGCTATTCCTAAAAGAAGCATGTCTTGAGATGACATGGGACGGAATTGAAACTCGTATAATTCGCTAGTTCTTTCATCCGAAGAATATTCAAAGATATCCCAAGTATCAGTTATTTTGTTTTTGAGAGCTTGAACCCTTTCTTGCCACATACGACCGACCGGGGAGTCTCGATGATGGACGAGTGTAATAACGAGAGCATCAGCAGCGACGAGTCGGCGATCCTGGAAGCGTTTCCCACTGAAGACAGTTGAATGTCTTAGTGTTACATTGACTGATGTTGGTTGCGATTTTCGTTCATTTGCTGTTTCAATGATATCATCGTCCTGTTCTATGTTCTCTGCGGAGCACAACCAGTATTGAAGTGGAGACTGAAAGAACCAAGACTCATTTGTCAAGCCATTAACGACATGATAAGCGTCGCGTTGTGTGGGTGTAAGGTCTGTAGTTGTAGCATTTATCGGGTCGAGATCGTCGACAATCGGTCGCCTCGGATTGAAATTGATAGTCGGACCGAGGAGTTCATCTTGAAGCTCTAAAGCGCTGAGTAAGACGTTTCTATTGAGGGCTTCGAAATAATTGCCATGGACCCATATCGACCGCATAATAACATCGGGCTCGACTCTGTTCTTATCGTCCAGAGGTAGTGTATCGGTCCAAGCATGTTCAGGGAGGATGGAGGCGCCGTTGGTAACGTCGGTGGTATATAGGAACGGGAAGGGATATATAAGAAAGGCAGCGACGGCGACGGAAACCAATAAAGTTGCTACGACGTGACTGGCGGCATATCTTCCGTATCGCGCAAAGGCGCCGCGGAATGGATGGTTTGGTGGTAGCACAGGAGCTTCGGTAGTTCTACAATTGCCTCGTCAATTGAACTGTAGGTGAGCAAACAAGACGGGACGGAGCTCAACGTACCCTCTCAAAGGATAGAGGAGATACCAGATCATCCTTCATACACGCAAAGGGCAGTTACTAGCTTGAAAGCTGCCCACGATAACTCGGCGCGCAGGGCGAAGGGAGGCAGGTGGCCTTTTGTTAGGTCACAGGAGGGGCGCATTATACTCTCTAAGTATCACATGCGAAAAGAAGACGGCGGATCCCGGAAAGAAATCGACAAAGACGTATATATAATCGGGATGTATGCAGTCAAGATTTAGATAGGTAAAGTAAAATGGTATCTATTGGAGTTGTCTAGACATGGTGGTTTCGCTGCGGGAAATCTAGGTAATGTAGGTAATGTATTGTAAATAATGAGATGGAGACCGGAAAACCGATGTAGGAACTTGTTGAAAGTGAAAGGAGACGCATCGGGCATGGAGACGCTATTTCGAACTTCGTATTTCATAACCATAACAAGAAATGGGTTAGTGAAGTTGAAGTGCCAATAGAAAAGATGCTGAGATGCTAGAAGAGGACTAGATTGACGCCGCCGTGTTAGAGCGCTTTCCCACTGTCTCGCGCTTAACTTGACCGAGTCAAGTGTAGATCCCCCATCCGATGGATGTGCGTAATAGATCATGTACCTAAAGGTGTAAAATGCAAGGTGCAAGGTGCAGAGTGCAGGACAAAATAAAAAAAGGGATCAAATGATTAGAAAAAAAGGATCGGATCGAAATCTCGGGAATGTACTTTGAAGATTTCCGCGTGCTGCATGTGTCTAGGAAGGATAGTTCATGTACTTACTTAGGTTTAGGTGATTGCCTTTACGTTAGATAATTTGTACATTTCCAGGTGGGAACTGTTTTTTTTTTTCTTGCGACTTCCAAGTTCCATCGTAGCAGCGTAGGTGCCAAGTTGGGAAACTGGGTACCTAGGAACCTAGGTATATGCGCCGGCGGGGCGGATAGCGGGACACGCGGACAGCCGGGAGAGATCCCCATTCCTTGCTAGCCTTGAAGGTCGCCTGTAATATCCAGTGTAGCAGCCCCTCCTGCTCTTCCCTTCCAGGGCAGGACAGGGGGAAAAAAAGAAAGGAAAGTAAGCCCCTCCATTCGACCTCCTGACCCTCATTTCTTCCTTCTACAGTATGAAGTACGTCTGATACGTTAGGTGAACCTGCCCTGTACTTCATGCATGTTTCTCCACCACACCTCTTTTTTTACCCCTCACACTCAAAAATCTTCTTTCATTTTCTTATGTATTCGAGTTTCTCAGCTGGGCTTCATCTCGTTTTCGACTAACGGCCATCATCCAATAGTATTCCCGGGACAACAGCACACCGCAGTGTTAACCGGAGTTTTATTTCCAGAGAATCCTTCAGGAGATATATCGGTGTGTGTTGATACGATCCGCAAATAACGTTCGTAATAAAACGGCATAATGGAAACGGTCATCGACTAATAGTAGGCGTGCTGTTTGTTAATGTGGCTGGCTGGTTGGCTTCGTAAAATGAGAAACAGGTGGAACGGATTACGCATCGGCGTTGATCGAAACCCGTACCGGAAACACTAAAAAATCCATATTTGATAATTCAACTCCGAGCATTGAAATACCGTGAGCAATATAGCGCAGATATGTAGACAAATATTTTTGGTTGTTTAGGTCTAGAAACACCGCCGGGCCTTTCATATTTATAAAATTTCTATCATTTCTCATCGACCCATCTATAAGGTCATTGCCCGCTTATATTGCTACCTAATAATAAAGAAGTTACTCCATCGTAATGATGACCAGCGTTGGGGGCGGGGTTCGTCAAGTGAGAATCAGCTCATTTTCTCTCATGATGCCTTCCATTGGCGTGCCGTAATTGGTGCGTTATGAGTAGATTAGGCAAGGGCTTCTGATTAGATCTACCAAAACCAGATCGCCGGGGTATTCGAAGTGCTAAATAAAGTCGTAGAGTTGACGCTAGATCGGAATGAAATCTTAAAAAAAGCTTCTGTAGGGCTGGATTGACAGGTATCGTACCTATCGTACCTACCTTAGCGGTGCATCCTTCCTCACATCACATCTCATCGGTTCTCAAAATCGTATGACCTACCCCAACAGGAAGCCGTCACCGCATCTAGGAAAGGTACCACCCAGCAACTACAACCAGGCATCCACAATTCTAGCTAGACTAACACCCCATTAGAACCCTCCAACTACAACAAAATTTTATCGATTTGGGGAAGATGGAGCGACCCGAAGAAGATCCTATCGTGGAGTTGATCACGAGTTTTAACGAGTTAAACTCCGGTACGGTAGAAGATTTAGACGAAGAACCAAGTCCGCTGGAGTTCATGCGTTATGTAGCACGAAACACCCCTTTCGTCGTGCGTGGTGGTGCTGCCGGCTGGTCGGCTACACGGCAGTGGACAGCCACTTATCTCCGAGAGTCGCTTGCCGGTCACCGAGTCAATGTAGCTGTGACACCATTCGGGAATGCAGACGCCCCTACTACCATGGAGGGTGAGGAACATTTGGTCTTCGCTAAACCCCATGAAGAAGACCAGACGTTCGAGGAGTTTCTGGACTACCTAACAGCACAAGAAATAGCTGACCACTCTTCGCCCGAGAGTCACGGTGAAGTGAGGTATGCTCAGACACAAAATGATAATCTGCGGCACGAGTATTCTTTTCTTTACTCGCAGGTCCCACCATCCATCCCCTTCGCTCGCATAGCACTTCAGAAAAATCCAGACGCCATTAATATGTGGGTTGGTAGCTCAAGGTCAGTCACAGCACTACATCGCGACAACTATGAGAACATATATGTGCAAGTCGCCGGACGTAAACACTTCGTTCTGCTACCCGCGCTATGCCAGCCTTGCGTCAACGAGCAAGAATTATTACCCGCCTCTTATTCCAGAGGAGAAGATGGTCTTATCCTACAAAAAGAGGATGGCGATAAAGTCCCATTCGCCGTCTGGGACCCAGATAACCCAACCGTAAGAGGCACCCAATATTCGCACCTCGCAAGACCCTTAAGGGTTACACTCGAACCGGGAGATATGTTTTATCTGCCAGCCATGTGGTCAGTACTTCAAGACAATATGACATAGTAAGGTAATACTCATCGTGATATTATTTAGGTATCACAAAGTTTCACAATCCTGCTCTGAAGAAGGTATATGTGTTGCCGTTAATTATTGGTAAGATTCCTAATCGGAACTGTCGAGCTACCCCTATCTCTCCGGGTTAGGACTCATACATTTATTAGGTACGACATGGAGTTTAGCGGACCTCTATATCCCCTAACCTCCTTGGTCCGGAATCTCGGCAACAAAAAAACGAAATGACCCATTTCACGTAAAACTGAAATAATTGGTGAATCCCGGTTTATCATATAATACTGGAGCCGTAAGTTGTTATTCAGTCTCATTTCTTGATTGATCTACCTATGTGTGAAGTAAAGCCGGGGCTGATACATGTAGCCTATTACATAAGTGATACCCACCTATTCAGTGCAATCTTGTTAAACCAATACTCCGAACGCCTTGCGATTCAATACTAAGCCGAAGTTCATTCCTCCTAGAAATGGCGATATTCAAGCGTTCACTTGAACCCCAAGTGGATGTCGCGAACCATCGTCCAAGAATCGACCCTTATCGTCACCAATCTTTCTTCTGAACAGAGCAAGATCCTCCAGGAGATCATGCATGTAATCTTGCACATCATTTGCCTTCTCCTCATACACCTCGGACTCGTATCCGTCATCTTCGCCGTAATATGCTTCATCGACGAGACTCTCACGTCTTTTGCTCTTCTCTTTATCATTCGCCTCCACATTCTCCTTGTCCGCCTCAAGATCATCCAAGTCCTTTTCCTTAACAACCACCTCTGGAATAGGATTCTTCAAGCTGTCCAGCGCAAGCTTAAGATGTAGTCTGAGCGCTTCGTTCTCCGTCTGCAAGCTGCGGATTTTGCCTTCGGCCACCAAGCTACGCTCCTCCATCATGCGCTGCATGGCTGCTACACGGTTCTGGTACTCTTCGAGGCGCTCTTCACTATCTCTGGCGTCCTCTCGCTCGCGGCGTCGAGTTTCCGATACCGATAGCTGCAATGCTCTGATCTCTTCGGCCATGGCTGCGATCTGTGCATCCCTCTCAGCCGTGCTGATGTGGTCCTGGTTAACCACGGCGCGAGTGCGGATCCTCTTCGCTTGGTCTGCGTATCGTAAAGTAGATAGGGTCTCTTCGTAGTCCGATGGTGCGATACAAGCAATCATGGCTGTTTTACTGTTGCCTCCTAGAGAATCCTTCAGCAACCATGTTAGGATCGAGTCTCGGTACGGTACGATGTCCCTGCCTCGCTTCCCGGGACGTTGCTTCGGTGCATCGGCCAGTGCTGCTATCACACGGCCCAATGTCGTCAAAGACTTATTGATGTTACTTCCCTCGCGAAGTCTCGCACCAGTTGCCTCTGTTGATTTAGCACGCTCGCTTCCAGCAAGATCAACTAGTCGGATACGTGAGCTACGCTCGGTAGTTTCGTCTGTCTCCATGTCGTGGTGGATTTGTTTGAGCATGATTGTGAAGACGGCATGACTGCGACTACTCGTATCGTTCATCTTGGTGCTCGCTGTGGTGCGGCTCGCATCACCGGATTGCATGTAGCGAAGGATCTCGTTTAGGTTGCGCACTGGTACTTCGGTTAGATCCTTGACGTAAGGGCCTTCGGTAGGCGATTCGCGGATCTTGAGATAGTACGGGGCCTGGTTGGGTACAACGGGAACGAGCAGATCGCGGACATGTTCGTTGTAGACTTCGAAGTAAGAAGCGCGGACGTGGTATGAGATATTGGGCGTTTCTTCCTGCGCAGCCTCAATACGCTGAAACAAATCCTCGCAAGTCCTCGGAATAAGACCGGGTTGATCGGGTGTACCCATCATGGTGTACGATTTTCCAGACCCAGTCTGGCCATAAGCAAAAATACAAGTATGATATCCATCAAAATTGTGATCGAGGAATTCCTCGCCTAAACTATCGTATACATCTTCCTGATGGGCGTAATGTGCATCCCGTGTATCGTGACTCCAGAAGGAGTTGTCGAATGTAAAGGACTTTTCTTCGATAACCTTGCGAGTCTTTGCTCTTGCGTTCGCTGGGTCGCTGTCGTTGGGTACGTGGAGAGTGGTCATTTGGGTCATCGGGTCCATGCTAATCAGGCATTCGGCTCCTCGCTCGATTTCTGTGGTGTTGCATGTTAGTTACTCACTGTCATCGATATCAAACTCTGCATTTGCAGTTACCCAGTAATCCCTCATTAAACAAATCAATCCATATATATAGTGTAAGAAGCAGAATAAAAAAGAAATACAAACCTCGAGGCAAAAACGCCCTCACCCTAACCACAACCCTAACATTCCCCCCGTTATCCATCCTCATCATATGCGGCGGTAACATGCCATCTCTCGAACGCATAGACGGCGTCGAAGCAGTCGACCTCAGGAGCCCGGAATTTCTCATTTTTTCTACCTCTCCCGTTCTCTTCTTTATAACAGTACTTGTTGATATTGTTGTGGTGGGGGATAGTAAGGGCGGCTCCAGCATTCCAGTTAATGTCTCGCAGATACCGTCGATGAGGTCGTTTGTGCGTTCTTGGTGGTATGGATAGATGGAGCTTGGAACGCCGTAGACTGGCATTGGGGAGGAACAGGGGGGACGGGAAGGTGGAATTTTGTTTACTTTGGTACTGTTTGGGGTTAGTGGAGTGTGGGTCTGCGTTGCTGGGGAGCGGCGGGCGAGTGTGATTGCCCCGCGGTGTGACGGTGACGTAGGAAATTGTGTACAAATTAATTTAGAGGGGCATTGGAAAGACGAATGCAATTGTTTACGATTTTAAGAACTTGTTTAAAAAATGCATTGCGACTAAAACAAACTCTGTGCTATGTTATGAGCTGCGATTGCCCACTCTAATTCTTCCTATTAGATGTTGTGTAACCGGACGAGATATTCGTCCCGGAAACCGACATGATGGCTTGCTCTAAAACAGGTTTAATTGTTTGAAAGAAATCAATCGCCCCCTAGAACTCCAGCGTTCCATGGCCTTCCAGCTACTGCCTCGCGAGACCCTTCCCTAATAGTTCACTTCCTATCTCGGTGACTAGCGACTCGTCTGGAAACTGCTTCTTCTTTCCTATTACGGTTCCTTGCGCATCCATGGATCTCAACAGGTCTACCAGTTCCCCGTCTAATGGCATGCAATATGCTAGGAATCCTAACGCCAACAACATTCCCTGTAGCGCTTTGGAGGAGGACTCTTCTTGCGATATAGCTTCTAGCACGGATGCTGCTAGTTCTATTTGGTCTTCTTCTGCAAGAGCATCCCCCGATGCCTGTCGCTTCTGATAATTCGCAGTAGCGATATTGAATAGCAACGATGCCGCTGCTACCCGAACATTGTTATGGCCGTCATCTAGGAAGCTAGATGAGATTAATTGTGTGATTGCGCTTCGTAATGGTCCGTGGCTAAGAATCTGATCAGCATAGAGGTGACTTGAGAATAAATTGCAAGCCATATGTAGTGCAACCAATCTCAGCGCATAAGGGCATCCGACCTCTTCATTTACAGCATTGAGAAGAGTAATAACAGTCTTGTGGCCATGCTCTTCTGCGAAATATCCGCTCAATCTTGGGTCAACGAGCGCGCATCGGAAGAGATCTACAACCGTAAATAAGACTTCTCTAGGCAAGTTCGTGACTGCAGAGCGAAGGAAGATTGCGAAAGAATTCAAATCTGGCAGTGTAGTCTGCGCTGGTCCATCACTTGATCGGGTCTCAATAAAATGCTTCACCCCTTGAATTGATGCATCTTCGGCCTTTGGTCCCAGCTTAGACAATAGTTTGGGAAGCGGGGGGACCTTTGTGTATAAAATTGGCTTCAACTCTGTGTTCGCAAGCTGGGGTAGCCGGAGTAATCGGTGTGGGTGGGACGGAACCGCCATTTGTGCTAGAAGTCCGACGGTACCTCTGAGACGAGACGGATCTGCACCCATCCATCGCTCCCCTTGTTCTCCACGGACAAAAGTAATGAATGTCGGCGTTGCTGAAATAGAATATTTCGATCCGACATCGAAGGCTTTAGATGTATCGACTTTAATTAAGGTGACCTTATTTCCATGTTCTGCAGCTAAGCTGTCATATAGAGGATATATTGCCTTACAAGGGGGGCACGTTGCCATCGTAAAGAAAATGATTGCGCATGAATTTTTGGCAGAATCTAGTACCTTATTCAGTTCTTGAAGGTTAGAAACAACTTTGACTGTTGCACTTTGGGAGCCGGCTGCAGCGCTAGCCCCATTGGTGTGCGGCTGGACATTGTTCTGAATACCCAGTAAACCGCCCTGTTGAGCCTTCCTCTGCTCAACCATTTGTGTGAGCTGAGGCTGTAACATTCGACCAAATGGCGAATCAAGCACGGCTTGGGGCATGTTTGAGATGTGATCTGGTATTCCCTTTCCTATTAGAAATGTAGAGAAGTCATTGCTGAAATTATTGCAATTGTGCCGGAAAAGATCATACGCCTAGATAGTCAGTACAAAATACCTACATATTGCCAAGGCGTTCTTTGACTTACTTGGGGTGTGTATATCTCTCTAAGTGAGTCGAGATATTCGAGAATTACTTCCATAGGCAATTCAGTCTTCCCAAGATGTAATCTTTGTAAGGGAGGTCCTAAATGAGACGTTCCCGGTCTTATCACGTTGATACCACTGTCGTAGACATACTCCATCCCTTCCAATTCAATTGAGGTGTGATAGATAGCATCGAGTTGAAAACCCAAGAGGCCAAGAGACATTTGCTTGGCCATGCCATTTGATAGGTCGTAGACGAGTAGATGAACATCCATCGTGAATATTTTTTTCTGTCTTTCCTTCTGGTAGGAATTGGCTGCGTAGTCGCTACTACGACTTTAGCATAGATGTACCTCGAACTCGATTCAATGATGAATTGAAAAGGTCACAACAATAGTTTAGTAAAATATTATGAAGGGTCGTTTTGGAATGTTTGTTGTTTATGACTAATGAAGTCAAGGTGTGATTTCGTGATTATGGGGCGCAGGTGTGAAGATATGTAGTTGTATTCGAGAGGCAACAGCTGGTACGTCAACCTCGAGGTACGCCTATAAAGGGTGTGTAACAAATACAACAGCACCTTCTAGTAACATGAAGTTCGATTACCTAATATGGAGTACATTATCTCTTTCCCTGGCAGCTGGCGATCGAGGCTTGGAGAGTCAGGGCTGACAAGGATACAGGGATACAGGGGTTAAAGGTCTTGGAAGTGCCGACCCACCGGAAGTACCTAAATACACCACTAAAGTCGCGAGCTGCCAACCATAGCCCTCTAAAAGTTCTAAGGCTTTCAGGGGTTATTACCTAGGTAGTTGACGGATAAGGGATGGATAAGAGCATTAAATCGCTGAAATTGGGAAGGAAAATCTTCGAGATTGCCATTTGCCATTTGGACAAGTTGCGGTTGCTTCTCGTGTTCGCCCCCCCTTTTTTCTTCTCTCTTCTACTTCTAGTTCTAGTTCCCTATTATCCTATTTAGCAACACACACCCCCTATCTAGGAATTGATCCTCGCATCCGTCTAGGTTTTCTAGGGCTTTTTACTCGTTGTGTCGCATGTCGAACTAATCGATCGCTCGTTATTGTGCCCTTTTCATCTTTTCTACCACTCCTTTCTTCTTTCTCCCCTTTTTCTTCTTCCTTTTTCTCCCCAGTCTTTTCCCCGATCTATTTGGGGATGCGTCGAACCTAGAAGGTTATGAGGAGAACATCTGTCTCGTTGCCTACGAAGCACGTCCATCACGACCCTCACGAGAAACCTGCGCGTTACGACTCGGGCCACCGAGAACCCGGCATCGTGGAGAAATTACAAGCCGCAACGATGAATCAGGCCCAGAAGACACGATGGCTGAAGACCACGGCCATCGTCGTTTTCCTGGTGTTCCTGTTCTACTACCTTTCGCCGAAGGGAGTGGAGGTTTATAAGGGTGGTAGGTTTAGTCGACGAATACGTATCTATAAAGTAATATTCTAATCCGATATTATAGCAGCGCATTCTGGCGGTCAAGTACCGTCCGATTCGTCATACGGAACCGACAAATGTACAAAATCGTATTCAAAGGACAAACCGATCGTACAATATGTCCTAATGATCGACGCTGGTAGCACTGGATCTCGAATCCACGTCTACAAATTCAACAACTGCGGTCCGACCCCAGAATTAGAAAAGGAAGAGTTTAAGATGACTGAGAAGAGCGTTGGTGGCTTGAGCAAGTATAAGGACGACCCTCTCGCCGCCGCGAAGACTCTGGATGATCTTATGGCAGTCGCCATGACGACCGTTCCCGATAAGTTGAAGGGTTGCAGTCCTGTTGCTGTGAAGGCAACCGCTGGTTTGCGAATGATCGGCCCGGAGGCTAGTGAAAAGATCTTGGAAGCCGTTCGCAACCACCTCGAGAAGGACTTCCCTTTCCCCGTCGTCTCCAAGGAGGAGAACGGTGTCGCGATTATGGATGGTTCCGACGAAGGCGTTTACGCTTGGATTACCACCAACTACCTACTTGGCAAGATTGGTGGTCCCGACCAAAGCCCCACCGCCGCCATCTTCGATCTTGGTGGTGGTTCTACGCAGATCGTTTTTGAGCCTACTTTTAAGGGACTTGCCTCAGGCGGTATGCCAGAGAAGTTGGCCGATGGTGACCACAAGTACGAATTGGCTTTTGGTGGACGCAACTTCGAGCTCTACCAACACTCCCACCTTGGATACGGTTTAATGGCGGCTCGAAACTCGATCCATCTGAGCTTGCTACACGACATTTATGCTAAGGAGAAGGACAAGAGCTTCTTGAAGAAGCCCATCCTCAACCATCCTTGCATTAACTCGGGCCAACATGATATGATCAAGGTTAAGCTCGGCGACGACAGCCCCTTGGGTACTGGTGAGCTTGAACTTAACGTGACTGGCCCCGCGAACCCAGCGCCGGCTCAATGCCGTGCTCTCGCTGAGCGCATCCTATACAAGGATGCCGAGTGCAAGCTTGCGCCATGCTCTTTCAACGGTGTTCACCAGCCATCTCTAGCTAAGACTTTCGCCAAGGAAGATGTCTACATCTTCTCTTTCTTCTACGATCGTGCCAAGCCTCTTGGTATGCCTGACTCCTTTACCCTACGCGAGCTACACGATCTTGCTGCTGCCGTCTGTGGTGGTGAGCCATCCTGGGATATGTTCGCCAACGTACCGGGTGCTTTCGAAGAGCTACGCGACCGTGGCGAGTACTGCCTCGACCTTAACTTCATGATCGGCCTGCTACACACCGGATACGATATGCCCATCGACCGAGAGGTCAAGATCGCCAAAAAGATCAAGGGTAATGAGTTGGGTTGGTGTTTGGGAGCTAGGTAAGAATCTTTCCTCTTTCATCCCATATAATTCATCTAAATGCTAACGTATATACAGTCTGCCCTTATTATCTAAGAACTCCGGCTGGTCCTGCAAAGTCAGCCAGACCTACTAATCGCACCCATCCATTATTATACAATCGATACCTTCGACAAGATCGATGGTGTCTATTTACACGAGTTATAGAAAAATCCTACTTAGAGCAACTTAACTTAATGATGAGGAAAACACGGAAACGGTGATAATGGATTACCAAAGCCCAAAGAGGCTGGCGTTTTTCGGAATTGGAAATGTTGTAAAAGTACGCATTGTACGAACCTTGAATTCAGCTTGGTATTGCCTTTACATGGGCATACGTAGATCTGAATTGTACAGAAGTTACGAATGAAATAATAAAACGTAATTGTGATGCAAATGCTCCCATTGCTAGAGCTTGGTTTATTTCTATTACTATCCGTAACCTATAATATGCAATCCGTGTTCCTTCGATTTGGGTATCATAATTCCTTATAATGGCGCCTCTACCATGCTTAATACATCTTCTATCACATCCTCTGCTCCGACCCCCTCCAGTAGTGCTTCCACAGCTGCAAGGTCGCTGCCCCATTGCATGCTCCTCTCATGTATCGGATCTTCTACGACTCGGAATCGATGGGCGTACACTTTCCTAGCAGCGAGTCCGACCAGTGCGGGTGTCACGTAGTCTAAGCCGTGTAGTGCTGCGAGGCATTTCGAGAGCTGACCGAAATGCTGTGTGGCTAATGGTGTAGCACCGCCTCCTCCTGGAGCAGCGGCGCGGTGCATGCGCAAGAATGATACGATATTCATCTGGTATCTCAATACCTCAACATCCACACTCGTCTGTCGGGCTAGTAGAGCCAATGTCGCGATATCAGATTCAGTAATCCGCGGGAACGCGGATATACGTGAGCGGGAGCTAAGTATCGACCTATCATCCCTAGTCTTATAATTCCCTCCTTTGATATTACTCGCACTACGACTGCGACCCGGTTTCGGTTTCGGCGTCGCAGTAATCGAGTCTACCGTGCTTCGGCGAACTACACTTGACGCGCTGTCTAGACTTGCTGTTTCACCTCCCTTCCCATCATCCCCATCTTCATACAAATCCAAACCTCCGTCTTCTAAATGCGCGAATCCATCCTCCGGGTCATGCCAGTGCGAGACGTAGAATAAATCGTTGAGATGCGTGACTAATCGACTGGCACCCGCGGGCTCGAGTACGGCGATGAAGAGGAATTGCTTAGGTGCCGTTTGTACGCTGGTTCGGGTTAGGATGCGCCGTGTGCGGATTAGTTCGAGAGATTGGATTTGTACGTCTCGGGGCGCGCGGTCGAGGTTTTTGGCTAGGATTATGTTGGCGATTTGGGGGGTATGGTGGGTGTGGGTGGGTGTCTGGGCTGCGTTGCTATTGCTGTGGCCGTGGAAGTAGGAGGACTCGGTGCCACGCCGCCGTAGGGGGGATACGGATGATGTGCGTCGAGCGGGTGTTTGGAGTTGTAGTGGAGGGTTTGGGGTTGGGGTTGGAGGAGGGAGTTGGATGGATATGGCGAGGTCGTCGAGGGTGGTGCGTGATGTGCAATCTACGACGGTGGAGGAGAGGTTAAATGTCTGTGAGGCGACGAGGCGTAGTTCTTCGATTAATGTGTCGAGTTCAGCGGGTTCGGTGCTGACGATGCAATGCTCGCGGCTGACGAGACATAGGAGTGCTGCTAGATCCAAATCCTCCAGGGCGTGAATCCGGTGCAGGAGATCCTCATCCGCCATCGAGTCTGTGTCTTAAGAGAAGTTTGCTATCCATGGAATCACATTTGTTTTGGTGATTGATTACTTTGGAATGGATGGTTTGATACGGGGGATGTGAAATGTTGAAGGTGTTAAGTGACTCCCAGCATCGGAGCATTTTAAATTATAGAGCCCGGGCCAGGGCCTTAGCTCCCTAATAGAACTGCGACAGTTACCTCCTAATGACCTAAATCTCAATTTTATCCGCCCTTATACACCCATTTACGTCATTCCAATACCCTTCATTTCTTCAGACAGAACGATGATAGTCCCGAGAAATCATGTTATATACAATGGCTCTATGGTTTCAAATAACCATACACCGGATTGATTACTGAAATGCATCCGCAGAAATCATGTGGTGACTACCTTTTCATTAAGCATTCCAATCCGACGTTCCTTGTTGAACACCGCCGCTATATTCATAGCAAGTCAGCCCGTCGCTCTGTTCTTTCCTCGAAAACAACGCAATGCAACGCGGTAAATTCAAGGCAAAGCAACGCAGTAGCAGAGTAAATCCAAGGCATCACTTACGTCCCCTTCCAAAACTTCGAATCAACCTTATCCTCCGAAGCCGGGGCAGCGCGATCATGCCGCTTCTCGAAATCCTTATTATGCCTTTCGACTTCCTGCTTCTGTTCGTCACTCAAGCCCTCTTTAACAGAAATACTCTGGTTATGGATTTTAGGGCTAGGAGTTCCCTTGCCCTGCGGTCCCTTGAGAGCCTCACCTCCGCTCTGACTCGCTGCGTTGGCGATGCTGCCGCCTGTGGGACTACCGCCTGTTTCTGTTGCTTCTTTTGAGCGGGAACCGCCTGATTGTGCGCTCGAGTCTTCGGGGGTCTTTTGTCCGGATTCGCGGGCTGCGGCTTGCTTCATGCTGGCGTTGAGACCGGCTTTGGTTGGCCCGGCTCCGGTGCCTTTGCCTACGTCTGGAGGACTCGGGCCTGGGTGCTCGGAGGCTTGCTGTGCGGCACTGGATGATGGTTGGTTTTGAGGGTCGTCGGCTTTCGGATCACCTTTTCCATCGCCGTAGCCTTGCGAGCAGTAACGAGGTGTCGTAGCAAAAGTACGGTAAGCTTGAGGAGCCCGAGTGCGGGTTGCCCGTAGGGCGTTGCTAATGCGAATAGCTACCATTGTGACAACTTAGTGAAGACAGAATACTGATAGTTTGATTTCTATGAGTCTAGAAGCCTAGGAAAGAATGCAGGGGTAGGCTTTTTACGTGCGAATGTTCAATGGCTTAGAAAGCTTAGAATTTGCCATATCTCTGATGGCATATATATGAGATGATGAAGTATGACATCATGACATCGCACTGCTATACGTAGAAGATCTCAACTTTCTACGGTAGGCACTTACAGGGTTTATTTTCTATTTTACCTAATTCGAGTTGATTGTACATATGAAAGTTGAGGCTTTTCTGTACTTGGTAATGCTGAGAGTAGCTCAATGTTCTGTTGGTCATTGATTTGATACTTTGAATTGTAAGAGTGGAAGTGAAGTTGCATGTGATAGCTTCCAAGTCTGACCGTTTAGCAAGGTCCCCGTGATTCTTGACTTTCTTACACAATCTGCACAATCAGATAGAAACAACGTTCTCTTGAGCGTAGCAAGTTTGTCTCCGTTCATTGCGTATTTATGAAAAGTTATGTGAATTTGGATTAGGTCCGATTTCAGTGAAACTAAAATGTGCATGTCCATTTAAATCGGAAAACATCATCGTAATCGACAGCGCTCATTGCGTTATGTATGTACCTGTGGCTTCTAAAGATTGGGGGAATTGTGGCTGTCTCAGCTGTTCCCAGCCACTGAATTGATCGCGTGTCACACTAAAAAGGCACCTAAGATTAAGCTGTAACCTTGGAATTAAGGGCAGTCACAGCGCCTTATCAACTACTATATCAGGCAAGATCGACGAAGGTCCGACCAGGTCCAGCACTAATCCGTCGGTTCCAGGCTTCAAACAGGTACAACTAACTTCACTAACTTCACCTACAACTGTAACAACTTCAACAATCCCAACATCAACACGACAACAACGCCCTCACACCAATTTCCAACGGTCGCTCAAGCTCAGTGATTTCGATCCGAATTCTTTTACATAAGGCGACCCATATAATCGAGCTATTTATCAGCTTCTACCAAAGGCCTCCATTCTGACACAAACAAGAGCTGCCCAGCTACACCTCCATCATGGCTTCTAGGAAGAAGGTCCTCTTGAAGGTACGATCATTGCTACTTAATACCCTAGATTTATTATCTCCCCACATGGCTTTATGTACTAATGCTTAAGCTATTTAGGTTATTATACTCGGCGACAGCGGTGTTGGCAAGACAAGTTTGATGAATCAATATGTATGTTATGGTCGACAATCCGAGCAGTTTCCCGACGATTCCCCCATTCCGATACCCCCAAACCACTCGATACTAATTTCGTCTACTCTATAGGTCAACAGAAAGTTCAGCGCCAGTTACAAAGCTACCATCGGTGCCGATTTCCTTACCCGAGAGGTCCTAGTTGACGATCGACAAGTTACGATGCAGGTACGAGGAATGAAGATCATAACGGACTTCAAACGACGATAGCTAATGATAAGTAGCTTTGGGATACAGCCGGTCAGGAACGTTTCCAATCCTTAGGTGTCGCATTCTACCGAGGTGCCGATTGCTGCGTGCTGGTATTCGACGTCAATAACTCTAAGAGTTTCGATGCGCTGGATAGCTGGAGAGACGAATTTTTAATTCAAGCTTCTCCTCGGGACCCTGAGAACTTCCCATTCGTAAGAACCCTCGATTCGACTCTATCGATTATCCGCTAACAATAATGTCAAGGTTGTGCTTGGAAACAAGATTGATGTTGAGGAGAGCAAGCGAGTCGTAAGTAAGGCCAAACCATTAATGAAGATAACAAGCTGACAATATACAGATCTCAAGTAAGAGAGCTGCTACTTTCTGCCACTCAAAGGGCGACATTCCCTATTTCGAGACTAGTGCCAAGGAAGCCGTAAATGTCGAGGAAGCTTTCGAAGGTACTCAATTGTTCGATCCTCTCTTCATTATTAAGTTATTCTAACACTGTGACATAGTTATTGCACGAAATGCGCTGGCGCAAGAAGAATCAGAAGAGTTCAGCGGGGATTTCCAAGACCCTATCAACATTCACATTGAGAACGATCGCGACGGTTGTGCATGCTAAGTGTCGTCATCCATAATATCCCCGGCACCTCATCTATCTCGCACATTGCAACACTCCGTTCTCCGCTCGGTCAACTCGGCCTACCTAGACGTTGATTATTTATATGCAGCTCATTCTGCCTTCTCAACTATCGTTCGCCTGTTTGTATGGAAGGTTCGCTATTTTCAGGGGAGCTCTAAGGGACAAGTTACAGATTCGAAGCAGGGTGATTTTCTGGGACTAGGTCCCTAATAAGTGTATAGAACAGTTGGTGCATTGCATTTTTGTTTGCCCTGTTGATACGGTTTACAGGGCTGTAAGTAAGGTCGAGTCTCGAATGTCTCGTTAAGGATTATTAAGACATCTCGATATCTCCTTTAGATAGCATCCAGAAGTGGTTGTTCATTGTTATCTCACGTAGTATGTACCCAAGAGACATGATATTATATGAACCTAACCTTGTGACTTTGCTGCCTGAACCCCTTGGATATTAAAATACGCAATTGTACGACCAGTCATGAGTCACGAGGTATCAGTACCTATGGATGAGACGAAAGGCACATGCAATGGTGTAGCAATGGCTGACCTAATTAGGTACGAAGTAACTAATCCAGTAGGTGTTCCCACTCACTAACCGCCCCGAACCCTTGGACCTTACGCAGGGGTTTTTGGGGGAAGGGGGGGGTTCCATTCTAGCGTATACTACAGCGTACAAGGGACCTCCAGGGCTACTGTAGGACTGGACTCGGCGTCACAGATCACCGACGTTGCGCGCCGGTTTTACTAGTAAGTCAGTCAGTTACAATGGGAATTAGGGAATTAGTTGAATTTAAACATCCTTTTTTATTCTTATTTTTTCGAAATGCTCCAAACTTGTTTCAGATAACCTCGAATAATTCACAATCTTTTTATGTGTCTACCTACTTCTTTTTATTATTCATTCCTTTTTATGGTTTTTTTTCCTTATAGGCCTTTCATTTTGCAACATAGAAAGTGTTGTGTATGTCTCCTAGAATTCGTTCCTTACGATACCCGAGACCCGAGGATTCCGTTTTGTTTCGCCGATATATGATCTGGCCTCACGCGACTCGGAGGGATACCTAATTCGCATCCCTTTTTTCCCCTCCTCCCGCGTTGTGCGCTCGATTCGATATGGCGCCTCAGGAACCGTTTATGTTTGCGGAGGGCGATAGCGAAGCCGAGTACGATATACCAAGACGGAGACTTTCCGAACCGCCCGCGCCCTCCGAGAATATGACCGGATCGTCTATGTCCTGGGGAAGCATACCGAGCTTAGGGAGGAAAGCCGGGATAGGGAATATGGCGAGGAGAACGCTAGGGATTACGTTGTTGCTGGTTACAGTGTTCCTATGGACGGCGTCGAATTTCCTTGCGAGTGTGAGTTCCCTCTTCTCCGAGTAGCTGGGTGAGTGCATGTGATAGGACTTTACGATGCTGACATTATATACTTGAAGTACATATTTTCCGACCATACATACGACAAACCTTTCTTCCTAGTGTACATCAACACCTCCGTATTCGCCGTATCCTTCATCCCAGTCACCATAAAATACTGCCTCGAGAACGGCGGTTTCACCCGCGTTAAGAACCAAGCGATCCAAGAATGGCGCTCCCGCCACCACGGCGTCGAGCGCTTAAAAACATCCGAGGAAGACGAAGATCTCACAGCCGGCGAGCGATTACTAGTCGACGACGAAGGCAGTCTCGAAGCAGCCGACCTCCCGAAACCCTCGGACAAATTGTCGTTTTTCGAGACTGCTAAGTTCAGTCTTGAGTTCTGCATGATTTGGTTCTTGGGTAATTACTTCGCGTCCGCGTGTCTGGAGTACACGAGCGTCGCCAGCGTTACGATACTCACGTCGACGAGCAGCGTCTGGACGCTGATCTCGTGCGCCGTGATGCGTATTGAGCCCTTTTCCGTGCGCAAGTTGATCGGCGTGCTGGCTTCGCTTGCTGGTATTATACTTATTTCGACTGTCGATTTGTCGGGCCAGGATAACGATGATCATAGAGGGAATTTCCCGCATAAGAGTCAACAACAAATCGCTATCGGCGATGCGATGGCGTTCTTTAGCGCGGTTGTATATGGGCTGTATGTCGTCGTTATGAAGGTGCGCATCGGAAACGAGGATCGTGTTAATATGCCCCTGGCGTTTGGCTTCGTGGGCGTGTTTAATATCTTGTTTTTGTGGCCGTTGTTTTTTATCCTGCATTTTACGGGGATTGAGACGTTTGAATTGCCGCCTAGTGGAAAGGTCTGGGCTATTATTGTGGTACGTTCTAATTCTTTTATGAAATTCTTAGGTAGGATGGCTACTGACCTTTCTACAGCTCAACTCGATATCCTCCTTCATCTCTGATATATCATGGGCATACGCCATGTTATTAACGACACCGTTGGTTGTTACCGTCGGTCTGTCCTTGACGATACCGCTATCACTAATCGGCGAGATGATTCAATATGCGCAATACTCTAGTTTTGTGTACTGGATCGGCGCTGCGATTGTTTTGGTGTCTTTCATATTCATCAATCATGAGAGTCACGAGGAAGACGACGCCGCGAAGGCTGGTTTTGAGAGAGGGAGTAGGAGTAATTTACCAGAGCCATGATTTTTTTCTAGGCTCTAGTATTCTTGAGGCTTTTTCGGATGGGATTATTGGCGAACGGCGTCGTGGTTGGGATAATTGATCGGGTTTTCAGAATGGGTGCATTACACGGATTGGTAGGGTGTCTACCCGTACAAGGCGGGACGCTTTGTAAATATCATAGAGTAGGTATTGCTACGAGTATAGCATACTAAGTACTAAAGAGCCGGGAGAGCAAACTTGCTGGCCTGAATAACTACCTCACCTTTATGTTTCTTAGAGTTGTTCCTGGGTGGTATGATGGATATCCCTTGTTTAGGGCTAGTAGACGATGTTTGCTCGGATTCGAGGAACATACCGCCGAATATCGGGGCGTACTGATGGATTAGATTAGATCTTTGTGCTCACCTAGGTATCTATAGTATACATGACAAAGAGAAACTAGAGAGTTGTGGGTAGGGCTGGTGAGATATGAGCTGGCGTGTTCGGCTAAGTAGACCTACTCGAGAACGTGGTGCAGGAATAGTTCTTTGTCTTGTGAGTTTGATTTATAAGTTGAACGGATATTCCCGGTCTATATAGATGAGGTGAAATGATTCAACTTCACCTAATCCGCAATAGAACTAGCCTCTAGGTCAGAATACTTCGGTGAATGACATCAGTTCACTCCTGACCATTTCTATAAGTAATCCAGCAAACCCAATCTAGCATTAGTCAGAAGATATGGAACTTTCCAAGATTCTAGCGCGTGTAGGTAGCCTCCCCCTGACGAGAATATATGCATTGTAGGTACAGGTATGTAGTATCCATTGAACAGTAGTCTGCTCTAGTTTACCGCTGGTTGCATGCATGATAACAAGCTAAAAAGATTCTTCTTTTAGGTAACTTGAGTACGTAGCGAGCCGTCAACCTTATTATACTTTCTGGAATTTAAATAATATCTCCGGTACACCGCCTACAGTCCTTGTAATTCAGGTTCTTTGTCACTAATATCCGATGGTGGCTGCTGACAGGCGCCGATGCTCACCTAGCTCAGGATCCAGGGGTCATTTCACTCATATATACCCATGTGCACGGGACGGAGCCGCAACATCTCATTCAAGTTTTCCTCGGCCTTAAATGAATCAGATTTAATAACAAACCCGCCACTAGTATAATCCGAAGTTAGGACGTACATGTAGTACACACTTTGGTTATGTTCCGTTTGCGTGCACAAGGTGTGTGGCCGTTTCCTATGTTCGGCTACCTACCTATATGCACCTTTCCCCCTTAACCTTCAGCTGGGTTTGTGGTGTTGTTCCTGCGTTGTTATCGTCGCGGAAGACACGAAACGGCAGTGTCACACGTAGACTCTGGTGCTTACTATTGTGGCTTTCAGCCGGGGAAATGACTAGGGCCGTGACTGTGATCGAAGCAGTAGTAACTTGACTCTAATAAAGTCGGTCACCTGCTCATTCCTTGAGTTGCCTTACCGATCAGCTCTCGCTCAGCCCGACATAGCTACCTACCTACACACTACCAACAGATATATACCTAGTTCTGTATACCTAATACCTATTGAAGAGCTATATCTACCCACATATACTACTCAGTATGACAATAACTCAAAGGACCTAAAATTCCTAGAGAACACCATCGCTCTACTGCCTTCACTCTACTCTACCACCTATTTGTCTACCTACCTATCTGCTACCATGCCTTCCAAGACCGAAGACGGCGCCGCCACCACGCCGCCCACAACAAACCGCACTCTAGGCGAATCCATCAACATCGCCACACGTCCAGCGCACACCAAACTCAATAAACTCATCATCCTACGTCTCCCACTGGCTCTTCCGCCCCGGACCGACGATGCATCGAACTACGTCCAGGGACTACTACACATCGCGCCTATTTACGCGACCTTCGAGGGGTTATGGCAGGGCATTATACAGGACCCTCTTACCTCTACCAAACTTACCACCGACTCAAATTCTACGGTGTTCCCCCGTATTCATGCTCTTCTTAAGCATATCTACCTCCCTAACCTAGCTCGCTCTTCCGCTTTACACGAGGATCTCACCGCATTAACGGGATGGTCCGACGCTACGCTCGCGGAACGTTTAGCCGAGGTATCCAGCGAGTCACCGATACTAGCGGAGCTCTTGTCGCATATCCGTGACGCGGTGGGTGAGAAACCACATGTACTGATAGCATACGCTTGGGTCCTATACATGGCGCTGTTCTCAGGCGGACGCTTTATCCGAGCCTCGCTCGAGCGCGTGGGGAAGGATGAAGCGTTTTGGAGACCGATGGTAGATGGCGGGGAGTCTGATAGTGATAATGGAGAGCAGGAAGAAGGTGTGATAGATGAGTATAAGATGCCGGGCGGATACCCATCTACTGGAACAGGAGCACGATGGGAAAAAACACAACGGAAGATACAGAATCAACGAGACGAGACAGCGACAGAGCATCCTCTGAGTTTCTTCCGCTTCGCTACGCCTTCAGACGGGGAAGACTTAAAAGTCGAATTTAAAGCGCGTTTAGCTACTTCTACATGCATACCAGCAGACAACACCGCCGCCACACTCCAAACTGATCTTCACCCGAACATTACAACGGACTCGAGGCTTTTTCTTACGAAAATAGAACAAGAGGATGTCGTATCCGAGGCGCAGAATATATTCTCGTATATGACAAACATCGTGGGAGAACTCGATGAAGTATGCGGAACGGAATACGAGGCGGCGACGGTTGCTTAGGGAGGTGTACGGAGACCGCCGTTGTTGAGTTTGAGGAGTCGGGATAGTGTGGTTGTGGAGAGGGATCGCAGGAGGAGGTTGGCGTTGCGGAAGGCCGTTGCAGGTACTGCGAGGGTAGGGAGTGGAAGTCGAGAGGGGGGGAAGGAGGGAGGGGGTAGTGGGATGCTGGGGAGAAAGGTTAAGACGGATGGTGATGTGGTGAGTGGGGGTGGCGTTGATGGACGGGGGGCGGTGAGGTTTCGATGAGAGGGAATTTGTGTGCTTATGAACTAAGGTGCCGGATGTTGAGGGGGTTTCCGCGGTGGCTTGCATGAGGTGAGGCAGGTGGCGTTCGGGATCACGATGGGTGCTAGGATGTATGAGCCGATGAGCCGATGAATTAATGAACAGGCAGACAGACAGACGGATTAGAGTAGAGGGTGCTAAGGCCTAGATTAGACTAGACTGATCATGAGATACCCTGAATTACATCTTAAGTAATAGACTTGATATTATCTCTAGGAATTCGGTTATTTGGAGGGTAGAAAAGGGTGTGAACACTCTTATGGCATGGTGGTGAGTAGTAGGTAGGTACTTTGCACAGCAGCACGGTAACCGCAAATAATTCACACTGGCACATCTTAAGAAACATCAGGTAACACGATCATAACCGAAATATAATCAGTTTTGCAAAACTTTGTCTTTTATACAATCTCGGAACGCAAAGCTCTACTGAGCCTCGATCCGGAACCCATCCTATCCTATGCTCGCAACTAACTACTAATACTAATATTGATCTAATATGCAATGACGGGGCCACCACTTCTGTTATCCAGTCCTATTTATCGGATACAGCTGGGCCTATCTATCCCCTCCCCGTCTGTCTGTCTGTCTGTCCATCCTTCCAGCAGTACGAAACTGGGTATCATCAAACACTTTTATGAACGAGAAATGAAAATAAAATTATGGTAAAAAAGGGATCACTATTTGGTGGTGTTCTCCTATGCGGGTGTAAATTCGGAGAATGGATATCATGGGTATATGGCATGTATGGTGTGGTTTATGCGTAGGAGGCATGTGGTAATTCTCGAGTTTGGATTGAGAATGTGTTGAATCCCTTTTATTCGGTGGTAATTATATTAACGTATTATGATGTTCACGTCGTACCTGTTTTCCTGTATGCTTCGGATGAGGCCTTCACTAACTGTAGATGTATGGCGTGGTGTTTGCGTATCGAGGCAATGCTCGTGTGAACGTGTATGGGGATTCGGGTAGATCGTGGTCGAAGAAAATCCCAGATCTATGTGATATGGCCGACAAATGACTCGTCTATAGGGTATGGGTGTATGTTAGTTCAACGCCAGACATCACGGCCCATGACCTTTAAATCCAATCCTATATCGGATTCTCCATGCCCACCGGCGGCACAGGCGGAACAATCGTCGCACTGCTCTCCCCCTGGGACACCGACCCCATCGCACTCGGACTCGGTCGTCCACCACTTCTCGAGCCTCCCCCTCTATCTCCCCCCGCACTTCCCAATCCACGCTTCATCATCTTCCCTAGCACTGTAACGAGTTCACACGCATCGTTGAACATATCATCGTCCATACCCTCACTCGCCTCATACACCTCCGCAATAGTATCACGCGCTAGTTTGCGACTTCCCTCGCGATCATGCACGCATTCGTATAAGAACGCCGCGTACTCCGTTTTCACCGACAGTCGTAGGGAATGCGATCCCCAGAGTAAAGTATCTGCTAAATGACACGCTTCGCGGAAGTACTGGTGTGCTGTCGGTAAGTAATCCACAGACGGTAGTAAAAACGCAGCTGCGGGTTCGAGGGGAATTTGAGGCATCCCTTGCGCATGAGCCTGTGCTTCGAAACCTGGAGGTGGTGCGGGACCGCTTTGCTCGAAGAGGGGTTGGACGTATGCTGTTGGGTCGCCCCTGTCTACACCTTTTCCTTTGTCGAGTCTTGGGGCTGCTAGATCCGGCATCATTGTTGCGAAATCGGGTTGTGGTGTCGTCGCTATGGCCATGGCGGAGACTGGTGGGTTGTTGTGGAAGAGCACGAAGATGTGGTAGAAGGATGCGCGGAGTTTGTAGGCGAGGACTTTGAGTTCGACGTGGTCGCCTACCATAGGTAAAACGTACTGCTCTAACATCACGAGACCTTCGCGTGAGAGCCATAGGATGTGGAAGTACAACTCGAGGGATTCTGCGACGCGGTTTGCAGCTGTTCCGCTGGTGGTGCTGGTATCCGGCCGGCGCTGCTTCCGCGCCTTTACTAGCTGATCTGCGACATTGATGGATAGGCCCAGAATCTTGAAGAGCATAGACCCGAGAAGCGCATTGTTCGGTTCGACGGCTTTCGCAAGGCGCCCGAGGAACTTTTGGTCGACCTCGGAGGAAGCCATTGAAAGAAGACCGGGGGGAAAGGCGCGCGAACACCAAGACCCTATTATAAGGTGAGACATGAGTTTGCGGAAGAGATTCATGATGGTACGATATATGAGGAATCAACAAAGGGTGAAGTGTAGAGGGATGTGATATGAATACTCGAAATGCGAAGTGTGGTATTCGTAACGTTGTTACATATCGTATCTATATAGGGTAGAGAACGAGAAGCATGAATATATAAATTATGTGTTGGAAAAGATTTCATGATGGATGCCCGAGGCTGGTGATGATGGAACTGGACAAGGACAAACATACCTTAGACGACCTGCAACTTCCTCGAGAAGACTTCCTGAGAGTACAATGGGTTGCAGTGATTGCGCGCAGTAGAAACCTGAGGTATAGACGAAGAAGTAGTGGGTTTAGATGTGCTTCTATCGCAAACGAATTTGAAACACACAAACAGAACCCTTGCAGTGGTTTGAACGAGGAAGGTCCGAAGCAGAATGTCGTTTACAAAAACGACAGCATCGATCGAGATCCAACTATGTTGGGTGGACGTCGAGAATTAAGTCAGGGGCGCTGACTGAGGCCAAGATATAATCGTCCACCCTGTTACGAATCCCGGAGCGACAACCACTTTCCACAATTTGTGAATACTTTAATAACGAGTGACTAGCAAGACGACTTAATTTCGATGTCAGCATGAGAAGTCGTTGATGCCGAAGAAATAAATCGAGCGGGCGCAAAATTCGTCGTCCCAAAAGCCGCGTCGGGGGGATCCTTTCTTTCTTTCGTCTAAGTAGAGCAACTCTAGTCGATAGAGCCTACACGATATTCCACACAAAACCCTGGTCCTTAAGAAGTACAACCCAACCAAAATTAAACATTCGAAAAAATAATAAAAAATATTACAATAGACTAGTGGTTACGATATATTAGTTGGCGCAAACTCATCGGGCCATATATATCCACACCAAGCGAAATAAGAAGGGCGACGAAGCCATGCCATTGGATGGGGACTACTGACCAATATGATACAGTGAAAAGTAATACAAAGGGCAGGACCAGACCCCCAGAAACGTGCGAGTTTTCCGAATTGGAGGGTGGTCGAATGCGCAAAATAAATTAAACGTAATGAGGAATTAACCAACGAGGAATTAGGGTAAGAAATGAGATAATGATGAGGATGATGAGGATGATGGGGGCTGAAGTAGGGCGGCGGCGACGGCGGCGGTAGGTGTTATGAGGCCTGTTCGATCGTGAAGCATTTCGACGTCAGTACCGGCGCGCACTAGTTTTTTTCTTCTTCGCTGATCTGGATCGTATGGCCGCTGATCGAATGTACGATGATAGTAATAACTATATATAGGATCTCCGCAGGAACTGGGGCAAAACCTGGGCTGGTTTCTTCAGCAATCGAAGGCCAGTGGCGGTGTGAGGTCAACACAAGGAGTCCTCGATTGAACGACGGCTGTTTTTTCCAGGCTTCGGTTTGAAACTATGTGGAGTTCTCGCTATATTCGACTTGAATATATTGAACTCTTGGCCCCCGCGACTTTTTTTCAAGCGGCTCCAGAAGTCGACATTAGCGTTGGCGTCCTCAGTACCTGTGTAAGTCGTATGTATGTAAGTGTGCAATGTCACGATAAGGTGTGGTGATCGTGGAGGGTGCAGCATGAGCCTCGAGCTTTTCTTCCTCTCGTTCTTTTTTTCTTTTCTTCCTTCTCTTTTAAAAAGGGGGCACACGGCGGATGTAAATAATTGTTTTGTGTGCTCGCGCTTATGCACGTATATGCATATGTAAGAGGCGATCCGCGTGGGAGTTGGGCAAAATAAAAATAAAAATAATTTCAGGAGAGCTGCAGGACAGCGTTCTCTGCATGAACCGACTTGGCTTCCTTTTCCGAAGATTTGTTCTTCTCCCGGTACTCTATTACAACTTTTTTACGCGCGTCCGCGTCGGGTCGTTTCTTTATGTAGAAGCGCTTGCCTTTTTAAAATGCGACGCTAAACCGGGGAAACACAAGACCAAGGGCCAAGGGATAGAGGGTTAGGAGAGGAGGAAAAGGGAAAGGGAAACAAGATGATGGTATTGTGTGTCAAGAAGTCATATCCAAATAACCACGAGACTTGTGTAGTACTTGTACCGGGTGCAGACAGTTTAGTTTCCGATCTCTGAGGGAACGTGCTAAGAGTGAGCTGACAAGCGAATGGGAAGCCGTCTATCGTGCAGCAACTTTGATGCAAGATGAGTTGTCCACTTTCCGGGGGACTGACTTGCCAGGAGCTGAAGTAAGTCAACAACAGAACAGGACAGGACAAGGACGGGGACAGCAAGTTTACACGGTCCAACAGAGGTCCAGGGAAATTCGGGTCCGAGCCGGAGTTTCGAGTCGATGATGTCGTGTAACTAATAAGTTAGGTATTATAAATTAAAGGTCTTAAGACGTTATAATTATTAGGTATGGCTTGGGGGGCTTTGCCTGTAAAGTGTGCCCTCTTTTTGCCTCTTGTCTTTCGATAAGTACCGTCAGTAGCGGTTGAATGTAAAAAAAAGAAAGGGAGTAATTTAAGAAATCAGCTCGACGAATCCATAAATTACTTTTTTTGACTTATGACGGGTCCAGCCGCCACGCGCAAACACGTCCCAAAGAGTGAGATTTTCCAGGAACTGACAGGGTACAGGGGGTTTATTATCAACGTCTTTATCTCTCTAGCCTCTGTTTTGTTCTCCTTTCTTTTTGTGTTCGTATTCGATTAAAATATATTGTGTTGGGCAGCGAAGCTATCGGAAGTAATAATGCCTATTTTGCATTATCTTTTGTCTTCGAAGTTCAGCATTACAACAACTCGGAGTTAAGTTGAGAGCATAACCAAATCTAATTGCGTATATCGTCTTTCGCGGAACACCTATAATTTGGTTAGACTGAACTGCTTACCTCGGTTTCAGCTGGATGTACCAGCGATAAGTTTCTAATGGTACTAGGTAGACAGACTTAAGACGACGATACCCCCGTTGTTAGTGTCCGTCCCGTGGCTACGGGTTTTAGTTTCTGGGCTAATGCCACGATATTCTGTCTAAGACACTTCGAGGCATCCTCATGTGGCATAAAGTCGTGGGGCACAAGATCAAAGACCGGAATAGCTTGGAGACCAAGTAACGGAGAAACGGTACGATTTCGATTTCGTCTTGGTGCGTAGCGTCCACGGCTAGCTACAATTGTGTTACCGGAACACGTAGACTGTCCATGTGGTGTATTCACCGAAGAATGAAGTCTGTCGCGAGTCTATCCATTCTTCTCTTTCAACCACAAACGATATTCTAGGTCGGTATTTCATCAATTCGCGTACCTAGGATATGCGCATCACATAACCACAGTTTGCTGCGACGCGGATGAGGACAGGGGGACCCGGTTTGGAGGATATCCATTGACCAATAACCAGGGAGGAGTGACAGATTTCCGATCCCCAGCCACCCGATTTTCTCATTCGGCACAAAGCTGTAGCTAATTAACGCTACAGGCTACACTAAGTAACGCTCTGGCTATTAATAATGACGAGCTGGCCTCTCAATTTACGTAGTCGATCCTTTTGCATGAAGTGCTAAAACAACGCAAACTCCATGGATGACCTCACTAATTCCCTATAGTAGAATATGAAAGAGGTCTCGGAACGACGTATAACTCGCTCCGGGGACTGGGCCGTCGAATATGCGGCCTTCTAAGTACCCAGAATACCATCCATTCATCAGCGTCCATCCATCTATTTCAGCAGGTTACGGATTCTGCGGCCTCGTCACAATGGAAATCCTGACTTGCCTACCTAAGTACCAACCTACTTCTTTCTACCGGAAGCTCCACCGCGACTGTCGACACGCGCAACAAACGGGCGACTTTTAGAACTGGCGGTGAAGACACGCTTGCGTTTCGTTTTCGGGGTTTTTTTCATCCCTAAGATTTCTTCTCCCTGCTTGCCTGTTAGTTGGCTACGTACGAAACGGCTATTATGCAGGTTATTGTAGGATCATCAGCAAGTCGGTACCCGGTTCTGGAATGCTGCTGTCTTCGGAAGGACGAAAGAAAGAAATCACGCGAAGAATCTAAATCCACTCCCTCGCTCGGTCTCCATCTTCGAGCAGCAAAACATGCGTTAGGTATGTACGTGTGGGGATAGCCATTGGGGTCTATTTGTTCTACCTAGTTCCAGGTATCCATTGGTAGGTAGGGAGGGGGAGGGGATGAAAGCCAGCGTCGCGCTCTGATACGGTACCTAGCTGCAGCTCATGGGCACGTCTGCATGCATGCAGCCCTACAGTAGGTAATGTAGGTAAGATAGGGCACCTAAACTCGAACCTGTAGCGAGCGAGATCAAACAAAGTGACCATGACTGACCGAAATCTATCTGTCCACCCGATCTTGATTCGTTCGACTTGTCAAGATTGCTACCATGATCTTCATGTATAATAGACCACCTATTTGTCTGCGATTGGTGCCCGAAATTTCACTTAAATTACGTGTCGTGAGTAGTCTCCGAGTGCCGAGGAGGCACATATTCTGGATGCTACGTGTGGAAAAGCTGCATATGAATGCCGCCGAAAGAAGTGAGACAGGAGTATGCTAACATCCACGCTCCCGACAACTGTCTGATGTGGTCCGGCGTATTAATTACCTAGGTCTCTTCTGAAATGTTACCTTCAACAGCATTGTTCAGAAAGCCGCCGATTTAATATACTCCCGGCGTAATGTCCGAGGCCGAACACTTGATTAGGATGCAGCGTGTATCTTAGGGTAGTGCTCCAGAGTGTCCCCTAGAATGATACATGAACCGTCACTATTTTCTCCTTTCCCGCCTATTTTATAGGGCCTCAGGCACTGCCCAAAAATTGCTTAAATGTCTACTAGATGTTGTCGAGCAGCATCACTAAAGCCTCCCATCAACACGACAAAGTGCCCACGGTTGACTATCTTTTGTATTTTGGATATCTCCTCTAGTCACTGATTATCCGTGTAAGCCCATCTTGCGGTCTGCAACACGCTGTGAATTACTAGAACTCTGCTATCACAAAGTCCGAAGAGTCACTCCAAACTCCGGCCTTACACCGTCACATAAGATGAAAGCTAGCATTCAATCTTTAAAACTCATCCATTTACTCGATGAAAATCTATAAGGCAATGCTAATGCTCCTATTAGACTCGCAGTCGCGAAATAAGGGGGTATATGATGGTCGACCTCCGATGGTGACCTCTCAATGCAGAAAAAATGAAAATATGCAAGACAGCACAATGCCTAACCTAACGCCATGCGATGCGATGCGATGTGAATGTCCGTATCTCCCTTCCCGTAGTTTCTATTTGCTTCTCTTGAAATCCATCCCTCTCTAGTCCTCCTCGTCATCCACATCCCAATCAGGCTCCACATCCGCCCATCCGGCACACCATCGCCTACCACCGAACTCATCCATTGTCCTCAAATCCTTGGCGCGTTCTCTATCCTCGTACCAGCGACGAACGAGGAAGTCGTCCCCTATCGTGACTAGCTTACCCTCGTTCGTCCAAGCCACAGAGCCGACTTCATTGTCATGGGCTCGGATGAGCGGAGTTCCCATGCGGACAATAGGTATGTCATCAACAAGGCGGGCCGAGAGGCAGTTATTCGCCCTGTTCTTAGCAGGCGGGAGCTGGCCTCCAGTAGAGGCGGCGATGGTAGAGTTCTCGAGAGTTAGGTTACTCATCGTGTATGATAGAGCATCTCTAAAATACCGCTCCTGCGTAGGGAATAGCACAGCGCATCTGTCACTACTTCCCACTGCCAGAAGTTCACTCCTACCATCGCGCACTGGCCGAACCGCGCATTTGACATAAAAGCTTGTTGCGTGAAATGAGTTATGTCGGAATCCGTAAAGCGGGCCAAGGCCTTGGTGGGTGACTGCATTATGGCGGCGGCGAGGTGGTTCGCCGTTACGTGTAGACATCTCCGGCGCATGTCCTAGGATGAGATGGGCAGTCGAGTAGGCATAAACGGTGTTATCCTTGCATAATGCATACAATCGAGACCCGTCGGTGTTAAGAGATAGAGATGATATGCCAAAGGGTCTCCAGTTTTCGTGGGATGAAGGTGGCGCGGTTGCAGATAATGCTGAGGGAACTCCTCGACGCGACGAATGTACGGATCGAATATCCCAGAGCTTAATAGACGCATCTGCTTCACAGGCTGAAAGCAACAGATGTTCTTGTCCTGAAGGTAGGAATTGTAATGCTGTGACGGATACATCACCTGTCCGGCCCGGAAGCTCACGACGCGAAGGGACATCCTCCCGCTCGACTCCAGTACCTTGTTGCACTTGACGATAAGTACGTGCGTGGGCGTGATGAAGACTGTTGATAGCACAACCACTTTTCGGCGAAGGACGTCGGAATCGTAAAGAATCTTCACGTTGCTCTGGATGTACAAGTGTATCTTGTACTGGCTTTCCCGCGCAACGAAGATCCCAAACTCGAATACTACCATCACGAGAAGATGTTGCAAGCACACTACCATTCGCACTGCCCGGCTGAAAACGCACTTGCTTCAGAGACGCTGTATGGTGCTGAAGAACCGCAATTGGAGTTTGTGTCATCATGTCTAAGATACGCCCGGTCTGGTCTCCAGAAGCTGTAGCTAGACGATAATCAT
Organism: Hypoxylon trugodes; assembly: GCF_022578975.1. NCBI lineage: Eukaryota > Fungi > Ascomycota > Sordariomycetes > Xylariales > Hypoxylaceae > Hypoxylon > Hypoxylon trugodes. The sequence continues at coordinate 3,558,386 of NW_026250018.1, read as the reverse complement.
CCTCAGAGAAGCAGAGGTCGATGATGGCATTACTGTGTGATTGGAACATCAGATGAGGAGTTTGGAACGATTGCTGCGATTTAGGTGGGTTCGTTTCTAGTAAGCGAACTCGTCCTTCTTCATCTCCAACAGCGACAAGATCGTTCGTGTGACAAGAAGCGACGCAGAATGGAACGCAATTCCCGGGGCCCTCGTTACTAGTATTTCGATACGCATCGTCGGGCGCAGTGTAAAAGTCTGCTGTATCTACTCTCCAGTCCGTAGTTGGGAATGTCATATAAGAACGGCCTGCTCGGGGCATTCCTCCCATCTGTCTCTGCGCAAGTTGACCGGCAAAGCCGCGGCTTACTAGAGGTACCAATGGTTTGGCCGGGTTTGAAAGGGTGGGCAATTCATCATCCTCACTCTCATCAAGGTCTAAATCTATATTCTCCTGGCTTGAATGTAGAGATCGGATCGGGCTAAGGAGGCCCGGCCGGCAGGGTGAGGAATCAGGGGTATGATGATATTTTCTCCGCTTGAATGATCGAGTGGTGATCCGGTCGAAATTCTCGTCTTGGGCATGATCCTCTGAAGATGGTCTGATAGGACTAGAGGGATCGGGAGTCTGATATCGGTTGTTAACGGATGGGGCTGCGAGATCCTGGAGTGCCTTTCTTGCTGAGCTGATATGTGTCGGAACACGGGAACGAGGAGTAAAGAATCGTCGGAATTTCCTGGGCGTTATGGATGGGTTTCTTCTCTCCTTGCCATTGTTGTTTCTAGGAGGGGATACCAAGCCTGGATTTAACATATTATTGTCCATTGCAGCTTGTACGGCCACAATATCGACTATATCCACAGCCGGTCTCTACGACAACGACGGCTGATACCGCCCGACGACTCCTACCTAATCCCTTAGTAGCTCGTGGCCACCGATACGTAATGGGATCAATATGTCATAGGGTTGATCGTAAGAGGATAGATAGTAATTGAAAATGAATGATATAATGAAATTGTATTAACTTTAAGAAAACAATAATGTAAAAAAGAGGTAGAATTAGGTAGGGTAGTGGTAGTGGGGAAAGATTAAAGAGATGGATAGAATTTCCCGCCGTTTCGGAAGTGAGTGGCAGAGTGGCTCTTGCAAGACACGCCGCGAAAAGTCGCGACCACGTAAAAAATCACTTACACGACCCCAATTGGGTTTTTTAGTGTGGCTAGGTGACGTTATCGATACTGTGTTTTCACCTGGTCAACCAATGATTGCGCTAGGCTTAGTGCAAACAGTTACTGAACCCGGTAAAAGTTACGCAGATCTAACCAATCAAAGTTAACAATTCCTGATTACTGCAGCCAATACAGTGTTAGATACGGTAACGTGGACTGTGACTTCTAATCCTCCGACCGCCAAGACCACGTACCTTAATCTAGATCCACTAAAAAGCTACCGATAAGCTTATCGGCTTATCGTCTCTAACAATTCCTTAAAAATTTCAAAGGCGCCGAATCTGCCACTTTCAATGCGGGACACTTGAAGAATTCATCCATTGCGACGCCGTGAATACTCCCATCCAACCTCTTTAACCCTCCCTTTGGCCAAGCGGAGGCCAACTGAAACGTCATGGCGATTCAGAAGAAACACGGAAAAGGTCGTCTTGACAAATGGTATAAGTTGGCCAAAGAGAAGGGTTACCGAGCCAGAGCCGCCTTCAAGTTAATTCAACTGAACAAGAAATATGGCTTCCTCGAGAAGAGCAAGGTCCTTCTAGATCTTTGCGCTGCTCCTGGAGTATGTATATCTATTCTCCAAAATAGTATTCATTAACTAATACATATCATATAGTCATGGTGTCAAGTCGCAGCAGAGGCCATGCCGGCCAACAGTCTAATCGTTGGAGTTGATCTCTCCCCGATCAAGCCTATCCCAAAGGTCATAACCTTCCAAAGCGATATTACCACCGATAAATGCCGCGCGACAATAAGACAACATTTGAAGACATGGAAGGCCGATACTGTACTTCACGATGGTGCTCCCAACGTTGGTACTGCTTGGGTTCAGGATTCCTTCAACCAAGCTGAACTAGCCCTTCAATCCATGAAACTGGCAACGGAATTTCTAGTTGAGGGTGGTACATTTGTCACTAAGGTCTTCCGATCGAAAGAATACAACAAACTTCTCTGGGTTTTCAACCAATTATTCACCAAGGTTGAGTCCACGAAACCTCCATCCTCTCGAAATGTTTCCGCCGAAATCTTCGTCGTATGTCGCGGTTACAAGGCCCCCAAACATCTCGATCCGAAGTTCCTTGATCCTAGATCAGTATTTGCCGAACTCGCAGATAGTGCTCCAAATAACGAGGCCAAGGTCTTCAAGCCCGAAGTCAAGAAGCGAAAGAGAGGTGGTTACGAGGAGGGCGATTATACTCAATTCAAAGAGATACCTGCTAGTCAGTTCATTGAGACCATCGATCCTATAGCGATACTCGGCAGTTACAACAAGCTTTCTTTTGAGCAACCACGAAACGGCGATGTGGCGCTTGCTGCCTTGGACAAAATGCCTGATACGAACGAGGAAATCAGAACGTGCTGTGCGGACTTGAAGGTATTAGGCCGCAGAGAATTCAAACTTTTGCTCAAATGGAGATTGAAAGCCCGAGAAGCCTTTGGATTACCGACGAAGAAAACCACGAAACCCGTTGTACCCGAAGAGGTTGCTGAAGTTGAATCCATGGACGAGGAACTAAAAATCCAAGAAGAGCTTCAAGCGTTAAAGGATAAAGATAGTGCTAAGAAGAAGCGCGAGCGGCGAAAAGAGAACGAGAAGAAACAGAGGGAAATTGTGCGCATGCAATTACATATGGTTGCTCCAATGGATATCGGTATGGAACAGGCTGGCCCTGCTGGCAATGACTCCATGTTTGCATTGAAACCTATCGACAAGCATGGTGCAGTCAATAAGATTGTGAAGGGAAAGATGGCTATGATAAGTGAAGCGGATGCCAAGAAAGACCGAGATAGCGGTATCGGATCTTCTGGTGACACAGATGAAGAAGACGATGACGAAGAAGATCGGCTAGAGCGTGAGCTTGACGGCATGTATGATCAATACAGAGAACGGAAAGCAGAATCGGACGCGAAATATCGAGCAAAGAAGGCCAGACAAGAACATGACGATGGCGAATGGGAAGGGTTATCAGCCGACGAACAACAATCTAGCGATGATGGGGAGCTAGAAGAGGATAGTAGCGACGAAGAATCCGATGAAGATTCAGCTCCCTCCAAGCCACTGCTCACCGATTTAGATAACCAACCTGGGGGGTCCAACGGCCTTTCGAAACGTGCTACCAACTTCTTTGGTCAGGACATATTCAAAGACATAACAGGCATTCTCGATGAACCAATGCCCGATGCGGATGAAGTTGATGTGGATGAAGAATCCGATGCCGGTGAACCAATGGTTGTGGTAAATGAGACTACAAAAGCAAAGAAGGAAAAACCAAAGAAGAGTAAAGCCGAAAAGCTTCCTGAACCTGAGGATGATAATCGCAACGGTTTCGAAGTCGTCAAGCAAGATCAAGAAGATGACTGGGAGGACCAAGATAAACGCCTCCCAGATGGAAGACTCGGTAAGTACCATTATCCCCAATTACTTCGTAACAACTCATACTAATAATGACAATAGATATCGACATCATCACAGCCGAAGCCATGACTCTTGCACACCAGCTCGCCACAGGCCAAAAATCCAACTACGACGTTATCGACGATGGATTCAACAAGCACGCCTTCCGCGACCGCGATGGTTTACCCGACTGGTTCGTCGACGACGAGGGTCGACACGACAAACCCCAAAAGCCCATCACTAAAGCCGCGGCCGCCGCCATCAAAGAAAAGACACGTGCCCTGAACGCACGCCCCATCAAGAAGGTCCGTGAAGCCAAGGCTAGGAAGAAGTTCAAGGCTGCCCAGAAACTCGAGAAACTACGCAAGAAATCCGATCTCCTGGCTGCTGAGGAAGGAATGACGGAGAAAGAGAAGGCGGATAGTATATCGAAGTTGTTAGCAAAGGCTGCGAAGAAGAAACCCAAGGCACCGGCGAAATTGGTTGTCGCTAAGGGCTTGAATAGGGGTATTAAGGGTAGGCCGAAGGGTGTTAAGGGTCGGTATAAGATCGTGGATCCTAGGATGAAGAAGGAACTTAGGGCGCAGAAAAGGATTGCGAAAAGGAAGTAGAGGATGGTACATATAAAACGTTTGGGTTCAATTATACGGGTAGAAAAAAAGAGTACCAGTCTGAGGTTGACTGGTTTGGATTTTTAAAAATCATATACCCTCAACAACGAAGAATTAATTGAACATGTTGTGATGTGTGGAAATAAGCCTTGATTTATGTGTAAACCTCGTCTATACGCGACAATGTACGACGAGGATTCCTGTAATATACTTGGTATCTTTATGATAATTCTAGAACCTGATTTTTATTGCGCAGTACGAACCAACCCTTTTCTTACACTTGATCACCGCTTCCCAGCGCCAGCATTCCGTCTACTCTTCCCCAACCTCGGGCTTTTCACCGGCCGTCCCTTGCCCTTTCCACCCACACCAGCACCGCCAGACTTCATGCGACGCGGATTAAAACCACTTAAATCACCTGAACTAGCTGCATCACCGGATTTAGCATTCCGTTTACGTCCACCAAATCCGTATTTGTCATTCTTCTTCTGGCGCTTTGCGTTAGGGGCTGAGCTGCGCTCTCCGTCTTTTCCGCGTGAGAAGGCTTTGCGCGCGTTGTGCTTGTTGAGTTCGTCGTCGACGCCGACGTCGAAGAGGTCTGCTTCGCGGGCGCCGATGTCGCCGGAGGATTCTTGACGTTCTAGAGTAGTATTGCATTAGTATGGAGTAGTAGGAAACGGGAATTGGTGTGAATAGGGAATGAGTGACTTACTCCTCTTCAATGTCTTGATCTTGTCAAGGGTCTCGCGCTTAGCCTTTTGTCGCTCTTGGAGCTTGGCGACTTGTACTTGCTTGCCGAATTTCTTCAGGTCGCGCAGTTTACGGGCTTCGGTGGCGGCTTTTTTGTTGCTGGCTTCTTCGATGAGCTTAGCCTTGACCTTCTCCATGTGTCCGTCGTCCTTGACCATCTCGGCGAAGTAATCGGTAGGTCGTGAGAATGGCACACCCTCAGCCTTTAGCAGGGCGCGCGCACGTTTCGCGGCTTCTAGGCTTTGCGCGTAGAAGGCGAGTTCACGCTTGAGGTCATCTTGGATGTCCTCAATGCTATCGGCTGTCGGCTCGACACCAACGATGGTCTGGTGTGTGGCGAAGGGAACGGACTTGTCGGTGGGTATTTGTATTCGGCTGAGGGATGCGAGGAGAGCGGAGGTGTTGTTGATGGTAAGACGGGAGTGCGGGACGAGATCTTCTCTATCCTCGTCAGGTAGGTCTTCAAGATCGGACATGGGTATATCCTCTTCATCTTCGTCCTCATCCTCTTCTTCGTCAACATCCTTTTTGCTCTTCTTGTTTCCATTTGTGGCGGCGTTCTTGGCCTTCAGCGCAGATTTTCGCGGGCGCTCTATCTTTTCCTCGAGATCTATCGAAGAATCTGAGTCGTCGCTGTCATCTACGGCTTCGAAGTCGATAGCGTCTTCTCCTTCCTCATCTTCGTCGCTGTCCTCTTCGGCTTCATAGTCTATGAGTGCGCCGCCTTCAATTTCGTCCTCATCTTCTTCGTCGACACCCTCCCAATCGCTGTCGTCCTCATCGGCAGCATCTGCTTTGGAAGCCCCACCACGCTTGCCTTCGTTTTCTTGTTGCTTCTTAACCCTTTCCTTATGCTTCTTCTTTTCCTTCAATTTCTTGAAGTCAACTCCTTTCTCTGCCGCGAGGGCAACTTTCAGCTTGCTTTTGCCCATTGTTGCGAATGCGATTGAGTTTGTATGGAGCTGGTGAACGAAGCGTGAAGCGTGAACTTTTTCAATTGATAATTGATAAGAACTTTTTTTTCTGCCAATCGGCTCTGAACTGTGGCTGGTTGCTTTTGTGGCTGATAAGGGCGGTGAGTGCAGTCTGAAGACTTCGGTCCACCCTGATCGGCTTGGCCAATCAACGTTCACAGGCTCCCCCCTTTTCATTTGCTTTTTCCTGTACTACCCACCCCTAAGTAAAAGCAATAATTCCCACTGTGAAGACACCCTCGCCTTTCCTACCCTCTAAAGTTACCACATTAGCCCCAATCATGTTTGGGATCATGTACAATCGATATCTAATTCAATTAGAATCCGAGGTCGTGACCTTAATCAATTGAGCTTTGCCATCATGTTTAGTCAAATATATTGCTACGAGAATCGCCAAGATTGTGCGAGATAATCTAGAATTATAGGATTCGTCTAATTGTGTCGTCATCTTGTGTCTTCGAAGCGATTTTAGTAGGGCGCGACTCGTCATGACCTCAATTGAAATGTCCATGATGTAAGCCATTGACAGATATTTCCATACAGTTCGAGGTATTTGTGTTGAAAAACAGTATCGCAAGAATTTATAGCCACTAAAGATATATAGTCAGTCAAATAATAAATATGCCGAATCCAGGAACAATTGACCAGAATCGCGAGCTTCTCGCCAACCTGAAACAGGACGAAAGCAATGCTTATCGTTTTGATGAGTCACAAGCGACGAAGGAACATATCGCTGGCAAGTAACTCCAAATTCAATCAAAACCCGCATTACCAACTCATCATTTTATAGGAGCTACGGGAAAACTGGCCTCAGCAATCGCCCAACACCAAGGGGAATCAGATCTTAGCAAGGCAGGCATGGGTATATCACGGCAGATCAATCCAAGTGGCGGCGACGTAGACCGCGATGCCATTCAGGAGTCACTTCATGCACGGGCAGATGCCAAGATTACGCAGCAGTTCGGAGAGAATCCCGAACGCATAGCAGATGGTAGCGAGGCTAGTCGCCTACAGAGCGCAGCTGAGCAATACGATCTTGCGCGCGAGGGGAGGCAGAAGAAGGAACAGCATAAGTTGGGCTAGGGAGTAATTGGGTCCACTATGTAAAGTTCCTAAACTAAGTACCTAGGAAATATCAGAACCCTAGAACTCCAAACCCAAGCGAATAAGTACGCCGCGATTCATTCCTCGGCCGATCTCGAGGCCGTGGTCCATTCATCCGCCATCACAGTCCCCCAGTCTCTGTCCTTGTCTGTCGCAATATGTTGTTCCCGTGATCTTACCTTTCGGATCGCCGCCGAACTTAAATACTCTGACGGCGGCAAGGCTTCTCGACAGGAACCTCGATGACAATATCAACCGTCTCAAAGGGTTCAACATAAGTGGGGGAGGGATGGCATTTGCCACAGTCGGGACACTTGCCGTTCTTGACACGGTACGCGCGGAGCTCCTCGTTTATGGTGTCGGTCGGCTTGTATGGGCAAACGGTCCCGTGGTGCTTACGGCGACGACGCGGGTCCGCTGGGTTTGCAATGTTAGTAATTTGGTGTTATGAATGGGTTGGGAGTGCTAGAATAAATACGCACCCATGAGTTCCTCCCACGAAATGACCACCTCGTGGTCCTCGCCGTCGTGGTTGAAGTGGACTGAAATATCAACAGGATCGCCGATTTTATGCGTGTAGCAGTAACGGCGTACGGCGCTCTGGTCGGCAGATTCTGGTGTTCTGTTAGTGGTTGTATATTGAGTGGTTTATAGATGTTAGAGCCTTACCGTCCTCTCCACCGGAGCCCTTCTTCTCTACCTGAACCTTCTTCTCCTGAGCCGCCTTAGACGCCTGACGGGTGTTGCCTGAGGGTGCCATTACGAATATGTCAGGGCGATGGACGAGTTGGTTACCTAGGTATGGTTATGTTGAGGCTACTGATCAGTTACTTTAATTACCGAAGAGGGAGTGTCCAAGTCTGGATTGAAAGATGAAACAGAGAGGAATCAAGACCTGAGAAAGTTGACAGAAGGCAACTATTTATCTAAAAGCATAAAGGATCAATGCGTTCAACTGGCTAAATGAGGATTTTTCTTAGGCAGCCTTCCATAACAGTGTCTTCCTAATTCTACAGTGAAAACTATCCAACGTTTTCATGTCGATTGCAAAAACAAATTCACATGTGGTTGTTGCTCAGGTCACATCAATTAAACTGGTAGAGCATTGGCCCATGTACCTAGTTCTTTTCAAGATATCCATCACAATCACGGATAAGGATCATGGGCCACTACCCTAAGATCTACTGAATACGCACACAACATTTTAAATCGGAAGGTAATAAGACACAGTGGATAGAGTCAATTTATCTAGGCAATAGGAAGTATCAGTCTAAGTACCTAGAAAATGCCCAGAGCACGATCTCAATCCCATATCATTTCCACCATCACAGCATGCTGTCATCCCCCATTTTCATTCCACCATCCTCGTAGGCGTTAAACCAACCAGCGACCGTCGGAGCCCTAAGACACCTCGGCATTAGGATTGATATCCGCAGTGTCGCGAAAATCGCCGCGGCGACGAGGAGGGTCAGCCACGATAACATTGGTACCGCAGCAAGGACACACGTATTGATCACGGATATTCAGGCCGTGATCGCCCTTTGGACTCTCCGGCGCAGACTTCTCGGCCTGGCGGGTGGATGGACCTAGATTATTCGTCAGCAAGACGTTTACAGTGGTGTTTTTAGTAAATTGAGATTACGTACAGTTGACTCGCTCGGTCGGAGTGGTGACTCGGGGATCCAGTTTCTCGAGATTGTTGCGCCGAGCCTCGACCCGTAGGGAGGAGCCCGCGGTGGATTTGGAACCACCAGTGTTTTGGGGATGAGCCTCAGGCTTGGTGGGAGGCCTGGTGGGAGGCTGGGAGGGACCGGTCGCTGGTGTCCTATTAGCAATACTATATCGAGAGTTGTCTGGTATCTAGAGCCTTACCCTTGTTCATCTTCGTTGTTATGAAAGAATGAATAATGCTCAATTTTTGTTGGTGGATTGTTTTGATTTTCACTGGAGGATAAGCCGAAGTCTGGACTGGAAGATGAAAAAGATGGAAAGGGTGGAAGTAGGCGGGTATATATATAAAAGCATAGTGGATCAGGGCACTTGGCTGATCAGGGGGGGGCCTCAGTTTGCCGTAGGAGCGTCTTCCTAATTACTTGGTCAAAGTTCGTTTTTGTGTTGAGTTATAGAAATTTTTTTTTTTTTGTACATCTCTAGTTCGGATGAAACCGATCGATCGAATAGAACCTGCTCAAATATCTACCTGTTATTTGCAGGGTATCCGTTAGATTGCTAGAAACATACCAAGTATTAATATGAACCTACGAACTTATGGCGGATTCGCAGCCATTTAAAGCAGGTGCTCTACGCGGAGGAATACTGTTTTCTAGTATAATAGCAAAATTTACAAACAAACACCAAATTAGTCACACGAAAACATCCATTCTAATACGTTAGATAAAGGAAGTGCAAGGGGCAAATAGTATTCCGGAGGAAACTTGCGTATCTACCTAGTTACAGTGGCAGAATTCATGTCAATCTCAAGCCTTCCATTATTCGGCAAATAAACCCATCTTTCAGTGCTAAGCATTAATCCCTAATGAAGTCGACCTTTCCCAATGACCATATCGTATGACTAGCTTACTCATCATCATCCTTCTTCTGCTGCTTCTTTGTCTCAGACTCAAGAGGGGAAGCCTGGCGCTTCTTCGTATTCTTGGCAACGTCGGAGGCAGAGTTGTCGGCGCTCGGGACGCGTCGACGAAGGTTATGTCCGCCGTACATCTCGGTAGACGGCGTGGCAGCGGGACGAAGTTGGGCAGCGGGTCTGGCGTTCTTCTGCTCGGTGGTGGCTAAGGAAAATATTTGTTAGACGATAAAATTCTTTGGAGTATGGGTTGTAAAGGAATCGCGAGATTTTACTTACCTTCGGCCTCGGCAGTGGAAAGCTGAGGAGCGGGAGCGGAAGAGGTAGAATTGTCATCGTCCTTGTCGCGTCCAGGCTGATCCTGTTGGTTGGTGGAAGACGTGTCCGACGGAACCGGTGATGCTTCCTTGGGGGATTCGTCTCCGAATTCTTCAGGAGTCAGTCTCGCGGGTAGCGATGCAGCTCGGTTGCTCTGAGAGCGTCCTCGCGCGGCCTGATAACGAGGCATGTATCTGTAGCGAACCATCGTGGAGAAAGTATTGGATTCAACGGGGAAAATAGAAGGTGGTGTCATTTGATATGAGATGACACTCGAAAAGAGTGGCTTTTTAGAATTAGAAGTCGGGGGGAAAGAATCACAGGTTGGCAGCGGCCATCTATTTATTTACTGGGAGAAAAAATTGGATCCGCTTGAGCGACGTCGTAGTTGACGATGTACCTAAGGCGGCACTGACCGGGGATGATTGCCTAGAGTTGAAACGCACCTAGGCATGGGCGGGGGTAGAAAGGCCAATGTGTTTGGTCACGATGTTTCGCGGCAGACCGTCGAACGGGGGTACATGCGCGTGGGTGAGGCAGCTTCCTCCAAACAGTGAGAGCTTTTCATGGTATGGGGTTTGTACTAGGTTCCTCGACTCGTCACGATCCTTCAATTGGTGTTATGTACGTTGAGAATAAAAATTTTAGAATCTATTGAATCTTACATATAATCATGAACCTGCGAGTCATTATGGTTAACGGCGACTCACACCTAAGTAACAGCATCCAGAAGGTCATTCAAAGTAATAAAGTCTCGTAAGAAGAATTAAAGTGGTCCAGTGGCAGGCTTAGGACATGATAAACAAAGCACTACTTACTACTTCATAGAAGTTAGGTTAGGGAGTCGTCGTAGGAGATATTTACATCATTTTTCCCTGTGAAATTGGCTTCTTAAGACATAAAAGATTACATGGGAATTTTAAATCAGAGCCTTTAAGATGTCCAATTACTATTCAGGGGTAACAAGCCTCGCTATATCCTCCAACGTGGGTATCAATCCGAACCTATGCAAATTGGAAAGCAACCATATGAACCTGAACTCCTAGCTTTACGCATCTCCCGTACCTCCTCGTCATCTATGCTATGGGTTCCCAAGCCATCCCGTTCCACCACATTAACTCCTCGTCCGGCGCTAAGTCAACCGTCACATCGGGAGGATGCTGGGGCTTCTTTCCTATCTTCGTGGATTCTTCACCACCCTCAAGGCGCTTGCGCTTTCGGATTGTAGGCCTGTGCTCCGGTGACAGTGGCTCCACAGTCGGCGAACGAAGCTTACCCAAGGACACGCCTAAAACACGATTAGCTATCAATCGAGATCTAGTAGAATATTATAGACTCAAACTTACCTGCTCTTTGTAAAATGGGTGGGTCTGGCTGCGGCTCATCTGAAGCGCGTCCGATACTCGTGGAACGGGGCGATACCGGGGGGCTGATGGACACAGATGATCCGGAATTCCAGTTGACATGGCGGAATGGCACGGCTGTGAAAAGCCCTAGTGGCTCTTCCACGTATTCTGGAGCCGCCTTTTCGGCTGCCTTGTTCTGAGGGGCGCGCTTCTTAGTCGCTTTTCCGGTACGCTTCTTCGGCGGCATCCCGTTGAGTTGTTGAATAAAGGGTACCGCTCTGGTATAGCGCGAAGTGTGAGATGTTGAGAGACCTAGAGTGTACGTTTGAAAATTTGTTTGAAAAAGTAGTATTGGCGTGGGAAAGAAAAAAATAACTGGTGGAATGAAATGAAACGTATGTGACTCTGAAGAGGAACTTACCTTTATTGATAGGATGGATAGGAAATATCGATGGAAGTTGAGACGATGGAGGTCTGATGATGTTCTCTTTCCACAACTCGTGAGCTGCTCGATAGGGAGTTGGTATGGCGAGAGGTTCTCCGTTACATATTCTGGCAATGAAAAGAGTGTAGGGGGGAGAGACGGGAAGAGATTGAGAGAAGACGAGAAACGTAGATGAAATGTCCAGACGAAAAAAAGTTGTTTAAATGCACTAGGTATGTAGCTGGGTTGTTGCTTCGTGCTATGCAGCATTTCTTTAGTTTACCTCTTAATTGTACTAAGTTCTATCGTGGAACGAGGTAGTTTCTGGGTCAATTTCAAGTTGAGCACCTTGGTGAGCCCACATGATTGGTCATTCAACGACGACTTCCTTTAATACTGTGCTCTTAGGAATTTAAGTTGAGGTTTATCGGTGGATGGACCAACTCAAGATCAGTGGTGGGTCTCTTATGTGGTGTTGAGGTGGCAGTAGCTTTGCAAACTTTTGTTTGATAATTCAGGGGTTGGCTCTTCCACAAGATAACCTAGGGTTATTCTCCTTATCTCTATGCAAGAGCTATCCTGGATGTTGCCGTTAATACACTCAAAAGGAACTCTATAAAATTAATTTTCTCGTTGGGGGCGTCGGTTTGTAACTTTACTCTAGTAACCCTCGCGTTATATGGCAGTGGCGGCTATCAGATTGCCTTTCGGTGAACGACGACTAAACCGTACCATAGCAGAAACTACATGGCAAGGACGGGCAACCTAAGGATTACTCCCACAAGAAGAAAGGATACTGAATATTGTTAACCATCTGATTTATTTTCCTAAATTCAAGATTTATCGAGGGGATTTCATACATGCCAATTCCTATCAATCCCCCCTCCCCCCAAATGAATATTGTACACATTATTTTCCATTACCAAAACTCCAAGCGCTTGCTATCCTTATTTAAATCATTGATTGATGGCCTATTTTCTGTTGAACATGCCATTCCCCATAATCTTCGCCTTGTCGAAGGTATTCTTCACCCCACCAGTAAAGAAAGACGACCTCTGTGGCTTAAGCTCTGGTCGTGGCTGATCCCATTCGGACCCTCCGTACATGTTATCAGCATGTTGCTGTCCGGAAGGGCTACCATAATACCCCTGATGCTGTTGCCAGTCTTGCGGCTGATATGCTTGGCCCTGATACGCTTGCACGGTGTTTGGCTGCTGCTGCTGTTGTTGCTTCTGGGATTGACTGTATGCGTCTGGGTTATATGGCGTGTACGACTGTTGCTGTTGTTGAGTAGGTTGCTGGTTTGCTGGCTGCTGGTATTGAGTCGTACCACTATAATTCGAGCCGTCATATAACGAACTGCTACTCTGATACTGAGACGAGCTTTGATATTGTGTTGTTGATAGTGATGACTGGCTTTGCGAATACGAATGTGTTTTCTGGTAGGCTTCGAAAGATTGAGAGGATGTGGCCTGACTTTGGAGACCTTGGTATTGCGGATTTTGATATCCTTGAGGTTGTTGTGGCGCGGCATTTTGGTCTGGTCGGTATGCTGCTATTGTCTGCTCGGGGGCTGGCGGCGCTTGGAAACGTCCGTTGGATGATTCTGATGGCTTTGGAGATGGCGTTTGGCTGTAGCGAGCTTGGTTACTATAGGAAGGACTTGGAGCTGGTTTCCTTTTGATGTATCCTTGGGTAGGTAGCTCGACAGGCTGTGATACGGGAGGGGATGGGTTTTGTATTGCCTCCTGGGGCCATTGCGCGACTTCCGTGTGATGAGAAGCTTGGATATCGGAATAACTGCTGGATTGATAGGACGAGCGTTCGGGTTCGGTGGATATTGTCGATGTGACTTTGCTCGTAATCCCATTCCACATTGCTGCTTGATTAGCTAAGGCCGACTTCAGCTGTTCGGACATATGGCCTAAGGAAGAGTGTTCGTGGTCGTCGGTATCAGCCCCGTGGATGCTGTTTTCAGTCGTATGGGACTCGGAGTCGGATTTATCGTCATCATCAGGAGAACTTTCGGTCTCGTCGTGGTCCTCGCTATCCTGTCCCTCTGCGGAATGGTGGGATGGGGTGTCAGCTCTTTCTTCGAATCTTGGGGTTGTTGGCTCGTCATCGTAGCTAAGCGCTTGCTGCTTGCTGAATGCCTCGCGAACAACACTAGTGACTGCATAGTTACCAGAGTCCATAGCAGTCTTGAGCGATTCCAATAGCACGGAGACTCGATTGACTAGAACGGTGATCACTTCCGAATTCTCGTCGTTATCACTCCCAAGCGCCGCTTGCAGGGCATTTAGGCCATTTTGATTCGAGTGCGTGATGTCTGCTCCTTTATCGAGTAAGAAGGTCACGACCTCTGAATCGCCTCTTCCGGCAGCCACAATAAGAGGTGTATCTCCATCGTGGTCCGGGAGATTGATATTGGCGCCAGCGTTCAGGAGTAATTCCAGCGATGGAGTTGGCAGGTAAGCGGAGGCACTAATGAGCGGCGTAGTTGATGATTCCCGTCCACCATTTACATCTAGATCTGCTTTTGCCTTGACCAATTGTTCGAGTATATCCGCTTCAGAGCGCATCGCGGCCGCAAGAATTGGAGGAGCGTCGGGACCTCCACCGAGGTTGGGGTTCGCACCGTGTTCGAGGAGTAGCGTGACTATATCAGCCTTGCCCGCTTCACATGCACCTTGGAGAGCAGTGCCTGGCTTGAAATTGTCGTTATCAGTGAAAGCGTTCACATCAGCACCACGCTTCAATAATTCCTCAACAACGTCATAATGACCTTCGCTGGCAGCTGTCTGGATCGCCCATCCCTCAGGTGCGTTTACGTCGGCACCAGCCTCAAGAAGTATTTGGATAATTTCCATCGTGCCGTCGTAAGCAGCAGCTGTGAGAGCATTTCCGTACCTATAACCTAGTTAGCGCTCATCTAACTTGCAATGCCTTCCCATGGTTTACTTACTCATCTCCGGTAGCATTGGGATTCGCTCCGAATTTCTCTAGAAGTATCTTAACAGTGGATTCCTTTTCGCGATCGGTAGCGTCGTAGAGGGATTTGTCGAGGGTTTCCCTGCTAATCGATCCATCCGTGTATTTCCAGATCACCTCGAGAAGATTATCTTGAATTTCGGTGCCTGTTGCGGCTTTGTAGAAGATATCGTCGCAATTGAGCCCGGCACGCTTCTCTAGAAGAATCACGCCGATATCCCAATTACCCTCCTCAGCTGCTGCTTTAAGCGCTTTCTGGAAGTATTCTTGGCTGTGCTCAAATTCGAGTAATTTATTGAAGACCTCAATTCGCCCTGCCTCCGCAGATTTGACGAAAGCTTTGCTGTACTCCTCAGGTGGTAACTTGTCGGCATATTTTTCAATCAGGTACTCGAACATAGAAATGTCGGATAGTAACGCGGCTAGGGCTAAGGGCGCATCGATATCATCGCGGTCTAAGGTTAACGCAACGCCGTGTTCGACAAGCAATTCGACACACGCTCGGTTGCCTGACGAGATAGCGGCATTCACTACGGGACCAATCTCATTAGCCGTGGCGTTAGCGTTCGCTCCTCTTAAGAGTAGCTTTTTCATAACCTCGACGTGACCTCCGAAAGCAGCCATGTGTAGGGGTGTCTGTTCTTGGATTTCCTCGGCATCGTCAATTACAGCACCTTTATCGAGGAGCACTTCAACGATCTTGGGGCGTCCGAAGTAGGCAGCGAAATGCAACTATAAATGATTAATTATGTTAAAAATACCCCCGAGTCCATTATAACTTACCGGTGTATTTATCAAGGAATCACGTATCTTGATCTGTTCCTCGTAGCCGTTTCGAATCAGCGCCGCGACGAGTTCTCTAAAACCGACGGAGGCAGCAATGTCTGTGCTCGTAAGTTAGCGATTATACTATGTTCCAGGTTGGTTATGGGAATAAAGACGTACGTAATCCGTTTAACGTCTTGTACTCGAACCCCTCGAAAGTATTAGTCATGCGACAATATTCCACGAGCCAGCGATGTCGTATAATTGAATCGGGTTTCCAGAATTCATCCTCTAGACTCAAGTCTTCAGCAATCTCCCGCGTAGCCTTACTGGCGTGGCGAAGCCAGTACTTGACTGTGTACGGCACTGTCACACGAAGTTAGCAACTACCCGTCCAATATTTCAGCCACCCGGAGTCCGGACTTACTAGCACGGTCGCGGAGTATCTCAGCTTCAGGATCTTCGTCTTGTTCTTCGCTGTCGTCATCATCGTCACTATCCCATTCGCTCCCACTTTCTTCCTCGGAATCTTCATCAGACACGGTGGTTTGGTTATCCTCACCGTCCTCATCTTCGTTTTCGCTGTGCTCGGACCCTTCGTCATCTTCCTTCTTCTCTTCCTCGGGTTCGGCCTTAGGAAAGTTGAAGCTCTCGTTGACATGCGAAAACGATCTGAGTGCGAGAACACCATGTTGCCATTTCTTCTCCTCGTTTGAAATGCCGAGAAGTTGTTTGGCGTTCTCAAGGAGATGGTTCTTGACCACAACATTCATGAAACTGATCGTATTGCTTGGTTTCCTAATAACCAGAAGTGGCTTGCACATTTCCACGAACCTCCGCAGATCGGCTTTTTCCTCTTCGGTGGAGCAGAGACCAGCAAGGATGCCCAATTCCGCCTCGGTGGGATCTTCGTAGGTAAGGACGAGAGCGCGCAACATTTCCTTGATTTTCTCGACATCTGCTTCATTGGCTTTGAATATTTGGATCCATGCATTGTTCAAAAGTGTCGTTAGATCTTGGGGCATCTTCTCAAGTACGCGACGCACTTTAAGATCGCTCTCTGATTGCGGAAGCTCCTGAAGTTGGACGCATGTAATATCGATCCATTGCGTATTTTGCGCGCGTTTTCCGATAAGACTGCTTGCGAAATACGACAGTGCCTTGTTGTATTTCTTTTCCTTTTCAAGCGATGTGACTTGTTCCTTGGCACGTTTTCGTAGCGCCATTTGGACTTGGTCTCCATACTTCTCATCCTCGAGGTCGACGAGACGAACACCGTCTATCTTGAGCGCCTCTCCGATATTGTGGGCTTCTCGGCTTGTGATCATCCACCTTGTTGGCACTCGTTTCGTGTCGACGTTGTTGGTGTTTATGTTTTGGAGTTCGGCATTCAAATACCTCATCAACTTGATGGTAGAATCTGAATCTTCGGGAAGGACATGTAAGTTGTTTAAAACGAAGATAACCTTACTGCCGATGTATTCGTCTGTAAGCATGTCCTGAATGGTCTGCCACAGATTCTCAACAGTAACCTGAGCTTGCGCCTTATTACCCTCGCCTTTTTTCTTGGCAAAAAGCTTAGCATAGGAAGCAAGAGCCTCTTGTTGGTCAATCAACTGCGTGACAAGACTTCTGAGGACATCTTCGGCCGTCGAATAATCTGTCGTCGGGTCGCAAAAGAAATATGCAAGTAGGATTGGTCCTCTACCAGTATCTTTTTCCTTGATTCTGTCGATCTCGTCGATAGCGGCCAAGGATGCACTAGTTTTACCTCTTCCCTCAGGACCTCTGATCCATAAACAATCGGCAGAACGAATTGTGGGAGACTCATCACCTCCTTCGGGGTCATATAACCATTCTTTGTACTCTGCTTCCTTCGTAATCCAGGATGATAGTGCAAATGTTTGCGCTAGAGCCTTGCGCTTTTTATAAACCTGCACGCTGTCTAAAGACTCCATAATGCCGTTGATCATTGCCCGATCAATGTCACGGACGGAGTTGAGACGGTTCTTGACTGCGAGTTGAGCACCGTGAATGATTCTCTTTATCGGATCTTTGACGAATTGATTCCATGCATCATCTTTTGGGCCGTGGAACTTAACGAGACCGCGGTGGTTGCGTGCTAATCCTTGCTCCTCAACACCTGGGAGTGTCGCAGAGTCACGGCTGACAAACTCGGCGTATGATTTTGGGATTAATGATTTGCTCAAGCCGAAGAGACTAGGTAAACCGGCCATTTTGGAAAAGTCGGTATCCTGCTCCTCGTAGAAGCACATTAACTCAATCTTAGGGTTCAACTTCCCAACAAGTCGCATAAATTCGTGCTTCAACTCACGAAGTCCCTCGTCGCCAGGCTTCATTAAGTCTAATAGTTTTGAAGATGTAGCAGTACCCGCCTTCTCGGCGAAGTACGCATACATGGCAGCTGCTGAAGCAACAGGCGCTCCGTTGAAAGGCGTGCCGAAAAAGATAGCTGCCGCGATAGCTTCAAACATAACTCGGAACTTGTCCCGGCGGGAATCTGCGATTGTGATTGCTTTCGCAATTACCAGGCCACCCATACTATGGCCGATAAAAACGATGGGACGTCGTTCTACACCCTGTCGCCGCCGTGTTAGTATTCGACACACCGCAATTGGAACTGTTTACGATCTGCTTACCTCTCTTTTACTTCTTAGTCCATTCAATAGCGTCATCGCGATAGCACCCATAAACTGCTTCACTTTAAGAGAGCCTGTCCACGCAGATTCGTACATGTATAGTAAGATACGCGCCCGCGGGAAATCTCTCACTAATCCATCTGTAGTCCAGTTGAAGCCGGTGCTCTCGGATTTCCAACTTTCCTCCGGGTTCGCGCCCAAACCTGGCACAAAGACAATGCTAGCGAAAGTCAGAATAGGCAAATTGAAGTAAGGTGTCTCCTCGAACTCACTCAATTTCCGGCTCGAAATTCGCCTTGTCGAGCGGATAAAGCTCCTTGACTCCTTGCTGAACAACATCGTAGTCTTTCCTCCGTTTCGCGGGCCCTTGACCAGGCTTCCGCGTCGTCGCAGTGCGCTGTAGAGACATTTTGGCGCAACTGTTTGACCAGAGACGCTTCAACGAAGCTCAAGTCAGAGCCGCCCCGCGATGGGGCAGCCTAGATTATATTACATTGTGAAGGATGATCCCAATATCGTCCCAAAGCTGCCTAAGTAACGGAACGGCCCCCAACGCTTAGACCCGTCCAGACTAGGTAGGTTAAAAAAGTCCATGAAGAACGAATTGGATGACGCGAGCGGATTTCATTTCGAGTGCGGCTGATCGCTTCGTTGCAGGTCTTGCAGGCATGAGGCAGTCCGTCAGCACTAAAATGCTAGCTAGATCATTCAAGCCTTACAAGGCCTGTCTAGCTTCTCTCTTAGGTTGCGATACTACCTCGCTATAGTAGTGTATTCTCACTTCGTAGCTGATTAATGATATAGACTAAGCTGCCCAGACATTTCTGAGCTAATACCCCTTGCTATAGAGAAGAGAGAAGGGTAAGAGATACTATTTCAGGAATCTCATTCTCCGCACCTTACGATCTGTGCTACACACCATCATAAAATGAGTAATGGGTCGTCCCGTGACCGAAGCGAAAAGAATACTCCGTAGACGAGGCTTGCAGGTCCTGCATTAGCAGGCCGTGTTTTAGAACGAATACGGTGGAAATCCCCGGTTCTAAAAATCCAAGCGCTGCAGACAGCGTTGCACCCGATGATTATTAATAGCTAATAGCCCTTGTTCGACCCGCGATCATACCTTAGGTAATTAAATAATTACCTGTTGGCCCCCAACCACCCCTTGTAAAGCCAAACCCCCTGTTCTACCTCTTTTCAAAATGGAGGCTCGACTAGTAGAGCTGAAGACATGCATGGCAGCGTATTGCGCGCGTATAAACAATTCCCATATTAGCGGCTGACGAGCCGATCTTACGATGAATAAAATGAAATTTCCGTTCCATATTCACAATTCAATTTCCTAAATGAGTGTGCGAACGCCTTCGAACCGAATTCAGAAACCCCTCAAAATACTTAGTTGATCGCCTGGGTTGATTTGTTGGCGATGGCTCCCACTCTTCCCTTCAGGACTCGCGTGATAGAAGAAAGACCGAATTTCAGCGATTTACTCCCGGCATCACAGCGCATTGGCGATAATATTTTCATTCCTCGACTGGAGCCAGCCTTCCTCGCGAAAGAACTCTATGTAGACAAGTTAAACAATGTCCAAGATTGGCTCTGGGTATGCGGTCGCCCGATGCCCCCTCGACATTTACGGTATGTACACCACGAGATGTGTCGCCAAAACCTGCGCATCGCATGATGATTTCTCCCTGAGCCTTTGGTAACCATACTAACTAGTCTATAGTAAGTGTTTATACTTAATTCATTGCTTAGACATAGTTTTCATGACAAGATAAACTGGTGTATGAGGATAACCCAATGAAAAAAAGAGGAGAAATATCATGACTTCAAAAAGCAAAGACTCGTACATGTACGACACCAAACAAACTAACCTCTGATAGACCACCAAGTCCTAATGTCAAGAGAGATCGCCATCACCGAACTCCCAGAACTCCATCTCGTATGGTCAAAGAATCGCATCTTTCTAAAACCAATCCCGTTATACCTACTCGACCCAGATTTCTGGATGGCCCACATCATCCACGATCTCAAACTAGCTGATTGCGCGCGGGGCTTCCTCTTCTCCTACACGGCACTCATTGCATACGAGAGCGACTTCCGCCTAGCGAAGACCAGTGGACTGCTGCCTAAGGAAGTTACTTGGGAAGATTGGAAGAATCTTAGTACGGAAATATTGCAGAATCACGAGTATGCGTCTGTCAATCAAAGATACTGGTACGGCGAGCTTCGTTTGAGCCGACTGAACAAGATATATCGGCTGCGGAAGGGGGCTATGCGCGGCTATTCCTCAGTTTCCTCTTACGCTTTTTACGCCGATTTAATCAGCGACAACTTTGCCACCCTAGCCACGATACTCGGTTATGTGGTCATAGTGTTGACGGCGATGCAAGTCGGTCTTGGGGTAGAAAGACTACAAGAAGACGAGTCATTCCAGAACGTAAGCTACGGATTCACGGTATTTTCGATCATCGCGCCGTTGGCAGCTGGTATCGGCATTCTGTTTGTTGTTCTGATTATGTTTCTTAACAATTACATTGCCACGAGGAATTACGAGCGGGACAGGTTTCGGGAAATTGGCGTTGAGCCGTTTTGGAGACGGGACTCTGCAAAGCATGCAACACCCTCGTCTGTTAAAAGAGAGTTGGCGAACCCGAATCAACGAGATGTATGATGTACGGTTATGGATATTTAATGATAATCAATCCCAAGCTGGGATGCCTACATGTTTGCTTATCATAACTACCACTCTTAAGACAACAAACGCAAACTTGGTTATATTAAAGACGTCCGAGTTTAATTAAGCCATATGTCGAGAATGGTATTCCCTATTCAGAGCAGTCCTTAATTCTGCACTATTTGCGAGACAGACAGACCCATCTCTAACCGCCAGAGGATGGGCCAAACGAGCACCGGTCAGCAATATAAATATTATTAAACGAAACATAGCTTCGGCTACTCCGTCAGCACTATTCGCATCATCTCATTCAAAAGACTTATAAACAATATCTTCTCTTAACAATGTTATCACTAATCACTCTTCTCCTTCCCCTCTCTCCCCTCGCCGCACGCGCACCAAGTAGTCTCTATCCTATCAAGACAAGGGCATCAAACCTCCCCACCTTTTCTCTCGATTGGAACGACCAACAGCTTTGCGGTAGTCACACCTACGGGGTCTACGACAACCTCGATGGCGGCCGCGCCCGATTAACTGATTGCGAAGAAATTGCCCAATGGGCTTACGATAACACCGGTTCATGGACGGGTAAGGGAGTCGAGTGCCGCCATAACGTACAACTCTTCTAATCCCGTATTTCACAGTACCGCAAAGCCTTTACAGCAATTATGCTGCGCTGTATACGGCACAGACCTGCGTCCTATGGGTCAAAACCAACAGCAGTGCTACGACAGTTGGAAACGCCGATATTTATCATTTTATAAATGATGTGATTAACGGCACGGACAGCGATCACCTTTCGCAGCGGGGCTCGATGGCGGGTTGCGGCGGGAACTACAATTCCTCGAGTGTAGACCTCATTTTGAGCACTGGGTTCATTGGAGAGTGAGAAGGTTCGCCGGTCCATGTTAGATAACTTGGCAAGTTCACCAAAAGACGCTTCTTGGAGGCAATGGTTACAAGTAAGGGATAGGGCGAGAAAATTTTATACATAATAAGGTAATTCCGGAGGGAAAGTGGCATTATTGATACCAAGATTGCTATTTTTCTTCAAATGTACATGTCCTTATTCAACGATGCAGCCGCTTTTCCCAACTCAACAAACGTAGTGCAGAATACCATCCGTTTAGAATCGAGTGTACGGTAGCCTATCCAACATTAGTCACAAAAATACACGAAAACAGCAGAATGTCTCATAAAGGAAGACTTACCACTTTCCTCGGAGTGTAATATTGACCCAACTGCCATCTCATTAGCATCAGAACCCACAATACCCACCAACACACCAAGGAAGGGCAACAACTCACGTAACACCATCATTATCAACCTCCTTCTCAACCTTCGACGAAAACGCAATCGCGCTCATAATCCCATCGCCAAACTTCTCATTCAGAACAGCCTTAAACGCATACCCATAATTCTGCACGATCTCGTACAACCGATAAATGAGGGGTTCTACGGGTGGCATCGGTCCAGCGCGTCCACGGTCGGGAATCACATTCATCGAAGTCTCGACGACATCTTTAAGTCCTAGTATGTTGGCTAGTTTTTCGATGTCTTGCGCGGAGGCTTGCGCTTGTCCGTAGAATATCGCGGCGACGGCGACTTCGCTGCGTCCTAGTTCCTTTGCGATGGACTCGAAGGTTAGACCGCGCTTGGTTTTGGCGTCGAAGAGTAACTTTGAGTAGGGGGGGAGTCGGTCAACGATCGTCGACTAAAGATATGTTAGTTAGTAGGTATTATTAAGCCGATGGAAACCCGTGGTACTCACATCGAGGGTAGCGAGTCTTGGTTGTTCAGCCATTTTCACGATGAGTTTCTGATATACTCGCTTTATGAGATTATGTTGTATTCGATGTCTTTTTCTAGAATCAGATCTCAGGAAATAGGCTTTTTATTTACGAGCCGATGAGGAGTCATAAGAGACTATGAAGAGGTACGTAATAGCAACCCCGCGCCAGAGCTGTTAGTTAGCTCTAAAAGCCGTCATTGTGTGCCAACAGCTCGGCACGGGGATAAGCCGGGATCTCGGAGTTCTAATTCGAGGTGAGTTCCCGCATATAATAAATCCACCGACCCGGAATTTCCGATCGCAGTTCAAAAGCCGTCGATGTTGGTTTCTTCAGATTTCGGGCGGGGCCGATGTGTAATTATTTGCGGCTCAGTAAGGCCGAGGAGATGTGCATCACCACGCTGTCGTTTACAAATGACTGCGCCGTAGAGTATTAAATATTATGTTGGTCCTATGTAGGTGCTGTTCTAACTAAATTTATTTATTACTAATGATTGAAATAACTTTTTGCTGTGCGATGCTATTCACATTTTGAAATATTTCGCAGCCGTAGCTCCGGCGGTGGTTGCTGTCGTACGAGCTTATGGGGGAACAAGCTGTCCTATTTGACTACACGAGTAGCAAACCACCGCGATAGCGTAGTTTGGTGATGATTCAGTTTGAAAGTTATCAAAAATGACCAAGCACCCTTATTGTACCTGGTTGTGTTCTCTTTGTTGTTGATGATGAGACTGAAGACCACGTACAGACGTCTTTGTCTCTACCGGAAGCAGCTGACTCCTAAATATGATTAGTGCGATAGACAATCATGAATTATCATCGTAGCTGCTATTTGCTATTATTTTATCATGTTGTGTTGTAGCTTTTTATATCTGCCTTCTAGAGCCCCTGTTTTAAGTTGCTATTGGCCATTCGGGTTGGGATATTATAGGGAGGTTTTCGTAATAGATCAACATAATGAGTTCACCTCAGCGTGCGACAATCCACTTCTCCTATCCATTAATAATTGCTAATAACGGTGCTGTTTAGTGCGGCCATTCATACGATATAGGCAAGCGGACTTAAACGAGACGTTTTATAACGCTCGAGAGACATACCACCGAACTAGAAACTTCTTCCAGGAAAATGCGAGGTCAATAGCATATAGAAGGGTCTTGGGATTCGGTAGTTCAGGGATAGCGACACTATGGACCGAGATAGACCGGGCTTTCCGACCTGTACAAGACTTCGCTGTCAAAGCTCCGGTTGACGAAAATGACCAATATTTCCGAATGGAAGTATTATGGATGTTGGTAAGCGCTATCAATTTATTCAGTATAATGCGAAATGAGTGGTGCTGATAGTCAGTGTCAGGAAACTTTTGCAGCCGCCGAACATTTCGTCCAACTCCGATGGCCGTCCGAGGAAGTTCTCGAGGATATATACAATAGCCCCGATTTGGATGACGGTTCGGCGAATTTAATGATAATGGAATACTTCGAAAGATGTGAATTAAACGAGTTATTAGTACGCGTGAATGAGTCGATGTCGTACAACCAATCGCTTCCCGATCATGAGAAGAAACTAGAATTCGTACCACAACGCGTCCTGTGGAGATTATTCCTCTGCCGTAAGCACATAGAGACGCCGTTATGATGGGCGATCTTGCTGATAAAATATTAGTTGCTAGAGCTTGTATAGGAATGGCCTATCCACCGCCCCAGCATAACAATGTGCCGGAAGTGTACAGAGAAGTTATTCAGGATGGAGAAAACCCCCGACCGATTATTCATTTCGATATGCACCCTTTTAATAGTATTACTCCCATCATAAATGTGACAATGTCCATGCTAACCGTATGTAGTATTCATAGACAACCCCTTTAATACAATCGACGACATACCAGAACATGGGCTGATCCCACGATTTAAGGTGAGGTTTGACTGGGACCTAAAAAAAGGGAATCTTCGTGCTGATGTTGTTATTAGCTGGCGGACTTCGGACTCACACAGGAATGGGATGAAGGAGTGAGTCTACCATAGCCCCCCTTTATATGCTCGGTTCTTATAACTAACTAATTTCTCAAATAGTGGTCGAATGACATGTAAGGTTTCCAAGGATTGTCATTCTAGGCGCTTTCTGATCGTATATAGAAAAATCGCGGTAGCCAATGTTGGTAAACCTGGTTACCAAGCGCCGGTATGTTAGACCAAACCCACATTCTGGGGATGACTCGTCGAAATACTAAAAATCGGTATAGGAACAACGGAATCGAGGGATGGTGGTGGAAGCTGGCTCTTTTGGACCGCATACTAATATCTGGGGTGCAGGGTTGGTACGTTTGCCTCTTTAATATTAGCCCCTGTTGAAGCAATTGAGAGGTGGTGGCACTCAAAGCTTTTAATACGACTGCTAACTTTTCGAGTAGCTCATGTTCAATGCCTTGAGTTTATACTGGGCGAGCGATGATGAGTGGGAGCCACGAGTGTGCCAAATAAAAATGCCAGACGGATCGACCAAAGGCCTCAACACATGGGCTCCATATTTAGTTGGCACCCCAATATATCCTGAATTCGCACCATATAGTGAAACGCTGCGTACATTGATAGCACGATGTATGGCACATCATCGTCAAGATCGGCCGTCGTTAAAGGAACTCCTCGATACTATCGAGCAGGCCATCGCTCAAGGGGATACTGCGGCTGATGAAGCGCAGAGGAAATGGAACGAAGAGAAACGCAAAAACCCTAACGCACAGAAATCTCCTGTAGATATTAGGAAACCGCCTAGTGTTGAAGATGATGATTTATTGCGTAGATTCTTCCAGGATTATTTCCGTGATCCTCCTATACGAGAAGATCCGTATACAGATCATTGGGGTTGACTAGAACAACGAGATAGGAGTTAAAGAATTATGGAAGACCATGAATGGTCAATAATTATTTAAACCTTCAGGATTTTTATATAGTAATTATTATAATCGTATATACCCAAGTACCTAGGTAATTAACATAGCAAATCTTCTCGATCGTGAAATAGGGGTCTTGCATAAGAGTTTTATGAAAGAATTTAAGAAGTTGGTAGGTTTTATGCAAAGCGGATTTAGCTCGATATTTATAAGAGTACAATCTAATCGATAAGATATAGATAAAGAAACTGCGGGGATGAGTAAGAACCCGGTCGCGGTGAGATGTTATAGTGATTATAGTGGGAACCTAGCGCTGGAACTGACGCAATGACTTCTAAGGTCTTCTAAGGTCCGGGGGTTTTCCGTTTGTTTCTTAAATATTGGGGTGGAATTGAATTGTGAGCGATATTTAAACTGTAAACTATCTTGAGAGACTTATTTGCATAATCACATATGGCATCAGACTGTACGATAATTTATTAATACATCGTATCGAACACGTTTTCATTTTTATGTCGAACATTAGAATGAAGGAGGGTGTCGGAGTCGACCGATCGGGAGATGATGAGTACAATCAGCTCGATGATCATCATTCCAGCGCGAGTGATGGGGATAATAATACGCTTGAGGTATGATTTACATCTCACTCTTTAACATTAATAATGATATAAAATTAAATAATCATTTGTGTAGGTTACTTTCGATCCGGGAAACCCATATCGACGGAAAAGTTCATTGATCTACAGTGAAACGGACGGACCTAAGTTCGCACATTCCAGAGCCAAACCATCCGCCACTCAATGTTTAGTTCACCAATTTCTAGAAGGCCACAGATATGATAGACTTCGGGAAACTAATAATCATAAACATGAGGATGTCACCAGCGAAGTCGGTTTAGATGATTATGTTGAGCCAAAAGGGAAAACTGCTACCCCGCCAGCCCCTGCCTCAGCCGTGGAATTGGAGAGTGATGTCAGTACCGAAGCTGGGCAAATTGACGAAAAATCGTGGAAGGATGCGGTTAAAAAGGGGAGAGCTAACTTGGATCATCATGAGGGTGTCAATAGCCGGCTACTCACAAAGAAAGAGCTGACCGATATGGCCTGGGGAGTTCGAGAGTTAAGCAGGAGGCTGGGTAGCATACGACTGAAATTCAAAGCTCGAAGGATATTCCTTCTAACCAAGGCTTATGATCGCGAGTTGATACCAAAGACAAGAGCTGTAGCTAAGTGGCTTCTGAGTAAGGACAGAGATGTTAGGTATATTGTCTATGTGGAAGAAAGCCTAGAGGAAAACGAAGAATTCGATGCACCTGGACTATTACGGGAACTGCAACAAGAGGACGATGATGGCAACCATATTGATGGCCATACTCCAAAAAGCGCAGTGGATAGTCGGTTGCGCTTCTGGACGGAGAAGATATGCCGCAGGCGACCACATACGTTTGATTTTATTATTACCCTGGGAGGCGATGGAACAGTACTCTACGCCAGTTGGCTATTTCAGCGAATAGTACCACCGGTACTCAGTTTCTCGCTAGGAAGCCTCGGATTTCTTACTAAATTCGATTTCAACGAGTACCAAGACATCCTCAACACGGCTTTTAGAGATGGTGTAACCGTAAGCTTGCGTCTGCGGTTTGAAGGTACAGTCATGAGAAGCCAAAAGAAACCCGACCAATTGCCAGAAAACGATGTTGTGGATGGAAACAAGGTCCATCGCAAACGAGATCTAATTGAGGAACTTATCGGAGAGGAGCGAGACGATGAACGCACCCATAAACCAGACGGAACCTATGAGATCCTTAACGAAATCGTCGTAGACAGAGGTCCTAATGCGAGTAAGTGCCCCATTCACCACCTACCCAATCAAATCAAATCAGACACATCACGAATTGTATACTAAACCTCACCAGCAATGTCCCAAACCGAAATCTTCGGCGACGACGAGCATTTCACCTCCGTTCTAGCAGACGGGGTCTGCGTATCCACACCCACCGGCTCAACAGCCTACAACCTAGCAGCCGGAGGCTCGCTCTGCCACCCAGAGAACCCAGTCATGCTAGTAACCGCGATCTGCGCACACACGCTATCCTTCCGTCCTATAATACTTCCCGATACTATCGTCCTACGCATCGGTGTGCCCTACGACGCGCGCACCAACAGTTGGGCTTCGTTCGACGGACGCGAGCGCATTGAATTGTTCCCTGGGGACTATGTGACGATTAGCGCGAGTCGGTTCCCGTTTGCTAGTGTGCAGCCGCAGGGCAGGAGGAGTGAGGATTGGGTTAATAGTATTAGTGCGAAGTTGGGCTGGAATACGAGGCAGAAGCAGAAGAATGAGGGGTTTAGGGCTTGGGGGGAGGGAAGGTGATTTGGGGGGATGTTAGAGTAAGCTCTAGACTCTGGACTGTATGGGTATAGGATCTGAGGGTATAGAGGTGCATCCGTGGAGGTTATAGGATGTTAGGTGTTGACACCGGGACTTGAACACACAGTTCCGTCCACATGGAAGTGTCGAGGCCTTGGAGTTAGGAATATAGTAGTGCTACTTGATAATTTGAAAATCCGAGGTTCAAGCATCTAGACTGGTCCACCCCTGAGAGACTACTAGGTAGGCTTCGTGTGTGGGGAGTCTGTGCGGGTGGTGGGTTCTTCTCGCCAACTTAGCTTTGTGATCATGGGGTTTAATTGCTGATTCTTATCACGAGAATTTTACAATTTGTGGACGATCCCAAATGCATGTTTGATATCGATGTCACTTGGCTAAGTAAAGACATCCTCTGCTGCAGTTGGGACCTGTGAATCCAGAAGTATCTGAAGCCAAGAAGCTAAAAGCAGCGAAAAGAGACTTGTGTAAGGGTCCTTAGTGTGGGGCCCCGGTAGTTGTCGTCGCGGCGCGGCAGAGGATTTTTTTTGATGAGGCTCTTGGCGATCTACTCTTATATCTTGGCCTTGTCGCAGCGTCTGGTGTGTTGAAACACCCGATTTTTCATGGGGGTACGTATGCCCTGTCCGGAAGCGGAAATTCGCGCAGTTTATCGCTGTGCATGGTATCGTCAGTTTCGCGGTAGTTGGATTGGGGAATGGTGGGAATAGGAAGAGGGAGCCAGGCGGGTGGATGTGTAGGATGGGACGGATTGATGGATTGCTGGTTGGTTGTGTTGGGTGATGCGTGAAATTCCTGTGGGATGCGCGAATATCTAGTAATTACTACATGATTTGATATCAAAGATCTTGGTTTAGCAGAGGCCATCTAGGTATTGAATAGCACATCATCATGACCTCTGAAGGCAGTTGTAGAGTCGCTATAAACAATTGAAGATGGTTTTTACCGGTCTCGACCCGAGATAAACAGGCCGGTCGTTTTGAATTGTTTATACTACTGACTAATGTAGATTTTATAAGCCAAAGCAATCATCTTTTTGAGAGCCCCGAGAGATTAACGTAACCAAACCAAAGAAACATGTGCCGCTCGTATGTGATGAATCGTCCCAACCATCAGTCCCTTGTTCCCCGTAGACTCCCAGATATGGTATCAAAAAAACGATGATGAAAATGCCAATTGTACATGGATGGAAAAGAGGCAGAAAGTAAATAGCGAGTTCTAAATAGGTAATAAATTATTAATAACCGTCTCTTTACTCTTGCGTCTCCTCTGCCGTGGCATCGTCATCTTCTGTCGTCTCGACGAATGTCATCGTGAATCCTTGGCTGTCATCAACGTTTAGGTTGATAGAGTCGATGACGTCCGACGAAGAACTCTGTCGCTTGGCCACTGCTGGGATCTTGGCGATAGGGAGGGACTCGACGGAACGAGTTTCGACTTCACTAGATGTCTGGATAGCTTTCAGAAGGTACTTGTTAGTATGCAATGCATTTCTAAGATCAAATTTTGGGGAAGGTATTCAACTCACCAGCTGGGACACCGCGCTTGACATACATGCGGGTAACCTTAGTGCGGCGGCGTGGCTGTGACGCAGAAGTCTCATCACGCTTAGCAGCAGCTCCGTTTCGGTTGTTGTTGGCGGCGCCGACGGTACCGTCGTTGTTGTCGACAATGATACCGACACCAGCGCCACCCTCACCAGTACCAAGTTGGACCAACGGACCCTTAGTCAAGGCAGCCTCGGCGTAGGTAAGGGCTCGGTCGAAACCAGCTAGGTCACGCTTGGCCTTGGGGGCTTCAGAGTCTCGAGGAGCGATTTCCTTGCCCATTCCTTGTAGGCCGGATATTTGAGTCGCTGAAGTGCCGTTAGTATTCATCATTATTGAAGATATATCGTTTGATGACGTACCTTGCTCCTCTAGGTTGGGGTCTACCGCAGCGTTGGTATCAGCGGGGGTCTCAGCGACTTCAGCAGCCGCGGGAGTCTCGGCGGCGGCTTGGCTCTGGTTTTCCGTAGCTACAACACCGTTTCCATTGACGGGAGTTGCGCTAGGCTCAGCGGCAGCGGCGACGGGGGCAGCAGCAGCATTTTCGGTTGCACCTCCAGTTGTTCCGGTAGCAGCGTTGACAGCGGCACCCTCCAAAGCGTTCATTAGATTCGTCACATCTTGACCCCCTCCGAATGAAATTTCACCATCACCGACTACCCTGTATATTGATTAGACTATCTTGGCCGACTATATCTCGGCGGGGGGTGAGCACATACAATGCGGGGGAATAAGCACCAAGGTTAATGTTCAAAGGAAGAGCGTTGACGCTGGCAAGGAAGCCGGCAACGGCAATCATTCGATAACTGACCATCTTGGCTGTTGTGTCTTGGAAGATGCTCGTGGGGCTGTCTTGGCTTGATTTGCTTGGGATATAAAAGAGTGGGAATAGATATTACAGTAGTATAAAACGACCAGCGGCGACCAGCGGAAGAATCAAAAGACAGAATTAATCTGTTTCAAGGAAAAATTAGGGAAGAGACCGGGAAACCAAAAAGTTGGGACGATGACTTGAGCACAGCTGAGTGAATCTAAATCTCTCAAGTCGGGGCCAACGATGGCCTTCATATAGGTCGAAGGGAAAGCATCCTAGACGATCGGATATTCCTATCTATCGAGTCGGGACCTCGAAAGCCAAGTGGCCAAGGCAGGTGAACGACATGGGATATCCATTCTCCTCCGATGCCAAGGTGTTTCCCCTTCTTAGAATTATATGTTAAAAATATCTCTAGCAGGGTGTTTCACGTATCACGTCGGTGGCGGGAAAAGATCTCTAGCAGGTTGTCTTCATTATTCGCTATTGGGAGCGGAGTCCAAACATCGTTATCGGCGCTTGAAACAGAGGTGGATGGCCGGGGTAGCAGAAAACAAAATCACGGAAGCAACTCTGACCCGTTCTAAGAACGTGACAATGAGGCTCTTGGCTGAACCCGCCAAGTGCAGTAGGTCAGTCAATGCGACAGCTCGGAGATACTGTAAGGTAGAATAAGGCAAGAGGCGAATTGTGTGAGATGAGTATCAATCTAGAGCGGGTCAGTCAGTCTTGAGACCTGCCAAGCGACAGGGGATCCCATCAACCCCCGCGTCCACTGTACCCAAGCACTTATAAGCTTCGTCGCCGAGGGATTTACTGATTGGTCCATCTTGAAAGAATCCGCCGACGATCAAGATAAATCTTTAGGACGCTTTGTCTTGATGTTGAGAGTAACTAATACAGCCAAGGCTGCAAAGGAGTTCATTAACTAGTTGGGCAACGTACCCCCCTTGGAAGAGTAGCATTTGTAGACGCGTAGAGAATACAGTTAGTAGCACCGAAATTGCATCGCGCCTTTCATCGATGAAGAAAGAATAAGCGGTTGAGGCTGGCGAGTGATTTCGGACTAGTGGTTATTTCGCGTACCCGTCGTCATCAAGTAGGGAATTTAGAAATAGATAGCGAGTCTACCAATTAGACATAAACAAGCAAAGGAAGATGACTATGTGCTTAGCTGATACAGACAAAATTGCATATAATAGCGTTCGCTGGGAGTTGTAGATCATACAAAATATACCTATTTTTGTTCAACACTCAGACGTCAAGATAAGTGCCA
Source organism: Hypoxylon trugodes (assembly GCF_022578975.1). Lineage (NCBI taxonomy): Eukaryota > Fungi > Ascomycota > Sordariomycetes > Xylariales > Hypoxylaceae > Hypoxylon > Hypoxylon trugodes. Next base: position 3,526,871 of record NW_026250018.1, on the reverse strand, counting down.
CGAACCCAGTAGAGAGTCAAGAACTCCACGATGCCCCTAGTTACTATGAATAGAAACTCAAGATTGGACGAAGAGGCACCAAGGAGCTTACAAACCTGCGAAAGACACGAGCAAAGGGAGATCTTCGAGAATCTAGAGCTTGATTCATACCAAGGTTTACCGCCAAGTCAGTCATGACCGGACCAACTAGCACGTTACCCGCTGCCGCATCAGGGACCGTCGATGAAGCAAAGCCAAGAGATAGTCTTAAACCAACATACAGTAAGAATGGAAACGACTACTTGCTTGGCCGTTTTTAGTACAGCGCCACGTGCGTCTCTCCTTTTCCTTCCTGAACCTGATGCTTGGATTCTTTCTGGTACTCGATGACGGGTCGGATACTGAACAATATGATGGAGAATTCCTACGCTCTTCCGTCGATTGAGAAACTCCGAAGTCTTGCGCGTCTTGCAAAGCCCACTGCGGGGGAAATTGGGGAAAAATTGGAACTCCGAGTAGTTCCAATTTGATCGTATTCGCACGGTCGCTGCGTGGATCCATCCATGTCTTCAACCTGGGCCACAACTGATTTCCCCAACCACCTCGACCTAGGCAGCTGGGTAATCTTGAAGAATCTATCTTCGTCAACTTCACTAGCGATGAGATTGAGAATGGCTTTAGCTTATAAGGAACAGAAAGGCGTTGAAATCCTCTTCTCTAGATGAAGCGTCATACGTTCCACGAAGTACAGTGTTTGACAAATTGATTTTGCTTTATCCGTCTGGGATAAATGAAGAGGTTACATGGAAAGGGAGCCAATCCCGCCTAACTCCTTCGGCTGCTTGCATAGGACTCGGTCAGTGGCGTCTGCCTATCAATCAATGAGGCAGCAATACAACGCGGCATCCTACATGCTTTTTCAGCTGGAGCTGTTTTGTAGGGGTACACGTTCGTTCACTGTCCCTGATAGTTCAATCCGTCAATTATTTTCCCTATAGACAATCGCCAAATGCGTTAAGATCATGACATCCCTTGAATCGTCTCTCCTTGGTGAGAAGCGGGATGGAGCGATTCGGCTGGGATCCCGCCCGCCGGCGAAGGAATCGAATTGGACCTGGCGTCGTTTGAGTGCGATTGGTCTGGCCATTGTAACTGGCATTGGAATTGTCAGTCATTTTGGCCATGGCCGCATTTACTATGGTTACCACCGTCCCGGCTCAGATAATCGGACGTCTTCAATAACCCCGGACGGATGGACTGAGTGGTCAAACGTAAGCCCTCTTGAACAAGTTATTATCTTGTCAAATTGCAGCCAATTGACAGCCACATCCACGTAAAACAGATTACACCCAGCGACAAACTCATCTGGCAACCATGCTTCGCCGTATATGGCGGCAATTTCCAATGTGCTCGATTGACAGTGCCTATGGATTACCATCGACCTTTGAGCGAGTCCAAAGACAACCCAAAAGTGCATATAGCCCTAATTTTGAAACCTGGTATCAACCGTACCGATGACCCGTCTTCCTACTCCGAATCACCCCTGCTTCTCAACCCCGGCGGCCCCGGAGGTAGTGGAGTAATATTCTCCCTGACCGCCGCCCAAAAGCTTCAAACCATAGTTGGCCAAGACCGCGATGTCATCGGGTTCGACCCACGAGGAGTCGGGAGTACGACGCCCAAAGCCGATTGTTTCGCAGCAATCGACGGCCCCTTTGATCTCGACGAGCGGAATATTGCTCTCATGAACCGATTGAGTTGGGATGCATCGGGACACGACGTTGGTCTTGTTAACTCCAGCAACGTCGCCCTTAGCAAGCTCGACGTTCGATCAAGAGCACTTTCCAAGCTCTGTAAACGAATCGACGAGGCTGATGGTGAAAATAGTATCTTCCGGTACTCAAACACATTGAACGTTGCGCGAGATATGCTCTCCATCGTCGACGCCTGGGACCAATGGAGATCAACCTCTGATGACAAACGTGCTAACTGCATGCAAGAGTCAAAGACCGATGATGAACCTCAGGATAGCACCAAAGGGAAACTTGTTTACTGGGGCTTCTCTTATGGGACATTACTCGGTGCAACTTTTGCGTCGTTGTTCCCGGACAGAGTCGGCCGGGTTGTCTTAGATGGTGTTGTCGACGCCGACCATTATGTAAACGCCGTTTTCGATGCCGTCGTTGACGCCGATAAGATATGGGAGAAGTTCTTCGTGTATTGTGCCGAGGCAGGACCACAATGTGATTTCTTCCAGCTCGGCGACAGACCTGAAGATGTCAAGAAGCGGTTTTACGATACGATGGCCCAGTTGGAGAAGGAGCCCGCGATTGTCTTGCCATTGCATGCGAATGTTCCTGTGTTGGTAACAGCTAGCGACTTCAAGAGGATCATATTCTCCGCGATATATGCACCGAACGGTGGTTTCCCCAACCTTGCTAAACTTCTTAAGGCGCTTGTCGATGGCAAGCTGGATGCGTTCGTTGCTAGCCCAACACCAGCGCTTCTATGCCACAACTTAACTCTACCCGTATGGCCCGACGACGCTCAGAAAGTAATCGCGTGTAGTGACAAACGGTATAAGGTATGAGGGTTTCAGGCTCCGTTATCGTTTCTTCCTAGATTAGTTCTAACGTTCAGCAGCTCGACGAAGACATCCCCAGCCTCCAGAAACGGTTCGAGAAGATGGCCTCTCATTCTTGGTTTGCCGATCTTGTAAGTGCTCAAATACTTCTCCCGTCTACCAAGCTAACTGGGTGTCTTAGTGGATGGGCGTGAATCTCAATTTGGGCTGTAACGGATGGGATATCGAAACGAAAGATCCGCCGATGCGATGGGACGACCACCCCATTCACAAGCCGAAACCGATTAACACAAGCTTCCCCGTTTTATTCCTATCCAACCATCTCGATCCCGTTACACCATTACACGCCGCCTTGAAGATGACGCGCAAGTTCTCGAATGCAAGCATAGTGGAGCAGAAAGCAGAAGGTCACTGCACCCTCGCGTGTGTCTCGCTTTGCACGATAAACCATATCCGAGCATACTTTGACAAGGGGGTCGTACCCCCCAAGCCGAAATTTGACTCGGATGACGAGGGCGAGTGGCCGACTTGCGATTGTGACGAGAAGCCTTGGAAGTCGCTGAGCGGTAGAGCATCAATGGCGAGCCCGGGTAGTGACCCTCGGTCACAAGGGGACTACGAATTACTACACGGCAAAACAGCTGAAGAGGTGGAGGTTATGATGGCGTACCACGATCTACGCGACCAATTCGTCAAGTTCCCGATGTTTCATGATCAATTCGAACACCACAATCCCCTTCGAGGCGCACATCTGAGTAGTTCGATTTTCAGCATTCGGGAGCAACACACATGTGGGAAGTCATAAAAATCATGAAAGCCGAGCTAGAATTCAAGGCACCTAGAATATAGCAATTCAACAGTATTATTCCGTCATTTTCACGGTTGCCCATCTGCCTATCTAGGTAGTAACTTGATTCCCATCCCACAACTGCTTTACTATCGATGTACAGCTATCGGGACAGCTAGCAAACGTTTCTGAATAAAAAGAAGAATATATCTACCCTAATGCATAATCTCTTGAATTGATCTAAGAGGTTTCTTGCTGACAGTAGAGCAGAGTTACATGTTACTCACAATCAGCTAAGCGCCACCGCAAAATTTCACAGCCTCCCACCAATCGTGCAGACTTACTTAGGCAACCAACGTCACTTGATTGGCCACTTACGAATATACCTACATGCCGGGCGGGGCGGAGTAATGCTTCAAGCCATCGGCTCCCTTTCGCATTAACTCTCCTTTTCTCCTTTCGCTGACATGTAGAAATACTCTCGAGGACGTAAGTATTGCCTCCATAGATCGCATAAAAAGAACCTACAGAGACATACGATGGTGGATTTAACAGGCATTAGTACGACGTTGTTCCTAAGTCTCATCTTTGGACTTGGCATACTGTTAGCCAGAGTCATTTGGAACAGCCAACCCCAACAACCAGCAACAAAGACCCCGAAACCACGCTTATTCTGGACAGTCCGTATTTCCAACATCCCTCGATCGGATACAAACGAAAGACTTCGCCGGGTCTTGATCAGAAACGATGCCGAAAGTACACCCGACTCTAGCAAGAACCTTGCCGCATTATCATATGCCCCGTCGCCGGTTGCGAGCCTTGCCCTTCGTTTCTCGGTTTCGACCGGTACGTTTAGATACGCCCCAAATTTGGAGGAGTTGCGCGTATTGTTGCAAAAAGAATTTGGTAGAGATGCCGCGCGTCTGAGGATTGATGATGATTTCCTTGGTTTAACCACCTTATATGACCCCGAGAATGGAGTGGATGTGGAGTAAGTGGTTTGCAGCTGTCTATAGTGTAGTTGACAAGGACGACAACTGACAAGTAATAGTATAATCGCCGTCACTGGCCTCGCTGGTCGTGCCTTTGGATCATGGAAGACAAAATCTCAGGCCGACATGTGGCTGCGGGATTTCCTCCCCCATTCCGTGCCTACGGCTCGCATTATGACCTACGGTTATGATACTAGGCTTCCTGGTAGCTACTCAGAAGCCGCCATCACTGATTTGTCTCGAAAGCTTCTTGAGTCAATCAAGACCACCAGAGATGAAACATCAGTATGTACAAAGCCCCAATGCCGTTAGCTTTAGGGTCACTACCTAGGTAAGTTAAGCTAACTTTGGTAGAAAAATAGGCCTCTCATCCTCATAGGCCATAGTCTTGGTGGACTAGTGGTGAAACAGGTTTGTCGCAAGCTCTTCATTCAATATGACTTATTATTGATCATATAATGTAGGCATGGGTATATGCGCATGAGGGTAGCAAAGAAGACAACGCTATAGCTATGTCATGTTGTGGCCTCCTATTTTTCGGCGTTCCCAATAGGGGGTTGAACATTGGAAGCCTCGAGACCATGGTCAAGGGGCAGCCAAATGGCAATCTTATCCGAGACCTCGCACCGAAGTCTCGATTCCTGGCTGATCTTACACAACGGTTCGATTCGTGTTTCACTCTTAAAGATACCAAGGTCATTAGTATCTACGAAACACGGGAAACGGCAACAGTCCAGGTGAGTCCAATTGTGCTGGAAGAAACCTCACGATTTCCAACTTACAAGTTACTCAGTGGTCTGATGAGACAGCATCATGGAGAAGGACCGGTCCCAGAGTGATGATGGTTGAGCATATGTCTGCCATACACGCTACTTCACGCGAAAAGTATTACGATCAGCTCCCAATCGACGCAGATCATTCCGACTTAGTTAAATTTCCCGATCAAGCTGACCATAACTATGCATTTGTTGAGAAGAGGATCATAGAGCTAGTTTCTGAAGGGCCAAATATTGTTAGAGAACGGTTTGCGAACGAACGGAAACGTTAGTATCCCCAGCGGTCACGGAATATGGAATATACTTCGTACTAATAAGAACTAGAAAGAACCGAATTAGAAAAGAACTTCATCAAGTCCCTTGACGCCCCAGAGCATGAAGCATTTCGAAACGATGTCAGGGATGAGACACCTGGTACTCTAGGTTGGTTCTTAGAGAAAGAAGAATTCAAATTGTGGAAGACTTCTTCTGAATCGACTATACTCTGGATTACTGGTCCAGCCGCCCAGGGCAAGACGATTCTTGCCAAATTTCTCCTCAAACATCTCGAAGATCCTGCTGTACGGAAGATGGGGACAGTGGTGATTTACTTTTTCTTTGATGAGCAAGGCACCATCCCCCACAATATAAACTCGGCACTGAGGTTCTTGATTCGTCAACTTCTAGTCAACTCTCATAAACCCACTTTTCCATCTATCTTGTATGATGTTGAGGCTCTTAACCTCGAATTACTATCCGAAGAGACTCTGTGGAAATTATTTGAGAGCCTCCTACAAGCATCTATGCTCGGCAATATCACCTGTGTTATTGACGCGTTAGATGAGTGCAAGGATCAGAAATCGATCAGACGATTAGTAGGGTTATTTGAAAGACTGACAAAGGCAATACATCGCGACCAAAGTAAACCACCAACCTTGAAGACAATCTTTCTGAGCCGACCCACTGTTGACATGGATATACATCGGGTCCTTTCCCGGCATTTACGTATTGACCTAATGGCCAAGTCGGATGACATAAAGGCTTTCGTCCTCCAGGAGGTTGAAATCATCGGAATAGATGACAATATCAAGGACGAAACTATCAAGCTTCTACAAGATCAAATTGGGCAAACATTTCTATGGGTATCTCTCGTTATCAAGAGATTGCGGGCAGAGGGACCTCTCTCGATGTTGGACGTAAAAAGCATGATCCAGAACAGTCCTACAGAACTAGATGACTTCTATGACAACATAGTAACTGAAATACTACGAAGGGAAAGCCAAGTACCGAAAAAGATATTATTATGGGCCACTTATGGCCAACGATCTTTAACACTTGCGGAGTTGGAGGAAGCTATATTGGTGCAAGATAATCCAGAGTCGACCAAGGAAGCGATGAAAACTCGCGTTAAATTAACGAAAGAAAGGCTGTCTCCAGTAGTTGGAGTAATCATCGACGTCCGCGGCAATAGGGTCCGATTCATTCACCAATCCGTCAAAGATTTCTTACTAAAGAGTCACCACCTTGCTGGTGCCGAGTTTTGCGGTGGACTGGCGCCAAACTTATACTTAGCTAAGATTTGCATACAGTATATTTGCTTTAGCGAACTCGTAACAAATCCGAATGGAAGGGAAGATCAAGAAAATTTACTCGGTGGCCATAATGGCCAGAGCTTCCTTGGCTACGCGTCACGACATTGGCCTCATCACATTGGAGACGATCCTATGAGCATAGCTACTCTAAGCGAGCTTATCATTCGAATAACCGCTCCGCATTCTCGTGTGCTGCTGATGTGGGGCAAGGCAGCCGGAATATTTGGCATCGAGACCGCAAAGGAGCTATGGAATATAGCTGTACTTGCAGATATACCATGGCTGACAACCCTCCCAAGTGTACGACCTCTGTCCAACCGTTTTATGATTGCGGAAGCTGCTAAAGGAGGAATATCTGAATATAACAATTTACTCGCTCGCGTCCGGAGCCCTAGTGGATACATCTCGGGTGACGACGCTTGCAGCATTACCTCCAGGTTTGACGAGAGAATGGTCCGCGCTATGTTAAGCACCAGTGGCAGCAGGATTATTACTCGAAGATTGATTATCGCTGCGGCGACGAACACAAGAAGCGGGCTAGCGATACTTGGTTTACTGGGAGAAAGTGCACATGGATTCAGCGTAACGGAGAAAATGATATACGATTTATTCGGCCTTAAATCACTCCATCAGCCCAATCTCGTCGGCCAAAACACAGGAGTCCACTTAAATAATGTTATCGAAGTCCTCATTCGAGGTGATAAGGTCAAGTTCATGAACGAAGCTTACGCAATATTAGTCTCTATCGGATTAGCCACGTTTGACATCATATTCCATCATCCCGACTATAGAAATTCATTCTTAAGCAGTATACGAGACAGTCTCCTAGAAGATGACCACAGTGAAACGATGGATATCTCATGTTTCGACCTACATACCGAAAGCTGGAGCGAAACTATGAGAAGTTTATTGTGGATGAGACTATGTCACACTGAGTTTACGAACGAAATTGCTGTCTGGTTACGTATTGGTTTCGGGCAACCTGTCATTGATGCTTTCCTGAAGAGGACCAACATCCCACAGCTGCTAGAATATGACTTCAAAGCAGCTAGAGCTTTGGATTGTGGGACAGGATTAGGCACCATTACAAGCCAGTTGGCTACTGTCCAATACCTCAGGTACCAAATACAAAGGAGTAGAAAAACATGGAACAATAAAATAAAGACCGAGCAGGTCAAGAGTAGAATGCTAGAGAGGGAATCACAATACGACAGAAGTATTTTTGATATCAGTCTAGCAGGCATAAAACCGGTGTGTTGGGACTTGATGGATCGACTTCTAGAGCGTCGCAGAAGAGAGATTCGAACCATTTACGACTCTGAGGACGAATAAATAATGATTGCGGAAATAGCCAATAATAATAGCAAATTTACAATATTCGTAGTTAGGTAATTAATGTATACATATGCTGAATCGATACTCGGGAATCCGGAATTAGTGGTGGCAAATTCGCCCAGAATTATCTGGTCTCAGACTTAGATGCAACTTTCTGCCACCTCTGACGCCAGTGCTTCGGCGTATGTACGCAGGTATTTCGCTAATTAATCAAGTATCTTATAATTTATCTGTGGTGGTATTATTTTTTACCATAGGGCTGGGGCTGAGAGTTGATTGACGTAATACCTTACCTATGTTGCGATCCTTTGATATCGAACGAGATGCATATTTAACTAGAAGTGCTGGGCATGAGATTCAGCCCTCGGAACGGAGGTAATACTCTCGGTGAGTATAGAATCCTAGATATTTAGTACCTACCTAGTACGGGCCGAGCAGCACATTGTGGCGGCGGACGATCCATCAAGCGATTGAAGCTCAAAGAGGGGTTCATTTTATGTCCAGCCCCCTTTTTATATAGAGGTGTGCAATTAAAATCAGCCTTTAGGGTTCTGATGATTGGTTGGGTTGTAAATTAAGATGTATTTGGATAGTTATCAACGTCCCATCTTCGAACTACCGTAATGCCTCCTCCGCCGTGATCCGTATCGGTACGTAGTGCACCCCCGGTGTGGACATAGGCTAGAGGTACATCGTCTCCGACATGTTCAAAGCCATTGTGGTAAGCGGCTGTCGAACACCGGTGGTTCTGACCTAGATCGAGATCGGATGCATTTGCGCTATTGGAGGCTGAACTGATTTGTCTAAACGGTCCCATCCCGCATAATTTATACAGAGCAGGCTTAATTATTGGAAGGCAAGAGCTTACCACCCCAAGTGAAGGCTCAAGGATAGAGTAAATAGTGGCGGGAACGTTAGAGTACGCAGCTTTCGGGTTTGGTGATGCCATCGGAAGGGTTCTGAGTAGGGTTACAGTGCAGATACTGTTTTAACGAAGTCAGAGCATGAGCAGGTATAAACAAATGAGAAATGGATGCTGTCCGAGTAGTTACCCAGCTACTTACATAATTCCAAGACTAAACATCCCCGCGATACTGAATTTTCTGCGGAGCGACATCCGTAGGCCAAATAACATAGGCATTGGTAATACCACAACGATAGCGTCGACTACAAGGTTTAAACTGCTCTCGATGATATACGAGGCAAGCTCGTTTTCGCACTTGCCACCCGGTATTAATTTGTCCCAATTATATTCCACAGGTTGGCATAGCAGAAACGTGTTCAAGATAGCGCTAACGAGGTACGCCATGGATAAAAATATCGTGCAGTAACAAGCATACCGAAACTTGTCATTTGGAAAAAGAAGGATATAAAGCGAAAGTAACGATAATTTTACGCTCGTATTGGCGACCGCCCAAAGTAGTTGCCATACCATGAGAAGCTATCATTCCAAATAATCGTCAGAATTGGTTCAAAAATTGCCACATTTTTTGTTACAAACCTTGAGGCAAGTCACTTCGTTCCACGGTCTTGTCATTATAAGCTGGTCGGAATCGACCCCGAACCCTCCTAGGAACGCACCTTTGCTACTCGTCAACAATTATTACATCAAATTGTGGAGTTGCGTATGATAACTTACTTGATATGTATGTCGAGATTGCGCTAATAGTGAACACCGCCGCTGTAATGGCCATGTAATCATCAAATGCAAGTGACGACCGTTGGATTCGCCTCGACCAAAGCCGGAACACGAGTGCTACTGTAGATAAGAAGGAGAGTACAAATCCCACAATAGTGATCTGAATAGTAGCTAGAGCTGCAGCCATATTTGATACAAGGTCGCATTAACCCTAGCCAAAAAGGCCGGGGATTGCTGATCTCTCTTATAACAACATTGTCATTCCTATCATGAAGGAGTACCTAATACCTACCCAACAGCTGCATAGGTGCCTACACCGAGGAAGGTAGTACAGTTTACGGAATCGGTGTTCGGGCATTAGAGATGGTGCGTCAATGAGACACTTGTGGCTGCGCCGTATCCCCTACATAATAGATACTCCGTGATTTCAGAAGAGAGGTGGCAATGCCATTGGGAGAGTACGTATGACGTGATAGAAGAGCTCACTCCTACTTCAGCTCTTTGGACTATACTATTTATACTAATTAATGATTAGCGCTCCAAGCCAATTGGATCGATTACATTCCTAAGCATTGAAGCGATATCTTCCACCAGTTTAAACATGTTTCTTATTATACCTCGGACTTACCTATGCGAAAATAAAACCAGCTGCCGTTAGGCATCTAGGTCCTTAGGTACCTAATCAACGCCGCAAAGTGTCAGAAATACGAGCATTTTCAATCAGTTGACAGTTTGGTGGTCTCAGTCGTTGTTAATCAATATATGTAGGTACCTAGGTAGTCAATCAGTCATTTATCGATTGGCTAATAGTCTTACGTGATGCTAGATTAACAGTATAGCGTTCAATATGCTAGTACCGATTCTGTTGCGTCGTAATGTAGCAAGGGTTTAACCACCAGACCACCAGGGTTCTAAGGTCAAGTAGGATTTTTATATGGGTCTGAATAGCTTCAAAATATTTGGTACCCAATGAAAAAATTCCAAATTGATGGAGATAGTGTCATAAATTCCGAAGGAACTTACCCCCGCTTTCTGAGTATATAATAACGAACTGCTCGCGATTGTAAAGCGTGGTATCAGATATTAAGAGATCCTAAACATTGACATCCAATTACACATAGGTACGGGTTCATACGCTGGCTCCTGCTCGAAATATGGCGTCGGAAACATACGATTTCATTATCGTAGGTGGTGGTACAGCTGGGCTCGTACTTGCCAATCGCCTTTCCGAAGATACGAGCCGGAGGGTCCTGGTACTCGAAGCTGGAACTGACCATAGCGAGGACTTACGAGTCAAGACTCCCGCTTTATATGCGGCCTTGGGAGGAACAGAGATCGATTGGGGATTCCTGACTGAACCTCAGGTATACCAACCCCGCCTATCTCCCTGAGGTATTGTATTGGATTGAATGACCGACCTTTCTATAGGAAGCTCTCAACGGTCGGGCTATCAAGTTGCATCAAGGTAAAGCTCTAGGAGGCACATCAATAATCAATGCGCAAATTTTCTCGGCCCCTACCCGGGAATTAATAGATGCCTGGGCGAGCCTGGGAAACAACGGATGGGATTGGAAAGCTCTCGAAACGTATTACAACAAAGTCTATACGCCTCCGTCAGTACCCAAGAACTTAGAAAAGGAGCTAGGTATAGACCATAGGACGGCGAAAAATGATACGGCCAAGGGGCCGATTCAACTTTCCTTCCCTGGCGAACCACTTCATCCTATCCGGAGGGCTTGGGCCGAAACATTCAAAAGCAAAGGGTACCTCATGGAAGTGGACCCGTGGTTGAATGTTTCATCGGTCGGGGCTTTCAGCACTGTGACAAGTGTAGATCCTATTGAAAAGCAGAGGTACCACGTTGCTAGAGCATATTATGATCCCATCAAAGACCGGAAGAATCTGCACGTTCGCACGGGAGCTCCCGTTGACAAGATTATTTTCGAAGGGACGAAGGCTGTTGGTGTTCAGTACCAGTATGAAGCCGAAACGAAAGTTGCCACGGCCGGCAAGGAGATAATCCTCTCTGCAGGGGCCTTGCAATCACCGAAGCTACTTGAGCTCTCGGGTGTCGGAAGCAAAAGCCTTCTAACTAAACACGGTATCGAGGCCGTTAAAGACTTGGAGGGAGTGGGCGAGAACCTGATGGATCATCCAGTCTGCGACATCGGATTTGAAGCGGTGGATGATGTAGACACTCTCGACGCCCTCGCAAGACAAGAGCCTAAGGCGATAGAAGAGGCCATGAATGAGTTTTTGGCCAAGCGCTCGGTATGTACCTGTTTCTCTTCGGCCTATCCCCGAAATTGCATTCAATGACCCTGAGGCTAACATTTGTAATAGTAAGTCATACGGCCCCCGCGCAATGACCTCAAGTTTTAAATGAGAGACTGACGTCGAATAGTGGTTTACTCACATCCTCCGCCATGAAGACATGCGCTTACATGCCTGTCGTCGAGCATCTATCAAAAGAGGGTCGAGAGGCACTTAAAAGCCTGCTCGAGCGGAATCGGCCTTCGCCAGGAGCGCAAGCCAGGACTCAAGCGTATTATGAGGTATCTGAAAAGAGCTTGCTTGACCCAACTAAACTATCAGGGACATATCTCACGGGCATCGGACAAAGTGTCGCTCTGCCTGATCCATCGACCGGCGAGTTCGTGAAGCCTTTCCCCGGCAAGCACATATCGCTCGCTGCTACACCCGCAAACCCACTTTCTCGTGGCAGTGTCCATATTAGATCGAAGGATGTATCGGAGCCGCCTGCGATAGATCCGAAGTATCTCACGAACCCCGTTGACTTGGAAATTTAGTAAGTGATGTTGTAGTCACTAGCCCTATACCCACACCTAGAGTCCTTCCGAATACTCTAGATAGTCGAATTGTGGTTAATATGCTAACCGTAGATTTCGTAGTGCACATCACATGCTTTATCTCCACAAAATCGCAAGATCGCCACCTTTTACCGATCTCCTAAAGCAGCCACTCAAAGTGACTACGCCGCTGGCGAAGTTTACCGACTTGGAAGGCGCAAAAAAGTATCTCAAAGGCCGGGCCATCTCGATGTGGCACCCGGCGGGAACATGTGCGATGCTGCCGGAGGATAAAGGGGGTGTTGTCGACACCAAGTTGAAAGTATATGGGGTACAGAATCTCCGTGTCGTTGATGCTAGTATCGTCCCGCTACTACCCCCTGGTCATCTACAGTCAACCGTCTACGCGGTTGCTGAGAGAGCAGCAGATATCATTAAGGAGGAATATGGACTGAAATAGGAGAATTAGTAGAAGTCTATTTAACCTATAGGCAGTGGAGCCAGAGCGGGAGCTAACCTGGTATGAACTTTGCTTCCTGCATATAGAGTCCTGATTAGGAAATGTTGGTAGGGGGTTATTATTCGGTTCCGTCGTCTCGGGTCCTTATATATTGTAATCTATGGCCGCCGTAGACGCTCATACGCCAATTGTGTTTGGGGATTGATATGCAAGGGATATGTCACATATGATGAGATATATACCGCCTTGTCGGCACCATCCTAGGAAGTCATAAGAAGTCGGTGCTAGATATATCTTTCAGGATAGAGGTGGTTGGTTTTCAAGATACTCTCATTCAAGTAGCCCAACCCTTTCTCTTTTTTCTACCCCGCAACGCCACATAGTTTCAAGTTGATGGGTTCGGGATCCCAGAATTATAATACTTTTATGAAGTGTACTCATAATTCATTCTTCGTGTGAATCGATAGGATGAACAACTTTAAGGTTGAATTGAGATATTTCGACTGGTGATCGTTAGCTTAGTTATTAACCTCATCGTTCTAGGGAAGTAACATTCTGTAGACTTGCGTACAGACTATGACATTGGCCAATGACGTTCAATCATTTTGAATTTCGTCAATGTGGGGAGTAAAAGTATCCGGTACTTCGGATGTGGGCTTGAAGCTTCTTGTTCTAGTCCTTATCCGTGTATGGGTACCCCCTCGTCAAACAGCTCGATAAGAGAAAGTGGATCATAATGACCAATAAACGCGGCGCGGCAACCTCCAATGAAATTTTTCTAGCAGTTCGGAAGCTTTTTTTTGTCTTCATACCGCATAATTGCTCCCACCTTTTTCAACCACTCTTCATCACCAGTCCCTTCTTTCTGTGTCAATTGGGTTTTTCTTTTCGGCTGCAGGGTTATTTTAATAAAAAATCAAAATGTCGGCGTTCTCGCGAACACTGGCGCCTTTTCTGCGCGCTTCCCGCAGCTCCCTAAGAACTGGCAGTGCCGTCAACCCACTACAATTCGCAGTGCGACAGCAAAATGTGGCTGCTGCCCTCAACATCACACGTTCTTACGCAGTCTACGAACGAACGAAGCCCCACGTAAACGTCGGTACCATTGGACACGTCGATCACGGAAAGGTAGGTTAAACATACATATTTATATATCATCACGCGTGTCCTAGAAAGACCCTACGAAATTAATCATTTATATCAAATTAGACTACTCTATCTGCCGCCATCACCAAGAGACAGGCCGAGAAGGGACTGGCAAGTTTCCTTGAGTATGGCGCTATCGACAAAGCCCCCGAAGAGCGAAAGCGTGGTATCACCATTTCTACTGCCCACATCGAATACTCTACCGAAAACCGACACTACTCCCACGTCGACTGCCCCGGTCACGCCGATTACATCAAGAACATGATTACGGGTGCTGCTAGCATGGACGGTGCTATCATCGTCGTTGCTGCTTCCGATGGTCAAATGCCCCAGACGAGAGAGCACTTGCTTCTCGCTCGTCAGGTTGGTGTCCAGAGGATCGTCGTCTTCGTCAACAAGATCGATGCCATTGAGGACCCCGAAATGTTGGAATTGGTCGAGATGGAAATGCGTGAGCTCCTAACCCAATATGGCTTCGAAGGTGATGACACTCCTGTCATTATGGGTTCTGCCTTGATGGCTATGGAAGGCAAGCGGGACGATATCGGTAATTCGAGGATCGATGAGCTACTTAAAGCTGTTGATGAGTGGATCCCTACCCCTCAACGTGATTTCGAGAAGCCTTTCTTGATGTCCGTCGAGGATGTTTTCTCCATCGCTGGTCGTGGAACTGTCGCCTCGGGTCGTGTTGAGCGAGGTATCCTAAAGAGGGATCAGGATGTTGAGTTGATTGGTAAGGGTACTGAAATTATCAAGACCAAGGTCACCGATATCGAGACCTTCAAGAAGTCTTGTGAAGAATCGCGTGCTGGTGACAACTCCGGTCTACTTCTACGAGGTATCCGACGAGAGGATGTTAAGCGAGGTATGGTCATTGTCAAGCCCGGCACCGTCAAGGCCCACACCAAGTTTATGGTCTCGCTATACGTCTTGACCAAGGAAGAAGGTGGCCGACACACTCCCTTCATCGAGAACTACCGACCCCAGATCTTCTTGCGAACGGCCGACGAGGCTTGCGCCCTTCACTTCCCTGAGGACGCCGAGGACAAGTCTAGAGCTATCATGCCTGGTGACAACGTCGAGATGGTTGCCACTCTACACCACCCCATCGCCGTCGAGGCCGGTCAGCAAGTCAACATCCGTGAGGGAGGTCGAACCGTAGCAACTGGTCTTATTACCCGAATCCTACAATAAATTTGACTATGGATGATTAAGAAAGACCTACCAAGTCCAAATGCGCAAAAGGATGATGTTGTGCATACAAGAGGGATAGAACGGGCTAATTTTCGGCTCTGCTTTTTTTCATAAGCCGGGATGGGGAAAATTCGTATGGCGTTACTTCCTCCTGTGTATAAGGGAATTCGGACCATGTATTATATTTTGAGCCCCTTTACCCCTATGTACACATTCACCCCAACAACCTCCCCGAGGCTCGTTAAATCTCCCCTCTAGCTCTATATGCGTATTTTCTGCTATGTAGTATAGAGCATGATGAAATGGTAAAATATTTAAGCAACAAAATTATTTATAGTTTTCGTTACATGATATTTATGGGTGAGCGACTTGGTACGGCCCGAAAGTTGGAAAAGATTCGTAATATGTTTACTTCTCTAAGATTGCACTCCTGCCTCAGGGGTATACTATCTAGTAACGTCAAAACGTAGACCCGAGGTAATTAACAGGACAACCCCACATCTCAGAAAGTGTTACACAAAAATAGATCGTTGAGTACCTAGGTAAGTACTGTGTATCAAGGATCACGATTAGTCTGATACAGAATCATGGTAGCTTACGAGGGCTTGGTTTTTATGACCTCGACGGCGTTATTGTACACCTGGATACCGACGGGATAAAGATTGTACGCATTGAGACAAGACCCTTTAATACGAACCCTGAAAGAAATGTATTCATAAGTGACTTGGTAAGCCCTCCTAACCAAAACATGGCTTGATCCACCGGGCTACCCAGCCCGACCTACAAGCCCAAGTTACGCGAACTCGATAACCCACTTCGTTTCCGATCCTGTAGTGGGACCTGCTAATGGTGACTTGTCTACTTTGTATAATATTAATGGGTTTTTCGAATGGTGATCGTCGATTCTGTGTTGGAGTAGCGTGGCTTTCTGGGAATCGTACTTGTGGTAGCACAGCTAATGATCGTCTTGTGAGGTGTTATTGCAGCACATGTCGAAGATCCTTGATGATCCAGCCCTGTTGGGATTGATAACGTGTAGATAGGCCTTGCGGGTTTTCTTTTGCACGAGATAAGGGTACATGGTGGTGAACCAATATTTCAGAGCCTCCTACGACAGCTGGTCAGGTTGTAATACCCGAGGCTATAAGTCCATCCGTGTCACCGATCTAGCTAACGTAAGCTAGCACCTTAAGGCTTTCCAGCTGCTCGGACCAACTAGGTATGCATTGCCAAGCCTAGACAAGGGATTTGCCGTCCCCTAGTAAGCTATCAGGTAGCTCGGGTATGTACCTTTCAATATTTTCTGCATCTATCCGTCTGTCAAGCCTCAACAACAATATTGACGGTAATGAGTCATGTAGCCTACGGTGATCGCGTAGTGTAGGCGGGATCTTAGAGTTGAAATGAGTGGCTTGTCTTCAACGGAGAATCTAACCGGCTCAACTCGTCAGGGTCCAATATTGAGTATATGAGGTCATAGCCGTTTTGTGGCTACGGTACCCAAGGTATATATCTCCCCTTGTCACATCAACCGATGTCGCTATCGAAGGGGTAAAAAACGAGAGGTATTTTAAACCGCCAAGAACTCTCAGATACTCGTAGGGCATCGAAAGAATCCAAGTTAGCCGTGGGATTAACTTAGGATACCCAGAGGAGGAAACATCCGTCATCCTATTATCAGGGGCCCACACGAGAGAATTGGCGCAGCACTTGTTGATTATGCCCGTTTTATAACCGTTATCGATAAGATTTTATACTATGCCCGGTTTATTTCCAACAATTCGTCACTTTTATTTTTAAATATTTAATCAATTCTGCGCCAAGCATTCCAAAAAGGTAAACGTCGCCGATGAAGTTTATAGTTCAACGTTGATAGGAAATATAGAAGGTGCTTAATTCCCATATTATACCTAGGTAGTAACATCTGCAGTGTTACACTTTCCGAATAATCATTAAGATTTATTCGGCATTCATTTCAAATTGAAGTTGCAACAGACAGGAACAAATTGTAACCTTAAATCGCGAATTAGATTTTGCTAATTGATCTACTGGTTCCCGTCCGGTTGGGCTCTTACCTAATTGGGTAAGCCCGGTACTGAATTTTCTGATTCTATGGGTCTATTACTTTAAACCTTAAGCGGTAAAAGTGGAACCTTAAAAAGGTACGGGTTGAAAATTCCAGTTCAACGTGATTCAACTCTTACGACACACCACTTCATCTCCTTTTTTACGTCTCCTCATTGTGACGAGTTTCCCAGGGGATATCCAGCTGTTTATACTGTTCATCCTGTAGATCATGACTTAGATATTGTTTGTTTATTGCTTTCAATTGACTTCAACATGTCTTCAAAGCTAATAAACGGCAACGGCCCGGCCGTGGATTTCGAGACCCGTAAGGCCCCGATGTTACGGTCCCGGCCCTGTGGAGCCTCGCAACACCGAGATACGCCGAGTCATCTCCTTCGCTCTAACTTATCTACTCGACTCGCGCCGCGAGGAAGAAAACCATGCAAATTTAGGCCCTGTCTGGTTTCCAAATTTGCCATTGCCAATAAATCTGACGAGCCTATCCGGCTTCACACAACAATGGGTATTTACTCGAATAGGAAACCATGTGGTTCCGCCATCGGCTTCTATCCAGTACCTTCTCGATTTCTCAAACTTGGACTATCTCGTGTTAGCCAATGGGACCCATTACCAAACTATCATGTTTACCGAAGGCAAAATATGCTAGAGCCTCAAGGGTCATGTCGTTCTCTTATATAAAGGATGGAACCCGCCCCCTTTCGCGCTTTTGCTCGAGGTTCCATTCCAACCATCGTGTATCTCCTTCGAGAGACGTTCCCTTTTATCATTCCTCGAGGGTATAAGAATAATATTAAAAAATGGATCCCTACGAATTACCCACCGTGGAAAAGCCTGCTTCCGCTGTTCAGTCCAACCATACCAGGAGCAATAGCAACGGCAATGGCCAAGTCAAATACGGACCAATCGTCCCCGGTTCGCTGGCCCGTCATCCTACGAACCCCTTAGCCCGAAATTCGACGAAGGAAACTATTCGAGATCCGAACCTAGACGTGAACCTGCCATACCGAACACTATCCAACGACGCAAACCTTTCCGAATATACTACAGAGACAATAACGGGACAAATACCCGGACCTGTAGAACCAGATGGCGAACACCGGTATAAGCTTGTCACCTTCCTTCCGAATGACCCTGAGAACCCCAAGAATTGGTCCAAGCTATATAAGTGGTATTGTACTATGGTGGTTGCCGCTACCTGCTTCGTCGTGGCCTTCTCATCTAGTGTCGTCACGGCCGATATCATTGGTGTAGCCGACGAATTCGGCGTCAGCGAAGAGGTTGCGCTACTAAGTATCACACTTTTCGTGGTAGGGTTTGGAGTTGGTAAGTAATATTTTTTAAAGAAAATAATCACAATAAATAAATAAAAATACCAATGATAAGAGACTAATTATTGAATAGGTCCCATGGCATTCGCTCCCCTATCCGAAATCTATGGTAGACGTATCATTTACGGTACGACTCTATTAGTCGCTGTCGTCTTCATTATTCCTGGCGCCGTTGCGAAGAATATCGGTACTTTACTAGTGGCTCGAGCTATCGACGGCATTGCTTTTTCAGCCCCTATGACACTGGTCGGCGGTACTTTAGCTGATCTCTGGAAATCCGAGGAAAGAGGTATACCCATGGCCGCCTTTAGCGCAGCGCCATTTATAGGGCCCGCGGGTATGTATAAACTCCCCTATAGCCACTAACATACCCACGTATAGCTAACTTGTTTCTTCAAAAACAGTTGGTCCATTGGTCGGTGGTTTCTTGTCTGATGCCGCTGGTTGGAGATGGTTGTATTGGATTCATCTAATTCTCGCTTTCATCGTTTGGGTTTTGATCACATTCACTGTGCCCGAAACGTATGCTCCAACCATTTTGGCAAGGAAAGCCAAGAAGATGCGCGAAGAGACCGGTAACAACGACTTCGTCACGGAAGAGGACATCGACAAGAGACCCTTCGCTGACAGGATACGCATCTTCTTGGTTCGACCTTTCCAACTTCTCTTCGGCGAATTGATTGTCTTTTTGATCAGTCTGTACATGTCTGTCCTATACGGATTGCTATACATGTTCTTCGTCGCTTTCCCGATCGTTTTCCAACAAGGCAAAGGATATTCCGCTGGAATCACTGGCCTTATGTTGTAAGTGGAACCTGCATTTCATTATTCCTATCGATCGACTGCTAACTCATATACAAGCATTCCCCTAGCCGTGGGTGTCATAGTGTCGGCTTTCTGCGCTCCCTTCGTCAACGATCACTATCGAAAACTCATTTCGAAGCACAACGGTCTACCCCCACCAGAGTTACGACTTATCCCTATGATGTGCTCCTGCTGGTTCATTCCACTTGGCTTATTTATCTTCGCTTGGACTTCATACCCACGTCTAATTTGGGTGGGACCCGCTCTCGGTGGCTTCCCTGTTGGCTTTGGTTTCATTTTCTTGTACAACAGTGCCAACAACTACCTTGTCGACGCATACCAGCACCAAGCTGCCTCAGCTCTGGCGGCTAAGACTTGTATCCGATCATTCTGGGGTGCAGCCGTTGTGCTTTTCACCAATCAAATGTACGCTCGTTTGGGCTACGAGTGGGCTAGTACACTTCTGGCCTTCATCAGTCTAGCTTGCTGCGGTATTCCATTCCTGTTCTGGGCCTATGGAGAACGTATTCGACAGAGGAGCAAATACGCTTACTCCGGCGAAGATGACGAGAAGATCGCAAATGCTAGTGAAGGTATCGGACCTGTTGTCAGGGAAGATGACTCCGAAGACCAGGATCTGAGACGTGCGAGGAGTTATGTTAGTAATCCTTGAACGATGCTTCGCTTTTCTGGATAAATCGATCGTACGACATAGCCTTAGGGAGATGCAAAATCTCGTAATTAAGGCTAGTCGAGGAAATTGGCGTGGTTGGAGAGGGGTAATGTATCACGCTGATAGTGACAACGCCTTGTGCTCATCACGCAAAAGAGCAGGATAATCCGATTTTACAATATAAGTCGGATGTATAGAAGAAGATGGGAGTCTGGTGATTCGAGCATAGAGGCGTTGTCGGTGTTTTATGAGATATACGGATAGAAGGTGGCATGGCGTCGTGCATTTGTCTTGGTAGAGGGTGGTTTTTCTTTCTTTACCGAGATACCTTAGACGCATTGCATTGGGTTGGTTGTTTGGATTAGATTGTTGGAAACGCTTTATATGGCGTTATATAATAAAGTAATATAAATGAAATGATAATATATATTAAGCTTGAAGATTGCTTCTTTTGAAAAGTGAATTGTGATGATTTGATGATAGTGCCCCTAGAAGGGCCAGGAACTTCAAATTTTGAGCGCGCAAGAATTGGATTGTGATCTATAGGAGGTAACTACGTATATATGACATATGAGAGGTAAACCATGCTCTACCTATAGCTAAATGAAGTAGACAACGTCTACTCTTTATTCAAAGACCCTCTCCGTCATTCCATGCGATCCCCTCACCTTATAACCCCCATCGATCAACCCAAAGCTTTACCCACTCCGTGTTAACCGGCTTGAGTGCACGCGCTGATGGACTCGCGTTCAAGATGTTGTCTACACGCCATGTATAATCATCTTCTCCAACCCTGCTGCTGGCCTTCCCTTGTCTGCTCTCTCCGTTAACAACAACCCCATCTTCGTCGTCATCCTCGTCTTCGTCTTCATCCACACTATCTTCCTCATCACTATCCACGCTACCACTCTTCGGAACAAGCGACCTATAAAAATCAAGCAGCTTAACAGCGGGATTCTCATCCACAGATGTCTTCCTCGCGGTTCGACTACTCGTTTCCAGCAAATCGATCCAATCTTCAAACATTGTGACATTAGTCGCAATACCCTTCTCCCGCAGCGCGGGGAGTAAGTCTGAGAAATCGACAGGTGTCGGGTTGACTAGGTTATACACCTTAGCGCCCTTAACTTTTCCATTCCCATCCCCATAGCCATTCTCGCCATTTTCTGCGCTCTCCCCATTATCGGCAGCAACATCAGGGTCATTAACAACATCATCAACAACCTCCAGCACAATACGACTTAACTCATCAACGGGCACCCACTCAACCCGACTACTAGTCCCCAAAGTCTGCGGCAGCACACCAAGAAACTTCGCACTACGCACAAGCGACGGGAACCACTCCCACGTATTCCAAACACCCCCCAACGCCACAGGTCCCGCAACCTGTCCCACGCGCAACACAGCCGCGCGTCGGGCCGTCGCGCGTACATACGCATCGAGTAATCTCTCACCCACATATTTACTCCTAGCATACCCCTGCCTCAGCACCAGGCTCTCCGGACTAGGTAGTACGTCTTCAGGTACATCGCGCGCGGCGCCCATGGCTGCTGATATGCTAGACACGAAAAACAACGCCGGCTCGCGTTTTCCGTCTCGGGAGAGTTGGAGGAGGTTAACTAACCCGGCAATTGACGGTTCAAAGGATTTTAACGGGAGTAGGAAATTCACGGGCCACGCGTTGTGGATTATAGCACTTGTTTCGGTGAGGAGGTTTGTGTAGGTTTGTTTATCGAGGCCGAGTTTGGGCGCGCTGAAATCGGGTACTGTGAGGAATGTTACGCGGTCCTCGTCGATTGGGGGTAGGCTCCGGGATTGGAAGGCGCTGATTTGTTTGATGGCTGCGTCGGGGGCGCGGTTTAGGCAGAATATGCGGCCGATGTGGTAGGCTGGGAGGGCTTGGAGGGCGGCGAGGATGTATGTGCCTAGGGAGCCGGTGGTGCCTGTTAGGATTATGGATTGAGGTTGTGGTTCGGTTTCCAGCTCGGGGGTTTCTGAATCCTCGATCTCGTCTTGGGTGGCGGAAGGTTGTTGTTGGACAAGCGGGATATATTTCTCCAGCATATCCGCCACACCTCCATCATCGGCCTCGCCCCCATTCCCCCCATTTAGTAGGTACGCCGAGATTGCAGCGGACAGTGTCCGAGCCGTAGTCGCACAATACAACAGGCTAATCCCAATACCCTGCAGCACATTCTCTTCAACTCCGAAATCCCTCAGCGCAGCTTTAAGCCTAGACACCGTAATCGTGACACCATTTGAATCCAAGCCGCGAGCAAAAACATCAGTATCGGGCCCGACCTCCGGCGCATCAAGCGCCTGCTGGAATAACTGCGTAAGCACAGGCGTCAAGCCATCCGCGACGAGCGAAGTAATAGGATCAAGGTCATTAACCAAGATCCCGCTCTCGACGCGCTCATACAACGCATCGATCTCCTCTTCATACGCTTGGAGCGTAAGCTGGCGTTGAATAGATCCCTTACCCGTGCGCAAGAACGGTTTTCCCGGCGGAGTGAAAAGGACTAGTTCGCGGGGTATTTGGCCGAATTTTGGGCTTGTTTGGTTCGCTTCTTGGATTTTTGGCCAGAGTTTGTCAAGAGCGGCGTGTGCATCCTCGGGGGTCGCGGGGATGAGGTGTTCATGTAGTTCAACGAGCATGCACAATCGGAAACGATGCGAACCCCCAACAATTACACCCCGAACATCTGGGTGCGAAGTCACGACGGCTTCAAAGTCAGAAGGATCCATTTTGTATCCATTCGCCATAGCGACCCAATTATCCGTGCGCCCACGGAAGCGCCACCAACCAGGTTGTCCTGGAACCGGTGCAAATAGATCTTTGGTATGATAATCCCCCACCAGATCCGGATACGACCGCCAAAACGCGTACAGACGCTCGATTTCAGGGGTCCGCGGAAATACGAGTTCGAACAATCCAGGGAAGACTTCATCCATGCGCTGCCCCACATCAACGAAGCGCAGCGCGTCCCAATTTGAACTATCAGATGAGTAGTCCAAGTGGTACAACGCGGCTTCGGTACTCCCGATTAACCCGTAGAGATGCGGTGTTATTGCCGCGACGCGTGACCCTAGGATGGGGTTCATGGGTCCGCCGACGTAGCCGATGTGCTTGAGGCGTTGGAGAACTTCGACGCCTGGTGGGTAGTCAAGCATGTTCTCGATTGGCACAGCGGGACTAATCATGCTGTTTGCGCCGGTTTTGTTGATGACGGCGGTGATATTTGCTGGGATGGGAGGAGCATCCGGATGCAGCAAGATGGCGGTCATGGGGGAGTGCAGGCTGACCATTGTGATGTACATTGCACCGGCCTTAATACATCAGATTTTTGGTCCGAATCATTTGATAGTGTAGTGACTTACATGAGATTGTGCCCCGATAACGAGGACATCGTGATTTGCGAGCGTGCTGCATGTTGGCCTCTCAGTGTGGATTCCTTTAGGAAGAACACCCTCTTCTAGAGGCGAGTAGAGGTTTTCAAGGTGGGCATGTGTCCACCAAATTGGCTTTGGATGACCTGATCATACGTGTTAGAATACTTATTTTTCTGTCATTCCGTTGAATTTTTAGGCTTGTTCGGCCCAATTCTTAGGTCTAACATCGTGGAAATTACAGAAAGCTGATTCGGGACAAAGAACCGAACAGAATTTAAGGGGGATAAGAATAAGCCCAAACTAACCTGAAGTTCCTGAAGTATGTAGACCCATATATCGTTTATCCTTAACCTCGTCGTAAGTCTTGTCAAAGGGATAATCCGGAACGGGTTCAGCCGATAGAATATCCTCAAGGGACAATCCCGGTCTAGCCGCTACGGCCGAACTAGTCTCCCCGATGAGCTCAGCAAGCGTTCCCTCAGACTCGGGTCCGTAGAACAGATGCTTGGATCCGACAGAGTCGAAGAGTCGGAGATTAGCCGACACTCGATTGCTCATAGATGGAAACACTACCACCTTGCTAGTCTTCATCGCGGCTATAGCGAAGATGATATACCGAGCGTCGCTCTGCGACATCCAGATGAAGGTTTCCTCATCCGAGGCAAGGTTCTCGGTGAGAAACCATGCTACTCGATTGACGGCATTGTCGAGGGTGGCAAAGGTGACATCGATAGGATCACGCTCAGGATGAGCTATCCTGAGCACAGGCCGTTTCTCGTTGATCCTTCTCTTCACCACAATAGGAATCAACTCGTGAAAGCCAGCCATGGTTCACAGAATGAGTGTATACCCGAGTATGTAGGTGAAAAGTGTCGATGTAAAATGAGAGGTATAGTCCCGTAAGAGTGTACACAAAGGTATAACACACACAAAGGACCAAGTGGAGCGGGTAGGTTGTGTGATGTCTGTGTGTTGGTAAGGGATAAGGTAGAAAAAGTAGCTACCAACAACCGACTGTGCCTCTTCGCTGTCTATACCATTCCTCTGTTGGAAGGGCATAGTTCCAAATTTATCTTTCTTCAAGGATACTAACAAAAGTTCCATCTTTTTTTTTGTGTAAGTCGAAACTCGGAAGTATCCTTTGTTGAATCACGATTGCCGCATCTTTTCTTGATGTCCGTTGTCACATCCATCAGAATCATAGTACCGAAGTACCATAGAAACTTCCCAATTTAGGGGTCCCATTAATTCCCTCCTGCTGCGAACTAGGGTCCTTCACATGCATGCCATGGCCTTATTCAGGTACGCCACTAACTTCGAAGCCTACCCGGGTAGATACCGAGCGGTGTTTGTCGAATATACGGATGGCGCGATACGTACGATGTTGTACAAGGTGTAGTACATTGCATATACATAGGCGTATGTCGAAACGACGCCTTTGTACATGGTATACTTATGTACATAGCGTTGTACGTGTAATATCTTGCGTTCCGGGTATGGGATATTCCTAATACACATAATACATCCAAGTATACATTACGCACTGTAACCAAACGAATATTTGCACCCTACATGTAGACACGGTAGGATTACTTAGATAGTAAATGCCGGAAGGAAGGCTTCGGACTTACTGGTCCAGCATTTTGTACTTGGCTGGAACACGGGCGGTCCGGACAAAGCAAAACAAGGCTTTTCTTACTAAGTAACCCGAGTAATCGCGATCAGATAAGCCCGTCTTCGCTATAGAAAATGTTAGCGCTTTGTATTGCTTTTCCCTTTCGGCTCTCACCTAAAATCCCTCTCCGAAGGATGAGAGACAAAAACGATGATGCACCCACGTTTCGATTGCGGGTAATAAAATATTGCGAAGCTTATGAAGTTACCATACGAATCCACAATGCAGGTCTTGGGTCTTCTGTCTTGTACGCCTTCGCCCAATGAGGCTACAATTTTCGGTTCGGTTCTTCGACTCGGCATTATCTCGAGTGGAAATTTTGGACCTTTGGGTATGCATTTGCGTGCTTTTGAGGACATATTTCCACCCTGAACGTAATATTAATTAGTAGTGAAGACAACGTGGAAGGGGTGTTGAAGGGGGGAGAATCCACAATGTCGTCCGCATCAGGGGTGGATATGTAAGTCATTCACGTCTTCGCAGACGTGACGTTTCATTGACCAGTTATTCCCGTTTTATTCCCGCATTTCATGGCCGGGTTTATGCCCAATTTTAATATGCAATTTTATATCCAGCCTTATTTCCACCAGGCAGGTTCCGGATTATATAGTTGTCAATGGGAATATTAGGTATTTGATGGACGAAGACGGAATTTCTCGCATGATTTTGGTGATGCGTAACTATTACTCATTTTCAACATTCCTTTCATGGAATCATTGACACCCTACCTGTTTGTAAAAGGAACGGAGGGTCCATCCGGATGTATATCGAGGGTCCCGCGGGTAGTATTCACATTCTTTCTTTTGCATTAGGGTATGGGTCTGGGTATGGATACGATAGGATACGATGCAAGAAGGAAGAACGAATATCATCGATTTTTTGTTCGTAAGCATTGCGGTGGTGGTCTAGTTGTCTAGCCGGAATTGAGGAGCCATCTTGCTCATTTCCTCCTTCTCTGTCCACGCAAGCCTATGCCGATGCCTCAAGGCAAATGCGAAACCCATGTTCCTGATGTAAAACCCAACTCCATTTCCGCAATCGCGTCGATGATGCCTGGCGAGAGATATCGTGATAGGAAAATTGACAATCCGAAATTAAGCATTTATCGGTGCTATAGGTAGAAATATGTTAGTCCCTCCCTCATCTATGTATATGTTCGAAGGTATCGTCGCCGGGGAATTCGTACCTTGACAAAGCCAATGTCGGAGGACTTCTCACGGAAGCATTGACGGCAGATGTTGAGGCCGTACTTGCGGATCAGACCAGCCTTGTGAGTGCAGACTCGGCTATAAAAATGATATTATGTTAGCCGTCATTCCCATCATTATCCCTTTACTTCCATCCTTCTCTTCGTATTTCATGAATTAATTCCCAGAGTATTAAATCGACATACCAAGAGCGAGAGCCCTTGCCGTAAGTTCGCGGGCGCGAGTTCCAGACGGATTCGTGAGACATATTGTCGGATGTGTTGTTGCGATATGAATTATCACGAACGAAAACGGTCGGTGGATTTGCGGTGGTGTTGGAAAGTCTTGACTGCTGAGCTGGAAAGTTTCGCGAAATCGAAAATTTGGAGAGGATTAATCGAGTAAGAGTGCAAAATTGTTGTGTGGTCCGCTTCAGGGTTGCAAGGGTACGTACTCTTGTTTCACTCTAAACCCCGAAGAATTAGCGTTTAGCGTTCCTGACCTAATCGAAAGCTTTGACCACTTATCTTATGTAAGTCTCAAGCAAGCCACATTCCTTATCGATAGGAAGATACTTGTTTTAACCAGGTTCCCGCACCGAAAGCTATGACGGATGCCATCCTATTGATTGCAAAGTGGCATCTTCTTGCCTTTGTATGTATTTCAAAGCAAAATTGATTACATTTTACCACCAACCTACCTAAGTTACGGCAAATCCTCCCCTTTTCCACCTCTGCCGTATCAATATAGACACCTTTTTCTCTAGTATTGAATTATATACCAATTTCTCTTCATTGCGACAATCTGTTGTGGCGTAAATTCATCCCTTTATCTCTAATCCTGAGACAAACCAGTAAAAATGGTTCTCCTAAAGAGCTTCGTGCTCGCCGGTCTTGCTGCCACCGTCGCAGCCAAGTCCGCCGTCCTTGACCTCATCCCTTCTAACTTCGACAAAGTCGTCCTTAAATCCGGCAAGCCTACTCTTGTCGAATTCTTTGCCCCTTGGTGCGGTCACTGCAAGAACCTAGCTCCCGTGTACGAAGAGCTAGCTCAAGTTTTCGCCACCTCTAAGGACGTTCAGATTGCCAAGGTAGATGCCGACGCCGAGAAGTCTCTAGGAAAGAAATTTGGTGTTCAAGGATTCCCTACATTGAAGTGGTTCGACGGAAAGAGCGACAAGCCCATCGACTACAATGGCGGCCGAGATCTAGAAAGCTTGACTAAGTTCGTTACGGAGCACAGTGGTGTCAAGGCCAAGAGAAAGTTGGAGATGCCTAGCCAAGTCAACATGTTGACGGACACTACTTTCAAGGAGACCGTTGGAGGCGACAAGAATGTTTTGGTTGCATTCACCGCTCCTTGGTGTGGCCGTAAGTATCAATTGATCGCCAATTCAAATTACCAAATACGCTAACTTGTAACAGACTGCAAGGCTTTGGCTCCTACCTGGGAAACGCTAGCCGAAGACTTCATCAACGAACCCAATGTTGTTATCGCCAAGGTCGACGCTGAGGCCGACAACAGCAAGAAGACCGCCAGCGAGCAAGGTGTTACTTCTTACCCGACGATCAAGTTCTTCCCCAAGGGCTCAAGCGAAGCTGAAGCTTACAATGGCGGCCGAAGCGAGAAGGACCTCATCGATTTCCTCAACGAGAAGGCCGGCACCCACCGTGTCCCCGGTGGTGGTCTCGATGCCACTGGTGGCACCATTGACATCCTAAACCACATTGCCCTCAAGTACGCTGCTGGCACTGAGAAGCTAGCTGACCTCGCGGCTGAGGCTAAGAAGGCAGCCGCTGGTTTGGCTGAGGATGCGCAGTACAAGTACGCGCAATACTACATCCGCGTATTCGACAAGCTATCGCAGAACGAGGGCTACGTTGCTAAGGAATCGGCCCGTCTCGACGGCATCATCAAGAAAGGTGGTCTAGCTCCCGCCAAGCTAGACGAGCTCCAAAGCAAGACCAACATCCTCAAGCAATTCATCCAGCAAGCCGCGGAGAAAGTCACTGGTAAGGAAGAGCTATAGAATAACTCATAACACAAAGCAAAAAGAGAGGAATAGTGAGAATATGCCTAACAGGCATTTTCATAACGAGTAACGAAAGAAGATTAATCTAAATGGCGCATTCGCAATGTAGACCTTGGGTGCCGGTTTTTCCTGTGCCAATAAAAGAATTTCCGTAACTTCATTTTCTTAAACCCCATAACGCCGCGCAATGCTGTGATGTGAAAATCAACCCGAGTGCCCCTCCATGCAATGCCTAGTGTTCCCTTTCCATCGCGTAATGATTATTGTCCTTTTGACGGCGAGCTAGGTTTGTCCTCTTGGGCTCGGAGGGAGGCTTCGAGATCGTCGAGGCGGCGCGCCATTTCGTCCACTAGATTTATCGTAATAGCGTCAATATTGGTTCTAAAATACCAGAGTGCAATTGCGCCGGAGTTTAGAAACAACGACGGGAAGTAGAAATAAAAGTAGAACGTACTCTTGGCGAAGATCTCGCTGGAAACGCCGTCGAACTTGGTTGATAGCGACTCTAGTAAGTCCTCGACGACCACGGCCAGCTCGTCGGAGCTCTAGATTAAACGGCGTTAGCTTTGCGCGCCGATCGCATCGTGAAATGCGGCCGTTTGCGGCGTGTGTTTAGGTACTTACGTTGTCGGCGTCCTTACTAGGCTCCTCGGCTTTCTTGGGAGGCATTGTGAAAGATAGGTTGACGGCGTTTGTGAATGTATTCTGGGAAGTGCTCAAAGAATGCGCCGTTGAGAGTGGGAGTGAATCGTGAATCGGGTTGGTGTGAATGGAGCTGGAGAACTGCGCGGCGTGTTTGACTTCCAAGGTTAACTTCAAGTGGATCACGCATGCTGGAAGATAAGAGCGGCGTTAGGCCATTATCGATAAGGAAACATGCATGGTCCAGCCGATAGTATAGGGTGGAACCAGCTGGCTGTCAGCTGGTAGAGAATGGGTCTAGTAGGGTGTCTAAGCCCATAGTAGAATCCCCCATCTCATCATCTTAATCATCGTTGCCATAAAACAGAGGAAAAGGATTCCGAGTTCGACTACTTTGGACCCAATAGATACGGCTGGCAAAAACCCAGGGATTTGTTTGGTTCGAGCGCCGCCACAGTGACCTCTGTGTTTCCGAAGTTGAGCTTTAATGGTCTAAAAACCTACAACGTTCCGGGGACCATTAATGGCGTATTCACCAATGCACTGCCAGACACAGGCTCTTCCATCAACGCTATCTCAGAGAATTTCGTTACGAAACTCAATCTAAAGGTCGAACCCACTAACAATCAATCAGTGCCCACATTAGGAAAACGTAAAGCTTTAGTAGTTGGTCGAACTGTCGGCCTTTTTAGTTTCGAAGGCGAGAGAGACACATACCGCCTTGATCTCCACGTGCTTCGGGATAGTGTGTGTGACTTGCTATTAGGGAGGGAGTTCGTGAGCCAGAGAGAGTTATTCACCAAGTTTCGTCGTTGCGTCGCCGAACGAGACCGTGTCTGCGCCCTCAGAGGAACCAGTCTTTTCCTGCTACAAGAATCTCCAGGGGACCACCTCCGCTGCGCCGTGAATGGTTATGAAGCCTCAGCAATCCCAGATAGTGGATCGGAACTCATGCTCATATCCAGAGATTTTGCACAGCGTAATAAATTCAAAGTCCACGACGAGCCGGAATGCAGAAGGGATGTTACGCTCATCGATGGTTCTATCATCCGCACAGATGGAATGGTCCTGGACGCCCAATTAGAGTTCGATATACCACCAACATGGCAGGAATTAGATTACCATCGTTTTCTCGCGCACACAAACGACATTTTGTCCCACATCAACCAGCAAGAAAATGTGTCAACAAAGTCAATATTTCTATGCGACCTTCATGTCATTAATGACTTACCATGCGATATCCTTCTCAGTAACGAGTTTACTTACCAAGCCCAAGTATTCTCGAGATTTAGGAGTCTCTTCTGCTCCCGGCCAACCAGCAGCATCTCGGGTAGTGGCAGAAACCCAAATCATAACCTTCTGTTTATGAGACTGAAACGACAATGGCAACAACGTGAAAGGGAAAACACGATAAGTGAGCTATTCATGTTATATGACCAACATCTGGGTGCGCTGACATCAATCGCTTCTTCCCAAGGAGGCCCGTCGTGGAGTGAGATATGGCGGACTGAAGAAAAGCGTAGAAACGACGGAACATTGCGAATCTCATGCCTGCCAGAGCCCCAAAGGTCCATTGAACAGAGGAGCGAACATGATAAACGGGCTCAGTGGGACAGAGACAATCCAAGACCCCAACTCATCCTTCCTATTCGACAACAGCCTCCCCAACAACCTAGGCGCTAGTCCAAACGTCGAGGACAGCAACAAGTAGTGTCTACCTATCCCTTCTTTTTTTCTGTTTTTCTACTCATAATACCCGAATTTCTTAGAAAATTTTCTCTTTATTACTTGGCACGAAACCTTTAGATTCAAGGGGGAGAAGAGCAAGGGCCAACGAGCTAAAGTCATATAATACTTATGGAGACATAGGTCATTGGAATTTGATTTTGGGGCATTTTATAATCTTATATAGGTACCTAAGCATCTAAGTAGGTAAACTACATGTACAACCAAATGGGCTTGAACTCGATGCAGGCGACGACACGAAAACAACCAATACAGCGGTATAAGCAGCTGTTGATGCAAATATTTCTGCCCTTCTTGCATTTGTCAAAACTCCGACGCTAACCGCGAAAAGAGCTGTGAACATAGCGATTATTCCCAACTGGGTATTCCTATCATCTAGAAGAAGTAACATGACAATAGCTCCGAGTAGTAGGAGTGCGGCAACGATTACGCTTATTGTCGCAGCTACCCAGACCACATGGCTTTCTTTGATACATTCAGTATGCTCTGTAACACTCGTAGTCTAAGGTTTGTTTTGTCTGTTAGAATATTCTATGTGAGGAAATTTTATGTTAGGAGAATACCTTGAACATCCAATGATCTTGTAAAAAAAGTGAGAGGGGATCTTTATCCGCCTGCCGTCTCACTGCGACGAGTTCTTGATGGTTGCATTCATCAAGCCTTTTCTCGGCGAAACCAGCCAGCATGGGCTGCCTGTCTCCACCAAATATACGTTCGAAGAACTCATCGCGTGCGACATCTAAAGCCCGTTTCTTGGGCTTTTCAAGCATGGCTATTTGGTTTTGACGTAATAGTGTTTCGTCTATACATTTTGCTTTAGTGCTTGATACAACTCGCACTAGAATATACTTCGTATCTCACGATATTCCTTCAGTGTCTCCTTGATCTCTTCAAGAAGAGCCATTTGTCTATAACAGTCAACATCCCCAGCATTGAACTGTTCCTCGAAGGCCTCCCAGGTTCGGATGGATCGTAATGTCTCATTTTCTTGACTCTGCGCGGCTTTCTTATCTTCTATATCTAGTTTCGCTTCGAGGTATGCGAGCTTGGCCTCAAGGTGGAGGAGGTTTCGTGCACTGAGCCGGTCGAATTTGCGGAAGATAAACGCCTCATAGTCCGCTTGGACAGCCATCTTACTGGCCAACCCACGAAACCCGGTTCCATCATTTATTCTATTTCCAATTTTCATTTTACTTGTTTTATGTGAGCTCTATTATTATAATTTCAATTAAACTGAATGAATCGACTAAGACGAGTCTAGAATTGAGTTCCGGAGGAGTGGGTCTTAGATACGCTAGCGGGGTTGGATCGATATGAATGAGCCAATGGAAATCGTAGGCTAGCTCCAGTCATCCATGATTAGATAATCATATCCAGCACATCCGTAGCAATAGCTAAGCTCGCTAGAAACTCAACACTTACATCTATTCTGCATTGACTTATACGAAAGAACGAATTTCCAAAACACATTATTAGAGTATCACTCATAGAGAAGTCTTTCAGAGACTATGTCAATGATCCAATAAACATGATGGAAATAATACATTGCTATGCCTCAGCCGCAAGATAACGCTCGTGCCATCTTCCTGATCCTCTTAATATTCTGGCTCGCCACAAGCCCAGATTCGGGACCAGGACTTATCGCAGGCCCGACCCTGATCAAGAATCGCCTCGCCCGCCAGCGACATGCCCTCGGCGTACTAAATAGTACGCAATGGGGTGACTTTGCACCACGTCTTGTCGATGACCCGCCCGAACCCGAAACTCCCGAAGGCTCCGAACCCGACGCAGAGACAGAGGCGAAATACAAATATTTGAATTTGACGGGCTTTCGAGAAGAGGACCATTATGCTTGGGAAGACCTCCAGCGATTTAGGGACCGATGCGACGAGTGGAGCGCGAACGCCGTAGGCATCCCCGAGACCGCGCAACCGGTATGGCAGAATGCGACAGGAGTTGTACGAGGATGGTGGCAGAAAGCGAATACGTCTACGCCCAGATATCATTCGAGTTATAACCTGAGCGCGATTAGCCCCAATGTCCAATGGGCCGGTTCGAATTCCGACTGGAGCAGAAATGCTACAGGTGCAGAGGGAAAGATGATGTTGCGCGTTGAGGATGACGAGAATGCCGAGACGGAACCAGAGGAGATAGACAAGATAGTGCTAGACAAAGCGGAGCTCAAGGCTCGGGAAGTCTCTGCGACTGCTACTATTGATGACGTCGAAGGTACTGGGAGTAGCTGGGAAATGCGACTCCACGGTGTCCATTGGCCTCGTCAAGGAGCGATGCTATTAACGACAACGAGCGAGAAATTCCAGGGAATATTCGGATTACCTCATCTTACCACCCGGGCAGAATTCTTCGAATCCAGTCAAGCGTTATTAAATAGAACCCTAGACAAGGCTCTCGACAGAAAGGAGCAGCACACCTTCACCGATCAAATCGACCCCTGGACGTCTAATCTAGACGCACCAGGTGAAGCCTGGAACCCGACCCCGCATTGTGAATATGTTTTTTATATCCAGATCCACCCATTAGACCAAGATTTATTAGGAGTGCAGCCTAGCCTTACGGGTCCGGAAAATGTCGCAAAGGCTATTCAAGATATCGAGGATGAGCTTCGCTTTCCTCAAGGCACGGGTCACCGGAAGATACCGCAACTTCAAATGTCCGCCGTGGTATTCTCTCCTGATTGCGGTTTCTTCCTCGAAACAAAGGGACCCCCAGCATTCACACATGCAGAGGGACTCCATTTAGTTGGAGTGAAGCAGGAAATATTCCTTCATAACGTTAGCACGTTTATCTTAGGTCTCGCATTAATTGTATTTGGACAACTCCAATTATTAAAAATACAGATGAGGGAAACTTCTACGCCTTCGACACTAGGCCGTGTTAGTTTCTATACAGGATGCATGATGTTACTCGCCGATGGCATGCTTTTCACCGGTGCAGCCGCGTGGAGTTTCTCGGCATCGACAACACTGTTACCCTCACTAGCCGTAACATGTGTTTCTTTCTTATCAATGACTGTTGGGACATTCTTCTTAGCTGAAATTCACAAGGTCCAAGAACCTGAATGGAGGCGGCAAGAGCGAGAAAGAGAACGGCAGAACACCCCTGCGACCACGACTAACACAACAAATCCTCTCAATCGTCGTCCATCTCCCACAACTACCACTACTACTCCCCGTCCAGCAGCTTCTCCCCCAATAATTATTCCATCAGACCAAGACATCGACGCCGAAATTGCTGAAGCGACAACTAACAACAATGCGACACTTCCCGCCCCAGTAACCGCGAATACCGCCACGCCGACCGCACAGAATCTTCGAACACAGCTTAGCAACATATTCGGTCGTCTCTTACTAATCGGCATCTGTATCCTATTCCTCAGTCTCGCGGCTGCGAGTTGGCGCCCCAACATCCGCGCCGCGTACTTCAACATTCTACTCTTCGCATACCTATCCCTCTGGGTACCCCAGATTTATCGTAATGTATACCGTAACTGCCGGCGCGCGCTCTCATGGCGCTTCGTTATCGGGCAGTCGATACTACGGCTTCTTCCTGTAGCCTATTTCTACATCGTGCCGGGTAACTTCGCCTTCGCGGAACCGGATCGCGTGGCATTCCTCGTGATTGCAGGCTGGCTCTGGTTACAGATCTGGATCCTAGCCGCGCAATCGGTGCTCGGACCCAGATTCGGTGTACCCAAAGGCTGGATGCCAGAAGCTTGGGAGTATCACCCCGTACTACGCGAAGATAACGTCGAGGCCGGTGGACTACCAATTGGATTAGTATCTACACCAACAAGTCCCACATCCCTAGAGCGCGTAAGGACAGGCGACGAGGCTAGGGATAAGAAGAAATCGAATACGAATACACATGTTATCGATTGCGCGATATGTAGAGAAGTCCTAGAAGTCCCGGTCGTCAAAGCAGGAGCTGAGGATCCGACGGCTGGGGGTGTGGCGGGGGTTCTTGCTAGACGTGCGTATATGGTTACGCCCTGTCGACATATTTTTCATAGCGCGTGTCTGGAGGGTTGGATGAGGTTTAGGTTGCAGTGTCCGATTTGTAGGGAGGAGTTGCCGCCGTTGTAGGGGCGTAGGTGGGGATGGTGAGAGTGGATAGTCGAAGGTGTAGAATAAGGGGTGAGAGCTATCGTGGATATAGGTGTGTGTGAATAAGTACCAACGATTGAACATTCGAAGATACATTATGCTGTCCCCTTGCTTGATACTCATATCCTTAATTTATACCTTGCGGAGACGGTTAAGTACGAGAGCGAGGAGTATATGATAGCATGTGCATACACCAACGACGCAAAGAGTACGGGACGGTAGCGAAATCTACGGCATTCCCCAGCAGTTATGAGCGAGTTATCCCTCAAATAAGTAGGAATAGAAAAAAAAGGGAGTCAAAAAGTAAAAAATGAATTGGCCGCCTGGGGAATCGAACCGCAGACTCTAGTAGGTACACGCTGTTATGAAAGCAAAGAAATCAAGATCGCTATACCACCAGACCATACCATCCGGCCTTTCTACTAATTGTTGGAAATACTGGAGTCGTTCTAGTATGTGTTTGCGGTAGGTCCTTGGCTTGTGCTTTCCGGGCTTGTAAAGGTTTGGTGCAAAAACCACGTAGGATAGATGTTTATGCACACACATATATCGATGGCATGAATAATACTACAGGCAACAGCAATATGAGATACTTTTCAGCGGCAACAGGCAATACAATATGTAGCTTATGGTCGTCTTCACGATTCAATAATAGTGAAAAAAAAAAGGCAGAAAAATAAAATAGAAATAGAATAAAAATAAAAATGAATTAAATTGGCCATCTAGAGAATCGAACCCCAGACCCTAACGACATGCCATATATATAGTAGAAATCACTTGCCGCCCCCTGAACTCCAGAAACGCTAGGAAATCATACCGTTAGGCTATACCGCCAGACCGTACCAACACGGCCTTTGCTCTAATTGTTGGAAAACTATTGGATTATTCTAGTATATATGTGTTTGCGTTAGGTCCTTCCTTGATTTGTGCTTTGTAAGTGTTTGGTACGAGGATCACATGAGATAAGATATACGCGTGTATTAACGGGGCATGAGTATTGAGAAGTGTTGACAAGACCTACGGGGATTTTTAGCAGCAATAAGGCATTAAACAGGTAGGCCAGAACAGTCAGCCATGAACCAATCGATCCAGCCCCGATAGGGGCGTCAAGGACAAAAAATAAAATAAAATGAAAAATGAAAAAGTGAATTGGCCATCTAGGGAATCGAACCCCAGAACCCTAGTATATATACCGCACCCCCGAGAAAGCAAACGCTATACCACCAGGCCATACCAACATAGCCTTTCTATTGATTGTTGGAAATACTAGAGTTATTTAGTATATACGCGTTTGCGTAGGGGTGCTTGGTTTTACCACGCAGGAAGGCGCGCGTGACGGGGATGGCTCTACTCAGTACATAAGATCCCCGCGTGGGGTCCGACGACTATGCCGGCGAATTAGAAAGAAAAAGTGGAAAGCGAAGCTGCGCGTCCTAGGAGTTCCGCCGTAAGTCTTCGCAGTACCTGCGGATACAATAAAGAGTGAATAATACCCTCGTCACTTTAGGAATAAGGGGCATAACCCCGTCCCATCTAAACACCACGACGAAACCATTGCCGGCGGTAATTCCAAGTTCATCTCAAATAATATTCTGAGTTTATTAAATTATAATCATTATACACAATTTATATCACTGGAACGCAGGAAGATGGCGCATGATTGCTTAGTCCTATGGCGGGTAAAAAAAGGAAAAGGGGTGAAAAAATTGTTGGCCACCTAGGGAATCGAACCCCAGGGCCTGGCGACGCTTGTAATAATACTCATAAACGCTATGTAAAGATACTAGTAGAGAGGGAGGTTTTTAGGTAAAGAGGACGCTCAAATAAAGATACCACTTCGCCAGGCCGTTCCAACGCGGCCTTTTTTGGTGAATCATTAGGACCTCTAAGGCTATGTGGATTTATATCTTATCGTGTCCTTCATTCTCTGCCAGCCGAAGATGTACCTAATTAAGAGTCGGTCGAAGTATGGGATGGGATAAGGCTTCAAAGTCGGCGCGGTAGGGCCTCGGCGAACTCTATGGTCGAATGGGGGAGCCTTAGCCTGCGCATCGCCTCCGGTTCCAAATAGGGGCTTTCAGCTATCGGTCCCATGGTTTGGGCAATGCTCAGGGGGGCTAATGATAATGTTGTCTTCATTGGGACCGGCCGGGACGAGCAATACGTCAATGAAGCCAGCCACCGGCCCATGGTTGATGGCGTAGAAGTGGGCAATGCGGGCTTCACAGATACGTACGATACTTAAGATGATACTGTCGAAAGTTTCCTATTGAAAGCCAATTGGAGCATGGAGCATAGGGATGTTCGTTTGGAACGGGTTGTTTTGAGCAACTGGTGAAGATGGCATGAGTGACTTCAGAGGCGACTTGGATACCTAGTACAAGCAAGGCTTTCCTAACTGTTGTTGCCTTCCTAGCTCCTTCTCGAATAGAACGACGGCAAATAGTCTAGCATACCTACGTAACTAACGCCTTACCAAGATGTCATGAAATTGACTTGTCGCATCATCGAGTCCTTACGTGTATCTACGGCGCACCTATTCTATTCCGACACCGAATCCCTAGCAAACCCCTTCTCCTATTCCAAGCCTTGCTTAACTCCCAGTACTTTTAAAACCACTAGGGTCGGAGATGTTATCAATCAATTGATACATCAAATGGATGCGGCATAATCGCTGTGATTGCATGCTCCGTTGGCCATTAACATGCTACAAAATCGTTGAACTCGCCTCCCTAAACTCGTTAGAATAGAACAATAACACCCCATGAACCAAGTAGGTACTACAATCACGCCATCAATTCGACGATGCGATTCTATTTCCGTACCGATAAAAAGTCCTCCCAACACCAAGTAAAGCGAACCTGGAAACCGCGCCACTTTCCCCGTACGCCCTCCCTACACACTAAACAAAAAAGATCAAAAATAAAATTAGCAAAAATATTGGACGAGCAGGGAGTCGAACCCTGGGCTTCTCGCAATTATGAATCATCACAAAGAATGGTGCAAAGCGAGCACTCTACCACTGAGTTACACGCCCCTACGTTGCTCCGTTTCGCCGCCGCCAACCGAAGTATCGGCGCTGTGGGGCTGTGATTGTCTACCACCATGCTACGGCGGCGGCGACGGCTGATGAAAAAAACTGATTTATTTCAATATATAACCTGTTTGCAATTTTTAGTCACCACATAGGAAAAAGCGATACGGTCGTAATTGATCCGAAGTCCAACAAAGCCCAATCTTTCAATTTTGTATTTATGGTCCTCCCTTAAACAACGCTAGCTGAATACCCAACAAGCGAAGTTCGCCCTAGACTTGCGTCTGTCCCATTCTATCCTCCGCGATTGTCCTCCAGTGATTTTATTTTTAAATCCATCTCATCCCGGTTTCCCGTCTTCCCTGCGATGCATTACGCCCTTGCTTTCTCGACCCAAACTCGCAACTCGGTTTCCCCCCCAAACCCAAAAGTCCCTCCCTCGAATGGTCAGTTAACCGAACCTATATCCTCGGAACGTGTAGCCGCTGTGGATTAGTGGTTAGGTAGGTAGCTGTAGTAAGTTGTAACGATACACAGAGATTTTAATTTGGAGCTGCTGGGTTTTGTTTTTGGTTAGTTTCCTGGGCGATGCGCCGCTGAAAGAGAAAAAAAATGTTCCGAATGCTATGTTAGATTGAAATATGCGACGTGGGCGTCGTGTGACCTCGCAAATAGTACCCTCCTCCCCTTCGCTTGCAACAAGCGCGCGCTTTGTTAGGTGGTTAGGCTGGGTTAGTAGCACTGAGAGCTAAGCCGCAATACGACCTGGGGTCGCCTGTAAGGTGAGTTATAGATTTAGACCAATATTCCTCCTCAATGTATGTTTTAGATATGGGGGCTAAATGTGAGTCTCTCTTTGATTGATTGTTAGAAGATTTGTTAGAGATTTAGCTGCTGAACCGTTTGAGGTAGGTTAGTTGATTGAGTTGATAGAGCTGTGCTTTGATTTGAGTTAGAGCAGCTGTTGAATCGTTAGAGGAAGAAGATTAATTATTCGCGCTGATTGTATTTAGTTTGAGTTGCGGTTGAACCGTTAAAGTAGGTTAGTTTTAGGTGGTTAGTGATGGATGATTAGTCTTTGAGCCGCGATGTGATAATTGATGTGAGTTGCTTCTGTTAGTATCTTGAAGGATCTTCTTTCTCAAGCCTATAATGCACGTAAGTTCAGTGACATTTGATGTACGGGTGTGGCGCAATCCTACCTCGGGGCTATCGGCATGCTGCTGCATCTTAGATCCAGACTCTATAATCCCCCACAAATAGGATGCTGCTGAGATGCTGCAGAGGCGAGGCAAAGCTGTGTTGCTGTGTAGACTTAGCAAATTAGAGGGGTTCGACCATACATCTCGACCGTGATGATTGTTTGGCTTGTAAGATCTTGCGATAGTTGCAGTCTCGCATCTGGTATAGTAAATTAGTACGGGGTTGGGGTCGTACAGAAAAAGAAAAACCAATGCGCATACCAATAACAAGAAAGTTTTGAAGCCACCACCTGCAACTCGGAGTAACTCAACGGACTTGACTCGCCATCAAATGATGCCTTGGCCAAAGCCTCGGCTGATGCTTCGGCTGTTGCCTCGATCTTGACTTGTGCATGAGAAGGAATGAAGAACCAACTTGGTGGTAGCGATCCAAAAAACCTTTATACCATTGTGAGTGGGAGAAGATATCCCGAGTATTCAACAACTATAGTCCTTGAACTTCGTTAACGTCATCGGCCAACTCATCGCCCCGCCAGCTCGGGGTTGCCCGACATATTCTTAGAAAAGAGCCTCCCCGGTTTCCTATTCCGAACCCCGCAAAGATCTTCTCCGACCAGCTGCCGAGAACGAGAGCCTCAACAAGTTCAGCCTCAATTATCGTCATGAATACCTATGTATGTGGACGGGGCAATTACAGGCCGACTTCATGCTGGCTATAGTCCAGTCGTGGTCATCGTTCTATGGGCGTACCCCTGTCCGGAATGGAGCGGAGCTCGCTTGCCTAAGTGCCAATCGGCTTGATTGAGCAACCCATCACAAACTCGGGGTCTCAACCGCGGCTCAGATTGTGACTTACTGGTAACGCGTCCGCTTTCTGACTAGAGCGTACCCGAATTTGGACGGAGGAACATTTACCTTGGGAACAATTCAAGGTAGCCGTGTCCCTATTGTAACGACAGCGGCGTTTCCGTAGTAAGCAGCCTTGCCAGAACCACCTGAAGTCCAAGTTGAAACGCTATACATCCACACATTCATCGGATCTTGTGGACTAATCGTGTCATGAAACCGCACGTGGTTGTTACATGGAGCCAGCTTATGACATCTAAGAGGCTCCCCATAACATCACCCGTTACCTCTTCACATGGCAGAACTCGATACCTAGACCAACGCGGAGTGCCATGTGTTACGCAGGGAAGATATTTTAAGATGTCGCCCATTGTTTGGGACTCTAATCGAAATCGTTGAGCACTAGAACGCGTCAGGGTCATGT
This sequence comes from Hypoxylon trugodes, assembly GCF_022578975.1. Lineage (NCBI taxonomy): Eukaryota > Fungi > Ascomycota > Sordariomycetes > Xylariales > Hypoxylaceae > Hypoxylon > Hypoxylon trugodes. The sequence goes on along the minus strand of NW_026250018.1, from coordinate 3,486,400 downwards.
TTCCGATTTGCGCAAACAAGTGTCAGAAGCACTCCAAAAATCTCTCCAGATCTCCATTCGTGGAGTGATCAGGGCTTCAATCCTCGACGGAAGAGATGGAACACTATGAAGATGCGACTCGCAAACTTCTGGATTCAGTTTCCAAGGCGTTGTGGCGTGTTCTTGGCATCATTTCTCTTTGATTAAGTGGCTGGCTGCCTGTCTAGTACGTCAATAGTATTACTGTAGTTGACAAACTAGATGCGCGAGATCTTCGCATTAGGATTAAGTTGCAAACATAGGGGGCATCGGGAAGCTAATTGCCGTTACCTCCTACAGTCTTAAGGTATCATTCTCATCGTCGCGATTAACAATCATATGATTTCCAAGCTTCTAGAGATGGAGAAGAATGAAGAAAGATGCTGGATCTCTGGAGTGTACCCGGGTAAGCTTATTACGCACGTCACGGTTCATGGAATACATTTTTAGAAACTGAGATTTAGGATTAAGGTTGCGGATACTGTGCTGGGATAAATCGAGTTAACCCTATTTAGAAAGTGCACAACGGCTTCTCTTAATCTCATTGGCTATTTTCAAATAAATAGAAGAGGTGACGCCATACCTGTCAGAGCTAGCTTACTTCATGAAGTACCCAAGTACCGGTCTACACAACACGTATGGAATTACAATGAGACATCAAGACGACTTTCATTTCATCGGAGATATTCTTAGAAGTCAATGATATGTAAGAAATTGTGTAATGTAAACAACTTACCAACTATTGAGACGCTGTGGCGAATTAATCAAATGATAGTTTCCGGTAATGTTTCTTGTTCGCTCAAACGGAGGACAGTACCCGGAGAGAGACCGCTAAGTCCAGTGTAGGTCTAAGGTGATGCAAAAATTCAGGCTATTCTCCGAGCAAGTGGTGGTGATCCAACAATGCCTTCGGCAGAAGGAACAGGAGGAACATCAGCTGCCACTAATCAAACATCATCTTACAGTAAACATAATGATACCTAATTGTACGATTCGTTTGTATGTAAGCATTTTTGAAGCATTCTAGAACTTGAGATTCAATCTGACGCGCGTAGCGATCGGAAGCATGTAAGAGCATGTAGCCGGACAGGACATCATTACTGCCGGAGTGCAGGTTACACAGTTTCATACAATTGTTGGTGTCTTGAGTCGGTAAGGGTTGCTTTTTCATGTAGAAGAGGACTGATCGGTGTTCGTCACCGAATCAAGTAAGAAGAGGAGCGGGACCCGGGAAAAAGGATTCGAAGGCATTGTATAGAAGGAAGTATGCATACTCCTCAACAGACCTGTAGAGGAGGGTTGAATTACTTCTTTGTGCATAGCGATAGGACATATGGTGGGGGATAGACTGTGGGGGGAAAGGGGTGAAGTATTATATTTTTCTGTGGTATAGTCAATCCAATAGAGGACTGACAGAATGCTTTAATATGATTCGCGAAAGACACCTGACGCTAACAAAAACACGAAGCGAAGAGTGTGTCCGAATGTCGATGGACTGCCCGTTTTTGAATGGTTAGGCTTTGCAGAGTCGTAGAGGTGGCCAAGCGACCAAACTCGACGGGGAGCCAATCATTCAACGACAACGATCACCAACGTTGCAGTCTGTCTAATGCGGGATGTGTCTTTAGGATTCTGGTTGGTCATTTCGCGTTTTTTGCCTCTCCCTCTTCGGATTTTCTACCTGGCTAGACGGCCTTTTTAACATTTTGATCTTCCCCTTATTCTAAATGCTCATATACAAAATGGGTTAAGCTAGATCGCGCGAGAAGGGCAGGTCAGCTACGAAAAAGAGCCGAATCATGTTGCAGTAGGATCTTGAAAGGCACATCTTTCATTTCGACCACCGATCCGTGAAAAGGGATAACACCGAGCAGCCTTAGACAAGAACCTTGTTACCTGCCCTATTGGATGGTCAATCGCGCAAACATCTCGGTGGTAATGCAGATCACTACAGCACTTAACTCCATAAACATAAACATGTAGCATGGCGTTCTAAAAGCTCGGTCTGTCTTTGAAGACAGCTGGCCACTTGCAATGCAAGATGCAAAAATTGAGAAAAGCCACCACTTCTGTTCATAGAATTGAGGCTTTTCCTAATGCTTGTTATTCGCTGAAAGAACAATATGGATAATAAAAGAACGGATACCTCGTAACCCGGTAGAGCTGGGCAACTTACACGTCTTTTACTTAAGGGCGCAGTTAGTGAGAGGTGGGGTCCAACATGTACGTCTTAGTGGGTTTTAGTGGCTTGTTTAGGGGACAACGTTACCAAGTTGATGTCCACGGGTACCTACCTAGGTACGGAACGGTACTGATGGTACTCGGACCGCTGTCGAAATCCACTAACTGGTCACGTACCAACACTATGGAGATTACAGGGCCGCCTGTAAAGTGTGCTGTACTCAGTATTTGCGTGTTGTCCTAAGAGGGCCGGAGGGTCTGTGGGCTTTCGCAAACTACCAGTACTGTTAAAGCCACCGGTGACTTCTTCGGCGGCCTTAATTTACCAACAGAAAGAATAGCGGAATAAGTGAAATGGTGATGGTCTATTTGAGCACGAATAACGCGATTTGTTATCGTCTATTCATGCCACTATGATGCGTCTCATGACTCGTCGTGGTGATCATTTTAAATGAATTTGGCTTGAGATCTGATGGTAATTCGTCATCAAAAGATTTGCGATGTGTGGATCTCCCGTAGACCCTCATCCTCTATGCATTTGCGCGGTTGAGTCTATCTACTTGATACATAAGAATGAGTAATTGGTAATTTTTCTACATTTTCTACCTATGTCGAACAACCCTAAGTAACCCCAATCCCATTTGGACCCTTATGGCGATCATACCTCTATGTGGAAAAGAAAAACTAGATGCTGGACGGACCCGTTGACAGGATCCACCATAATAGCCACGTTAGCTGGTTAGTTCGTCCGCAGTTTGCCAAAGAGTACTCAGGTGCCCTCTCCATAAGGTCCTCCGTGTCATCACGGTGCACCAGACAGAGGAGTAAACGTTCCCAGTCTCTAGAAATAGGAATAGCATCATGGCCCTTCAAAGGCGGCGAAGCTGGTCGTTAATTATGTAACTGTTGACAGTGGACAAAAAATAGATTCCCCAACAGGCTGTTGTGGCTATGGAACACCGGATGGCTATCCGAGTCGCCCTTTGTAGCTCTCTTTAGCCCTAGAATGCCCAACCGCTTGATTATTTCATAGTCTGGTCCCCCAAGCTTGCTATGACGATATACCCATTAATGAGAGTAATTCTTCAAGATTTATATCTTATTAAATCTAACACACAAATAACAATACATATACATACAGAAAATACCTCCCAACATATTTCCAACAAATTACAAACTAACAGATTATCTACGGACACCCACAAATCCTATCATCCTATCATCCTAACCACTGTTCAGCTGTTCATCCGTACCTACATCCGTACGACAACAACCTACATACACCGGCGCTCGGGCGAATCGCAATTACATTGCAATCCTTACATACATAACCTACGAATTTATATGATTGTCGACCTATTATCTACATAATTTCGTCCGAGACTCGACGCTACTGTCAGTAAGTCTTGTAAGTTAACCAACGGATATCCTTTCTTAGAAGCCACGCCCGAAGTGCTCTATATTCCCTTGTTCAATTTGAAACGACTACATATTGGGTAGTCGAGGGCAACATCCGCGAACACCTCACTTATCATTTTTCTCGGACAAACCCTTATTTCTTTTCCTCGGGCCATTCTTATTCAAGATTCTTCTATTATTATACGTCGTGTCTCCCGTATTACCGTAATAATTACGTTTACCATTTTTGTTTCTTCACTTTCGCACTGTTTCTCCTTGGTTAGAAGAGACGAACTGGGCTGTGTGTGAGAAACTGAGGAAACGCATCAACCTACCCGTGGCCCCCCTCTTACACTCTACCCCCGGCATCTACCATTTCCAGGGTCCTGAAGGCCTGAGAGTTACAACACCCGCTAAGACTTGAGTTCCAGTGTTCCAGATTTCCAGGTTCAGGGGAACTCCGGCAACCCCTGTCTAAGCCATAGGTACGTAGCTACGTTCCTTTTTTCCATCCCTCCCCCCACTGTCCACTTATATACGCAGAAGAGAGGATCCGACGAATATGTATACCACCCACTGCCCAACTTCTCAACTTATGAAATCCTCTGGTCTCCATACACATACATACCAAGTCCATAATGTGCTCTTTCTAACTTCTTTCTTAGAAAAGAGCTGGTCTCAGCTTTTTTACGAGTTTTTCTTTGCGGAGCGAACAGGTTCAGTTCCAGCTCACACACTACTTACTACTGCCAATATAACTATCGTGTACTATCCTCTACTACTAAATTACACGACGCCTAAGGGTCTCCACAACAGCGGGCCAATATCTTAGAATACGAAACGAAATAACCATTATGTCTTTGGAACAATCGCGACTACCGAATGGACTAGACAATAATCAAAGACCCATAGCTTCTAGAAAACCTGGTAAGGATTCTCGAGAGCAAGTTCGTCTTAGCATCGCATCGTATACGACCGCCGCAGAACAGCTGCCCGACGACGTTTTTACAGATATGGACGCCATGGAAGGAACTGCGGTTATGGATGCCCGAGAGGTTACTATTGAGGCCCCGAAATTACCAGAGAGGAGTGCCCTCAGGGCATCGAGGTTTATAGAATCCTTAAAACTTGACACGATCGAACCGCCTACCACCGACCCGCACGATGCATACCTATCTTCAGAGGAAGATGCCTCTTCCTCTTCCAACGACTTTTCTGATTATGAAGGCGACTATGACTCAGACAGCGACATATCGGAAGAATCTCCAGTACGACGCGCGAGCAAGGAAGTCACCGCGAGAGCAGTTTCAGTGATATTTATTGGAAGACCTTGTGTGGTGGACTTAGCAAGTGGCCGAAGATCAGTGTCTCCTGTAAGGGGGCCTCGATCAAGAGCCTCTACTACTTCATCTTCCCGAACAGACTCATTCGACAGCACGGCGAGCCACCCACCACGGAAGAGCAGCCTGGCATCGACTGTAGATTTGCCTAAGGAAAACCCGTCATTCCTCAGCCAAGACCCTTTCGCTAGCGGCAACTACAAACTCGAGTCCGTCTCGAAGGAAGCTGCATCAGCTGATGCAAACCCTCGAGTACCGAAGACACCAACAAAAGCCTTTCACAGATTTCAAAAGTCATTAAGTTTGGTTAGGAAGAGAAGCCGACCCAATCTTAAAGATGCTAGCTACAGGGATAGCATGAGTTGGTCGCCCTCTACTACCGATCTCTCATCATCTAGCCCGGACATGTCGCGCGCATCAGAGGAACAACAAGAACAGCCACAACGCCCCCAGCAACCGACGAGATCTGAGACAGAGCCCACAGTTGCACCTGTGACGCCACCTCAGACACCGGTAACTTACAATGACATTATGAAGCGGGCGCACCGAGAATCTGCCCCGCGACTCCTCACCAAGCAACCACCTGCCCAACCAGTGTCGCCGAGCCCGATATCAGGCAAAAGGGGCTTATTAAGTGGTCTTAACATGAACCGAAGACGAAGCATGCGCATTAAGCCATAAACATTTTTACGTGTTTAACACTCTCCACTACTATATCATACCTATATCATTGCTTTCATTTCATGTTAATCTACCAATCAGTCTGGGGCATGAGGTCTGGGAGAGGCATTACATCAATCCATCACAACATATCGGAGTTAGGTTTCGGGGCGCATGGTTCTTTTTACTACTACTGCAACTGCAATGCAAATACGGACAGGCGAATGGGATGCATGAAATTTTATTATCATTATTATTTGGTGAGGTTGGGGCACATGGAATTTGGAGGTGTTGATTGATGATACCTTGGGCGCACAATGCAATGCCTTGTTAATGAGCCACGGCCGCAACAGGGTATTAGGGTATAAGAAGCAGAAAGCAGCAACACAAGCAATATGCAAATAAGCTGACTGGGGAAAACTAACATGGGGTGAAATCGGTCTATCATCGCTGCTATTAGCGAAATATGGAAATATCTAAGGCAGGATAGGATGGATAGGTTAGGATAGTCCTTGAGATGCAATGATACCACGCTACGATTTTTTCTTTTTCTGTTAAACTGAATTGTCCTCTACATGCTTCACAATTGAGTTTCTTCTTTGCATTGACTGGAAAATTGTGGTAGATTGTCATGACCGAACTGTGACATGGGTGGTATTCGGCTCGGTTCTGATTCTGGTTTGGTATGAAAAAGTCCCCCGTTTCATCTGAAGTCGGGCTCGGGCTCAATAATTGTTTCACTATAGCCAGAGTCCCTTGTCTGCGATTGGCGAAACGAAACTTTGACGATGGTATTATATCTTGATTTTTCTTAACACCGCAAGTTTCATTCATAGCCGGGCTGACTGCATATCACCAATCGTTATTATCTCTCTTCTATAGTACCTAGGTATTGTTTCTTCCTCTATGCCTCCGTCCATCCCTCCGGAATATTTTTGCAATATTATTTTGTTTGCCGATAGCGGGCGATCTAACTCGATATATCTCTTACCCACCAGCACTAGGAGTGAAGCGCTCCGCAACGACCTTGTTACATAGACCGTAACCGTTTGCCGCCACCACCAAGATTTACAGATTTACTTACCTACACTTGCACGTACGTACACACACGAACCGACGCTACTGACACATGCAAGGAACAAGACTAAGGAAATGCAGCCAATCAACCTATCACATCTCTCCTCCCACCACACCCCCCAGCCACCTCACATCTTGGCCTGCACATGATTTTTTACATATACCCTTTTGAGAATCCGGCTTTTTTTCATTGAAAACTCGCCCTAGACAATAGAAGGAATAGTCGATAATCAAATATCACACAAACTTTAGAAAACATCAAGGAAACATATTTGCCATCCGTAGTTTCATGACGGAATACGAGAGAGGACTATGTGTATTTGATCATCCCTCATCATATCATCAACATCAATTCCAGCCAGCCATGCTAATGTAATGTAATGTAATGTACTACCTAACTCTGTTCTTTGCATGCATTGATGCATCATCCGTCCGGGTGACGGCGTACCCTCTCTTTTACCTGGCTGGCTGGTTACCGCCGTGATGGGCAAATGCGCCACCTCGGAATCAGGTCACCGAGCCCTCCTTTTTTCCTTCTTCTGCTTTCTTTCGCAGGAGAATTGGTGCAGACAAGTTCGGCCTATATTAATGGGCTATGTCTGTCAACCAACCAATCCGCTGCTGCGACCACCTCCTACTTTGAAGTTCGTGGGGTGGGAGGGTCCAACCGAGCAAGCTGATTCGTCGACCACGCGCATCGCTGTTCTTCAAGGGGGTGTGTTTTCTCCTTGACTAAACCTGACATACATAAGTTTTCTTTTTTCTCGGATGGTGTAGAATTGTTGTGTGTACGTCGAAGATGCATCGCCAACGAGGTGTGCCCACCCACGGTCAATGTCAGGTCGGGCATCGAAGTCGACTTACGTACTTAACTCAACGGCCAGACCGTGAGACATACATCCGCCAAATACCACTCACAGCTGAAATGGGGGCTTAAATGGCCGAGCCGTGATGCAAAACTATCAATAATATACTTCAAAGTTGCACTGTTCCTACTACCACTACTGCTGACTGATGGATTGCTGTGGTACATCGTAGTAGTAGGTATGGTATGTACCTCTGCATGCACGAACCTGACACGACAGCTCGACAAAGCAAGGGGCCATCGGTATCGGCAGCACCAATACCAGCACCAAAGAGCGTCAGCGTCAGCGCCAGGGCAGAATTCTCCTAATCTCCATCAGCCCTAACCCCAGCCATTCATTCAATTCATCCACACACATACACAACGCAAACTCACTTTCCAGCGAATCGCTTCTCCCGAGCGACGTCTCGACTATACTCATAGTGGTACAAAAAAAGTAGACGCCTACAACGCATGCATAAAGTACCTACCTAGGTAGTATTGGGGTCAAGTCGGTCGGGCTCTACTGCCTGGCTTACGAACAGGTAGTAAAGAGACCCCAAATCCGCCTAGAGCGATCGATCAATTGTCCACTCGTCGTCAGCTAGGCCGCCTACGATCTGACTTAACACCCGGTTTAATTATATTCCACCGTAATATACCTCTCTACTCCGTACCTAGAGGGAACCGTCCGATATCGACGACAATCCGACAGGGGCATAATGTTATACTATGTACGCCATAGACCAGCATTCCCGGCCGGTCTGATTGATCGCATGAATTACCAAATCAAGCTTTTCTCCCTCCCCAAGCCAAATCCAAGCATCTAGGCATCTAATCTACCTATGGGTCTGGGCGTGGCAGCGGAGCCCTCACCTTAACTTCGACCTCACCCTGACCCTGACCCTCGCCCCCTGATGAAACAGAGGAACAGAGGGACAAGCAGGAACATCAAACAAAAGCGTAGAGCTTATTTTTCTCGGCCTCATCACCTCTCTATATATGCGCAGATACATACTATAGGTAAGCATCATAGTAATACCGCATCGAATAGCTTCCCCAGAAAACTCTTACCTGCGCTGCGTATCTACCCCTCATCCGCGCCGCTGCCTGGCGTCGATGTAGAGTAACACACCGATACGTAATGAAGTTGCAAAGGCAGATAAGCAGCGCAGTGTCGCAATGGAGGGGTTCGTGTTGGTGATACAATTGCGCTGCTTGTCAAAACGAAACTTTGTTCCAACTTCGCGTCTCTTGACGAAACATCGTTGGCGTCGGTGTCGGTGTCGCTTTGCATCACATATATTCCTACGAGCGCTTCTCGTATTCACAGTCGCGGCGCGTAGCTTGGCTGGCTAAGTAGCAATTCAGCTTCAAATCTCTTCATTTATTCACGTAGCTTTCAGACCCCATTGCCTGGATTGAGTAGCGTCTATACTTAATAACGGTCGAGAATCTAGGTCGAGTTAGACATCGCGATTCGATACAACCGCATAGACAATACTATGCGCCGAGAGAATCCCGGTGTCAAAGAGCTGTTGCGCGATGCAGCGCAATGCCATTTCCACATCACTACCAATTTAGCATAGTAAAAACCCATCCCATCACCACCACCAACCCGGCCATCCCGCCAGCGCGGATCCCGTCCTGTGAAACACACCACGCGATGCAACTCCACCGACTCCCACCTACACATCCATACCTTAGTTACTTGCATTCAAGGATAACAACGGTGCAGTGTAGTGTAAAGACGTTCCAAACTCTGAAACTCGGGACGAACAGACGTCGTCGCGCACAGACGCCGGACATGCCTCACCGACGATCCCCCTTCCCGGCCCTAGGCGTTTCAGCTACCTAGCCCTGCCCTCTTGTCGTCCCGTCTCAGAATGAACGCCCGCACGTGGCTGCGGAGACCGAGATTGCAGGGACTTGTTCTAGATCTGCTTTTGGTAATAGTAAGCTGGGCATCGCGTAATGGGGAGAGGGCAGGATTGGTTTTCGCGTAGAGTGTCTAGATGTCTAGGTGTTGATATTGGGGGACCGGGGAGATCACCCCCGGTACACCGCCGTTCCAGAAGCCTGCCGCTCCGGGTTGTTGCTGGGATGATTCTTGATTATATTCGGTCCGGAGAGGTGAAGGGATGGCTTTGTCATCGCGATATGATAGAGGCATTCTAATCCTTTGACCTGAGGTAAGCATCAACCCTATACACCGTATATTCTTAACGGTATGTAGCCAACGTAAGTCTGGTCTATCAACTCAACGGCCAGGTTTTTGACCACTTTCATAGCGCTTACCTGGGTCAGCCTGGAAATGATGAGTATCTGGTTCAAGTTTCTCTGTATTTACTTGTACTAATACGTAGAATATAGATATAACGAGTGACAAGCCGCTAGATTGTTGCGCATGGTTATCATATTTCCAAGTCCAGTGACCCTATCTATCTAATACCATGGCCTCTAATGTATTGCTGCTCCTTTTCTGCCTGCCACGCCGTGAAGCAATTGTAATAAACGCCCCATGACGCTCCATGGATGAAGGGATTGAATGTTGTTGCTTTTTAACTTGTTTTGACTTGACTCCTGGCCCGAAATCAAGTGTTCAAACCCCTTAACCTATCAGGAACACCCCTAACTAGAGACCACAGATGCGGCATTCGCCCTTTGCCTAGAATAGGATGGTTAATGAACTCGTATCTTTAGTAATTGCGAGGTGACAACATACCACGATCGCGCACTCATCAGGGGATTTACGAAACGCCTCATCAACACGAGCCATAACAGTAGTCTGTTCACGAATTTGTTCAAGACCCTGCTCCGTAGCAGTCGCAATTCGTTCGAGAGAAGTAGCTATCCTCTCATCAGCGCTAGAAAGACGCTCAAGGGGATTAGCTTGACGTTGTTTTTGTCCATCATCTTCGATCAGCTGTCTCTGAAACTCGATAGCTTTCGCCACGGCAAATTGGGCGTTTTTAACTTCTGTCTGAAGAATATTTGGCTGAGAAACTTAGTTCATTGTAACAGGGTAACCTACCGTATGGTCCTTGGGTAACTTAGTCATAACTCTCCGTAGCTCCTGAGCCCGTATTGCCACGACCCCTATAGGCTTGTGGTGGTTAGAAGGTTCGTTCGTGAAGGAAATGTCAAAATACACACAGCGACACAATCCTTTTCCAGTTGAATACAATGGTTGCATTTCGAGGCATTTGTTGAAGGACGGTTAGGCTAACAGAGACTACAGGGCAAGATTGCGACATACTACTGGATTTTCTACACATCTGAATTGCACCAATGCCACTCCAGTACATTAGGTTAAGGAGGCATTGCGTACAAGGGACGTCTTGAAGGACCGGCATATCAAAATTATAATTGAGGAATTTAAATTCCGAATCAAACAATTCAACCCAATTGTGAGAATGGCCGGAAAAGAGAATTCAAATGAAGAATTTGGGACTCAATACCATTTATAAATACCTTTAGCCATAGTAATATAGATTCATATACACGTTTCATAAGAAAAGTTGAGATTCGCGGGGATAAATAACAGGCGTGAATTCTCTATCAGATATGATAGATGAGTTGTTAGCAACTCGCTGGTATTTCGCTAAAGACCTGCATCCCTAAGTTTTGGGCATGCGATGAGATGTGAGTATTTAAGTGCTTTAAGACATGTACAATGATATATGAATCATCTCAAACTCACATGTTCCAATATGTAACCTGATATATCATTGACCCTATAAGTGCGAGAGCAGCCCTTTTTCAACATCATATTTCACAAAGGCCAACACAAACAACTTCAGAATAGTGTTCACACCTCCCTCTTTATCAACTAGACACCTAGGATTTTATCATTCATAAAATTATGAACAGTGTATAAGGCCATAAACTCAAATACCAACTTATTACTTTGAGCAGAGTAATGAAGCCATCAAAGCGACCCTATTAAAGCCACGCCCTTCACCGTGCTCCGCTTAGACCACAGTTTTATTTAGGCCCGAAAACAAGACATATAAATCAAAATAATTCTAGGACTCAAGAATTGGTGCAAAGGCCGTGTTGAGACGGCCTAGCGATACATAGCGCAATGGTATCTTTACCCAGCGTCTGCTTTTCCTACCAAAAGCATATTATACTACTACATCTTTACAGTATCATTAGGCTCTAGGGTTCGATTCACCAGATGGCCAACACTTTTTTCTTTTTCTTCTTTTTTTCCCATCTCAATCCCCTTTTCAAAAATCTCCATCATACACTACCACTCCTAGAAGGGCCCCGAAGGCCAATGTATCGCTCGCGAATAATTCGTATTCAATTCCAGCTCAGGAGTAGTATCACTATTCTAATGTTATTCCATGGGCATTCAAGCGCGATGAGTTGTTATTAGTACGTCTATGTAGATACATCAATATTGCCCCTTTTGTGAGGGGGTTACACACATCCTAGCTGGGTACCTACCCATAGTCATCATCGAGGATGCCCGACTAAGAATAACTAATGTGCGATGCGTTGGGATATCCATTAACTCCCTTAAAACTCTCGTAGTTTTATTTAGATGATGTGCCAACGTGAGCATCAGTTCTCGATTATAGATCCAATCCCCGAAGCTACACCAAGGCCAGTAAAATACGAGTTCCGGTATTCGCCTACTTAATATAAGTTCATATCTTCAGACAGCAAACATTTGACGAGTAGGAGGCTCTCGACCGCGCAAGATGCGGTACGCCACTCTCAAACTCGGCCGTAGGGAGCGGGACAGCTCGTTTACATAGATGAAAATATCCAACTGGCACAAACATCAAATTATGTTCATCCATAGGGCTTCTCCTTCCGCCCATAAAAAGCCATTCAAATCGCTCGCATCTTGTCATCAACTTCTATATCCCTTAGCCTCACATATATATTAGAAGCTAACACAGCCAAAATGCACGCCAACATCCCCCCAGCTACCCTCCTTCTTCTCTTGGCCACTGTGGGCCTAGCAGTTCCAAACCTTCTCGCTAGTAGCGGGGGCCGTTCCCATTACGCTACCCGGAGCGCGCAATGTCCCGATAGGAATGCATCTGAATATTATTTCGCTTGTTGCTACGATAAAGAAATAGTCTTCTGCAACGATCAGCATAGGAGCACCGACGATCAGAAGGCTTGCATTCAGAAATATGAGGACGATTGCGGTAAGTGTTTTATTCCTACCCCTTTTCAAAGCCATCCCATCCCCCACCTTCCATGTAATCATAACCTCGATATACGGGAATAAGGCTAGGCTCTGAGATGGAACAATTATAAGGTCGATTGACTAACCGGAATCTTGATATTAGGAGAACAATTCAACTGCACCGTCGAAGGCCCTTTTTGAAACTACCCCATATATGGATACGGAGTTGGTAACGTGTGGAGGGAAATGGATATTACATATTAATATCACGTTCGAACGACTTGGGCCGCCTTAAAAGGTCCCTCATTAATCACCTCTCCTGCCATTGCCAGTAGCGTATAAATCTCAGGGGCCAGATATAAACTCCAATGTATTCAATATATAACTATTTCTTGGCATCTCTGCAGAGGGCAAACATCTTGTGACAGGGAAGCGCTTGGCTGCGCACCTTAGGTGAGATATAACATGTCGTACCTAGTCATCAAAAGTTATTTGTCGTAGCAAGCTAAACAATTACTTCAAGTAGATGAAAATACCTATCTGACATAATAATCAATTTATATCCCTCCTTGCAGGGGCTGTCGCTCTGTTGATAAAAGTCCATCCAATGTCGCGGTCTTTAGCTTCAAACCTTAGCATTGTAGACCTTCAAATCGAATCGACCTCAAACTAGACCGGATAAATCAAAATGCATCTCAACAGAATCATCCTCGCCTTCTTCCTCTCTACCGCCACGTGCGACGACTCCATTGACCCCGAATACACCAGGGGAGATCTCGTAGGCCTTGTGCCAGGTTGTCCCGATTCGGGAAACTATGAACAATGCCATGAGGTCACTACGCGCGCGTGCGATAAAGGCAGGGCTGAACATAATTGGACCGAGTGTGAATATTTCAAATGTTATGAGTCGTCGGAGATAGCCTGTGGTTAGTGTTTCCATTCCGTGGGTCTCGCTCGGATATGCGAGGTTAGATTAACTGACTGTATCGCCAACTCTAGCATTTGAACATCATTGCGAACTCAAACGTACTTCGGCTGGTGTGTGTGAAGGTAATACTACGGCTAAGTGGAATGAATTCATCAATAATGCCACGAAGCTCTCGTATAATTAGAGCCCAGAAGGATGCAGAGCTCTAAGCCAAGCTGGAGGATCCTCGCCATTGCGTGCGTTTTGGTGTCGGCTGGATAGTGGTCGATCAGGGTCTCAGTGTATAAATATGGCATGGAGGATTTGGTGGTAACGTGTACGATTGTCATTCTTTTCTTTCGAGTGAAAGCGATATTACTCGCTTGCTTTGTTTTTGAGACGTTTGGAGCAAGGAGGCCTGTGGTAGGACAACAATCTAGAAATAAACGGGAATACCTTCAAAGGACCTTCAATACAACAGAAGCACCCATCAATCATCTCGGCCTTAACTATCCCAGCTCAGAGGCGCTCGTAGTGTGTTCGTCTCCAGTCAGGATCCCGTACCTCAACATACAGCTGTGTTTTGGTAAAACTTACCTTGCAAATAACCCATGACATGGTGATACCTGCATCAGTTCTAACACAGCGCGCGAAAATCGCGACACCAACAAACGATGCAGCATTTATATCTCTCCCCGCAACCATAGGCTCTTCAAGTCTCACCCTCCCCCATAAACCTCGACATTCTCACGACATCGAATCATATATTCAAACTCGATACCAACAACAATCAACATGCACTTCAGCATCCTAACCCTCCTCTCCTCTATCGCACTCACTATCACCGCCCCTCCCCCTCCCACTACACCAACAGACTTTCCCCCAGCATCCATAACCCACCCAACCCTTCCACCCTCGTACGTCCCCCCTAAGCAGTAGAGCATCCCGCGCGACGCCAGCCCTAATGTACCAACAACAACGCACTAAATGACTACCATCAATGCGTCGCTGATAATGCTATTGCATCCCTTGTCTGCGATAAGATGGTCGTGAGCGACCATAGCACGTGTGTGAAGGAAGTTTGTGAATGGGTTGCGGCGCTGGCTGGGTAGGAGTAGTGTACAAGGTAGAAGCTTTGGAGATGGGGCGTGCGACAGGTCCTCATCGATGCAGGAATAAACTACTGTGAAGCCAGGGTCTTGGTGGCACGAATGTACTAGATCTTTGATTCAGCAATCTGCGAATCATATTTTAAAATAGATATATATTGCGACGCTTTTATCTTCGTGTGAGGAAGGGATTAAACATTGACATTGCCAAAATTTTTAGAGTAAACCGGTATCTAAGCAATCCTCCCATCTATATAACGACAAATTAACCATCCCACACTACCTACATATACTCCAACCCGAATCCCTCATCGAATCATATTTACAATAACTTGGTGGCCAATGCGGCAGGTTGCTCGAGGATGATACCCGGGCCAGCAACGACGGACTCCTTGGTAGGGGCACCAGGCGTGTCGGCTACGACGGCGACAATAACACCCTTAGTCTCGAACTGCGCGGGGATTGTAACGCGGATCTCCTGCGCGGGGTAGCACGACGTATTGATAGGTACACTGATGTTGTTTGTGCCGTGGAAGAAGACAGCGTAGTACTGGGTGTTCGCGTCGAAGGTAGGCTGGTTCGTGGGGTCGACGAAACTGAGCCCGATATTCGACCCAGGCAACAGAGACGTGGTGTTCTTAGCGGCGCTTAAGGCGGGCAGTCCTTGGCGCGGCGATGGGTATTCGGGGTTCTGAGCGGGGCAGCTGCCGGGTACGATATAGGCGTTGGTCGTGTCGAGAATTTGGTTGGGATAGGGGAAAACGGTATCGGATGGGCCACCGAAGGGGTTGGTCTTCCAGATCTCAAGCAAACTCCAGGCTTCGTGGCGCGCCTCGGTTTCAGCAATTGCGATCATAGCTCCATGCGATGATTCAAGCTTGGCTGACTCCACAAGGCCAGTTAAGAAAGTCATACTCGAAATTTCGAGGACAGTTACTAGAGCTAGGAAGGAAATGGGGTCGTCAAATGGGTACTGGTGCTGGCAGGCGCCGGGTTTGACGGAAGTGGGTGAAATTTGATTTTGGAAGATGCGCAAGTGACCGGCTTCATTATTTCGGATCTCTTGAATACGCTGGTATGTGGTGTTAGGATAGCCGGCTTTGACGAAGGCCGACGCGTTGAAAGCCTCGACGGCTTGTTGGTAGAAGTCGAAAATAATCCATTCGGCGGATAGCAAGTTCTGCCAGACTTGATCATCCTCGCCGGGCGGGCCGGTCTTGGTTGGTAAAACGGCATCTCGTAGATAACCAGGGAAAGGGGCCTCAACACCATAGTATGTGCTGAAAATTGGGTCTTCACCCGGTGTTGGGCCGTATTTCGGGTCAGCAAGCTTCTGCGTCTCCGCGAATGAACCATTGCTTCCGGTGAAGATGGGCTTTGCGGAAGCGATGGAGACGAGAGGGGCCAGCAAAGAGGCCTGGAAAAGGGATCGGATCGCCATTGTGAAAGATGGATAGCTCGTAGCGACACTTGAGGAATGAACGAGCGTCTAGCAGATTCGAGGAATGGGATTGATGATCAACGTCGACCCGAGGCGAGGTGATGGTTTATATTATTTTGCCAAGTCACATCGCCAACAGTCAATAGCGCGTCTTCAGGAACGCCACAAAACGACGTTGCGGAATATTTGGCCGACCATCCAAATCTCGCTTGATGATATCATGACGGGAACCAGTGAGATACGAGCTAGACCTGCAGCAGCCACGTACAGAAAGAAAACTTGATCAAGGCCTGCTGGAAATAGGAAGGTTAACCAATGGCCACCAATGGCAACAATAGTAATCCGCAACTAGCGGCTCATGCATTTTGATCGACAGGTCCGTCTGCCACTTTGGCTGTACTAAAATGACGGAAGTTCCAACTAGTCGGCGGTATTGTGACGACCCGAATGGATAAGCCTGGGAAGCCCAAGGAAGAAAATCGACTAGCTTCAAGCCTCCCAACCTCCACGTTGCAGGTCCAAGAGACTAGTGTGGGGAGCTGAAAAAAGGCTATCGTCACGTCCTTACGCAGGACTCTCTCGAGTCCACGAGAGAGTCCACAATGACAAGAAGTACCAAGATCCATAGCTGGTACCCAATGCTCAATATGACGATTGAGCGGGTAGCGGTGCGGGGAGACCAAAATGTGACAAGTAACTTAGAATGTTCCAGTTAGGTATAGAGGGATTTTATTAAGGGATAGCGGCCCTAAGCTGGGAATATCAAGACAGGTGTGGTCGTACAAATCGGAGCTCGGGAAGATTCGATAGATAGGAGGCACCTCGTACAACAATGGCTGACTGTTGGCCAAATTAATTTTGTGCGTCCCGAAACACTGGACGGTCGAGAAGATCGAGAAGCCATCCGCCATCCCACCATGCTGGGTGTGAATCCCATCTCGGATCGGATCCGCGGAACAAGATAAACAATGACGGCACGAATAAAAAGAGGAAGAATGTTTCCATGAACCAGGAACGGAACCTATTCCTTAGTAGAGTACGTGCGCCAAGAAGCGGCTCTGCAGCTATAGAGATCTAGCGTTGCTCTATATCGCGAACTAGTGAAAGCTGGGGCACACACAGAATGTATTTTGAAATGGTGATTAATTATTATTGACATACGTAGGGAGCATTCTTAAAAGGGTTGGTGATATTTCGTGTCGGTATGAATACAACTAGGGAATTTAAAAGGGAATGAAAAAGGAATGAAAGGCTAAGACAAGATCGTATTCGATTTAATTACTCCAGTTGATTATTTGACTTTTCAATTTGTTCTTGATTCAGCTCTTATTCTCCGGAACGGCAAGATCAGATTAGCATTGGCTTGGCAGGAATCTGTGGCTGCTGTGACTATTACTGTTTATGGTGATGATCTACGTCACTCTCCTGTATGTGATTAATCTAGTTGGATTACTAAGGGAGTTAGTCAATTTACCTAGGGGTACTCACCCCTTATTGGAGACATCCTTATCAAGCCTAGAAAGCCTCACTCTGAAAGCTGCATATGCGTAGTACAGAATGAAGAAATCATAAGCGCAATACGATAACCCGCATAGGCACGAAGGTACCCCAGGAATTCCCTAAAACACGGTTGGAAATTCAACGAGCCAAGCTCAATCGTTCGTCACTGAGGTCTTATGACCAGATCATTCTTTCATTACCGAGACTCTCGGTTCCGTGTTTATACTCATCCGTTTATTCTCTTGACTCAAGTCTCATTCAATTCAATATCAATCATTCGCACATCCCTAACGACTCGGGGTAGCTTAGCGATAATATTAGCTTAAGGAAAAGGAAGGGGAGGCAATCGCCTATACAGACTTAAACAATCGTCTAGTCTGTTCATTTAACCCCTGACACAAGTTCATACAAGAGAGACGACGAAAAATAAGACAAAAGGGCCTTTGACTCTCTACACAACCTTTATTTATTATATTATAAGCCTTCGGTTAGCTTCTACTCATGGTTACCTAGGTATGCTATCATTTCATTGGCTAGGAAACAGCCCATCACTCAGGACTACATGTGCGTAATCACACATATGCTGACAAGAACACCTACATATAATATCGTATTCGCTAATTTATGATAGGGCACCCCTATTCTAGCCCTATCTAGGTACCTATGTAGGTATTAGGTATCTATTGACTCTTTTAATGGCCGAATATTGCGTACTAATACAACCCCTTATTCCTCATAATCCCTTTCTACTCAATCCCTAGAAGGCCTCTGATAACTTGCGCTGCCTCAGCAGCAAGCTCCCTAATTTCCCCCGAGAGCGCTTCCTCTCCGTCTTCGAGACCTTCACCACGTGCAACCACCTTAAACCTCCTTTTCCAAAAGTCCCACCGACCCTTGCAATATGTCGTCCACTCTGCCTGGTTCACTCTCCATGGGAGTTGCGCTTCAGGAGTGTTCAAATCCGACACTTGCATCTTATCCCCCTCCTTCTCTTCCATCTCCTCGTCTCGCAGACTATATAGGTATTTCCCTGCAAACTTCACCCACACCGCAGCCGTCTCAACTAGCAGCTCTCTCTCGATTTTCACCGACGGGCGAGGTCTATGCGTATGCTCTGGTAGCTCGAGCGGCGATTCGAACGCAGCCCCCAGGGCCCACAACCCGTAAACGGCAAAGTATCCCGGGATAGGCCCCTCTGCCGTTAGTCGAGCCACCCACGCGTTGACATTGACCCAGGCGCAACGCTCCGGTACGCTCCAACCTGCACCGCACCCGGGGCAGTCATTCCAGGACTCGCGACCGCTGGGGCCGAGTAACAATAATGCGGACCACACCTTACCGTCCTCGCGGTAAATCCAGTCCCTTGGGCGGGGCTTGGGCGCAGGTGGGTCCGGACATGCGTGAATCGCAGTAACTAAGTCAAGGAGCTTTCCATGTCGCGCTTCTTCGGTATATGGGATGCGCTTGGCGGAGTGGAGGATCGAATACCAGAGGTTCCATAATTGGCACTCAGTCCATTCAAGCTCGGGGACGACTTCTTGACCCTCGCTCTGATTTTGCTTAGCGAGACGGTCGCCGCTTGAATACATCACATCGATAGGCTGAGTGAGTGTTCTGGCAGCCATCGCTGCGTCTATATGGCCAGCGAGGAAGGCATCGATAGTAGCATTTCCCTCACCGAACCAACCCGTCTCCTCCGAAATACGATCGATTTTACTTCCAAAGTCGGGCGTGTCGTCGTTGACGATCGCCGCTACCTTCTCGTCTTCTGATGTCATTGTGAGGATTTAAGTGTTGTTGCAATAAGTAAAAATTTAGGTGAATGAATATCAGTGAAATAAAACACGATAGAATGATTTATTATATTAAAAAATCCATATCGTTTTACTATTTATACACGTTTTGCCTTGTATAACTCGGAGGACATACCGTGTGACTCAAGCCGGCATGAAAATTGATGTTCTGTGCCTAACTTAGACAATGTTTGTAACGACCAACAGCATAAAAATATTACTCATAGGTGGGTATAGTAAGATAAAGGAACTGGAGGTGAACGGTGAACAGCCCGTCTCTTAATAAAAATACTGATATTATTCATTCAATTCATTAAATAAAAAAAAAAAAAACACGGGGAAATTTAGAGGTCGCCCATATCCTAGTTAGCACTTCTAACCCTTCTAACAATTGCCCACCCAGGTATCTAAGCCCCCTATATCTCACTCCTAACACTGCCTGAGGTACCTAGGTAGGTACCTAAAAGAGACCCCGCCTCGCATGACGATCGTAACATTTTCTACCACTAACAACTTCTTTTGACTTCATCTCGATACTCACGGATACACCCTCCCCACGTACACAAAACTAAACAAATTACTTTCATCCGGCGCATACTGCAAGACCTCATCATTCGATATACCATAAAACATCGCATCCTCACTCGTCGATATCGCCGTAAAATTAACCGTCGGACCGCCGCGGAAATTGATACTCGGAATCGACGTGAAATGTCCGCCCCACCACAGAGCCGTAACCGTGCCGTTCGGGAGTAAAGCTAGGAACATAGTCTCCGTGAAGTTATTCATCAGCGTGCCGGTGAACTGTAGGGTACTCGACGGTGGTGGTAAATTCTCGATTAGGAGACCATCTTTTCTATGTCAGTTACCGCATACAAATGTACCTAGATAAATAAAAAGAATGAACTCACCAGCTTCCCACTGCCCCTGATACTTCATCTTCTGCATCGCACCCTCACTCTCACCCTCACCAACCGTCTCAGAAACCAAATCCACCCTACTAACCCCCGTCCCATCCAACTGCGGCAACAAAACCAAACTCGAATTCCCCACCACACTCTTCCTCTGCACCACGCTCGTCGCCCGTCCCCAAGCACTAGAATTCGCAACATTCACATCACCCCCCGGGTCCTGATACGCAAGAACCCAATCCCCCCCACAATCCCCAGCGCACCTCTGCCAAGCGGCCGCAATCTGGCTCCCAGCCCTTGTTTCCAACAGCGTACCATCCAAGCCGTCATATACCCAGTTTTCGGGTGCGAGATCTGGATGCAGGAGAGAAGTCGCGCTGATATAGTTATCCGGGACTAAGAACCAGAGATGTACTTCACTCGCATTCGCATAAGTAGACGCTGCGCTCGCGAGCGGGGTGCCGGGGAGTGGGTTTAACGGGGTCGTGGAGCCGCTCATGAGATGGGTTAGGTTACTTGTGCTCCAAGTAGTGTTTTGGGAGTCCCAGTGCTGCGATATTAGGGCGTTGTGCGTGTCTTGGAAGAATATGATGCGGTGCAAGTACCCGTTGGCATCGGTGCGGTTGGTGGAGGTTAGTCTGGATGTGCTGAGAATGTTGGCCATGGATTGGATGGTTGAGGTGTTGTATGGGTTTGGTTTGGGAGTGGGAGTGCTGTTTGATGACTCCTGGGAGGTGTATTGTTGCTTCGTTACGAGACCGCCGGCAATTCCCCCGGCCACAGCACCGAGGAGTGCCAAAATGGCGACTCCGAGAACGAGGTAGAACCTGCGTTTTGGTAAACCCCAAATGATACCCGTTGGTTGTTGATCATGAGGCACCGATGGGGTACTTGGAGTCTGTTGTTCCCTCACATCATCATTGACGACCTCCGGAAAATACCCATTTGCATCTTCAAATTCAAAGGGAGCTAACTGGGGATAAGCACTGTCAGGGTAAGTGATAACCTCCTTATTACTCTCATAACGATCATACTGGTCCCGGGCCTGAGCTCTCTGAATCTCAAGCGTGCTGTGCAGCGCCATAGTAGGTGTGCTTCGTTCCATGGTTCCGAATCATGCTGTCTCAGATGCCCACATGCTCGAGATCGACGCGGATGCAAAGCCATTGTAATAGTCGCGATCCCTCGCCATCGTCAGCGAGGATGTAGATAGTACCTCCGTAGCGAGAATACCCAAATGGTGGCTGAGGACGAGGCTGTTCCCCCTCCATCGCTTAAAAGATCCAATTCCGGTGCACGTAGCATTGTCGTCGGGGCTAATCACGAACGCTGCAGCGCACGCATAGGGCTGTCTGTGTAACCCACTCCTCTTGCCCTACAGGTGATGACCCGACGTGGCGTCTCCGGCGTTTCAGAGCCACCCGGAATATCCAATGACTCCACGAACATGGCAATCTAGCTGAAAGGCATATTGCAAATTCGGTATTTGTCAGTTGGTCAATATAAACACCATTGCAACCCCCCGACCCTACTTATATCATCGTGGGATTGTAATCTATTGAGAACCCCGAATAGCGACATGGTATATTTCTAGCTGATAGTTCCAGCTCATGCCGGACGATGCGGGAGAGGAACCGGAAAGTTGAAGGGCCTATGATGTCTGACTATTTAGACAACTAAGAGTCCTTGTGGCGTTGAAAGGGAGGCATCATGAGATCAGAAGAGAAACAGATCGACGCTCGATAGGTTTATCCCACCCTCAAAACCGTCAGTGGGATATATTAGACCCCGAATTCTCTTTACGAAACACGAGAAAACTTACGATATTCTCCCTCCTCGGATCATGATCGTGATAGCTTCGCCTATTATGCCTTGCCCTTAGGTAGGAATTGGATTTACCTAGGTATCTTTCCGGGTCACCGACAGCTGCAAACCATCAACAAAGATTCGGTCTCGCAATGTTCTCACGATCAAGTGTTCACTCACCGCTCACCCCTTGAACATCTCGGACGAACTTCACCAATCATCAACATATTGCGGAGACCGAGAGTAAATTGGATTAATGTCATTTTTATTATTACTGCCATTGTACATGCTTTTCGTTTGTTTGACTCGAAGCGCCGGCCCGGTTATTTGTTGCGACATTAAGGGATACAAATAATTTGAGGTTGACATGGCAAAACGTCCTTCCATGCAAGTCCAATGAGATCCTCAGATGCTTTTGTCATCACCCAGCCGTCCGAAACGCCAGAAGAAAATCTTCTCCGATCGTATAATTATCTACACACGTAGCCTTATCCCTTAGCATCTCCCTCGCCCATTGCCTCCGTCTCGTACCCTCTCTTTTATGTTTATGAAATGCGTCGTCATCGATTATAAAAACCACTAATACAATGGTCGAAAGGTTGTAGGAAGTGATGGCTTTTGAAAACATGAGCCAGTTTAATCGCTTCATACCGGAATGCAAAAATCCCAAGAGTGAAATCGCCAATCCAAGTCTTTTAAACCAGATCTGGACGGCGCGGCTTAACTAGCAAATTCTAGTCTATGCTTACGCCTTGCGCGATCGGGTCGTTACACCATTGGTCTTGATACCGGTAGTCTGAGCTACTGGCTTCTGTCCAGCACTAGTAATTACGTGGTGGTCGGGAAGAGGCGCTTGCGACATGCGGCGAAGGGTCTTGCGAGTGCTAGGCGCCTTGTGGTCCTTCTTGTAGGTCGCGAAGTAGAACGAGATGAATAGGACGAGGTATGAAGTAAGAGTTCCAATACCGGCGAAAGCGGCATACTCTTCTCCGGCGCATTCGCCCGCGTTCGGCATCCATCGGAAGTAGGTGGACGTGAAGTAGGTGTACGAGGCAAAGTAGACGAATCCTAGTTATATGAGTTAGTCCCCTTGGGATTGGTCTGAAGAGTATTGTCGGCGAAAGGTTCGACGTACCGAGATCGATAATGAATTGGATGATCTGGAGGCGGGTGATCCACTCCTTCCACCAAATTCGGATACCACGAGCACTCTGGAAGTAGTACCAGTACATGACCACGTGGACAGTCAAGTTCAAAGTAATAACAACCCACGAAACCGAGGTAGATCCAAGAAGCTGAGTGTAGCAGAGGAAAGCAGTAGCACCATGGTGATAGCAGTGGAGGAAGGCTATTGTTAATAGTTAGGACAGATGTTTCTATGTGTTAGGTTAAGAGCAATGCTTACTCAATGGCTTCTTCTTCAAGAACAAGAACACGGTGTCCAAGAGCTCAAGATACTTGGTAAGGTAGTTCAACTGGCCCATGTTAATTTTCCCTTCCGGCGCAACCGAATGGTTCACGGGCGTAGACTTACGTAGTAGAGCACAACCAATGGCTGTGTCCAACCTCCGTCGGCATCACAGATCGCATAGAAAATACCGTGTCGAACAACGGTCGGCAATAGCTGTTCAATGAACAAAGCTAGGAGAATACCACTAATAGCGGTGAGGTAGAAGTTGTGAATTAAGAACAGCGACCTCAGCTTAAACGGTTCTCGACCGCGCATGTACTCCCGACCACCGAATATGATAGTGTAGTATACAGCGAGGAAAATCAACGTCTCTTTCAATGTTGACATAGGTGTCTTGCCGGTGACGAATCGGAAGTCGTCGGCGGAATAGCCAACTACAGCCTCGAAGGCTTTGCTAAAGTAGGGCCATAGCTGAACGCCGAAAGGTCGGTCGAGGGTTGGGATAGGGAGGGCCTCCCAAAGGGCAGCAGAATCTGGTGAAGCCATGGTATAGCACAATCGATTCGATCCTCAAAGTGAATTGAGAAGTTTTAATACAGTTCGCGCAAAAAATGCGCTCGGGGGTCTCGGGGTGAGAATAGGGACACGCAAGTCTGTTACGACGAGCGAAGCCTCCTAAGTAGTAAAAGGAGAAACGTTGGTTCTGAAGGAGCGACAAGAAATAAGTTAAGCTATTAGATAGTTGACCCTACAATTGACTCAATAGTCAGTAGTGGACAGTGTAAAAAGAAAAAGGGTACGAGACTAAAAAGGGAAAAGAGACGAGGAAAGATTTATGAAAATCACGATTGGCGAATCTCGTGAAGATGGAAAAAAAAAGTTGAGAGAGCGAGTGTTTGGGTCTGGTTCATTAAAACTCCACGCCAACAAAGGGGGATAAGGGACCTACAGGCTATCTGATTGGCTAGTTGGCCACTAATTCTGTCGTGCAAGGATTACCGATCGGAAATGGCGGGACCCTCGGACGGCCGGTCTTTTTGAATAAGGCTGCCGACAAACTCAATTTTATAGCACGTGCCTCCTATACGTTGCAGGTTATTCTAAAGCTAATTGTAAATTGTAATTGTACGTAATTGTGCTTAGTTGTTAAGCTTTACAGAAGCCAATTCCTACGTAAGAAAGAGTAGGATGCTACAGGTACAAATATGTACAATACAATTAACCCTGGCGCGTGCATTGTATATGGATACTTGGCGGCTTGGAGACAAATCCATTGTATATACTCCGCAGCAAGCTCTGTACCTGCATAGGTATATGTTAACTCGTTAATAATAATTAAATCTATCCGTTGGGAATTATTTACAACAATAATTAATTGATTTGTCGATACCATTCCTCTTTTCCCGTGTCTTAGTTTCTCGTAATTACAACATGGGAAAAAGCAAAGATTTATCAATTGATAGACAATAGAATATAGATAAACATACGGGTTAATTAAGATCTCAGATAATGTACATTACATCTGGATCATCTCTCGGTATCCCTTATCGCTACCGTATATGTATGTACATGTATACGCCTCTTTTTTCCTGCGGGCACTAGGCACATAAGGCACACATTCATTCCATCATGGATATGTGGCCTAGAGAGAATAAGTCAACCTCGGCCAATTTTAGAAATAATGGGGCTTTTTACTTATGTCGACAGATATATCCATCCTCATCATCCGAGGATGTATTATTTCATTTGTCAAATCAACATTTCTTATCCTGTTTCATTCCAACTAGATCATTCGCACCACGACATGTCTCACTGATCGACGGACTGGTGGAGGTAATACTCCGGGGGTCTCGGGAGGCTGCATACGTAATTTCTTGTGGCTAAATAGTGGCTATTAACTATTGTGCCGTTGCTGACATCGCGGAACGATCGGGTTTTATGAACATGGCCGATTCCGCTGCATTGATGTGCATATCTATCGAGAATTGCCTAGGTATGGAGGAATTGGCATTTCCATGTGAAGTCATTGAGCATGAGACTTTAGAAAGGACCAATTCGATGTCTTGTTTTTGTCTACTAATTATTCGTTTCTGTGCTTCTGTAGTCTTGGAGAATATAAATTCTTTGACGAGCTGAGATGCAATTTCAAGAGAGGATAGACTCGGTGCATGATAGGTGGTAGGTGTAATTACCTAGGTCAGCTTTGTATTCAGTTCATCCAATCACCATTAACTAATACAAATGTTCTAAAGCATTACCTAATATCGCATCGCCGATTATGATAGCATGTAAATGATAGGCTACCATTTCCTTTCAAGATGTTTTGGGAAAGTCTATAGAACATTGATAGAAGAATGCGACGGTGGAAGGCTTCTCGTACGTTACGGGCTGCTAGACATGGTACCGATAGCCGTTTGGAGTGACATTTTAGCGATGCCAAACCAAAAGAGTGCATCTGGTATCAGATGTTTCGATATCCCGACGGAATGGTTATGTGTATATGAAGATACACATATTAAAATACCTGTAATATTGTAACACAAATTGGAGATTGTCCCATTTGTTGGACAATATAAAATGACGTCGAAAGTCAACATGGAGTTCGCATGGGCGCAGGCAGTAACAGTAGAAGTAACAGCGTAGGGCCGTCCCGCTTCAAGTCAATGGTGCATAAGGCATTGAAGGCAGCAGAAAGAAAAGCAGCAAAGCAGGAGCTCTCCGATGCTTGGACCACATCACGAAAGTTTATAATGAAACTAATACTATTCGAGAAGGAAAGTGAGCTCACTGTTCTTACTATTGCAGCTACAGTTCAACTAACTTTGGCCGTAACAGGCTTGTCCAGCAGCAGTATCAAGCGACGACCCCCCATATTCCCCCCATAAGCTCCACTCGCCGACCACCGACTGGCCAATAAGAAGACACCCTTTTGTGAGCCGGGCTTCCATTTCTCCTGTCCACACGCCATCATTCGATTGTGAGAATTTCTTTTACAGTTAAGATTAACTTGGGAAGTCGAGAGCGAGACGAAGTAGCAGAAACCCAAAGCCGGGCCACCGAATCAAATCAAAAAGTACACTACACAACATTAAACACCCATCCATCATATCTCGCAACCTTTAATCAATTTTTTTCAAGTACCTTTTTATTTCCTCGACGACGACAATTCTCATTCAACGATAAGCAACTGAAAATTTTATAGTTGTTTATTATTTCTCGTCGCTCCTCTTTTTTTCTCTTCCTTCTCCTTCCTCCGCCAAAATCTCCCCTCCTAAAAATACACCTACGATGTCGATGTCACTTCTCCGAATCGCCTCGCGAGGCCCCACGAAAACTTTCTTCCGCGCGAACCGACCTGTTGCGCCCTCTCGATCCAGTGCATCCTTCGTTCCGGGTCTGATTGCTGGTTCCAGCCTTAACTTCAGCACGACCGTGTCCCGAAAAGCCGCCGCGCACCACGAAGAAACATTTGAGGAGTTTACCGCCAGGTAAGGAATTTTATTTTGTGCCGCACCCGAATCAACCCGACGAAGCACAGTAGCAAGGTTTATAGCTCAATTGAGCCCGATTGAAGACGATTAGGATATCTGGAATGGTCAATTGGTTTTTAAATGGCGCTGTCGGAGCTTCAATATCGCTCAATTGACATCGGGATATTGGCGACATATCAATTTAGCCCAAATTACTAACCCAAGCTTTCTCTATCTAGGTACGAGAGCGAATTCGAAAAAGTACAAGATGTTTTCGAGCTTCAGGTTCGTCTAACCCCCCGATACCCGAGGTCTTTCATACATTACCGCCCGTATCTGTCTTCATTCCTTGGTTCTGCACCAAGTCAGCCGCCTATCCAAGCTACCTAGGTCGACCCACACTCCCCACACGGTTATACGCGATAAAATCTCCCATCACGACGTCAACGACTCGCATATAAAAAAGACAATACCCAAGTCTAGCTAGCTAACATATCATAATCGCGCAGCGTAATCTAAACAACGCCTTCGCCTACGACTTGGTCCCCTCGCCGTCCGTCGTCGAAGCCGCCCTGCGCGCCGCCCGCCGCGTCAACGATTTCCCCACCGCCGTCCGCATCTTCGAGGGCATCAAGGCCAAGGTCGAGAACAAGAACCAGTACCAACAGTACCTCGACGAGCTAAAGCCCTTACGCGAAGAACTCGGCGTCGTCTTGAAGGAGGACCTGTATCCCGAGGAGGCCAAATAAATAGGTTAACCAATGCCTCTCTACCTATACTATTACTAGGTAGCGGTTGAGAGGACGGTTTATTCTATTTATTTGACAGAAAAAAATCAGGAGTAGCGGCAGACCAAAAAAAATTCGGGAGACAACACCAAAGAGACGTAGGCGTATATTTTATACGTGGAGAACGCGACGGATGCATAGAGAAAGGAGAGAAAGACGACGAAATGTCTGGCGTTGCCCCCTTGGATGGATGAGGTGTTGTTCCCACCGCATGTGTATATGTCTACTACCAACAACTTACTACTACCTTTACTATTACTATTACAGCCGAACAACAAGTTAGAAATCAAAACTTCTGTCCCGGGGCGCAAAGAAATCAAAGAGCATGAGAATGAGAGCCATATGAAGGCGGGTCGTCCTAAACTAGAAACATGGAAGTTGAGTTTTTTTCGACGAGGCTGTATCAAGTATCGATCCCTCGTCACACGTAGAAGACTCGACTCGGGTCGCCATATGACGTATCTCTAGCCCTTCTCTGACCCGAGCAAAATACGTAGGTTACTCGAGGTATACCACCACCTTACCGGTCATTTTATTGCTTACCTGGCTTTTATAAGTACTTATTGTTTAACTGGGTATTTTAATCCTAGAGCGCATCTACGACCTCACCTCCTAACTTCACATAAAAAGTCACTGCACTCGCATGGAAAGTCAACGATATAATGCGATATGTACTCAGTAATTCACCGCCCACCTGCATACCTAATAGGTAGCCACTACCGCAAATATACACTTCCCTTCACGTTTCTTCCCCTCATCTTTCCTCTTCCCCCGTTTCATCCATCTCAACTCATCGCCTTTTGTTCACTAATCCACTTCTCTCGCCCGCCTATCATCCCATCTCTTGTTGCTAATTACCGGTAACACACCGCACACTTAATGGGAATAGGTTCGTCCACCACCATCTATAAGCGCCGCAAATTTCGGTTAGGTTAAAAAGTCGCAAACCGGACTCTTCTAACGTCGTCTAGCGTCGTTGTTGTATGAAAAATCTCAAATGCGGACCCGAGGTAATGTAGTGAAGTGATGTAGGAGAAAAGTAGATAAATCCTGGGATATAGCAAGAAAAAAAACCCCACGGGCAAAAAGTCTGGTCGACGGTATCCTCGTGCGACCTAGACTTAATACAATGGCCCGGCTTCCAAGGAAAAAGTGCATAAATCGGAGAAGGAAGGGGAAGGTAATAAGATCCTCTTCTACTGCCCCTTTTCGTGATTCTGTGTACTCGTGGGATTCGGTAAGGTTGAGAGGATCGGGAGTCGTGATGATATCGTAATACATTATCCTATAAGACAGCCAATAATTATCGCTGTGAATGCCTCCGAGGAGGAGCGATGGCTGTATCAGGTGTCGTGTGTAACCTAAAATCGCGACTCTCGCAGATGCGAAGCACGATTTCCTGGTGCCGGAGTTCCAATACCAACACCCGTCTCAAAGACGCCCGTGGGTGGAGGCGCAGGACTAGTGCCACGGCTACTTGATCCGCCTTTACCACGGGCGCCGTTTCGCGGGCTATTGAAGGCGCTCAGTCGGGGGCTACGCGGAACACTACTCTGTCGCGTGCCTCTTCTGTTCTCCTTGAACGTCCTCAGTTCCTCCTTAACTCTAGCGAGTTCGAGGTCGCGGTCGCGGACTATGCTCTTCTGCTCCTCGAGCATACGCAATAATTCCTTGCTTTCGTTCGCGGCGTGGATGCGGTTTACCTCGACGATGTTGGCATCGGCCTTACGACTAAGAACTTCAATTCGTTGTTCAAGTCCACGGTTTTCAGCTTGGAGTTCTCCGGCTCGCTGAGATGCATCCTGATAGGCGCTCTTAGCATACTCCATATCACTTCTGGTGACAGCGATTTTCTTCTCCAGTAGTGAGACTTTGCTCTTCGAGTCATCCAGGTCCTTTTCCAGCTGGGCCATCTTAACTAATTCGGGGTTCGTAGATTTGAGAAGTGCTTCACTTGCCGAAGCCAACCGTTTCTGCAGTTCCGCATTCTTCTCTTTCAGCGCATCGTTCTCTTTTCTACTAGATTCAAGGCCGGCCTCAGTGGATTTCACCACCTCCTTGACCTCGCGATACTGGTGTTCGAAAGTCCCTCGGTCTTCGAGTGCGTCCATAAATTTAGACTGAACGAGATTGACTGTGGCAACGTGATCATCGACCTCTTTCTTAGATCGATTACTGAGCTCTCGGAATTGCTGCTCACGTTGCTTGCTCTCTTCAAGTTTCGTCTCAAGACTTGCGATCTACAAAACATTAGTCCGACCTTGACGCCAATGATAACATATGAATTGAACTCACCCTAGCTGACAGATTCTCTAATTTCTCAACTGATATGGAGAGCATTGCCTTCGGAGTGTGACCGGTAGAATCATCACCAATGATTTCCTTTAGAGAGTCGCTAATATGACTAACGCCAGTTACGATCGTGGGTTGCGATACTCTAGGGCGCTTGGGAGCAGACCCTTCGTCATCAACCTACCACAAACATTAGTACTCGGATGAACGATAAAAGTAATGAACGGCTTACCTCATGAGATCTCTTACGGCCAATAAGACTCTGGTCAAGTCCAAACCCTTGAAGATCAGGTTGTGATAATTGACTCTGAGTGGCAGCATGCAAATCCTCAAATACGTCTTCGGGTATTTCTTGAGGTTCCCAGAAAAAGTCATCATCATCAGGGTCCTCAATGTAGCCCGAGAAAACCCCGGCTGCCCCGTCTGGTTGTATCTGAGGACTACTAGCATCCTCCACGTAACGCATCGCTTTAACCAGAGCAAGCACAAGTACGTTCTTACGTTCTAGTGGTTCTAGGTTTTCTGAAACGCGCATGTTGAGGTGCTGGATCGAGCACGTATTTGTAAGAAGTAATAACGGAGGAGAGCGATCCCGGACTGACAAGGGGAGCAACTCGGGTCGATATGTGTGATCGAATGCTATGACCACATCAACGTCATCAGGAATCAATGCCGGACTTTCGAGTGTTGAAGAAACGACGACCGTCAGTAGATGCTGAGCGGCTGGAAGGCTGCTGATGTCTTGTCCAGATCTAATGTAGCGACAACCCTTCGCCTCGACTACGTGGCCAAGAAGATCCATCAAAGTTTCAGAACGGACCAAAATCAACAGCTTTTTATCCGAACCCGCCTGAGTTAAATGTGTAAGAAGATCGTCGACAAAGGCGAATTTAGGGTTAGTAGTGACCACGTGTTTCGCTAACTCAGCTGGTCTCATAGTCGCCACGGTCTCCATGAAACTCGGTAGATCGCAGATGTCGAAAAGACGGGAGAACATCTCATCGAGTTTCGATATAGTTGTAGGATGTGGCTTCAAATGTGGCAGGACACGAAATGAAGCTGTGTACTCATTAACTAAGGCTTCGTTCTCGCGGAGAACATTGTTGTATACTTCTCGTCTCGGGTTGTAGTACGGAAGGGTTACAACATATTCATTAGTGCCAGTTGGGATGTATGGAAGAAGGCTCGCCGGGTAATCGGGAGGAGATAAATCGTTCTCTTCGTGCGGCATGGCGAACACATCCGGAATCTGTAGATCATGATGCAGAGCATCGTGCGTAGATAATGATGGGCTAATTTCCATGTCATTCTCAATCGAGAGCGTTAAATTTGAGGGATCCAAGGTTGCGGGGTGTTCTTCATTAGCGATGTAGCCGACTTCAGCCGGGGCACTCTCTAATCCTAATCCGCTTCGTGCATCTTGTGTTCCCTGTATTTCTTGCACAACAGGTAATTGTGTAGTCTCGGGTACTGCTGATTGCTGTTCATTAGATGGTAACTCGCTTTGTGTTACTGCTTGTAAGGACTGGGTCGGGAGAACCGGGGATGACAGGCGCGGCGGTGTGGGTGTGATAGGGCTGACTTCAGGAACTGAGATTTGCCCAGCCATTTGCGCTACGGGAGCTACCGGGGTATCTTGAGATACTGCTAGAGCGTCTACCTTCGCGGAAGTCGGATCTGCATCTGTTGAACTTGCAAGGCTCGGAGAAGTCTCGCTCAAAGAAGCGAAACCTTGTTCTCGTATCAATCTTAATCTCTCACGCGCGGAGAGCGCAGCGGGTTGGGAACTATCCATCCTCGCTAATACGACTTGTTGCCGTGGTAGAGATGAGCCCTGAGAAAAATTCGAGGTCGCCGGAGCAGGCGTGGATGCCTCCTCTGCTTCAATGCAACTGGTTGCTTTGTTGAGATTGCTTTGCGATAACTCTACGCAATCCGACGCAAGTTGAGATTCAATCAGGTGACCTTTCGAAGACGACGCACTTCTAGTATTGCCGTCTAATTCGCTCAGGGCCTGACTTGAGTGCTGCGAGTCGTGTTGATTGCAAATTTCGTTTGATACCGTATCGCGTAACACAGTATCGGGTACGATTGAATCGTCGTCATATACTGTGAAATTCGCGTCGGTATTCGTCGCTAACCCACCTTGTTGACTGCTTAATGGCACCACGATCTGGGCGGCTTGTGAATTACTCCGAGATGCGATGCTAATGCTATTTACGGACTGCAGGTCTCGACTTGCACTTGCCGCAGAGATAGGTTCGTCCGAAATTGGACCAGGTAGTGGGACCGACGAACTCTCACTCGGCTGGGAGGTTGGAGGAATAATATCGAGATTGAGATTTTCCTGCGTGGAAAAAACCGGGAAGCTTCCGCCGGTGTTGCTTTGTGAATTATTTGGTTGCGTAGAACTTGGATTGGTCTCAACCACAAATGCAGACCCAGATAGATTTTCCCGGCTGTTGCCAGTACGATTGTCCGGTTGGTGCGAAGGGATATCTACTGTTAGCTGAGCAGAGACGCCTAGTGGCTGGAATTTTTTCGAGTTCTGCTGAGATGCAGCAGTGACCCCCCAGAAAACCTCACTGGCGGTGATTGAACCTTGGAAGCCAACGATACTTTCTTGAGTTGCAAAACTTGAAAATCCGGATATCTCTTGAGAATCGGGGATTACCCGATGATCCTCGTTTTTTAATTCGGATTTTTGGACTGCTGGGGATGTACCGAAAGAAGCGGACTGGGACGAGAGTGGAATGCTTGTTTGCTGCGAGGAAAGCGACACAGGGATGTATTCGTCGGTATCGAATTCTGGCTTTCCTGGCAGCTCAATCACTATTTGACCTTTTCCAGGCCTTGAATCTCCTAGGATACCACTAGCTGGGATTCCCTCCTCAATTGATTTGTGGTCGTCCCGTCCACTTGGT
This sequence comes from Hypoxylon trugodes, assembly GCF_022578975.1. Lineage (NCBI taxonomy): Eukaryota > Fungi > Ascomycota > Sordariomycetes > Xylariales > Hypoxylaceae > Hypoxylon > Hypoxylon trugodes. The sequence continues at coordinate 3,453,375 of NW_026250018.1, read as the reverse complement.
ACCTCTGACGTATATTTGGGAACTTTCACCCCACGGTCTGTACCCTTAGATGTCACTACAATACTGATTCGTCGGTGTTCACGTACGGCTTCCTTGCTAAGCTCAGATTTCTCTTCTTGCTCTAAAGGCCTCTTCTTCATCCGAATTTTGGGGGTACGATTTGTTTGGTTCGTAGTGCCACTCTCCGTAGTATTGGACGCATCCGAAGTAGAACGAGGACCAGCGATAGTTGCATTAGTCGTATCCCGGGCACGCTTAGCTTCAGCTTTACTCTCCTTCCAAGCGCTTATCGCAAGTTCTGTCACGTCGAATTCTGGTTGCTTTACAAACTTCTTAGCGCATGTGCATGTGCGTAGTATGGTATGATGTAAATGATGCAAAGAGTAACGAATACAACAGGGACAGAGAAAGCAGACCGAATACCAAGCGTAATGAATCTCAAAGAGAGTAGGTAGTGCGTAACTGAAAGATAGATAGTAACTTACCCAAGTTGGTGTGTATGGCCGACCGTTCTTATCGGTGCCTTCCCAGTCCACCAAATAATATACCTTCCCACGTTGAATCTTCTCGTCTATAATATTACGGATCGTAAACCAGCGATCCTCGTCTTCGTCCTCTTCGCTCTCGACAACACGTTTGGACTTTCTTTTCTTGGGTTTAGTTTTAGATTTAGATGGTGCTCGCGTTGATTTGGTATTAGATGGAGGCCGTAATCGGGGTCGGGTTAGTTCACGATGTTCGGGTGGTTGTTCTTGACGCCGTTTCTGTGCACGATACAACTCGGAGTGTTCCGCACTCATTGGCGGCAGATTCCCTGAAAGGTAGGCTGAAAAGCAATAAAATCCATAATTAGTAAATAATAAGAAACAAAACCAAGCCTTGTTGGCTCCAATAGATGCACGCGCAACAATTTTACTTAATCTCACCAAGGTTGTTGTCCTTGGCCATTGAGAGTTCGTGATACTCTAACGAGGCTCGTCGGACTACCTAGCTAAGATCTAGGATAAAATAGGTGATAGGTGGTATGATAACACCACTGATACCACTGATAGATGGCAGCCGTGCCACAAGGCTTCAGGCTACTACCTTCCGTACCGCCGTCGTGGGCCACCTAGCTCAACACCTAGCTTCAGTGTATCTAGGTACCGAGCAGGGATCTAGCCGGTGACAGGGGTAGCCTAAAGTTTCGTATTCCCGGTAGGGGGGTACCTAAAGGCCTCTGTAGATTAGCGCTATTTAGGTATACCTCGGTACGATATCAACCACCCGCATTTTATACGTGCATGTGGCTGGGGAAACTTGAGAATAATACTTGTACATACCTAGGTGCTTAGCATTTATCACGAGATAAATGTCGCAATCACAATTAAAGCGTAATATCGGCGATGGGGGAGGTGTACGGGCAAACGAGTGTTAGGAACTAAAATAATATAAAAGTATAAAGACGGCGGACGGACGTTAAGGAAAGACCTATAAAGCGAATTATTGAAAGATCAGATGTTGCGAAGGTACGATGCTGACTCCTAGGTGAGTAAGTGCCTTAATCGATGGATACCTAAATCAAGTGATGCGTGCAGAAAGAACGAAGTATCACCCTCATTAAATGTTCATAAAAGGAAATAACGAAGCGTTAAGCGGGGAATAAGTAGCAGCTACATGTATGTCTTAATCGATGCCTAGTTACGAGTTCCTTGATGCGCGACTATAACTACCTAGCAACCACCTCACTAGCCTATTCGACAGTGACGTGTCATCGACAGTACCCCAGATGCTTGTTATGAGTTGCTATTGGTTATCTCGTAATTCCTTTTTGTGCCTTAGGTAAAATCAAAGATGGAAGAAACCATTCAGAGGTCTCAAGATGATACATTTGACGCAGTTTGCGATGAATTACCGAAATGCATGAAATGCAAGCTGTTCATGATGAAGGAGCAAGCTACATCTATTCTATGAGGAAACAGCAACTTAACTAAATCACACGAACTGCGACAACAACTCTCGTTTAAAACGGGACGGGACGGGAAGGGGCAATCCTCCTACTCGCCCCTAACATGGCAGGTAGCATTACTATATTCAGCTAGGAGGGTTAAATCGAGAGTAAGAGCTATGCTGAGATAGCCATAGACACTTCCAATATCTTCGGTGTAACTAGTTGTAAGATAGACTAGTGGGGTACATCGCCAATGAGGAGTTGCCTCCTTTATTTTAGAGACTGTATAGAAGGAACTAAACAATAAAATGGCAGTTCCATATGCCTGCCATAAGTGAATACAATAAGGGGGTATAACATCACATGTACCTTCCCAAGTCGATAACTCCAACCCTTAACCCTTAACCTTAACTCATAACTCCAAAGCAACCCATCCCTTTTATGCTCCTTTTCCTTCATACAACAATCAAAAAGTCAAAGCCAAAGTCCATCTCATCCCTCGTAAACTTCACACAACTCATACACCCTTCTAATACAACAGCCTTCCTGTCTCTACCAATCTCTGAAACTCGTCTGCCGGATCTCTAAACTTGTACTCAGGTCCCCGAACCACACGATCAACTTCCTCCCTCACAAATGGATAAATATCCTTCCAGGCATTCCTCCCCATCCAGCAATCCAAGTGTCCATAATCAGGCACCACCCTGCGCCTATACTGGACCCCCGAGGCATCATCTCCAGTGCCGAAAGCATCTGTCAGCACCTCATACGTGCGCTCAGTACTCTCCGGACTCAACACCGCATTGTCACGTCCCACAAATAGTAGTATCGGGACGCCTCGGAGCTTGTTAATGTTCTGCTTCGTATCCAACCGTTCATACAACGGACTATTACCCATAACGTGGCCTTCGTATCCTTGCCTCATGAGCAGATGAAGTAAAGTAATGCTAACACCACCAAAGAATCGATCGATCTGGCGATGCGTAGCTTCGTTCAAATTGCGATGATTCCAGCACCGGCCCAAGGCCATTGTGCACCGATGGCAACTCGCGTTATTGCAGATCTCCTTACGCTCATCAGGCATAAGACGCAGAAGCTCGTTAAGCCCCTTCTGCAAGTAACTGTCGTTCTTGCTTGTGCTAAAGCTAAACCAATTCCCGCCGAGCATCCGGTACATCCGATCAGCAGGGATTGGGAGAGCTAGAATCTTGATTAAATTCATGGTGTTCCAGATCGGATTCATGAATACTTGACTGCAGGTGATGCCCTTGACCCATTTGGACGGGATGGTGCCGTCGAGGAGGCCGGCGGAGAAGGCTACGCTGCCCATGCAGTGCGCGATAGTGTAAATGGGTTCGGGAATGATTCCACTACGAGTTCCTTTGGGGGTGGAGTCTGGGTATTCTTCTCGGATAAATTTCAGACACGCTTTTAAGTCGAGACGCGCGTCAAATGTTGTCCAGTTATTCTGCGCGAGCATTAACATTCCGATTCGATGAACGGCGACGAAAACCCGGTATCCGGCCCGACGGAAGTAATTGACGGCGTTGTAGCGAATTGTCGGAAGCGCGTAGATCTGGTGATCAACCGAGGCACCAGGGATCATAAATAGGTTCTTGGTCTCAATTGTCTTGTTCGTGGGTTCCCACATATATAGGCGCGTGACAACACCATCGGAAGCTGTGATACTAAACAGCTTATCGTAGGGTGTGTTGTTAACGAAGCCTTGGTAAGACTGCGAGGGATATTGCAATGGCGTGAGTGGAGCTAGGAGAAGCGACATCGATTTCCGTGTGAAGAAAGTGAGGAAATTGGCAACGCCCATTGCCTTCTCGAGGATACTGCTGCCTGTGGGGGTGAGGGTCAAGACCTCGGATAAGAAATCAGCCGGTTGGATACGCATAACACCCTTCGCCACAATCTGTCCTAAAAGGCCACATTCATCCGCATCTGAGCATCTTCTTTGGTGATCCGGTAGGGATTCAGTGATTGTGACATAGAGGGTGCTGGTTGACTTCCAAAAATGCGTCGGCGACAATGCGACCGATGAATCAACCACCTTGTATCCGTGGAAATGGAGTTGCCTTCCGTTGATACCACGCATATCGAAGTCATAAGTAAGGTTTCGAGTCCCGGGCGCCTTGCGATCGAGTAGGAATAAGTTGAAATCGCCTCGTTGTACCATGAATGGAGAACCTTCCAAAGTAGGACAGATAAAGGTACCGGTCAGCATTGCCCTGTGATTGGGGTCGTGTACAATTGACCGGATATTAAAAGACTGTACGCTGAGGAAGAATCGTGCTGTTTCGCAAAGGCTTTTCGCAGTCCTAGCGGCAAGTTCGTATGTGTCGATATTATCCCGAGTAAGGCCCTTGTCTTTGTGGATGTATCCAGACATAACTTCGGTGAAACCGAAACCGCTATCGTTCATACGCTGGGCGCCGTCAATAGCCTTTGTCGCCTTATCTATCCTTTGGACCTCTACCGTTTCTTCAACGTGAAATATCGATGCGCGTCGCCCGTGGGTGCGTTTGTGTTGAGGAGAACCAAAGAGGTCGAGAATCCCATTTTTAGTCGGGTCGATTGTGAGATTTCGCTTTTTGGCGTACATGTGAACGGATCGCTCAGCTAAAGCAGTAATCGTCGCGAAGGGGTTTGCGCCAAGAGCAGTGGGGATAACTGCTGCATCGGTGACGATGAGGCCATCGTGCGTCTCCGTGCCGGAGCCAATGAAGAGTTCACCCTTGTGGTTTGTAGCACCGGTCGCGCCAGTGCCATCATTTGCCATGCAAGCGCCACTAAATATCGTCAGAATACAAGTTAAACGGATAAGGATTTCAATCGACTTACCCAATCGGATGAACAGTGACTTGCTGTTCACCAAGAAGGGCATACCAGGGGTTCTGCACAAATGTGCCCCCGACGGCTCTCGTGGCCCTTGCAAGAATGTCATTCAGGTGCTTGACATGGTCACTACGGCCGACACCAACGTATTCAAGGACCGGTTTATCGTCCTTAAGAGTCAAGTACGCTTGGTTGCCTGGAACAAATCAGTAATCAACTCAGTTGAGGGTAAGTTAACGGTAAACTCACTATCATGAGACATGATTAAGTACACTTGTGTCTTCTCGATCGCGCCTCTCTTGAAGTAAGGACCAAGGAAAGTGCTGCCTATACTAGATAGATTCGCCTTGAATCTATCAACAAGACCCTCACCAGTCGGCTCAATTCTTCCAGGTAAGAGCTCGAGCATAACTTGCAGGAACGGCGCAAGAGCTCCTGGGATAGAGCCTTCTTCGAGGACGTAACCATCCAGTGGATTCTCATGGCCAGCTCGGTTATCGATGATACCAGTAATGCAAGGTCCAACGGGGCGGCTGTGGGATGGGCCAGGCTTTCCCATGGCGTTCGCATCATAATCGGTATTATAACTAAGGAAATGATTAACAGTGTTCGTGAGCAGTTTTAGTAAAGCCACTTACCCAAATCCAAGTATATCGCCATTGCCGCTCATATTCTGGCCTACCTTCTCACTCAACCCCAGACCCATGTTCTTACTCCTAAGAAGGATCTCCGTCGTACCAATAGCGCCGGCACCTAGGAACACAGCCTTCCTTGCATGAACCCACATGAGATCACCATGTAAGTTTGCTTTGAAATGGCCACGATTCCGTCCGTGCCAAGCGAAGTAGACAATGTATCCCTGTTGCGGGTCTGGGGCTTTGGTGATATATCTCACCTCGGTTTCGCAGAATATGTCGGCATCCCAATTCCACGCATCTGCTATGTAGGTGACTAATGTGGTGTTCTTGGATCCGTCGTTTAGGCCGGTAGCGTCTTGGCCGGTGAGTTGTGATGGCTGCATTTCTACACCGCAACTGTTTGGTCCGTTGTGGAATCGCGTCGTCTGCCGTACACGGCTGAATTTGTCTCCCATGTTGAGATACTTCGCTTGCCTCTCCAGTAATTCGAGTTTAGGGAGCTTAGGCCAATCTTCAGGATATTTCTCCGGCTCTAATACATCTTCTGCTTTCTTGTAGTCTATTGATTGATGGATCAGCCTTTGCCCTCATTTTATCGCCCGGTGAAAGAAACGAAGGGGTGTTCTCCGGAAAGTCTGAGGGATAGTAGAAGCTTACACTTATTTAGACTCTTAGGGTCGTCTCTAATCTCCTTTGGCCATGCTTCAAGCTTCAGTGTCTCTTCATCCGCTTCCAAATACACATTGGCATTCATCAAGCTCGTTCCACCAAGACCTAAACAACAATTAGCCCAACATACAATCCCCTAACTTTCATTCATGATAACTTACCATTGCAAACAACCGCATGTTGGCAATTGCCGAATATCAGATGATACATGCCGGTGGGATCACCCCCATTGACGATCTTCTTAGGAAGCCAACCAGGCGCGAACTCGCCGGAGTAATGCACTTGTCCTATCGCATCGGCCGCATGGTCCGGATACTCGCCAGGCCAGCGCTCCTTACCACGTTCTAAGACACAGACCGATTCGCCGGCGCGAGCCATGCGAGAAGCCGCGACACCACCTCCATAACCGGAGCCGATGACGACGCAGTCGTAGGAATGGCGCATTAGCTCCACTGCTTTTGAGATGCGGGGGAATCGTGATGATTTGGGTTCATCACCCCAAGCCCGGGACTGGGGCCCATTCGAGGTCTCATCGTGAGGTCCGTACATGTGATCGGGTAAAGGTTGAGCTTGGGTAAATGAGTCGCCGGTATCTAGTCCGTTTGCTCCGTAGACGCTATGGTCGAAAGAACCGACTGAGCAATTCGAAGGGCTCCTCTCGCGTCCATGGCCGTTTACAGGTCCGATATACTCGCCAGTGAACTTATTTCTGTATCCATTTGAGGTTGACGCCTCACCCTGTGCCGCTTGGGAAGGGTCGGCGCCGGTCGTTGTGATATCAGGTACTACCGACGGCATGGTGGTGACGAATTCCGTTTACCGGTCACAATGAAGAACCAGGATGAGGATTGGCCTCTATACGGGCCGGGTTTGCTGAAGGCTACCAATATCTTCAGCAGAGGTAGGAAAGGCAAAAAAAAACAATCATAAGCAAACGCCTCCAAACAAGAAGTAAGATGTATCAAGGACTATGAAGGACTAAAAGCGCCGAGGGATGATTAGGGTTGCAACAGGATGCTGGGGACATGCTAGGGTAAGATCTCGAGGAATGGGGACGGAGAATTTTGCGCCTCGTGGGATGGTCTCATATATCAGAAAACATCGGTCCTTTGTAGTTCGAGGTCGCTCTATTGGCGTACCGGTCTGATGTGTCATGGATGATGTACAGTTGATGAAAGGCCCTCTGAGAAGCAGTCGACTGTTTACGGACCCCTGCAGAATAGCAGCCGAAGTGACCTTCTACCCTCATCTTGCAGAACTACTGCGAGACCAGGGGTGGCGGAGACCCTTGTTCGCTGAGGCAGGGCTGAAAATTGAAGCAACGATCGTCAGCTCATATTAGCAACCCCGAAGTAATATTTACGCGTTAGCGAACCCTCTACCGAGTCTTACTTCCACCGAGGCCATTGGGCGATGCGTACCTACCGTACTAGTTCGGGTCAGATCCAATAATAAAAATTTGGTTTAGCTGAGCTGCAGAAGCGGAGGAAGCTAACTGGAATGAGAATACTACCTTGCGAATAGGTGGATGGGTCGAAGAAAAGAAGCCCAGGATGAGAAAGAATCGTTCATGGGGTTACAAGCTGTGGCCCCCCCTTATTCGACAGATTCTAGCGGGGTAAAAAAAGAAACATTGATCTACAAGTACTACAAAATCATTCAAGCCCATCATCGATCAAATTGTTAGGTACCTACCTAGGTATGTGGCATCTGATAGAGCAGAGTGTCGCTTCTTGGCTTAGATGTTATAAGGTAGACAGCGCAGCGCCTCTGGTTCGGGCCGCTGTTCCCGCTTGGGGTTTCGTTTCCCCAAGTCCATGGTAACGATGTTATTCCTTTGCGAATCTCGTTTAGAAGAAGACGAGCCAGTAATATCGACGAAGACAAGCCTAGGGAGGCATCAAATTGCAATGGGGGCCGAAATACAGCGTCGCCCTTCCAACGGTAGACGACCTGGGTACATTGTCAAGGTCCAAGCGATTTGTCTTTTTCCGTCATGAATACAAATGAAATGCGAAAGCTAATTGGCTCACGAACGACTCAATTCGGATGGGGCCCTGTCTTGTAGCAAGCGTACCGGACCCATCCGTTAATTGGCGATGTACCCTATAAGACTTTAGAGCGTTCAATCGTCAGTTGATTCCAGTACCCTATCTCTTACACCTGGGACACGTACCCCATGGAGATACGGGATTTTGAAGCAGCACAAAAAATAATATTTTTAATCATCGTGGGCATGGGCGTGGGCGTTTGCCGTACTCCCAGGCTACTTTGATCGGACAGCCAGCGTCCTGTCTCACCGACGTTCGTGATATAAACAAACCCACTGCCACTATTATGACATCAACGAATTGTCTCCCCTTTGAGGGGCTTCTAGTGGCCGTTTGGAGGTTTCAGCCACGTATACGAACTTGAAAATGATGGCGTCCAACGAAAGTCTCAAATGAGCCTAGGCATTCTAGTTGTGTCAGCCGTCGCGATAATGATGGGCGTTCAAATTGATGACACGCCTAGGTGACACCCTGAATGGCTTATTATAGAATAGAGACAGCACTATCATCCTAAAACACTCAATTTCGAGACCTGGTCGGAATTTAGGGCTGAGGCAGACAGAGGCACCGGGCCAAGAGGGCCAAGACTCGAGGATCTAACTAAAAAAAAGGCATACTACTACTTTAGTCGAGGCCATCGATTATAATCAAGATTGATAATCTAGTCATAACCATTCATTAGCAGACTTTTACATACACGCACAGATATCTACCCACGTTTTCCATTGGTAGAGTTATGTAGGGACGACCGAGCAGTGCCTGGAGAGCTGAAAACGTCGAACGATGGAACGGCTGAAAGGAGCCGATTCCATTGGAAAAAGTGACAATTGGAGGCTCCCAATGGTGGAGCGGCCGGCATTTGATGTAATGATACTACGGTGATTAACACCACATATGCGACGCACGTCTCATTTGTCACTCTCTATTCCTGTCCTTTGGCAGATCGAATTGGATATAGAGGCTAAGGTGCAATTGACGAAGGACGTGGCTTACGTCCTCGCAGCTTCGGTTGTTGATGGTGGTGGAAATGAAGATTTCAGGGCGTCCGGGCGCCTACACAATACAAGGATAGCAATCCCACATCCGATCCTATGAACGGTATAGATCGGCTAAGAATTGTGATTGGCTAATTGCTTGGAGACCAATCTCTTAAGTTATCTGAAGAATAGGCAATCCTCTACTAACAATGTTATCATGTTCATGACAAATTACTGACGTTACTTTACCCGATCCTACAAAGTCATAATTCTTCACATGTCATCTACAGAATATCCTTTATATCGAAATAATTCGACAGAGGAGTTACATTACATCCTCAATAGCATATCTACTTCGAACTAGTACCTTGATTGGTCATACATCCCGCACGGTACTCCGGGTTTCATTTTTCTTTTCGACATTTCCGGTGAACCAGATCGAGACATCTAACTGCGGCAGACCCGGATAAGATTGGACAAAAGAAACACGTTGTATCACTCCAATATCTTGTCATTCCCGAGAAGTGTAAGGTCACGATGCTTTTTGGTTTGGTAAGCGGTGATAAAAGCACTGCCCTTACTTACTACCTCTGCTGTGTTTCCCGTACTCTGCATATACGCACTTCCACCTATTCTTGGCCATTTCCGGTATCACGTTCTCAACGTAACCTCTGTTGATCATATCACGACATGTAGTTAGTGGTTTACTGCTTTAGATGCTGCTATTCGCGTGTCTACAACGTTATACACGATACCACGTTCCTAACTACTCCCAAGGTTGAGTACCTGAGTACTTACCATCATCACGGCAATATGTACGTACGATCCCGTCAGCATCAGCCCACGTAAGATGTGCGAAGTGTAGCTTGTTCTATAGCGGCAGCCTTACGATTCGGCTAGAATTCCGATCGTAGAGGATCCCAGTGTCATGTCGGTAACACGGGGGTAACGGAGAATTATGTCAATCGTCACCAACCCCCGCCGCCACTTACCCCTACATCTTCTACGGTCCGAATGGGCTGCAGATACCAGGAACAAAGCAAAGCATTACAGATACGAGAAGTTCGGCGTAAGAAATATATCATGAAAAGCGTTGGCAGTTTATATTGGCATACATTTAGATACGTAGGCAGATAAATATGCCTAGTAAGGAGCTTCTCATCATCGTACCGACATACGTGTCTTATGTATCTGTTCGACTTCTAGGGGGATGATTCGCTCACACCACGTATTTACGGCGCTCTTTTTATTTCCTAAGTAGCACATAACCGACTTTAATAGTGCCGGTATATAGGGTAATTAATGGGGGTAACGCCAGCCCCCCAGCCCCTGAAGGCGAATTATAGATTTAGGGCCTATGAACTAGATTTGGGACATATTTCACATGGCAATCCTCAAGAATTCCCCGGTTTCCAGGCCACCTAGTCTTACCTCGTCCAGAGCCCTGGGACTACCTATGCATTTTCACACCCACCAATCCAACCACTATCCACCACCACCACAACCACACACACTATATCGGAACACCAAATTAGGAAGGCCAATTGGCGGCTGATTTACTAGACCTTACTATTTATATACATGTCCTACTCCTTCTACCAACTACATAACTCAAGGAGTAGTGTGTAGGCGAGAAAAAGAAATGATAACTCGAGAATACTAGGTTAAATTATCAATGATAAACCAAAGCAACGGGATTTCATCGAAACCAACGTATGATTCGATGAACTGATATATACCTGTATATTGCAAAAGTACTTGAATTGCCTCGGGAACTTTGAGACCCGATGCAGCCAGACGTAGTCAATGAAACGATACATACATGTATATGTGCACTAGAGCTTGCATCTATTTTTTAATACTTGACACCTCATACAATAATAAGTATGAAACCCTACCTTGGTATCTACTAGAAAGGTGTTGATCGGACGTAACATAAGAAGTACCTAAAAAGGGATTGATGTGCTGAGCCAAGTCATCAGGAGGTAGCTCGATAATATGTTCTGCGCGTGCAGGTCATCAATCACCCTTTACCAACCTCACCTGCCTATCTCCTATATCATCAAAATAGATTACTTGCATCCTTATATCTCGAAATGGCTACATTACCTCACTCTGATATACATATCCTCTTCCTACAATCTGCCAAGCAGGACTTAAGGGGCCTTAACATCATAACTCCAATCAACAAGTACGCATCCAAACGCCAACACCACATCAATAGATCCTGCACGATAGATTAATAGAAAAAGCCTACGTGCGAATGCATCTAAAATGCGCCTCACCTGTCGGTGATAAAGAATTGGAGTGTAGTAGGTAGCATTCATCATCTAAAACATACATCTATAGGCCTACCTACTACGTGGTAATCACCAACATCTTAAATCCCATTGCAACCTAAAGCTTCTTCGTCTAGTTCTGTAGGTCTCGTTCCCGCGCTTATTCCTTCTTCCGAGGCCCCCAATATTAGCCGCTTGCATGGGCACATTGTCTGCAGCAACCTCCTCATCCATCACTCGCCACTCACAATTCAAGGACCAACATTCACCTCGTTGACATTCGCATCGGTAACACTATCACATCCTAAGGGGCGCAAATACGAGAAAAAAAAAGCGCATGTGTATTTTGCGATAGGTCATCTCTAAACTACTGCCTGGACGATCCTCCACGGATCTCATTTAGTCCTCGGGACCGGGGACCTGTAACGGCTCTTTCGTACGTACGTTATGTAAGAGGGAGCAAGTAAAGTAAATCCCGTCGGTCAGCCAGTCAGGTCGCCGTATAACCTCCCCTCAACTCCGAAAGGACGCCCCCATTTCGGTAGACAATGCAACGCCGCCCACGAACCGGATCGTCTCCTGCATAAATATATGAACCCCCGTGCATATATCTATAGTGTATGTACATTTATGAGGAGTAGTAGTAGGCTACTTTCGTTGCCACCCCCAAACTCCAAATCCAACTTCACCGATCGTCACCACACCTCGATTATGGCAATCGCCTAATCCAGCCTACCCGGGCGCCATTCTTCAAACGCGACCGGAGACCGGCTTCATAATGTGATAGGTAAGTGAGTTGAACGAGCTCACCACCAGTCGCCCTGGTCGTGCATAGCCTGGACGACCTTTAGGAAACCGGCGATGTTTCCTCCGGCAACTAAGCTGGGCAACTCGCCGTCCTTGTTGGTCTTGACGTATCGCTTGGCGTTGTCAATGCTCTGGTCGAAGATTCCCTTCATCTGTGGGCAGAATAATTAGCCATCAGTACCAGTCACAGGGTCAACTTAATCCCTTAATCCCTCAAAAACAAGCACAAGCGAGACACAGGGCGTTATGTCTCAAGCCACAGACGTAACCCGGGAAAAAAGCAATCCCGCGGGCACCCCCATCTCACACCGAAAAACCCAACCCAGCCACCGCAAATCCAAGAGAAAGTGAAAAAGACTTACGATCTGCTTCAACCGCTCATCAACCCTCTCCTCAGTCCAACTAAACCGACTGCTATTCTGCGCCATCTCGAGGCCAGAAACCGCCACACCGCCGGCATTCGAAGCCTTACCGGGCGCATACCAAACCTTACCCCCACCACCCTCCTTTCTTACCGCCTCAAACACATCAATAGCATCCTGCGTACACCCCATATTCGAGCCCTCAGCAACAAACTTGGCGCCGCCCTTAACCAGGGCCTCAGCCTCCTCCTTACTAACCTCGTTCTGGGTCGCGCAGGGCAGCGCGATATCCACATTCCCGACATGTGTCCAAGGACGAGCCCCAGCTACCCATTTGAATTTACTGGTTCCGCTGAACGCGGTGAGCGGCTTACGCGCGAGTTTTACTTCCGCGATCTCGTTTACGTGTTCGGGGGTAAAGAAGGCGTCGCCTTCGGCGATGAGGGAACCGGTGGAGTCGGAGAGGGAGACTACGGTTGCGCCGAGCTCGATTGCTTTTAGGGCGGCGTATTGCGCTACGTTGCCGGAGCCGGAGATGGCTACGCGTTTTCCTTTGAAGGAGCCCTGGCCGGTGTAGGAGATCATGTGCTCGACGTAGTAGACGAGACCGTAGCCGGTGGCCTCTGTTGGTGGTGGTTAGTTGCCGCTCGGCGAAGAGGCAGAGATAGATTCGGACTTACCAGGTCGAATCAAACTACCACCCCAAGTGAGACCCTTTCCGGTAAGGACACCTTCCCACTTGTTCCGCTCCTTGCGGTATGTGCCGAAAAGGTATCCGACTTCTCGGCCACCAACACCGATGTCACCGGCAGGCACATCAGTTTCAGCGCCAATGTGCTGGGAGAGTCTGCGCATGAAAGCCTCGCAGAAGCGTCGAATCTCATTGTCGCTCTTGCCCTTAGGGTCGAAGTCGGCACCTCCCTTGCCACCACCCATGCTCACTGTATCAATCGTTAGCAAATTTCTCTCCTATTTGTTTATATGATAAGTAGGTAGACTTACGGCCAGTCAAGGCATTCTTGAAGATTTGCTCGAAACCGAGGAACTTCAAGCTATTTTCCATTCGTGTTAGCAAGGCTACTTTCTCTTCCATTTTTTTTTACCACTTTTTACTGAGAAATTCAAAGGGCGTTCTCACATTGATAGGTTAACAGTAGGATGGAATCGCAAACCACCCTTATACGGGCCTAGCGCCGAGTTGAACTGAACACGGTATCCGCGGTTAACCTGTAGGTTTCCCTTGTCGTCTTCCCAGACGACTCTGAATTGAATGGTGCGCTCGGGGATAGAAACAACATTAAGCGCGGTTTTGTACTCCGGGTGCTCCTGGAATAGAGAGCTCTCCTCGAGAGTGGCCACAAGTTCTATTCCACATGTTAGTCCGAGCCAAGACTTGACTAGTAGATAGTCGGTTTATTTTTCTTTCACAAAGAAACTTACCCTTGTAGGCCTGCTCGAACTCGGGCTCGGAGGGAAGATGAGACATGATTGCGAAGTAGAGTTAATAAATATGGGTATATGATGTTGATGATAATGTGTGGGTATCAAAGGGGGTTGGGTATCTCAAGATCGCGTTGGCTAATATGAAGAGTAAGGTCAAGGTTGATAAAGTAGGAGAGATGGTTTTGTGTGTAGGAGTAAAAATTGAGTAGGAGGAAAGGAGGGAAAAGTCGAGGAAGGTGAGGGTATTATATATTTTTACTCCGGAGGAGAAGGAGGTGGTGGTGGTCAAGGAAGAGACCACCGTCATCGGTGAAATGTCTTGTCAGTACCCAATGCTGATCAAGGCAGGAGGTTGCCTTAGGTACACGTTGTTATTGTGTAAGGTAGCCACCCAGCCCATGAAAACTTGAGATGGATACATGTAGTCCGAGGTAGGTAACCAACGAGTTGTGACTTAGAATGACTACAATTGTTCGCTAATAACACAAGGTAAGCTTGTATGTAGCCTCACCTTGTCTAGGAAAAAATGTGTGGGGGGGCCTAGCCCACAACCACCACATTCCGGCTGATTTTTTTCCCTTTTTCTTCTTCTCCTCTTCATAATACAATTTTCCATCTTGGCCCCTGTCGGGATTGAGGCATATTCTTTACCCATTATGTGTGTGAGATTAAGTTATATGCCTCAATCAATCTAATATAGTCTACCGCAGATCCATCTCATCTGGCCTCTCTGCCAACCCTTCTTGACATCCCGAGCGTTTTCGGCGGACGAAGTCCCTAGCTAAATATTTAGAACTACTTTTTAATTCAGCTAGCTGAACTAATTAACTGTGGAGAGAGTGAAACGGCATGATGTATCTGTCATGTGTTTGGTAGTGTTACAGCTGGTTTGTATAAGTGACTACTGCCTAGGTTAGACCCGCTGCATAGGCACGACAGGTTACCCGTTTCGATCCCGTAGATCTAATCAATCAAATCAAACGCGTACCCTCTCGGGACAAAGCCCATCGACGTCGAAAGACGCACATGCGAGCAAGCAATTAGCAGAGCGGTGACGGAGTTCGTCGTTACTTCTACGCAGCCATGTGGTGCCTCGTGTGGGGGAATTCGTAGCTGAATCATGAATCTAGAACGAGATCAACCAACCACAAACACAATAAATGACGGCGGAGCCGCCTTACGGTAAGGCAGGGATGGTGACCCGGAGAAGCGAGAGAAGCTTAAGTTATTGCCACAGACATGTGCGGCATCTTATCATAGCTTCGTGATTCGTCAGTTGAGTTTGCGACGACACCAATATTCACGTCAATTCAATGTCTTTGCAGGCATTCCAACCTCATAGAGTTACTGAATCTTGACGCCGTTCGCGGAACGACCCTGCCAAGGGCTTGGGAACCCACGGAGTGGACCCTGCAGGACATGCATCTCATGGGATTCTTCATCCACTCACAGCTCTTCAATGCATATGTATTGCGTAATGAAGAGTGGAATTTCCCCGGCCATTTTCCAGGGGGCATAAGACCGATATGTTCCGGAACCGGAGCAAGCCGGAATGTTTCCTTGGGGGCGGGCATTAGAATATTCAGTCTGATGGTGAAAATTCGCGACGGGTGAAACCGGCCTATTGGTTTATTTTGAATAGTAACGTTGAATTCTATGGTATCCTCAACTTCCCATCGTTCCCGCTTCTCTACGATGATATTATGACACACACTTTACATTCCCTAAGAAATACAAGCCCGACCCAAGACGCCTTAGCCTTCATGCATGCCTCATAACGCCCAGCCTCCCATCGGAATTGCGGAAGCCATGATTATAGCTTTTACCATATAGCAGATTGGTCGAAATCGAATCGCTTTAACTCCTTGCTAGCATCCTCGACATCCTTCTTGGCCTTCATACGCATGTAGAAGATGGGACAGTCTTTACTGCTGCAAATGACCTCGCAGTGCATGCTGCCTTGGCATCGTTGACATTGAGTCCATAAACGTCCAAATCGGACCTCAAGATCCGACACCTTGTCAAGTGTCTTCTTGTAGAGTTCGCCCATTCGTGGCGAACAGTCTGAACAAACAGCTCCAGCGCTCTCCTCCTTACTCACAAGTGGTTTTTTGCAGCCCATGCATGTCATAGTCTTCTTCGCGAATTTCATGAGACCACCCACAGTTGGCGCTGCAACCGAGATGGCACGTGTGTGGTCACCCGTGAGAAGCGACTTCGACTTGGTTTCTCCTAAAATAGGATCGAAGATACGCCCTAAAGGCTTTGCCAATTGATTATCCAGGTAATATCGTGTGTCGATAGGGACGTTGTTTTCTAATACGAATATGGGGTCTTCGGAACGCTCGAAGTTCTTCGATCCGCTTGCACCTTTGACCATGACGTACGCCACTCGATCACCTAATGCAGGGGCGGAACCGGCGTCTCGTTTCTTCATACGCTGCGCAAGCTCAACATGGGCTTGCTTGGCGTCGTAACTTTCTTTGGTAAGGGCCTTCGTGATCACAAGCTTGGACATATCTATTTTATTCTGCAATAGATCCGCAATTGTATCTTTGACATAGCTGCGAAAATGGTCAGTAACAAGAACACCCAATGCAAGGGTGCTAAAACGTACTCTTGAGCTCCTTGGACATCCTGATCGATCAGGATCATCCTAAGAACTTTCTCGATGACAGTCTGTACTAGCAGACAGTTATCTCGTCGGACCGTCTCGATACCCTTGGTGTCCATCTTGTCGAACTTCTCGGGTCTCGTCCAGAAGAGACCAGCATATCTCTTCTTGTTAATTAACAAGTACGGGTAATAGACCTTTTCAAATTCCAATTTGATGGGTTTGGTGAATTTGGAAGAAACGTAATTAGCAGCCTCTTCGCCAAGTTTCATCGCTTCGCTCAGGTCCTTCGTTCCGAACTTAACCATGACGGAATCCGTGTCACCATAGATGACTTGGGCGTCATGAGTGTAGCCATTAGCAATATTATATTTGTTTTCGACCTCCGTCTTCGTTTTTTCAATCATCTGTCGACCATAACTTGTCGTACTACTGGCAATCTCCAAACAGGGGAGTTTACCAGTTGTTGCACCTGTAAGACCGTACACACTGTTCGCGCTCACTTTCAACGCTAGTTGACGACCATTCAACACAGCTTTCTTGAAAGGATCTGTCTCAACGGCCAACTCTCTTTTCGCTTGTTTTCTGGCTGTAAGTAATTCTTCTAGAATCTGTGCGAGGAGTCCTTTTCGTTGCTTGATAGTAACAAACATGTCACCATTTGGTGTAACGATATAATCCTCATCTTTCTTCAGTCCAAACTTCTCCACTGCCCTCTTGTTGACGAGGGTTGTGTAGCAAAGGTTATGCGCTTGCATGATACTGGGGTATAGCGATGCAAAATCGAGGGTTGCTATGGGCACATCATAGAATCCACGAGTAGGTTCAATGACTGTGGCTCCTTCGTACTGATCATCCGAACTCTCGGATTTCATATTCGGAATGACGAGCTTTTGCTCTAAAGCCTTTCGGAATAGTTGACTCATAAACTTGATTTGCTGTCCACGTGAGAGTAGGAAACTGAAAGGAACACCTGTGACTCTCGCCATTTCTGTATAATTCGCAAGACAGGAGAGCTTGTCCATCAATCTCTGGGGCAAATAAGCATCCTTCAAGCAGTATATCGCTAGACGACGTCTGGATTCTGGTGTGCCGTTGAACAGTTCGGTGATCATTGTGTGGTGGACATCTTCTTTCTGTTCCCCTAGGAAGTGGGCACACACGGAATTGAGGGTATAACTTCGTAGGTGATGGTCCCGCTGGATTAGTTGAAGCAAATCTAGTTGCAAACGTCCGTTGGTATTCGTAGTTTTTGTGTCTCGATTACCCATCTGTTTGCTGGAAAAGTTGGATTTCTTAGCAAATGACCTGGTACTAGGAAGACGAGTCCAGTACTCGAAGCCTCTGAGCTTCAAGTGTTCAGCCCGCTCGAGTAAATAGGGAAAATCGAAGTTGGCAATGTTGTAACCAGTGATTAAATCAGGGTCGACTTTGTCAAGGAATCGCTTCCAAGACATAAGCATATCTGATTCCCTCTCGAAATCCAATATCTGTGTTGCTACGATCGGGCTCGTCTTATCTAGACAGAACACATTCCTAACGAATGGCTTGCTTTCTCCGTAGCGTGTCACGACGTTCGCGATTTGGATTACCGGATCTTGGTTTGCTTCTGGGAAGATGCCCTTTCGTCCGGCACATTCGATATCGAAGGATAGAATTCGGAGAGGGGCCATCTTGGACCATTCGCCTTTCGGTTCGTGGGAAATTAAGTCTCGGTAGCTAATTTCGGCTTCGATTTGACAACTCGATTGTTTCTGGTTCTCGGCTAGAAGACGATAGGATTTGGCCGGCGCCTCCACCCACGACATACCAGGGATCTAAAATAAATCAATATGTATTGTTGATATGGTAGTTAGCGTTGGGGGTGCCTACCTTGCAATCGACCATGAATCGCAAGACATAAGGGAAATTATCAAATGTCATTATGCCTCCTTCAACTCCTTTCCACATTGACTTCCAATTGACCTCATTTTGCTCAAAGGCCGAACGTACTCGAGGTATAAACTTCGGATCTGTAACGGTGATCTTGATATAGGGGCTTTGCGTGTTGCCCTGGAAGCCGTAAATATTCTCTCGTAGGACGACTTGGCAGGAGTATATGACGGGTTGGTGTTGGGCCATTTGTGTTTCGAGGTAGGCTTTGAATGGTTCACAATCTTGAGGTGTGAAAGACACCGGGGCGGCGACATAGAGGTAGTGCTTGAAATCGGTGACGTGAACTAGCACGGAGTGGCCGTCTTCAGTAACTCCGAAGAGTTTGATGGCATTTTTGCCACCACGTATAGTACCTTCTTCGGCGTCTATTTGTTGGAAGATTAGGTTATCTCGACTAGGGTCGAAGTCAACAACGGGAGGGCGTTCCCATGCTTGATCTTTCTCTGAATTGGTCTGCTTAAGTTCGGAAATATCTTGGCTTAGCTTCTCGAGAACTTCGGATTCGAAAGTGCTCTTCGGTTGGCTCGATGCTAGTTTCGAACCTGGGCCATGTTGAGAGCTGTTCAACCGTGACGCGGGTGAGGAAGAAAGGGGTTCTACACGACGCTTCTTCACCATAGACTGGCTAGAAGGGAAATTGCGACGATTAGAAGCATCGCCGAGGAGACGCTTTTGAGGTAAAATTGTGCTAGCCATGACAATGGTCTAGTGATGACAGAGTCTATGGGGAGCGAAGAAAGAAAGGATTCAGGACATGAGAATCCGTGTTTAGAAATGGTCAAAGTTGAAAATTGTTGTAAAGAAGGCGGAGCAGTGCAGCAAAGAAGTTGAGACCAGCAAAAAGCGTGAATGCTCTTTAAGTTTAAGTGGTTTTCTAGGAAGTCGCGTCGCGCGTTGAGAGCTTAGCAGGGGTTTATAGCGGGGGCGACGCGTTAAAACGTCACGATCGCTTATCATACCTCATTTGATTGGCTAATAATGGTCGACTTTACTGCACGTATGCCATCTTAACGTGCAACAAATAAATTCTTCACTAAAAATTGTAGGCATCAGCACGTGTATTGTCATTACTATGCTATTTATGGATGCATTGTGAGCTATGCCCCCGGTCATTTCGTTTGGTTGTTCAGAGCTTGTTAACGCCCTATCAAAGCAGCTTAATTAGCCCCATCATCCATTCATTGGATTACTATTCCCAATTAGATCAGGCACAATACCAACGAGACAATCACTTTCGTACATCAAAAATCAAATAACTCTCTATGGGACCCTTTTAATTACGCCCATGAACCCTTTTCCGAAGTGGAGATCTGCGAAGATAATGAGATCTATAGCTCCCGTCCACTAGCCTTTTCAACGCCCTCTTTCTCCGGCTTGTCTTCCGCCACCTTTTCCGTAGCTGTCCAGTTCAGAGCCTTCAATCTCTCGGAAAGAATGGGGTGGGAAAAGTGGTAACTAGCATACATCCAATCCGCATCCATTGTGCTCAGATTTTGAATC
Organism: Hypoxylon trugodes; assembly: GCF_022578975.1. Classification (NCBI taxonomy): domain Eukaryota; kingdom Fungi; phylum Ascomycota; class Sordariomycetes; order Xylariales; family Hypoxylaceae; genus Hypoxylon; species Hypoxylon trugodes. The sequence continues at coordinate 3,433,326 of NW_026250018.1, read as the reverse complement.
TGAAGTTTGATGAGAGAAGAGGCCAACTCGCTCTTGTAACCCAAGTTGAGAGCGAAAGCATCGGCCTGGAATTCAAATCGTCGGCTCATGATGTTCATCAATAACTTAATGATAAGGTCCATCGGTGCCAATGCATCCGAGAATAGGATGAACCCAATGATGATGGGATGTTCATTGAGGAATCCGAAGTCGGCATACAAGGAGGCATTGTTGATGAAAACCGAGAATACACTAAAGATGTAGAAAACGTTGATCTATATGTTGTTAGCGTGGCACAAAAAATCGTGTTAGGAAATCTAGACATACCTGCGAAACACCGAAAAGCTTGGTAGTGTGACCAAGGCTCCAGTGACCGAGTTCGTGCGCCAGTACAGCAACAACCTCCTCTTCACTGCTCTTCTCGATCAGGGTATCATAGATGACGATGTGCTTCTTCCACGGCAGACCGAAGAAATAGGCGTTGCTATGCGCGCTACGCTTACTTCCATCGATAACAAACAGCTCTTGGAGAGGGAAATTCAACTTCTTTGCCAATGCTTCGGTCTGAGACTTCAATTTGCCTTCTTCCAGAGGAGACAGTTTGTTGAATAGAGGCAAGATGAAGATGGGGTAGACCGTGATCATGAAAACCTGAAGGACAGCAGTAAACAGCCATAGGTAGGTGACGAATTGAGTACCCGTCTTCTTTACGATAGTCAGGAAACCAGCAAGGATAGGAGGCGCGAAGAGGAAAGCAAGCAAGTTCGACTTGATCATATCCGTAATGAACAGCTTCGGGGTCTGCTTATTGAATCCAAACTTCTCTTCCAAGACAAACGTGTGGTAGATGTTTGCGGGGAGGGATAAGGCCTGTTGGATCAAGACGAAGGTAAGGACGAAGACAATCGAATGCGAGATTTCACCGGATAAACGAGCAGGGAGGAAGCGGAGAAGAGTACCAGTCCATGACCAGAGCTTCGGGAGGACATCGAAATGAATGAAGGCAATGTTCTGAACTTGACCCCAGAGAGCTCTCACGAATCCAAACTTGGCTTTAGCACGTCCGTATTCTTGACTCTTATCGTAAACATCTTTAGAAACTTCCTTTTGGAGGACTTGCGGGGGTTTGGTATTCTTCAGGACACGGTATTGTCGGAGCGACAAGAATTCCTCAAAACAGAATTGGGCGACGGAAAAGCCGATGATGAGCTTCTTCCACGGGAAGAGAGGTCGGTCCAAGAACCGAGCTAGGCGCTGTTTATTATGTGTAAGTAATTATCATATTCTTGGGGGAATAGCTCTAAATAATACCTGGAGGATATCCATCTTTCCGAAAATTGAAGTTTCGGTGGTGATGGAATCATTGAATTGTCAAGGAACCAGCCGTGTTGTAACTGTAAGGACGGAGGCAGAAAGTGGGAGGGTAAGCTTTCCGCAAAGAAACCGTGTCAGCTCCAGCAAAACGTCAACGTGGCTGGTGCTAGTGGCGCAAACACAAAAATGTGGCGCAGCATTACATCTCCGCACTGATGCGACGCATCATAAAACCTTCATCAATCTTCTTATTTTGTTTATTTTCATGTTTTATTTTCTAACTAGCAATCAGGCAGAGGGACATTTTTCTTTGGGGTTAACAGGACCTTCATATGCGTAGTGTCGTGTTCTTTGTTAGCATTTCCCATCATCGCCAGACAACTAGTTTCACGCCATAATACAGCTTCCACCGTCAAATTGACAGTATAACATGACCTTCTCTACCTCATATTCGCTTTAACTCTCTCAAGAAGCTGTTCACGGGTATCTTTGCTTTGGGGGTGGAGATTGCGCTAAACACATGGATTAGAAGCTGGATCATTTGATAGGATTACGAAGAATTCATACAGCGTGCAACCATCTCCTGAGCTCCTCTCGCGTCCAATTCTCGGGATCGCCCTTTGGATCTCCTTGTGCCGGAAAGATGCTCTCTCCCCACATAGTCCACGCAAAGGCGCCCGCAATGAGAGCAGAGAATGCTTTGAGATAATCCATCAGTCTTGCGAAAATGTTAGAAGATATACCCCCCGGTGGATCGACGTACCTAATACAGCATTCTGCTCACTTCTGACAAATCTGGTATAGGCCATTGGTACCTAGGTAATGGACTAATGATACAAAGAACTATCCGTTTAGGTAGCTTGGGTAGGGTTGAATTTCTAGGTAGATACCTAGTTCACAAAGCAGACGTAGGGAATTTCGTTTATATATATGAAACTTGACTATCCATGCTATTTCATTTTAGCAACTCTGTCCAGTTTGGATGCCTGCGTAAGGTAGTGAATCACAACTTCATCTCATACAGGATAGACCGAGGCAAACGCCACGCCACGTCATGCGCCACGAACGAGGAGATGTATCCAGTTTTTCTATACCCTAATTCTTAAGCAGCTTATAATGGCCCGTGCGTAATAGGCATATCTCTTATCGCGGGAAGGAACCCTGACCAATCTTGGGTAAAATCGCTTAGAACCCTGCTGTGGAATTTCGCCCACACAACTTTCGCAGCATCGACTAAATTTGTCTCGTTGAACGTTGACTTCTTTCCCTCTACAACCAACCCAGAGTCACCCATCAATACCGACAAGATGCCTCAGGAAATCGCAGATATCAAGAAGGTATAATAATTATTCTCAATTCTTTTTGCGACAAGAAATTGGCTGACAATTGGAATTTTAGTTCATCGAGATCTGCCGGCGAGAGGACGCTAAGTGTATGTGACAGAAAATAAAAAATAATCCCTAAAAAGATGACAGTATCCGTGCGTTACGAACATCAATTCTGACAATATCCTTGTGCAGCCGCCCGGATCAAGAAGAACAAGAAGTCGTCGCAGACCAAGTTCAAGGTCCGATGCTCCAAGCACCTCTACACCTTGATCCTCAAGGACTCCGACAAGGCCGAGAAGTTAAAGCAGAGCTTACCCCCGAGTACGCACCGATCTTACGATACTAATACGATAGACGTAAACTGACAATGTGGTTCGCAGACCTATCGATTAAGGAGGTTCCCAAGAAGAACAAGAAGGGCAAGCACACGGCATAAGCATGTAACCATGCTTCCGGGGTGATAGAAGAAAACTACCAATCGCAACTGGGGATGTCTCAGTACGATGGATGGAAATAGGGTCTACAAACGCGGTCATCGAGAGCCGATGAGGTGATGCATATTGCTTGGGGTCTGGCTGGCATGTTCATGAGGCGGCGTCTAAAGGATACCTTCCCGAATTGATATTCTCGAGCACGAAAAGGAGCTTGTAGACAACAATTCATAACAATTGCACAAAAAAATCATTTGACAATCATCTGCGACAGTCTTTTATCCTCTATCCCCTACACCTAACTGTTCACAGGACCCGCTGGTAATGCTTGATATCGCGAGCCTGCGTAGAGAATATTACCGGCGAATACTTCTGAAAGTCTTGCGATGTTGCGAATTCCGCGGATTTCTCCAGACTCGGCCAACCACATGCGAAAACATATTCCTCCAGCCCTGGTTCTTCCTTTTCGATGCGCCAACCATCCCTCACCAAATGCGGTTTTACAAATTTCTCCAGCACGTCTTTTGCTTCGCTCCAGCCTTGCTCGAACGATCGTCTCTTCTCGGTCGGGATGGTCAATTTCCCAACGCTGATTACTGGGCTGTGTAATAATGAGATCTCGCCCTCCGCTCCCGACGTTTTGAATAGCTCGACGTTTTCCAAGTGGGATAGGACTGTCTTTTCAAGTTGAAAGTGGTTCTTGAGACCTGGATATACCGAACCGTTCTCTGGACTCTTTATCCAAGCTGTGTGGTGCTCGTAAGAATCCCAATGCGCCGTAAGGAGATAAATGGATCGATCCTCGGTTTGCTGAAAGAGGCCTACTCCACGGGTTTCCTTGCCTCTGGGTGCTTTCGGGGCATCCTTAATTCGCCATTCTTCTTGAACGTCGAGAGCTTGGATTGTGGCCTTTTTGGCTTCATCCGTGAGGGGCGTCTCAATCGCCGTGAGCAACGCCAATTCTGTCACTGCCATAATGAATATTCGTTAAATTGAGTATTTTGCTCAATTGAGCTGCGAGAAGATGTACTGACGAGTTTCAACTATGACTCCCGTTCTGAGTCCTATTTCTGAATATTACGTGGGGCATAGCGAAAGAAGCCGCGTACAGCATCGCTGCCTATGCGTTCCCACCGATCCACCTGTATCCGACCCCCGAATCCTTCTCCGTATTCTCCGTATAATTCTTGTATTTTTCCCCACTACCAGATAGCTTCAAGTCCCGGCGAAATATACAGCACACTCTACATGTTTCCTCCATCCGATCATATCTCTTATTCCCACTACAAATCCCAAATCCCTATTTAGCAGATTCATCGGAGAATCATGGACAACACAACTAACTGTCTTCATAGGTACCTAAGCCTAACCAGGTTGATTGACGTGCCCGATTTGACTATGCAGGTCATGTTCTTCATAACAGTGATCGACGATTAAGAGTTTAGGTGTAGCTAACAATTGCAAAGAACTAGTGAATTGTCTTAGGCCATACACTTCGTAGAAAACGTCGCACGAAACTGATCAATTGTGTGATTGTGGCTGGATCGTTCGAAGCTGAAAACTCGTTTTTAGGGAAGCCCATAGTTTCACGTCTCCCCTCATGTCACCGCCGGTTCTTTTTACTGGATTGATCGTACCAGCAAATATCGTCAGCATTTCCGAGCTGCATCAAGGTGGAGTAAAATAGATTAACATCTCGATGTCATATAGCTGTCTCTCAACAATTTCGAATATCCTATGCAGGTGAGCATCGTCGGATGCAGAGAGGAGGGGATAAAGAAAGAGCCCCTAGCCACGTAAGCTAGAATGTATTCCCTCACGGTTACACTACACGGCTTTTCAGCTCAAGATTTAATAAGTGGCGCCCTCCGGCTCCATCATTACTCGAACTTATGCAGGTGATAAAACGGCCGGGTTTTCGGCATCTTAACTGATAAGTCAGATATACGTTTGTTACATCTACGAGACGCATACACGTGTAGCTTCGGCGTGTGGCCTTGACTTCCCGTCTTGAGTCTAGCAGCATATGGTTGGATTCCCTGCTCTGTATATGTAGATCTCACGTTTTGTTTTAAAGTTGCTTTAAGATCTACAATCTACATGCATATCTGCATTAGACTTCAAAAAGTAAAAGGCCACTGTCTTAGAACGCCCCCAAGCAATATAATTACCCGTCTGGGCGGGGGTTAGGTCACTGTAATTGTCAGTCTTGGGCACTGTTACCAACCCCTTCAACCACCATGAGGGGTGGTTTTCTATACGTTATCCTCATAGGTTTATCTCTAGGTAGCCACTATATGTAGGACACGAGAAATGTGAGATTTTAGAAACTAGAAATGACCAGAGATCTTAGTAACACAGTGAAATACAATCTGTATAATACGGTTGGTGCTTCGGTTGACGTCCAGAGCGTGCATGGATCATGACCATTTCTGATTCTTGTATATTCGGTGTACTTGCTTACCTACATTAGAACCCTCAACACTAGGTACCTACCCAGGTACCTAGATATACTTCAATACGACTTGACTTCCCTCGATTCCGGCTGGGCTACGGGCGGCTACGATCTCAACTTGAATGGAATCAAATTTAGTAGAGAGAGTATTCTGGATCATGTTCGACCTAGGTACCTGGCGACTATACTAAATGACAGGAAAATATGCGAGCATATCTAAAATTTAATCACACAACTACCTATTTGTATATCCGTATACTGACGACTGATTAACAATCGTATCACAACTTATGCTACCCTAACTGCACAGAGCCTGATACTCATTTTAGCCTCATTAGATCTTCTGGCAGATGTGTAATAAATTAGGTATGTTTGACTTACTTAATTCTGAATTCCAACTGAATGGAAGGAGATCTGAGAATATATACCCTCAAACTGAAGGTAGGTTGACACGGATATCCCCGTTCCCTCGTAGGAAATTGAGTCCGGCATGTCGAGTTTGAAGGACTCTCTCTTTTGCAGATTCTCCTTCTTGAACTGAGGGTCATTTGCAAGGTAAATCGCCACTTTATCCACAGTAGCCGCCGAGCCAGAGAAGTCGATGGCAAGGACATTCAGGTTTCGAGTGTTGGATGCGGGGCTGGGAATAGCGAAGTGAATCCATCCAGCTAGCCCGTCGTCAAAAGTTGGCCTAATAAGTGCGGATCCCCTGTCGATGATAATTTCGAATGTAGATTTAGAGTCCTTGATGGCACTGATACCGGGGGCAGAGATCCAAGGAGGCATTGTAACGAATTTGGGCGTAATGAGTAAGTGTTGTCTTAAGGGCGAGATATTAATAATGGGGATAGTTTGTTTGTTTTAAAAGTGAAAGCTGGGTGGAAAACACTACTTATATATAGGGGTAAGGAAGATCTGGGGGTCCTAAGATCAAGATACATCAGGAATCCAGACAGCGACCCGAGATCGTATCACCGATATCAGCGAAGGCCGTTACTCACAACATCCCACGATATAGTTAGGTATTTCTCTTCCTAGGTTAGCTAGACTAGGATTCAGCTATGGTGTATTGCTAATGCCCTTGCATGATACAGACTATTTTCAAAGAAGCAACATATTAAAAGGCGTGTTTATATTGATTTGTTTTGCTTTTCGTCAGTTGTAGTCCACAGATCACACACTATTTGCCTTGCAGGATTCGTGCGTGGAAGCAGGAGATGTTTTAGTTGCCGAATGAACAAATGCCTTTACCTACTGTAGGTATGTAACATGTGGATTCGTAGATCTGTTCGCTCATACGCCGGCAGAAGGTGTTGCATCCTCTCTCCTCTTTCTTAACTTGTAGTAATCTTTCTATTCCAGGTATCTCAAGCAAGAAGAGGAAACTCGTAGAAAATCCAACGATACTATCTCAATCCTTAAAGAATCAGTCTCATAAGGACCGCAGAGTCTTACTCGTTGACCTTCTCATTACCAGGTCAAAATGTCCTCCAATCCAGCTCTAGCCTGAAGGAAGGGTTACGCCTTGGAAGCTACTAGGGGCCTCCTATCGCATCGCTGTAAGAGGGCCTTGCTTCGAGACATGAAAACAAAGAGACTTGTGATGTATGCATACCTACTTATAGATTTGTGGTAGTTATCTGCGAACTTATTGTGAAAAGATAGCTACCTACCTAGGTAGGCAGGTACCCTCTCTTTATGGTTAACAACTTAACGCTCTCTACCTAAACATGCTCAGATACCCGAGTAGTGATCATAACAACACCGACATGGACCTAGTTCCGCGGAGTGAGCATTATCAAGACCCAAGGATTCCTTTATTCTACCTCCACAACTGAGACAAGGTCGATTATACGACCGAGAGATGATTTTGTTACTCCCCCTCTTCCTAACCTGCCATAGAATGCTTCGCATTTCGCTAGAGTAGACCGCACGGGCGGTCAAGGTGATACTCATGAATGCTATCAACGTAGTGTTTGAAAGTCTCGTTATTCTATACGAGAAGTTTTATTCTCAAGTTACGCGGGTGGGATAACGTAGCCGAAGAACCCGAAAAAGGTCTCGCCCTACATGTTGCAGTAGAATTCGAGCGCGTATCTGGATGGCTTGAACTTCAGTCGGTTGGAGCCGAGCTTGCCATTATCGAAAATCCAAAATCGAAGATCTAGCTCCAAAGCGGGTCCTGCGATATGACTGATGTCGGGTTGCAGTAGAATCCTTCGACGGTGATTCCCAATCTCTCAACCGCATTTGACTCGCAATTAATTGTGGTGGCTTATATGGCTGCCGCAGACGTTAGCGGAGGGTACAATTTCGGGATGAAGGTCTATGTGACGAAGATTGCTCAGCATAGATTCACTACCTCCACGCCTCCACGGACATGTTGGAAGATACGAAGCTATACTTGTGCGGAGTATCGCGAAATGGCTATGGAACACTAATATTTCAAGCAATGATTGACTATCGAAGTACTGTGAAATTATGGCTGGGGATCAAAGCTGTGGAAGAATTGGAACGTCTACCTAATCTTTCAAGTTACCTAGGTAAACACCAGATTGTTGCCGAGTTTTTCGTTGAATGTCGTCGTGAAGTTGTAAGGAATGGTGTGTGGCTTCGGCTAGATGATACCGGTTTTATGATGGTCGGAGATCCTATTGTTACACCCGAGGAGATGATGTATGTGGTAAACGCCACCGGGAGTTTACTGGTCGTTTTACGTATTGCTATACCCTCCAGTTTTTTCGTCCTCGGCTTAGATCTTCATTCATTATTCAACTCACATTCAGGTTTTGTATTTTTCAGCTTATTATTGAAACAAATAATGCAATGATATGGACCAGAACTTATTTCTGTCTAAGCTTGTAATTCGTCATTTCTCTTGAACATCTAGGGCCTGGGTTGTAGCCTTTTTCGCCTCGTTCGTGAGGGGGGTTTCAATCGCTGTGAGCAATGCTAACTCTGTTACTGCCATAATGCGGACTTATATTAATATGATGTCTCATAATTAGATTTATGTTCAATTGAGCTACGAGAAAATGTATCAATAAGTTTCGATCATGACTTTCACTTCTAGTTTTATTTTCGACTATTTCGTGGGACATTACCAAAAAAGCCGTGTACAGTATCGCTGCCTATGCGTCACCGCCGATCCGGTATCCAAAAATGCCATGCTCCGAATCCTACTCCGCACGGTCCCTCTTCCACCGTATCGCTCCGAGTACTGACGAAATGGTAGGCACTCGTTAGGTCTATTCTTCCCTCTCCTGTCGAAACAACCCTTAGAAAGGCAACAAGAATGGTGGTTTATGGATTCCTACAATCTCGCAATCATCAATACATTAGGTACTTAAGTGGCTCAATTGGCATCTAAGTAAGCACCTAATTCAGCACGTCATTGGGGGTTAACTGCTTCTCAAATTAGGTAGTGTGGTCGAAAAGGCTAACTACCTACCTGGGAACCTAGGTACGCAAATGATATTACACATAGATGTTATAAAGCTAATCAATACCTTTACTGGAAAATTATCTAGCTGAAATGGTTTGATTCCACCATCCTCATACGGAGACTCATTTCTAGTCACGATGTGCCTTGACTGATGAACACAGCCTTGTACAGCTTTACACATTATATGAAGCGCGCTACGTACTGGCGTGCCCGATTTTACGATCACGAGCTCGGCTGCCCGAGAGGCCGAAACTCATTGCTAACGGCGTAAACAATTATACGTACTTGTATTCATGTTCTTTCTCAAGGCTGGCGCCGGCTTAAGCACCGCCTCGAATAGGACAATAATACTAGGTACCTAAGTACCGCGAGCATCTCCGAGCTGAAGACAAGGTGAATTAAATGGGCTGTGAAGAACCGGATTGGACAGTCAGGCCGAACCAGCCTCTCAATCTCAACGTCTTCCGCAAGCGCCTTGCGCCAAAGTCCTTCGCGCCCGGCAATTCTGAATATCTTAAGATAGGACTCGGCGAGCATTGAAAGAGGTCTCCGATACATCAGCTGGAGCGTGAACTAAAACTGTCATATTCCTCCACATCATTCTCGTGATATGCCCCTTAGGCTCGCCATTGGGTACCATAAGTTCTACCCTCTGGGTTCATCGTCATAAAACAAAATCTGAGCGCTTGCTGGCGACAACACGGCCCGATTCCGGATGTCCTGACCTTCTAACATGAAGGTAGCGTGGATTTAATCAGTAGCCCTTTAGTATTTCATATTTATTACCAAGCCATATATGCTTAGGTAGTCAAGTTCTATGCTTTATGTTTTGGAAGCATTCCCGCCTTGTTCCATTCTATGATACTATAAGCATACTCCTTATTGCTTGCAATGTAGTTTTATCTATGCGTACCTACCTGTGTTGGACTCCGGCGACTAATTCGTATCCGTTATGGGCAAAGGTAGGATGTAGAGTTGCATGTACAGGTATTCCCCAGTTATCGGTAGGAATTGTTGTGTCTTGGGATACCTACAGGAAATATGATACATCTGCTTAGGTACATATCTGAATATGTTAACCGCTAGGCTGGTATTCCATTAGCCGTCCTCGGTGTAGCCTTTACGCAATGCTGCTCGTGATAACAGTAAACCCGCCCGGGTAAGCAACCCCCCTTTTTTATTTGTTGCCTACGCACGAATAAGGACCGCAAACCTCTTGATTGTAGGTTCGGGGAGGACGCTGTCCTTGTTTCTAGCCACCGCGCCTACTATATACCGGTTTACACTCCCATCGTTCTTATGTGCCATTTTGTCAAAGTTATACTTGGGTTCAAGCAGACATACAAAACCAGCTCAAGGATAAAATCTCGAGGCAATTTGATTAATAAAACGAACGTCATGAGTTGGGCTTCTGGCTAAATACATGTATACCTATGTACTAAACGAGGGACAGGATAAAATCAACCATAGTTCCAAAGAGCAATCTGTATCTCCAAAACGTACCGACCACGTCAACATTAGTTACGCCAACGTAACCGCTCAAGCCCTAATATTTGTGTCAGTTTCATCAAGTGTCTTAATGGATGTATGATAAATAGGTGTTAGGCTTACTTAAACTTGGATTGCAACAGACTGGAGCTTGATCGTGGAACCCATGCCACCGAACTGGACGAATATAGACACGGAAATCCCTTTCCCCCCATAAACTACCGGGCCTTGGTTTGCCTGGACGTCAAGGGTGAAGGTGCTCGAGTGTGACAATCCGGCCTCTTGGAACTTCCGCGAATTGGCAAAGTAAACCTCTACTTTCTCCACAGTCGCCGCCTGGGCCGTGAAGTCGACAGAAGCTTTCTTTAGATTCGGATAGTCGACAGGAGGGCTAGGGATGGTGTAATGAACCCATCCGGATAACTGGTTGGCGGTTGTTGGCTTGACAAGTGCATAACCCTTTTCGATGACTATGTTGAATGAAGAGGCAGAATCTTTAATGGCGCCAATGCCGTGTGTAGAGATCCAAGTAGTCATTGTGTCGAGCTTTGGCGTACTGTTAGAGATAAAGTCAAGGCTAAGTACAAATATAAGCGTGGATTTATATTGAATGTAGTTTTCTGTCAGTCTGAGAAGTGAAATTAGGTGGAAAGATGTCCTCTATATATACCTAGGTATGGTCAAGATGCTGATTATTCGACATATTGAACGCCGATGCCAGCCTCCTTAAGGGCACGCGGTATGAGAGGCTACGCATATACTTAGATACCTAGGTACTGCAAGATTTTCTAGCACGCGTCGCCGTCGCCGTAGTAATCGCCGACGTTAACCACCATATGGAGTCCCCTGATTCTAACGATGCTTCCCCGGCCAACGGCTTTACAATGGTACCCGCTACGTTCAGCCTCTCGTATACGAGTCCTTCCGTAGGTGATATGGGTTATTAGTGGTATCAACGTTGCTCCGTTGCCAGAGAGAATGTAACATTTTGAAGCATCCATCGTGTTGACGTATTATCATTGGCTATAGGTCTTTGTCTGATTTTGCCCGAGGAGATACTGCTTTATCCTTGCTTTCCATTCGCTAGGACCAGGATGCCAAGGATCATGATGGCGAAGATGTCTGGAAACCTTCGGGTTAAGATGTGTTGGGGACTCACATGGCAGACTGAGGTCGTATTCGAGAGAAGCGATTCGCTTTCCGCCGCAAGCCGTCGAATGTATATCACGAATAAAGCGGCGGCGTATTAGAAAACATGGGTATGTTGACTCGCCTTCCTCTTCACAAATCGTGACTTGTCAGTCACACAATTGACTCCGGGAATACGCCCGCGAGGGGGGGGTCAGCTGCTTGTTATCACGTCTCGGGTGGTAACACGGACCAGTGTGTAGTTTCGTCAATCCTATTTCCTCTATGTCTGCGGAAGATGTCACTTCCTCCCCCTCTTCTCGGGCTAACAGGGTTTTCAAATATTTATTATTTAATGATTTCCTGTAGCCATTGTCTCATACCTCCTTTGACTTAATCTTCCGTAGTTTAAGCAGTAAAGAGAGCTTAATAGGAAGTATAACGGAACTATCTCGAACTCCAAAGGGGGCTTGCAAGAGTCGAATTCATTCACAGTTTCATATCATCAAGTTAAAGTACCCACCAATAAATCCGAATACCTAAGTAATAGTCGAAACGATGTCGACGTGGATATCGTCCCATGGAGCCAGCGCCATTAAAACCCAAGATACCCGGTTTTCTATCGCCGCGACCGAGTCGGGGTCGATTGTCCAGCCGGAAGACGCTAATCATCTAACCGGTTCGGTCATTTTCCCTCTTCCCAGCCTACCGCATAACGCCTCGCATTTCGTGAAGGTAGCGGTCGCATTCTCAACTCACACTGCCCGAGTCGTCAAGGTAGTGATCATGAACGGTACCAACGAAGTATACCAGAAAGCCCCGTTGCGGCATACAAGTGACTTCACCCTTCAATTACGCGGAACTGACTATATGGCTGAAGAACGTGACAAGGGCCTCGCCTTGTGGCTCACAATAGCGTTCGAGCATGTAACCGCAATGATTGAATTTCAGTCGGTGGGGCTCGAGGTCGCTATGGTAGAGAAGCCAACGTTCGTAGCTGAGAAGCCAATGCAGACTATCAAGCTTGATAGCGGGTTATGGAACACGACAACTGTTAGGTCGTCGGATCATTCTCAGAAGACGACAAAAGGACAGATCGAATTTTCAACCAAATTCACCTCGAAGCCAGCGGTGATAGCCAACATGACTGGCGCAGATGTTGGCGGAGGGACAAATTTTAGGGTCAGGGTTTATACATCGGGAGTTACCACTCATGGATTTACCATTCATGCGGACACCTGGGGGGATACACACATGTATTCGTGCGGAGTTTCGTGGATGGCCATAGGTCATTGATAATTCTGATTGCCGGGGGTGGAGGACTGGGACTGGCGGTCTAGTGGAATCATGAGTATGAAGATTGGATAACGGTCGTTACTGGGTACCTGAATACTGAAGTTATATTCAAAATAGACACGTATTGGCTGTGCTGCTGGAACGATGCCCTAAGAGACTGGCTGCTTTATATGTTGAATCGACACCTATCAGGCGAATCTGCGTAGTATGTAGTTGTCGTGCGGCTGGCGGGTTATATGTACCTGGGTAGCCTTCGTATTATGGAGAACTTCTTTTTGGCGATTGGGGAAATTATTGTTACATCCGAGGAGATGATGTAGGTGGTAAACGCCACCGGGAGTTTACGGATCGCTACTCTATGCCACGCCATCCAGCTTCCTGGCTTAGGTGCATACTTGAATCAGTTATTCGAATACCTAATTGGGGTGTTTTGTATTTTTCAGCTTATTATTGAAATAAATAATGTAATGATGAACTAGCACTTATTTTCATCCAAGCTTGCTGGAGAATTAAAAATTAGAAGGCTGGCTGCACTGCCATGAGGATCGGCAGGCTCGTAGGCTGATTTTACTGACGCCCACGTTCTTGGCACCTAGGTCTTGTTCTCCGGTCGCACGAGGCTTCGGCTACCTCACTCACTTCCAAATCATGATTCTCAATTAATCGATCTCGTCGCGTTCGACGAAGTTGATAATAGACAAATATTCAATGCATCTGATACATTAGAGCGGATGGCAGACCCTTTGGGAGCAGCTGGCTCCATTGTGGGCATTGCCGCATTTGGTCTGAAGTTCGCAACGACCCTACAAACGTACATCGAAGCGGTAGCCGACGCACAAGAAAGATTGCGGGATATTGCATTTGACGTTAGCGCCACAGCATCCGCTCTTGAGCAGCTCCATGACTTTGTTGAAGCCGACAAAAATGAAAGGACAGTCGTAAATGATTCGGGATTAAAACAAGCTGTGCGATTGGCCTCTCAATGCAAGCAAGTGTATACTGCAATAATTGATCTCCTCGCCAAAGCCGTCGGCGCGCCAAGAGATAGCAATGGGGATGTTTCCTTAGAGGCGTTAGACTTGAATGGTTCAAACGCCACGAGTCTGATGAGCAAGCTCAAATGGCCCTTCCAAGAACCTCGTATCAAGAAGCATCAAGAGGAGTTAAGATGGCTGAAAATAAGTCTATTGTTCCACTTGAGGCTCATGGAGCTTGCTAAAACGAAGATGGCGTTAGTCTTATCAACTACATAGGTCAACATACCGATGCTAACTACCTTAACATAGGGCACCGGCTAGAAATCTCGACGCTTGGGAGAAGGAAGTAGCTCTTCAAGCTATGGTAGAGAAGCTCCTGAACCGGAAGAAGGAATACGCTAGGAAGATAGCAGCCGAGAGGAAGAGGGAAAGACGTCAGAGGGCCGGGAAGAAGAGACTGTCCACGGCCTCTTCTAGGTCCTCTTCTTTCAAGACGATCGATAAGTTGCAATCTCGCAGCCCGAGCCTGAAACCAAAGTCACCTATTTGGGGATCTTCTGGCTCTAGCATCCGCGAACTATCATCGCCTGCGGATATCAACGACAATGAGGGGATAAAAAGTTATTCGTCAAATCACGAAGTTATCGACGACGTGTCTCTGTACAGGCCCCCAAACCCTGCTCCAAAGCTCCCTAAGGCCAAGGTGAAGAAATTTCGAAGGATATCTCTATCAGAATTTGGAATGTAAGATATTTCCTCAAAGATAGGTCCGCTTCCTGATACACTGACATGCAGCAGTAACAGCACTTCAAACCCAACCGTTGGACCTGTGGGTGCTTTCGCAGTCAATAATATAGCAGGGCTAGGGGAACAGGCCGTCGTCGACAAAGACTACCCAAGACAGGCTGAGAATATCCACGAGTCTTTAAACTCAAGTTCAGCTAACAAATCTACTTCGCATTCTCATACCTTCGTCAACACGCAGGATTCGACAGCGGACGCCAGTACGAGCCAGCCCACAGTCCCACGTAACATAATAGATACGCTCGACACCAGCACTGCCAATAAGAAGGACAATTTATACGGCAACAACATCATTGCAGAGGACTCAGGATCTATCTATACTTCGCGCTTTTCTCGAAGTCCATTCCACGCCCTACTATCAGTGACCGGTCTCTTCGGGAAGCGAGACCGGTCTGTAATACGGGACATAGAGAGCAAAGAACTAGAGGCGTATTTCGTCGAAGACAGCCCAACTAATAACTCCATAGTGGTCCGCAAGCTTCCCTTCGACCGCCAGAAGTTGATCAGCATATTAAAACGAATTATACGATCTCGACGCGATGGCGACGTATGGGCACAATATGCTTCATTGAATTTTGCGCAACGGGAGGGCGTGGACCGCGCCATGATCGAGGCAAACCAATCGAATCCTCGCGAGAGAACGTGCATAGCACTTACACCGGCCAAGAGCAGGTCTCGAAAAGAAAAAGAGTCACGCGACGATAGTAATAAAGGTATCGCAGTATTCTTCTCTTTGGGCATGCGTGCCGCGCCGATCCATCTGAAATTTCAAGCCAAGAACTACCAATTGCCGTTTGAACTATGTCGTACATGGGAGGTGAGTGCTTTCGTAGATATCCCAGATCGTTGCTCATTTAGGAGGGTATAACTAACTTATCCTAGGGCATGGACAACCTTATTAGACACGTTTTAGCCGATGTCTACAATACCAGTCTCGCCATCGCGCAGCAACCCTCAACAAGATTCCAACTACGAGGTGTAGACGACAGTATCATTTTACCAAAGACATGGGAGGGCATCGCGCGCCCAGGCATGGTCGTATTCCTATCCCTCAAACTCGGCAATCTGGAGTCTGCGAGTGACCTCCCTCCTGATTCGCGACGCCGTGTCCCAGGTTTAAGCAGCGGTTCCATCCCTATACCTTTACAACAACAACGTCCGGCACCTCCCGTACCAAATTTTAAGGAACAGACGTACCTTGCCCCTCCACCGCAGCCTCTCCCTCCATCTCCACCCTCCAACAAGAAAAGGATCATGGACATGCGATTATTCCAACCCGGATCATGGGCCGACGAAATCTCGCTCCACTCCCACAACTCAGTGGAGTCGCTCTCACCCCCACATCAACACGCCCCATTGCCATCCACCGCAAGCTCAGACTCAGGGTTAGCTGCCGTGAAGGTGAAAAGGAAGAAAACCAAAACCAGGACGAAGAAAACCAAATCATGGTTTAGCTCCCGCCACCGCTCTCGACGTCCCGAACCCGCTTCCTCTCCCACTTCGTACTATGACGAAGATAGTAAGCCCACGGTTGAACGCCGCGCAACGCGCCCCGCCGAAGAAGTAATACTCGAAAGCTCGATCCCCGTCGGAACAAGAGGCGGTGAGCTACCGCCGGTAGAAATATCCGCGCCAAATTTGATCGACGAGTTAGATGAAAATGAAGCTAGTACCTCAAGGAGAGGAGGTTCGAGACGTATGCGGGCTGATACGTGGGAATTTCCTGAAGTATATAGGGACAGGGATAGAGATGAGGACCAGAGCTTAGAGGAAGAAGAAGTTGATATTATCGATTTCGATGAGGAGCAGGAGATGGATGAACTCGGATTGGGTGGTTTATTAGGGAAGTGGACGAATGCTTTTGATGCTCCCGACCCTACGGACGAGAAACGCGAGTGACGAGCTTAGATATATATCAGGTAGATTTCAGTATATAGGAGCCACATGTATTCATAAAGCAGGTTCACATCACAATGAGGTGGGCGCTATATATAATATGTATGGATTCAATATATATACTCGCATGCCTTATATAAAGCGCACGCATAGGTCAAAGCTATCTACAAGTTATCAATTTTAAGAATTCCTCAACTAGGAGGGTCGATGATAAGCCCTTCCTCGAGGGTTAGGTTATTCATTTTCAGCCTGGCATTAACAAACTTCAAAATATTCCGATGTCCCATAAACCCGCGATTCAAATCAGATCATCACTCATACGCGATTAGCCAGCTAGTTGCAACGGCTTACAAAGCGAAGTAAGCGAAACCGCTAGCAAGCAGGAGCGCAGCAATGCTAGCACCGACGCGCGCATCAGCGCGGGTGGCAGCACTACCGGGGATCGGGCTCGGGGTAGCAGTAGTCGAGGACGAGGGGCTAGGCAGACCCGACGAGGGACCGGACGGTGAGCTGCCGCCAGTCGATGTGGGGTATCCAGTAGCGCCGCCTGAAGAAGTCTCAGTGGTGAGAGTTGGGCCGGGGCCGCCAGGAAGAGTCGTACCAGAAGAGCTCGGGTAGCCAGTGCCTGAAGACTGGCTGCCGGAGGAAGTAGGGTATGAGGAACCGGAGGAAGAGCTCGCGGTCTCGGTAGGGTAGCTGGATGAGCTGCCGGTTTCGGTGGAGGAAGACTCCGTGGAAGACGGTGTGCTGGATGGGTAGGAAGAGCTCGAGGTAGGAGTGTCAGTAGGGCTGCTGGTTGAGCTGCTGCTACTGCTAGTCGGCTCTCCGCTAACGGCCTTGCAGAAGTTGTCGAACCCGCTCATGACACCACCTGTGTGGGATTAGTAAGTTGCCTTTCCCTTTCAAGAACTCCTAGAGATAGTACGTACCATAGTCGGTGGTAGAGCAAGCCTGGCGCAAGCATACCTCACCGTCGCGCTTGACGGTGTAAGTCTCACGGCAAATGCAAGCGTTGTCGGTGGCATCGCAGGTAGTGTGCTGGTCGACAGTATCGGTAATGCACTGAGTACCGCAAGACGGGATGTAGTCCGAGACGCTAATCGCGGAAGCGAGCGCTACGAAAGCGGCCGGTGCGAGAACACGTAGAGGTGCCATTTTAATCGATTATATATTGTGGATGTACCTTGGGTAACGAACGAACGGATCGATTGGATGTGTTTAGATCGATCCTATGTAAGATGAGACTAGATTGCCTTACTGCACGTGTAGTGAGCGAACAAAAGTGTACGTAAACAACGGGAAAGTCAATGGAGGCTGTTCTCTTTTATATAGATAGGATCGATCAGATGGTTTTTTCCTAGAAAGAGATCGGTAGACACCGGACGATCAACATCTTGTTGGTGTAATCCTAGGTCAGGTTTCTCTGTAGTACCTTACGGTATAAGTATAGATGATCGACATAAGAATGAGGGCGTTTATAACAGGCCTAATTGCCCGAAACTTCAAACTACCCCATGTCTCTTTTGTCCGGCTTTGCCCTGCTGTGTTGCTATGTGTTGCTTGGAGTACCTAGGTATGTACGGCGCAGCGGGTTCAGCGGGCATAGCGAGCATAGCGAGCATGGGAGAGGGGGGGATAGAGAGTGGGAAGTTGTATTGGTTATGGTTGTGGTTGTGTAATAGGGAGATCATGGATTTCCATTTCGGAGAAGAATGGGAAGGGTGGAAAGGGTGGAGGAACAGGCCAATCCCTGTCATTTATCCCGTTGTATCTCGGTACTCGCGTACATTTGTATATATTGGTGGCGTAGGGAGTACTTCATATGGTAAGACCGAGACGGTAACGTCGACCTCTGATTGGTTGAAAGCACTACACATGCACGTAGTACAGACGCTCCTCCCGTATTCTTAGCTTTTCTTCCCCTTGCGCGGTTGCGTTGTTCACATTAAAGTTTTTCCCCTGTCGTCCCTGCATTTAGATGGTTCAACCAACCATATCGCAAATACGAACTGTAGTGAGCCATCGTGGGCTTTAGAGCCCTGTTTCACGGTCCCGATCTGGAAGGTGGAGTACTTGAAACGACCGAAGGAGCACCCCGTATGTCATTTTATTGGTCTAGTGTAACGTGCCATCGTTTACCCCGGACTAGCTATAACTCGTCGGTATCTGCGAACTTTCTAAACCTTTACAACACTTTTTCTCACTAACCTCCAATTAGGTAGGTGTCTATACCCCCTTTCAATTCCAATCATGGTAATTGAGTGTCGCAGATCGTTGTGTGTTTTCTTTCCTTATAGGTTGGGGTTTTTATGATTTACACAGGTGACAATGTTAACGATGATACTTTCTACTCTTGGCCTCTCCTTAGTCACTATTGGATCTTAGGTCCCAAGAAGAATCACAATTCGCCTCCTCGCCCTCCCTCGGCACATAAGGCTGTTGGTAACTTGTTATGTAACAAGTAACCAACCCCATGTGAACAACTCCCGGTCCGGGTCATGATTGTATCGTGTTCGCCCGGG
The DNA here is from genome assembly GCF_022578975.1 of Hypoxylon trugodes. Taxonomy (NCBI): domain Eukaryota; kingdom Fungi; phylum Ascomycota; class Sordariomycetes; order Xylariales; family Hypoxylaceae; genus Hypoxylon; species Hypoxylon trugodes. Next base: position 3,414,263 of record NW_026250018.1, on the reverse strand, counting down.
TCCGATTCGTATTGTCTAGGATGGGAAGCATATTGACGTAACGATGGTAACTTGTTCAATGCTCAGTGGTGGTGCGGCTGAGGTAGTATCGGTGCTGTGTTGAAAGCTGTGCCGGCGGCTGGTAGGGTTTATGCGGCACATCTCATTCTCATATGAATATAGCAAGTCCGCCACCCCGGTTGAAAGTCCGTTTATAGATCATTCTCGTGATACCGCTAGTCCGAATTCTCACAATTGGCGCTTTTTACGATACTACGTCCAATACGAGGTCGACAGGCCGGGCGAGCAGATATATCTATTAATGGCGAACACATGACAATCACCCTCGAGGTTTCCAATACAGTCTCGAAGCGATTCTCGGGTTCGATGGTCATCGTTTGGTCGAAAATGAGGTCGAGAGCGGGGAAAGGTCGAGTTGTGAGGGCAGCCACACTAATATTCTTGGTTCATCATAGCGACTCTCTAGAAGCGGGCTCTCATTGAAACTTCGCGAAGTAGACAATACACCACAAGAGAGTCTCCAAGAGATACGTATCCATACAACCCACACTATGCCAACTTAAAAGCATAGTGGTACCCACGGTTTAATTATCGACGTTACGAAAAGCCGATTCGGATACTCTGTGTATTTCCCAAATGATATTACTATACGATAGACGAGGACAACAACAGACGCGAGCGAAATGTTACCAAAGATGGCGCAAAAGCCAACGGGACCAAGGGGATGATCGTCGGCGTTTGAATTGAGGGCATCCCAATTTCTAGGAAAAGCTATGATCAAATGAGGATGACAAGGCCCTTCGGTCATGTTGTCACAAAGTCAATCGCATAAAGGATTATCAGCGACATTGTTGTGCGGGCGGCTCGCAACTAGCCGGCACAGAAATCGTACACACACAATAGAGGCCCTTTTCCGTCGCTGTTCTAAGCTAAGCACCCCTACGTACTTCATTCATGGCAGTGCTAAGGGTCGGGGGTCTCTATGAGACACCCTCCCCTTATGCTAGGCTACTGATGTATATTGGATCTTCATCGAAATTGAAGCCTTTCGAGTATGAGGTAGGTTTAGTCATGGGATTTTATTATAAATATAGGTAATTTAAGGTGATAGCGACAAAATGCGATGGGATTAACCATCCTGTCCTCGATTCCAGAATGCCAGTCTCAATCGGTAAGGACCACGTCCTAGTAAACGCTCCGACACCTAGGTACCTACTCAAAGATTCCCAGTATCTTGAGGCGTGTGGATTGGGATCTGGGGGTACTTGGTCCCCTTTTACCCGAATCGTGGGCGTTCTAAATAGCGACATTTCGTATTACCTCTTTGGCAACTCTGGCTACCAGGTTGGAATCGAAGGTAATAGCATACGAAATTACAAGGCCCCGAAGTCTGCGACAGATTCTACTGAGGTTTTAATATAACATCCATCTAATGCTCTGGGTTTCTAAGGGTACATCCTCAGTCCATGGCCATCGAAGACATACGAGTTTGCTAGTGCTAGAAATAGGGGATGCACAGATAATAATTCTTGGGGGGTTAAAATTGTCACGAGACCAAACATATAGGGGGGTTGACGATTCTATCGCCGCGCAAGGAGAACGCAGGTAACCACTACGGGAACCATCGTATACATACACAAATGGCCTCTTTGTCCCAAGACGCTCCTTTGTCATTATATCGGCGATAAGGGGTCCTCTCAATACTTCCTAAGATGTATCACTTCGTATAGCTCAACTACTGACAAAGATAGCATGTCGTTAGGAATTGATGTTTAAGCTTCAATATAATTGAAATATTACTCCTGGATATCTTGGTTGTTATTTTCCCCTTAATATGTGCATGGAAGTTCGGATACGCTTTCGTATAACCCGGAATTATATTCAAGTGCCCCTAAATCCGCAGTCAACACAAGTACCCCTGCTATCTATCAAAGCGAAGAACGCTCCCAAATGGTTTCTTACCTCCGAAATTAGGATAAGAGAGGAGTGCTACTTGATAGGTACGGTTGGTGGAAGCGATTTGAGAAAAGTTAATAGAGGGGCCGGGTTGATGGGTTCTAGATATTTCATGTTCTAATTATCAGGGGCTAAACCTTCAAGAAGGTATCATAAGTAAGGTAGATCTATAGGATATTCCACAACAATTTTTGGAGGTTAGAAAGGTTGAGTGCCTAAGAGGTACCTAGTCGGGTAGAATGGTTGTCAGTTTGAATAGCAGTTGTGCTATACTTGTGTAACACCACTCCCTTTCCTATGAATGCCACATAGATATTCGCACGTAGCTGTTAAAAGAATAGTGACTTGAGCTCATAGCAGCTCGTTATTCTGGCTTCCCTAATGGATATACTTGATTTTGGTATGATTGGTGATTTCACAAATCTGAGGGCATTTCTCCACCGCACTGCATAATATATAAAAGGGTCTTCCATCAAAAAGATAGACCTCCCTTAAAATTGGAATCTTTCACATGGCTACAAATTAATTTGACACTATCCACTTCTCGCTAAATATTCACATGAATTTCATTCTTTATCAGATGGTGGTTTGATAACTCGCTTATGCGTGGCAGCTTTCCATTCACCCATCCAGAAAATGCAAGGGAATGGTTCACGTGAGGGGGATGCAATGTGCTTTCGAACTTCGGCCTTTACGGCTACAAATTTTGGATTCTTACCAGCCTTTATTCTTCTTGGGCTTCTACTAGAGTTCGTCATAATTTGGTTCAGAGGAGAAAGGGTCTATTTTTGCTCTTTATATCCATAATCTGTTGGGAATAGTCCATCGAAATACCACATTTCTCCTATATCGCACTGGATAGGAGCTTTCAGTCGTGGGTTGGATATATAAATTTGATCATGTGAGAAGTTGTGACCCTAATTTATTCGCAACTGATACTGCATATATGCCTGGAGCTAGGTCTCGAGGCAATTAGTCTTGGATTTGTCTTGGTGAGTCGGTCTCTGTGTAAACTTTCGGTTATAAGTGTAGGTAGATAGGACTCTAAAACACAATTCAAGCGATTTGCTTAAAGAGAGTGAATCAACTCGTATATGTGGTGCATGAGGTATGTTTCTGGTAAACTAGGACTTCGAGCCGAATTATTTCTAACTTTGTGGAAAAGCGGCTACAGGGTTGATGCTGGATTGGGTCACGTACATCTCATATCTCTGGACGTCCTTGTTTGTTACCTTTCTGGTGTACGAGCCACTCTCTTGCAGATGCAGGTTTCCTTCGGGTCGGGCAACAACTCGGGGGTTCTTTGTTATAGTGATACAGGAATGATTACTTCGAGAACTTTCTCTTCTCAACAATTGGAAATCAATCTGAGGTGAGTGATATGAAGATAGAGAGATACTCCGTATGAGTGTGAGAATGAGATCCAGTCACCTTTCATCACTATCTAGCCTACTTATGCTGACCACCATATATCACATCCTACGGGCGGTTTGCTGGAAACAGACCTAGGTGTGATGAGATCTGAATCAGCGTCTCGGGTCAACAATTATATGTGGATATCGGATATCTGGAACTTGCCGACTTGGAATTGCCTTTTGGATATATCGTATATGCGAAGTTGACGTATGTATTGATTCGTACATATGCATTTCCTAGACATGAAGATAGTATTAGGTTATTACCGGCAGGTAATAAACACTTGCCACAAGACTTCGACAATGCTGTATGAAATTCCCTTGGCAGACAGATAGACAGACAGACATTAGCAGCGGGATCGTCCCGAAACATTATTCCCGCATTCCTTACCAACATGTGGGTATGTAGTCAGTTCAGGGTCTACGAACTATCATGTAAGACAATGCTCGTGGCTACCCAGACGAAATGTATGGATATGTGTGATAAAAGATAAGTAAGGCTATGTGTTGGCTGTTGGGATTCTCTACCTTGTAGATAGTGAGCATGACGTTATCATCATAATCGATAGTCGACGGTAACACCCGCTTTTTCTATCGATAAAAAAGCCTCTGACGTTTCCAAGGTTCCAAGCCTCGAGGGTTTAGTAAGCTGTATTCCTGTAGGTTATCTTGTTTGATGCAAGACTACATTGAAACTAAAGCCTTATCTTCCTTTCGTTAAAGAAGGATTTGTTCTAGAACTTGGTGTAGAGGCTGAGTCCCTGAATTAGAAAATTGAAGAGAGGAAGAAAAAGAAGTCTAATACTTAGTCAGGTTTAGTGGCTTGGAATAGTGATACGGTAATACCCAGTTGAGGTTAAGACCGAATTACATTTTAAGGAGGGATGGTAATCGGAGGCGTGGCCAGCAGGGATTAATGGAATTTATATACTTGGGGTCGGCAACCGGTTCAACTGTTTATGCTCTAATTGGTTGACTATGACTGGTTCAGCTTAAAACGGTTAACACCATTACTCCAATTGAACTCCAATGAAATCCTGGTGATTCCCATCGATTCCCACTGCAGTGGTGCACAGCAGAATAGGGCCAATTAAGGTCCCCACCTATTTAGCTTAAACTAATTGATTGGACTAATTTTAAACAAAGGGGTGGAAATTTGAAAATGTCCCCCTACCCTTGTAAACTTTACTGACTTAAGCCTTAATTTTCGTCGATGTCCAATATTTGTACATGTATCCATGAAATCACTTGCAGCGTCTATCGAACTTTATCTGTTCTTGTTATTTTGTGCAAACGCAGTCACATTTTATACATTTTTAACATTTTCTCCGGATGAACCACGATTTTCATCTCTCTTTCCATTTTGTTGGTGTGACAACCTGCAATTGATCGCATTCAGCCAACTCTCACATAATCATTTTTTACATCAATCGTCAAATGTGGCTGACTGATGATACATACACCTAACTAACTGACCTGATCGCGTTCCACTGCTTTCGACACCGAAAGAAGCGAGGCGAGAAAAGAAAAGAAGAAAAAAACAGCTTAGCAGCTTAGGTACCCCCCAGGTCGAGCCCTGCCGAATCGAGTTACGCCGCTCATCACAGTACATTACATATTACTACCCTGTATCTTGTTATCCTGTTATTTACGAAAGTCCTTGTTGGAACGATATCGGCTACTTATTCTCACGTCGCACGGTTGCTACAATCTACCTATCATTTCATTCGCCTTCACCCGCGCATCTTCTGCCAAACCTAGACGCTTATCCCCTTCGGCTTCTTTCCTTACTTTCCGCCGCTAGGGTACATATAGCGTTACCTGAGAGCTGCGCTGCACTGTCATCATCCCACAAGAAGGGCACAAGGGTGTTCGCAATAAGAACGGGAGGTCTCGCTAGGACCTAGAGGAGGATTTTTTTTTTGTCAATTTATTTCTAAACTGCACATATTTACGAATGACTCAAACACCTATTACCCCTGACAGCGATACATCGGAAATGTCCAACGGGGTCAATGGCTTTCATAAGGAGATCGAGAAGCTCCACGTAAATGGCGACACGAGTGGCTACTCATCGTCAGAGGGGGAGGGGGAGAGGAGGAAAACCCTGCCACGCAAACACTCCAGCCCAATGATGCCGGCATTTATGGTCTCTGCGCCAGGCAAAGTCATCGTCTTCGGCGAACATGCGGTGGTCTACGGCAAAGTATGATATGATTCTCTCCCGTTACGAGCTACCTCCTATTTCTCGCGAGTGCTCACCATGCAAATAGGCTGCAATTGCCGCCTCTATCTCGCTTCGGTCCTATCTATTGGTTACGCACCTCTCCAAGTCGAAACGCACTGTTACGATGCAGTTTCCCGACATTGACCTAGTCCACACGTGGAATATCGACGATCTACCGTGGGACAAATTTCAGCAACCGTCCAAAAAGAAGTACTACTACGATTTAGTGACAGCTCTCGATCCCGATTTAGTGCATGCTATGCAACCGCATTTAGCAGACATTTCACCGAATAAGTCGGATGCTGAACGGAAAATCCACCAAAACTCCGCCGCCTCATTCCTCTACCTATTCCTGTCGTTAGGATCGCCCAAGTCGCACGGATGTATATATACTCTACGTTCCACAATACCAATTGGTGCGGGTGTTGGAAGTAGCGCGTCAATTGCAGTGTGCTTAGCTGCTGCTATGCTCCTACAAATCCGCACACTTTCTGGCCCGCATCCGGACCAACCTGCTGACGAAGCGCGATTACAAATGGAAAGAATTAATAGGTGGGCTTTTGTGGCTGAGATGTGCATCCACGGTAATCCTTCCGGTGTAGACAACACTGTTGCTACACACGGAAAGGCCGTGGTATACCAACGAACGGACTACAAGAAACCCCCTACTGTTACACCATTATGGGACTTTCCGGAACTACCACTACTTCTAGTGGATACTAGGATACCAAAGTCTACAGCCGCAGAAGTCGCAAAGGTTGGGAAGCTGAAGTCGACACACCAAGAGCTGGTAGGATCGATTTTAGATGCTGTAGATAAGATTACACGAAGTGCGGAAAGCCTCATAGACGAAGAATATTTCGACAGCGAAGAACCTGAAAGCTTACGGCGTATGGGAGAGTTAATGACCATCAATCATGGTTTATTATCGGCTCTTGGCGTTTCGCATCCTCGTCTAGAACGTGTGCGAGAATTAGTCGACCACGAAGGAATCGGATTCACGAAGCTTACAGGTGCTGGAGGTGGTGGTTGTTCGATATCGCTTATGAAACCCGATACACCGCGAGAAAAACTTGAGAAACTGGACCATCAACTCGAAAAAGAGGGCTACCGAAAGTTCAGAACAACGCTCGGTGGAGATGGTGTCGGTGTTCTATGGCCTGCGGTGCTTAAGAACGGTCTGGATGAAGACGAAGAGGGTGGTATGGAGATCGACTTAGACAAATTCTTAAAAGCGCCCGGCAATGATGGTGTAGAGAAACTTGTCGGGGTATCTAGTGGTCTAGGCGAAGCCGAAAGAGAAGGCTGGAAGTTCTGGAGGGTTGAAAGCCAATAGAACCATCATAAGAAAAAGTCGAACGACAATACAATATGCGAAGGAGTTGTTCGATGCGCCTTAAAGGCTATCGCGGCCAACTTGGATTGGTTGGAGGGGTTGGTTTAAGGAATCCCATTTTGGGGAGGGCAACTGGTGGTTGGTCGGATTATAGCGATAGAACTACTATAGGCGCACAACCACTGAAAATGGAAGCAAATGGGCTTCGACATGGCTGGAAGGAATGGAAATAGGGAGGGGCACTTCCCTAACAACACACTATTAGAGCCATGGGAAGGTTAAATTTCCTTCCAATAGGGAATTTAAAAAAATAGGTACTTACATAACTTATTAATACGAATAATTAGAGACGAATAATTAATATTTATTGAAGCCTTAGAAATGTACAACACGAGTACCTAGGTATCGATAAGGATGTCTTGGGTTACACCTTGCTTGCCCCTCTGTGCAGGACGATGACGGAAGGCTTGGAATTTTGAATTATTAACGTAAATGTTTCCTTTCATTCCTTCGATTTATTTATTTAAACCCCACCATCAACACACACCTCTCTCTTCGCAGCCATGCCTCCTAAGAACAAAGGTGGAGGCACACGAGCCAAAGCTTCCGAATGTATATCTTACCATCATTCAGCAGTTCGTACCTATAATATACACTAGGATAACCCCGCTAACACATCAGCTCAACCAGCAGCAGCAAAACAAGAACCTCCGAAACAACCCCAGACCATCCGAGAGCGAGAGTGGCAGTGGTACTACGACACCAACCCATACCAAAAAGCATACGAGGAGCTCGGGCTCCGGGGAATGACCCCAGCGGATCGACAATCTTATCTTAACCAACCGTACCTAAAACCAGGCGCCGCTAAGACATTGTCGAACAAAGCGCAAAAGGACCTCTGGAAACAGCTTAACGAAGCGAACATCCCCTTGCGCAGTTTACCTCGGCCGCGCGACGACCAGTGGGGTAAAGATAAAAACGGCCGCGATATTGGCGATTACACGATTGATGAGTTTAAAACGTACGACGAGAAGAGAGAGCGGTTTTTAAGACTGCAGCTTGCGAGTTATAGGTTTAGGGATATACGGGCGAAGGTTGAGAGGGGAGACGCGGTGCTTGACGGCGAGACTGTGAAGAACGTTTTTGCGTGCACGGACGAAGACGTCGAGGCTGAGAGGGAAAGGAGGAAAGAGATGGCGGTGTTGAATCAGGATTTGTACGGCGTCAAGACGGATCCGTATGCCTTGGATCCGGACTGGGATGATGTCGTGCCGATACCTCAGACGGATCCTGAGGGTGCGCTTGCGGCTATTGCGTACCCGGATGAATATGCCGAGGGTATGTGAATAGCTCTATCACTTGCTTAGGTCGCATGGGTTTAAACTGACTACGTTCTAGCGATGGCCTACCTCCGTGCTGTCATGGCAGTTAAAGAGTATTCTCCACGATGTCTCCAGTTAACCGAACGAATCATAGCGATAAATCCAGCGCATTATACCGTCTGGCTATACCGATTATCGATCATCGAGGCATTGAACATATCTATACCGGACGAAATCGCGTGGCTGAATGGTATTGCGCTCACCTATATCAAGAACTACCAGATCTGGAACCATCGACAACAATTAATAGAACACTACTACCCCGCAATCGTCACCTCGCCGTCAGATGTAGCCGCCTTAGGTGAAAGTGAACGGAAATTCCTAGAAAGGATGCTAAGATTGGACACAAAGAACTATCACGTCTGGAGTTACCGGCAATACATAGTGCGCAAGTTGGGCATGTGGGGTGACGCCGAGCGCCATAGCATAGAGACTCTGATACTCGAAGATGTGCGCAATAACTCCGCTTGGTCCCACCGCTTCTTCATCGTCTTCTCGGACCCGGCGTATGCGACACCCAGCTCTCACGCCACGGAACACGATCCCAAAATCCCGGCCGATATCGTGGATCGCGAGGTCGACTACGCGGAGCAGAAGATCCTTTTCGCGCCGCAAAACCAGAGTCCTTGGAATTACCTCAAGGGTGTGCTAGTGAAAGGTGGGAGGAAATTAGGGACTGTTCGAGAGTTTAGTGAGCAATTCGTTAAGAATCTCGGGACCGAAGAGGTGGAACAAGTCCGTAGTTCACATGCTCTGGATCTGTTGGCGGATATTTACAAGGAGGCTGGCGAGAAGGATAAGGCGGACTTGGTATTGAGAAGATTAGGTGAGAAGTGGGATCGTATTCGTCGTGGATACTGGGAATATCGTAGGAAATTGCTGGATGAGAGCTAGCCGTGGAGTCGTGGTAAGGTCTTGTATTTGGGACTGCGCATATTAGGACAGGAAATTCGCTGTTTGGGTGAACCTAATGGGTGGCTACGCATCATGGTACTTTATGGATGAGGCTCAGTGCAGGATATGCAGATATTAAATCTAAGGGCCCTATTCACTCACATGGGTGGTTTTTTAATGTTATGTTCTTGGCGAAATCACGTAGCTTATGCTGATCAATTTGCGGTTACATTTTGTGCTATCTTATCCCATGAGCTACATGCCCGGCTTGCCTTTTATTTCTCATGGCTGTCCGAAATCCCACCCATAGATGCTAATTCGTAATCGCGAATGCCGTCTGGTAGATAATATCAATCTGGAAGATATTCTGCTTTCCTCTGCAGGTATCCGGGTCCGGGAAGATGCATCGCCCATAATCGGTCACCCAGTACTCGTCTGTTATCTTAATGAGATATCGACACGGTGGCGAGCGGGTTTGAGAAATTGATATCCTCACTCGCATCTTTCCAACCTAGTCTTCTCGCCTGTGTTTCTCACCCCTCTCACAGCGCTCGGAAGTTCTGGCTCACAATAACCCACTTCCTCAAATTCCTTGGTGCATTTCTCGCCCAAGCCTCCCAATGCGGGACCAGCAAAAACGCCTCATTAAACGGTCTTTCATCCACACCATCCTCCTCCTTACCATTCCCATTCCCATTCCCATTCGCCCCCGCCCCGACCAACGCATCTACACCCGAAGTCGCAGCCGGCGCATCCCCAACCTTGCCATCCCCATGTCCCCGTCCATACCGCACCGTCCCACTAACCTGCAGCGCAAAACTCATACGATCTCCATTCCGCAGCGTGGCAGCGGCGCCCGTAGCACCCGCGCCACTGGGGACGGAGTCCGGCTCGCCGGCGCGGAAGTACGGGTTCACCGGGTGCGCGTCGAAGGAGCCGATGTCGTAGGTTACGTTGTTGCCTTGGGCTTCTAGGAGGGATTCGTAGGCTGCTACGTCGGTGACTGGAAGGCCGTTTACGCTTATGTCTGGGAGGACGCCGGCGGAGACTAGACGCGGGGAGGCGGAGGCGTAGAATAGGCCTAAGGGGCGTCGCCGGTTTAGGGATTCGTAGAAGTGGTCTACGAAGTTTTGGCCAGCTGGATGGGGTTAGTTATTTGTGGATGGGAGATGAGATGGGATAGTGAGGGTGGGGGTGAGTGAGTGGAAGGGGGTTACCTTCGCTGGCTACTTTGGCCTGGGTATCCATCGTTGGAAGCGCCATCTTATTTTTTTAGTATCGGGTTTTGTTGTGTTAGGTGTGGTGATTTATGAGCTTCCGCTCTTCGCGGGTGATGAGCCGGGTGAGAGTGTAACTCAGAGGTTGATAGATTAGAGAATTTCGGTATGCGGATCGCAAAGGTAATGAGAGCTGGAGCCTAATATCGATAACGAAGTTGATATTATAGGCTTACGAAGTTCTTAGTCCGATGCGGTGTCAATGAAACCGTATTCGTTGTTTTATGTTTAAGAATGAAAGTTGAACGTGATGTGATGAATTGAAGGAATCTGAATTTAGAGATGTCTTAGAATTTAGAAGTATCCAGGGATGTTAAGTAACTGTGTGGGTCACTTAAAACCAGCCTTATAATTACTAGGTTTGCACTAAAGTCACAGTTCAAAAAGCAGACTAATGCACTGTACAAGGTACACCTCTCTCACTTATTTAATCTTCTACCTTTAAACTTGTGACACCTTTTTCTTAAAATATTCAACCATCTAACACCATTTCCGAATTATGATCCCTTTGGTATACCCCTGCTTCTTCCATTGGCCATGCCATCAAAAACCTATATTCTAAGGGTACGAGTTCTTCAATTTTAAGCAGCAATGGTCTGACTCTGTCTTTAAGCCACCATCTCTCCTCCACCCGTTGCAGTAATACACACCAGAATGCCCATATGATAAGAGCAGCAGGGTGCTTTTCAGCGAAGTCTGCTCTGAATTGTTGGCCCACGAGGGGCGGGAACCTGAGAGCAGCGTTCTTCCGATCTAATGCTGTATTGGCTTTGTCCGACACATAGAAGCACACTCGTAATTTTACCATCACGAGCCCGTACGCTTCGCGCTGTTCAGGTGCTATAGGTAGCTTAGATGCGAGATCGAGGAGTCTTGCGTCGGTAGGACCGCCACTCAAATCCTCTACTTTAGGTGTGTACAGGTCTCCAAGAAGCGCCCGCAGAGACGATCGCATTAGGGTGATATTATGTTCTACCGTAATCGCCGCACATCCCTGAATGAGAATGAGCCATTCTGCTAGAGAACCGGTATCTTCGTTGAAAAGTAACGATGTCGCGTCCTTTGCAGCAGCGAAATGGTAGGGTATGAATAAACACGAGCAAGCAAATAGCGGGAGGGCCGTCTCCGGTGACATAGAAGCTATAGCTTCTCGAAAAAGCGGAATGGCCCTAGCTTGGTGCTCCGCAGCCGTCCGTTCAAGAATGTCTGTCTTTTCCGGAATGGAAGACCGCAGATGCAACGCTGCGACTGCGAGCACCTCATGCAAGAGATACGGATACTGTGTCGCAAGGTCGGCAACGACCTCTCGCCACACCGTTATCGACGAGGTATCATCCGCCTGCGCGAGTGCTGTGGATTGGGTGAAATGGCGGTACAATCCGAAATCGCTAAATGTAAAGGATGGCGCCTCATGAGGCCGGGGTATGATCACTTCTGGTGTTCTCGAGTCGTCCTTGGCTTCGGGAGACGGCGGTGCCAAGCTGCACGCAAGATTCCTTTTGACGCAATACGAACATGGTTGCGCCTCGTCGCATTTCACCTTTTTAGATTTGCAGGTTGTGCACCCCGTGCGACTTTTATGATGGGCTCTTCGAGACGTCGACATTGCATTAATTTATTGATTCTTTTCCCCGCGACGCCTATTAATGGGGATTTTCTCCTACGACCTTTTTATCTATCTCCTAATTGCGACCATTATAGGCGCAGCTATACCTAGCACCGCCTCACTAAGGTAGCAAAAACCCAGTAAATCGACCCCCGTCAATTGGAACCATGAAGTAAATACAACCCAATTAATAATAACATTCGGCGTTCGCCTTCTCGATGTGTGAATAGGGTCATCTGATATGATCCGATGTAGGGTTATACCATTAACAGGAAATATTAAATCTAACTCGTATATGCCCTAAGCGTATAGAAAACTCGAGGGGCGCAGCTCAAGTAAACCACTAAATTATACGCTACAACCGCACTCGAGTACATCTATGAGGCCGCCAACAACCCTCGCCATTCTATAGCTTATTCATATATAAACCCATGGCATTCAACTACAGGAATCTCTTCCACTTTCTAAGGCACATTTTGGAGCTTAGTCTATCGGGGCCTATATGATCTTCATTATTATTGTATCATTGGACGTACCTAGGTACCTGGGTTGGTGGTGATGAATCAAGCGCGTGAGTAACCCTAACCCTGACTACATATCCCTACTCAATCTTCGCGGAGCACGTTAGGTGGATGGCATATGCGTGACCACCAAGTATTAGAAGCATATCTAATAAATCCTAGTTTCAGCTGTATAGTCCGTAGAATATTATCAAAGATTAGGACGATCTATCTGCTTATACAATCCAACAAAACTCATATAATGTAACCCCTCGTAGCTGACGTAAAGTAAACATCTTCAGCTCCCATCTCGTGCAGCAATACTTTTAGTAAGAGTGAAAATTAAGCAAGCAGGAAATTTTCAGCTTTGGCTCTTCTTAATGTCGTGTCACCATACCTTCAATACTTCGCGGGCCGTGCCGTCGCGCATCTACATCGGTCTCCGAAGCACGAAGCTGGCATACACCGCATATAGAATTAGCCAATCAAGTGAAGAATGGACGTGATTTTGATAATTGACCCCCTTTTCTCAGTCCCGTTCAGGTACCCCCCCTGAAGGGGGGCCTGCATCGTGTAACCGCACCGGGGAAAATATTCGATCAATGGATCATTATAATTCTGCGAGGATACCCATGGGGTTTTCGATCTCTTGTTAGTTAGTAGTTCGTAGGTTGGTCGTTGGTGGCTTTGTAATCGGGCTCATATGTCAGCATCTATTCTGTATCGGAGTTAAGGCCGGGAGGGTATTATATAGGGGTTAAGCCTTCTACAAGCTACACAGATTGATATGAAAATGTTCTTGGCTGCTTGGCGAGATTATGTAGGTAGAAATCAGCGTACGTACACCTCAAGTGTCTCACATTGGGCTGCGGGTAGACGTTTCGGTAGAGTGTAAAAAAAGCAAGTCTCGATCACTATCTATTCCGCGCCACTTGATAGGAGACAACTTCCACTTTTGATTAAGGCCTTTTCTTTTCCCTTCTCCTTATCACTGGATATACGTCACTATTTCGATTTTTGAATTAAACCCCGTGATGGTGTGGGCTTACGTTGTTTCGTTGATCTTTTCGTACGTAAGTGTGATGCCTACGGTGCAGAGATTAGTGAACAGGGAAATACCGTGCGGAAATACAGCTCTTCTCAAAGATTAAGGATACCAACTTAGTACCAGATGTTTGTGGGTAGATACATGAGTGACAGTCATTCACGCGAAGATATCGTGTTCGGGGACGAGTCCAATCCAATTTGAGGGCCGTATAACCCGGACACTTTTGAGCAGTACTGCCTACGTGGCCACCTACTAATACAATATCAACGGTTCTTCTGGGAGAAATAATGGATATCGGGTACGATGATTAGTAAACAGTTGCCGGCTAGTTTGGATATGATGGTGCCCCGGAGTAAATTCTTCTGGATGATGCCGGTTATAGTGCCGCGAATAAACCATAAGATAAGCATGAACTGCTCCAAACATACTAATATTTCTTTATACTTGAAGCTTTATCAGGGGTATAATACTAGATGTTTCGAGGCGGGTTTAACTCACCTTCCCTAGACTAGTAGTTTGCGCCGCAGACAGTCCGCTCTTCTTTGGGTATCTTTTCCGGTTATATCATACCCAGACTCTATAATACTCCAATGGCTAATTTGTAATCAATTCAGTAACTCCAATATCCTGCCTAGGTACATCAGAAACACCTCATAGGAACGTCGTCCAAATGTGAGCTAATGAGGCCTATCCTCATTGGGTCCTTTTTTCTAAACCCCGACACTATAACACCGATGTAAGGGATTCAGTTATAGATTGAGATTAGGCAAGAGGTAAAAAAGGCTCCATTGTTGTGTGAGGTATTATTGTATATAACGTACGCAATATGCTCGACATCATCCGATTCTTTGCTCGAGTCCACACCCACTCCGACATTCAACGTTAAGCTATCGATCATGCTTCCAAAAACCTATAAACATGCCGTCTTTAAAGGCCTAAACGAGCCCCTAACCGTAGAGCAGACACCCCTTCGACTCCCCGGCCCCGGCGAAATCCTCGTCAAAGTCGAAGCCTGCGGTGTCTGCCACACAGACCACTACGCCCAAATCAACGTCCTAGGAAGCGGCTTCCCTCGCGTCCCCGGACACGAGATCATCGGGAATGTAGCGGCTATCGGCGACAACGTGATGGGGTGGAAGGTAGGCGATCGCATTGGCGCTGGGTACCATGGTGGACATGATGGCGGGTGCGCGCAGTGTAAGGACGGGTGGCCGCAGATGTGTGATAATTTGGCTACGAATGGGATAAGTAAAGATGGAGGATGTGAGTCCCTTCCTTTGCATCAGTGCATCAGTGTGGTGGATAGGATGGCTAATAGGTGTTTAGTTGGCGAGTACTGCATCCTCCGTGCTGAAGCTTCGGTTCATATACCCCTGGATATTGACGCTAAGACATGTGCGCCTTTGCTTTGCGCGGGCTCGACGATTTTCCATGGACTGCGGATTTCTGATCTTAACCCTGGGGATACGGTTGGTGTGCAGGGTCTAGGGGGTCTAGGCCATGTTGCCGTTCAGATTGCTGCGAGGATGGGTTATCGGGTTATCGCCATCTCACGAGGTCCGGAGAAGGAGGCTGCGGCGAGGAAACTTGGTGCTCATGAGTACATCGACTCGACCAATGGCGATAGCGGCGAGACTCTAAGGGCTTTAGGTGGCGCCAATCTCGTTATCAGCACCGCGATGTCTGCCGATGTCATGACTCCCCTTCTGAAGGGACTTAATATCCTTGGAAAGCTGCTGATCGTGAGCTTTCCTGGTAACATTACGCTGGACCCGATTACCATGATTAATCGCGGACTATCGGTTCAACTATGCCCAATCGCAAAGTCAGCCGATTCTGAAAAGACTATTGAATTCGCGAGTCTGCATAATTTGCATTGTGAGACTGAGACGTTTCCCCTAGATCGTGCGCAGGATGCTTTCGGTAGGTCAATCACCCCTTATTCGCTTTCATCAACTATTCCCTCGGTAATATACGGTTTATCATACCGTGCTAATATGTCTAGATGCCATGTTAAGTGGCAGGGTGCGCTTTCGGGCTGTTCTCACAATGTAGCGGGAATTTCCCATGCTTAGTGATTAGGGGGTATGTATATTGTAGCACGAAGTCATTTAGGTACCACATACGAATAAAATACATCTTGAATACCAAAACCCGTCTTGAAAGATCCTTCCTCTAGGTTTAAACATCTACTTGCTTACCTGTCTAGGTACTGAAGATCGAGGTTTCTCGCGAGTACATAGGAGTCCTCAACCAATCCTTGGAGTCATCGCCGCGGCCTCATACACAAGGCCCGAGAAACTGATCGGGGATAGTAATCTCTTCACAGAT
This sequence comes from Hypoxylon trugodes, assembly GCF_022578975.1. NCBI lineage: Eukaryota > Fungi > Ascomycota > Sordariomycetes > Xylariales > Hypoxylaceae > Hypoxylon > Hypoxylon trugodes. The sequence continues at coordinate 3,398,291 of NW_026250018.1, read as the reverse complement.
TCGGGGGCTTTTCAACGCTTATATTCCTAATTGAGTTTCTTTATCGCGGACTATCCGGGTTGATGATCGGTGGTTGGCCGGGGAAATTCAATCCGGGGAACGTTCCGTGGACCGCCAGGGGGTGATGACCGGTTCCACGGCGAAATTGGCCATGCAGTACCCGTATGAGTTCACACTTCCCCCGGAAAAGTGATGCATCGCATGCGAAAAAGGATATAACAATGCAACTCTTAGAAATTGAGATTCTTGCGATCGGAGTTAAGACGCAGTTGCCTTAGCAAGTATCTGCGCATGTATGCTACCCTTCTTGCAGAATGCCGGCTGATGAGAAACAGATAAGGATGAGGTTCGCATCCCTTTTCCTGTGTATGGGGGCCGTACGGTATATAGAAGAATGCTTAGAGGGGTTTATTGCTACACAAATGCCCCTGAAGGATTCTTGATTATTCATGAGTCACAATCGCTAAGATCCTAGCCAGGAGATACTCCAAGACGATGACTAAATTAAAAGCCTCATCTATTAATGGAGTCACATTAAACCTATGGCCCATTTTTATCCTTTTGACGACGGGTCATCAGTAACGGTTAGGGAACCAACCGGAGCTACTCCTGGTCAAAACTGGGTAGTTGAACCGGCTCCTCCCGATTCTCTTCAACAACCCCCTAAGTAATCAATAGGATCAACTCAATTGAAGTCACGAGTGTGCTATTGCTGAAAGTGACTCAAATGCTGATCGTAGTTCAATGTAGGTTAATAATATGGGTAATATTTTCCACGGCCATACCTAGGTATGCCTCTTCACAATGGATAGGGGGTTTTGATAATTCTTTATAAGGAGCTTCGACTTCCTCCATATCTTCATTCCAAGGGCATCATCGACAAGATTTGAATCATCATACCAACTCCAGAACCCCAATCGCACAACATTATGGCTGGACAGAAAGAGCTTGTTCTGCCTTTGCAGAGCTTCCCGACCACTCAACCGGCTATTTTGCTTACGGTATGTCGAAGCAGTGACATTTCCAGGGTTGGAATGCTAATGATATATAGGCCAGTTTCAACGAAAAATATGCTTGTGGTGATATATACTCCGGATCGAATCTCGTAGTTGTGGTATGTTTGATTGTGGGTTATGGCAACGAGGACCATGCTAACTGATTAGCCCCTGACTGGTGGTACCATTGAGTCCGTTGCGGGCTTCGAGCCCAAGTTAAAGTTCAACGTCAACAGCGGCGCCGATTTCCTTACGGTTGATGCTGACAAGAAGCATGGGCGTGTCAATGTGAAAGGTGTAGCAACTGATGATGAGGGGCTCTCTATCACCTTCATCGCCGACGGTATCGTCGAATTGAATGATATCACCACCGCCATTGCGTTTGGAGCACCTGACGCCAAGCCCTCTCCCTTCGGTTTCGCGGGTATGTTTTGACTATCTTCCTAGATTCATATGCACTAACAATCAACTAGTCGAAATGTTTAAGTTTGAGACTGGGCACGCCAAGTACAAGTCTCTCGAAGGCATGCTTTTTGTTGGAAGCCAGCGGTTCACACCGCCGAAGGGTGAAACGATCGGTGTTGAGGTGCGCCTCGCTAGAGTCATATCAGGTACTGGGATGGAGTAAACATCTACACAGCTGGCTCAAAGTAGGTATTTGATCATATCCACGGTATCGAATGTAAAATAATCAACGTCAATGAATAAGAAAGACACTCCTCTTAACCTCCAAGTACAGACAAACTGAAGTTCCCATTGCACATGGACTCCCCTAGTTAGATGATCTTAAGTCCTGCTAGGCCCCCTATAAGTGTTTCAGGAACAACCATCTGGGACCCTTCGGCGTTCCTTTCCCAGCCAAAGAAATCGCAGCTCCCGAATCTACAAACGAAATGTAATTTCCCGGGAACTTTCTTCCTTCCGGTGATTTGTCTTCTACTGGGAATTCCACAGCAACAGATTGGGTTCTGGGGATTCCAGCCACGGTCGTCGTCGAAATTAATGAACCGATTGCAATCTTGGCATTTATAGTAAAAACGTCCGGCATTCCCATTTCGATTCGATTTTCTAGTTATCTCTCGAATACCAGGCCCATCGCATACCATGCATGTCGGTATAGGTTGTCCACCGTTGTTGTATAACGTGCTGACGATGGTCTTGTACGGATTAGTAAGGCATAGATTTCGATATATTGTGGTTACATACAGCCATTATGTATCCAGGGAATTCGGTTCTACTAGGTTCTTATCGTACAGAGCGAATTGGCTAAGATGTAGAGGTTATCCGTATGATGGCAGGGGAATAGTTTTACAAAATTGAGCTACCTAGGAGTCGTACACTCACTGCGTTTTATTCATACTAAATATCCACGAGGCTCTGGAAGGGGGGGGTGACTTCTTTGGAAGTACCTATTCATTTTCCTGGCCTAATTGGCTGGATGTGTACCTCTTTGGCCGATGCGACATTGGGGATAGCTGGCCAACACTAATATAAAAACTCGATACCGTTTTCTCGGTATATGAAGCACTAGAAGTAGTGTAACATATGGGACAAGTAGTAGTTAAGCCGTCTGCACTTTCATGCTTGTCTAGCCACGTAGTTATCAATCAAAGGGTGTGTTCTCACCGAGGTTAGACAATAGATGGTATAATCGCCGGTCTTATTCTACCATATTCTACCTTTACTGCATGGTATGTTTCAGCCATTCATCAAGAGTTTTGATGCGTCTGCAACATGGAGGACGATAATTGATCACATTCAAATTATGGTGACGTACGTGGAACGGACGGAAGCGAGCAATTTACTCTTCTAGTATGCAAGCCTACGCCACGTAAACAGTAGCCTACAGGAAGACTAAGATGAATCACGCCACAGAAACCGGGCATATCCTCCTATGTCAGTATACCCTAAAAGAGGATGATATTCAGATCACTCATTTGATTTCTGCGCTTCGTATGAGTGATGTGTTTAGCAGCAGAAGAACGATTGTGTAAGTAGTAGAGTAGCAAGCCACCTCACGTATGTGGTATTCAACCCCCGCGGCGCCTCGGAGTTCCGGAGTTTGGTAATTTACTCCGCGCCCCAAGGTATATTTGTCGTGAAGTACTTGACATCCAATAAACACATGGGGACGCTTCGTAATGCAAGCGGAATCGTAGCGAGGTCAAATAATATCTTCACATCGTTGAGAGACCGAATCGGCTATTTAACCCATCTTACGCGGTGGACGACTAAGAGGGCTAATTGGCGACACGAAAACATTGTAGAAGAAGTTCTTCCCAACTCATATCCAAATATAGTGGCGTTTATCCGTACTCTAAATTCGTATCACTCATACTTCTTAAATAGTAGCCGGGCGAATAAGGCCAAATTGATTGACTGATTTTGTAACTGTGTTAACCTAGATACATTACATCGACATCGACAATCCTTCCTAGAAGACTCTTCCAGATAGGTAGAGCTCAAATAACCACTGGAGTATCAGATCCAGCCTTGTTTGATTCGGTCCTTCCATTCAGTGCGAGGAATGATTTCACTGTTCCCTTCTTCGTCGTCAAAGAAATTGCAGCTTGAGATTGAGCATATATAGTGCACTTTTCCAGGCGTAACGTGTCTCACGTTTGTCAATTGTCTCCGACTCGGGCATCCACAATTGCAGAGTGGATTTAAGGGGTCGAAACCGCGTTCATCGTTAAAACCGAGGAACTTTTTGCAGCACGAGGATTTGCATTTAAAATACTCGCGTCCTGCGTTGAGGGGTTGTTTTTTTTAACTGTTTTCGCCATGATCGGCTCTCCACATCGATGACAACCCGGCGGCGCCAATGGGAGTTAACTCAAGGTTGATGTTAGGTTGGAAATGGCTTGGGAGAATTGCTCCAAGGCTGACAATAGGCTAGGAAGGTCTAAGGAGTTGGACTTGCACTTGTAAGTCGAGTGCATTAGGGCGGACGAGAGAGTAACATACATCCATGGTTAACTTGGGAGTGCTTTACTCGTAGGTAGTTCTGGGATAATTGAGTCGGGGAATAATCTAGCCTAACAGCGACTGTAGTTCATGGTGTAAGATTTGGTTTTATATCTGCCCTTGTTGGTATGTTGGAATGCTTGTTATAATGGCTCCATGAAGAACTCAATCTTGTACTTGGGGCTCTTCAATCCAATAGGATTTACTAGCTGCTTTGCATTCATGCCTGATATGGTGGGCGGTTATTGTTCAGTCCATAGAAAGGCAGAGGGCCCATGCAGCTCTGAATCATTCAAAGATTTCACCAAGATTTCCTAGTATAACTGGCTGGTATATAATGCCGTCCTTCGGAATGTTCCAGCGCCCTTAACGACGTGACGTGGGGTAGCAAGACATCAGAAGTAGTGTAACTTAATAGCGTTGAGCCACTGGCTTTCCGCTACGTCGTCAAGCAAGTTTTCACAATTTAGGCGATGGATACTGTTACTGGATGCCTCTTCCGTCTTTTTAGCGATGCAGGAATTATGATGCAAACACCAGGCTCCTTCAATACGTAAACTAACACCAATAAAACAGAAGCTGTAAAGAAAGGCGATTTTAACCATATGCATACAACAGATTATCATGCATGGCCTAGAACCACTCAACGACGACACCCCAACATCTCGGTGTCTCAGAGGATTTTGGGAGAATATCAAGTAACCGAGCGAGCGAGTGGCTGGAGTTGGGGATATCTTGATACATTATTCGCTCGGTCCCTACCTAAGCAGGCAACCCGGATCTCGACCTAAGACAAATTCTCACGCTACCTAGTAATCATAAGAATTCCGTCAATTATTTTGAGGCTATGTGTGATGGGTGGTGGTTCTATAACGCGCGATCTTTCTCTGCGGATCTTGGCTTCTAGATAACGGTGAGCTTGGGTCTTTGAACTGATTGGTTCTTGATGGCATATTTGGTGCTTCTTCTAAATAATCAGCTAATGCTCTATCAATATTATAAATATGATGTTCATTGAAGTACTCGAGGTCTAGAAGACATTTGATACTTATTTTCGTATAAGAGGTTTATGATTGCCTAGGTGGGCACCTAAGTACCCAGGTATTAGGGTACGGAGATACCTAGGCAGACAGGTAGGCTATCCGCTATTCAGAGGATAACGACTTCTTGGCGCCTTCATCAATTCGAGCCCGTGAGCATTTTAGGTAATAGGATACTTGCAAACCATCTCCTTCCACATCGCACTTCAGGACATTATATGTGATGATAGCAAGAAGGCTGACTAATTGTGGTTTAATATTGAGGCGAGAAGATAAAGGGGTCAAGATCGCGACCCCTGAAGGCATCGATTAAAAGCACAACCCCTATTTCCACTTCGACCTCCACTAATGGATCTCGCTAAATTCTCCTCAGCTTATATAATTGCCCTACAAGCCCACCTAAAGTGACCAACCATAGTTTCGTCTTCAATCTCATTTAGGTACCAGATTCTAGACCCTTTCAAATTCATTCCCACATACACTACACAAAAGAACCCTGCTAATTTTACGTCCGTCGTTCTCTCGAAGGACTTAGTAGTCTCTATAGCCATCAGCTAGAGCAAGAGAAGAGCTAGACCATGTTAGCCAAGCCAAATCGCTTCGTATCGTTATTTCGTTGCCTAAAAATTCAGCAAAACTTGCGATTATGATTAACACGTAAAGATGCGAAGTGCAGATCCAGCACATTAGCACGATCTTCAAAACCCAATAGTTTAGTAAGAAATCTATGCTTCTTCACTAATTAAACTGGAAAGCAGCGCTCATTGGCTGGTTCGTTCTTGGGTATTTGTATTAAAAAGTGATGATCGTGGCAGTGCCCTGTAGAATTTCCGGGGGTGACATGGTTCAAGACCCCCGGGCACGGCACCAATTTGGTGGTAGAATCTAGATACGGAACGCGTCATGTAACGCTATATCGTCTCGGTCGAAGGATCCGATACGAGGGTCCCATCGCCCCCTGAAAAGTGAGCTCCTGCAATTTTCGGCCGACTTGGGGCGTTTATCGCATTACTTAGCACTTTTAGAAACGGGCTTTCTTTTGACTTGGTCCTATGCCATCCATTCTTTAATTGTTTCTTTTGACGTTGATTTAAGAGTCTTCTAGAAAAATATACCCAGTCGCAGAATTTCGGGACTGATCCACTTTGTTTCATCTTGGAATCTGAAAATGAAGCTCTCGCCACTAATAAGTCTTGGCTTCCTCACATCCATCGCGTACGCCACAACCATGAGTCGTGACAATGGCGCTGTGTCACCGCCTATCTACATCCTCAAGACGACCCAACGGGCGACGACCGCTCTTAGCAAAGCGCTGGACGCTTTAGGGTACAGTCGTCTAGAACCTAGACCTGATCTAGGTAACCAAACAGCATCATACAACACATACCTCGAAGTTACGTCGAGTTCGGAATTGGAAGGGATATCTACATTTGATCAAGACGCCAAATTTATATTGCCTCGAGGGAGTGGGAATACTAAAAGGGGATGGTGGATACAGGGCGCTCATGAACTGAAGCGATCGCAATCCTTAGCCAAGGATGATGCTTGGTTGGCTCACGACTTGTTTTCCGAGGAGAATGGCGCGCAAGAGCTTCTTGAATTGGATGTGCTTGCTCTAGAGACGGCGACGCAAGCAGAAAACTGGGTAACGCTTTGCAAGTTTCTCGGTATGGGATATAGTGTGGTCGAAAGATTGGGATTATGGCATTTCCCTCAATAAATGGGGAATTTGGCGTTGACGGCGTGGTTTGGGATTTTTTAAAAAAGTTATGTTTGCATAGAAAGGAGTTATTGCGGGTGGGTCTTGGGTCCTGTGGATAACTGCCATTTAAGAAGCCGAAACAAGAAAGGGAGCGACGAACGATTTTGGGATACGACATGCGACAACAAGAAGGCGATTTTGCCCCCGATTGAACTTTGCCGATGCGTTCAGACTCGAATTTGGCCCCCTCCCATCGCTTTAAGGGTACGGTGGTCCGGACGAGTCGCCCGGCGCATATGCAAGCCTGTTTACGGAGCCCCTGGATTACCTAATGTTAGTAGCATGTGTCAGATAGATCTATTTTATATGTTAGAGACTACATGACACTGCACATCACGAAGCATCGCTATATACCATGCCGAATCACCGAGGTTTTTGATGAGCGACGCTTCTATTAATAACCTGCGTCAAACCCTCCGGTAAACCCGTCGCTGTATATCGTCCCTGGAAGGCCAATTGATAGATGTGGGATGCTATAGGGCAATATGCATGGTAGACAAGATCACTTTAACCACATGATCACTTCTTCATATTATGTTCTTCGAGCGATTCTAGATTTGTATTTCTTTGAGTGGCATGAAAATCCCCACCACACTGGGGAGCATCCCACATAAACCCCTGCAATTCATATATGCCAGAAACAAATATGATGCTTCACGTAGAAATAAGGTTCTATCGTAAGAATGAGTTGTTACCCAATTCGAGCAAACTGGCTATATATGATATGCCAATCTAGACTGAGCCTCATTCAACTACCCCGGATATAGCTACCATAAATATCCAGCCACGTGGAGTACTTACGCAATGCATGACCATGCCCTTATATTGAGAATAGCCTATTCTGACGATACTACCTTTTGGTATGGGGTAGACCCCGTGAAGTTTATTTTTCTTGTAGCTTCGGTTTCCCCTGTGCTAGTCGTGAGCCCGGTTCGCATTTACGGATCGGTACCTAGATCGTCAGGATACCAGGCTAAAACTTCACTCTGAGTACCTGATTCTCCAACTACTCCGCAATAATAATGTATGTTGATATTGATTAACCGAATATCCGATTTCCCGATTTGGAACAGAGTCCGCCGCGATAAATTAACCGACTAGTAGATTAGCCAGAGGGATGAACAAGCTAAGGTGAGATCCGGGGAAATGGCAGTGGCCACGATGAAATTGGTCTTAAAAACAACATTAGGGGGGACAACAGGATAAAAATACTTATTGGGAGCTTGCCCACCGGAACTTTGAAGTGAGCTTGTATAAGAGTTCTAGGAATATCCCCAAGTTAATTTGGCCGTAGACTTGCCCCATTTGCTTAAGGACGACAATATGCAGGTTGTATCGACGCTCGCCACTTTGGCGCTTGCCACTATTGGCAGTGCCCAGTCCATCACTAAGGTGAACGACTTCAATGCCAGCCCTACAAAGCTGGGCATGTACTCCTACGTGCCAAAGAACCTTAAGACCCCGGCTCCTATCATCGTCGCCGTACACCACTGCCAAGGCTCCGCTCAACAATACTCCACCGAGTCTCACTACATGCCCTTGGCTGACCAACATGGCTTCATCTTGATCTACCCCAACTCGCGATCCAGCGGTGGTTGCTTCGATGTCGCTTCCGACGCTAGTACGTTCCCTTAATTTACCGATATGGCTCAGATCGAATAATTGCTGACTGAATTGGTATAGCCCTGAAGCATGATGGCGGTGGTGACAGCCAGACCATCATCAACATGGTTAAATACGCTGTAGACAAGTACGGTGGTGATGCCAACAGGACATACGTCACTGGAACCAGTTCCGGTGCCATGATGACGAACGTGCTTCTCGGAGCTTACCCCGACGTCTTCAAGGCGGGATCCGTCTACTCTGGTGTCCCCGACGGATGCTTCTACGTCTCCGGCTCGACCGCCACCCAGGACCCCCCTGGATGGAACAACGCTTGCGCTAACGGCCAGAGCACCAAGACTGCTCAACAATGGGGTGACCTCGTCCGATCCTACTACCCCGACTACACCGGCCCCCGCCCCCGTGTCCAAGTGTAAGAAACCATTTTCCCCGCACAGCGGTGACTTTTAGCTCTCTGGACTAACATGACGAAATAGTTGGCACGGAACCTCCGACGGCACCCTCCGATACCCCAACTGTGAGTTCCGAGCCAATTTGAACAACCGCAAAATATAAATACTGATTGTCAAAATAGACCAAGAAACCCTCAAGGAGTGGTCCAACGTCCTAGGCCTCACGACATCGGCGGACAAGACCAACACGCCCCAGAGCGGATACACCCAGACCATCTACGGAGACGGAGATGCCGCTACCGCCCAGCTAGTCGGATACAGCGCCCAAGGAGTCGGCCACACCGTCCCCGTCCACGAGGCTCAGGACCTTGCTTTCTTCGGAATTGCGTAAATGGGAAAATCGGGCTAGGCTTTGAAAGATACTCAGGTAAAAATCTGGGAGCTTGGCAGGCCTCAGATGGAAAGGAAAATGGCTTAAAATACCAATTTTAACAAGTAGTGCAATGAGAACATTACTTTGCCATAAAAGAAGTAATTTGACGTGAATGTTGAACTGAGCGGACTTGCGTAACGTACCTTGGGGCTTGGTAACACCGAAAATCCAGGAGAACTGAGCTTCCAGGCTGGGCTAGATGCCAGATTCCCACTGCCAATATCTCATAATTGAAAGCGGTACAATACTGTCCCTCTGTATAATTATCGAATAAGGAGTGTAGTCGTTGTAAAGACCCTTACCATCGTTCCTTCCACCGGTGGTTGTAACGGAGGTGTCCGGTCTTGTTACCGGTATGAGCCCCACTTTCGCCGTATGCAAAACCACACATTTTCCGGAAGGTTTACCGAGCAGAGAATATCTTCCATGATATCTAATATCACTAAACATCCCTTGCTTAAGGCTATCATAGATGCCCGAAATATGAAATGTGTAGCAATTGGGTTAGGCTTTGATGTCTCCGACGCCCTCCGAGATGATAAGGATTCTCTTAGTTTCCTCGTCCCTCTAGCTTTGCTTTTTCTTGTAGTAAAATTTTCGGTAGTACAAATTTGATTAATGGTCTTGATGACGTAGAGGGTGTAACGAAGGCCATATTTACTAGATAGTCTTTCTCATCTGTCATATGATATTAATTCGGGTTCAATCTCATCTTATTTTCTTCTTAGAATGTGAAAAGATGTAGGTCCCTTGCGAGAAAAGCCAAGTACGGGGTTACATAATAGTATACACCCGGGTATGTACCTAAATAATGACCAGTAACGCCCTTCGGGTCAACACCGCGGGGTTCCAGCCACTACGCTGAAGGGGGGAGGGGGCCCCGAAGGCCCCGCTGGAGATTGTCGCGGACCCCCTTATCTTTTTCTACGATAGAAGGCGTTCGGGCTATTGAGAATCACTAACCTTCCTCGAGATTGAAATAACATAAGTATTGAGCTGATTCTCGGATGAACATATTTTTTTCAATGTCAAATTCCGGGCCGACATTGATCTAAAGCCATCTCTAGCCTAACCCACTTTCGCGACTAATTCGGATCACTCGTTGAGATTCTCTTAATCTACATCTCACCTATTACGCCATCATCAAGCAAAATGGGCTCCTGTGATCCAGAGCCTCAAAAGCTCTTCATAGAAACACCGTGCATCCCATCGCCGCCCCTTTCGCGTATAGCAGGTTGGTAAGAACCTATTTCCCATATCCTTAACCCCTCAAATCTGATTACACCGAGACTAATAAAGAAACCGCAGCAATGTCTTCCTTAAGCTGGAAAACCTCCAGCCATCCGGCTCGTTCAAATCGCGAGGGGTTGGAAATATGATGTACCAAGCCATGCTCGCTAAACCTGCTGGAAATGCGCACTTTTACTGCTCATCTGGGGGCAATGCAGGCCTAGCGTGTGCAACAGCGGCTGGTACACTGAGTCGGCCGTGTACTATTGTCGTACCCACGCTCACACCTGCACATATGATAGAGAAAATGCGCCGTAAGTAATTTCAATCTACTTTAAATGAATGATTTTATGATGTCACTTTTCAAGCAATTGCGACACCCGGCTAGAAATTACATCGAAGAGACCAAGATATTGACCTTTATTCATAGTACTCGGCGCCACAGCCCATCAAATAGGCCCCAATTGGGCCGCCGCAGATGAGCACCTTCGCACCGAACTGCTCGCTCACGACCCAGCCGGCATTTACGTACCGCCTTTCGACCACCCAGATGTCTGGGAGGGCGCGAGTTTCATTGTCGATGAGCTGGTCAAGCAAGTGAAGCCTCTAGGCGCGCAATCTATTGACGCCATCCTCGTATGTAAAACCCGGCTCTGAGCAGAAGTACTCACTAACCCCCACCAAAGTGTAACTGTGGCGGCGGCGGCCTCCTCAATGGTATCATGGCGGGTGTAACCAAGAACCTCTCCACGCAAACCCCCAAACCAAAAGTCATAGCCGTGGAAACCATCGGCGCTGAAAGTCTTAACGCTAGTATCCAGGCTGGTCATCTCGTCACACTTCCCGCGATAACCAGCATCGCAATCAGTCTCGGCGCGCCGCGCGTCTCCGAGCGCACGTTCCTGTGGGCGACGCGCGATGCGCCGGATATACTGCAAAGCGTCGTAGTCACCGATGCCGAGGCCGTGGATAGCACGATACGGTTCGCGGACGATGCGCGTATGTTGGTTGAGACGGCTTGTGGAGCTACGATTGCGGTGGTGTATAACGGGGAGTTGAGGAAGATCGTGGGGGCGGGTTTGAGCGATGAGGAGTGGAGTCGGAAGAATGTTGTTGTGGTTGTATGTGGAGGGCAGAATATCTCGTTAGAGATGTTGAGAGAATATGCTGAGAAGTTTGGGGTTGGGAGATAGTGACTACATGAAGAACGCAACATGATAGATATTGAAACTATTTAACGTGGCTGATGCTTTAAGAGCTAAAGTATCTATATAGACGACGCTATATGCAAACATATACTGTGTCATAAATCCCATCTACCACCTACCAATCGTATCTTCATGACCCTTTAGGTGCCTTAATGACACCAGTCCGCACTCGAAACACTTAAGAATCGGTGTGTTGATCTTCTGTCAAAAGGGTGAGTCAAGGCAACGGTGCCGAATGAAACCAAGGGGGTTACTCACCATTATTGGTGTCGTCAAGATTAAAGATGGAATCGCGCTGGGAGTCAGTATCGACTTCCTCATTAAACTGCACTGAGGTCGGAAGACCACCGCTCAAATAGACTTGGCTCATAGTGACATAGTCGGACTGCTGATCGAATTGGCTCATTGCTGAATCATCAGAACGCGGACCAGATAATCGAGCATGTCTGCATCGTTCCTCGGTGCTTTCTTCGTGATCCTGATAGTCCTGCATTTCAACAAATTCCGTAACGGCTGCAGGCATTGGCCAAGCACCGGTGGACGTGTCATACATATTATACGGATTGGCGTTCGGGTCGTTCCTTTGGTATACGTCGGAGGTGGTATTTGATATGTCAGTATTGGATGATACTGGCTGCCTTGACGGGAAAGATGTACTGGAGACGACAGTCCCCGGCCCTAAGAGTGACGTATATGTATGGGTTGTGGTGCCTTCAGTAGAATCAGATATACTGGGCACACCAGCACTCGGATTGTTCCTTTGGGCTGAATTTGTGTCATTATTTGCTGTTGGTGCTTGCATCGGTGAAGCGTTGAAGCTACCAGCATCTAACTCAATAGGTGGCGCGCTTGGCATGGCGTTATTCAGAGCAGAAATCACCATTCTCATCACGTTGTCGTCGTTTCCGATAGAATGTTCGGCTCGGTGGTTTTTCATATAGTCGATGACTCTGTCACGTGAAGAAAGGCGACAGTCTCTGTAATCTATGCACGTCTATAGTAAGTACGACTTATCTCGGAAATACTCGTACCTATGTAGGAGGACTCGGTGTCCAAGTAGATAATGTCTAGAACTCACAAGGGTCAGGAGGCCTTGTCACTCCAGGGAATAATACATCCCAAACACGAAACCACCGTTTCTCGTCGTCGTAACGGTCATCCGGGTGCTCGAAAGCTTTCTTTACAGCCTCCCATTCGGTCTGGGACAAGCCGTCTTTCCGTATGAACTGTTTTTCCTCGCACCTTGGATCTTCAAGTAGGTGAGTTTCAAGATCCCCTTGCTGCCTAAAGATCTCCTCGCATCGAGAGCATTGATGTAGGATGTGAATGCGTCTTATATGCTGCCTTCTCCCAAGTCAACCTGGAGATCTATAGAACGATATCTAGGCATACTAACTTGTAGTGACTGATTGTGTCAAATCCATTATTTCCGCAGGATGCATATCGTAGTGAGAACGAGCCAGAGTACTTCCAATCATCGAAGACGTTGAACGCGCAAGCGAAGTTCCTTGTCCGGGCTTGTCTTTTATTCCGTCGACGGCCGACGACGGGTCGGCTCTCCTCGCCGTCATTCCCGTGTACCTGGCCCTGAGTCGAATCATCAGGAAAAACCTCTCCGTATTTCCGTTTCCCAGTCCTAGATTCCTTGAAATGGGGAATTGGGCTGGAATTGCCGGTATACTGTGGCGACACAGACCTAAAACCGCAATAGGTGCTCACTCGGGGGGCAGATAGAAACCCACGGCAGCGGGCGATTATTCTTTGAACCAACCGCTTGCCTGGCGGGAAAATTCGCGTTATTTCATGGTGCGAGTGTGTGATAGATGACTCGCTTTCGCCACATTCACTCTCGTCTTTCTCCTTTTCTTCCGTGGACAACCCAATTGTTGGGATTCTAGCCTCTGGGGGGTTGGAATTATCAACCACTTGGGATTGAACTATGCTATCAACTTTGACCTTTGGTAGGCCACTAATCTCTGGTGAATGAGCACTGGACTCTGTATCTATACCGTTGGCGGTATCCTTATATGTTTCCTCATTGTCTGTTTCGTCCTTAATGCTTTTTGGGTCTGGTTGAAGAAGAGTTCCAATGACAGCATCATCATATACTGCCAAATTAACCTCTGGTAAATGAGCAGTTGAATCTATATCCATATTATCGGCGGTATCATTTGCCTCATTATCCGTTTGGTCCATGGTGTTTGTTAGGTGTGGTTTAGGAAGAGTTCCAATGGCGGCATCACCATACGCTGTCTCATACGATGTTACGCTGGTATCCGGTGAATGAGAAATGGGCTCTGTATCCGTACCGCTGACGGTATCATTGTATGCTGTCTCGTTATCCGTCTGATCCTTAGTGTTTATTGGGTGTGATCTAGGAGGAGCACCAACGGCGGCACCAATCCCCAATAAATGAGCACCGGGCTTCATATTCATACCGCTAGCGGTACCCTCACATACAGCCTTGCTATCTGTTCGGCCCTTCGTGTTTGTTGGGTGTCGTTTAGGAAGAGCTGTGACGCCGGCGTTGTTACGCGCCGTCACACTAATAATTTGTAATTAGTATAGAAGTAATTTACATACTCTGTAGACTCACCGAGGAATTCTAACAGGGGTATGCATTTGGCCGACGTGCCCAGAAACTCTGTCCACGTCTTGGAACACTTTCTCGATGGTTTTGGTTCGGTTCAACCTAGACACCAGGAGGGGATTCCAAGGATCCGAGTCGTCCTGTAACCAAGCCACGAGCCGTTCGTTCACGTAACTGTTAGCTGATGAAGGTCCCATGTCCGCAGCTGGAACCAATTTGGTAATGCAAGCTCTTATATATATATATATATAGGCAAGCTTTGGTGGAAATAACTGTAAGTAGTAACTTTCTCAAATTGATCATAATAAAGTGTAGTGGGTTGCCTACCTATATGTAGAAATAGAGAGAGGGAAATGGGATGAATTGGGATGAATTGGGATACGTGTGCGAATCTAGTAACAATCGTGCGGGATGCAATTTGCACACTCGCGCGCCGTCCCGCACCCATCTTGTACCACCCACACACGCATGTATATACATGCATACATACACGTATAGGTACGTTCCTCTACAGTTGTATACTTTTGCGAAAAGTATCAGCACGATTCGTGACCTCAGTAGATTTGTAAAAAAAAAAAAAAAAAAAAAGACGCTAGAGGGATTCCTTGATATCAAGAACTTTGAGAAATGCAATACTAGTGCGATTTCTCGTGTTGTAGGTATTGAGGCAGTACTCACTGTTGATGAAGCCCATCAAGGTATCAATCCTCGGCATCATCCTGTCGAGTCCGTACCCAACCTTGACCTATCAAACGCGCACTCCCAATACATCCCCTCCCGCGCAGCCTCCCAAGTTTTCTTCCCCCCATTCCCCTTTGACGCAAACTCGAAGTCCGCAAGCACCATCCGTATCTCGCCAAAGTAATTAACATCTCCCTTCTTCACAAACCCTAGGCTTTTAAACAACGCGATACTGCCAGTATTACTCGCATTAATCTTAGCTACGACTTCTCGTAGCGCAGGAGTAGAAGTAGGAGTAGTTGTGGTGGCAGTATTGTCGGCGTTAGCATACTCAGCTAAGATAGCATCAAGATGCCGTCGCACAAACACTAAGAACGTCGACACAGCCGCGCGCCCGATTCCCTTGCCGCGGTGAGATGAGTCCGCGATCATTATGTCGACTTCGGCTGTGTAGTATGTCTTTTCTCCCTTCTCTGGTTCCTGTCCTTGTTGCTCATCTTCATCATCATCCCACGGTGTAAGGAACAGATTAATATCCCCGATCATTTTTGTCGGCGCATCATCTACACCTGCCACTACTATAGGCGCTGGATCCTGTGGCAGTAGCGGCTCGCACAAAATAAATGTGAGTTTATCTGGTGACTCGCGCCATGATGCCTGGTTCTCGTACTCCTCATCTAGGGAGAGACGTTCTGAAGCTGTGGCTTCACGGATGGCCTGTAGTTTGTCAGTACTCGTTCAACTTACTTAGCTTCATATAATTTTCGCAGCTTGAGCAGCAGGGGAGAAAATGAGAATACCGGATCCTCCATCCACTGATGGTATCGTGGGACATGGTGCGCATCGTAAGGTACAAGAAGGACCTTTTCGGTCGAGACAGCTGTTTTAAACCCGATCACGTATTAGCTTACTCACTTCGGAGTTTATAGAAGGGGAGAAAAGCGACACGCAGCCCAGTCCTAGACAGGTTACGGAATGGGATCTAACTAACCGATATTCTCATTGAACCTCATCGTAATATTAAAAGTATCTCAAACCCGATCCGGAATTTCAATCGCATATTCTTATGCTACGATTCAATCGCATCGTCGTTGCGAAGAGTCGTGGGATTAACATGAGAAAATTATGTTGTGGAAGACTTGGTGCCTAAGCTAAGATGGAGCCCTGGGAATCAACTATTCTCCCTATAAATTTAGGTGCATGTTACCCGACACATGTACCTATTTGGCCCGCTATCTTACGATATCACCACATCAGACTTCAGTTCGGAATTTGCAAAAAGGGGAGTTTTCCCTGGGTATCATCATATTTATACTTTTATCTGATTTTACAATGTCCGATGTATTTACATCATATACTGTTCCTTGCACATTAATCCTCTACAGGAATCGGTGGGAACAAACTGCTATGTGCGCCCTCGCCAAGTGTTATCATAGGGGTCCCATAAGAATCATCTGCGTGTAACACCGCATACTGTATCGTCCTTCTGTCATGACTAACGCCAAGCCTATCCAGGAACTCATTTGCCTTCTCAGGGATAAATGGCTGAAGAAGAATACCCACGAGACGCAATGACTCGGCTGCGTAAAATACGATTTGTTCGACCGCCGCCGCATCATCTTCATCGGTTTTGGCCCAAGGTGATGCTTCTTGTATGAACCTATTTGTCTATAAAAAAAAGTTAGCTTATACCGCGAAGAAACAAATCTTGTGAAACATACCTCAAATACAAGTTTCATAATCTCCCTCAATGCGCCGCTAGGATTCAATTCTTCCATATGGCCCTCAACCTTCCCTACAAGCCTCTCCAACTCTCCTCGGTGGATGTCAACCACTTCCGGAAGCGGCTCAGATTGTTTGCTACTCATAGACGACACTATTTCCGCTACTTTCCAATTCTTCGGCCGCGTGATTCGGTTGAGTAGGTTGCCAAGGCCTCTCTGTAAGCCCTTCTTGTACCTATCAACAATAAACTCGTTGCTGTAGTCGGAGTCGTGAGCCATAGCGCCGTTGTAGATTAAAAAGTATCGCATGGTATCCACACCCCAACGATCAATAGCGAAGAAAGGGTTCACCACGTTGCCAACTGACTTGGACATCTTCTGTCGGCTCATTAACCAGTGTCCGTGACTGAGAATGCGTTTCGGCAGGGGGAGATCCAGTGCCATAAGCAATGCAGGCCAGTATACGCTATGGAAGCGAACAATATCTTTCCCAACAATATGCACATCAGCCGGCCACCCCTTCGTATGCTCGTCGCCCGGTGGCCACACAGGATATCCAGCGACCGTGATATAATTGATCAGAGCATCGACCCATACGTAAATAGTCTGACTCGAGTCATCCGGCACCGGAATACCCCAATCCAGACGACTGACCGGCCGCGATATCGAAAGATCCTCCAGGTTATTTTGGACCCAACTAACCACCTCCGCGAAGCGATTACTCGGAACAATCCACCCCGGGCTCTCAGCGTAGAATTTCAATAGCCTGTCTCGGAAAGCCGTCAATCGAAAATGGTAATTCCTCTCCTCGGTCCACTCAACCGCATTCCCCGTCTCAACCGACGCCATAAACGTCTTCCCCGTTACAGGCGAGACACGTTTCTCGACCGCGTTATCTGGATAATACGTCTCATCACTAACGCAATACCAGCCCTCATGTTTAGTCTCGTAAATATATCCACTATCCCTCAAGCCCGTCCAGAAATATTCAACCGCATCTCTATGTTCGGGATCCGTGGTTCGTATAAAGTGGTCGTTTGAAATATTCGCTTTCCTCGCGAGGTCCTTAAACGTCTCGGCGTTCGCATCGCATAGGGCTTTCGGAGGGACATCTTGTAATTCGGCCGCGCGTTGGACTTTCATGCCGTGTTCGTCGGTACCTGTGCTTAGAATCGCCGGTCTGCCTTTTAGGACTTGCCATCGTTTTAGGACGTCTGCGATCAACATGCTATATAGATGACCGACGTGGGGAGCTTGCGAAGAAGCTAATTAGCAAAGAAAGAACCATAAACTGCTTAGTAAAGGGTATAGGGAATATACTCACAAGCGTTAACGTAAAAAATCGGCGTTGTCACATAATACGGCTTCTCCTTAGCATCCCGCAAAGCTGCACTACTGCTAAACAGCTTGCGCCGAACCTGACCGGTTCGACATGAGTGACATATCCAGCCATTGCGTGCCAATCGTCCAGCTTTAATAGTCGACAATTGCCGGCTTAACACCCCCAAATGGCCCCTCATGGCCTGGTGGTTTCTCGTCTGTTGTGACTGACAAGAGGTTAATAATGGTAGATTATCGATGTAAGCTACTGTATGAAAACATTCGATATTTTAACATCGGGGAAGAATTTCATTTTCGCCGACTTGTCGATCTAAGGACCCCAATTGGGGTAGTACTAGGTGGGGTTGGGTGGGGGAAGTCGAGTAGGGCGGACAATTAAGCTATCGTGATATTACGTCATCAGACTTTGTCTAGCATATATCGTTAACATTCTTCACAAATAAATTATCTATTCCAGTCACAGTTCAATAAACTCCAGTCCAGAGAGGCTTATAGCCGTTTGTACTAATAGGACTATCTAGCTACATAGCTCGGGGGCAGAGGAACGTAAAAGTCCAACTGCGTGGTAAAGCAAAAGCAAAAACACCTAGCACCAAGCCTTCCATTATGCGTGCATTATTTTCCTCTAAGAAATCAGAGATTGAATGAAATCGAATACCATTCGGTTTGTCGTTCCAATCGTCATTAAAAAGATCATCCTAGGGTATATAGGGGTCGTATCACTCCCTTTACTCCTGTACTCCTTTTCCTTTTGCCTTGGTTGATATTGAACGCCCGCCGACCACGCCTATCGTACAAGTGCAAATTAATGAATAGGATAACTTAAGTACCTCGGAAAAGGAATTGTAAGTCTTCCTGTGAGAGCTTCTGAGTGGACGTCTCATCCGCATTCACGGTCGAGTTGATCATGTTGGTCTTCTTCTCTTGAAGTAAGACCATACGGCTCTCCACGGAATCCTCGATGCAGAGGCGTGTGATTACACAAGGACGTGTCTGACCAATACGATGGCATCGATCAGCCGATTGCCACTCAGCTGCAGGATTCCACCACCTATAACATAGCTATCATTAGTACATTTCTTAGGAAAGCAAAGGGGATAAAATGATAACTTACGGGTCAACAATGAAGACGCGTGACGCCTCAGTGAGGTTCAATGCCACACCGCCAGCCTTGAGGGATACCAAGAAACACTCTACACCAACGTTGTTCATGAAATGATCAATAGAAGCCTGTCGTTGAGGAGGTGACATGCTTCCATCAAGCATGACTGTCGTGATACCAGCACGTCGTAAGCGCCACTCAATCAATTGCAGCATAGTGGTGAACTGCGAGAAGATGATGGACTTTTGTGATGCGTTGTCCGATCGCATTCGGTGAAGTTCATGAACCAGCAACTCAATCTTGGATGATGATGTCCAGTTCTCCATCTTGATACGGTTGATAATTGATGACTTCTTGACGAGGACTTCGTCTTGCTCAATCTCAGGTTGTTCTAGGTCAATTGACAAGGGAATGTGGCATTGTGGGCAGTCAGGGCTTTTCTGAGAGTCAACATAACTCTTCGCGCAAGAACGGCAAAAGTCATGTTTGCACTTGGATCGAATCGCTTCCTCGGCAGGTTCGTCACATATGCAGCAGACCAGCACGTTCTGTCCGCCCTCGCTAGTCTTCTTCAAAATCAGATCAGGATGATCGGCCACTTGGCGCATCTGCATAATCAAGCCGAAAATGTTGGCATAATTGTTAAGCAGAACACCTTGAGCGACGTAAGTGTCGAACTCGCGTTGGCTGTTATTCATGATGCTGTTAGCAAGGTCATTCTCCTCCTCACTGAAGAACTGTCGGTTCACGTAAATTTCCTTCACGGGAAGCTCCATAGAACTGGTATGGTCCTTTTTCAGGCGACGCAACATAATTCGGCTGGTAAGCAATCGAAGTTTGTCAAAAGCCACTTTTCCCTCCCCGACATTGCCGTTACGCATAATCGGGTTGAGGAGTTCCTGGTTGAAGACAGATACGTGATGCATCATAGCGTGATTGCCTAAGACGAGTTAGCAGGTACATCGAATACATCTGAGATCTAGGAACAGATACGTACAGTGCTTGCATCGACTATCGTCATCCGCAGCCCAGTTAAGGTTGGAACAATTACAACTCGAGCAAAGATAAGCAGCAAACGGCATGATTCGCAGGAATCGTAGTAGCGAGAAGAACTCGCCGATCCGATTCTGTAGAGGTGTGCCGGTCAAGCACCAACGGAATTCGACGTTAAGAGCAAAGCATGCTTTGGCTGTCATGCTTTGTCGTGACTGCATCATGTTAATCGCGAATAAATTAATTGATAGTAAGGGCGTACCTTAATGCAATGAGCCTCGTCAAGAATGACACGATGGAATTTGATCTGATGAACGGGGCTTTTCTCCTTGTATGTACCCTCGCGCCTCTTAAAGCCCTTTTCCTGCTTTCGGTACATGGACTCCAGCGTGTTGTATGACATCATGATAACGTCGAACTTCTTGAGGTCTTTGGCCTTCATCTGCTTTGCCTTTTGATTTGTACCGTGGAAAACAACCGTTTTCAATTGTCCGTTGGTGTACGAATCGATCTCCGATGTCCACTGCATTAAAGCTACAGGAGGAACAAGCACGAGCGTAGGCGCTTTTGCAGGATAATCAGACATGATTAGGGATACGGCTTGGATAGTCTTGCCAAGGCCCATCTCGTCACCAAGAAGACCACCCTTCCATTTTGTCTGCTCCATCGCCATCATCCAAGCAAGCCCCGCACGTTGGAAGGGTTTCAACTGACGCTTGATATTGCTTGGTTGATCAGCTAAGCCGGCATTAACAACAGGCATTGCTTCAAGTTCAGCCCACATGGTTAGGAGCTCGGGATGATGCATCTCCAGTCTCTCTCTCTTCCAGTCGCTCCTCTTACGAGAACCTGCACGACGGGTCCCGCGATTAGCGCGCGTAGGGACCAGGGGCGCATCGAGAGAAAGATCTATAGGAGGTTCATCCCTTGTAGATTCATCGTCAGAAGCTTCGTCAAAATGGGCGTCAGAGTTCTCATCGGAGTCCTCAATGTGGTCTTCAGAATGAACATCAGGTTCAGATACCTCGTCCTCGCTATCAGCAACAATCATCTTCTGCTTTTTACGAGAGCCTAAAGAAGAAGGCAAAGCTTCATCATCGTCCTCAGAGTCGGGGATAAGAGATATATTTGATCGCTTTGTTCCCGCCACAGATTTTCCCTTGCGGTTGTTTGACGGGATGTAAGCCATGGCCTCTTCTTCTTCCATGCGCTGGAGGTTGCGCGCAACTTTCGCACTAACAGAGTTGTCGTTAGGGAAGAACTCGTCATCATCCTCAGCTTCCGAGTCATCCACGTAAGAAATAGGGCCAGGCCGGTGGCGTCTGGCACCTCTAGTAGTTGACGAACCAAAACCCTTAGGCTTACTGCCTGACGAAGTGCCGTCGAGATCGAGATCAGGAAGTTCGACGACTAGACGAGGACGGGGTCCGCTCTTCGAGGTCGAGGGCTTGGCGGATACCGAGACAGACGGTGCTGGAGTCACGGCATTGCTAGTGGCCGGCGTAGAGTAGTCGCTGTCTGAGATCGTTGTGGGAGTAGGCGCCGAAGAAGTTGAGTTGCTGCCGACAGTACCTAACTCCTTCGCCGCAGCAACACTTTTAGCGGCTGCTGCACTTCGGGTTCGGGGCGGCATCTCGTTGTGGGTATTGTGAATCGCAGCGATGATAGACAAAATCGGCGCAATCGAATATGTTCAAAATAAAAATGAATGTGACGAATTTTAGTAGGACGGCGAAAGCCTATTTATCAAAAATAGGCAGGTAGGGCGAAAAGCGGAAGTGTGAATGCGAATCGTGAATGATGATGGGGGAATGAATTTCGGATTTGGAGGTGACTGCGCCGTTATAGGTGCGGCGTGAAAAAAAGTCAAGGAAATAGGAAATGGACAACAGCCTTGCCCAAGAGTTGGTTATTGATCGCCCAAAATCAAGGCTTAACCATCAAAAAATGGTAGAAGAAAATAACACATTGGGAGAATTGCAAAAGATAGCATTAATCCTGATCAAGGATATGTAAAGTGGCAAGTTGATCAGGTTGGGTTGAACGATGAAAAAAGAAGAGAAGGGGGGGAGAAAGACTCTTGAAAAACGCCGAGCTTGCACCACACAAAGATTTTGTGGGGTTGAAGGAGAATAAATTTGGGGGGAAAGCTGTAAGCTGCACTGTTTTTT
Organism: Hypoxylon trugodes; assembly: GCF_022578975.1. Lineage (NCBI taxonomy): Eukaryota > Fungi > Ascomycota > Sordariomycetes > Xylariales > Hypoxylaceae > Hypoxylon > Hypoxylon trugodes. The sequence continues at coordinate 3,376,039 of NW_026250018.1, read as the reverse complement.
TTCCTAGGCAGCGGTGTTTGAGGCGCGACTACCACACGCAAACTCGTGACTTGATCGCCGCTAGTGAAGCTAGGAAAGAGCGTTTGGAGATGCTGGTTTCAGATAAGCCAATGAGAGCTGAGAAAACGTAATTTAACCCCCTGTCGCCGTTCCTTCTTTTAGCGGGTTAGTGTTAAAAAGTTCCCCTTTGTGGATCGTTCTTGCCCCTCGGCGACCTTGGCCCCCTGAAAAAAATCAACAATAGAACACTGACTTGCATGAAAGCACGCTATAAATCCATTAAACTGATAAGATGATTCCCTGAAAGGAAACCACTTAACGCGCTCTTTCAGCGGCGGACGTGTTCTAGCGATTTAGCTTTGTAACTCAAACCCGATTCACGCTTATTGAATGACTCAAACTCTTCCTCCCTTCTTTTTTCCTTTTTCTTCCCCATTGAAAAAAAAGCATCACAACAATTCACAACCAAGCCTAGTCAGGTTGTTTGGGTTTCACACTCATTTCAAAGATTTACGTAATTGTACAACGCCGTCATCCTTGTTTGCACCTACAGTAGCACTGCAATTTTTATATACAGTTGCTTGGTCAACCTTATCTCCCCCAATTCCTCCCCCAATTTCGGGCATCCGACATAATTGATATTCCATCCAAACGGCGTGTTTTGGATCACCCTCCCGCTTAATAGCATCCCACTCCGCCGTTCATATATAACAGACTATCGCAAATCAGGCAAATCAGACAAATAAGTCACTTAAAATTCATCGCGAGGTTTCCCTCGTATCTCCATGATGTACGTCATTTTCTTGTTCCCATCATTCATTTTATCAAAACAAGCTACTAACGACCTGATACAGGCAGCGACAGTCGCGGGGAATTAGAGGTCCTCGCTCTGCGTTGACTGACTACTTAGAGTCGCAGAATATCTCTGCTAGCCGCATTCGCGCTGATAACGACGCTCGCCGTGCTGCTGCTGCTAATACCACGACTACTACGACCGGTCAAAACGGCGAAAATGAAAATAGCGAGAACAATGAGAACGATGAGAATGACGAAGAGGGTGATCCCTTAGGACAGACAGTCGCGCGAGCAGCTGCGGCGCAAAAGCGCAAGAGACAACAAGAAGCCATCGATAAGATTAAGAAGACCAAAGCCTACAAGAAGCGCAAGATGCAAGAATGGAGCGATGATGATGATGATGCACTAGCTCTCACTATGTTGCCCGTCCCTGGTCAGACTGAGAACTGCGAACAATGTAAGAAACGATTCACAGTTACTGCTTATTCGCGCACCGGCCCAAATGGAGGTTTGCTCTGTCCTAGATGCAGCAAGGAGCTAGGAGACGAAGAGAAGGCTGTTAAAAAAAAGGCCAAGGCCAAGAAACCGGCGAACACTTCTGCTGGTCGCGGGCGACGAAAGGTCCAGAGCAATCTACTGGACGGTCAGATTGGAGTCAAAGCCCTAACAACTCTGTGTATCGAGACCCTAGCCAATCATATTGATCTCGCTGATGATCTCGGCGACCTTCCTCCCCATTCCATCGATCGTGTGGCTAGACTACTTTCGAAGCGTCGACTTATGAATCCCACCACGATGGATTTATTCCTCCAACCCCAAGCTGAGTTTATCAATCTATACGATGCAGCACGTCTAGGACAGTCGGATTATATGAAGATATTCCAAAGATGTTCTCAACTCAAGAGCCTGAAGCTACGCAATGCAATCCAATTCCAGGACAACATTATGGAGTTCTTGATCGGAAGAAATTTCTCGCTTCAGAATCTATATCTGCACGGCGCAAATTTGCTTACCGAGGAATGCTGGGAGAAGTATCTAAAGGTCAAGGGACAAAGTCTCAAAGCTCTGCAGATCTATTTCACCGACAGACATGTCAGTGACAAGATCGTAGCGTCTCTCAAGGACTACGCTCCGTCGCTAACTCGACTGAAGATCTGTCACAACCAAGAGGTTTCCGACGAAGGGGTCAAATCCATCGCACAACTTAACAATCTTGAACACCTTAGTCTCCATCTCGTCAAGAAGACTTCAACGGAGCCGTATGTTCATGTAATTGAGAATATTGGCCACAACCTACGTACCTTCTCAACCAGAATTGTAGATGATGTAGACGATCGTCTTCTCGACGCACTGCATAATCACTGTACTGAGCTGGCCAAGTTACGCATCACACACAGCGAGGTAATGACAGACGCAGGCTTCGCCAGACTATTCAATGATTGGAAGAACAAGCCACTTACCCACATTGACCTGGAGCTATGCCGCCATATCGACTCCTCGAACCCTAGGGAGAATTCCCACCAGATAGGGCTCTGTTCCAATGGATTTAAAGCCCTGATGAAGCACTCAGGTTTACGCCTGAAAAAGCTGAATGTCCACGGTTGTCGAAACATCTCTCGGGAGGCTTTCGAGGAAGTCTTTTCTCTCGACAAGGTATATAACGACCTCGTTGATATGGAGATTAGTTTTTGTGAAGAGGTCACGGATTTCGTGGTTCAATCCATTTTCAAGGTCTGCCCCAAGCTGAAGCAATTGAACGTCTTTGGCTGCATGAAGGTAAACAATTCCTATTTCATATCCAGTTTATATATCGCTAATCACACAATACACGCAGGTCAAGGATGTCAAGGTTCCCAGAGGCAAGATTCTCGTTGGGGTCCCGAATGCCAGGGGAATGATTATCGAAGGTACCGAGGATTGAAGTTCGCACCGATATTCTCATGATGACGCAAATGCGTTGTGAATAGCAAGGCCTTTTTTTTCTCTCTCGCTGACGAGTACGACGCATACGAAGCATGAACATCGTGAATGGCCCTGGAGTATACGGTTCGATTTGGTTTTGCATCATCCCCTTGCGACGACCCTTACACATTTGCGGTGCTGTGGGTTAATGACAGTACCCTGCGCAACGTGGGGTTTAAGTCTGAACACCCAGCAAAAGGGTTTCGGGGGAGGCGCTCTAGGAGTTGCTCAGCTGGAGTATTGGCTAAATATGCCATTATTCTCTTCTTGATTTTGCTGTAATTACTATAATTACTACCGATATGTCATCAGAGGGTTACTTCTTGAACAATCGACGTTCAACTGTAGCTTTGGCCCTATTGCATCTGATGCTCTGCACATAGCACCACGGCAATCATGTACATATGTACTTAAATATACCAGGCAAGTGGCCGTCTAATCGAACAATACGAAACCTACGCAGCTGTAACTACATACATGTAATTGAGACTTGTAAGGAGACGCTATTGATAAGTTATGTGCTTAGCTGTTCCGGCGCCGGCCTCAAGAAATCGGTCAGCCCCGCCGTGACTAGAATTGCGCCATCGACTTTGTACGTCCATTCAACCGTGATCCACCACGATAATCATGCCATGTATTTTCATTCTTGATTAAAATTAATATTTAGTATACTAAGAACACTTAATAATTTTAACTTACCATACAATCAGAAATTTAGGGATTTAATGCATTAATGAAGTCACGCATCTTTATCCGTCTACGAGACTTCGGTCGCGAACGTCTGAAATCACTAAAACTCACTCAATCCACTCAATCCGGTACATCTCGGACTATGGACTTCCCCACCTCTACCCCCGCCGCCGCCGCCGCATCATTCAGTGTCCAGAAAATCGCGATTATAGGTGCAGGACCCAGTGGTTTGGCCGCGGCGAAATACTTCATTGCGCAAGACGGCGCGTTCTCGCGGATTGATGTGTTAGAGCAACAGGCTGAGGTTGGCGGGGTGTGGAATTATACCGGTGTTTCGCGGCCGGAGGGGGAGTTGGGGGTGCCGCAGGTTGATGCTAAGCCGAGGAGGCCGGATCCCCCGGTTTATAGTGAAAATGGGGGTGGGAAGGGAGTGCCGCTTTTCCCGTCGCCGATGTATGAAGATTTGAATACGAATATCCCGCATACATTGATGCGATTCTCGGATTTGGGGTTTCCGGATAGGTGTACGATATTTCCGCCGAGAGAGGATGTGCAGGAGTATTTGGTTGAGTATGCGAGGGATGTGAGGCATTTGGTTAGGTTCTCGACGCAGGTTACGGATATTTCGCTGAGGAGTGATGAAGGGAGGGATCAGTGGGATGTGAGTACGACGGATCTTCTTACGGGGGGGGAGAAAAAGGAGACGTATGATGCGGTGGTAGTAGCGTCGGGGCATTATTCTACGCCGTATATCCCGGATTATATTGAGGGTATATCAACGTTTCATGCTGCGCATCCGGGGGTTATTTCGCATTCGAAGATATACCGTACTGCGGAGCCGTATCGCGGGAAGAAAGTCGTGGTTGTTGGTACAGGACCTTCGGGTCTAGATATCGCAGCGCAAATCCAGCGAGTATCCTCACCACCACTTCTCGTCTCCGCGCGCACAGAAGCAAACCCAGAGCTTTTTGAGCATCTCGGTGCGAATGTACGGCAAGTCGGACAGATCAAGCGATTTTTAATTGGCGAACGAGGGGTCGAATTCTACCCGTTACACAAATCCTCTGATGAAAAGAAGGCAGGAGAAAATGACTCGAATGAAATTAAAAAAGAAGAGACTATAATCGAGAAAGATATCGACGCCATTCTATTCTGCACGGGATATTTGTATACCTTCCCCTTCCTCACTAACCCCCCTGACTCCAAGCCCCTCATAACGGACGGCCGTCGCGTCCACGGTCTCGCGAAGCACTTCCTTCACATCGCGCATCCAACAATCGCCTTCCCCGCGCTGCCGATCAAAGTAATCCCGTTCCCACTCGCCGAGGCACAAGCCTCATTTCTCGCACGTCTGTGGTCAAACGTGCTCCCTCTCCCACCACGTTCCGAACTCGAAGAATGGGAGCGGAAAGATGGTGAGGGTACTGCGCCGGGGAAGTTCCACGTGTTTGCTAAGGGTGACGATGGGCGGTATATAAATGAGCTGCATGATATAATTGTGGCGCGGAGTAAAGGGGGTGGGAAGAAGCCGCCGTACTGGGATGAGGAGATGCTGTGGCAGAGGGGTATTTATGTTGAGGGTAAGATACGGTTTGAGAGGACGGGTAGGAAGGCGAAGACCTTGGAAGAGTTGGGGTTTCGGTATGAGCCAAAGGAGGTGAAGAAGGAAGACGGACTGGAAGGAAAGGATTCAGAGAGGGATGTTGCGGGGTGACTTATGGGACAATAGAGTGTTGGCTTTTTCAGGTTGGTTATATAGTTCTTGGCGAGCCTTGAGGTTCTAGGAAATGTCGCTTAGAGCAAAGTGGTTATATCATTGTTAGATCCTTAGATTAGATTGATCTAGTAATTAAGCCCCATTTGGAAGAGCAATTCTATATGCGCGATTCCATGTGAATTCTCCGGTACCCCAACCTCCTATTACGCCAAATATAAGCCCACAATGCTCCTCAAATATGACGCCTCCCACCCAAACATAAACCAGATAACCCCATGATATATAAATGATATGTAATCAAGTAGATCAAGCGTTCAACTTCGCTGAAAGCTCACGATCCTTGGCAGCCCAGTCATTCAGACGAGCAGTAAGTTCCTCATCCGACACATCCTCGGGTTCCGAGGTCGCCATGTCATGGGTTACATTCGCCTGGACGCTTCTCGGCTTGAAGGAGATACCATCCGGACCACAGCCGCTGATGTGTTCGAAGTAGTACAGATGAGCATCGATATCCAAGCCATCGGTACCACCGTTGCAGTCGGTATTCGCGAAGCCATCGCACACCTTAATATCCGCGGCAGTGTAGTCGGATTGGGTGGAGGTACCGTCCGAGAGCCAGTACTCGGGGCTCGTGTGGCGGTAGTCGAAGGCAATAGGGGGAAGACGGGGGACCGGGTCGTCGAGATGTGTAACGCGGTACTCGGCACCGGCTTGTTGCGTAATGAAGTTTACAAATGCTTCGTTTCCAACACGAGGGCTACCGTAGGTGTATAGATCCACCGCGTAGTTCTTGTTTCTAGCATACCCAGCAGCAACCGTGCTGACAGCGCCTCCTAGAGAGTGGCCTGTGAAGATAATCTTGTATGAAGGGTTGGCGGACTGCGCGCTTGCGAGGCCGGCTAGTAGGGAGTCTGCGATCTCATTGTACGCGGTCAAGAAACCAGCGTGGACCTCACATCCATCTACAAGGTCACAACCAGTTTGTATAAAAGTGAGGCTATTCGGTGGTTAGTATCTAGTCTCATACAATACACTCGTATAAGGTTGACTAACTCGGCTATCCAGTTTCGAATAGACTCAGATCCCTTAACGGATACCACAATCAACTGGTTCTTGTCGTCCGATGAGACGAAGCCTTGAATATCGGTAACATCGCCACTTCATGGGTATTAGCCTAATGCATCTTATACTTAAGGGCTTATGATAGCATAAACTCACCTGAACGTAGATACGATCTTGGCACCCGCTGAATTAACATCTGGGCACTGTAATAATGTAAGTCAGCATTTAACCCCTTTAGTGGAGAATCCAGTAACTCGGGGTCGACAATCTTTCGAGCCAACCAAAAAACCCCAAACCAAGGTAATGGAAATAAGGTCCACATACAGCTTCCTCGGAACAAGTGATGGTAGAGCCTGCTGCCGCTTGACTGTTACAATAGGCGGCAGCGGCGTACTGGGCGTAGAAGTCGAAAGCCGAAACTTCAGCTGCAGATACGGTTTCTATTCTATTTATTAGCTTGACATTCCATAAGAACTTCGTGATAAACATACCACGCTTATTAAGTTTAAAGTAAGGCGTCTCAGGAACCGGGCTGGCGATAGCCAACAACCCAAAGGTTGAGATGAGAGCAAGATTAAATTGCATCATTATGAACGAGCACCAGTATACCGAAAAGAAGCAAGATAAAAAAGTGACGATATGTGAGAGGGTGAGGAGAACGTATGAATAGCCGCGATCAACGACTTATTATAACAAGGGAGAGGAGATATATGAGAAAACGGGTAACTTCAAGACATTGCCGATCTCTCTCCCACCTACCTAGTTATTACCCGAGATCCCATCTACCCAGGTAGCCTAGACTAGATACATGTCTAGACAAAAGAAACTCTGGGTTTCATTCGGATCAAGACACCGAGAAGAGAATTGGACTAGGTATTACTCCAAACATACCTTTCCCCCATTGAACGGGTTTCGACTTCATCGAGTTTCGAAGTAAGCAAAGCCGTTTCCCTCAGCCGCAATCCTGCATAGCAAACCTGCAAGGCATTCAGTACCTACCATATAAAAACACAAAACGATAAGACGGAAACCCCGCCTTAACCAACATAAAACTTCCAAGGTTCATAACCTTCTTAGAGGAGCAATCTCGGCTCTTACTATATGTATGTGTATTCCTTTGAGAAGAATAAAGTTGGGAAGCTGGAACAAAATATTCCCTACACAGATTAGTTTGAGTCGTATACGTATTATTTAGTGCGGGTGGCTTGCTGGGGAATGCCCGGATGTGGCCAAGAGAAAGCGGCGTAAGATCGATGATTGGCTATAATGGCAGAATGGTAACACCAATTAATACCATAAGCGTACTACTTAGGTCACGTTTAGAAGCCTCTTATTCGTCGCATTATTTTCGATTTGGAGAAACAGCTGCAAGTCAACTAACTTAAATGCTACCTCGATCGAATAAAGCCCCTAACTATTATGAAAAATTGAAGCACAAAATATCCAATACACCTTATGTATTAACCATTTATGCTGTGAAACGATACCATATTGTTTTGATAGTGCAACTGAGCGATAAAACGTATGATAACTTTCAATAGGGCGTTAAAGGAGGATTTCCAGTGGTTCTTCGGTATGAAAGCAGGATTCTAGGATTTCATGGGCTGCATGGCTAGATCCCTATTGGGCGCCATTCTTCGTCACACATTTGATATTTCGTGCGTGACACAGATCGGAAGCCGATTTTTTGACCTATGGTGCCCATGTGAGTGCTTATGGGCTTCTGCCCACCTACCTTTTTGGTCACCAGCAAGGATTTATTTGCTCGACAATTTTGATACCTATCCCCTTGTACATCAGGAACGGAGGATTTGCATTTGTAACGACTCAGCCACTTGTATCCGCTAAATAAAGATGAGATAAACAATTATAAATGGGGTGAAAGAACAGCAATTTTACATGCTGACATGATCCGATTCTGTTTTACGGCACTGTCATAAAATTCATCGATTGAGTCTCATAAGGGGTAGCCGGTACCTAGGTAGCGGGGACAATCGTCAGAACTACGGACGAGGCGAACCCGAGAATGATCGACCATAGAATTGATGGCGAAGAACCTAAGACTCTGGGGAATCTATAGTATCTTCGGACTTCCCTCCTAAAAAGGTGATCTTTTCGTCGGTGATATTCGCAACGATTTTGTTGAAGTGGATAATAGTTGCATGACTTGCCAATACTAAAAATGCTATGTAAAAGAGAAGAGAAGAGTTGATCAATGGAGTCCGAAAAATAACGGAGTTGTTAGTTGAAGTTAGTTAGACTGGGTTAGGTAGGTTATAGGTAGGTAATCGGGTTATTACCTGCCATAACACCATTTTCTTAGGGTTATTTAGGGGTTATTCTTTTCCACCTATTACTGCATTACTACTCCGCATTTCTTCTAATTATCCCCTGTAAATACTCAATTATACCACGCTATTATAACCCTTAGAGTGCCAATTCAGGGTGCAATTCCCCAGCTTTCGGATACTTCACCAACTTCATCAACTGTTACATTCTTTTATGTCTTGGGAATCTTCCACGAGACCATGACATATGAGTGCCGGTTGCCGTTGGCGGTCAGGTATATCCTAGTAACTAACATCATCTTTCTATACCTGTGTTTAGCCTAGCATCGGAAGCTGAAATCTATATCTAGATGACTTGCCCGATGCGCCATGATAATTACCTAGGTAGTGTCTTTGTTACTAGGATCCGTCTTGGTTGCAACCTCGATACGCGTCATCAACCAACTTGATGGTCAGCTCTCATATTCACAATCTATCTAACTAGATATATAGTGTCTACTCCACATCAGATGTTAAAAAACAACATACTAAAAGAGAAATTGTCGGGATGTAACACTACATCTTGTCAACCTTCTTTAAGGTCAAGGGTCAACCTGCAATGTAGCGACAGCGCAGTGACACTTGCAGAGAGAAGCACCGAAGGTCAGCGCTATCACATTGATTCTACCCGCGTGACCTTTCTACCTAGTATCCTGGTGCCTGGAATACTACCTTTCCTACCGTTCTCTTGGCTATAGGTTCTTCACGTCATACAGACGGATGATAATTCACCGAGATCATGAATCCGAGATTTGTTTAATATTTTTTTTCGTATTGTACGACGCGTATCCGAACTTGAGCATTTACTACAATGATGATCCAAATCTTGGACAGCTTGATAAACAATGCGAAATACGGAAATTATTTCTTGGACAGGGTCCGCTTCCAAGGTTCTACCCCGCCTATTTTTCTTCTTTTATCTTAATTAATTACATGCCTAATAGCCATGCGATACGCTACACTATCCCGGCATAACCCATAGATCTTGCAGGAATATCGCAGGAATACCTATGCTGGAACCAATCCCAATACCGCAACCCGCAATGCATACCTCGTACAAGCATGTCTTGCGCAGGGGAGAGCGGGCTGAGCCGAAAATCACAAAAAATCGACCCAGATGCAAGTTCCTCGTGCTAATTACTGGATCATCCTGCCTATTGTAGTACCTATATATCTATGGAAATCGCCAATCACGAGTTTGTAAATGGTGATGCCTTCGTTCCTCAAGCCACAAAGCCACATAGCACGCGTGCCCCTCAAATCTTCAAATCGCGATGCACTGTTAAAAAGGCGGCTGTAAAAGCAAAACGATATCCTAAGACACCTAATTATCCTTTCCTTTTTGGTTTTGTTTTTAATATAATTCATAATGGTAATTTTCAATATGGAGTATCCTTCTGGACTCCGTAGTCTCTCGTTGCTTTTTTTGGCGGGTGCGGCGTCAGCCTCCGTCTTACATCCCCGGGATCCTGTACCCGACGGTTATGTCGCCGCCCCGTACTATCCAACACCTTATGGTGGGTGGTCAGATGACTGGTCTGCAAGTTATGAAAAAGCCATCAAGTTGGTGTCACAAATGACGGTGGCTGAAAAAGTAAACATAACTGCTGGTACTGGTCTTTATATGGTAGATCCCCTATGAAACGCTTTACAAAAAAAGTTCAATCACTAATCATGTTTAGGGTATGTCAAAAATTTCCGAAATAGTTGCAAATGATTAACATGTGATTCAAGGACGATGCGTTGGGAACACTGGTAGTGTACCTCGATTAGGGCTTCCACAACTTTGCTTACAGGATGGACCCCTCGGTGTACGCACAACTGACAATATCACCGCTTTTCCTGCTGGAATTACTACCGGCGCAACATTTAACAAGGATCTCATTTACCAACGAGGTGTCGCTATTGGTGAAGAATTCAGGGGTAAAGGTGCCAATTTCTACCTAGGACCATGTGTTGGTCCATTAGGAAGGAAACCAAGAGGAGGTCGAAATTGGGAAGGTTTCGGTGTCGACCCGGTTCTCCAAGCAATTGCTGGAGCTGAGACTATTAGAGGCGTTCAAGATCAAGGTGTCATTGCTACGATAAAACATTTGATCGGAAATGAGCAGGAGCTTTATCGCATGTACAACCCAGTACAACAAGCGTATAGCTCAAACATTGGTACGTTCATATGATGAATAGTCATCAAAAGCAAAACTAATGGCTCCCAGATGACAGAGCGATTCATGAGTTATATCTTTGGCCATTTGCGGAAGGCGTGAAGGCAGGTGTAGGCTCAGTCATGGCATCTTACAATGCAGTATGTTTTATAATGCTGAAAACGTTGGACGGTACTAATCAAAGTATAGATCAACGGATCTGCTGCTTCTCAGAACAGCTACATTCTCAACGGTCTCTTGAAAGATGAACTAGGATTTCAAGGCTTGGTCATGACCGATTGGCTTGCCCAAATTTCAGGAGTTGGCTCGGCTCTTGCCGGTCTTGATATGTCTATGCCTGGTGACACTGTTGGGAATAATATTCCATTGGATGGTTATTCTAACTGGCAATATGAACTCACGCGATCGGTGCTAAATGGCTCTGTACCTGTTGATCGATTGAACGACATGGCTACTCGTATTGTTGCTACATGGTATCAGCTGGGTCAAGATAAAGACTACCCGCCACCAAACTTTTCTTCCAACACGGCAGATCCTACAGGACCCCTATACCCAGGTGCTGTATTTTCCCCTGTTGGTGTAGTCAACGAGTACGTCAATGTGCAGGGAGACCACAAAGTGGTAGCCAAGCAAGTTGCCCAAGAAGCCGTCACACTACTCAAGAACAACGGAAGCTTCCTTCCCCTATCAACTTCTTCGCCTCTTTTCGTTTTCGGCACCGATGCTCAAGCTGATCCGGAAGGTATCAATTCATGCACGGATAAGACTTGCAACCGAGGCTTGTTGGGTATGGGATGGGGTTCCGGATCCGCTAATTACCCCTACTTGGACGACCCTATCAGCTCCTTAAAGCGAAAAGTAGCCAATGTGACTTACTTCGCAACGGATAGTTTCCCTACAGTTCCAACACCGACTGAAGATGATGTGGCTATTGTTTTCATCAACTCCGATTCAGGAGAGAATTCATACACTGTTGAGAACAACCATGGTGACCGAGATTCCGACGGCCTAAAAGCGTGGCACAACGGAGATGAACTAGTCCAAAAAGCAGCCGAGAAGTACAGCAACGTCCTAGTAATCTACCATACAGTCGGCCCCGTCGTCGTCGAACCATGGATCGACCTCCCCTCCGTAAAAGGCGTCCTAATCGCCCACCTACCCGGACAAGAAGCCGGCGACTCCCTCACCGAAATCATCTTCGGCGAAGTATCCCCTAGCGGACACCTGCCCTACAGCATCCCCGTCTCCGAAGACGACTACCCAAAGAGTCTAAGCCTAGTCTCGACCCCATTAAGCCAGACACAGGATACATACTCCGAGGGACTGTACATCGACTACCGGTACCTAAACAAAAACAACATCAAACCGCGCTATGCCTTCGGCCACGGACTCAGCTACGCTAATTTCAGCTTCTCGAACGCGAAGATCACGCGCGTGACGCCTCTCACCGAGACTCCACCCGCGCGTCCTTCTAAGCCCGAGTCCCCTATCGCTAGTCTAAATACTACGATCCCAGCGGCATCTGAGGCGTATTATCCCGAGGGCTTCGATCGCATATGGCGATATCTGTACTCCTGGCTCCCGAACGCCGAAGCCGACACCGCATACGCGATCGGCGCTGCAGGTGATAAGAAATATCCGTACCCCGAAGGCTACTCCTCCGAGCAAAAACCGGGTCCTGCTGCTGGCGGTCCTAGCGGTGGGAATCCCGCGTTATGGGACGTCGCGTACACTATCTCGCTTACTGTGATAAACACCGCGAAGCAAGACACCACACCCGGGAAAGCGCTCGCGCAGGCGTATGTACAATTCCCCGAGGGAATTTCTTACGACACTCCTGTGATCCAATTACGTGATTTCGCGAAGACTGGGGATGCGCTTAAGCCCGGTGAGAGTGCGCAGCTGGAGTTGAGTTTCGCAAGGAAGGATTTAAGTGTCTGGGATACGACACGCCAGAACTGGGTTGTGCCGGATCCGGAGGGGAAGTATAAGATTTGGGTTGGAAGTGCTAGTGATGATTTACCGGTTGTGTGTTATTCGGATACGTTGGTTTGTGAGGAGGGTGTTACGGGGCCTATCTAGAAGATAGGTGATGAAGGGTCGGGGTCCGGGGAGGGTTGGAGTTGGGTGGAATTGTAACGTGCTTACCTAGGTATGGATGGACCTAGATGTTTAGGGAGATTGGGTATGATTTCCTAGTCGTACGAATTTAGATACCTATGAATCTTTTGAAATCGCATTTTCTTTGGTATCTGTGAGATGTAGATGTGGTGATATGCCTCCGATGCTCGCGACTCCGTTGCGAGTTTGCAGTAAAATTTATGTCTAGATATAGTTCCCAGCGTATTCTTAGAATACGGTCAAGTTAGAAATACATGACGGGAGGTTAACTTCAAGTGACTAGTCTGGAGATGATTTTTTTTTTGGGCATTATACAGTTCTATGTGCAATATGATACATCCTCATTCGTACGGCTGCTATAAGGCAGGGTACGTACGTACGGCGGGCACATCGATTTAACTCGCCGTCTTCCCTGTCGCATCATCGTGTAGTCTCCTGAAGTAGCGCGGGACTTTCGGAATGCCGTTATCCCTCAATACCCTCGTCGCGGATTCTAATCGTAGTTGGGATTATTCGCTAGCAATGAAGCTGGTTTTGTAGAATGCATAGGCTCGGTGAGCTTGTAGGTATGTACAAATCAAGCAGCTTAGCTCGACAACGCAGATCTCTTCTTATCGCGGCGACGTTGCAATGTCTTCTGACCATTTCGTGAACGTATACGACTTAGAAACCCATGTCTTCGTTTGCGAATCAATCGACTCGATCTGGCCATCGTCGGTCGCGGTCCAAAGCGCATTTGTTGCGCGAACGCTGGATGTGCGGTGATAGCTGTCTTAGGTACAAGATCTAGCGATACTCCCGTAGCTTCACCTCCTGCTGACGGGACAGGTGTAAAGGGAGTAAGAATGCTGCCGGACGAGAGATTTGGGGATCGGAAGACGGTGCTGCAGCTGGAGGAGGAGGAGAGGATGGTTGGGCGTAGGCGTGGGAGGGTCGTGAATGTTCTAGAGATGGAGTCAGCTGGCACCCAGTGTGTAGATCAATGTGTAGATGATAGGCATGTTCTTAAGACGGACCTTGTTGTAGCCCACAATTTGAATGTAGATGTGGTTGTCGCTGCGACATTGCAGCCTCGAGCTCTCGGGAGAGCCCCAAGTACAAGAGATCGCATTTTGTGAATTCGTACTGATGCGAAATTCCGGCAATTAGAGCTGTGTTGGAGAATTGGTTTGGCCTATCCTTGCGCTTTTCTTCCTATTCTTCCTCCCAAGCCCACGCGTTGGCCGTTTATTAGGACTGTAGCGTACTCGTCGGGATCGGCGTGGTAATGAATGTGTGTCGTCGTTGTTGGTTAGTGTCGTGCCTTCCCCAAAGTTTCGCAGGATGCCGAAAATTCGAATGGGAACATCAATTGAAAAGAAAGAGCGGCCCGGCAAAGACTGGCGACGGCCCGTTGCTGCCTCCGGTGTTTTCTTATCGATAAGGGACGGGCATCCGGTTTGAGCATTTCCCAGGACGAGAGATCTTGATCACAGCTCAACGATGAAATTGGATTCTCTTATGATCATTGCTTCTGCTGTTCGAGGCTGTTTAACTAGGTTCACGCTACGCATTGGATGCCTCACGATCATATACAAAATTGTCAAGATACATCCGTTCTGCTATTACAAATAAGAGAGCTTAGCAGGTAGTCGCAACCTTCAAACTAATAACATAAGGACGTGATTTATTCGAATGCCTAGGTAGCCGTTATGAATGATATAACTGTCTGACTGTATCTACATAGTTGCAAAAGCTGATTCCAAGGTGGTCTCACCCGAATGATTATTGCGTCTAACAACTTGAAGGAATAATCATACGAATTAACATAGCACGGAAGATATACTTGAAAGGCGACACGACAGGCAGGTGCTATGCAGTTAGGGTGCCGCTCCTGGTCATGTAGACAATACATCAGACAACGGACAACGACCCTACGATGCTGTTATCAAGAGATGTGACCAGTGTGGAATTGTCTTCTTCAATGGCAATGCTTGAAGCACTGCTCACAATGAAAACGAAGTTTAAATATCAAAAATTGCCCCTGCCACGATCCACGAGGGATAATGGAAAGGGTTCGACTCCACGCTGTGCAATGCAGGTCTCGCCCTTTGCCTAAGGGGATGCTTGAGCTCCCCGAGGCCAAAGAAGGTAAGTATACCTCTCTTTCAAAAGAAGAACTGAAAGAGAGGGAGGGAAGCCAGGTATTTATAGGGTTTCCCAGCGGGTCTCCAGAGCGGTGAGGGCTCCCGGTCGACCAAGGCGGCAGAATTCCCGCTAGGGCCACATGAGAGAGCAGCCAATTACAGAGACAAATCTTCTCCACACCTTAATTCTAAAATTGGGGCTGTTTGCTCAGATTACAACTTGGTATGTGCGTAACAAAGGTCTCAACACAGTACCATTGACACGATCCCTTACTGGCTACAAACTACGTATTTACATTATTTTTTTGATGGATCACTTCCATTAATACCGTACAATTCAAATATCTGATGAAAGACTCTATATGAAACTGCCGGAGGGCTGGTCCAAACCTCGAAATACTCCCTATATCATTTTATACAACGGTACTTAGGTACAAAATCAACTGAGGAAGGTCCAACTCAGTACTCAGGTACATACAGTTTTGCCGGGTCCAGTGTGGCTAAACAGTTAACGCTAAACCCAATTGAACAGAGATCTACCACCGTCAACGCGACCACTAAATTCAGCCACCCCGGTTGTCGCGCTTCGACGCGTTCTTCCCGGTCCCACCATGTAACTAATGTAACTAATCCCAGACATCCACGGAATTCCACTTCTACCACTCTTTCGCTAGTGACGAATTGGTGAACATTGACCAAGCAGGCTTCATTTTGTTCCCACCGAATATATACAATTCCTCTTTACGACTAGAATATCCACGTGATATTCTATCCCGCGAATCCTAAGACAACACAACCCAATTGACAGACTACCTAGATATCAATTCTATCCATTGCGTACTGTAATGCTTCCAAAGAGCTTGTGCTCAATTGATTGTTCCGATGCCTTTATTTCCAGTGTCCCCCAACATTCAGGAACTAGAGTCAACTTCAAGGAAGAGAACACACGAGGAATTTACTGAGGATTCTATCAAAGTTGCTACCGACGACCCCTCTGATACAGAGAATCTGGAAGGGCAGAAAACTGTTGCTATGTCTGCTTCTGCTATCAATTCACAGCCACGTTAGTTTTTCTCTACCTATTATACGAGAATTCGCTGACGATTATATACTAAAAATACCCGTGCCAGAGATCACCATGGATTCGACACCTGCAAGTAGTCCTTCGGAATTGACTGAGCCAGGATCCAGTCCACCAATTGAAGTCACACCCTCCCCGAATAAGACACCAGAACCCAGTACTACCACCTCCAAACCCTCACAGCCTCAATCTTCATCCACTCCCGCGGCTCAGAATCGACAACCAGCAAAGCGAAAGACAACGGCCGAGAAGGAACAAGAACGCGCCGAGAAGCGACAGAAGAAGGACGCAGAAGCTGCTGAGAAGGCTCAGAAAAAAGCTCAGGAGGAGGCTGAAAAAACCGAAAAGGCTAAGAAGAAAGCTGCCGAGGAGGCGGTCAAAGCTGCTAAATTAGCAGAGAAGGAGGCCAAGAAGCGTAAGAAGGAAGAAGATGAACTTGCTACGAAGCGAAAACAGGAAAGGCAACAGAGCATGTTAGCCAGTTTCGTCAAAAGAGCCCCTAGTACACCATTGAAGAAACCTATCCTATTAGTTGCCGACGACTCATCCCCGAAGCCCATTACAGCCGCTATCACACCTCAGAAGGATTCCAAGCCAGAGAAATCAGCCTACGACCGAGCTTTTCAACCATTCTTTGTCAAATCTGGTGTCACATTAGCACCCCAACCATTCGAGATGGACGAACAAACAAGAGACGCCAAATCCGATATACTTGATCAATACATTCGAGGAGAACGTGGCGAGTTCAATCCTAGACCATTTAACCCACTCGAAGCATTCAATCTAGCTTTCCCACAAAAACGTGGGATTATGCCAGCAAGCGTAAAGAAGATTATGGAAAGCATACACGGTGATCCTCTAGAGAACCCGTTTGGTACCACAGAACGAACCGAATCGCAAACAGAGAAGCTCGCCACGAATGCTCAAGATCGACTCAATTCTATCACAATGAAATACTTGTCATTTTATCAAGACGTTCGACCACCATATTATGGAACGATAACTACGCCCATAACAACTCAGAAGCTTCGCTCCCTCTCCCGAAAGCCTATGGGAAGGATAGTTCAGCAATTGAATTATGACTATGACTCTGAAGCGGAATGGGTGGAGGACGACGGCGAAGATTTAGATGATGAAGAGGATGATGAAGAAGATCATGAGGGTGAAGAAGAAATGGATGATTTCCTCGATGACTCGGAAGATTTACCTGCTATGACCCGACCAACCTTCCTTGGTGAAAAGGAGCCATGTGGTACGGGTATATGTTTTGAAGATCAGACGCGACTTGGGCCTAGTGCAACGGTATACAAATATCGCCTTGAGTTTATGCTTGGTAAGATATTTCAAAAAGGCTACCGAAGACCTGAACTAATGGGATCATAGATACACTAGAACATCACTCAGGGATCGACCCCTTTTCTACAGCCTACTGGCCAGCCCCTCCTAAAAAGGTCGCAGCAACAAAGAACACAGCCGGTACTGCGCCTACAGCCTCAACATCCATGCCACCGCCACCCGGTGTACCATCCGACGCATTCTCAATGCTCGCTGCAGGAAATAGTGCCTCCCCAGCCGTAGATATTAAGGAATTAGTCCCGAAAGACGTATTCGATGACTTCAAGCGAGCCATTATCAGCGAGGAATTCCGAGATCACACCAAGGGAACCATTGTGGATTTGTTGGCGAAGAAATTCTCAACATGTACAAAAGCACAAGTCAAAACTACGTTGGACAAGGTAGCTCATCGTATCAATGTGCCGGGAGAGAAAAAGTCAGTTAAACATTGGGCTCTGTTGCCTGCGTTCGCTCTGTAAAAAAGAAAAAAGCAAAGGGCTAATGCTGGGCTCTGATTCGTTCGCGGGAATTCTGCATGTTTCGGGAGACGGAGTTATGATACCACAAAAGTGATTGATATTCTTGGTGTGTGGGTAATAATTGGTGCAGATTGCCCGGCAGAGATGAGGTGGTGGCATCATATGAGCTTTTGCTTTTGACGGGAGCTCCAACTTGTACATATGCACGTATTTTAGGGTCATAAGGTCGAGGCTGGGGGCGGAGTGTGAACTGAGCTTAGGCGTTTAACTAAAGTGCTTCTGGCAGCCCGGGAGGGCAAAAATTCTAATGACTGGTATGAATTTACTCTTTACGGGTTTTTTTGCGATATTTTTGACGAGTTACCAGATTTTCTCTCCAAACGACACGGGGTATATAACTAATTGAATCCGACGAATATTTATTGAAGCATGTCCTTCAGTTCATTCAAATTGAAATACCTAAATACCTACCCTACCTAGGAAATAAGTATCATCCATCCCAATCAATCACGAATTATACCGAAGACATGTTGCATGAATCAAAATGCGCCACAGCCACGTCATTTCCGTAGTGCAATGACAATTTACCTTGGGTTGTCCTCATCGATGACCTACTCGCTCCATATAATCACTACCCAGATATCAGCCTTTGACGCAATGTCTCCCGTAAAACGGCGTTTTTCTAAAATATCTTCAGATCCGCCTATATGCGAGAGGTGCTCCAAAGTCAACTTTCCGCACCTATTTGCCAGAGTCGACGAGATCTTTACTCGAACCTACTCATCTTATGGATACCCAATATAATTGATGACGATTGGAGATACGTAGAGCAGACATCATGGGAGCGAAAGGCCGACCCCATCGCAGTACTTCGTGTACAAAGCGAAGGATTGTTCGAAGCGGGGGTATATTCATGTGTTGTTTGCGATTTCTTCAGGAATGTTGTTTAGACCTTAGGGCATAATCTCATTGACCTCCGCTGCTTAACGACTGAAAGGTTTAATCCGGGGAAATTCTCCATCAAGTCACTTGAACTCAGGTACATCACGCTTTGCTCATCCCTCCGTTGCTGTACCTCAGTCGTCCAGAAACCGCCAACGACGTCGCTATTCAGCGCCTCGAGGAAACTCGATGTAGGTTCCGGTCCATCACATGATCTCAATTTTGACAAGGGTTTCATATCTCTAATAAACCACCGAAAACCATATTCAACATATTATTAAACCTCCAAAACGCACATTCCCGTACGCGGGTACGGAGCGGCCGTCTTCCGTGCTGTAAGTGAAGATGAGATAACCAACGACCGAGCCGACGAAGGCATTTGGGGTAGGGTCGTACCAAGATGGGTTGATTTTTCAATCCCCAAGGCCTGGTTGAATTTTTGCAAATCCAAACATACAAATTTTTGCTGTCAGGCCAATCGAACTGATCATCTACGAGGCTTTCAACTCGTTGACTGTTGCCGTGAACCAGTCGCCGTTGTATCAGCCACCCTGGAGGCCGATTACGTTGCACTAAGCTACGTCTGGGGTGCTAGCCCAGGTTCGTTGGATCGATTAGATCCTGGGAACTGGCCAAATGTGGTTTTGAACGCAATAGAGGTTACGAGGCAGCTAGGTTTTCGATACCTATTGGTAGATCGTTACTGCATCGACCAAAGTGAAACAGAAGAAAGAGCAAATCAGATCTCAAACATGCACTTGATATTTCAGCGGGCCGAGTTGACTGTAGTTGCTGCTGTGGATAATTTTGACGGCCTCTTGGGGGTACGAGGTGGTCGTCCTTCAAGTCAGCGTGAACGAGAAGTACAGAAGAGAGTGCAGCTAGGAGATATGACTTTGGTGACTGTTATGGATGTCGAACAGCTGATCCAGGAATCGGAATGGTTCCATCGCGGATGGACTTTCCAAGAAGGCTTGCTATCAAGAAGAGTCTTAGTCTTTACCGATAGCCAACTCTACTGGAATTGTTGCGTTATGACGCAAATGGAAAGCATTTATGTTCCTATGAAGGTTTCTCATAATTCTGATGGATCGCAGTGGAGCGAGTGGATGCCGTACGGTATTTTTACTCGCTCTAGCAAAAGGGATCTTCAAACATCAACCGAAAGCCACACCGAAGTACAGGAGAACCCGACAAGTAGCCCAGACTCTGACCAAGACTCAGATCAAGACTCTAGTGAAGACGAAGACGCGTTGATGTACAGTGTAGTCTGCCGGGACATTACGCAATATACTTCACGTAAGCTCTCAGATACCAAAGACTCTCTAAATGCGTTTAAGGGAGTCATGCAGATGTATGTAGCTGGTATAAACAGCAATACTAGATTCATTCTAGGCCTGCCAATTGTTATAGGCCCAGGCCTGAATGTGAACTCCGCCTTTGCTTATGTTTTATACGACTGGGACAGCGAATATGGTTGCCGTCGCAGCCACCTTCCATCCTGGTCGTGGGCCGGATGGGGAGCGAGGACACTCATAGGTATATGTAGTGAGAAATACAGTTACTATATCACGTACCGTTCGGGTTACGTCAGTTACTGTCCGGAGCTTAGGCTCGTCGAAGATTTAGACGACCCTCGGGGAATTCCCGTAGAAACTATACTGGAAGAGACACGGTGCTTTGATAGATACGCAACTCTAAGAGTTGTGAAGCCCTACAAAATCGGCAAGATGCATGCCAGCCTCAGGGTTATGATGAATATATCACTATCAAAGGATATTCCAGAGGTGCTACCTGCCAGGGAAGATTTCGCTTTCGTGCTGATTTCCTGTGACCAGGAAACATTAACCGAACCCCGGTTTCTAATTCTAGAGCCAATAGATGAAAATCAACGCGTATGGGAAAGGGTAGGCGCTGCTTCCGTGGTTCCGGATTGTGCTGTTATCATTAGCAAGAGGGATCTCAAAACCATTTATCCCGACAGCGAATCCATTCCTGATGATAGGAATGAGTTGTGGAGACACTGGGAATCACTATCGACGTTCGTCGACCTAATCAAGTTGGCAAATTTGGTTCCTGCAGAAGTAGATTATTTCATCAAATAAAAATCACGGTGTGGTAACTAGGTATCTGGTTATTTGATATGCTAAGACAATTTCTTCTTAAAAACTTCCACAAAGCCAATTGCAAATGGTGGTTGGGGCTCATACTGGGAGGGAATTGTCTAGGATATAAGATAAATCCACGGAACTTCGCCCCTTTTCTCTGTTTATGGCACACGATCTTTACAATGTGGCGTTTGATTTAATGACTTTCTCATGGTCCCCAATACCCCCTGCGCAATGTGAATTATTTAGGTATCTTTGAGATATAAGTTTCTCCTAAATCCATAATACATCCTCTCACCACGTCTTTTAGCAGCTATACACTTTTTATATGAGACCGCTTGCAAGGGAAACTCTAGTTCCCGAGCCACCATTATGATATCCAGGCTTTTACTATTCTGAATATGCCATATAGGTAAAATCGTGACCGATGCACTCCGTACGCCCCTATGGCAACAGTTGCCTGGATCCATACACCAACACACTAGTTCACCTCGTGAATACCCATCCAACTCCTATAGCCACCATCAACAAAATGTTCACATAATGGTGCCTGTACCCCTTTCCTTTCGGTCAAAACAGTTTTTAGATCAGAATACATGCTTCAGAACCTATGCTATGATCATTTGCCCTCCGTAAAAATGTTACATGTTACATGTACACACAGACATACACACATACACGCGTATCCAGCGACAAGAACACTAGCTAGTTACACTTCCAGAACCAGACCAGAACCCCGGGAGCCGTATGGCATCGCGTGAGCCCACATGCGAAGATGGAGCGTGCCCCCTCCTCCTTCCCTGCCTGGGAAAAATGAGGAAGACTCAAGTTCCCCCCTAATAGCACGCATAAACCCACGAACCTGCGCCTCATACACATCAGAACGACTTCCTATATGGTATATAACCATAAACTCAGTTCTTTTCCCAATGGACCATCCTCACCGGAATGTGAATAACATTAGAAATTCTGCGTCAAAAATATTCATGTTTCATGTATTTACTAGATGAGTGAGTTAACCTCGTCTATCGCAGAACCTAGGGTTTTTGCTTTCCCCTATCGCCGGCCATCATCACAGATGGGAACTACATATACTATGATCGTTGCTCATCCTGCGACTGTCTCGTTTGTTTATTGGTATTGGCGTTATTGTTGTTGATATTGTTATTATTATGCGTTCGTTTCTCGCCGTGATGATTCTGCGCCGCTTTCTCACGGCGCATCTCATCGATAGCCGATCGCTGCTGCATGCTGGCGTCGTGGCTCTTAAACTCGATGCGGGTCTCGGGTGGGCAGTTAAGCACGCGCCGCATCGTCTCCCTATATAACGTAAGCCAAGAGGGACTTAAAAGGAAACAAAATAAAAGTATTACGACATACCGAATCTTGAGGACCCTCTGTCCAGTAGTACGAGTCCAGATGCTAAGCACGTCTTCACCGTTGCGCATACTAAGCACAACGCCGCACACTTCATCGGTCTCATCCCCAAACTGATCGCCCACACACGCCATTAGAAGATCTTCATAGTATCGATCCGCGACACCTTTTTTTAGTCGTAATACCCACTTGCCACCTTCCTTGTTCTCATCATCCTCCCATATTGGACGAATACCCTTTTTGAAAAGGTGGTAATCTGATACCGTGGGAAGGGCGGACGGTCGTTTCAGATGTGAATATGCCAACCAGAACTCCTCCGCAGTCTTTACTGCCATCATCGCATGTAAAGTCTTGTCGTATTCAATGTATCCGTTCGCCTTAGTAATAGGCGGTCGGTACCAAAATACCCAAGTGTCGCGGAGGGGGTGCGTAGCGGGGATAGACCGCTGCTGAGCGCTCGCCTCGGCAATAGAACCCATCGATGGTTTTCCGACGGCAGCAGACCGCGCGGCTTCCTTTGCCGTCTTTTCGGCAGTAGGAGTTTTGGCTCCAATCGCACCCATGGCTTGTTCGAAGGGATTTCCTTGGGCCTTAGGAGTCTTAGCCGAACCGAAGGATGCGAACGCGCCGGATCCGAGTCCGAACTGGTTGGCCCCTCCTGCGCTGGTCGGAGACGTCAAACTACCGCCGGGTGTCGTTGCGCTGAAGGGGTTCGAGCGGCCGTGGGACGAGGAGCCGCCATTTCTACGAGCTAAACTTGAGAAGTCTCGCGGGGTGGTAGAATTATCGGGTTGGGTAGGCGTGGTGGATAGAGAAAGACTGCTAAGACTATACGAATAGACACAAATTTTATTAGTGTCTGAGACGAAATTATTACTCTTTCTTTATAAGTTGACTCACTTGTTACGGCGTGTCCATATCGATTCCTGTCTATCCATATTGATTTCCTAGTATGCACGCACAACGGCCGCTCGAATTTGGGACGAGTATGTTGAAACTCTTCTCCAGTGTCACCAATGCTCCCACTTCAATTCGGACTCTATCGAAACACCTACTACTACTAATAATATATTCTGAACGAGGTCGGGAAATATTATATGTGCGAATCGATGTGGCGGACGTGGGCGTTAGATCAGTGGTGGTTTTTCTTGGGATGCAGACGTAATGATGATAAACCGGGGCCGTTTAGGATGGGAAAAAAAGACCAAGCCGAATTTTTTCGTATTTTACTCGGTACAGATGAGTAGTAACTTTGTGTCGAGGAGAGATGTTTGTTTCAGAGGAGGATCAAGTTATTCGGTAATGGTATTGTTTATTTCGGGAGTGAATGAGTTTATGTTTATGATTTATTCGTGAATGTAGACAAGTTTTGGAAATCTGGAGTTTTTAATCGAGACGAGACGGAAGAATTGGGAAAGTCACACCACACGCACACTTGCACTTCGAAATGTTTTCATCAATGCGCCTGGCGCCTACCCGAACTGCAAGAAAGCTAACCTAAGGTTTAATGTACCTAATGTACCTCATTATGTGTGGCGTTTCTCATTGGCAGGGGTTAACATACCTGGTTTTATGTACCTAAAGAGCGCTAACTGGTGCAATTTTTAGCACTAAACCCACTGCTAAGGTTGCAACTGTACGCTGCGGATCGCCGAAAGCTTAGCGTACAATAGCCCTGTTGTGTCATTGGTTTCAGTGAGGTATAGTGGTCGTTTTTTTCAGGCACCTTAGGCGGGTACCTAGGTACTAAGTACATTAGGTACTTGACCTTACTCAGTCTGGTAGGCGGTCAATGCTGGCCGAAAATAATTATTGTATGTACTTCTCGATCTACACGATTTTTTTTTTCGTTTCCTCTTTTTTTCTTCATCAAAACATTTGAAAGACCACCAACTCAAATCATCGCCAGCTTGCAAATTTTATTCCACGCTGCTGACGACTCCGATGTGTGTGTCGAGAAGAACTTCAATGAATCCCTTGTTTAAAACCATCATCACGAGGGCCCTTAATTGTTGGCTACCATGATGCGATGATGACCTGAAGCAAGATTGGACATCCTAGGATTTTTATACCAGATTCGACGAATTTGTTAGAACATGATGCACTCACCGCATCACTATCACAGAGTAGATGATATTATTTTTGTAGGTACGTTTATTGATTTCTTTCACATCTGTATCGTTATGATGACTCATTTGAGCCTGGTAACCCTATAGTGTTCAGCCAATACAATACGTGGTCTATTATCATAGTGGTCTGCGTAATGGTTGAACTTGCGGAAAAATCGGCATGACTGAACTCTTGTTAAAATATCACGAGGCTGGGGAAATAGGGTACAAATATTCACTAACGTGGGTTCGTATCATCTAGCAACTAGACCCTACACCTATTGTGATATATGATAGAAGTAACGGAGATCATGCCATATCAACCAATAGAAATCATTGCAAATCTTCCGAGACCTAAATGTCGCATTTGATGAGCTAACCTAGGTTGAACCCTGAGTAATGATTCGATAGGGAATCCATTTTTGGAAATTTTTATAAGAAATTCTCGGATAGCTTGTCTGCTTCGAGGTGAAGTACGTACTTAGCTATATGACTTAGCTATATGTACGTCTCTGACTTTTTCTTTGATTGTAGATATCCAGTATTGCTATAGGTAATGGCATATTAGGGTAATTCAACAAGTCAAATGCAATATCAATACAGTATGATTCACAGCCAACCTCTATACGCACCAATTGAATGAACTCTATAATCGCCTAGAAAAACAATTTCTCCTTGAGGAAAATAGGAGCTAGTACCCTCTGCCTTGATAGTGAAGTTCCTGTCCTAACCTCCTTCCTACTATAATGCATATGATGCTCTTCGTCCTTCGTTAGGGCACCTCGAGAACCCAACTCCGAAACCACGGACCTCTGCTAACAAGCGCCTTGGTTCCATCAACTCAATGGATCTCCTTAAAGCCATCCTCTGCTAGAGCATGTGGATGTTATCTTGCTTGATTACCCCATGCACATTGTACATTGTGGTCGTCTGATTAATCAAGTATGCTACTTGATTTACTGGTCCTTGCCGAAGGAGTCGGCCTTGGCGCGTAAGTTGGCAGCAGTCGAACCGGACTCGGAGAAGTATCGTCCAACGGTGGGCTGGATGAAAGAGCGGAAGACAAGTTGAGCGCCGCTATATTTTGTTAGCTTGTTGAAATAGTCAAAGGGGAAGCGATAGGTTACGCACTTGAAAACGGGTAGCGAGAGCCAGAGCAAGAAGACAAACTTGAAGGTGTAGTAGAAAGGGAACCAGTAGACAACGCTAAGGGCACTTTCAAGGACGCTGCGATATCTATTAGCACCGGGGGATCCGAGCGAATATTATGGGTTTGCTTTTGCTTACGAGAAGAAGGCGAAAACGACCCAATACTGGTATAAATTAGCTCCAGAACATAGTTGGTCAAAATAGATTGCGCAACATACCGTTAGCCATTGAGTGTCATCGGACTTTGTAGCACTGAACAAGGCAGCTAGGGAATAGTATCCGGGAATGACGAAACCAGCGAAGTTGGTTAGAAGTTGACCGCCGAGGTTGAAGACGATGAAAAAGAAATAAAGTGTGGCTACACCGATGACAGCATAGACCTTAGGAACCGAAGTCTGCTTCTCGATGTTGTTCAGGACGGGATATTTCGAAAGCTAGACATTCCTTTGTCAGTTGTCAAGAACATGCGACAAGTCCGAGATCAAGGTTGAGGTCCGGTCGCCAGGCTAAATACGTTGTAACTAGGATATATATAGAATGACGATGCGTACCTCACTATCGAGCTGAGCAACGTAGTGCTGAACACGGTCTTGTGCAGACATGTTTTCTTCTGTATCTGTTGACTATTGAGATGGGGCTAGAAGGCGGAATACGACTATAGATTGATGGGTTATTTCGTCAAAGTTGGCAGTTGACAAAGACGATAATTGTTGCGCAGAGGCGGGGGAATGAAGCTGCTGATGTCAAAGCGAAGTAACTGTGGTAGCATTTAGGGTTAGCGAAAAGCCACCTTGCTGAATATGTACACGTAGGAATGGCGGAATGGGGACAAGGGGGTAATAATCATTCAAGGGATTGAAGTGCCATAGGGTGGATCGGAGTCCGCCGGACTTACACCTATTTGTTCTCTCGCACTGATATGTTGGGAAGGGCAGAAAAAAAGGGGGTGGATTAATGGGTGTTTAATATTTAATATATTAATGAAGCTATCAACTACGTTCTGTTTTCAGGAAGAAGAGAGAAGAAAAGAAGATAAGAAATAGTAATGATGATATGGTATTGTAAGAAATAGGATTGTGGGAAGGGGGACAGCCTTAATGGGACAAAAAGTTACGTAGTAGTGGGGATGATGGGATAGGGAACGATGACGGAAGGGGAGCCACGACTTGTGAGGTGGAAACCTCTTACCCGCAGGGCATTAACAGCTGATTCATTGGTTAAGTCCGGTAGGTTAGGAACCTTTCTAACCCACATGGGGTTAAACACATGGGTTGTACTACTTTATGATGGTGTTTATGTAAATTCTCCTTAAGATGGACTTGTATACTATTAGAATTCATTCGAACATATCTCATACCATTCGAAGATTGCTAATTTTATATTATTAGATGCATGCCTCTATATAACTCTATCGGCATTTTGTCTTTTTGTTTATAGAATATCTATTGCTGACTCGTGTTTAAGCGCAAAATATTGTAGGCAAGTCTTAAGTTACATGTATAGACGCGCATACATTATGTATGTATATGTATCGACTCAACGGGATCTCGGCCGCAGAAGAATAAATCTTGTTCAAATCGTATTACAAAGAGTTCAATGTTGAATGTGCTTAAAAGTTACAGTATAATCCCGAAAGCATCTTATACGGGATGTGTACTTGCATTGGCTTATAAATTAGACTTCATCTAATGTACCAGATTTGTATTGTTTTTCTAGGTTTGTAGCACGTGATGGTTTGTTATTCTAATCTAAATCGGGCGGCGCGACTCCAGCCACCATATCTTAATCCTTAGCCTGAAGGTAATAAGTACCTCTATCTGTATATAAGGCCTACAGGTACAAGACTAGTGGAGTTTCTAGGCACAACTATAGCATTATTTAGGTACCAGCCACATTCATTCGATGTTGCTTTTACGTAGGTGCGCAGGTGGACTCGACTTTTATTTTTTCCCGCCGAAGGGAAAGTACAAAGTGGAGAAGTGCCAACCATCCACAATTAAGCAATCCACCGTTGCCCCGACGAGAGATTTCTTGTTTGTCTCCGCCATTTTTCCTATTCTCATCCAGCATAACGAATTTCGGCGCTTTGCTCTGACCGCCGGACCATCACCAGGTAGAGTCTTATTCTGCATGTAATATCGACGAATAGTATTTGATTTACATCACTATTCTATATTCTTCCACTCGTTGCTCCTTTTTCGCGCTCCATTTGCTTGATGGGCGCTGATTCTTTGCTGTGTTTATTGTGGTCGCATCTCACTGCGTCGGGGTAAACAACCCTACAAGACATGGACGCCGGTATGTTTTCTTGCTGCTTCACCTCTCCTAAAAAGCACATTAAAACGCCTTTATGGGTTATCATGTCAAATGATTATATCATACGAATTCTATAACTTATTTATTTCTAATTCCCACGTAGATTCTTTGCCTCTAGAGGCCGGCGCGATGTCGCATCATCACTCGAGGAAGAGAGCTCAATCGAGAGCCTCGACCGCTTCGATCCACAGCGTCGCCACTCAACCGACTCTCGACCAATCCCTCATGACCCATCATAACTCCTTTCCGGATCAATGGGGTCCGACTGATCATGGTCCTTCTAGAGACATGCCGGCATTACAACCTATGCCAGCCGGTGATATGATGCTTCGTCCGACCTCTCAGTTACAGCCCGGCCAATCGTTCCCATCAAACTTGAGCATGCAATCTACTGTTGGTCCCGCCATGGCATATCACCAACCTCAAGGCTTGCATCATGCCGTATCATCCGAGACGTTTGGTGCTAACGCAAGCTTCACCGACGCTGATAGTCAGATGTTGGATCGCGATGAAGGCGACGAGGCTGACTCGGCTGCGGGCCCTTCTGCTGGCTCGAAACCTACATCTAGTCGCACCAGTGCTAACAACGAATTGGAAATGCGCCAGCTCTTCCAGTCCAATAAACATAGGACCCTTGGAGACGTCGCAACAGAATTACATGGTAATGAGCGCGGTCCTAATTCGGAACGTGCTCGCCAGATCTTCGCAATGCTCTGGTATGTAATATCTTTGCAGAAATTGAACAAACATAATCAATCTGACTTTATGTAGGATCAGTCACACTTGCGCAGCAGGCAAGGGTTCTGTGCCTAGAGGTCGAGTGTACGCAAATTACGCATCCCGTTGCGCAACGGAGCGCATAACAGTCTTGAATCCGGCAAGCTTCGGGAAGCTAGTGCGTGTGCTTTTTCCAGGTCTAAAGACGCGGAGACTTGGAGTCCGTGGGGAGTCTAAGTACCATTATGTTAGTTTCATATTGATTGATGATCAACCCGATCTCAGAGAGCCCCCTCTCCGTCCTGCGCTCTCCTTTCCGGAGACCCAGTCCTTCACTCAATCTGCTAGGTAAGACTTGTTATCATTCCCTACAATGTCTATAGGATTGGTTCTCATACTCCGCAGTGCTCCACAATCACAATCTCCCGCTTTGAATACGCAGAATACTGCTTTACCATCTCCGACCCTTGTCCAGCACTCCGATACACAAGCCGACTCGCAACCGACAGGCTCTAAGGCACACAGTCTTTACAACCAACCCGATTTAACTAGCATCGATCTGTTGGATTCATCCAAGTCCAAGACTTCTATTCACTTAGCTTTTGCTACTGAGGATGAAGAGATAAAACAGCAAACTGAGCCTGTTATTCTGCCCTCAATCGAACCGTTTTTGCCGAGCGGAACAGACCCGGATGCGGCTAAGTCCCTCACCGCACTGTACCGATCCCATTGCACATCGCTTATCGAGTGTATTCGCTACTGCAAGGACAAAACGTTCTTCCACCTTTACACATCTTTCCAAGGCACCCTCACAATGCCTGTGCAGAAGCTCTTCTCCAATCCCAGCATTGCGACTTGGATTGAAGAATGCGACTTCATGCTTTACCAAAGAATGATGCAGATAATTTCTGTTCTTACGTTGCAAGTTATCCCAAAGACAGTACTTGATGCTCTACGAAGCATATCAGAGCGACTAGTCTATCACATACGTGAGGCCTACCAGGGTCAGCCAAGACATGTAGTCCAGGCCAAGGAAGCTCCAGCTACCATATTCGCTGGTCTACTTGATCGTGTTTTACGAGTCAATCTCACTGCACATGCAGCTGCAAATATGCTTTCGCTTTCTGCCAACCGAGATCAGATGTATTTGGACTGGATCTCATCAGTCAGAATACGCAAAATTGCAGAATGTGTACCTACCAGAGGGATGGACGACGTCGTTAACATTTTTCTTAACGAGATAAAATATCTAGTTAATCCCCTTGAGGTTCCTTGGGATGTTGAGTGTCTCACGCTATATGGCCAAATTACTCCACACAGTCGTCAAGAATCGCCAGAACCCGGCTCTACTAAGAATGAAGAGGGTGTGCTTGATCGATGGGTCAAATTTTTACGCTCACTTCCTGTACGTTTCCCCTACGCCACACCTAAGGATATAATGTGGTGCGTACAGCGTGTTGGAACTGAGGTCATGAGAGACCTGACCATATGCCAATGTAAGAGCTTTGGTGCATGGTGGGTAACCAAGTGTTGGATTGACGAGATGATCGCATTCCTCGCCGAGTATGGTGGTTTCCTGCGATCCAAGAACTCACTCCCGCCAGTTGCCTGCGCGTCTAAGCGCTCAATTACCAACGATGAGATGAATCATCGTGGTTCACGAATTAGCAGTGGAAGTGACGACTTCAACCTCTCACGCCTCTCCCACCCGCAACCAGACAGAGCTCTATTCCCCCCTCAGGTTGAGGCCAACAGACAGGACTCATTACCTCCGTCAGCTAGCCACGATGATAGTGGCATCGGCATTCGGACACCGGAGGAAGACTTTCCTATGGAGAAATTTGAGTTGCAACAGGGTCAAGACCCTAGTTTCCCTCCCCTCTTGACACAGGCTTTGCAGTAAGCCGCACCATATATTCGCGGTTCATCTAAAGCTACGTCATACGCTTATGATGAACGGATCTCTTCCTTTCATTGTCTATATATTCATTACTGGCGTTAATGATAGGAATCCTTCGCCTAGCTTCTAACAAGAAGGGCCAACATACACGAAAGCATGACGGCATGACCGAATACGATCGACGAACAAATACACTGTAGGGTTCAGGGGTAATGTTTGTAAGAGTTATAATTTCTGGCAGGGATAGGGTTGAGTATACCCTTTTGAGGCATGGAAAAGGTCGTTCGGTGGTTTGACCTGGTTTGGTCGGGTTGAGTTTTTCTTTTCTTCTTGAGTTTTCAGGAAGAGGAGTTTTCGCGCATAGGACAGTCACGCTTTGGCCCAAGGGTATAAAGGGCAACATCGTGGATACACAGATTCTGTTTTTTCCTGCGATAGGATAGGGGGGTTGATCTTCGTGATACCCATGATCATCTGCATGGCTCCGCACATTGTCGAGTATTGGTACTTGATGTTTACGCGGTGAGGGTACGATACGGTATGATTTTATTTCTGAGTTATTTATAATTCAGGAATGAGTCAACAAGTCGGTACCTCTATCCTGTTCACTTACCTGTAGTTATTTGCACTAGTCCATAGACAGGACGGTATGTCTATATTCACAATGATTTTCATGCATGATGGGTTCGTGTTGTACTTATTCTGCCGTATCGAGACGGACGGTTACGTGATTTCATTGGATAACCCCTATTATTTCACTACCATTCACAGTATAGTCGGACAGTTCCATACCTCCGACATTCCCCATTATTTAACCCCATAGCTCACACCTAGCTTGCTACTATGGGGTACCCATAATATTTAATCCGATCTGCTAGTCCTGGAGTTGACGAATGTACTTAGCCGGGTACATACGCCCATGCATGTACATAGCTAGGATACCCCAATACGGATATTTTTTTTCGTTCGTTACCGGTTGTGGCACCTCCGATTCGGGGCATTGGGCGACGAAAAGGTCATTCAATTTTTATTTGAGAACAAGTTTAACAATACATAACTAACAACATACCGTGACTCTTGATGTCTCATTCTCTTTTTTAACTTACTATAGTCTTATCTTTTTCATTCCAATTGTATTCCTCAGTGGTTTGCGTTATCGTTATCGCCAATTATTTTTCTATTTTCTAAAGAATATTACAATAAATCCCATTGTTATTGGAGCGCTGCCCCGCCATCGACTCATTCACGTTTGTGACGTCGCATTTGTACATCGGCTTAAATCGATAATAGGTCTTCCTGACCTTTCACTTCTCAGAAGCCATGGAGTCTGTACTCCATAGCAACGATAGCAATGGTGGATGGATCGTACAAAAATTTGGTGGTACAAGTGTGGGAAAATTTCCAGATCGTGTTTGTCATACACCAACCCCTTGATTCTTCGATATTGTACAACTAACTCCGTGTGGCTTGGATTAGATCGCCGAAGACATAGTCCGGTATGAAAGTCCCATTGGTTCTTACTACAACATTCTACTGACCCAATTAAAGGGCTAGCTTAAGTTCGAATAAAATCGCAGTCGTCTGTTCTGCCAGAAGCTCCGGCAAGAAAGTTACTGGCACTACGAGCCGGTGAGTCACCAAGTCACTCACTCATTCACTCACCGTATAGATCGTGCAACCAATTGGTCTAATACGATATGCTTAATCAGTTTACTAGAGGTGTACAAGCAATTACGCGCCATATCAGCAGCTACGAGTAATGAAGTCACACAAAATGAGCTCGTTGAAGCTGCCAAACTCATCATACAAGATATCTGCAATGACCATATCTCGGCTGTACAAGCCTTTGTGAAAAATCCCGACTTACAAAAAGCCGTCACCTCAGATATAAAAGAAGACTGCCAGGAATTAATAGATTATATCATCGCGGCCAAGAGATTCAACCTGGAGGTCAATGCGAGATCGAAGGATCGTGTCGTCAGCTTCGGAGAGAAATTGAGCTGCAGATTTATGACATATCTACTAAAAGACAGGGTTAGTGAAATCTTCGAAAAAGCAATTATTTGTTTAGCTAATGAGAATTCTAGCATGTTGAGGCAGAGTATGTGGATTTGTCAGATGTTATGCATTATGACAGCTCCGATCGATTAAGTCCGGCCTTTTACAAAGATGCTGCAGCCATCTTCCGAAAAAGGATACAAGCATGCAATGACCGAGTACCTGTAATTACGGGTTTCTTCGGCAATGTACCCGGCAGCCTTATGGATGGAGACATTGGACGAGGATACACTGATTTATGCGCTGCATTAGTATCCGTAGGAGTGAAGGCCCAAGAATTGCAAATATGGAAGGAAGTCGATGGTATCTTCACAGCAGATCCCACGAAAGTACCCACGGCACGATTACTAGCGTCGATCACACCATCCGAAGCGGCGGAACTCACATTCTACGGCTCTGAAGTCATCCACCATTTGACGATGGATCAAGTTATCAAGGCGGATCCCCCTATACCAATTCGCATCAAGAACGTGAATAATCCGCGCGGTAACGGCACTATCGTTGTTCCCGACCCAGTCCAATCCCCAGCACAACAGATCCGAAGATCTCGGCCGTCCGATGCTTCCTTACGCAAATACCCCAAGCGTCCTACAGCCGTCACCATCAAGAACAACATCACAGTGATCAATGTACATTCAAACAAACGTTCGATATCACACGGCTTCTTCGCTAAGGTATTCTCGATCCTCAACAGCCACCGGATATCCGTCGACTTGATTTCTACGAGCGAGGTCCACGTCTCCATGGCCATCCACTCAACAGCTCCATCCGTACGCCACTTTGAAAAGGCCAAGGCGGAACTCGAGGAGTGTGGCGATGTGAGCATTCTACTGGATATGGCTATTTTGAGCTTGGTTGGTGCCGAGATGAAGAATTTGACGGGTATTGCGGGACGTATGTTCTCTACGCTTGGAGAGCATAATGTTAATATTGAGATGATATCGCAAGGTATGTTATTATGCATGGGATGACTATGCTGGAACTATAGGATGATGTGCTAATGAAGCGATTAGGTGCGAGTGAGATAAATATCTCGTGTGTCATTGACGCGAGAGAGGCTACGAGAGCCATGAACATATTACATACGAATCTCTTCACGTTTCTTGAGATGTGAGAGGGTATACCAATAGATGATCAGATACGCTTTTATCATTGCATAAGAAGACTATAGTTTTATAAAGGCAGCATGTTCAGGGGTACAGGGAGCCTATTTCGTTATGTGCATTAGAGCTGTGTAAAAGCCTTAGAGGTACAAAAAAGGGGCTTGGTGTTCTCTAGAATATGTGACTATTATAGAGTGAAGAGTGATATCCAACATTTTACTTGGTATCGTGACATGGTATTTGACTGTTTTCTGAATGGATTGGACGGAGAATCTGGAGGGCCATTCATAGGGATACAACTACTAAGGGAAAAGAATCATAGGATGAAATCATTATCCCACACAGCAAACTGAACTCAATAAGCTCGAAAACATTCTACAGATTGCTTGCTTGA
The DNA here is from genome assembly GCF_022578975.1 of Hypoxylon trugodes. NCBI lineage: Eukaryota > Fungi > Ascomycota > Sordariomycetes > Xylariales > Hypoxylaceae > Hypoxylon > Hypoxylon trugodes. The sequence continues at coordinate 3,342,010 of NW_026250018.1, read as the reverse complement.
CACCCATGCTACGAGGGATTCTTGGTATTTGCCTACCTGGGCAATACGAGGGTTAAATCTGGACGATGATTCGTCAGTTCATTCAATTGTAAACAAGGTATTGATTCCCCAGCTGTTGTCAGCTGACATACCGAGTGGCGTTTTATCGATAAGACAGTAAGTGCTGCAACGCCACAGTTCCATTCCGTTTCTTATGGCTATCAGCGTCACCGTCTCCGTATCTTTTTTATCGCAATCCGTCAACTCTTCCCACCAACAACTATTCGATCAACCTTCGACAGCTTTCATCGTCGCCACCACAAATAGCGACCCTCTCTTACTCCCGAAATCTCGATTATCTAGATCCTAAGATACACAGAAAAACGCCAAGATGCCGAAAGCAGAGGTCGGATCGACCAAATACCTGAGCAACAAGCTCAAATCGAAGGGACTACAGCGCCTTCGCTGGTACTGTCAGATCTGCGAAAAACAATGTCGCGACGCCAACGCATTCAAGATGCACACGCAAAGCGAATCGCACACGCGGAAAATGCTACTCGTCGGCGAGGATCCGAAAAAGTACATTGACGAATTTAGCAACGAGTTTCTTAAAGATTTTACACAGCTACTGCGAACGTCGCACGGCGAGAAGGCGGTGAATATTAATCACTTCTACCAGAATTATATCGCGAATAAGGAACATATACATATGAATGCTACGAAATGGCATTCGCTTACTGAGTTTGCGAAACATTTGGGCAGGGAGGGCATTTGTCGGGTGGAGGAGAATGAGAAGGGTATTCATATTGCGTGGGTCGATGATTCGCCTGATGCGCTGAGGAGGAAGGACGCGGTGCGTAGGAAGGAGATGCAGGATAAGGGGGATGAGGAAAGAGAACAGATGATGATCCGGGAACAGATTCGTCGCGCGAAGAAAGAGGCGGGTGATAAGGACCAGGATGATGCTGAGAATATGGAAGGGAAGGAACTTAAGAGACAAGAGGGGGAGAAGATTAAGTTGTCTTTTGGCACAAAACCTGCTGCTCAATCTGCGAAGAGCGCATCGCCGGAGAAGTCGACATCGGAGGCAGCAGGTTCACCACCGAAAGAGGGAGAACAGGAGAAGACCGATTCAACGCCCTCGCAAGCGCAGCCCACCGCCGGCGCTGATAAACCTGCGCCAGCCGCAGCACTTATCTCGCTCAAGATGGCGGCGACACCACAACTGAAGAATGTATTTGCGGCTGCGAAAAAGAATGCACTGGCAGGTGGCTCGAAAAAGGCGCCTGCATTTGGACAGCCGAAGAAGATGAGCGAGGCGGAGCGTATTATGAAAGAAGAGATTGAGCGTAAGAGAGCAAGAGAGGGATCAGGAAGAGATGGGGGTGCGAAGAGACAGAGAACGTAAGGGCAGTTGATATTTGAAAGAGGGAAGAGGAGGAAGCATTGATAAAGCATTGAGAATGACGTTCTGGTATACCATCGTGGCATCAGAAGTTTTATAGCATCGGCGTTTAGGATTACATGCATTCCCGTTGAAGAATGGTACCAACATATTTGAATGCCAGATTATCGCATTTACAATAGATTGCAACACGGAATTACTTCCGTATTTCTTCAATCCTTTGTAATATCTTAATTCCCCCAAAACTACAACTCCTATATTTTACGTAGGGCAACGATTGCCTATAGAATATTCTACCGAACCCTTACGTGGGCCTATCGGCGCCGCGTCATCGGAATATGCACGACAGCGATTTGAGGCTCCATCTTAATCTGGGCGCGAACCGCTTTTCTGGAATAATGTCACATTGCCTTTTTCTACTTGTTCTAACCTCCTGCCGAAAACTTCTTAGGGCTGAGCTGGCGGTGAGGTATATTACCTGGCCAGCATTACACTCATTCCTTTGTTAGGTTAAGAAGAGGAGTCATATTATATAGCATCGTCATCCTTTGAGTGGTGTACTATACCACACGCTACACCATCATAATGAATTGGGCATGGTATTATCAATCGCCGCATGAAGTCCTAGATCATGTAGGCGGAATTGTTATCGCGATGTCATCATCCATCTCCAACGACATACATAGATAATATTAAATGCATTTGAATACGCGTTTTGCACACATCACCAATTGCTCATGGGATATCCAAGAATTATATGGTCGCTGACGTACCCGATGAATGCCTAGACATTCGCTGTCGGCTTCTAATCGGCCCTTGGAAGCATATTCGCGATAGACTTACAGATTGTTAGAAGATGATTGACATCGTTATACTCCGCATCGCATCCGTTGACGACGCCGTGTAGTCCGCTGGCTAGTCCGATGTTTAATCCGATATGTAGTCCGCGATGTAGTCCGCGCACGCGACCACATATGCTATAAGATATGTTGTGATTATACTATCATCATTGAAGTTGTTTAGTTCGGTATGTTTATTTTATTGCGCATCCGATGACGACGGTGGCCGGTCGTGACTCATTTGGATAGAACCTCAAGCTTGAGACTAAGGGTTTCATTTAGTCTACACGATATATATAAGACTATTCTCGATACGATAATGGCGAAACCAAAACACAATAGGCAAGCATACATACAATTGAATCCAAGTGCTTCACGATAGCATCGTTATATTAATTCATTAATCATAATATTAATATCTAAATATTTCTAACATAATGGACAGACCTTACCCAGTCCCGAACGCCACTGTCCCGTACTGGCGAACAGAGCTTCATGAGCTCGATTCTCATCGCAGCACGGAGGAGCTGCCTGAGAAACAGGATATCATCATTGTTGGCGCTGGATTTGCGGGTGCATCTATTGCGCACTATTTACTGAAGGAGAGCCCTACTTCTGAGAGGCCAAGCATCACCATTTTGGAAGCTCGTGAGGCTTGTTCGGGGGCTACTGGGAGAAATGGCAAGTCATCTTAATACCCTACTCATTCCACCTTACCACGTTTAATGAGGATTTTTATGACCCAAAGCTAACCATTCACCAGGCGGCCACTTAAGACCCGACATATTCGTGGCCGTAGCATCACGCATGCAATCCCACAGTCTCGAAGACGCAAACCGAGTCGCGCTCTTCGAACTCGCCAACGCCAGCGCCGTCGTAGAGCTCATCCAGGCAGAAAACATAGCATGTGACCTACGACCCGTGACCACAGCCGACATGTTCGTAGACGCAGCTGAAGCAGCCAAAATCAAGAAACTCTGGACCGCAATGTCGAAACTAAACTGTCCCTCCCTGAGCGAAGTCACATGCCATGAGTCCGAGGCCGCGAAAAAGGTTACTGGGGTTAAAGATGCTAAGATCGCGTTCACGTACCCGGCGCATACGCTCTGGCCGTATAAATTGGTTATGCATTTACTAGCCGGTGCTGTGAGCCGGGGGGTGAATCTACAGACGCATACGCCTGTGATTGAGGTCTCGGATACGGTTGATGGGGAGGGATATTGGACGTTGGCTACGGGGAGGGGGGATATTAGGGCGAAGAATGTGTTTTTTGCGACGAATGCGTATACTAGTAGTCTGCTGCCTGAGTACGATGCTGCGATTTACGCTGCTAGGGGTACGGTTGCTAGGATCTTACCGTCATCCTCATCCTCATTATCGGTTTCCCGGCCTGTACCACCTCTAGGTTCGTGTGCGCTAGAGATGGAAAGTCCGAATTCGGTTGACTCGTACTACGGCAAACGACCAGATGGAAGCTTGTTGGTTGGGGGCGCGAGAAGCGCGTACTACCATCAGAATAAAGAACAGTGGTATAGGAATTATGATGATGCGACGTTGATTGGACCAACGGTGCCGTATTTTGATAATTGGGCGGAGAGGACGTTTGAGGGGTGGGAGGGGAGAGAGACCAAGACGGAGAGGGTTTGGACGGGGATTATGGCTGTGAGTTTTTCTTATCCTCCTTTTTGCGACATTGAGAAGGGTTAGGGATTAACAAAGAATACAGTACTCCGCGGATGACTCCCCGCATATCGGAAGAGTGCCCTCGAAGCCGGGGTTGTATATCTGTGCCGGGTTTAACGGACACGGGATGCCGAATGTGCTTCTATGTGCCAAGGGATTGGCTGAGATGATTAGGAGTGGATTGCCCTTCTCGGAGACCGGGATTCCGGCTTCTTACCAGACGAGTGCGGCACGGCTTCGGAAGATTGCTGAGCATGCTGCTGCTCGTACTACGGGGAGGGCACAGGCTGATATCTATTTGAAGTATTAGTTATGGATATGGAAAAGTATTGGTTATGTATCTTGAAGGGATATTATACTATTTTCAGCTGGGTATAAGGAATGGAATCTAGAATGCTATATAGACATAATGGTAGTTATGACTTAATGCTGCTGACTGTTTATGAAGCTATTCATAACAGTCTTAACGTAAGACTGAGCATATCGTTCGATAGAATTTAATATCGATTACTGCAAGTTCCTGAATGAATGGATACATGTAAGATTGAAGGATGATAATCTTCAATTTATCGAACCAGAACCAAAGTGTTGGAAGAGTCGGAGTTCGGAGGCACCTAAGACGTTTTGATAACTAAAAATAACTTATGAAGCTGCAGGGCCAGACTTGGCGATCCTTATTGGCTCTTATTGGCTGTTTAGAACCTTCAGTGCCCTGTGGAGCTCACTGTATACAATGAATTGTACCTGGAAAGAACATTAAATCAGGGAGTTAAGGGCCGTGCCTTTCCGATGATAGGCACTTCAACCAACTACGTAATTGATAGAATTGATAGTCCGGAGATACCAGTAATAGTATAGCTGTGACATAAACGACTTAATCATTATTGAATAAGCTGAAAAGACACATATGCTTCTGATGATAATAAATGTGGATATAGTATCTATTTAATATAAATTCGTAGAATATTCGGCATCTGGTAAGTTGTCGGATAATATATCATCATAAACAGGACAAGCTGTTCTGTTTTGTTTAGGAGGGAGGTTTTGTTTTAGGTATTCCGTCGTGGTTATGTCATTTATTTTTGTAGGCCCGCTAGACTAGGTACCTACTAGCGTGATGAAAGTGGCCTGTGCGAGATGCATGAGCAGGGCATATAGTACATGTACATACATAATAGTACATAAATTGGCATGGATTAGACCATGGCCTCAACGGATGATCCCCCAAAAGAGGTCGAGGCGTGCTTGGAAAAGTTAATGTCACCTTTCCTGTGGAGCTGCCACTTTGCCTCAACTTCTAATTTTCTCTCATCTTCCCAAATTTCTTCCAAAACTTATTTCTTTCGATTTTTTGGAAGAGAAATTGAATGCTCCTGAGCAAAATAACAATGGAGTCTGGCATGTAGCTTTAAATCACGGAATAAACTTTTTCACTAGTTGTTCTTGTATAATAAGTAAGTTCGGTCCCATTTCCTAACTCATTTCACATGCGATGAAATTCATTTCCCCCTGTTTTTTAAGCTATTTAGTGGTTATGCATAGCACTGTTTGCCCCTATACTTCTCTACCTAAATCACTGCTGTACCTCTTGTCCCTCCCTATCAGTTTCTGGCATGCGATCCATTTCATAACTATTAATGGCACGATAACATCTCAAACCCGTGGAACTAATGAGTCTTAACTTTCGCAGTACCCATTTTCTATCCTACTTCATTTTAACACGGACCATTCTCATTAATTGTTTCGATGCTTGTTTAATTCGCGCGATCATTTGTACCCGGAGATGATGGATACCCCAAGTGCGACGTGGCATCCGGCTAAGATGCCATTTTCTAATCACCATAACCAAACACCAGAACTCGACATACCGAATAATCAACACGCGACCACTGTCGATGAGCAAACGATTGAGCATTCGGCTCTAGATATGTCGAATAACGAAATAATAGAAGAGGAAACACATCCTCAATACCAACAGCCTTCTAATGAGGGCGCGTTTCTAGATCAATTCAACAATGATGAGGAAGCCGGAGATGCCGCGTGGGATCTATCAGCTCCGTCCGCAGCCGCGCAAGACCAAGAGGTTCCCATACCCGATAGCGAACACGAATTTTCTTTACCAGAGTTTGTACCTACAAGCAACGCGGCCAAACACTCAAGTACGATATCGTTTGCGCGTACCGTGTCTCACGGAGTAAGCTTCGATGATGACGAGGAAACCGAGTGGAACCTGCAACGATCAGATACGGATCCCTTCAAGTTCATGCCCCCGAACGAGAGGACAAACTCCTTCCCTGTTGTACCACAAACGGATACCGTTACCGACGACGAAATAGAACAACCACCGCCATCAACACAAGCTCAAGATATACTGCAAGAGTTGGAGAAGGACGAATCCCACACCGAACAGGTTACACCAGACTTTCCCGGGACTTTGGATCAAGAACAACCTGCTGGGGAATATCTTGGTGGAGATCTTGTGGGAACAGAAGAGGAGGAATTAGAAGCTCGGTTTGAGGAAGGATTACCTTTAATTCCACAACAAGAGTCGCATGAACCGGAGAACCACAGCGAGCCTCAAGCCTCGAATACTGAAGATCTCTTTGCGCAAGATGCCGTTGAAGAAGGTGATGATTTCTTCAGCCAAGTTACTCAAGGGGAATCCCAACTCCACGGGAATAGTGCTTTTGATCTCACCCTGCAGAGGAAATCCACAAGTATGGTGTTGGGCGACGTATTGGACCCAACGACAGGTGCTTTTTACTCGGACTCAGAACTCCCTACGCCTATCGATGATCCTACCCCGAAGGTACCAGCAATCTCGGCTCCGCCTGCGGTGGCTACCGTGAATGGTGATTCTAAAGAGCCGGATGTCGACGCTAAGTGGGCGGCTGCTTTTGAGGATGACGATGATTTTCTATTGGACTCAACCACAGAATCTAAAGAACTTGACCCTGCAGATATCTTTGGGAGCGATGACGAGGGATTTTTAGAAGAAACAGAAGAAACGCCGGCTCCACCAGCGATTTCAACAGCTCAACCTAACACAACCGCACAACCTCACTCGGCAGGCTTAAATGGTCGTTACACACCCGATTTACAACGTTCCGCTCAACCGAGTGCGAATCCTTACGCACCCGCCCCAGTTGTTTCTCAAGCACAGCCTTTGCAACACCCCTCTTATTCACACCCAGCATCTGTCCCCCCTCCAGCAATGGGCGGATATGGAGCCCCTCCCCCGAAACCAAGCATGCCTAAGGCTCAGAGTTATGCCGATAAATCCAAAGGTGGTTATACATCTCCGTATGATCTTCCGATGGAAGTCGTCAAGCCGAAGAAGCGACCTAGCATGCAACAGCTGCCAAGGTCAAATAATGTGGCACCTTTAGCTCCGCCAGTCGGTCCTCCAAGGAGTGCGAGCATGTACGCTCAACCACCCCCTACAAGTGGTTCAAACCCGAGTTTGTCGCCTCCCGGTTCTAGTCACTCGAGTCAAGCGCCACCCCCGCCACCATCTGCAGGCCAGAGATTAACCCCTCAAACAACTCCTCAGTTGAGGTCAAAGCCGAGTTTCTTCGAGGATTTGCCAATGACATCTAAGCCTCGTCCAGCTTCGCGACACAGTAATCCTCTTTCTCCTCCCCAGCAAAGTCCATATGGACATCCCCAGGGTCCTCCTCAAGGTCCTCCTAGTGCCTTACGCCCCTCCTCCCAGCCACTTTCCCCTCAGGATCAAGCACCTGGCATCTCGCCGTTGGTTGCACCGGAGCGTGTTAATCCTTACGCCTCATTACAATCTAGCTCACCACCGAAACCTAGCATTCCTCCCGCATCCGCCAGATATTCCCCAGCGCCTACCACTTTATCGGTGACGAACGGAGTGGCCCCTCCACCTGCGAGTAGCAGATACTCACCCGCTCCACCCAGTGTGCGTTCCTCTAGTGGAGGATATGCCGCTGTTCCGCCTCCGGCGCTTGCGCATCAACCTCGGACTTCAAGTCCTCTCGCTCACTCTCACTTTGAAGTGTCACACGACAAGTCACTTCAAAGCCCCGTGAACGGCGAAAATATTTCTTTAAGCCGAAGCAGCTCATCTCAGTACGAACCGCGCCTTACTAGGGTGCCTTCGTTACCGCCGACGCAAGAGGTTGAAGAGGAAACTTCGCCGTTACGATCTCCTCCGACGGCCCCTAAACCTCCGGTCGAGTCGAAGTATAGTCCAAGAAATGCTAGGCATACTCCTCCGCCTCTTGGATCCCCGGCGTATAGCGCGATTTCGCCCCCGAAACGATCAGCGTCTAATTATGTTCCAATGTCGCCTGCGACCGTGCCGCACAAGGAAGTCAACTTTGTACCTCCGCCTCGTTCCCAGACTCAATCACCCGGTGCGCTTTATGGCAACCGAGCTGCTGGGAAATCAGTAGACCCCATTCCTCGACCGTCGTCAGTGCAAGGCTCAACGATGCCGAATGCGGAAGCTGCTCGACCCACGGTTAGAACTCGTGGCATGTCACAGCATCTAAATCTCGTCCCACCGACAGATGGCCGAGAAAAGGATCCTCTGCAAAGGTGGCGAGGTGCACCGTTGATTTCATGGGGTGTAGGGGGTATACTTGTGACTTCTTTCCCGACTGATGTCCCTCGATATGGCATAAGCCAAGCATTACCGATGATTGTGCGAAGTCCGGGTGAGGTGAAGGTCAAACATGTCAAGGATATCCAACCATTGGAGGAACGTCTAGCGAAATTCCCAGGTCCTTTGAAGGGCAAATCGAAGAAAAAGGAAACAGTGGCATGGCTCACAGCTAGTATCGAAACCCTGGAACGAAGTCTTCCAAATGTTTCATTCCAGCAGGTTGTTTCACATGAGGACAAAAGGACTATCGAGCGATTACTATTGTGGAAGATTCTAAGAGTATTCATTGAGAACGATGGAACTCTAGAAGGAAACCCTACGGTGGATAAAGCGGTTAGGGAGGTTATCTCTCCTGGTCTTGATGCTAACAACCCAGAGATTGCGGCTGCTATTTCTACTGGAGCTGATTTGACCGGAATCTCTGGGGCAGTTACCAGTATGCAGGCAGATGCAGTTGATTCTACTGCTATTGAACAAATCCGACACCATTTGTTATCCGGCGACCGAGAAAAGGCTGTTTGGGCCGCGGTGGATAAGAGATTGTGGGGACATGCAATGCTTATCTCGAACACGATGCAGAGTCCCGACTTATACAAGCAGGTTGCACAAGAATTCATAAAGAAAGAGGTGAACCACCCAGGCCATGGGAACGAATCTCTCGCTGCGCTTTATGGTGTTCTTTCTGGAAACTTCGAAGAGTCAGTTGATGAGCTTGTTCCGGTTCACGCGCGAGCTGGTCTTCAACTCATGTCGACTTCAGCCCCAATCAATGCTTCACAAGATGCCTTGGCAGGACTAGACAAATGGCGTGAGACTCTTGGTCTAATATTGAGCAACAGAAGCTTTGGTGATGCTCAGGCGCTGAGGTCTCTTGGAAATCTGCTCTCTGGATATGGACGAGCGGAAGCAGCCCATATCTGCTACATTTTTGCAAGGAACAGTGCCATTTTTGGTGGCCTTGATGATCCTAACGCCAATTTTGTTCTCGTTGGAGCCGACCACCGTCGTCAAGCAGATCAATTCGCAAAGGAAACGGAGGCCTTGCAACTTAGCGAAGTCTACGAATACGGACTATTACTTGCAGGAGGCTCAAACATTGCCCAAAGCTGTTCACACTTGGCCGCATACAAATTGCAACATGCCATGACTCTTGCTGAGTATGGTTTTAGAGATAAGGCTTTACAATATTGCGAAGGCATTTACAATGCGATAACTGCGCAGACAAAGCGATCGCCGTACTATAACGCTGCTCTCGAGTCATCTGTAGACGATCTCATGAGAAGATTGAAGCAAGCTCCGAAGGAAGAGTCGTCTTCTTGGATTCCCAAGCCTAGAATGGACCAGGTGTCTAATAATATGTGGAGTCGTTTCAACAAGTTTGTCGCTGGCGACGATGACGAAAATTCTGGTAATGGTGCATCGGGTGAGGCTGGCGCTGAATCGGGGCCGTTTGCCCGACTTGCGGGTGGAACGCCAACGATCAGTCGATCCCCATCTGTCTCAAACTTCGAGATGTATGCAAATGGTAACCCATCACCTACTGCTCCGGCTACTAAAGCTGGTTCGCGTTACGCACCAGCAGCACCCCAGTCTTCAGGTAACCCTTACGATCCGAACTCCGCTTACAACCCGGGTCGATCTTCAATGGAGAGGACTTCGGGCGAGATGACTCGAAGCTCTCTTGATATTCCTAGGCGGGGATCGGACATGCAATCAGCCTATGGAAATCCCTACACTCCTGACTTAAACGTACCTTCCAACCCTTACCAACCCACGGCTCCAATTAATTCTTCACCGTATACGCCGAACTCTAGAGGATCGGACACGGCCCCTCAACCTACAGGCATTGGTATTTCATTCCCAGGTTACGACCCATATGGCGCTGCGCAAGCCTCTCCAAATGGCAATGCTTCTCTACAAGGCCCTCCTATAATAGCATCAAAGCCGGAGGTTTCTGTGAATGATACCAGCTCGAATCAGGGTTACCAGCCACCATCGTACGGATATGAACCGCCCTCAACGAATTCGTTCGAAGCGCCCGCGACGCAAACCGATAGCTACTCTGGGGGATACGAGCCACCTTCGTTCCAGCCATCTAGCTTCGAACCGCCATCGTATGAACCGGGTCTAGCTGGCGATAACGGTGATTCCGAGGAATCAAAGCCTAAAAAGAAGAGTTACTTCGACGATGACGATGATATTCCTAGCATAAAGTCACAAGAGAAGAGCAAGGCAGAGAAGGATAGGGAAAATGAGGAGATGGTTCGAAGGGTTGCAGAGGAAGAAGGTGAGTTCCTTTTATAATTATTATTGTTAAGAAGATGCTAATAGCCTATCTAGCCAAACGCGCTGCTGAAGCCAAGGCGGCCAAGAAAGGCTGGGGCTTTGGGGGTTGGTTTGGTGGCGGCGCTAAAAAGGAGGCGGCAGAACCAGCCAATAAACCCATCAAAGCTAAGCTTGGTGAAGCCAGCAGCTTTGTATACGATCCAGATCTCAAGCGATGGGTCAATAAGAAACCCGGAGCTGAGAATACTCCTGCCAAGACAGCAACACCCCCACCACCTCGTGCTGCATCCCGCAATGGTACTCCACCACCACCTGGAGGGCCTACATCGGCTCCTCCACCAGCTCTAGGCGGACCTCCCCGATCTACACTTACACCGCCACCTGCCATGTTGAACAAAGCCGCATCCCAAGAAAACCTTACCGTCCCTGGCGGCGCCCCGCCTATGATGCGATCTGTGTCGAGCCAGAGCACTGCTAGTGCTCCCGGCGGCCCGCTTAACCGTCCTCCGAGCAGGCCGACTACGAGCTTAAGCAACGCGAGTAGCATCGATGACTTACTCGGCGCGGCGGGTAGCCAAAGGAAAGCAGGCAAGAAACCGCGCAAAGCGGGACGATATGTGGATGTTATGGCTAAATAAACATGAAGGATTTGGGAGGCAGCATTATCAAGCGATCGATTATTCAACAAACGGCATAGAGGGGAGGATGGAGTACGAAATATGGAAATGTGCATCACGAGGCGGCATTTTTCGCGTGTTGCGTGTGTGCAATAGATGGTACATTATCAACCGAATCGATGGGATGGGCGGGCGTGGGGTGTTTGTGGGTTTTTGATCAAGTCGACTTTTTTATTCGGGCGCTTGATATGAAATCATACCAGACGAATTGGCCCATGCCCAACGAACCAAAATATGTGGTTTGAGGGTTGGTTGTTGTATTATATAGAACTTAGCGAATTTTGTAATAAAACCAAACAGAACGGACGGCCGGGTTAGAATGGTCGTGGCGTGTATGTGTGTGTATGGCTAGTACTACTACTTGGAATGGAATGAAAGATGGGTTTTCTGCTATATTTTGTTGTCTCGTGTTTTTGCTTTTTAAATGAAGCTGATATCTTGTAGTGTTTTCGTTCCGGATTATGGCTCAGAAGAGTAAAAAAGGAACTATCCGATCGTTTGCTACGTGCAGAGTGACATCATGAAGATGAAAAACCGCATCGAATACAGCTCGAAGTTTGTTCCTGCATATACGATGACGTAGGCTCGGTTGACGGCACAGAGATGTGTACCTGCGTTTGTGATGTGATTGGGTATAAGTATCTAGGTCGCTCCCGACAAGCCGGGTCCTTATAATAACGTACTCTTCCTCTCTACTCTTTCTCCTTCACCCCTTAAAAATGTCTAAGCAACAAGATACCACAATGACAACAGCGCAACATCACCACCCGCAAAAACGTCCCGATACGGTCGCACATCCGGACCCAAACCCGGATCCGATAGCGTATGAGGCGGAGGTATACCAGCGTGGCCTACGGTACCAACGTCCGCCGTTTACTTTCAAACCGTTGGAATGGGGACCCTTAGCCGCTGAACGCATGTCTGCCGACACGAAGGGATACGTACTAGGCTGCGCGGGAACAGGGGAGACGGGTAGGAAGAATAGAGATGCGTTTGCGCGGTGGAGTATCGTCCCTAGACGTCTGGGGTTGGGCGGGAGGGGAGGGACTACGGATGCGAAAGGAAGTGGGAAGGGAGAGAGTGTATTCCTGGATCTTTCGACTGAGGTGGTGGGGAGGAAGTTACCGTGTCCGATTGCATGTGCACCCGTAGGTGTGCAAAAGATCATGAATCCAGATGGTGAAATCGCGACTGCGGCGGCGGCGGCGAGGGAGCGGGTTCCGTTTATTTTGAGTACGGCGAGTAGCACGAGTATCGAGGATGTGGCGAGGGCTAGTGATGCTGCGGTAGACGGGAAGGGGAGGGCTGAGAGGTGGTATCAGTTATATTGGCCCTCGAGGGAACATGATGATATTACGGTTTCGTTGCTAAGACGGGCGAGGAATGCTGGGTTCTCGGTGCTGGTGGTTACGCTTGATACGTATATTCTTGGATGGAGGCCTAGTGATATGGATAATGGGTAGGTTTGAGTTTTGCCCCCTTCCTACCCCTATTCAACCTCTATTACTGGCTAATTATATAATACAGATACAACCCTTTCCTACGCTCCGATCAAGTAGGTGTAGCCATCGGACTATCAGATCCGGTATTCCGCAACCACTTTAAGCAAAAACATAGATGCGAAGTAGAAGATGACATGAGCGCTGCGGCGGCGGAATGGACACGTACTATTTTCCCGGGGACGGGCCATACACTCGAAGACGTGCAATTTCTTCGTCAAGAATGGGGCGGACCGATTATACTAAAAGGCATTCAAAGTGCAGACGATGCACGGCAAATTGCAGAATCAAACCTTGTAGATGGAATTGTGGTTAGTAACCATGGGGGTCGACAAGCCGATGGGGGTATGAGTTCGATAGGTGCGCTGTCAGGCATTGTTAATGCTGTTAATACTGTTAATCGCACGCCCGATAACCAATTCACTGGGAGTGAGAGGAGAAAGGTCGATGTATTGTTTGATTCGGGGATCCGCAGCGGCGCGGATATAGCGAAGGCAATGGCATTAGGTGCTAGTACGTGCCTCGTAGGACGACCTTACGTCTATGGACTTGTGCTTGGTGGTGAAGAGGGTGTTGCGCATGTTCTGCGAAGTCTACTTGGGGATTTGGAGCTCACGCTATATCTCTCCGGGATCGAGTCTACGAACCCGAAGCATCTGAATAGGCGGGTACTTGTTAAAGAGGATGAGCTATTTTAGGGAACGTATTCGGTGACGAGTGAAATCGATCGCGACCTCAGATACCTAAGTAGACAACCATTGAAACCCACTTAATTGCTATACCGAAATTAGAGAAACTATAGAAAGCATCATAGTGCAAGACTGGCGCAAAGTATGTTATACATGAAGTTTGCTGTATAGTTACACAACAACCCAGGGCACAAACATTCACAACACCAGAGGAATCATTTCAAGAAGCGAATTATTAATATATCCATCCCCAGCCACTACATATCGAAGTCCTAGGTAGGTACTTTTCAAGATTTTAATAATAATGTACTAAGTCTACCTCCTATGTACCATGTTATTTTTCTCTCCCCTCCTTTTCTTCCATCCGCCGACCGTCTCACCCTGAGCAGCCCACCCACCTTTCGACATGGGGAAAAAGGCCTGTATAGGCAGACGACTGCTTCATTTCCTCACTTCTTTTAACTGGTAACTGTTTTGGTACTAGAATATGTCCCTCTTCTAAGGCTGCATATCCTAAGGATATTTCACATGACGAATAATAGTGTAACGGTGCTTAGTCAGCCATTAAGACCAACTCTTCGAAATCCATCTCTCTACTCTTCACTTCCCCACTTAGACAAATGGACCATCCATTCTCACAAGCAGCATTGAATCATGCACATATGAAATGGAGCCGGACGGTGCTAAGTAAGGTATTCATCTCCTGCATTCAAACTTTCAACTGAGCGTACCTGCTAGTTCGCGCAACCCCTGGTCTAGAAACTAGCTATTACATAATAGTGTGTCGATGCTAGACTTCTTCACTCATAGAGTTCTTTTCACTTTGAATACACAAACCTCCAGTCGTTAGGAATCGGCACACCGTTTCTCTTGTCTGTCTTTGTATGTATAGGCGAATGTCGTGAAGGTAGGTGGATGTGGATAATATATGTAAACATTATATATCGTATCGGTCGGATATATAGATCGATAGGTGGGTTGGAAACGACGAGCCTTTATTCGAACTCCCCTTTCCCTATGTTACCCTTCATTCCTCAACAGCCGTAGCTGACTCTTCAGGTATAGGGCTCTTGATTCCTCCTTCATCTTCGGTTGCGGCGCTTGGTCCTGAACCACCCTTTAATCGCCGACGCCTTGCTCTCCTTTCTTCTGCTGCTGACTTCCGTAAACTATCTCGCTTTTCAGGATCACCTTCATCTGCTCCATCACCTCCTCTCATATCTTGTAATAACATAGCAGCTCTTTGAGCCAGCCCATCTTCTCCTGCTGTCGAAGCAGTTTTGCTAGGGGATGGCAAATCGGGACTGAGCATGTTGGTATCAGAATCCGCAGTACCATTTGCACCTTCCTCGTGAGGACTGGCCTCGGCTTCGGGTATTTCGTTGAGATCGGGTATCTTTTGACCTGAAGCAATACGAACTTGGTGACGATCCTTGAGACGTGCACGTCTTCTTCGGTCTCTTTGATCTCTTGTTTGCGGCGCTGCAGCGCGCAGCTTCTCGAGTAGTGAGTCCATTGCACCAGCAGATGCTGGTGATGGCGGGCCACTCTCGACATTTCCTGCAACCCGAAGCTGGGCGTGCTTCCGCTTCATGCTCGCCTCGTTCCTTCGTCGCGTCTCCTCGTATTGAATGTTCTTTTCTCTACTCTTCTTCCACTCCTGAAGGAACATAGCCAACTTAGCAAAGAAGTCGCGACGAGCATTGTCGTCCTTGGGGTCTTCACCATAGAAGACCATAATGTCATCATACGTTCGGACCATTTCTTCCAAGTATAATGCCATTTGCTCTGCCTTCCGACGAGCATCCTTCATACATCGCTGAACAATCTGCGAGACGCGGTCCTGTGGATGAAACTTCTTAGGATCGCTCAGGTTGCCGCTGTCTAGCGACATTTGAATGTTGCGAATGTTATCGATGTATTTCTTTGCATCTGCCTGAAGTTGTTCGATGTTGATCTTTTGGGCAGTAAGAACGATTTGAATATCGTTTGCGAAACCCTCCCATTCAGGGTATTGGTTACGCACGATACGTTCCACAAGATCCGCCAAAGTCGATTGGTTCTTGTCATCCTTAACCATTCCCAAACGGGCAAGTGAGCTGAGCTTGAAACCTCTTGCTTGTTTGTTTGCGTCGTTCATGTAATTACCGATATCGAGAATCAAGCCGAGAACATTCATCAAGGATACAGAGTCTCGTAATGCTTCCGATACTGTAACGACTTGACGAATCTTCTCATTGATTTCGTCGTAGTCAAGCTCGTAACTCCTAGTTAAGGCCAATGCCCGCATTCTACTCTTCCAGTAGTGGTGTAACTCGAAAGCGGTGTACAGATAGATTTGATCTTGTCGAGTGAGCTCATTGGGATCCTGCTCACGATTCTCCTTGCTTGCTTCTGGACCAGTCCAATCCTTGCTATATGGTGCCATGAGCTTCGCGGTATTATCCGGAATGTTGCATAGGTCATCTTTTTGAAGGAAATCCATAACAACAGGATTATCGAGTACATCCTTGTCACAGTGAATGATCATCTGAACAACCCTTTCCACTGAGTACTGAGAAAATTTGGCAAACGCAATTTCTGGAACAAAGTCAGCATTCTAAGAGCTTCCAGAATTTCCACAAAACAGTACTTACCATAAGCTTTCCGAAGATCGCTAGAGATGATTTGCTTCTTGTCATCCTTCTTAGAGGATCCAACACCGAGCTTCTTGATCTCCTTTGCCATGAACAACTTTTCAACTTCATCGAGAATACCCTTCTTGCTAAGCTCAGCATACTTCTCTTCTCTCTCTTCCATAGATGGAGCATGTGCTGCCCAGTGACTTGTCTCGGGAGTATCGACCTTGTCCCAATGAAGAGCCTTGAGCTTCTTCTTCGGCCTAACAATGGGCAATCCAACCGAAGGAGTTGGTCCGAAGTTGTTTTGCGCAGAAAGGAAGTGACCCGACATGGCGCCAGGCATGGGTGGGGGTGGAGGAGGCATTGCTCCGGGAACACCAGGCATAGGTGGCGGGGGAGGGGGAGGGGGAGGTCCACCTGCTGCGGATGAGGGCGAAAGCATTCCTGGCATAGGAGGAGGCGGTGGTGGTGGAGGTGGAGCGGCACCGGGAATCTGACCCGGCATTGGGGGTGGAGGAGGTGGCGGAGGCGGCGCGCCAGGAAGTTGGCCGGGCATCGGAGGTGGTGGAGGAGGGGGAGGCGGAGGAGCTCCCGTGTCGCTGACTTTAATCTTGGGCGGCTCGGCTTCGCTTGGTGTAATGGGAGATTGTGATTCAAGACTGGGATGGGACGGGCCAGTTGTCGCGCCCTCGCCCTCTTCAGAGTCACTGATGTCATCCCTCTTGCCCTTCGCTTGAATTTCACTGAGGAAGTTGGCAGCATGTTTGGGATCCATGACGGGTCTTCTAATCTCGACAACTCTGGGCTTCTCGTACACGATGTCATCTTCACCTTCAGTGACACCTCCATTTGCAGCTGAGGCTGATTGTCCGTTGACAGGCTTCCTCGATACTCTGGTTTGTCGGTTGACGGTTCCAAGTACACCACCAGCAGCCATGCCAGGAGGTGGAAGTCCTGCACCGTCCGGCGCATCGGGATAGTCCTCCGAGTAGCCTTCCATCTCTTCACGTAGCGCACGTAAGCGGTCGGAAGGTCCAATAGCCTCGCCCCAGACTCTACCTTCAAGTTTGTACTGGGTCTTCTGCCGTTCGAGCTGCATCGCAAGTCGGTCCATGAGTCTTTCACGATCCAAAATACCTTGCATTCGGGCGGGATCCTCGTTAGCCATCTTGTTTCCAGGAACGCCTTTGACGGCCTGGGAGGCGGCAACGTCTTGAGCATCCCTAAGCATAAGGTATAATTCTCTCGTTTCTAACTCATATCTCTGCGCTTCCTTAGCACGCACTGTCTGCATGTTCTCGATTTCGGCTTTGAGACCATCGGCTTGGCGTTTCTGCGCTTCAATAAAGCGAGCCTGCTCTTCCAGTTGTTTCTGAAGTTTAGCAACGAGACCATCGGCGCCTAATTCTAGCTGCGCTTTCATTTCATCCCGCTCTGCCATAGCAGCGTCGGCGATCTGCCGGGCCTCTAAGGCCTCGTCCAGAGCCTGGCGTGCCTCGGAATCGGTGTGTAGCTTGTCTAAGAGGTTCTGGACCGTGAAATTCAAGCTTTGCTTGAGGTCCATGTTCGGCAAACGCCGGTCCATGGCCACATAGCTAAGCATCGAATCAACGAGCTGGAACATACGTAACCGTTCTTCGCCATCGTTATCCCGAATGAGAAGTAAATGTTGTAGCGCTGATATGAAGTAGTCATGCGTCTTGGAGCCTTGAAGTCGCTGTTGAATAGCATCTACAATCTGGGCAGGATCGTTGAGGTCCTTAACCTCGCCCTCGATGCTGTCCTTCATGCTGCTATTCTCCCGCTCAAGCATGTCCTCATAGTCAATAGCCTCGTTCGTCCGGAACCGCTCGACTTGCTTGTCTATTAGGTCATATTGGAAGCCCTCCATCTTCGTGAGGATCCGCTTGATCCCACAAGCGCCGAACTGCGCTCGAATATGCATGCGCAATTGGAGGTCATTCTCAGGGGCATCGATGATAGAGTTCACGAGGATGAGCGTTGCGACGGCGTATTCCATCAACAGGTTCTCCATGCCAATACCACCACTGCGTACTTCGTCACTGGCCCCTACAAGACTACCCATCTTCCCTCGTCCATCAACGGTTACTTCGACGAGTCGCATCCAAGAGTCAAACCGGCCATTTTCGTTCTGCTGGCTCTTCACTATATCCATAGCCTGGATGACCTTGAGGTGCCCTTCACCCCCGTCCCAATGGCACAAGAACGATAACACATCGCTAACGAGTTTTCGTGTCGTGAGCCTTGGGGAGATGAGAGAGGTAACGAGAGCGACAACCACTTGTTGGTGGGCGAGTGCATCGTCGGCACCATATTTGTTGTTCAGCAAAGCCTTGAGACACTTCAGAATATCGTATTCCTTATCGAGGTTCTTGTCGCTCGATTTCGCATCGCCAGGAGCCGCGGGTCCTACAGCACTCTTGCGGTTGATTTTCAATAGAACATTAGTGAGGGCAACTTGCCCTTGACATTCGATGAATCGTCTCACCCAGCCGATTTGTTGGGTGCGCAAATTAACTTCAAGACTACCAAGACCTTTCAAGTCCAAGGTATTATCCATCACTTTCCGGACGTACCACTCAGGAGAACCTTCTTCATCGGATGATGCGGCAATGTCGACGCTCGAATACTGCCCTGCTCGCGCCGTCGTTCTCCTCTTCTGCTCGCCCTGCAACTCCGTTAAACGGTCTTGATGAATAAGTGTCCATTTTTTCGACGCCGGATACGCTTGCATTTGTCGTCGTGCCTGCTCGGGCAGGTTGTGCCATCCTCGTTTCTTCATCAGCTCGTAGAACATCTGTTCGGTAACCCTATCATCGTCCGGTCTTGTAAGCGAGAGCGAGTCGCTGCTGGCGCCAGGAGGTTGTAATCCAGGTGACCCTGGAAATTTTGTTAAACGATGCGAATCTCTACTCGAGGGGTGCGATGATGCAATGGAACTCTGGGATGTGGCACTGGGTAGTGCTGCTTTGGATGAGCGCTTGATTGTGGGATAGTCAGGGGGTACTCCTTTACCTGAAAAAACGCTGGACTGGTCGCTTTGTCTCGAGGATCTGCCGAAACCAGACATCCCATAGCCAGGTAGAGAATCCCACCTTTCACCATAGGCAGTACTAGTAGTCATCGAAGAAGCCGTACTTCCTCGAGGTGTCAATAAATTATTACCTCCAGACGGACCCCACTGCTGAAATTGCGTCTGACGACCGGTCGACGCCATTGTAATATTTGAGCTCGCCGTAGGAGGGCGGGCATTCGAAAGATGGGAACCAGCCATGCTGGAAAGTGTGTTCGCGTCGAAAGTAGGGTATTGGTGAAAATCGGCGCTTACTTTACTTAATTGATGTGGTAGTGGTTCTCGGCGCACGGGGAGTTGCTCGTTTCGAGGAAGATATTCGACAGGTATTGGACTTCGTATGTCAGGGTGTGTGCTATCGTATGGGATTGCGGTGATAACGCCCGCAGTGTTGTTGACGCCGGACTCGGGAGAACTAGGACGATCCACAGATATTATCGAGGAGTCCCTAGCATGTCGGGAGGTTCGCGACACAGATTCGTGATCTGAACCGAGGTATCGTCCCTCTTCGCTACCAGTGTGTCTCTTATCACTTCTATGTTTATTCCTAGAAAAGAAGCCTTTACCACCAGACGACTGTCTGGTCTTGTCCGCAGTTGACATAATCGTGTCGTCGGCGATGGGCGCACTGGGACGGTGGCGCTCCAATTGCGTATTAACAATGTATTATTTATCGGACAGCGGAAGGTGTTCGATATTATTTTCGGCACAAAACGAATAAAAGAAAACAATCGAAACCTATGTGGGATATCGGATTCCTGCCGTCAATGTATTGGATGCTGAAGATGTTGGATGAAGTGCATTGTGTTCTGTGATTAGAAATGTCGACCTCGCAACGGATATACAGGTTGAAATGGTAGATTTAGGATCGAGCGAAGACCTGCATGAATTGGTGGAAATAATTAGTATGGCTTTCGGCGATGAAGTAGCGAAAGACAATGTAAGAGTATTTTTATTTTTGTATTTCTGTATATTTTTCGCCCGAATGTCCAAGACTTGGAACATCTTTGAAAGGAGATACAAGACCTAAGAATGCGCGACTGAGAAGGGGGTTAGGAAATGTTTGGTTGAATACGCACATAGAACTAAAAAACAAGCGCGAGAGAAAGGGACGACATGGAAATGCAAAGAATTCTAATGGGTCGTCAATGAGCCATGGATGTCGTGGTAGAAGATTCGAATGTTTCAAGAGAGTGTGTGAGGAAAGGGTTGTGACTCGTGGCCGTGGTAGGATAGGAAAAAAAGAGTAGTGGTCGTGGTTAATGATTATGGTAATGACTATGGGGTTATCGGAATTGGATGTGATTAGAGTAATTGTTGCTCAAAGGAGGTTCCTACCGTCTGATGAGACGCAAGGTTGCGGGTTGTGCAGTGCATGTGTGCAGTGTGCAATGTTCGCGGTAGGTACCGTACATGGCACCGAGCACTTGTGGTGGGTAGGATGCAACTTGCAGGGTACATGCACAATACCAATTTACACGTTGATGGGATGTTTCCTGCCCGCCCAGCTGCCTTCCGCCTTCCTGCCTTCTTTTCCCCCATTAGTGATAAGCGGGAACTTTAATCCAATCCAAGCTCCAATCAATTGTCAGGGGTTCCTTTTAAGCAAGTAAGGCAGGTGCACAACATCTCTAGACGGCAACAGCGAATTATGAAAAGGCACTAAAGATTCGATGTTTGACCGTGGAAGTAACGAATCACGACCCATCCCATTGATATTTAATTCGGCGACGCCACTTTAAAAGGGGCTTAACGTGCTGGTAATTCTATTCCACAATGTCTGCAATCATACATGATGGTTTTTTCAATTGGTAAATCCGATGCCGGTACATCCAAAAAGGTGTGGACATTTTCTGAAACTTGAAGTGGAACATGAAACCCCCGGAAGATCCCACACGACGATGGTGATAATGATGCGATCTAAGGTTGCTTTCAACCCCCAGACCCCCAAGGCTTACATGACCTGTATGAGGTGTCGTACATAAGAAGTTGGCGAGGGTATCGCAGATAGAAAGGCTTTGTCTCACCTATTCTTCGCTTAATAAAGTGCAGTACTTAGAAATAGGAGAGACCACCGGATGTCTTTAGCTGATGAAGATCTTTAGCCGATGCGCAAAAAAGGGGCTGCATATAAGTATATTTTCAGCTATATTCTTTCCGCCCCCGGTGTTGTTAAAGAGGGGTGGTTAGACTTATTAGGAACCGGCCCGTAGGATTCGGGTGATCTTGAATAATCACATACAACATGGTGTTCCATCCATTTATGACAGATTCTCTTCGTCCTTCTACAGTGATCGCATAATGAATGATGCGAAATAAATGTAATGGAAAGAATGACGGCTAGCTCTAGTGTTACACTTTAAGTACATCGTATTTGTACATTGATGTGTACATGAAGGAAATAGCGTTAGCAGGGATGATCTACGTAAATCACCCCTGATAGTCTTAGGTAAGCTTTTATATGGAACAAGTCGCAACTGCGCGTACGTAACCATCTACATCTTCAGCCTTACAAGCACAATTGAACAAGAGGCAGGCCTAGACGGAGGCTCTAGGTACCGTGGAAGACGATACTCTTCCCTGACTTTACTATTCCTCCATTGCATCCAACTAAAGTGTTATAGAACACTGCAGACGAACCGCCGTCCTCGTCTTGGACTGTTGTAGAATACACGCGATTTTCGGCATTTACTCAGCTACGACTCCCACCGGTAACCCACGTCGATACATTTTGGTTGCATTGACAACTATATACCTGTCACTTCGCCAAGCCCAATACTTTAAAATGCTCTTATGATAGAGGAGAGCATTGCGCAACACCATCAGCATGGCGGCTTCTACACTGTCCGTAGTTAAAGTGAGTCTCGCTACGCTCTATGCATTGCTAGTTATCGAGAATCTAACAATCACAGACACTTATAATCCCTGCCGTAATCTCTCTATTACTCTTCCTCCTATCTACATATGTCCTCTATCCATTATGGCATCATTACCGAACCCGATATAGCCAATATCTCCCTCTCGATACGATATCGAATCATACGTCCTCTTTACGTAGTAGAGCCCAAGACGCGATGGCTAGATATTTAATACCGTCAAGATGGCGCTTCAATGCGCGCGAGCGCGTAATGTCAGGGGACGATGCGTCAGATCTTGGGTTCAGTTCCGAAGAGGGAGAGGAATTAGACGATGTGGATGATGACCGGCGATATGGACTTTCGCTGGATACACATAACCCTGAGCGAACGGATAGCATGAGGAGACTAAGCAGAGAGTAGGTCAAGAAAATACTCCCTCAATAGTGTTGTGGAATATACTTCGTGATACAGGGCTGACGACAAGAACCTAGTTTAGAGGAGGGCTTCCGAGATGATAGTGATGAGGAAGATAATAATGTGCGGCAGGTTAGACGGTAGCAAACTTCGTCCTAACCTTTCCCAAGTATTTGGTTCGGGAGCATCTATGTTGTTTCATTGGAGAATGATTGCTGTTCAAAAGGGCCGAGACGGGCGGCGTCCTCATGCGGCCAACCGGGATTTGATTTAGGTACGGACCGCCGAGCAAGCATAGCGTGACGGGATCTTGTAAAATCAGCTTCGTGAGTTTGATGCTTCAAATGGATTCTCATTATTCAGGGTGCAACTCGCGCATTTTTCTAAATGCAGGACTATAACTCAACGGTGGCGCCGCCGTGTCCAGTAGAATCCATCATCCGCTATGACCGACAGGCTAGGCGGATATGATCCGTCGGCACCATCAAACTTTCTCCCACGGGTGATCTAACGTCGGTTTTAATAGACATTTAACGACCTTGCTAACTTTATTTATTCTTTTATTTTGACCGCGTACAATATGCCCAGCCTCTCATAGTCTAGGCTTCTACTAAGACCCGGAATATTTTGTATGTCAAACATATTATATCCGATTTTTATATCCAAACTAATATAGACTTGAATACTATATTAGGTTTGTGAATTGAATCAGGTCAATTTAGGGTGAACATTTTGCCTGTCGAAGAGGAAACATCGCTGGAGTGTTTCAATTCAAACTCAAGATGTGGACATGGACTTGAATATGCTAATTACACTGACTAGAATCGGATAGTATCGCTATTTCGTTTGAATCAAACAAACTACTGCGGCGTTAGAAAATCATATGAAACCGTTGAATTTAGCATGAATGTTTCCGGTCCGGTTCTAGCCATCAACGCGCAAACATTAGAGCAACGCAACGCATATACCTCACGATGACAATAGCATGCCCCTAAGAGAACTGTGACGAGACGAAACTCGAGACGAATCCAAATTTGAGGTCTGTTCCTATAGTTATCAATATGCTCCTGGACGATTTAGTTATGATGAAGAAACGCTCGAGTAATAATCCTCGAATTATCACAAAGCTTCTTAAGGGGACGGTTGCGCTAGATATTATCCGGTCTTTAAACTAACAAATTCTAGACGAGACGAAAGGGAGAAAATGGAGATTGATAGATCTGATCTCGAACTGAAATGACGCCATATCCGTCTGTGACACCCCCGATCATGTAAAAAGACCTCATGCTGAAAATCGGATCCTGACATGAAAGGAGGCTGGCGCGGGGATGTTGGAATTTTGAGGAAGATCTTCAAGCCTGCATGCGGAATGACCAAAATTAACCAAGTTAGTTTATAACCAGTCAAGTCACAACATTAAATCGAATTAAGTTACCCGCGTCCTGCGTTTATGTATGATGTATGTGATGTATGTACTCTTTTACTATTATACACCACATTTACGGAACGGCAGCGGCCCTCTGTACATCCGTTGATGTGCCAATAAATCCAATTGCGCCTTAGATGCGCGTGGTCTAGCATCACATTCCAAGCCTTATCTTGCATCCTGGCAACCACCACTGAATTCGGACAGCTAAAGACATGCAGGTGAGGAGCTTATCTGCCTTGGTAACACTTATTACGATACAATCCAGTGCACATGATGCTATGAAGGGTGGTGGAGCACCCTTAAACTTAACCTAATAACTTTAAGCTATAACCATTATACTGCATGTGGTATACCATGATATAAGTACTTGTAAAGTTGAAGGGTTCTCGTATATGTTGTATGTATTCTTGTGAATTTGGTCCTTGCACCATTTCAATACAAATCACCCAGTCTCATATCACATCACATTGAAACACCTTAGGAATATCTTTGCGAAGGCAAAACCATAATACGGCGGTCTTGTTAAATCAATAAGTACCATCAGTAGAACTTGCCGCAATTATTTTTCCCACTTTCAACTCTGGACTAATTCGAGTCCAACGATATCGACAGATCCACGGATCATTAACAGTCCATTACTAACGGGCGCATTCGAGTAGGACCTAGCCAGGTACTTGGATCTACGAATGAGGCCGTAATTAGCAGGGCAGACATATTCGAGCGACCTAAACACAACCAAATCCCAGGAACCAATAGTGTTTTGGCCGCGACCGTATCTGAATCATATTAATCACATCATTAGGACGTGATATGTATGGGCGCTATTTCTCCCGCCAAACATTCGTCCCTACTAATTCTCGTCTCCTACTTGATCATTCCGTAATCGTGAAATTGATTCTACGGTTTCGGTGGATCCAAATATTGTTTCTCATCAAGGTCAGCCAGCCCAGTTACGCACAGGACAGCTACGAACTACGAAGGTATTATACCTTAATGGTCAGACGAGCAAACAAATAAAAATTAACAAGAACGGCAGACCGGTTTCAAAAAGAAAAAAAGGTCTTAACGTCTTAGTCCGTTGATTGGATCGGATTCCCCAGCCAAAAGCCGAAACAGACTAATAGCAAGCAAGTAATTCTTTGCTGCTTACACTTGCAGCACTTGCAGCGCATTTACCACAGTACCACAGTTACGCCGCCTATCATTCCTACGTTAACTATGCGTATACTGTGGTGAATCACAGAGCTTTCTATTTCTTCCTCTGTACTGCAGACACACAGCAACCACCATATTTTACTACCTTAGTACCTCAGGCAGGCATACACATACCCTTAGGCAGGCGGGCGAGTCCAGCCTTGCTATCCATTCATCTCTTTATTTTCTCTTCTTTAATTCAATTTATTACACACCTACACTTACACTTTCATCCGGCCGCTTTCTGTCAATTTCCGTACAATAATTCGGAGTCCCGGTCAAGCTACTGACCGACCGATCGCCGACCATGAGGCCACTACCTAAAGTCAGCCTGAAGCTGCTGAAGAAGCTTCTACCGAGTAGAAGAAGAAGAAATGGCAATAATGTCAATAATGACATAACCAATAACAACAACAATGCTAGCTCTAATTCGACAATTTTGACAACACAAGAAGAAGCTATCACCAACCCTATTCCCGTTCCCACCCCTCCTCCCACTACCACCAACATCTCTCCCAAACCAAGCAGTAACACTAGCCTCACTACCACTAAAAAGCGACCACCTCCAGCACCTCCTGTCCCACCCGAGGAATGTCCCATCTGCCACGACCCCGTCGGTCTCGAGAACCCAGAGGGCATAATCGAGTCATGGACGAGCTTATTCTGCGGCCACCGCTTCGGCACGCACTGCATCCAGACATGGCTCACGGAATCGCTCGTGCGCGACCCTAACGCAAACCCGAGCTGTCCAATCTGCCGCACCACAGCAAAGCACCCATGCGGACATCTAATCAGCCCGCCGCCTTTCCCGTCCATCGAGTTGAACTGGCAGGCCCCTCGCCCCCCACCGCCTCCTCCTATGCCACGACTACAGAGACAACTGCCTGTGCGTAGGAGATTAACTCGCCGACCGGGTCATCCGCTACGACCCCCTCCACCCCCACCCCCACCGCCCGCGCCCCTGCAGACGCAAGGCGTGTACCCGTGGAATAACAGTAACAACCTCGGCGGGCAGCGCGTCGCGCAGACCGTCGGTGAATGCAAGACCTGCGCCGAGAACGCCGAGTTCGCCGAGCGCATGCGACGGAACCTCGAAAACCGCCGACGCCAAAATACCGCCGAAAGCAGTGCTAGCGGAGCGACAAACGCTAGTAGTACCGCCGCTCAAGACGGACGTGGTAGTAGTAGTAGGAAATCCTCCGCCGCGACTGCGATTAAGGCGATTATACCTGGTCTGAAGAGATCTAGTAATACGTTCCGCGCTACGGTTGTGCATGTTGGCGTTGAGCCGCATCACAGGGAGAGAGATGCCGTTAGAGAAAGGATGAGAGAGTATCGTGGTAATGGTGAGGCAAGTGGGAGTGGAAGTGGAAGTGGAGGACGACAGGGCGTTCTGCGTAATAGTGTGTTTTGCACTGCGGCGCCGAGTGCGAGGGCTATGCCTCGACGTCCGACGCCGCCGCCGGGGTATAGTCGACGGTTGAGTATTTGAGCATGTGCCTAGGACTACGGATGATTACGGCGTTAGGCTGTGCATGAGGAATCACAGCTACAGGCTAGAGGGAGGATTGATCTGATAGAACAAAGGAAGGTCTAGACAGATGGCAGGATGGATTGCACGAATGAGTACGAATCTCTTTTTCAGTCTCGACAGATCATAAGATGGAAGGAAAGCTATCTATCTATTACACTTCCATCTGAAGGAATCAAGGCTCTACTTTGTTAACTAGCTATGATAGCTAGTTTGACTCTACGACTGGCTCGGGAAGCTATGGAGTTCTCGGGTTGGCTATCTATTACAGAGAATTTGCTTTGTGCGGTATTTGGTGTTTGCTCTGATGATTGCATAAGGGTGGTATGGAATGGTATTCGGTCAATTAAGGGGGGGTATAGGGCTATGATATATCATCTGCTAGGCAGAAAGGAATGGATGAACGGCTTTCACAATGCTTTATTCATTCTGAGTCAGATGTTGAATTTTTTTTTTGTAGAGCTTTGAACGAACGAACTGTGATAATGGCGGGGTATTTTCCACTGATTGTTAACGATTGCGGTGTAGTGGGGTGAGATGGAGGGGCTTTGGTCCCTGAAAGGGCAGCTGGATGGTTGAGCTTATGGGGCAGCATGGGGTAGCTAGCTGCCGCTAACCGCTCAATTACCCCGCACTCTAATAGAGCTAGATTTAGGCTCCCAGGGAGTGGAAGTTCTGACATCTGCCCTAGCTGCAGCTTATCGATTAAGCTAATTGAGTGGATGTAATTATTTTGGCCAACCAAATGTGAAAGCTGGAAACCTTCCATCTTTTGTTCATTATTAACCTTTTTCGCGTGTGGTTTCGTTGTGATTTTTTACGCGATATAATTATTTCGGACTTGCGTCGAGGTCATGGTACCTCGTCGCGCAAAGCGGTTAAGATGAGGTTTAAATCTGATCTTAAGAATATACGCACGTTCGCAAGTAAGCTAGCTTTTTATACGCTGGTGTTCTAATTATAATATCTAACCTGCTTCCGAATTAGAACTCGTGGCCGCTCTATCATCCCTTGAGAAGATCGCCTGGGTACGCCTCGACGATGAGACCGTACGATTCACCGTGATCCCAGATACCGGGTCCCAAGTCTGGGCGTTCGTAACCCTCAATTCTTCCTCAATCCCAACCTTCTAACATTCTCGAATTAGCTCCTTTTCTATGGACTTCATATTCGACAACTACGCCCTCCAATCCGCCGAACCAAACAACACAATCAACCTCGAGCTCCCCCTCGGCCCCCTCCAACGCGCCCTAAAATCCGCTCTTAATGGCGTCTCAGCATCAATTCGCCTTACTAAAAAAGACGGCGTCCCGGTGCTCTCTATGACGATCACCACGACCGCCGCTCCGACTAAAGAACCTACAGGCGTATCACGCTTCGGAAATGCGAATGCTGGCGCTGATGATGATGGGGTCTTCGCGCATGAACCGCTGGAGACGAATCTCCACCGCGAGCGTGAAAAAATAATAACACAGGATTTCCCTGTGAGAGTGCTGCATCCAGATACCGTGGAGACGATCATGCAGCCGAAGATTCGCGAGCCGGATGTACATATACAACTACCCCCGCTACTGCAGTTAAAAGCTATATCAGACCGCTTCACGAAACTCGCGCTTGCATCGCGCGCTTCGTCGTCGGGTGGGGCGGCGGCTGCGGCGTCGTATTCGCCGAAGTTGGAACTCAGTGCTAATATGCACGGGGGCTTGAGGTTGCGTCTTGATACTGATACCCTCGATGTCGAGAGTCAGTGGTCGGGGCTTGAGAATCCGGAGTTGGATCCTGCGCAATTGGGGTGTCCGCTGGAAGATCATCCTAGTACTCGGTTCCGCGAGGCAGGTCCGGATCGATGGGCTACTGTTCGGGTTGATGGGAAGGATTGGAGTAAGGTGTTGAGTGTGGGGAGGTTGGAGGGAAGGGTTATTGCGTGTTTTGCTGATGATCATGCGTTGATATTGTATGTGTATGTTCCCCAGTATGATGATACGGGGGCGGAGGATTCGGTTGTTACGGTGAGTTTACCCTTTGATTCGTGTGAGTGAATTGCGGACTGATGTGTTTTAGTATTATGTGTCTTCGTATAGCGTGTGATTACGCGTACTGGCTAGAATGGACGGGTTCATGGTTTGGGTTGGTGGGCGTTACCAAATACCCTTGCAATTTGACGGACGAACGTTAGGGAATGATCTTATAAATGGCTATTATCTGCTATGAATTGCTACATACTCCGTATATTGGACGTATATAGAATGAGAGACGCGAGTCTAAAATTAAGACAGAAGGTTTAAAAGTAGATTGTGTGTGAGTGAGCCTAGATGAGGATATATCGCCTCTATATTTAATTTTAGATCTCTATAGTACACTTCTGCTTGGAGTTTTAATATCAACCTTTTTAAGCCATATACATCGTCAATTATCCCCTATTGTAACCTACAACTTGAGAACAAGCCAATTAACCCCCTTCACCTCCTCATCCTTTACTATCTGCCCCAATATCCCCTTTACAGGCCCCTGCATTTCCCCACCGCGATACCAACGCTTCGGCCCAGCATACGCGGCTACAAAACCATCCGCTCCGGAAACACATACGAGACTCGCTCCTGTGGCGCTTGTAGGAAGGACTTCTTTCTTGGTCTTAGCGTCTTTGGCACAGGTACAATCACCGCTTCGCCGCGCGACGTCGTTGTCGTTTGGTAGTCGCTCGAGCGCGGCTGTGGAGTGCCAGGGACATATCCATGCTGCGGGGAGGAGAGGTTGGCGTTTTGTTGCTGGGGATGGCGGGGAGATGGCGGTGCGCAGGTCGGGTTCTTTGATGAATGTGCCTTCTTCGTCGGTGAAGTAGGATATGCGGAAGTTTTCTGGGTGGTTTTGTTGGAGAGTGCGAATTTGGTGTGTTAGTGAGGGGGTTGAGGGTTCTTGTGTTTGCTTCTGTGCTTCGGGATTTGAGGATGGTTTTCCACTCCACCAACTTCCGGAAGTTTTGGAAGATTGGAAGGTTTCTCGTCCTAGGGCATCGACGGATAGGCGGTTCGCCCATAGGATTGAGACTGTTGGTTTTTCTGCGGCTGTAGTTTCTGCAGGTTTGGTATCTAAAACTTTCCTTGCGATCTGCAGCGCAGGTGCAATTCCCGTACCTCCCGCTACAAACACGATATCCTTAGCATCCCCCAAGCGCTTCGTAATATCGAACCCGAGATGCGGACCTCGCAGGTACACATTCTCACCAACGCGCAATTTGCTTAGATACGTAGACATCTCACCACCATCAACTTTCCGAACCAAAAACCGCAAATCCCCCTCATTACCATCAGAAGGAGGTAACGGCGTATAATGCCGCGCAATCTGCAACTGCGGCTGCTTCACCTCAACGGACCAAAGGCCATGATCCCAAGCTTCCTGTAACTTGCGCGTTGACCCCTTTTTTCCCTCACCGATTTCTGGGCGGACACTTAGAACGAAAGCGGTGGGTGAGACTTGCTCCTTGGAGATGATAGTGAAGGGACTGAAGGACTTTGTATTTATAACGCTGTTTTTATCGTCGTTGGTGGCGTTGGGGTTCGCGCTTTTGAGCGTGATGGCTACGATGGCGACGCCGGTTACGCCGGCCAGGTTGAAGAGGATCCATGATTTCCAATTACCCCGGCGTTGCGGGTGTTGAGGGCCGGATTGTGGTGGTAGGTTTTGGTCGCGCCGTACTGGGGAGCTGGAAAAGAACTGTGTTCTTTGCGCAATTAGCTTGCTGCGAGGTCCATGGTAGGTGGATTTAGATAGGCACGGCTTCAACCGGCCGGTCCATCTTATTGCTAATGAGCGATTCATTTATTCTAGCTCATACTGTGATTGACGAAGAATTTGGTTGGAAAAAATTGCTACCAATACTATCATCGATTGAATATTGATGAACTTACACTGAGTGATGAATTGAATAGAAAATTAGTGAGTTGCCGGTTGGTGTCGGCCCGCTATTTGCAATTGACAATTGGCAGGTATTGAGTAGTACACCTAGAAAACTAGAAGATATTCACAAAATATTGGTTAATTGGTTTCTTTTCATTACCTCCTTCTATCCGGAGTTGGGATCCTCACACCCAAACATTCTAATTGAGCTGTGATGTTCTATTTACAATCCGTTTCCCAAGATGGTACATTTGAAGAGCTCTTTTCTCGAATACCAGCCCATTCGAGATTCCGAATCTTAGTATGCCTAAATCTAGCACGTCTATAATCTAAGGATTTCTCCTTTCTGATTGATACCACCTCTAAAATGATCCGCGATGACATTTCCATTAAGAATGGTCTCTTTGATCACACCTTCCACGTGTTTCGGATCTATCCGACCGTACCAGATTCCGTGACCAGCCAGGGGATGCGGGTTTCCGGCAGGGTTCTTGAAGGCCGGCGGGAGGTATATAATGACATTGCCCGCGAATTTGTGTCCACCAATATGGCTGATTTGGCCGACTCTCGCCGTACGCGATGCTTCCTGCCCCGATGTAGTGCCCGAGAGCTGTGGCGCCGTGACACTCTCATCGACTGCCGGGTCCGTGAGGACGTCTATACCTGCTCTTGGAAGTTGCCTCTCGAATTCTTCTTGTAAAACAGGTCCGTAGATGCCACATCTCTTATCCCGCTGTCCGTGCCCACAAATTAGGACGAAAACGTCATCTATATCTCGCACGCCGTAGAGCATCTCCTCGTAAGCCGGTTTCCGCAGTAGACGGTCTTTATGTATTGGGGATAGGCCATCGTTCATGGGATGGAGTTTCTCGGGGAGTAGGTAGCCTTTGACTAGGGCTTGTACGGAGTCGAACGAGACTCTCGGGAGGAATGGGATGTATTTGAAGCTAGGGAGGAGATACACGGATGTCGTTTGTACTTCGGGTCGTCTAGATATCGCGGAAGGGAACGAAGTATTTATAATGGAGAGGTTGTGGAAAGGCTGTGGAATCACAACTTGTTAGCTGATATGAGCGTATGGGTGTGTCGGTCTGAAGGAATAACAATACTCACATCACTATATACGCCTCCTCGGCCTACCAATTCCTTAAGGTCGGCAGCGAGGTTATCGCCGCTATTGTCCTCTTCTATACGTGACGCCCAGTCATCTTTGCCAGTACAGATTAAAACTTGTTGCGCATAGGCCGCAATGAGACCATTCAAGTTGCCATTCTTGTCGATACCTTGTCCCCACGGCATCGACGGAGTATCAGCGCAATTGCAAGTTGGTTCGGGACATGTCGGTACCGTATTTAGACTCCGTCGTGTTGTTATTATAGTCGTTGTGGTACTCGTAAGTGGATTCGGAATTAGTTGGTGTTTTCGAGAAGAGGTGATAGCTCGCCTCCACCACGCTCCTCTAACTAACGGTCGCAAAGACATTGCGATAGTATAACAGGATTACAACCTGTATAAAAATGAGTAATTCTAGGGAAAGCCATATCAGCTGTAGGTAAGAATCCACTAGGATTCTTCACCTGGCCTTTTTTTTATAATATTTTTTTTTATCATGTTGATTACGTCTTGGTTGCTCACTGTCCGCGCGGTTGTATTGTACATACCTCCGAGACCGTCGGAATTACGAAATAAAGCGTCCCGATTGGCGCATACGTCATACGTAGATTAATAATCCCTGCTATTTCTATGGTCGCCTACAACTTACAAACACTTTCACCCGAGACATGCACTGTATATCCCGGACTCAACTTCTTTCACCCAACAAATACAAATTGTTTATTTAATGATGCTATGTTCTATTTATTGTTCATAGCGACTCAACGAATCTAGTCTGGAATACCTTTAATCAACTTCAGCGGATGGATGCTTAACCTTCGTCTGCATTGTTGTCTGTTCATTTAGTTGAGCTTGGACGACGAGGGGCTTCTCCGGGAGCATGCCCGCCGCCTTCATGCACTCACGGTACTCAGTCATATTTTTGTTGTACATGTAATTATTCATACATCGAACCCCCTGCGCGAAGCCCTTATCCATGTGCGGTTTATGCTGCTTCGTCAGCGCAACGCGGAGTAAAGCTCCCACCACGAACGGGACGATGGTGAGGACTAAGGCCGTTTTAAGTCCTTCAATGAAACGCATCTTGACGTCTTGTTCTTACGGAAAGGTATGTGACGTTGTTCTAAGTAGTAATTAGAGGAATTGGTTATCGAAGATTTGGATGATAGTACTGATTTGAATGTGTTGGTGTAGCTCTAGATGATAACTAAGTAGAGATTATATGGGATCGCTCTATATTTATATAGAATTGTTGCCCGTACCCGAAGGACAACGATCCGAAACAGCGCTATTGTAATCGTGAAAACTGGTTGTTTCTTTGGGGTTCGGATGTACGCCCACGACTAAGATATGGTGCCACTAACCCTTATTCTAACTGTTTTATAACAAATGGGAGGTGAGCACCCGTAATGCTAATGTCTGTTTCTGGATCGTACTTTTCGAGGCTATCCGAGGGCCCATATTTCTCGCAAAGATACAGCATTTCGTTATAGGCTCTAATAGGGGTTAGCAAGTGGCGCAAAAAGGGGGGCTAAAGATTCCTAACATTTTTCTTGATTGACTGCCTGGATGCCCGGCTGAGTCGTTCAAGTATGGATGGATACTATAAAGGCGGTTACGGTCATCCCATTCTTCTGCTGGCGCTGAAGGCTTGATATGTTGCTGATAATGTTGCATGTAGACTGGTGATTTGAAATGGGTCGCCCATGTACACCGCCAAGTCCCGAACTCCATCTCATTATGAGCATACGTACACCCGGGACTGAGATATCGACATGTCTGTTAGCGACCGATTATTCGTATCCTAAAAGGTCATAGCTTCCATATGTTGTTGGAGAACTCGCATTACCTACTACAACACCGTCAGTCAGGGGTCAACTGCCCAGGAGCATACTAAAGTAGCACTTGAAAGATGAAAATTAAAACAAAAGACGAAGTGGGACACCATGCGTACCTCAAACAATACCGATTTGCCTGTTTCTTTGTCGGTTCCTATATTATGTTCCCATAGATCACCGTGAATCAAGGCCGGGGTAATATGACGGCCCTCGGACTGCAAAACCCCCAATAGTCTCGGAATGACCACATTGATGAGCTGTTCACACGCGGCGTCGAATTGCGGCCAGGCGCCATTGGCCTCGTTATCGTATTTTATAACATCCTTAAGTTGATGCGTGAAGGATTTAGCCCAGCTCGATTCCCACTGCATGAGAAAGGTTAGCGACACGATCTCTGGGCCAATTTAGCGAAGTCGTCTGTCGAGGACGCCCATCGAGATTACATATGTTCCCTCTGGCGGTCACGGTACCTAGGTATCTTACGGTTACTGTACGTTCCATCTTGCCACACACAGTCGGTACGGGATATCCAAACTGACCATTCGAAGAGGTGCCTCGTTGGTGAAGTTCTGCTATTTGGGATACAAAACTGACAGGGTCCGGAGCAGCAGAAAAGTCCATGTCATGGAAATCTCCTAAGAAGAAGTATACCAATGATTTTCCGTCATGGTACTCGCCCCATCCGACCGGCTTCGGCACCAGGCCAGTTACAACATCATTAATGGCGGTCGCAGAGTGATATTCACCTTCGGTTAGGGCTCGAGCGCTGGAACCTGTCGCACACTTATTTATGTTAGATTCGTATGGTGGATGTTATTAGTGTGGGAAAGGAAAATCCTTACCTTCAGGAAATATTTCTTTGAGCTTCCGTCTGGTAAAATGACAGATATTTTCGCTGTCCTTGCCCAAGCTGATACTCCACTCGACTCAGCGGAGATAATTTTAGTACCATTAGGCATAACTGCGGAGACGGTTAATTTAGTAGCTAAGTGTGCCAATATTTTCGAGTGAGCTGTCCATACCATTTAGAACGGCTTGGTTGATGGGAATGTTTCCCCCAATCCCTAATACCCAGCCCGGCGACATAACTCCATAGCCCTATGTCCAGAGACCGCGCAAGTAAAATACCTTAAAAATCATCTGGCGTTTAAGAAAGCTCGAGCTTCTGTTATCCCGGAGGTAACATGTCGTCTATAAAACGGGCGACGAAATATGGCCCCCGTGTTGTTGGTGTCAGTTTACGTTGCATCTCAGTGTCTTGTTGGATGAATGTGGGGGGTGGTGGTTGGTGATTATAAAATTGAGGAGGGGGGGTGGCGCCTCTGAAATGTGAGATATGATGATATGCACGGGGATAAGTGAGGCTATGGATCGGCACTGTGAGCGTCGGGCCGAGTCTTCCTGTCGGCTGCGCCTATCACAGGTTCAGGCTTAGCGAGTGGCTGCATGGGAAACCGAAAGCTCTCAATGGATGGCCAATCTGGGCTGTGCGTACGGCCGAACCAACCTCCCATCGTCATACGCAAAGGAATCATCATCATGTCTACTTATCTCATCGCTAACCTCATCGGCTTACTCGGCGCCTATCGACATCTTTGGAGGACGTAGTATTATCGGGATAGTACCTCTGTAAGAAATGGTTAGTTATTCATAGTGTCTCGAGGCTCCAGAAGGTACCTAACCCCTCACCAGTTCCGGAAGCTATCCAGCCTTAGAAAGAAACGTCGCGATGAAAGTTGTTCATCTCAGACTCCAAGCTCAATACCGTTCGACGTCTCAATTCCAATCCGAGAGGATGTCTCTCAAAGTGATAATGAGACTGGTGCGGGGCCCCTTGGTCTAACCGTGGTATATACACCTAAGGATGTCCCTAAAGCGGATATCATCTTTGTCCATGGACTTGGGGGTACGAGCCGGTGGACATGGTCGAAAAATAAAGATCCAGATTTGTTCTGGCCATTAAAATTCTTACCCCTTGAGGCCGACATCTGTCAGGCTAGAATATTAACCTTTGGTTATAATGCCGAATTTCGTATGAAGGGGAGTGTCAGTACGTCGATACTGGACTTTGCTAAAGATCTATTATATGATATGAAATATGCAAGAGACTACCAAAATGAGGGATTGAACATAGGAGATGTAAGCTTCGATTAAGTTCCTAATATGAGGCGTGGCTGATTCGAATCCCAGGTGCCGTTGATTTTCGTGGTTCATAGCATGGGTGGACTCGTGGTTAAAGAAGTAAGTGGCTGTTCCTTATTCACGGATCTATATGCTCACGATCGATGATTGGAAGGCGTATATTCAGGGTCAGAATGATCCTGAATATGATTCTATCATCAAAGCTGTCTCTGCAATCGTCTTCTTATCTACACCGCACCGTGGTACACATCTCGCTGAGACATTAAACCGAATACTACAATCCACCATGATAATCAGTTCGAAGAACTATATATCTGAGCTTGTAAAAAATTCTCTTACGTTGCAGAGGCTCAACGAACAGTTTCGGCACGTAGCGCCTCGGCTGGACATCGTGTCGTTCTATGAGACTCGGGCTACTTCAATTATGGTTAAAAGCATTGTAGGATGAACTTCCACCAACACTCGTATGCTCGCTAATGTAACGTAGATGGTGTTAGAAAAGGAATCCTCTGTCCTTGGATATCCTGGAGAAATTTCGAGGGCATTGGATGCAGACCATCATGGGGTCTGCAAATTTGACAGTCCTAAAGACCCCAACTATATTGCCGTGAAAAATGTTCTGGTGTCGCTTCTCGAAAAGTGTCGATCGGCTAGTGAGTCGAAGACACTAGTATTGCGAAGTTCAAAGAAATTTCACGATCTCAAATCTTTGCTAGCGATTACGGAGCTCCCCGCTGTTGATTACAGCTTCTTTCGAGACCAATGGGTCATTGGGACCTGCACATGGATTATCGAAGATAAGAAGTTTCTCGAATGGCTCCAGACACCCGAGCCAACATCTCGTCTTCTTTGGGTAAGTGGAGGGCCCGGCACTGGAAAGTCGGTGCTGTCTTCGTTTATCATCAACAATCTTGTGGAGCGAGGTGTTTATTGCCAATATTTCTTCATTAGATTTGGTGATCAGAAGAAACGAACATTGAACTCGCTATTGTGTTCTCTCGCCTACCAACTCGCCCAAGCCATTCCGGAGTTCTCTCAAAAGCTCCTTGATCTTGACGAAGCTACTCACTATGGGGCAATGGCCCATACAACCACTTGGGATCACATTTTCAAATCCATTCTCTTCAGAATAGACGAGCAGAGGCCTCTCTATTGGATAATAGATGGGCTAGATGAAGCAGACGACCCTAGGGGCATCATAAAGACGCTCTCTGAAGTGTCTCGTTCCTCTATCCCGATTAGGATATTGATTGTGGGTCGCAGAATACAGGAGATAGAGTCTGCCTTCCAGACAGTCCCAAGTTCTCTGAATTTTGGTACAATAAATGTTGAGGGACATCAAGAAGACCTACAGCACTACACTCGCCACGAACTTATCTTGCCTGGGAGTCCCGATTTTAAGGAGGGCATTGTGAGCCGTATCGTGCAAGACGCGCAAAACAACTTTCTTGTAAGTTCTGAAGATCGGTACATCTTAGACCGTTATAGTGTTAAAACTAACCATTCAGTGGATACGATTTACTATTAGTAAGTTGAATCAATGTCATCGACGAGCCGACGTTGAGCTTGCACTTCAAGAATTGCCAAACGGTATGGAAGCATTCTATAATCGAATGGCCTCGTCAATTGCTCGGAATCAAATGGAATCGAATAAAGCTTTAGCATTGAACATATTGGAATGTGTTACTTGTTCATTCCGTGGGCTTACAATTGTGGGGTTATCACAAATACTGGACGAGGATAGTTCTGAGTTGCTGGACCTTGGAAGGTCTGTTGTTGACCTGTGTGGTGGATTTTTGGACGTTGACAATGAAGGCAATGTCACGCTAATACATCAAACCGCTCGAGAATACTTGCTTAGCGATAATAATCGCTCGTTCCGTGTCGATCCCGATGTTGCTCATAAGCACATGTTCTTGTGCTGTATGAAGCATCTTATGACCATTGGCCTCCGATCAAAAGTGAACCGGAATGAGACCCCCGAGTTTGTTCACTATGCTTCAAAATGGTGGTCGTCGCATCTGGTATTAACGGCGTATGGTTGCGAACAGATTGAAAGTGTTCTTGAGAAATTCCTAACGAACCACTGGGTACTGACATGGATACATATTGTCGCGACCAACGACCAACAGCAACTACTCATCCAAGTTTCAAAAAATCTCGCGCAGCATTTCCTTAAACAACAAAAAAACAATGCGAAGTACCTTGTGAAGCAGGAACTCCTTGGGGCTTGGTCTACGGATTTTGCGAAGCTCGTAGGAAAATTTGGCGCGGGCTTACGACGAAATCCAGAATCTATATACAAGCAGATTCCCCCCCTTTGCCCAAAGAATTCTTCGATTTACCGTCTTTTTGGGGAAATAGAAGCGAAAAATATTGCAATTTTGGGCGCGCCTTTCCAGAACTGGGGCGACTTAGTTGCGCGCATACCGCTTAATTTGAACGATCAAGCATCAACTATAGTAGCCGCTGCCACTTTAGTCGGCATTGCGACTTCTCGAAATGTATTCATATACAGCTCTTCGACGTTTGATGAAGTGAAGTTCTCTCCTATTCAACATGGGGAGTTCTTACACAGAGCAGAATTCAATAATACGGCTACCTTGCTTGCGACCTATGGTTACCGGACGACAAAGGTATGGGAAACTTCCACCGGGACTTGCAGGGCTTCAGTTGATAATCCTAGCTCCCGCCCAAGGCCTGTCTCTATGGTATTCAAAAACCACGATTCTCTCCTTGTTGGTCATGGTGACAAGTGTTTACGGTTACTCGACCTAAATAAAAAGTCACCGACGTGGCAGCTCGTGGCGAATCTAGATGAACCCGAACTTGAGGGACACTTCCTAAACTTATCAAGTTACATGGCTCTGAGTCAGGATGGGGCACTGGCTGTTGTAGCCTACCGCGGACACCCACTATCAGCATGGGAAGTAGATGGACCAGTACATCTGGGGCACTGTTGGCGAACCCGAGAACAGCTTGCCAGGGGCGAAGTCATCGATGCTGTCTGGCACCCACAGTACCCTGAAGTCTTGGGTCTTTACGTGGAAGGTGTGTTATTCAAATGGAGTCCTTATGACGGCAAGGTGGAAGAAAGGTTTATAGGAGCTTCTAGATTGTCTGTCAGTAAAGATGGAAATTTCCTCGCAACTGGTGATAAGTATGGGATAGTCAAAGTTTTTAACACCACCAACCTTTGTATTCTACACCACTTTACATCTCAGAACTTTGTCCTAGGGTTGACATTTGGTCATGATTACACACGGGTTTACGATATTCGAGCGTCACATTGGAATGTATGGGAGCTAGATTTGCCGATAAAACCTACGGCTCAACCTACATACAGTGGTGAAACCGAAAGCGACCGCCAAAATATCTCTATTGTCTCTACAAAAAATTTCTGTCAAGCTTGGGCGGAGGGGTCTATTATAGCGCTCGCAACCTCGCCGACGGGCCGACTCTATAGTTATGGCACGGATATGGGAAGAGTGTGCCTCGTTGATTTACACAATGGACGACAGTTTACTATCCACCCTCCCCGGGGTCGCTTGCAGATTCTAGAGATGAGTTGGAGCCATGACGGCAGATACATAAGCTTTTCAGATGCTAGCAAAACGGTCTTTATTAAGTCGGTGGCTTTGGAGGAAGGCTCCTCGGAGCCAGTTTTAGAAACGGTGGTGAAAATTTCAATGAGAGAGATTTCTGCGGGGCCCATCACACAATTGCTGTTTCACCCAAA
Organism: Hypoxylon trugodes; assembly: GCF_022578975.1. Lineage (NCBI taxonomy): Eukaryota > Fungi > Ascomycota > Sordariomycetes > Xylariales > Hypoxylaceae > Hypoxylon > Hypoxylon trugodes. The sequence continues at coordinate 3,302,450 of NW_026250018.1, read as the reverse complement.
ATCGAGTCGCCTCTTGGTCTCGACTTTCCATAATGTTCACACAATCTCGCTTTTGTCGCTGTCCGTGGATAGATCGCTAGAGCTAGTTGGACCAAAATGTCAATGGATTGCTCATCCAAGAAACCCGGAGTTGATCATAGGTTTTGGAACCGACCGGATACAAATTATGGATTGGAATCTAGCCATAGCCCAAACATATCACACAACATCAAGTTATTATATGAGCTCCCGTCCTATGAAAATAGTCGCCACTCGAAATGAAAACCATATATTAGTACAAGCGCGGCTTCAAGACCGCTGTCTACAACACTCTCTCCATTGCTTCAGAGTCTCGGATCTTTTGGTACCGACCGGGGTGACGCCGGACGCTGAACAGAAACCGGAACCGAGAGTAATAACTCCAATCGACTTCCCTGATATGCCATCCAAATTTATGTACCTACTTTCTTCCCAATTTCAGAATCGCATTGTGTTTCTTGCTGAAAACCTTTGCATTTATTCTTACCAACTTCCCACACATCCTGGGGCGTTAACAACTGTCCCGGTATCTTGGTCTAACAGTGGCGTTATCACTACAGACTCATCTTTTCATTCCAATCGGCGAAAGGAGGACGCCGTTGCCCAAAACTTCAGTGAAATATTCACTCTCCCAGGAGATTGGATTGAGAAGCAATGGGCAGATATACCTCTCCTATGTACCGTATGGGAAGTGGAAAAAGTATTCCTATGCGTAAAAGATGGGGGAGTGATCGCCGTCAGGTGTCCGGCCCTGGTATAATGCATTTCAAACAAGGTACTTCACGTCGATCCTCACCGGTATCCATCGCCCAACCGGTACCTATTTCGCATATACTCCAAATATATTCAAGTGGCTATACGTAGATCCGAGTCTATACTTCGCTGTCTCCATCGCGTCCCTACTTGATAATCGACGAGGAAGAGAGCTGCAACGACTAAACAGAGTCCGCCCATGAACGTGAACGTCCAACCAATGCTTATCGCATCAATCAAATTTTGTAGGAAAGATATTGTGATTGCTGCAAAAGTACATCGCACGATGTTACTAGAGGCTTGAGCGGCTGCTGGCGTCCGGTGATTCTTGTCTACTAGAAGGGTATTATAGACCTAGGAGTGGTATCATCAATTTGGAATGTGCGTAAAGAGGGGGCGGGGCAACTCACGCTGAAGTCGAGTTGCATACACAAGCCTGCGACGAACTGAAGACTGAGAGGGATCGCGATGTGCTAATTCGCATTAGCTTTACATACGATTAATGCGAAGAGTAAAATACCGACATGGTGGTAATGCAAGGTCCACCCAAAAGCGACGATTGAGGCCGTGGTCACAATTAATGGTATCCATATAACACTGAGGCGCGCTTTTTCGATCGGGAAATCATCCAAATCATCTCCAACCACCTTATCCGTCGATAGACCTCGCTTCACTCTAGCTTTTCGATATGCTGTGTCAAGAAGCGGGCCCGAAAAGAAGGTAGACACCATTCCCCCAAGTCCAAAAGGAAGGTATATAATCCCGGCCTGCCACTGGTTGAGGTTGTATATATCAATGAATAGAACCGAAAGTGAGGCGTTAATGCATGTATATACGACATAAAGTAAACCGCAACCAAAGATGATGACCGCGTTATCCTTTCGTATAAGTATAGTGAGGGACTTTAAGGGGTTTGGCATCCGACGCTTTTGCTTTACGACTTGGTCGCTTGCTTCCCAGTGGCGCATCAACTTCGGAACCGGTAGTCTTAAGTGTTTAGGAGGTCTGATGGACCCATTTCCTACGATTCTTCGTGACGTTTCCGGGAGAAACAAGACCATAATCGTCAAGCACAGTCCCGCGGCGATCGAGAGGAACCAGAAAATCCACGTCCAACCAGCGGCATAACTCAGGCTTCCACCTAAGATGGGCCCGATACTCGGCGCTATTGTTATACTTGAAAGCAATAATTCCGTAAGAGATTAGTTGAGATATTTGAGGTTGATTCCGAAATTGACGTACGCAAAAGATACCGCACTGACGAAAGAGCCCCTTTCCGCGGGAGATGCGACGTCGGTGATTACCCCATACGCAATGGAAAATGTCCCTAGAGGTAACTGATCTCAGCCAAAATAATTACTAGATAAATTCTACTAGATTCATACCAGAAATTGCTAAAGCTTGTAGCACACGTAGACCTAAAAGTGCACTGTACGACTTCGATGAAGCAATAGCAATATTAGACACGACATAGAGACTCAAAGTAACCATATAAACGGGCCGTCTGCCAAGCACATCCGCAGCATCGCCGACAAGAGTCGGGGCTATCATCGCTACCGCCATGTATGAAGTAATGGTTAAGTTAATTTTGTCTACCGAGACGGACAGATCTTCCGATAGGAGGTGCACGGCTGGGAAGTAGATGAAGCTGCTCAGTGTCGAGAACCAGGCCGCGTACGAGACCATTGAGATGATACACCATTTTTCGGTCTTGGTGAACACTGAATAATTGTACACAGCTTCCGCGACCATCGGCGTGTCTTGAAATCCCTTGGCGGCCATCTTTTGCTTCCTTCACTAGGATAGGAATAGGCGATGGTTGATTGAACACAATCAAGATGATTTTATCTGCTCCGCCGTCCCGACCCCGCATGATCTCCGGAGGCCGATATACGGCGGCTCTCACCAACAAAAGCTCTGTTGGATCGTGGATCTTGCGGCTCGACCCGAAGGTTGGATTGCCATTGGCCAATTGAAATTTTCCGCGCCTTTTGTCATGATAACATGAATGAAGCTATCTACTACATGGTTGTCGCGGGAGTGTGTAGGTAGTTCCCTCACAATCCAAGCATAAATTCAGAACCACATACCCCTCGGAGGCAAATTATGCATAAAACCCAGCCCGGAAGCATTAACCAGGTGTATCTCTCGGTCAATCAATACTTTATATCAAGTTCTCAGGACCAGCTTTACGTTACATGCGCTACAAGTCTAATTATACCAGGGTCCAACCAGATACCGTATCTCGACCTTACGATTCGGGCAGGTGGTTATGAACCCAGGGGACCTGACCTATCACATGCAATCTTTTGGCGGATGATCGACAAGTATAGATCGGATCCGTCGATCTCGGTCTCCTGAAATGAACAAGCGACTTATAAACAGATGAGCCCCTGAGTTAAATAAATAGGTATTGCTGATATGTTGTGGGGTGCTGGTTGTCTTCTTTCTTGGCCATTTCTCATCCGGACGATATTAGAAAAATGAAGTTTGCAGGCTTCACGGCGGTCGTCGCGGCGACAGCAGCTTCAGTTGTGGCAGCAGATGGCTCGGCGGGTTGCGGTAAGACCGACGCGATACCTGATATCTACCGCGGGTTGACGAGTAGCGGACGGCTGCGGACATATTCAATCCACCTACCGAGCAATTACAGCGAGTCATCGCCGTACCCGGTGGTTCTCGGGTTCCATGGTTCTAGCAGCGTTGGGTTATTCTTTGAAGCCGACACGAAAATGAGCGAGGATCGATTCAGCGCAAATGTATGTACTTTTGGATGCCCCCGAGTCCCAAAAAAGAGGTGCTAATTGAAACATAGAAAATCATGGTCTATCCCGACGGCGTCGGCGTAAGTATCCATTAATGTACTTTAAATGAATTGATCGACTGAGATTTTAACCGTAGGGCGCATGGGCTGGCGCGAATTACTCCGAGGTATCAGTTGATGAGGACCTGCAGTTCGTATCGGACCTCCTCGATGACGTCCGGGGCGCATACTGTGTAGATGATAGCCGGATCTATGCGACAGGGTGAGTTGCCTGTCGTCTTACACTTACAAATTGCCTAACCGAAAAAATAGCATGTCCATAGGCGGCGGCTTCGTCAACACCATTGCCTGCAGTGCAGTAGGCGACAATTTCGCGGCCTTCGCGCCCGCATCTGGGTCATACTATACAGATGACGACGCCGCGCATGGAAATTGTGCGCCGGCGCGAAACCCGCTACCGTTATTGGAGGTGCACGGTGGTAGTGACGAGAGTGTGAAGTATGATGGTGGAGATGGTGAGGGCGGCGAAGAACCATCTATTGAAACATGGCTTGGCTGGTGGGCACAGCGAAATGGGTGCGACGATAGCACTAAAAGCGTTGAAGACAGCTTCGATGGGGACGTGCATCATACCGGTTGGTCGTGTGGCGGTACCGACGGTGTGTTGCAGCATTGGAAGGTTGATGATATGGGTGAGTCTGTTCTGAGGTCTTGTATCTCATGTGCAATGAGTAACTTCTGCTAACATTGAACTGTGTAGGCCATTGCTGGGCCTCGACTGAGATCAACTTTTCCCAAATCTCGGTGGGCGAGGGCCCGACACATATCCAGGCGTCGCAGATTATTATGGATTTCTTCGACAAGTTTACTAAGCCGTAAAGAACTTCAGATACGGATAGGTATACTTAGGATATTGTTTTGTGTAGATGTGGTTGTATAATATTGATTGTAAATATTCCGTTTGGGTCGCAGTGGAAACACCGGTGGAGAGTGTCAACCTCTACGTATGAAGATAGCCCTTTCAGCCCAATTCTCAATTTCGTAGTCGACGTTGTCGTTGCCAAATTGACTCTGCGCCATCTCGATCACGCGATTGGCCTGTGCCTGGTCTCCTACCTCAAGGACAATGAACCGTGGCTGGAGCATCTGCGAGACTTCGAATATCCTAGCGTAGAAAACATCTTCCGGTCGGACATTCGGTATAGAAAAGGAATGCGAGACCGTGGGTGATGGAACCAAGGCGAGCTTAGGTTCGTAATTGCGCACCGAGCGCTGTGTATCATAGTTGAAACCTTTAGCTGAGATATACGGCGGGTTGGACACGAGGATATCCACTCCTCTAGTCTCAATTGCTCGCTTTGCTTGTGGGAATAGCGACGATATCCATTCATCGGAGAAAATATCAGCTCTTTCGAACTGAATATTCTGCGCTGGATCTTCGGAGAGTAGACCTCTTCGCTTATTTTCCTTCAAGTTCTCGGTCGCGAGTGCGACAGCCTTGGGATCAATGTCAATCCCCGCGACGCTTATCCTAGGGAATTCTTCCCGTAGTCGCGAATGTAGCAATAGTGGGATGCACCCGGTCCCGGTACACAGATCCAAAATCGTCAGATCCGGTCGCTCCTCGTTGCCATCTTCCCACTCAATGAGTTCCGCAAGCCTTAAAACCCAAGTTTCTGTGTCGTGCCTCGGGATCAGTACTCCTGGCCGACACTTAATCTCCAAGTCGCCGAACGGTTGTGAGCCTAGGACATACTGTAGGGGATATCCGGTACCTCTCTTTCGACAGAGTTTGGTCACTAACTTATTTTTATTTCCCAAAGAAGTTCGCCATATTTTTTTGTCGACATTGACATTGACGTTGGTTTGACTGTGATTGAAATATGGTAAGGAATCTACGTGCTCGCGAATCCAGCGCAACTCGTCTCGCGCCGAGGTCAAGTCCCTACACGCTGGCAGCAGTGTCGCGAGGTGTAGCTCAACCGCCCACGCGCGTCGAAATAACGACGGCGGCAGGCGTGGCATTTATCTACCTTCTACGCCGCGGAAACGGGACCGCTAGGATTTAGTATCCCGGCGGACGAGACGGTTTCTAAAGGCGTGGTGATAGGGAAGAAATTGGGAATAAGATGGAGTGAGCCGGCTCAGAGTTTTTATTAATTTTCATTTTTCATTCTTTACAGTGCGTGGGTAGGAAGCAAGATACTGTATTTCCTAAGCGCTATAAATGCGGAATATAGGGCGTCGTGTTTCAATGAGTTTCGTAGATTGGCCTCTATAATGGGTGAAGTTGGAGAATTTAGGTAGCTATTTTACTGCAATTCCAGTGGGGAATACGCTCCAACTATAGCGGGACCTCACAGTGCTAAGAATCTGGGGTAGTACAGCGCATGCCTTTCAGGGTTGAGTCTTAAACTCCTAACCCTGGGAATGGCTACCCCTAACTAAAACCCCAACCCTAACCCGAGCCCCAGCGCCATTCCAACCCCAACACTCTAACCCTCGTGTGACCCCAACCAATCCAAGTGCTGCGATCGACTACGGCCCTAAAACTTATTGGAATGCAGGTAACTTCAGCGCTCCACGCCCTGTATGAATAGCCTGGAACTTTGGCATATGTGCGCTATTACGTAAACACCATCAGTAACTTTAGCGCCTAAGTCCCCCAAACAGACGTGCAAAAGACAATCATAACAATGGATGGCATCACTGGCATCGGCCAACATTCAGTAAATATTTACATCATCGCATCATTTTTTTCATACCTATATACAACATCCATCCATTTTTAATACATACAATCAGGCATTGAGTCGGGTATCTAACCTCCCCTCCCCCCTCCTCCCTTTTTCCATTTACGCACTCCCCTTCGGAACCGTATAATTAGCAACCGCACCACCCTTCACAACAACCACCTTCGTCGCCTTACGAATATCCACATTCCCAACGAGTCTAGCACTCGCATCCTCAGACTCAAGGATTTGCTCCGTAACCCATTGCCGGAACTCCTCGCTTTCAGGTGCTATGTCCGTTGGCTTCGCCGGGATATCCACCGTGCACCGCCATCTCCCGTTCACCTGGACGGCGCACTGGATATGATCTAGCGCCTGGGGCTGTGCTAGGAGTTCTAGCGATCCGTCTGATGTGGGCCAAGTATTTACACCTTCTGTGAATACGCTTTCGCTGTTGGGGTTGAGGATGCTCCAACATTCCTCAGCGAATGCTGGCGTGATAGGTGCTGTCATCCGTATAAGTCGAAGGGCAGCTTCTCGTTTGATTATATCCGAAGCCGCTTTATTGTCGATGAGTACATTCGTGAGACCCATTAAGCTAGGAACCACGGTGATGAGGGAGTGCACTTTTTCCATTGCATTGGTGACGGCAATAATGGTCTCTTGTGTTTTACGCCAGACCTCTACGTCCGCGGCCCGTTGCGCTGCTTTCTTTTTATCCGCGCCCTCGAGCTTTTTGAAGTAGGTTTCTGCATTGAATTCGCCACTGATTGCATGAGACGACTCTCCTGCTTCCTGGATCCTTCGAACGAGATCATGTAGACGGCGCAACCAGCGTGTAACACCATGTATCCTATCTTCATCCCAATTCAGGACCTCATCAACAGGTGCCTGGAAGAGAATATGCGCTCTCGTGGCATCGGATCCGTACTTCGCAATGAAACCACCTGGATCCACGCCATTATGTTTAGACTTAGACATTTTTTCAAATGTAACCGTCGCAGTCTTTCCCGATGCGACTACTTTTGGCTGGGATGGATTTGATAAGTCTACCTCATCTGGCTTTAGGAAGCGACCGCTGTCGGGGTCTGAGTATGTTTTTCCGTGCACCATACCTTGTGTGATGAGCCGTTTAAAAGGCTCTCCTGAGAAGTTGAGTAGCGAATCAAGAGACGCTGCCTTTCCGCCGCTAGCCTTGGTATCAGGATACATAATACCCATAACTGCTTTGTAGATAAATCTAGCGTATAGAAGATGGAGAATAGCGTGCTCAACTCCACCGATATAGATGTCAACCGGAAGGTAATTCTTAGCTGCAGCCTCAGACACCGGCATCTTAGAATTCTTAGGATCCGGAAACCTCATGTAATACCAACTAGAATCCACGAAGGTGTCCATTGTGTCAGTGTCTCTCTTAGCCGGGCCATGACATTTTGGACAAGAGGTGTTGACCCAGTCCGTAGCAGACTCCAATGGGTTACCAGCTCGGCCATTCGCCCAATGGTTATCAACCTTAGGTAAAGTAACGGGGAGTTGGTCATCTGGAACAGGCTGGGGGCCACACGTATCGCAATGGATGATTGGGATAGGTGTGCCCCAGTATCTCTGCCTGCTAATCAGCCAGTCTCGGATTCTCCATTTGGTGGTACTTTCCGCGAGGTTTGTGGTATCCCTAAGTCGGGAGACAATACCCCTTGCTGCAGCATCAGATGATACTCCAAAATAGGGACCGGCGATAGGGGTCATATAGCCCGCCTCTAAATAAGGTTTATTCTTGAGGGTGGAGGTAGCACCATCTGCTAAAGGCGAGACGGCATATTTGAGGGTTTCACCGGGACGATGTGCTTCCCAGAACGCATGGTCCCTTGCATCGTGAGCTGGAACTCCCATGATCGCTCCTGTTTCGTAATCCCCTCTAACAAAAGGTGTTACATAAACAGGGAGAGGTTCGACGCTTGTGCCTTGAATATCGCTAAGAAAAGAGAGTGGATTGGTCGCTTTGAGATAAGGGATCTGGTAAGCTTCTGTGGTATCGGGAGGAAGGTCCTTTGCCCATTCCACGAAGTCACGCAGTTTCGGATCTTCTTGCGCAATCTGCTGTACCAAAGCCGAATTAGGCGACAAGGCGACGAACTGGGTTGCAAAAATGGTTTCTGGTCTAGTTGTGTAAATCTTCAGCTTTTGAGACTTAGATGTATCATCCCTAGTATACGTAAGGAACTCGTAATAGGCACCCTCGGTCCGACCCAGCCAATTCTTTTGCATGGTCAAGACCCTCTCGGGCCAAGCATCGTCCACTGCCAGTTTCTCTAGGTCTCGCAATAGCGACTCCTTGAACTTTGTGATATGGAAGAACCACTGTTTAAGCTCACGCTGAACGATCTTCGCACCCGATCTCCATGATCGACCATCCGCGTCGACCTGTTCGTTAGCTAACACGGTATTGTCAACAGGATCCCAGTTTACAGTTGCTTTTCTCTGGCTTACGAAGCCATGCTCGCGAAGCAATAAAAATATTTTTTGTGTGTGCTTATAGAATTCTGGATCGCACGTTGCAAATTCCTACGCAACGATCAATATTTAGCGTTATATTACTATAAAGGCATATATCTAGACGAACCCGTGACCAATCGAAACTCGCATTCATCAATTCAAGTTGTTCCTTCATACGCGCGATGTTGTCTCTCGTCCAGACGGCAGGGTCAATGCCATGCTCAATTGCCGCATTTTCAGCGGGCAACCCGAAGGCATCCCAGCCCATTGGTAGAAGCACATCATGACCCTGCAATCTGCGAAAGCGCGCTATCACATCGGCTATGGTATATACTCGAAGATGTCCCAGATGTAAGTTTCCCGACGGATATGGAAACATAGACAGGATGTACATGCGTTCGTTGGCAGGTCGAGAATCGTCATGCTTGAGCGTAGGAGCACCAGTACGAGCTTCTTCGTCCCGGCGCCCGCATCGGTTCGGTATTTGACGCCATTTTCGGTCTATAGCGGGTAGCAAGTCGAGGCGCGCATTTGCATACGATCGCAAGAGAATCGAGTTTCGGGGAGTCGTCGACCAGATACTCGCAAGCTTCAATTGCGGCCGCGGTTGACCTACGAACTTCCTCGCTACAGAATACATCGAGTACCTCGCATGTTCACTGTCGCGCGAGAGAGAAGCTTGCCCAGCGAAATACAGCAAGCTGATAAAATATGAAGGTAGACAGATTCCCCTCTAAAATTTTTTTGGAAGTGGGAAAAAAACGAAGCGGCAGTGATTACATAATACATATACATAGATGACATAATCTTGTTATTATGTAATTAGCTAGCTCTTGATTACCTAAAATAGGTGGATGGCATAAGGAATGACATAGCACAGTTACACAACTGTTGATGAGTCATCAAGATATACACATGTACATATTTGTCCACGACTTTTTGAGAGGTTTTTAATTTTTCAATTTTCTTCACCCGATTTTTACTATATGATTCATCCCATTTGCAAACTTGTGGATATTACCTACCTATGTACCTGCGTAGGTATAGTAGCGCAGCTACATCAAAGTTATCTACTACTATCTGTCCTGATATCTCGCCTAGCCGGTAATAGACCTTACATCATGCTACAGTTCTGATTATACTCGCCATCCGATGATGATGGGTCCGGGTCCATACCACTAACATCAGTAGAATAGACCCCAGACGCCTCCAACTCCGCATCGGTTGGCGGGCATACCTTAGAAATGTATAACCTAGAAATCTCTTCATCTAAGTTGAGGAAATCACCCTGGTGTTCTACGCTAACATCCAGCTTTTCAACTCTTCTGATTTCATTGTAGATCCTCTTGACCTTCTCGGTGCTAATGGCGACTAGATCTTGAGTCATTGCGATATGCTTGAACATATCATGCACATAAGGCTTAATGTCCTCAACCTCACGAGGAATACTGTAATAGTCAATCTCGTAATAGTGGCTCTGTGCGGCGATGAGTGCTCGCCACGTCTGTCTAAGGTCAACACCCCATTGCTGAACAACACTTGAGGGGAGTTGCTCTGCTTTCTCGCCAGCAATCTGGATTTTGACATCAGATAGGAAGTCACAGTAGTTTCTACTGAGTTCCCGGTACTTGGGCATGAGGTCTTCGCCGTCCTCTGCAGTCTTTGCCTTCTTGAAGAGCTCGGAAAGCTCATGCTCAATCTCAAACCCCTTGTTCACAAGAGCTTGAGTTTGGCTGGACAGCTCATCATAGGTAACACTGTTACCCCAGAATTCGTTGATGTGCTCCATCGTCTGCGACTGTGCCATGGTTACGAAATAATTACTTGTTTCCTGTGTATGGTAATTACGAGGGGGATTTGGTCTGATATCTTGATCCTGTTTTTTAGTAGATAAGTTTGCAATTTTGTGTAGTCTGAACTGCGAACTTCAACTCCAAGTGCGCTTCTGGCGACATTTATATATTACCTACCTAGGTAGGCAGGCTTTGAACTCTTAGTTTAACAATGTCATTCATCACGATACAATGCAAGTCATAGAGCCTTTCTAATACATAACAACGCACTTCTTTCACTACTGGTATACAATGCTATTTAACTTAGATTCGATACAAAAATATTGTTAATGCTCAACAAATAGTGTTAGGGTTGGTTACTATTAGTAAGAACAAAGCCTCATCTTAAACAAAAGTGTATTAGTATAGGTACCTAAGATTATACCGAGGGTATTCGTCGGTAATAAAGTAGTGAAGGCTGTCTTTAGCGTGTAACTCTTAACCCATTGTATTTTACCCCTGTTAATCGGCCCGAATGGGTTGCTATACGCTTCAACCTTATACTATCATATGCATAGTTTAATGGGCTTTGTATACTATAATATGAAAAATAGGGTCTTACACAATCTTAATAACCTTTAGTAATGAATAGTGGATTTGTTCATTATAGAGAAGTGATTGGCTTTTATGGTGCTTACCAATTACATACATAGATAAAAAGGGGTTGGTTCAACATAAGGGTATATGCCAGGCAATAATTATGAATTTTTTTTCTTATTTTCGTGTCTCGCGCGGGCGAAGAATATCAAGCGTTTCCGAGGGAATACTAGCGTATTCACCCTTCCGAGATGAATACCTCATCGAGGTGATTATGTACTGATGTATTGGAATGTGTTTCGATACGAAGAAGAGGCCAGAGCACCATACGATAGACTCCCAAAGAGCAAATAATCAAAATGGGGAACCCCTTTGTATACAAAGAGGTCCTTATAACATATGAGTATCTATATTTCACCTCCCTTTCCAATATAGCTCCTTCGGCTAGCTTTGACAGAAAAATCGTTAATCTGTCGTGCCACACATCGTGCCACATATGTCTATTAACAACGGCCTGCCCTTGTGTCAGGGAGCAAAACAATCGAGATTGTGATCGAATGCCGTCGCGATGAAAAGGAAACTCCGCAGTTGGCATACCCTTACCCAGCCATTACTCGAAATTTTCAACCTCCACTATTCTTTGAGTATACGACGTATCTCGAGATAGGGGTCTGTGACGCAGGAGATATCTTGGCGCTCACAGTATCAAGGGCGTTTCCTGTGGACAATTAAGGGGAATTCGCCGTCCGTGGAATGAATGAGATTTTTCCTATTGAATCCGTTAAGTTGCCTCCGAGATCTTTTAGTTTCAAGAGGAAACCATGATAGTACTTTTAATTTGAAACCTGTATATGAAGATTTTCGAGGAGAAAATGCGAAGTATTGACTTCACATATACTTCACATATACTTAAACATATTTTTTCATAAAAACCTATACAAGTTGTGTAATATGAAAGGGCGGTCGTCAGGGCTAGTCTTATCACGATATACCGATGGCGAAATATTCGAGGCACTTGGGCCCAAACAAGGGACCCGAAGAAACCGAGGTCAAACCACATCCTGCCTCTTCATCCCTTAAAGTTCTTAAACTTGAGTGAGCGTGCCATGATACTATATAGGATGACGAAAACAATAGACCGTGCGGTATATCCATAAGAGCAGACCCTTGATAAAAATTCCAAGACATGTCAAAAACCCTCATAATAGAGCCAAGGGTCGCAAATACAAAATTAGACCCCAGAAATTAAGCATTGAATACCCAATTTTGTGTATACCTAGGAAATCATGATAACATCACAGGAATTATCCGATTACCGACTCCACATAATAATGATAGCCTTCTATAGAACTAGGTCCAGGATCCACATAATATTTCGTGCGTACCAACAATACAGGGCTTTGTTTACTGGGTCAGGAATGATGGAGCGAATACCGGCCGAGCAAGGTCGAGACTTATAAAGACTCCGCTTGCTCCGCTCGTCTCTGCGGCGCGGACGCTAGACATCGATGATCTTCGTTTCAGACAATCGGTTCGGAATCTCTCCTCGCGTTATTCCGAGTGGGTTCAATTGGGCAGGATATTGGGCGACGGCCTCCTAAGGTACCAAACGCTACAAAGCTTTGTGTTACCTCGGCTTCGCGGTTGATTGTCTCCTTTGTCAAATTACCAATACGAATGGGCACCAACATATGTTTCGTCGTCTGGAAGTGTAATCACTGGACGTAGAAATATGATGTGTAACCAACAAGTACTTAGGTATGTACCCGGGGGGGGGGGGGGGGGGGTAGAGATGCAGCTATACTGGAAGTAATTCACCACTGATGATCAATATAGCTATATCGATGTAACTCCCCACTAAGCCCCTGGTAGCAATGAGATTTTTGGTAAATTTTAAACGGTTTTAGATACCTAGTGCAAATTTTGCTGCGATTTTGTGATCGGTCACCTTAGGTACTTCGGGGTGATGAGCATGGTGCTGTGGTTACGCGTACTATCCAGAGTATTGGGACAAATACCGGACTTCTCTCCGCTGAGAGATAGACGCTATCACGACCAGGGAGATAAAATTTTGTGCCAATGATAAACCAAATTGAGCCAAGGGGTTTCGTTAGGCACGAACACATCGGGATACGAGTTCGGGGCTCGTCCCACTAGTTCCTTGTCAAGGGAAAAGCTCACTCCGGATGCTTGATGGCGGCAATGCCCGTAGACTAACCATTATCAACTACCGCAAGACTGGCAAGTAAGCCATCGCTTTTTACGATTACGATATGTATTCACAATGATGATTCTAGCAAAATAAGGTACCGGCCATGATAACCCTGCTAGAAATATAGTCAAAGCGCACGATGTCAATTTTTCACCTTCTATGCAAGGATTCATTGTTGGAATGGTGAGTCGATCGTTACGTGCTTGTAGCCTCGCCCGCACTTGTGCCCAGAGAGTTATAGCGTGGGAGTTGCCCCTTGGCCTGTTTTTACGATGAGAACTTGGCAAGGAGAAGTATCCAGGGATAGACATGCTTCTTGTGTTATGGAAGATCGAGTACGATCAAGACTTGCCAATACTGGTTGGGGTTGGTATCTCACGTCGGCTTCGAGAAGCTCGATGAAAATCAATTTGTAGATGAGTTGATAGGACAATCAGTCCACAGCTGTGATAGAACAAACGAGTGTGAATTTGATGGATGAATACCATCTACTAATATAGTATTTATGATTTTTCTTGTACAGTTGCTAACAATACACATATTTTCCAATACCCTAACGTAAACGAACGAATGAATAAAGTCGGGGCACACCAGCGTAGCTTTCATTATCGCCGAAGTGTCTAGGCCGGCGTCAATTCGTGGATAGTCACCGACCCAGCCCGCCCGTTGTTCATTTCCACTCTTCGTACTTCTTGGCTGGACTATTGTCCTCCTTGCCATACTGGATGGTTACTGATTGTGTCCGGACAATACCATCGCCACGCTTGCTTGTCGGGTTCGCTCCATCTCGCGGCAAGATATCTTCTTGGCTGCCTTCGTTAACCGGGTCGATACGAGTCTCCAAATCCATGCGAGTATCCAAGTCATAAGGTCCCTTAATCTTGCGCTTCTTCGATCCACCCATCTCGAGATCGTCCCTGGTGTTGTTGCTTCGCTCCGTTCCGTAGTGCTTGTATCCGTGTCGGTCGCCAGAGCTTCCACCCAAAGCAGCCCTACCAAATAGAAGATCCGCCAGAGGTCGTAGGGTCGGGATGCATGTCGCGATGATAATGGTGCTACCTTCGACACTATTTTGTATTAGTGGGATAAATCGCATACAGTAGCATAAAATACTCACCAAGTCCAGATCGTCAAGTCGGCGGTGTCATCTAAACAAATTAGCCCAACAATTAATAAAAGGGGGGAGGCAAAGACATACAAGTGAAGTCAGGACTTGCCAATCCGGGAATACGAGTACACTTGTAGATAGCAACAATGCAGGCACTGAAGTCTGTTAGCTGGATTTACTCTCAGGGGCATTCATCAAAACATACACTGAACCCAATCCTAGGGCAAAGATGAGGGCCATCTTCTTCTTCAAGTTCATTTGTAGTGAGAATAGAACCGTCGCCGGCCACACTGCCAGATACAAATCAACAAATCCAGAGAAGGCTGAATCCCGTTAGCATTGCGACGAGGATATAATCTAAAGGGGGTTAAGCAACTTACCACCTGCGAAGATAGAATAGTTCACAAGAATATAGGGGTTAATGCATGTCTTCTCCGTGATAGAAAAGTCCCACTGAGCGCGAGACGGAGTGCATTGTCCGAAGAGAATTGCGATACAACCGCTAAGAATCAATACACACATCACACCCATTACCCAGAGACATTTTTTATGCATGTCGCTAGGATTTAGGAGCCTTGTCAACAGGGTGATGGCGGCAAGCTTCGGGATACTGAAAGACATAACACCTGGCGCGAATCCCACCATGGTCCATAGCACGGCGCCGGAAAGCTGGTCTGGTTTTAAGATAGCCGTGTGTTGACCGTTACCCGACTCCACGGAGGCAACGGCGAAAGCGACGGTGAGCCATCCGAAAATCTAGATGCATATATAATTAGATACGGCTTCAACCCGCGAGTTCACCTGCCCAAACTAACCTGCGAGGCTGTAACGAAGTAGTCATCAAGTTGGAAATTCCTTATTATCCCGACACGGACGTATAATCTGGCAATAACAAAGAGCGTACTTATAGCAGTAACGGCGCAACTAGCTGCTATAATGGAAGGGCCCTTATCTTGAGCGGCCACCTCGGGCGCCAAGGGTGCTGACGCGCTCATGTTGAATGTAAGCGAAGGGAATGTTTAAAAAATGATCGCGAGGTATTCAAAACGAATGAACTTCAAAGGAGGGAGTATACGAAGTTCAAGCGGGGCGATATGCTTTATAATTCATACTTATACACTTTGAAGTTTTGACGAGAATAGAAGATTTGAATTTGTTGTCAAAGCAAAGCCTTTCCCAGAAAGCATCATGTTCTGTACAATCTGCCTGTACTGACAATCTGCCGGGAAAGAGTCTGAGTGTTCTCTTCCGACTGGGTTAGGGTGGAGCATCGCATGGTTCTATGTCCTGACCCTAGGAGCATACGCCACTCACATGTTGGGTCTGTTAAGAGTATACAGCATCATAACCTAGAAAACCGCATAGAGAGCCTAGGCTTTTCTTCTAAATTCCCCTGACTTTAGCAAGCGGAGTAGCCGGTCCTAGCAAATATTTTCATACCAAGATACGCAGAAATTTGTTCAACCATATTACTTACGATCGTGATCGACCGAGCAAATATTCATATGATGCTACAAACTACTTTCTGCATACTTTTACTCGCAGAGATTGAAATTTTCTCACGATTCATCAACTACCGGGGCTATTCCAGTAGCTCCCGTCTGTTGGTGCCTCAAAAATTCGTTCTGTTTGATGTCAGGGGGGCAGCACGAGGCTTGAGTATTCCTTGGACTCTTCGGGAGTACCTACTCAAAGGGAACGCTAAGACTTCATGCTACTAAGACGCGGGAGGAAAACACAAGTGTTAATCAGTTGCTCGGCTACTTACTAGTTTGATTATCTAATATTAGGGGATGTTCGGCATGAGCGTCCATTTGCGGCACCGAATTACATACGGATGCAACGGCAGATGTCCCGTAAAACGAGGTGAATCCCACTGCGACCTCAGAGGTTTGTACAACGGATTCATGATTCCCCTTAAGGTGGCAATGGGTAGGGAATATTCTTAGCAGTCTAACTACTTTTATCAAACAAGGCTAACAGTCTCGTGAGCTTTGTAGTCTATAGTAAACCGAATCCGATGGAGTTTTGCTACTTTCCACAATAAATACTAACTAAAATGTGTCTAGCGTTCCCGCTGCGTAGTGTAGTTCTAAGCGTTCGCTAAGCGACATTCTCCTGACTAGACGATCTTTCAAGTCGGAACATTTTCACTTTTATGAAGCTTGTCCTGGTAAATGTCCGTCAACTCGGCGCAGCCCGTATTAGCGAAGAATTTAGTGTAGTTTATAGTTCTTATGACAGGTGAAGCTTGAACGTGATGTGCTTCTACTAGTGGTATGGAGAATGTCTCAAACGCCTCATCCTTACATCGGTTAAAAAAAGGTGTAAGGATAGGTGAGGTACGCTATAAAAATCTATATACTGCTACTACCTAAGTAATCCGGTGTTTTCGAACTGTGGATTCGGACAGTGGAAGACAGCGTTGAGCTACGACTCTTTCACTGTATTCTTCCTTGTTTCTTAGCAGGCCATCAGTTGTGGGTTCTTGAGGTAACAACCTTCCCAATTTGAATTACACCGACTCCATGGTAGCTAGCGCGGATAGAACCATCATTTTATGCTCTATAACCAAGTAAAACTACGGCACAACCCACATTTGCGAGACCCAGCGATCTGGGTCCTCTAATCAGTGGCGACAAATCAGACTCAGGAACAAAACTACGATCTCCCTCGCTACTATATGATTCCTACGTTGAGTTAGCATGTTTTTAGTGATTCCACACGCAATGCAACAGGTTCTGACAGGAAAGACGTACTACTTCCAGACCCACATCATGACAAGGCAAGACTTCTACTAGTCTTGGTCTTGGCGAGCTGGGGGTTCAGGGGGGTGATATCTCATCTATTACCACTATGTGTAACATTTACTGTAACCAATAATCATCAAGGATTTATTACAACGTGCACCAACGGTTTACAAGGGTTGAGGTTTACACCAGAGGAGAACCACTTCCTATTAAGACGGGTTACACAGACCCAAATAATGAAGGCATATATATCATCCGTGCACCTACCAGTCTTCTTATGTTAGACACTCATTGTGAACAAGGAAACATATGCCGATTCTGCAATGCTACCTCCCGGCCACATACTACTGATCATAGCACGGCTACACCGTAACTAAGTAGCTCAATTAGTAGCTAGACGGCCCAATTATATTCCTCATGGCCCTGAGAATCGACAGTTTTGCGGGGGTCGTACCATACTGGTAGTGAGAATGTCTGATGGCAGGATGGGCACTGATAATCTCAATTCTAAGCTTCGTTTCGGTATGCTTGTCCATCTTAGGAAAGGTTGGCTCTCAGGTGAATTATGCGGCTCGCCCTGAAGCTCGATAATAGCTAGTTCTAAGTGTCTTTGCTCATCAATATCAAGTCTCTTCGTCCCTTGCTGTTTGTTAACAAATTTTTTGTTTCAACAACTGCCTCCTAACCTTGTCATCACTACGCCTTACATATCTTGAAATTTTTTACTCCTTAAAGCTAAACCAACACAATGTCTAATGTACAGGGTAACGGAACTACACAGGCTCCTCCCGATCCAAGCATAGCCTTGAAGCCATGTGATTTTGACAGTGTCAATACTCATGTCAAGAAGATCAATGAGCTAGTCGGCTCCATTTCTCCGACAGACAATGTTACCAGAAACGAGCTTGCCGAGACCGCCCGGAAGTTGGTGAGGGCTCTAGAGACACCCCGGGAGACCATGATTAAGCACTGCTGGGCACAGGTATGCACATCCCATCCAATCAGTAACGTAATATGGTGAATTCATAGTTGTATAGCCTGCAGCCATGACTGCCCTCACAACTGGGGTCGAGCTAGGATTATTCGAGGCCATGGCCGCGGATAACGGGAGCAGCAAGAAGACGGCAGACCTTGCTAAGACCGTCGGAGCCGATCCCACCCTCGTCGGTACGTGCCGGCACAGTTAGATGCCTATAGTCCAAGCTAATTCATGCAGCTCGATTGCTCCGCCATATTGGTGCGATGGGCTACGTCGAGGAAACCGATATTGACCAGTATAAGCCAACAAACTTTACCAAATCCCTGGTCATCCCCATCATCAGCGCTGGCTACCCAGTCCTGTAAGAATCACTATATCATACAACCAATAGTATACAATATGCTAACAGTTATACTAGATCCGGCGGTCTGCTCAGCGCAAATAACTTATTCCACGAATACCAAAAGAAAGTCGGCTACAAGACACCCAACGATCTCTCCGATGGCCCCCTTCAATATGCGTATAAGACGAAGCTTAACATGTTCGAGCATCTCCAAGCGAACCAACCCTATGGCGATCTATTCAATCTACACATGGGCGGATACCACCAAGGGCGAGCAAGTTGGATGGACACTGGGTTCTACCCAGTACAAGAGAAGCTGATCGATGGAGCCGATAAGGACGACAAGGCCCCCTTTATAGTCGATGTTGGTGGCTCCATCGGACACGACATTCAGGAGTTGCTAGAGAAGTATCCTCACATCCCCGGCCGTCTGGTTCTGCAAGATCTACCAGCTGTGCTTGGACAGATCAAGACCCTAGACAGCCGAATCGAGCGCATGGAGCACAATTTCTTGACCGAGCAACCCGTCAAGGGTGAGTGGGCTCCACAGAAAATATGTACGGCAATATGTGACTGACATTGCATGTTATCTAGGTGCCAGGGCTTACTTCATGCACTCCGTCCTGCACGACTGGCCGGATGTTGAATGCAGGAAGATTCTAGCCCGTCTCACAGAGGCCATGAAGCCAGGGTATAGCAAGATTCTCATCAACGAGAACGTTATCCCCCCACGCCACGCCCAATGGGAGGCTACGGCTTTAGATATCCTAATGATGACCCTCCTTGCTTCGCGAGAGCGAACAGAGCAAGATTGGCGTGATTTGCTCGAGCCTGCTGGCTTGAAGATCGTCAAGATCGTAAGTTTCTAATCTCATTTATCCCCACCTAGTTATCAGTCTTTTGTGTGACCCTATGCAATGTGGTACTAACATGATATACTATAGTGGACCGTCCAGAACGGCGTCGAAAGTCTTATTGAATGTGAACTTGCTTGAATAACTAAGCCTGAAGTCACAAATAAACGGCCAATGTAGTATTTATAGTTCAACCTAGGGATTATAAAGATGAAAATGCAATACATAGGACTATATAGATCATTGTCATATTATTAAGGGATAAAGGCATAGAAAGAGAAGGATCTCTAGATTAGACACTCCGTGTATTGCTAAATAGCGGTCAATTCAACATGAGGCTGTCTCAAGAATAATTCTGGCTGTTTATCACGGTTAAAATTGTGTTTTAGACTTGTGCAAGAGTATAACATTTTATGTAGTATACCTTAGTAAGCTATTCCGTGCCACGTATAGTAATACAGGGTTATTTTGATCCCCGGTTCTAACAACCTCGTATCGCCCCCATAGTTAAGTTCCCTATACTGTGTAGTATTGAAAATCCGTTACGTTCTAAATTGTCATGTCCGTGCGGAGTATAGTATCCTAAATTGCTATAAATGCGTGCTCTTTTCCACATGTGCGTATCATCTCAGGGGCAAGTGAGTGCCACTCACAGATTACGAAGAGATGAAGACCGGCGCAATTAAGGCCAAACTAGATCCCTAAAGGTAAAGTTCTAGCCATAGCTTCCCCTTAATTCTGCTTGTCAAGAAATGTAGCCATCCAAGAAACCCGCACGCTAGCTAAAAGCCATTACTTGAAGAAGAAACAAGTTCTCGCTCCAAAGTATAGTAGAGACAAATAGAAAAACACAATAATAGTCGTGGAGTTCCAAGTGGCACGAGTAGCATAACATAATGGCATGATATATTCAGTCCATGAAAATATATAAAAACAATAAGTGACGTATGGTGTTGTTACACTCCAAAATCTCAAAGCATACATATTTGTATAACCCTCAAGTAAACATAAGCGCTTTTCGCGTATAATATACTAGTAAAACTGAAAGTTAAACCGACTTATTTTATGATTCAATGTACGATTCAATGGAGTCGATAACCTGCGTATCGCGGAGTTGTCAGTATTCTGTGCTAAGTCAACACGGGCATCTGAAGAATTGTTGTGCGATATACTCCTTCATTAAAAACAGCAAGACACAAGATTACCTCGATCAATAAATCTATCATTACGAATTTAGGTTGTTATGTGCGCTATTGCTGTAATCGGGGCGGTTATTGGGGAAGCGAAGATTACTGTATGGCTTCTTAAAGTGACTTCTGATGTAATCTGAAGGAAATTAGAATTAACAAGGCTTTATAGTGGTAAAAGGAAATATACACCTAGCCCATCCCTGAAAGAAATTATCCAAATACGAATAACGTTGAAGCTTTCTTTATGTACTCGTACTGGTTGGTGGTGAAAATGACTCGAGATTTTGTGTATAGAATGTTGTCAATTTTAAGTTGAACATCGCCACCAGAAGAAGAGCCGCGAAGATATGGTATCACCCAACAATCTATTTTTATAGATAGATATATCATTTATATGGAAGAGATGATACCCTAAGATCTTTCTAGTGATAAAGTGATGGTGCTTACTCATAGCCATGCCCACGATGTTACCTCCTATACCTAGATAGCTAAGTGCTTACTTACTAGCAACAACATATAATATGGGTTTAATTTACAGTCTTATTCCCGTGGTAGGCCTCGAATATGCTACATCTAGACTTAGAGTATACTCTTTGCCCTGTGTAACTGTGGCTGGAAAAAAAGGGGGGAGGAGATTAAGTAATCAATTATCTTGAGGATACACAAGATTATGTCATTTATTATGTCATCTTTAATCCTTACGTAATACACATATAAAATGATATTGAAGACGAAAAGGTTAAAATATGTATTCAAACTTTATTCTCACATGGAGTAGAATTGCTGTGAATAGATCCGGTAGTTTAACATCTGAAAGACTGTAAAAGGGTGTGTGTATTACGTCAGCATAGTGACAGAGAAATCAAGTGGGTTAGGTAAACTCCTTTTTGGCGCCGAGTGTAACGGAAAACAACGGCATTCGAATAAAATTACCGTATTTGGTAGCGCACGGGCCACTAACTTAACTCTAATAGGCGTTAGTAAGGGGAAGTCGCAGGACAAGCTTGTGGGGAGTCGGAACTTTGAAGAGTGGATGATCAGAAACAAGCATCGCCTTCTCGTTGTTCCATCTTCCGTATCTGGGTTAATTCGGTCAATTCGCAATCTTAATTACTTTTTTCCTCTTTTCGAACTCTACCGCGAATCTAATCATCACGGCTCCGTCTTATCCCCATTTAATGCATATTGCTTGAGTATTGGACATTACCATTTCGATAGTCCATATCCATTAACATAGGGGGCGGTATAATCTTGGCTGTTTTGGGGTCTGACATCACAATCTTAGCTTCCGTGACGCCACGATCTTCGTTCCGTATTTCGCCATCCTTCGAGATAGCCGACATGGTTTTCTCCCCTATCATAAAAGAACATAGAGACTAGCTGAGGATATCATCCTAAACCCCGTCCGACCCAGCCTTGGCTAGCTGCGATGCCAGCCCAATACTCGTCCGCCCTCCACCCCGGCGCACGAGATTCCCTCGAACTTGCCTCCTTAGCATCTTCCAGTCACGGTCCCGATACATATTCAGAAACAGATTCAAGACCATCGATCTCCTCATCGCGAAAACTATCCCTCGAGCAAGATGATCCATTAGACCATAACAATCCCGCGGGTCGTCCCGATTATGTGCCTGGTCATGGCAGAACGTATTCCGTTAATTCCAATTTCGATTATGCCGCGAACCTCTTCCCACTCTCCTCGTCCACCGCCCCCGGATACGCACCTCTAGGTGCCCCTACATCTGCTGCGCAACGACACGGCGGATTAGGAGGCGCCTCATTGGAAAAACACAAGACTTTGACGTACTTGAATGGATTGGGTCTGATCGTTGGACTAATAATTGGTTCGGGTATCTTCTCATCCCCCAGTCAAGTCAACGTAAATGTTGGTTCGCCTGGCGCATCCCTAATTGTATGGGCGATATCAGGTGTCCTCGCTTGGACAGGCGCGGCAAGTTATGCGGAACTAGGTGGTGCTATCCCTCTTAATGGAGGCGCGCAAGCTTATTTATCCAAGATTATGGGTGAACTTGCTGGCTTTCTCTTCACATGGGTAGCGGTGCTTGTTCTTAAGCCTGGTAGTGCCGCTATTATCGCGATTATCATGGGCGAATACCTTGTGCGCGCTTTCATCGGAGCTGAAGCTGAGACGGTGAATCCATGGATAAACAAAGCAGTGGGTCTAGTCGGGTTGTTTATCGTGACCTTTGTGAACTGCGTATCGACAAGGCTCGGAACTCGCGTGAACGACGCACTGATGTTCTTAAAGTTTATTGCTTTAATTGGTGTTACTATTTGCGGAATCGTGGTCGCCTTCACCGGATTCTCCTATTCCGGTACCGCTAATATGGAGTGGAAGAAGCACTCTTGGTTTGATGGCACAAGTACAGATGGGAGTCATTGGGCTGTCGCGTTATACGCTGGACTCTGGGCTTATGACGGTTGGGATAACGTGAGTTTTCGTACTAGCAGCATGCTACAGTATTCCTAATAGTTTCCAAATGCTAACTACAACCAATTGTAGACCAACTATGTCGTTGGCGAATTCCGAAACCCATCGAGAGACCTTCCGCGTGTAATTCATACAGCAATGCCCCTGGTCATCATCTGCTATTTACTCGCCAACTTCTCATACTTCCTGGTTTTACCCCAAGATGTCCTCAACTCTACCAATACAGTCGCGGTTATGTTCGGCAGTAAAGTATTTGGTCCTATCGGGGCGCTGATCTTTGCGCTTATCGTTAGCGCCTCATGTTTTGGTGCCCTTAACTCATCTACCTTCACAAGCAGTCGGCTCGTCTATGCTGCTGCTAAGGAAGGTTATATTCCATCCATCATTAGCCGTGTTGGTGTCAGTTCCCGGGAGCCTGGAATGGCCAACTTAAGGACGCGGACCCGGTTTTCTAGGTGGTTACACAACGCAATTGGCGACGAAGAGACGGGACTTTTCTTTACTCCGATATACGCATTAATATTAAACGGCACTCTGACAACTATTTATCTACTCGTTGGTGAATTCGGGGAGCTAGTTACGTTTTACGGTGTGGCGGGGTACTCATTTTACTTCCTCACCGTATTAGGACTTATCATCCTACGAGTCAAGGAACCACATCTCGAAAGGTCATATAAGACCTGGATCTCAACACCGATTATCTTCTGCTGCGTAAGCTTGTTCTTACTAAGCCGCGCAGTATTCGCCCAACCATTAAAAACTCTCATCGTCGTTACCTTCGTCATATCCGGAATTCCAGTATTCTTCTGGAGAATACAAGGCCGAGATCAAGTCACTAAACGTGAGGCTGGCTCCAGCAATACACCGCCGATATGGAAATTCTGGAAAAGATGGCGGAAATGAATGAATATTATGACCAAGCATTAGGTCCCCATTTGGGATGGCGTTGTTTTTCAATACAATTCACCAATTGAGTCATAGCAAGCATTCTGGATGAGCATCAGGTCAACGGAGTATAGGGAGTCAGTCACCTTGACATGTTGATTCAATAGTCGGTGGCATGATTGAATAGAATAGAAGGCATTATGCATACCTTACGGTGTAATACAAAATAAATGAGTAAATAGCAAAACATCATGACTGCGCCTGTTTTGAAATGTGATATAAATAGGGGCGTCCCAACTATTCTAGGTTATTGCATTTTCATTTCCTCCAAATGTTTCCAGGTTGATAATGCCATTATCAACGGAACGCATGAAGCGCAGTATAAATCATACGTATTGGATGGATATCTTATATAGGTAACTTCATGATCATAACCACATAGAATACACTTTCTTTTCTTTTCCTTCTTTATTTCCTAGACCTACATTCTACTTAATAGGCGTCGAAGGGGTAACCAGCGGTCGATGAGGTATGGAGCTCCGGCTGGCGACAAAACAACCTACTGTTAGTGGTAGGTGTGAGATCTGGCTGCTCCTCTTGCCTTTACACCGTTCCGCCGCTGGTCCCGGTGTTCACAATGCGAATTTATCAAAGCATGCAACGGCCGACCCCTAAGTTAAGGGTATAGTGGGGAGAACCACCTCGATAAAACGGGTCGCACGAAATATTATTACCGGAAGGAAGAACAAGGGATGCATCCACGAGCGAGGATGATTATATTAAAAATATCTCCATAGCCCCAGTCTGCCTGACAGGTATCAGGGAATGAGGCCAAAGAGACCCTTTGTATGGGCCAATATCGTACTAGCTAGCCCATACATCTTCGCCTTTTGTGTGGTTGTCTACTTAGTTGTTATATAATCGCTGAATACCATATTTCTACGAGATTTCTGCTAAGTGGCATCTTATTTCCTTTCTTTTAGCACAATCAGCTTCCGAGTTCACGGGTGGAATCGAGAACCCGAGAATGGTCCCCGTGCCGGTAACTAGACACCTATAAGCGCCTGAAGCTCCGACAGCCGCCCTATGTAATAGCGGCTGATCTACTGGGCTAGAATGATGCTATGCCCCCTGGGACGCCGTTCGAGAGTTAACAGCTCTTCGGAGGCGAAAGTATCAGGCATATACTTTAGCCATAATCGCAGAGAAGCGGGAGAAATCGCCTACCTAGTGTGATATCGCTGCGCGACAACGCCGGATGAGCTGAGGGCGGCTCCAACGAGGCATAGAGCAATGGAAGCCGGGGACGTAATCCTGCCTGGGAAGCAAAAATATACCACGGGCGATACGCACTTCAACGAGGTAGGGACTCGTTTATCCAATTTGGCCATCACCTACTCCCTCCTAGTCGCCAGCCCTTAACTCCCGAGAACTCGAGCTGGCACAACGCGTTGAGGCGTTCCACGCCCAGGCAGGAATCTCCCTGTGGGGTTTGCCCTCGACTACCAACGGGAACTCAGACCATGCTTTTGCGAAATTACTATCGAGGGTCAAGAATACATACAGCAGGTATTTGCCGAGTTGGCGATGCTACCTACGCGATATGGCGTCGTCTCAATCGACTCGAATCTGGCTGAGAGCGATTATTGGGCTAAGAACGACCAGAATCTAGCGGTGCGAAGAACCTGGACATGGAAGCGTCCTGCTGCGGGTCTGGGAGGGATGCGTTTTCGATGGCCTCAAATGAAGTCGGATGAAAACCGGACGACGCAGAGAAATACCCTTCGAAGAAATAACCAATGGTTGAGCTCAGTCACTCTGCCATTTCAGTAGGACGAAGTTACAACAACACAAGTTTCTTCGCCACTCTTCCCTAGCCATAAGTTCGAGCGTGTCAGGGTGAGTTCCGGGTAGAACCACCCAAGGTATTATGAGCCGCGGACCTGTTAGGAGGAGCGACTTTCATTCATGGCGATTTGTTCGCCTGCTCGTGATCTGCCTATTCCTACCTCGGAACTCCCCTCTAATGGCGGAGGGCGGAGATAAGAGGCGGACAGGAAGAGAAGCGTTGATGGGAACCTTAAACCGTGTGGACCAAGGCTTCGCAATGCATGAGTTGTCGAGTACCACGGGAAGATCAACCTAAAGGTTGTGGAAATGTAGGCAATATGATGGATCTCTTCTGCGACCGAATAATTCAGTAGTCGGGATCTTCAACTATTTATTAGAATAAAGCGTAACTAAATAATTTTCACGTAAATAGCCCTCGAATCCTATATCGTGGTAGCTAGAACTAGACGCTATGCTTAAACATGCTCTTTACCATTAACCAACATGCCGTAAAACACCTGATGCTGCATTAATTTCGTTCGTATTGATGTCTATGCCTATTTCATGCAAGTAAGAGCTCATAAAATGCACCAAGACCCAGTAACTCATATCATACACTGCTTACCCTTATCTTAGGTGTACAGCCAAGCATTACCCGACGAACTCCTACGATCTCGTCCTCTTTCATAAAGCCACTTGCTGTTGAGACCGACGGTGCTTCTCTTTCCTGCAGATGGGTTCGGTGTCGGGCTATCTGGAACTCCGAAAAACGAGCCTGTGCTCTGACCCATGGGACTAGGCGAACCTAAAGATCCTAACGAAGAGCGACGCGCTCCGTTCATAGCCTTCTGAAGCAGCGGGCTTCCTGGCGATGCCAATCCGCTGAAACCTCCGCTTCCCCCATTACCGTTGGGACTACCGTAGTTCGAGGCAGGACTTCGTGGCGAGCTTGAGAAGCTACGCTTGCTACCTGCTGAACCAGAGATCGAAGGGGTTCGAGCGTAGCGCGGAGGTGTGCTATATACGGAGCCAGGTGTCGGCGGCGCGTTGCAAGAAGGTAGACCGAGTAACCGTCGTTGACCAGGCGTCAAGGGGATGTCGGAGAGGTCATCCTTTGGTCTGACTAGGGGTAGTAAATTGGTACCGATATTGAAAAGGGGTATGGTGAGGATTGCTCGGTATATCCATCTAGTGTACCACCAAACACTATATAACTACATTAGCTTAAGATTTATTTACGGCTAAAGTCACGACTAGAAACGTACGAGTAAGGGAACGTTTTCCTAGGTGGTAGCCATCGCGCGAGTAAAGTATGCACAGCAACGCATGCTATAAGGACAAGAACATTGACAGCAATGCGTTTGATGTTCTTCTCCGTGAAGTTGGTGGCTTCTTGTCGGCGGGTGATTTCGTGGAGGCGCGGATGGTGCCACGTGCCAGGGCTGTCTGTGACTGGCGGCGTCGCGGGTGTTGACTTCTTGGGAGTCGTGACGGCCGTCTGCGATTTGGTCGAAGACATATTGGCTGGAGGTTGTATTATGTACCTCGTAGTCGAGGGTAAAGAGAGATTGATTGGATGTCGACTCGGGAATGGAGTGTAAAGGCTGTTTCTTTGAGCACCCCTTTGAAGTTTGGATGGATATTAAGGCAAGGGAACGAGAAGAGACGAAAGGAACGCGAAACCTCCCCCAATGTCACTTTTATTGCATTCACTTGCTGTTTTACCTGTTATATTATTTAGTACCTAAGGCTTGTTAGTATGGTGGCGCTGCGAGCGCAGGCCTCGATCTATCGAAGTCGTCTTTCTGCTGACTGATTCTAGTATTGTTTTCTTTGGGAACGGTTGTCAAGGTGCTGTTGCGAAAACAAATGCGACTTACAAGGGTTACACTTCTTAGTCATCCATACCAGCCACCTAATAGAGTCAAGTTTGCGCACAGACCAATACATAGCTTCAATGTTGGAGTTACATAATAAGGGAAGCTAGGATGCACAGGCACGGACCGAAGTATCTTAGTACCCGTATTAGTAATAAAAATATCCACTTCATAAAACCATAGCTGTAGCTGCGTCACAGGGCTGACACTTTTAAACCCAGCCCCACCAACTTCATCCTCATATCCGGTGCCTCGTCAGCCAAGGGCTTACCTATTTTAATTCAAAGGATTTTGATGTTCTGTGAACTTCCATTCCTTATATAGTTCCAGTCTTCCCATAATTTTGATGGACGATTCGGATCATCGCGATTAAACTCGATCCATCATATCGATGAGACGTACCATTTGTTGATTCCCGATTTGGTATTCGCAATATCAGAATTCATAAAGAGACTGTCATCCGATCTAACCAACATGAGTGCTGGGAGCCTCTTAACCCAGTTCGATGAGGGACTTAGTACCCTCTTGAGCCAATGGAATGGATACACCACAGCTATCGTCACAGCATTCATAGCTATTCTCACGTACTCTTTTATGAGCCGTGTGGAACCCGAAACTCACCCTCTACTACTTGCTCGCCAGGCTTCAGGTTCACCAGTTCGGAATGAAGGAGAATCTCCCATTTATCGCGGAAACTCAGCCCCTCATGGAATGCCGCTCAACGCTGGTCTAAATGTTAAGGACCCGGGCGCGTCGAAATGGGCATCGGGCCGAAATGGAGATCTAAGAGACGTTTGGCGTAGAGCTGTTACCGGGTCACCCGAAGAGGACGGTCCTAAGGCTAAGGGACGTATCTTGACGGTGCTAGGAAGTCAAAAAGTCGTTGAACACGATCTCAGTATGAACCTGATTTATCTCCCTTATTTTAAGAATATCCTAGGGCTAACGAATATCGTCTAGATGATATCACGCGACAAATCAATCTTGTTGGAAAACACATCGCATCTCAGGGAGGAAAGAAGGTCGCCATTTATCTACCGAATTCCGTTGAATTTATTGCTACATTGTTCGCTTCTAGCTTCTACAATCTCACTGCTATCTTGATACCATTTGACCAACCAGAAGATGCTGTCATTTCTATGCTTCAGCGGTCTGGCGCCGATACTGTTGTTACTGCGCCCGGTGCTTTTCCCTTCGACAATGCCGTTAAGAGTTACCCAGGTCTTCGCCAGCTCATCTGGGTAGTGGATGAGGGCAACAAACATCTCGACTGGAATGAAGTTCCCAAGGGCATGGGTGGTAGTGTTAATGTCTCTACCTGGCAGGATATTTTGAACGATAACCCCGTCACGGCTGGTACCGAGTTACCCGAGGTCGATCCTAAATCCGAGATCCAGGATGTTATCATTTTCTGGCACTCCAAGCCAGGCGAGCTCGAGGAAATGGTTCGATTCACCCAAGGCAACCTTGTTTCCGCCATCTCGGCTCAGCTCACTGGAATTCCGCAGAAGGAACGCTTCTCACCAGCTGATCTTTTCCTGTCTTCGGCATCCCTGTCAGCTTCCTTCCCTCTAGTCCTAACCCTTGCAGCACTCTACTCTAATGCCTCCGTCGCATTCAACTCTGTTGCCGGCACTAAGCCTGACCTTGATGTGGCTACCGCCGGCGTCGCTCCTACTATTATTGTCGCCACCCCTCAAACTCTGAAGAAAACTCACGACGAAACCAAGGCCAAGGTCGGCGCTTCGCTTCTCACGCGTCTTTCCCACTGGGTTCAGACCCGCAGCCTTGTGCAAGATGGCGCTATGCCTATTGCCTCCTTCCTCGCCTCGTACAATGATTCTCTACGCCCCACTATCGGAAACGCACCCACTCCCGGCAAGCTTCGTCTTCTCTACGTCTCCGACCAAGCCGGTGGTATCGCGCCCCGCCTCTCCGAAAAGACTCTTTCGGACCTACGCGTTTTCACACGTGCCCGTGTTATATATGCTCTCGCTGCCCCCCGTGTAGCTGGTGCTGTCGCACAGACCCAATTCCACGATTACCGTGTCTCTGGCGACGGTAGCAGCGCGCACTTTGGACCCCCGGTCAGCTCTGTCGAGGTACTCTTCAGAGATAGCGGGAAGTACAAGGTCACAGATGATAACTACACCGGCGAGATCGTTGTTCGTGGCCCTGCAGTCGCGGGCGGCGAGTCGGCGTTGGGCGTAACTGGAACAGTTAGGGTGGATAATACGATTGCTTATGTGTAAGCCGAGTCTCTCTAGGTGCTTAGTAGGATTACGTGGGGGGTGCGATAGAAAGGGGATGCGCGGATGACGATGATGAAAGAATGAGATGAAATTATTTGCTATGCGTTCAGCTGAGGATTTCTTCATGAAAATCGAGCGGATGTTACGTTATTTAGGTTACTTGTAGACATGTTTTTATGTTCATTATTTTTTGGAGTAATTGGGTCTATGACGCGAGTGACGATGCATTCAATCCATTATGTATGAGGCCTGTGACATCGTAATTAGGTACGTAACTACTGTATTATACTCATCGCGACTAACAGACATCCCAGAATCATCATGGCCATATGTTCGTCCGGCATAAAATAACCTGAACTCCTAAACCATTAAAACAGCTGTCGTCATGAACCATTTCTCCACATTCAACCATCTCGTACTCCATCACGCACCATTCCGATAAACCTGCGCGCCCTGATTACGGAACATAATCGTATCCCGTCTCTGCATAAGCATAAGTGCTCTATTCAAGCTCTGTTCACTAAAGCCCCTCCCCTCCACCATCTCCCGTCGTAACGTAGCCAAACTAGTGCTCCAACCAATCGGCAACCGTCTCCTGAGTTCCTGCTCTACACGCGCGACTTCCTCCGCTAATTCCCTACTACCCTGATTCGCCGAACCCTGCGTCACGGCATCCATAGTTGAGCATAAGAAAAGCCGAATCGCCTCATCGACATGGCGTTCGGTTGCTACGGGGGAAAGAGTGAGTTTGGCCAGGGCTTCGGTTATACGGACGATGGCTTCGAGTTGACGAACTGTGATGGGGATGCTGGATCGTGCGTTGGCTTCGAGTTCGGAGGCGTGGACTTGTTTTCGGATCGAAACGAAATGCGAGGATAACTTTTCAGCGGCTTCGGGGGAGAGGCGGGGTGCACAGCGACTGTGTCGGATGTTAGTGGTTATGGAATGGATGATGGGGCAGAGTTCGGAGTTTGGACTTACGATTTACAGTAGCTCATATACCGTCTCATTTTTTCAACGGGGACTTCACCCTCGACTTGCTCTTCTAGACCTCGACCACCCATATGGATACCCATGACGTGCTTTGCAATACGCTCGTCCTTGTCGCGGGTATGGTCATCTTTCACGATGAAGATCATGTCGAAACGTGACAAAATTGTGGTTTGGAAATCGATGTTCTCGCCAGGCGTCTTCATGTCATCGTAGCGACCAAATATGGGGTTAGCAGCAGCGAGGACTGAAGTTCGTGCGTTGAGAATCGTCGTTATACCAGCCTTAGCAATGGAAATAGTCTGTTGCTCCATAGCTTCGTGGATTGCGACACGATCCTCGTCTCGCATCTTGTCGAACTCGTCAATACAGACTACACCACCGTCTGCTAATACCATCGCACCTCCTTCCAGGTAAAATTCTCGCGTGGAGTGGTCTCTTTGTACAGAGGCTGTTAAACCAGCTGCTGAAGAACCTTTTCCGGAGGTGTAGATTGAGATGGGAGCGGCCTTTTCGACGAATTTTAACAACTGCGACTTCGCCGTACCAGGGTCACCGAGGAGGAGCACGTTGATATCACCTCTCAGTTTCATGCCGTCAGGCAAAATCTTCTTTGAGCCACCGAGCAGTAGGCACAATATAGCCTTCTTAATATCCCGGTTTCCGTAAATTGAAGGAGCAATGCAGTCGGCCATGATGTTGTAAAGATCTGGTCTTCGACTGAGTTCCATGAACTCTTGCTCTTCTTCCTCGGAAAATACCGAGTGGCCTTTGGCCGTAGCATCCACGTCTGTTTGAATACCTACTGCTCTTAGATAGGGGGTTCGGATAGCTACCGCGCCACCCGTGGACGAGTTCTTGGAACCTTTGTTTTGGTAGATGGAGAAGACACCCATAATTGTACATCTTGACCCTGGCACAACTCTGTTTGTGAGGTATCGGTCTGCAGAGATGAGAACGTGTCGCGGAAGTTCTCCTACTGGTACTTGGTCGGGGGCTTCTTGGAGTTTGATGATTTGTTGGTCTACAAATTTCGACTTCTCATGGGTGATGAAGTATGGATCAAGGGGACACTTTTCGGATGGATCGTTCGCAGGTCTTTGGCGACCACACGTTCGCGGAAGTGTAACTCCAGTGAATCCACCTAATACGGGGATCATCTGGGTGTGTAGACAGTTTCGGCATTGAATATGTAACTCTGTAGCCTTGGAAGACATAACCGAGGCTCCAATTACAATACCGGGTACCCTAACTAGTCTTGCTATAGTCTCGGAATCCAAGTTGCGGATCGATACATCTTCGGCGTTGGAGTGGAGTAGCAGTTGGTGTTCGGGAATAACTGCCTTAGGTTCGTGAGGGAAGACGATTCGATGTGTACATTTCTTTAGAGCACCTTCGAACTATTTCGAACTATTAGTACTATATAAATTAACTATATCAAAGGCATTATGGAAGTACCAGAGGGATAATCTCGGCTGGTTCTGTCACCAATCTATGCGCAAGTTCTTCATTATACTTAATTAGATCTGTGATGTTGACATCACAGTAGTATTTTTTCAACAGCGCATTTTCTCGTAATTGATCTCGATAGACGAAATTGTTGTCGTGTCTAAATTGGAGAATAAAGGTAATTAGTTGTTCTTGTATCTGAAGTCGAGTATCTTCGTTTGGCCCCGAATTCGAATTGAAAACAGAGACTGAGTAGACGGATTGGCGATCCATCTTGCACACCGACTATGTGGTATCTCGATCTTTATGTATTTTCAGTCGGTATTCGTGTGAGTTGTAGTGTATGGATTGATTAGACGGGTATCATGAAGTCTGGAATCGATAGTGGAGGAGTATCACGGTTATCGATCGAGGGGTTGAAGATTTAGGAAATTTGGTTTAGTCCCTGGCCACAATTTCGCGTTAATTGAGACGCGAAATGGGGACGCGTTTTTACTAGGGAAGCGCGTTGAGAGGTTGCATATGAGACTAATCCTAAATTGGACTTGACTTCGACCCCTGAGTATTTCTTGGCATTTAAAGATCCGACCTCCGACATCACGTGCTCTTAGCTGCTTATCGAGGAAGGACACGCAAGTTACTTATCAGGTACCGGAAAGCGGCATGTAACCTGTTACCATTAGTGCCGGTGGATTTTATGTAGGTAAAGTGCTACCTTTGTACATGTATTATAGTTAGGAGCTTATTTGGTGCATCGGAAGCTACAAGCTGGCTACATCTTGCGATATCTTTTTTTTATCCTTTTTATCTTTATTAACAGCCGACCTGCATCCTACGATATTCAGTGTAGACAATCTTACGAATTAAAATCGATTCCTCGCCGTTCCCTCTGCTTAGACCTCCAACGAGTCAAGCGAACGAATCGTCGTGCGTTTACAGGCTCCTCCGAGCCTCTCGCTTCCTCATTTATACGAATTGGGTTGCGCCGGTGAATCGCAACTTATATTAACTGACGTCTTATTGTGGACGATCGGTTTGCTTTTGCATAGCTATGATTTCCCGGTAGCCCTCCGCGAGCTTTGTCAATAAGCCTTTTTGGCTTCCCTCGCAATGTTCTCCAACTCAGCAGCTCGCAAGTCTGTTGACAGCTTGCCGCCCTTATCGCCTAACGCCAAATCCGAATTTCCTTTCCATCGACAAGGTTCGGCTTCGTCCCATCCAACGGCACGAAGAGGCTCGACCGCAAGCTCAATTCATTCCATCGGCGGTCATCTCGACACATCGGGCGGTTGGTCCCAAACGGTTCACGAGACGGGACAAAATGCTATATCTACTCTGCTCCAACCACCGATAGTACGAACCGGCTTAGTACCGCATACGTCTGCTCCTGCTTCTAGCGCACACAAGCCACCTACCGCTCGAGATATACCGCCGGTCACGTTAACGAACATACCTCGCGTAGATCCCGACGAATTCAAACCCTACCTAACTCAGGTTGGGGCCCTATATGAACAGTTAAGACGAATAAAAGAAAGCGATGACGATGGCAGTGACCATGTTTTTGGGCGCGGTAGGACAGACGAATTTGGGGGTTTCGCAGATAACGGGCATCTAAAACCAGGCAGCCGGCCGTCTAGTTCGCGGAAGGTATCATCGGCATCATCAACAAGATCCATGTCCCCTATTGAATCCCCATCAGTACGCCCACTACGTCGAAGGTCTAGTTCGGGTTTTAGTCGAAAGGGCGCAACTCAAGGACCACCCCCGTTATCCACTATTCCGAACGTCTACTTCGACGATGATTTCCATCTAGAGAATCCCCGTACATTTGATGTCGTTAGCGAACGATCCGAGGTTGTGCGGCCACAGCCTGGTTCCGTAGAGGAGAAGAATGCAGCCAATGGGAATGCGCCGGCTCCCCGAAAGGCTCTTGCTACAAACGCGATATTACAAGAAAAATTGTCCTGGTATATGGATACAATTGAAATGCATCTAATTTCTTCTATTTCAACGGCTTCTACAACATTCTTTACGGCCTTAGGGTCACTTAGAGAGTTACATTCTGAAGCTGCGGAATCGGTTGAAAGGATAAAAACGCTACGGCAAGAGCTTGAGACTCTCGATCGTGAGATTGCGACTAGTGGGTTAGAGGTGGTACAAAAACAACGGCGGCGCGAGAATCTACAGCAGCTCAATGACGCTGTCAAACAATTAAAAGAGATCGTCGAATCGGTCGCAACATGCGAAGCCCTGGTCGATTCAGGGGAAGTCGAAAAGGCATTGAGTAGCATCGACTCCCTGGAAAAACTGATTGCCGGCGAACGGATAACCGCATCGGGCAAGATTGAGAACCAATACCCCCATCTACTTGATCTCAGAGATGTCGTCGCACTTCAGGGTGTGAACGGCGATATCTCTACTTTGCGATTCCGCATCGGTAAAGCGTTTGAGTCGAAGTTTATCGACGTGTTACTAGCAGATCTAAGGCATCACGTCGATACCGTCTCCACTTCGGACGTACTACTTAGATGGAGTAGTTCATCAATGCGATCTCGTGGAACGCATAGCAGAGAATCAACCGCGTATCCGGCTTATTTGGCCGCAACCGAAGATCTCCGCTCTCAACTTCTTCCAATATTAGATGGGCTGCACCGCTCGAAGCACGTCACGATTGCTATTGCATCATATAGAGAGGTGGTAATGCGAGAAATCCGAATACTCGTTAAACGGCCACTTCCGACATCCAACGACGATGATAACGAATCAATGATGTCTGCATCTACAATGAATTCAAAACGTCTAACTCAAGGAGAGAAGTCTTCCATCCTTGCACGAAATCTTCGAGCACTCGATGAGCAAGATGCCGAGGCTCTCTTTGTCAAAATATATATCAGCGTTACAGAAACATTACGAAGACTGGGTACACAGATGAAGGTGTTGTTTGATGTTGCGAGCTCTATAGGAGAGCAACCGGCTATTGAGGGCCTAAAGTCGCCGAATCCTCTAAAATCACCACCTCTCAATAGCGTAAATCGCGATTTACAGGAAGATATTCACCTAACTATGGACATGGCAAATCTTCTAGGTCAAGCAGTTGATACTTCTCAGGACAGGATTGTTAAGATTCTCCGTGTCCGATCCGACCAAAGCTCTCATTTGCCCTTGGTATGGTTCTTGCGATACTTTACACTCAATTTGTATTTTGCAAATGAGTGCGAAGCCATATCTGGCCGGAGTGGGACATCCTTGAAGAACATTGTCAATTCCCAGATTAAAGATTTCATCCAATCACATGGTGATGCAGAGAAACAAAAACTGGCTCAAGGCATGGAATCTGACCAATGGAGTGCCAAGGACTTCACAGAGGAAAATACCACATTGCTTAATCGCATATTGGAATGCAGCACGAAGGATAGCGCCGCCTGGCTAGAAGGAAGCCAAATCTGGCAACCATTCTCAGAAGCAGAAGATAAAGGAAAATCTGGCGGACGACCGAGAGCTGAATCTAACGGAGCAACTAAGGAGAAAACGCGAAGCGCGATTATAGATGGAGAGCCGTTCATATTACCAAACTCGGCAATATTATGCCTAGAAGGAATGTCCCACTTCTTACATTTGATATCCGGGATCCCTTCCATGGCTTCGGATGTGTCGAGTTCTCTAATTGCGTACTTACAATTGTTCAACTCTCGATGCACGCAACTTATCCTTGGTGCTGGTGCTACTAAATCAGCCGGTCTCAAGAACATCACAACAAGGCATTTAGCACTTGCTTCGCAAGCTTTAGCATTCATTTCCACGCTTATCCCACACGTTCGCGAATTTGTCCGGCGACATGCAGGTTCGGGTCCTAACGTCAATAACGCTAACGTGGCTGGTCTTATGGGAGAATTTGACAAGGTCAAACGCCTCTTCCAAGAACATCAAAACAGCATCTATGATAAGCTTGTCGAAATAATGAGTGGACGAGCCTCGGCACATGCTAAGAGCATGAAGACGCTTAACTGGGACCAGCAAACGGAGGCGACAGTGAACCTATATATGGAGACGCTAGTAAAGGAAACGGTCACTTTACATAGGGTCCTTACGAAACATCTACCGGAGGGTACTGTGAGGCTGATCATGACGCCTGTTTTTGATAGCTATCAGAGCCAGTTGGGTAAGGCGTTACAAAGCTTAGAACCTCAGACCGAGACGGGAGTTAAGCGGTAAGTCAAGCCATTACTCTTTTCTTTGCTTAAGTTGTTAACTAACGGAAAACAGAATGAGATCGGATATCGAATATCTCACCGCCCGTCTAGGCAAGATAGATGGCTTCGGCGAAACCGGAGATAATCTATTGTCTATCATTAACTCCAAGAAAGTCGAGCAAAAACAAGAACCTCCCGCGCCAGACAGTAGCACAGAGCCCGCTAAGAAGGATAGCGAAGACTCGAAGGAACAGAGCAGCAATGCAGAAGAAGCATCGAAGGAGGAGTCTAAGGAGAAAGAAGAGAAGGCGGAAAGCAAATAGGGGAAAGGCGATGCATTGTGAGATTTTGATTTTTGTGTTTGTTACGTATGTACATTGGCTCGTTTGCGGCATCGAAGCAGGCGTTTTTTTCTTGTCTTGTAGAAAGAAAGGGAACGAGGAATACAGTACTGAGATGAGATTTTTTTGCTGCATTGGACATTGCTATGAGTGAATGTGTTCCGCCCGTCAATACCTAAGCGGCGCTACCTCAGATACCGGACCACACTCCGATACAATGCCCATCAAAAGACCTTCATGATTCATAGACCGCGCTGCCACGGTCTAGATGCTATGGGTCCCGGAGTCGGAGTTGATATAGTACCTATCCGCACCGATTCGGGGGCCACGAGACGGTCTCACCTTCCTTTTCCTATGTGTAGGGCAAACGTCCCGGAGTTTCGGCGCCACGAAAATCGTTTTCGGCAATTTATTAGTGATACTAGACATGTCGGTAGATACCTAGGTTGACAGGTACAGTTGCATGTATACCTAGGTAGGCACCTAGGTTTGTTCTATCTAGAGTAGGTACCTATTTCATATCACCGCTACACTCACCCGAAGATTCGTTATTATACGTCTAAGGAAACCCCCGCGCGGAATAGGCAGGTCAACATTGATCTTCCAAGGAATGTTCATGTGCAAATCCCTCTAGATAACACGTCCATACCAACGACATGCAAGGGCAGATTTGAGAGGGGTGAAAGAAAACCAGAAACTATACCTAGAGATGTAGGTGTGGATATGTAGGGCGTCCAATATATTATGCACTGATCAACGGATATTGATTATTCTGTACAACAGCGAGGAACGTGGCAAAGTCCGGAGTACGGTCATGTCGCTAGCTGTTCTTTGTCGGTACTTAGGAACCAAGGAAAATCCCACACGGGATACTCATATCCTGAGTATATGGAATAGGATTGACTCTTTGCAAGGTTATTCGAGTTATTTTGAAATACTATCTGCTATGGGTTCATTAAGCGCGAGGTCAGATTTAGATACCATGGATGATTTACAGTAGCGCACAACGATCTACAGCGCGAAGGACGAACAAGCTCTGATCGACCGCTAGCTATCCGCCTATCATTCTTATATCTCCCCCAAATTTGAACCAAATTGGGGGCGTTAGGCGTCTACCAAAACACTGACACTCCCCTGTCGGAGTTCCATAGAACAAAGCCATAAGCACCTATATAGGTACAGCATACCCCTCACGATCAACGACCAACAGCGACCGATTCGTACGAAAGGGTGTGCTAATTGGGGAACGTTATCCGCTGCGTTACAGCGAGAAAACAAAAACAAGGAACATTGAAAGGTTTACATGTGCCCCATTGTCTGCATGCATTGTCGCATCCGTACTAGGATAGGCTAGGGAACAAACAGACCGATGCACATGGGGGGAAAGCTTGGCGCTTGCGGCTTTAGTAGGGGGTCCAGGGTTTGTCTTGCTGGGTCTCATCTTTATTTGAACCGCGTTCGGTCTTGGCGAGACGCTCAACATATGTGTATGTATGTAGGTGTGTGGGTATATAGGTGAGAGGATGGGATGGGATGGATGGATTGGATAATACATATGTCATGGGACATACGTACGCACGTATGGTAGGTGGTGTAAGTATGTTCCTATTCCGTTGCGCGGTAGATCTATGTGAAGTCCATTCCATAGGGCGCAAAGGATGGGCAGTGTATCGATATCCTCCGAGGCGCGGGGACTCCGTTCAAGCCTCAAAGAACAAAATACGCCCGTAGAGTAACAAGCGAAAGGAAGTAGTATTTAGAGAGCATCGAGTCGGACGTACATTAATCGCCTACCTAGGTACCTGGACAGGCACCAACATTCCTGACCTGAACTGCGAAACATCACCGAACAACCCCACTAGAACCGTTCTAGACCTCATATACCTCCCGCTAACAATGGTAGAGAATCGAGGGACTCGAGAAACGAAAC
Source organism: Hypoxylon trugodes (assembly GCF_022578975.1). Taxonomy (NCBI): domain Eukaryota; kingdom Fungi; phylum Ascomycota; class Sordariomycetes; order Xylariales; family Hypoxylaceae; genus Hypoxylon; species Hypoxylon trugodes. The sequence goes on along the minus strand of NW_026250018.1, from coordinate 3,263,689 downwards.
AGACGAAATTTGATATTTCGTTAAAAAAAAAAAAACATTCCGTTTATTCCCAAAATAGCCTTCTAAGACATACCATGCCATACCCACGTTGTCGAATCTAGCGGGTCAATAATTACACCATTCTCAATCTTTAATCTCTTTGTCATACGTAAGCCAGACAACAAAGAAGTTGGAAGAACCACGCGACGAACCAACGTGCCGGTCTCATTTTTAGGTCTATCTTCTTTGCGGCGATGGTTTCATCCAATCCAATTCAATCCCCCTATATTTCCTTACTACGTCTTTGTTTCAGTAGGGGTACCATTACTGGCGCTGCGCCGCGTAGTGGCCGCGCAATCCTTCCGGGGCTAGACCCGGGACTCACCAACCTCGCTAGCGCGTAGGTAATAGGGGGTTATTATCGCTTACCCAGATACCCAGGTAGGTAGTGTGAAAGGGGGATTATGTCACGTGTAAAGTCCCGTAAGAGTAAATTCGTTCATTGAATCATTTTGAATTTATATATGGTAGTCAGGTAATTCGCGTCGCGACAATCGGGGCGAAATTGTCTTGCGCGAGGATCACTGAGCAAGTGATATCCCTAAAAATGAAGTATATACAAGAAGAGTAAATTTCAAAGGATATATATCCAAAACAGCGAGTGTCAAGAAAGTGTCAAAAATGTTGTCCGTCTGTACAAGAAAGGGAAACCTGGCTATCGAGTAGATTGTGCCATGTTCTGCACCGCCAAGGGTGTTGGAAAGAAGTGTTGTAGTTGCCAGCACGAACCGTCGAGGTTCGTGAACGTTGCGCAGAGCAGCTAGGCTCGCAGCGTATAAGCAAGCGGTAAGGCTTGAGATATGAGCACTTCAGATCCCTTTCCTGTACATATATGTATGCCCCGAAAAGAAGTATATAAGTGAATAAAAAAATGGAGAGGTATTTCCTCCTACTCCTTGCTTTTTAAGCGCTTGCTTTCGCCCAACCTAACTCCGAATCCCCTTGAGTCTATATCCCACAAAGTTGTTTGTTATAATGCCGATACCCGTTTCGAGGGCAAGGCCAGTTGGGAAGAAATGAAAGTAGTAAAACGGGTATCATGGGAAACCATAGCCGTAGAACCGTCGTATCGTCGTTGATCAATTGCGCTCTCAAAATAAACATGAATCAGTCAGAGACTGCTTAAGGAGACAGTTTGCCTAGAGCGTAGTGGCGAGCGACTAGGTTAGGGTTGACCTCACGGGATGCAACATTGTCAGAGGTGCCAAGGGTAACGATCAGGTCCGTCTCTGAAGTGACAACCGTCTGGATGTCTTCAGGGTGGTAGTAGGCAGTAGCGCAAGGGAAGAGGGCACATCCCGATACTAAAGTCTTGGTGGACTCAAGTTGAGTCTTAGGGTAGACTTGCTTGACGTTGGTGGTGTCACCGGGCTTGACGATGGCTGACACATCAAAGTACGTGAAATCATTCCAGCCTTGGAATGTGATCTCAGCGAGCATGCCGGGAACTTCAGGCTCACCCTGGGCGACGGCGTATAAGTTACCAGCCCAGCCCTCTGGAATATCAACCACTTGCTGAGAGTTTCCCGCGACAGTGACAGTCTTAAGGAGCACACTGTTCAAGTTCGTGGTGAACACGGCATTGCGGGTAGTTCCGTCTTGGTTGATAAGGGTGATCGTGTTAGCACTGACCAGAGTGGCAGTGGCGGCAGCAAAGGCGGCGATCTGAGTGAAGAAGCGCATTTTGTTGGTTATTTGTTTGTTGATTCTATATCAATAGAAATGATAGTCAAGGATAGTAAGCTAATGTGAAGCTGAATTGCCGTAAAGGAGGGTTCGACTATGGGATCAACTTCGACGCAGTGAAGAATAATCGTTTCTTGTGTTTTAGTTTCGAAGGACTGTGTTGTCTCTAGTAGTAGTATATATAATAGCCTCGTGATAAAATGAGTGTATCACTGAAAAGCTTCAAAAGGAAGGAATGATAGCTACAGAGAGCTCAAAGAGAATGCTGAGAATCAAAATGTGGTTGGCCTAAAAGGAGGGACTCAAAACCGTCTGACATGTGGGATAGCACAAGGCTTTTTATAGTATGCAGAAACAAAGGCCGCTGGCGGTCTGTTGGTGCCCTCACTCTCTCATTGTTGAATCCAGCCAATCGAACAATTCAATGATAGAAGAAGTGTCGAGTACATTGAGCGGGTATCAAGTAGCGGGGAGTCTAGGACCGACTCCATGATCCATCTAGGGAATCCACATAGGGGGCCGTGTGTGTATCAAGACAACGAGGCCACAGTACTATGAAGGTAACCTGGTAGTGGATGATGACGACTTGTTCCTGGATCTAAGGATAGAATACGCTCCAACTCCGGCTGGTCAGACAACCTATCTAGAAAGCCTTACACTAAACAATTCATTCTAGCCGCGCCATATCATCTAAGACATTTAACCCTAACATTAACAACGATGATCAGATGTTTAAAGCAATCGATATTTTAACCATATTGTTATCCACTAAACAATTCCAGAAAATATGGACGAATAACGGCACCTCATTGCAAGGCGCGCGGTCAAAAGCCCCGAATCTTGGCAGACAATTAGCTGCGAATTTCTTAACTTGGTTAACCTTAGGGCTGACGTATAATGGAGGGGGTGTAAATTTAGAAAGTACCTAAGAACTGCCAGCTTTCAAGGAGAAAGCCCCCAATAGTATCCACCAATCTAATGCGACGGGTGGGTTGTCCATCAGGGCGGGAAGAAAATTCATAAAGGATGACAGGGGTTGGCACACGACAGGAACAAGAAAATATTTTTTTAACCTTGCATCAGGAACCAATTGACTTGATCTGGTTCTAGAACCCGATTGGTCGGTACTAAGATCTTGTTCCTGGTACCTGACATAAGTCCATGTGGCATACTATGAGAGGGTCTAGTCTACCTCGATAATTCGGGTGACTGGCCTGACAAATTGACAATGAGGTATTTCGTGTCACCGCATTTAGGCCTCCGTGACCAGATCGCTAAATAGGAAAACCATTGCAATTGGAGCCTATCCTCGGGAGGACCCCTTTACCTAGTCTTTCTACCGAAAGTAATCGATACGTGGATCCAGCTGGCAGATGGTCAAATGACTTGTTCGAGTTGGTAATTGATTGCTGTTCATAGCAATTTCAAGCACCACGGAAGAAGCGCACAACTGCAATTTCCACTGCGCCCTGAATAAGCGAATAGCTGCCAGCGAATGTAGCAGGATTCGCAGACCAGGATCCGACTTCCCAATCTGGGCATCCCGTAACGGCGATTTGCTATTCCCTCTTTGTTGCCATATAACTAATGCAACCTGCAGGGCGTAACTATTGAACGGATGCGGTCAAACGGTCCCGAGGGCAAGAATACGCTATCACCGTACTTGCAGAATTCTCAAGTAGAAAATCTAGATGCGTTTGAGTTTCGTAAAAAAAACATCGTAGTTGTTCTAGCCTCGGGTTACTCAGACGATGCAGCAAAGAAAAATGCAAGGGGGGTTTATCAGGATTCGGAATAGCTTCAGAGATTAGTAATTCATGGCTTGCTAAATGTGAGTAACTTTAGTACGTAGCAAAGACCGGTTGTTAAGGTCGACGGTAATGTGGATCAGAAGGCGTGGTTCCATAACGGCCGAGGCACCAGAATACATCGGGTGTGAAGCCGGAATCGACCGAAGTACGGGTCTAACGCTTTAGCAATCAACTAAGTACCCGCGACTCCGGACCGCTAGACACTAAGACCCGTGGCTTCACACCATCACGCACGGGCGGGATTTTTAGAAGAGGGGATAATGCCTTGATTTGCTTTTGCCACACATGCAACGTGATCCACAAAGGCGTGCGAGTATAATGCTGGAGCCGGGTGAGGGATGAGATAAGATGTTTGCATCTAGAGCGATAGTTCGGTAGCCAACCACAAGAATGATCGGCCAGTATTCGGTCGTTCATATAGCGCCTTTCAACAAGATCGAGGCTTGAATTTCTTTTTTTCACCAATTGGCTATTCCTTGAAAAATAGTTTTAGTACTGTTTGTTAGGCTATAGATGATGTCTTGAGAGTGGATTCCTGTGAATGTTTAGCTAAGGTACCAGTGCTAGAAGCCTATGTCCAGACTAGGCACTGAAGAGCGAGGATGTTGGATTCGTTCGTAGCGAGTGAGGCGCGAGGTCTTGGTAGTAGCCTAAAGTTGCACGATCTTTAGAACAGTAACCCTAACTCGCGATGCATAGTCCATTCAGACAATCGCGACCGTGACAGGGATTCAAATTTCCTTATTGTAGAAGACGAAACAGCTCGTGGTGCGAGAAGTGAATTCCGAACTCGATCCTCCAAGAGACTTCAAATGGTAGACTGGCCTCTTTTTGCGGTCGAGTCACATAGTTCTGATCAATATTCTTGGCCACAGTAGATTTTCAATCACGCCGGTCAATAGCCAGGTTTTGGGGGCGTTATTGGGTGGCCGGTGAAAAGTGCTATAATGGTCAGCAAAGATATAATAGCACTAGCTACCTAAGTACCATCAGCCTATCAGAAGGAATGTGAGAATTGAAAAGATGAAAATTTTCTCAACACGTTGCTTAGCACGTTCGCTTGTTAGGCGTCCAATAAGCATCGGCGGAAGACCGAAAGACAAGGTCCGACCGATGAGAATTTTCAAGGCCACGATGTAACAAAAATATCGGTGGCAATATACCATTGGCGACTCCGTATGCGTCATAGTCCGGTCGAAGAAGAGCCAAGTACGACTTTCTCATCGTTGGTCGCTGTCTCCATCCCGTGCAGAACCTCCCTGGAGCGGAGAGCGGAAAACCCCTATGCTATAGCCTGGCCTCCGAACCTCGCAGAGCCATCCTCACAAGATACTGCGGTGGAAGAAACTGGTGGCGGGCCACTTTGAAGCCAACTGATACTCAGCTCTGTCCGAGGTCGCAAAGGCCCCTGCATTCATGTCTTGCAATATCTCGAAGGCGGGGAATTAGCCATGACATTCGACTGATGGGCTTCTGCAATAATCGACAAGCTTTTTCGAAGGATCCCAGACAAACGATACTCTTTGTTCATAGACCCTATGACAACATTTTGTTGGGTTCACGTGTCTTGGCTATGATGACGATGTTTGCCATTGAACGTTGAGTCGATGAGCCATGATCCAAAAAAGAAGTTTAGAGGGATGGCGTTGTCGGGTTACTGAAATATTAGATTTACGTTCACCTGTGATTGAAATTTCTGGTAGAAAAGCAATTGGGGGGAATTTCTTAAGGAATGAAATGTTTAATTTCAGATGATCGCCCTTATCGCGCCTGTAATCTCTGGCTATCTTCTCTACCTAATCTTCAGGTATTACCTAAATTCGAATACAGGTGGTGCCTGCCTTCTACGGTACAGATTATCGTGTGGGTGTTTTAGATTTGCGGAAGTCTCGGCCGAGCTATGAGATTTCCTAGATGCTACCTCACCTGAGCTGCTAAGGTACCCTCGGAGCTAACACTCCCCTCCAGATCCACCTTAACCAAAACTCTTTCCCCTCGATTTAAACATTCTTATCACTACCCATCTTCCTCCTCTCTCTCGCTAACATATGTAAATTCTCAAAAAGGAAACAATCTGACAAGAACAACTCAGATTGGGATCTTTATATTGGTCCAACCTACGACTATGCTCGAAATGCTCAAAGCGTACTCCACAATTGCAAATTCTGCTCACTCACTAAGTAGACCTAACTTCGTTCTATTCCACGTCTGGAAAACATCCATGTTTAGTTGTAAGCTCCAGGCCTCTGGATCTTCTAGCTCTTAAAAGATTTGACAGGGGAGCAAAGGCAACGTTGATATCCTGGATGGCTTGGCAACCCAGCTAGACTGGTGACTGGTAGCTGGTAACGCAGCAACACGAGGTTTTCCTCGGCCCTTTCGGTACCATTGTTGCATTGTTCTGCCACAAACGGTATAGACCCCTCACCGCCAGTATTGCCAGCCCACTTACCAAAAGGCGACGGTGGATATATATGACGTATCCAATCAGCTAGGGCCTGGTCAGCCTCTGTTGATCAACCAGACAAACCAGAAAAGGCAGGGGAGGCTCTCGAAAACCTATCAAATCGTCTGCTAAACATCACCAACCCCGCCTGATTATCTCGTTACCTTATCTATCGCACGATACATACAAAGGCTCCGAAGAGCTATTTGTCGAGGAGATACGCTGACATCTGAACTCCTGCCCCCCGGTCGAGTAACCCCGGTCCTTTGAGACTTGTTACCTCGTATCACCTCAGAGCGGGATAGCTGTTAGACATCCTACTCGACGGTTTGGGCTCCTAATGTTGCCGACTCGCCCTGTATGGTATCCAGCTTAGATGCAACGTATTGTGCAATGAATTTCCGCCGCCCTATCTACACGTTAATCGAGCTAGACAGATAGCTAGCTTACCTGAGCTCAGCATCTAGCATCGTCACTTAGACACGGGTTAAATGTTTTAAAGACGCTTCGCCGTATCTTTCCACAATACGGGAAGATTCTTTACGAGATAGACGAGTCATTTCAGGAAGAATTGTGACTGAAATAGTAATTCGCACTTATTTAGACGACAAAAAACTGTCGTATCACCTGTCGGACCTTACGATAGCTACAGGCGTAGGTACCGTAGATGTTTATGGGTCGTATGGTTGGTTACTTTTGTGGCTTTTGACCCCGGACAGGCGTCGGTCGATATGGGCAACTGCCCGCCATCGACCTGCATGGCATCACCCAAACAACTCCCCAGCCTTTGTTAATGTAAGCCTGCAAGCGCGGGCTGTAGCGGCTGGATCGGGCTGCTCGTCATTACCCACCATCAGGTTGCCATGCACACACACTGTCTATCCTTTGAAGTCGAAGGCGAGAAATAAATAGGTGGCTGTCCTGCATGTATTCCCGCCGGTTCCATCCCTTCAACATCATATATCACTCAGAACCTCTCAATCGCTACCTTCTGGGTATAATCCTGTCAAGTCTTAACTGACATCACAATCGTTTCGCAAACTCCAATCGCTTGGTGATTTACGGCGCTATAAAATAATTCTTTCGCTAATACCATTGTGGTCAAAACACCGATCAACATGAAGCTAATTCAGATCCTGGCTCCCACTGTTGGGTTGTTTGCTGCTGTCAAGGCATGGAATGAGTCTGCGGTTTACACCACCGTCATAGAGACTGACTACACCACTTACTGCCCTGTATGTGTAGAATGCCTTTCACATCTCGAGGACCTCATTCCGATGAACTAGTTTTACTAACCTCTTGATAGTCCGCGACTACTTTCTCATACCAAAATGTGACGTACACTGCTACCTCGGAAACTACCATCACCGTCACCAACTGTCCTTGCACGGTCACCTATTCTACATCTCCACCGGTCTCGTACCCTACATCCACACCCTCCTCATATCCCACATCCGTACCGTACTCTTCGTATCCCACTTCCGTGCCATACACCTCGTACCCTACGTCTGCGCCTTACTCCACGGGAACCATTTCTTACCCCACCTCTAACGTGAGCTCTACATACATCACTTACCCGACCTCCTCGCCAACCTACCCTGGAAGCGTTCCTGTCACCACTCCGGAAGTTCCCACTAACACTCCTGTCCCACCCACTTCTACCGGCCCGGCCACCGTTCCTACTGCCGCTGCCAACAAGCTTGGATCTGTCGGCGCTCTGCTCGCTGCCGGTCTTGCTGCTCTCGCTCTGTAAACGGAGTATTACGGGATTAACCCTCGTAACACTATTGCATTTTACAGATACCCTTTTTTCTACTTTTAATGTTTGGTTAACAAATGATTCCCGAGTTTTGGAAGCATTTTGGGCGGAGTGATTTTTGCGACGACGTTCTATACCCTCATTGAGCCGAGCCACATTTGGAACTTGGTACATTAGTTATGATGTTTTGACGAGATAATGTGGGCCTCATGGGGGCAAACGAGATTACGTTAAATGGCTCACATTGGGAGAGGGCGGAAATGGTATTTATCACATTAATTTGCGTATATACACGCATCAATATTAGCTAATTTTCGACGCTGAATATGCTCGAGAACTCACACTCCTTGGAAAATCACCTACCCGATTATTTGGGCGTCGTGAGACGATCGTATATAGAATCGAATATAGTGATAGTTCCCAGAACCGAGACTTTGGTGCTCCTCATAAATTGCTATCGTGATGAAGATATTAAGATTATATATATTTATTAAGTGCCAATGACGATCTATCTACAAGATATACACACGAGACTTCAAGTTAAGCTTAAAGCCAACTCCCTTACGTGCAGCACTAGGCGCTGTATTCTCACTTACACTGCCTCTAACTACTGTAGCCTTACGCACGTTGAAGCATCTAATATTCTCGCGTACCTGCCTACCTAGCATCATCCAGCCGTCTAGCCATCTGTCATTCAAACAAACCTAACCCTCGGCCCCCTCAGTTCGGACAGATGGCTGGTTCCCTTCGAACCATGGCAGAGCGGACAGGCGGGATAGTTCTTTTTCGCCACCACTTTATCGTGCGTCACAGTAAAGCTTACAGGACATATGCAGTGAGCGTTCAGTACCCTACTGTAGGTACCTAACATACGATGGCAAATTCATAAGATAGCTTATGCCTCTTATGCCTAAGTTAGCATAGATACTCCGACTCTATTGGCCTGCAGCAAGCCTCCTCCACACAAGGAAAGGATCTGATTATACCTCTCTGGGAGAAAAATTTTCTTGATTTTTTTCTCTTCGCTTCCTCTTTCGTCGGATGGCTTATTCTGCGTTGCTTATCAGAGATTAGGGAATGGTGAGAGGGGATTTTTTGCGTATGCTGTATGACGGCGGCACACTCTACCGAACCCAACCACCTTTTCTTCCCCTGCAGTGCTGACGGATACTGTAGGCAGGCTATCGGGATCTACTGCGAGTTCGCTAACAGTGATTGAACACTCCATTCCAATCCATCGTCATAGATCCCGCTCCCTCTTCCAATTTCCTTTGAATCCGAGTATATAAACGTATGAATGTAAGTAGTTAGGTAGTAATACCATACCATCCAGCTGCATCCCCAAACAGGAAATCCGCCAATCCGAATTTTTTCAGCTAAGCTACCTCGAACCTATGTGTTATCCGGGAATGCAACAGTATGCATGTGACGAGCGAGCTTAGCTCTTCTACCCAGGCCACTCAGATCCTCCTACTTTATAAAGGTGCGCCGCCAAGACCAGCGTCAGAGCTCGTATTTACGTTGCCGCACCTGCATACAATACACAACACCAGCCTACATCCTACATCCTACATAATAAGCTAAGGACTGGTCGAGCAGGTAGTTTTTAGCGCGGGGTATTGTATATCCCCAATCCAATCCGATCTGCTGCTTTCGCTTCCTCTGGGCGTTATGTCGTACGTATATGGAGGTACCTAATTGATAACTGACGGACCGCGGATGTGATTGAGGATTAGATTGGGGGGAAGACGGAAGGTGGCTTGTTGGGAAGAAAAAGAAAATCCCTGAATAATTTTGATTATGAGAAGGGAAGAGGGATTTGGGATTGGTTTCGCAGGCGAGACATTGTCTCTCAATTAGGTAGGCTGTGACCGTGGGCGTCTTGTTGGTACAGATTTTTGCTGAGGTATTACTCGCATGTCTTGCTCCTCCTCAGTAAGCACATTCATTATCCCACTCTATTCTGCGAGAAATAGCTATCTACGGATACGTCTGTGGGCTACGTATATAGCCTGTGCTTCGAGCGATCTCGTAACAACTTGCCTCCCTACCCCGTCACAAGAAAAAGTCGGGAAACCGAGTCCTATCATCCCGGTTCTTACACGTGAGGAACCGATCTCCAGCCGGCCATTTTTATAAACAGGATTTATGACAGCATAGACGTAGCTATAACATACGTCTCTATACCTAAGTCGCATCTCGGCGATTAACACTCAAGGTAGCCAAGCGGCGCAGAATGGAGCCAGGCTGAGATGAGCATGGTACCACCCACCAGCCCATTAAACCGATCATCGTTTATATATCTACTACAACCACTTACAGATCGATCCAGGTAACATCTAAAACGGGGCATGCTTAAGTCCGTATCTGCGCATCTTCTATATATGTAGATGGATATCGAGTAAGAAGAGAGGCAGATGAATGTCTCATGCGCTGGCATACTATGATTAGTTGTGAAGGTATATCTAGGGTAGATCTTCCTTTCTATGCTCTAGATACATCTGTCTATCATTGAACGGCATGGCTTGGTGCGACTAAAAGGTGTGGGAAACGGGGAAAAGATGCAGGGGCATGCGCCGATATCTCTCTTTGATCTCGTCAATTAGTGGAATTTCGCGAGCATTGAGTTATGTTAAAAGGGCAGTTCGCTCCTATGGCTAAGCGAAAGTGAGTCCAACGTCCACATGATGCCCGAGGCTGATTTAGCGAGTCAAATACGAGGCTCCCCAATTGCTTCCTCTTATGGACGTTTTGGGGGGATGTCTCGGCGCGGCCCCAGTCGCGCCGACATGTCACGTTGCCGTGAGAAACTCATGAATCAAATAGCCACTCGTGAGAAGCGGACGAGGTCCTCGTGGTTGTGACTAATGCCCATCCCGAAATTACTATTTCGTATTTCCTTCTGGGGACACTGCTAGCTCGCTAAACTCCATGGTGCCTCGTAAACAGAGCGCAACTAGCTAGTACACAATTATTAGTACCCCATGTCTTTTATATCCATCTATTTAATAGAATATCGTAATCCCCTCATCAACATCAACGATCTGTAGGTTGATTGGTGTCATTTAATATTCGTGATTCATGCGCACATTATAATGGGGGTTTATACGGCAGACGGCCCTCACATCCCGTTAGCCTCCAACCTCGATCTAACTTCTCGTATAAGTGCCTTTGCTTCTTCGACTTCGACGCCGTCCTGGCATAACTCGTTAGCGAGGCGATCCGCCGTAGTGTAGTCCTCGGTTCTCATAGCAAAGCGGGCGAGCCACATTCGCGCTTTACTAGTGGCAGCCGTGACGCCAGTGCCTCCTTCTCCACGCCCTGTATTGTCGCCATCGTCATCTGACCCTTCGCCTGGCGAGTCGTTGTGAATAGCGATACTGTCTCCTTGACTGTCGCCTGCCCCACCATCTTCCTGAGCGACGCACATTTCCATATATGCCTTTGCGTCTTCTTCATTCCCAATACTGTCGTACATAGTAGCAATTTGTAGCAGGATCTCCGGATCCATATGAGCGTCTCGAATATTACCTCCCCCACCGCTGCCGAAACTGCTCCCTGTGTCGTAGTAACTCTCAGCGATCAATGCCCGTTTAAGAGCCTTGATTCCATCTTGATTTCTATTCATGCGTTGTAAGCACGAACCAACCGCCATCCACATTTTCCCATCCCATGGTCGAAGTCCGGCTGCCTTTTTGTAGTACCATAAAGCATACGCATGCATCTCCAAGACCTCATACGTTTGTCCTAACCCATACCACGCTCGGTAATCCCTTCTATTCACATCCACAGCTCGTCGGTATGATTCGATAGCGGCGTGCGTGTTTTTAAGCTCGACATACTCATGTCCCATCAACGTCCAAGCGGAAAGACATGATCGATCTAGCATCAAAGCTCGTCGGAAGTATTGCACTGCCTTCTCGTGTAAGGATAGTAATGAGTAGTAATTACCAATTACTACACAAGATTCTGGTCGAAATTTATCGACACTACTGCATAGATGGGCTAGGAAAGCAAGCTTCGGTCGTGCATTCATGACATATAAAATATTAGAATAGTGGTCCAATGAATCCAACCTATGCGGATATAGTGAGAGGATGCGACTAAAATGTTGCTCGGCGGCCACGAGATCCTTGGCATGATAGGAAAGTAATGCGTCGCATGTAAGGAGAAAAGATGACTTTGGAAATATGTTGAGTAGTTGGTCGAGGGAGTTAGCAAGGTTTGCGTCGTGTTGGTATAGCTCAAGTGAGGTGTGAATGTGGAACATGAAGCAGATGATATTCTGCGGTAACCGAGGCATAAGTCGATTCAGCTATAATGGATTAGCGGATGCCAACTTCAGATACCTTCACGTTATAACCTACATCCTCCACCCTAGATATGAGTGCGGTCATCTCAAGCCAAGCACCCCAATTCATTGGGCATAAGTGTACGCTGCGGATTAGCCAATACAAGGCTACTTCATCGTTCTTTTGTTTTGCAAGAACCATGCCGTAAAGATATTCAAGCCACCCCTGGCTACCCTCAATTTCTTCATCGTCCGTTTTGCGTTGGTGGAACCATATTTCCAGAACACGGCTAATTATAAGCAGCTGTTTGTTGACGCATGTACCAATATCCTGCGGACCCATCACCATCTCGGCATCTTCATCTTTACGCTTCTCTCCTGAGAGGTATTTGGCATATAAAGCAAGGAACAAGCTTCGCTGGCTCAACTCTGGCAACGTATGGGTATTACTAACTCTAGCACTGCTAGGGGTGGTAACTTTGCCTTTACCCTTGCCTTTCGGTGTCGCATTGCTAGACTCCTTCGACGATACCATCCCAGCAAGCGTAGAATCGGGTAGGAAGATGGAGGCACATCGATCGAATTCTCGACAATCGAAAAGGGACTTGGCTAGAAGATACTTGTTTATCTCCTTGGCTTCAAGCGCAGCCTCGTTGGGATCGACATTCTGGGCGAGTACAGTCGACGCATATCCGTTAGAAGCGTCGGAAAGCTGTGAATCGTCAAGCGATGTCTCGGTTTCGGGGATGGCGTTGAGAAGTTCAGCCGCCCTAGAAGTATATCGCATTAGCTTTCATAATATGTTTATCATACTATCAAGGGAGAGAATAGTACCATTTAGAGGATTGGTATAAACATCTCTCTGAACATTTGATCACGGCCTCTTGCAATGCATTTCGGAGTTGGGATTTGTCCCGATCAGTGAGTTGGGACATTGCGATATTACGTTATGTGAGGCGATCCTTCGTCGATTGTGTAATCCAACGCGACAACTCGGGGACCGCGTCGAAAACCAATTGTCGGATGTCAATGCATAAGCACTAGTTTGCTCCCAAACAAAAGCTGAATCAATGCATCACATATTTTCATGGGTATTCCTCATTCCTTTGGGAGCCTCGAAGTTTCATAAAGCTCTAGAATGTGTATGGAAGCTGTGTAAGGAATTGTGAGGAATAGTTGTAATTCCTAGGAGGATCGATGCTAAGTAGCGTGCCCCTCAAAACGTCAATATTGATATCCAGATTTAGCTACATATCGATAAGAGATAACGATAAATAGCACAAAAGATCAATGCTTCTTATCTTAGGCGCCTACCCGGTCCTTGCATCCTAAATTCACTGGCCAAATTTGGGCATTAATACTACCTAGAGTCCCTAGAGTCCCCTCTACGAAAAACAATTGAGATTATGAATAGAACCAACTACATTAGAATTGAGACATTTTTAGTTTAAAAAGAGTAGAAATAATCCCACTAATATTATAGAAAATGTTGTGCTACATAAGCCACTTTATGAATGGGGATAATCTATGGAAGAGTAGAAGCTGGAAACGGAACTGCCATTACAAGGCTTGCATATGCCCCTTGTCCAATGAGGAATAAGACTGTTAATTTTGATGGGGACCAAGTAAAATTGGTCGTAGGTGGGGGTGAATACAGGTGCCCCTCTGCCCCTCTACCTTTATCCCCATTATCGATTAAATTTAGGTTATACAACTTCCACCATCGGCCACCGCTCTACCTTCTGCCTTATACTCATTCATTCCCCCCTTTTATTCCCTCGAGTCCTTCAATTCCGAAGCAGATTTCCCTATCTTTTAACATTGATACCTCAAATTTCTTTAGTTGAAATTAGGAAATCTACCATAAAATACAATGGCGAAGAAAACTACCCTCCAGGAGTTCGAGTCCGTCTTCCCAAAACTCGAGGAAGACTTGGTAAATTGGGTGAAACAGTACAACCTGCCTCAGGAGCAACAAGACTGGTACAAGAAGGTGAGATAATTCATCAAATTCAATATTACCTTCGTTGCAGTAGAGTCAATTCGTCGCTCGCTTTGCTTCACCTAACTTGCTGGCTTTTATTCAACCCCCGCCATGATATCTTACTAACATATATTAGGTCCTTGAAGTCAACACTTTGGGTGGAAAATGCAACCGTGGAATGTCGGTTCCCGATTCAGTCTCTCTCCTACTCAACAAGGAATTGTCCGAACAGGAGTACTTCCAGTCTGCTACTTTGGGCTGGATGATTGAGCTCCTACAAGCTTTCTTCCTCGTCTCGGATGATATTATGGACAGCAGCATCACACGACGTGGAAAGCCCTGCTGGTACCGCCAAGAAGGTGTTGGTATGATCGCTATCAACGACGCTTTCCTACTTGAATCTGCCATTTACACCTTGCTCAAGAAGCACTTCAAATCTCATCCCGCTTACATCGACATGGTTGAGCTATTCCACGAAGTATCACTACAAACCGAACTTGGCCAATTGTGCGACCTTCTCACAGCTCCAGAAGACGTGGTAAACCTTGACAACTTCAGCATAGAGAAGTACACCTTTATTGTCATTTACAAGACCGCCTACTACAGCTTCTACCTACCAGTTGCCCTAGCACTACACCAGCTTAACATCGCAACCCCCAAGAACTTAAAGCAAGCACATGATATTCTCATTCCCATGGGTGAATACTTCCAAGTTCAAGACGACTACCTAGACAACTTCGGACTTCCCGAGCACATTGGAAAGATCGGTACCGATATTCAGGACAACAAGTGCTCCTGGTTAGTCAACCAGGCTCTGAAGATAGCGACACCCGAGCAGCGCAAGATTCTGGAGGAACACTACGGCAGAAAAGACACGGCTCACGAGGCCGAGATCAAGAAACTTTACAACGACTTGAACCTTGAGAAGATTTACCAAGACTACGAAGAGAAGAGCGTGGGTGAGATCAGACAACGAATCTCCCAGATTGATGAGAGTGAAGGCCTAAAAAAGGGTGTCTTCGAGACATTCCTCCAGAAGATCTACAAGCGAAGCAAGTAAGAGGTCAAATCTAGGGAAAAGCTCATGTCATTGCTTTTATCGTCGAATTGAGCGTTCAGAAAAAGCATATCTGAAACAGCACGAGTGGCTTGTTCGAAATTATTAGATCTTCAGCTAGACTAAAATATTGACAATACCCTTTACAGTCTTTAGACAAGCAAAGTATGTCCCTTCTTCTATTTCTCATTTTTGTTAAAGTCGCCCCCATCGCGAGGAATGAAATTCACCATGAAAGGCGCTTTCTTCCACATCATATTCATCCGAGCAGCGTCAATCCAATCGCCAGGGTCCTGGGCTACCTGCATATCAAAAGTATGAACCAACTTCGCCAAGGCGATCCTTACTTCCAAATTAGCCTGCGCAATTCCTAGACAGCTCCTAGGCCCGGTACTGAAGGGAAAAATCGCAGGCTGTGCGCCATTTTGCAACTTATCATCCCCATCATCATTTCTCAACCATCGCTCGGGGATAAACTCATAAGCCCTGTCCCAAATCAAAGGATTCCGATTAAGCACCCAATGGCCGGCCGAGACTCTAACACCCTTCGGGATGAAGTGCCCGTCGATAGTTTCGCCGGGTGAGACGCGCGGTAATCCGAAGGCGATGGGTGGGAAGCATCTCACTGCAGACATCCCAACGATTTCTGCGGTCAGCAAATAATCGCTATCACTTTACTTTTTCTCCTTTCTTTTGCTTTTTTCTTATCCGTGAGATAGAATCTGACTACAATGCGCTCTTATTGTTCCTCCGATCCATAACTTCCGAACGGATAAGATGATGATCATGATGATGTGATAAGACAGATTATAGGTAAAGAAAGGAAAATAAGGCAATAATCAACGCCGAGAAAAAATGTAGGGAGTAATGCTTACTAGATTCCTCAATAACAGCGTTCAGATACCCGAGCCGCGCAACCTCCCCGCCGTCTAACTGCTCATACCGCAAACTCCGCACTTCATCCCGCAGCCGCGCCATACTCTTAGGCGAGGTGCACAGGAAATACAATGCGGACGTCATAGCCGTGGTAACCGTATCGGCTCCGGCGATAATCATTGCTTGGGCTAGGGATACTAGATATTTTTCACTTACCCGTTCTCCATTCTGCTCTAGCACCGGGGCGAAGAGATCACTACCCGAAGAAGGGGGACGGGCAATGCGGCGCCGCACGATTGCTAGCGTGTATGCGTAATGCTTCCGCAGATTCCATAATGAGGTTATGGAGAGTAGGAATGGGATCAGCAGTGCGAGGGCGGGCGCTCGACTGATTAGAGGCGGTAGGCTGGCGGCGTACGCGCTGTCGTTGAGTAACGAGATCCAGAAATGTGTTTTTCCGGCTGCGACGGCGTTGAAGGATTCACTGAAGGTTAGTTCGCCTAATTGTGTGAAGCATGTGTTGTCAGCAAGCTCCTATTCAGTATGGTAGTGGTGAGGGAGCACACTCACCCATAACATCAAATGTTAACCAAGGCACGGCTTCCGTCACATCGACACCCTTCCCGCAACTCGCGGCGCTGAGCTCGGCAAGTTTGCGGACGAACATGTCAACGTAGCGATGTATGACATGTTCATGGGACTTCATCGCTCCGCCGGTGAAACCGGGGGCCAGCATCTTTCGCATCTTAGCATGTTCGACCGGGTCGATTTCGTAGAAGAGATTAGGCGCGTCCCCGTTATTGTAGAACTTGCTACACTTGAGAAATGGTTTCCGTGTTTTCGATGGGGTCGAGTAGATGTCTCGATGGGCTTGGATCGTGCTAAAGGATAGCTCATTGGGAGCTATGCGCACTACGTCACCTATGATTCCAATACTATTAGAATGTGACCTAGGATGAGTGTATCGTGGATCATGGGGTGCGCATACCGTGCTTCTTATGAACTCCCTCGAGAATGTGAGGGAATCTCCCGCTTGTCCAAGCCCAGATAAACCATACCTAGAAACTCGACGATTAACGGAGTAGCGAGAATTAAACATAAGGGGGTACCTACCCCAGACACAGCGGCGATTTTAGGTCCTGGATATTTTGCAAGTGGGTGGAACCAGAGGCAGTATATAATCCAGCCAAGCCAGTACAAGATGCCCTAGTGAAGTTACTTCCATCAGTATTATCGTGTTATACTCGCACAATTATGAAGCAATACCTACCGCGACAACCATAACCGACCCAGCCACAAACGGGTTCATAGTTAGCCCAAACATTGTCACGATGTATCAAGAATTTGTTGGTGGGTTTCAATCGCGCTGAGAGACTGTAAGAAAGCTATAATAGTATAATTTCATATAACTCGCTCTCTATAACACAACTACACATAGGATGGCACCCCTTATAACATCGTTATAACACCCTCTATAGTCCTATATCCATCTTCTGCACATCACCTCCAAGAACATCAACCAAACCCCCACCCAGACATGTCTATATCTGCAATGAAGCCAACTACTCCATCACAACTCCCCGCAACCACGGCGAATTTCCCAGAAACAGCCATCCAGTGTCGCATTACACGCACCCCATCTTCAGCCGTCCGCCAACACGCAGCATAAGATACTCACTCCCTCTTCCACCCTTCCACACATCCACAAATCGGGAACTACCATACGTAAGCAGCCATCCTATAGGATACCATCTTCATAAGCACCAATCCCAAAACCTACCTAGGCAAGAACTATTATTCTTCAAGAAACCAGATGTGACGAGTATGCGTGTGATATCACAACTTCCGTCGCCAGTTTCATCGGGACCGAGATCTCGATGGAGTGGTGCATATCTGCTACTACCCTATCTACGGGGGGTTTGGAGATACAGATATCACACCAATCGCGCATTAAAACATACAAAAGGACTGAGCCGCACCTATGCGTCATGATGATGACTTCATTCCAATCATTACATACGAATGCTTGACCGGATCAACTTCCGGTAAGTAGTTACTCCATGTCCTTTTCCCCTTCAATCCTTACTTCCCCGATGCATGAGGCCCGTTTCCACATATACCAAGACCTGGGCCTAGACGTCGACCGGAACTATCCACTAGTACCCGTAGACCTTTACTACATAACTAGCGCCGAAGTGACGAATGCTATGAGCCATTTCTACATACGTGCTAGGTGACGTGGATATAATCTAACTCTATAAGCTTCATTGTGAGTACGTGTTGCTTGTTCGAGGTGCGATGAACATGTGTTGAGAGTCTCCTCATGGATGATAATACCTAGGTAGGTATCAGCGCCATTAAGGTCCATGCCCGGCTGGTATCTAACTCAACCCATCGTCGATCTTTTACTATACAACTTCTCCAGAGTCATGGATGATTATGCAGTATGATTATGCAGTATTATTATTATTACATAGGGTATATAGTATCTCGGCACCTAGGCCCCGAGTAGTCAGTAAACAAACAGTCAAGACGTAAATCGTCATCGACCAAACCAAATAATATCGTCGTGCAAACATACTATGCAGACATATCAAATCCTATCCATCCATCGTCCCTTACATCCCTTCGCCTCGCTTTTTTCATAACACAATGAGATGATATGATATATGATAAACTTCATGCCCGCTGACTATGCGTCCGCCTCTCCCAAATAGATGAATAAGTAGATGGCTCCTATGCCTTTTTTCTAGCGATAGATGATTTCGGCGCGGGTATTATAATGATATAAGCAGTAAATCCTCCGATGAACAAAGTAAATGCGTCGTGATCCGCGTAGTATTAGGATTAAATATGCCATATATGGTATGATAATATTCTTTAAACCACCTTCAAGGTGCCCGTCCGACCGGACACCGAATTATAGGCGCTGTACTCTCGTTCTTTCTCCCTCGTCCGTTCTCGATCTCGGCTCCGCGGTGGTGGATGCGACCTTAACGGCTCCCAGTCAGGGACACGTTTGGGCAGAGATGGTACAGGTGGTACGTCTCCATTGATTGGTGATCTCGGAGGCGGAGCACCTTGAGTCTTACTCCTTGTCCGGGAAAGACCCGGTAGGGGTGCCGTATTCGGGGGACGCCTTAAAGCACTTCGAGGAGGCACTTCGGGGTCAATTCCATTCGGTTTGCTTGAGTTTGGGACTGTGATAAGATCGATTAGGTGGGCCGTGCCCTCGGGGGCTTTGACACCATGGCCAGATTTGTTCTTCGCCCACTGCGGTGCTTCCTGGAAACCAGATTCTAAATTAACTAGCGGCTTCGGTCGATCGCGACGGTTCGAATGTGACAATCCAGTTGGTTGAGAGGAAAGTGGGTGGGGGTGTTCGTGAGCTTGGGGTTTTCCAGATAGAGGAAGAGGAGGTCGAGAGGATGAGGAAAGAGATGGTCTGCGGGTATGAGAATTTTGGTGCGTGTGAGTGTGAGTGCGTACGACACCTGCGGAAGTGCTTGGTCGAGCAGAAGAGGAAGAAGATGAAGTAATACTGCGCGCTCTGGCGGAATGCTCAAGGGCGGACGGGAACCAGGAAGGTGAGTCAGGACCGTGGGCACCCGGTTCTGGTTCCGACTTTCTGTTGAGAAGTGAAGGGCCTTCAATGAACCCATCATCTTTTGAAACCTGTCGCCCTCGATCCAGTCTATCCGAGTCGCGCTTACGCTCTTCGTACCCTCCGCCTAGAAGCCCGCTGCCAGTGAAGCCGTCGTTACTAGCCGAATGGATTGAGTCTATTAACCTCAGATCGCTCCTACTATCTTTCTCACGTTTCTCGCGCTTCGAACCAGAATTAAGATGATGGGCTGGTATTTCCTTAGGCATAGTTGATACATCTGGCACTGGTGGAGGTGGCAAGAAATCCTTGCCGAACTGAGACAGTCGTTTATCAAAACGCTTCATGTCAAGAAGCGGTTCGAATTGACCGATCGCATAAGGCGTCTCATCAACCGACACCCGGAGACGATGACCATTTAAGGTAGCAACATTTTCCGTTTTCTTTGGCGTGCGGCTAATTGCAGGTAAAGTAATTTGAGGCGGTTTGTCGTCGGTCTTCCTAATTGAGATTTTTCTTGGTGTTTTTGGGGCCACTGGAATACGGCCAACCAGGTACCAGCTACGCCAGCTCTGCACCTTTTCTCTAAACTGGGCGGCGATTTGAGGATCCTCTGTACAAAAATATTGCACATAGTTCTCGGTATTCATGAACACAGTCGTCCTCTGTTGACTCTTCACAGCGAAACAAAATCGTTTCGGAGGTTTTATATGCCGTCGCATCTGCGATTCTGTGGGTGTGTAAATATCGTAATCAGATAGACGGCAAAGGTTTGTAGTATCCTTATCCGTAGAATTTGCGTTCGGCTTCTTCGCACATAGGACCTGTCCGTTCTCAAGAAGGGCGATCCACCTCTTGTTCCATTTTCCAGGGCGATTTGAGTGGTACATATATAATTGGAAACCCTGAGGTGGCTCGTTGCGTTTCGGGGCTGAGTCGATGTCGAGTTCCCGATTTTGTTCTTCGGAATCCGATAACGTAACTACCAATTGATTTTGTGTATCCCGATCCCAAGAATTCATAACGTCTCGGATGGATTCGTAACGTCGTAAACGTCGCTCAAGACCTAATACACTATAGGTTTCTACGACAACACAATTCGTTGGATTGATTTCGTCAGTACCCATCGCTTCGGAGGTTTGAAATATTATATCGTCTGATGTCGTCTCGGGCGTAACCTCAAGACTGAGGGTATGTTGTCTATAGCGCACAGCAACATTCTACGAATTGAAATTAGTATTCGCTGTCACCAAAGCGACATTCTACACTTACTCGATCTCCAGCATTAATCGCAGAATGCGGCGCATCTGTTTGAGGTACAATGCCCCTGCCGCCGGGCTCTATACCCATCGGGGCCATTTTCGAGGGCTCAAAACTGGTAGTCGAAGACGCAGGAGAGATCCCGGGGGATAACCCATCTTTGTTTTTCCTTCCCTTGGTCAAGAGAACAAATTTCTCAATTACCGGGCTCCTTTGTTTATGTGACTGCGATTGAGTCGTCTTTTGGTTATTCGCCAATTGCACCTCTAACCTCTGGAGTTCCTTCTTCTTTTGCTCAATTAAGAGCTGATGATTCTCAGCCTCCAATCGCGCAATCTCTCGCTTTGCTTCCTCCTCTGCTTCGCTATCGTGCCTATTGCGCCGTCCATCTCGGCTAGCAAGCCTCCGCCACGCACTTTCTTCACTTCTGGCGCTTTTCGCGCTCTTGGCGGTACTAGGTCGGCTTTGATACTGGTCGGCCATGCTTCGACGCAGCGTCTGCCGTCGCGTGGATTCGGTATGGCGCAGCTGGTGTCGCGGAGGAGAATTGGGCAAGGGCGAGGCGGCCGGGACATCTGTCTCCTTTTGTGTTATGCTGCTGGCGGTCCTTAACGGACGTGGTATAGTTGGCACAGGGGGGACTATCGGAGGGTCCCATGGGGGTGGTGGATCGGAATTAATTTTCTGGGTTGCATCGACGTTGACAGTAACGCTACTTGTCCGTCTACGGTAGCGAGACATGGACCTTGCAATAGTACTTCCCGATGGGGAACCCTGTTGCTGCACATTGCTCTCTCGGCGGCTATGTTGACTTGTCATTTTGTCCGCCATGTTTGTTGTCTTCGAAGGACCTCTCTCTCTTAAGCTTTGGGTTCGCCGATTGTCTCTATCGTTGAGAGAAATTTTCATGCGAGAGACGAAGTTTGGCGGTGATGGGGTGGCTGGCATGGTGGCAGTCTTGGACCCTGTCGACATCATGCCAGGCCCCAGGGGTGTCTGTGGAACCAAACCGCTTAAAGGTAGAGTGACAACGAGAATGAGCGCACAACAAGTTGAACGAAGGAGAGCTGTGCCGCCGACCCGCTGGACCGTAGTAAAGACGAAAAACAGATGATAGTGATGTTGAGCAAGGTGCGCAATGTGCTCAATCAACAGATCGTATCTCGAACAAGCTTAAAGCACAAATGTCCAAGCGCAAATCCAGACTTTGTCCGCAAATGGCAAACGAAACAGATGACGAAGCGGCATACGACGGTGCTCAGTAGCTGATGCGCTCTAAACATAAACAACGGCGCTAGACCCTCGAAGCCTCGTTGTATCTATATTTTAGAACCCATTCTTCTTTTTCCTCATATTATTTTCTTGTTTATGACGATACTCGGACGATGTACGATGCGTGTATAATGGCCTCTTTACGGTCCAATTGAGTTAGTGTAGGTATGGCCTTGTCAATTCTTCGCACGCGTGACCATACCAGTGATGTATATGAGGATGATCTCTCGCCCGAAAGGATTTAGTACAACAGGGTCAATTAAAAAGGACTGATCAAATTTGGTAGATTGCCGAGAGGATCAACTACCTTTGTTATTGGTAGGAAAATTATAATAAAATGACAGGGAATGGAAAAGGATATCTATCGGACTTTCTGTGTCAAGTCCCTCCAGTCCTATCCATATCGGGTCTAAACATTGTGGAGTAATAGTAATAGGAGTTAACATCCAGGACCTAATACAAGGACTTAATACATAATAGAAGTCCGCTAATCGAGTCCGCTAAATTAACTTGTATGACCAAAAAGTTAAAACTGTATCTTGGCCCAGTTGCATGTATATATGTATGTACCTAAGTATGTACTATGTACGACGTGAATTTACAACATGCAGGGGTCCTCCTTCTCAGTGCTCTTCAGAGCAATCCAATTGTTCAAATGCAGGGGATCCCGCATTGCGTCAGCGATCACTCGCTAGGTCCCAGCTAAGAACCAGTAAAGGGACAGCGCTTGTCAGGCTTGTCAGGCACCTAAAAAGTTAAAATTCGTAATTTGGTAAAGAGCGGACAATCGGTTCCACCTACATCTCCCAGTGGTCTCCCAGTGGAGAGAAAGCTGCCAGGAACGGAATGTCTATTGTATCTGATAGGCTAGATGACAAGATAATGCATTATCGTACCTTGCCTCTCAACTCCGACATGTGGATAGCACGAGATATCTTGTAAGACAAGGGGTTATAATTGGTAACAACATTCCGAGACTGAGACCGTCATATCTGTCAAAGAAATGGGACATGTTGAAGCGAGAGAAGAAAGAAAAAAACCTAGGCGACGGGTGGGTTGTTTATCCAATCGTCCAATAGGAACGCCTATGAGATGCAGAAAAAGCAAATAAGACTCATTTCGATTAAAAACTTCGCTGCAGCTGAAAAGCCGGCTATATTGTTTGCAGCTGAGGGTGTACCTGGTAAGGCTGCGCAGTTTGCTCATTAGTAGAACATAGAATGCAATGCCAACATCCCGACGGGTATTGAGAGCATTAAGACGCTCGTTTATCAAAGTAAGGGGTAGCCGTTGAACACGAGGTTTGATAATGTTGAAATTTCTAGCGTGTCAAATATCTTGATGGAACATCTTGAATAGATGCCCAGGTGGGCATTCAGCATGACGTACCTAAATGAAGGAATGTCGTATTAACTCGCTTCTGAAATAAGCATATAGGCTTTCAATCGCCAGGTTACTTTTATTTGTTCCCTTTTCTTGTATTTTGTTTTGACTGCCTTGATCCCTAATCCCTTATGGATGAATTGGGTGTTTTTTTCTCGTATGACCAGGAACTTCATTCTTGGACACCAATAAGCATTGTGGCTGTGGCCAGAATCGCGACTGTCTGACTCCCTTACAGACTCCTTCGTACGATCCATGTGAATATGAACCCATGTCTTAGACCCTTATTTTCTGAAGGCCCTGACATTCCATCTCCACCAACCAGTAAAGTCTTGAGTTGACACGTCAATACCAAGATTTTTGAGCGCCTTGGTGCTGAGGTGGCAGTCGTACGGCCTCTGTACTGATGCGTTGGGATCGTTCCCTTCCGTGTTAGGTTCAATGGCTGCGATTGATAGCCCCATGATTTCGCCAAATAGCTTGCACATCTCATACTTGGTAAGCTTGTCCTCCGAGGAAAATTGGAGGATATGGGCTAGTTTCGAGGGATCATTGGAACCTCGGTATTTGACAGAAATGTCTAAGAAGCTATTAGCGACGGACGGTTTAATTGCGATTGGACTCGGAGCTAAGCGCGAAGAACGTACCGTGACACACTCGCCCTACATCCTCAGTCTGCTACATGTTAATATCTCATAGGGATTTAGGTCACTACCTTCCACTATGAAACTTTATGTGAGGGATGGGGAGAAATGGTAGGACCTGGTAACTCACTGCGAATATGTTAGCTTCTACCAACACCTGACACGTTCATAGGGCGAGTGTCACACATACCATTGGTAGGGTAACGCCAAGCCCAGTGATCCATCTTAATCTTAGCATCTTGTTCTTGTGCCTTCCATACTGTATCAAGGAGGATATTCACGGCGCTCTCCGATGGCACTTCAGCATCGCCATATAGTACGGGAACCCGCAGGACGACGCCTAATCCCGACTTTCCAGCTCGTTCGTATTCTTCTATGACGACTTTTTCGCCGTCTAGCTTCGTCTGTCCATATAAGTTCGTGGGTGATGGTGTAGCATCCGCTTCGTAGGGCGCGTCGCCGGGTTTGCCCGGGAATACGTAGTCGGTTGATATGTAAATGAGTAGGATACCATGGGCTGCGCATAGCGAAGCAAGTCTCTTAGTAGCTTCGACATTCAATGCGCGGGTTCCTTCAGGGTCGTTGTCGCATTTATCGGGGAATCGGTTCGCGGCGCCTGACTAGTAGTCAGTTTTTTTTGAATTTGAATTTGAATTTGTCGGCGAGGTATAAGTCGAATACTAGGTATTACTGACAATGGACTACAACCTGTGGTCTTTCGGGTTTGTTAGATAAAAAACCACCATGAGTGTGGAGGGTCCTGGGCTCACTTCACATTGTCCAACGCAGCAGTAACATCTTCTGCTTTTACCAGATCAACCTTGAGAACCGATATTCCATCAGCGCGAGAGTAGCCTGTCCCCTTAACGTTCCATTTGTTCCTCTCGAAGGCTCGGACTACTTGACGGCCAAGTAGGCCGGTAGCTCCAGTTACCAGAGCAGTTTTGGACATGATTAATTGAAGAATAGTTTAAGTTGAAGCTTCAAAATTCATTAAAGAATAGGAAGCTTTACAGAGCTTTAGGAAACTTGGAGGGGCAATTACCGCACACTTACGTAATGTGATAGCGGGGGTGGGTCGACCTATATAGGGGGAAAAGGGGTGACAATCAGCTGGTACAGTCACTGAAGATTCAAGTACTATAGCACCATAAGAACGTGATAGAACGCTTATTTCGCCCGTTGTATTGAAATCCAAAAATCTATTTTACCATTCCGTCTTGGTGGCTCCCTTAAGATCATCCACATTCAAGAAGTCAATACCCTCTTCTATCAAGGTGTGCCAAATTATATTTCTCCATCCAATCGGCCAACCCATGGTTTCCCAATATCGGACTTTGAGTCCTCTCCGATGGGCGCCTTTAATTTGGCCGCGAATTTTGTAGAGCTGCTCTTGAGACAAGCCACCAACACCAATACCAATTGCTTCCACGAAACTTGTACTAGCGTAAAATGAGTTTGTCTCATTGTACATCATTGCTTCTTCTGCAGGCTGTGAATTTGGATCGTCCGGATCTTCCCACATCTTTTCTAGAGGTGCATCGAAAAACACGTCTCGGTATGTCGAATTTTTGACAACTAAATCGAATGGCGTCGCCCCCGTTCCCACAACCGTGACTTGGCGTTGGTGAACTTCACCATCGCTGAAATAAGTCAAATATCCCCTTGACCTCAAGGGCTCTAATTGAGATAAAACATGCGGCCAAGTTACGTTTCCACCGGTTTTTATATCCACCAGCAGGATGACTGGCTGTTCGGGGTCATAGTCGAAAACGCCGCGCCGTGATTCATTATAAAATTGTGTTTGTGGATTTGATCGATTAAGCAAGTCCACCAAGGGATTGATATAAAGTGACTGGAACGTCCGATTTATGGCCAGGGCAGCTTCGTCATGACCAACGTAGAGTACCGGTCCATCGTCCATCAACCAAACATCTGCTTCAACTCCAACACAGCCGGCATGAAGGGCTGAGAAGAGCGGTACCGTGCGCCAATAGTCATTGTGGGAATGACAGCGAATGGGCACGACATCCCGAAGGAAATCTGTAGGGTACCAGGCCAACCCTTCTGTTCCAGAACCTGGCTTCCCCCAATTTCCGAATATCAAGTCTGGGTTGTTTTCTAAACCCCATAAACTCCTAGCAATGGAGAGGAGGAGGGTTATTAATAAGATAGAAGCTCTGATTTCCTTGTTAGTCTTATAAATTTGCTGTAAGTGATATTGTCGGTGCTAGCGCCTACAGTGTAACTAATCCCCATATACTGCAACTTGTGAGATTCGATAGACAACGACGCCTCCTCGGGGTGGTTCTTCTCGCACCATCTGTTGAATCCGTTCTCCTTGTGCTAGTGTACTCATTGTCCTCGGCTTCATCGACAGGTACATAATCGGGTCCTCGTTGTCGATTCCATAAATTACCGAGTGACCATTTCTTCTCTTCGGGGCTTGTAGCGTTTCCCATATCTATAGGGCTCTCTCTATTGGTATTCTTAGCGTAGTCGTACGCTGTAATTAGCTGATTTGGTGGTTTTCAATATATATTTAACGCCGATCGCGGAAATAGATGGAACGACACAAGTGCTTGGGTTAGAGTATGTCGGCTGAAGTATGAGATTGGGCTATCTATTAAAAATACAATATCATGAGAAACATAATCATTAAAATTGGTGGTTAATTAATCACAGACGAATTCAAAAGATGAAGTTGAAGTTGAAAGATAACAAATGCGACCAACAGCGGTGGGAGCTTAGGTAACTCTTGTACCGCCGCAACTGTGCCGTTCAGCTAAATTACTGGAGGTTAGGTACCTAGCGTCATGCCCCATTAAAGGGACTAGCGTACCTGATTAGCGGTTTAATAGTGGGTTAAAGGTCTAGCCCAAAATGTGGGGTCTCCTCCAAAATTTCGTTATCTGCTGGAAATTTTCAGAAAGCTTCACCATCACCAGGATCCGATCAATCCTCGACAATTATTTCCTACGTCAATTCTTTTCACCAACTTGCGAAAAGAACCGGGCATAATTCAATATGCCTCACAAACATACGCGCAGGGATAAAGACCCTTCTACGTGTGTACAACAAAATTCCGACCGGCGCAAATGTTTAGCTAATCTTCCTCATTAGATATGATCTCCCACCTTCACAAATCGCAAAACCTCTACCCGTAACATCCCAATCGCAAAAAGCCGACGCAGAGAAACAAACCCCCAACCAGACCGGGAAGAACCTAAAGCGAAAGCGAGATGCCGCACCGAAGAACGATGCGCCTCGTGCATTCAAGAGATTGATGGCCTTTGCCGGAGGCAAGAGGCCACGCTCAGGTCTTGATAATGGGGACCAACCAACTAAGAAAAACAAGAAGAGGAAAACCGAGGACGCAGAAAACGCCGAGGGTGATGCTGAAGCCAAGGAGGCCAAGGCAATTAAAGAATTGCCTAAAATTCGACCCGGCGAACGTATGTCGGAATTCGCGGCTCGAGTAGATGCTTCGCTCCCCATTAGCGGATTGATCAACAATTCGGTCAGGAACGGCAAGGATCCCTTGGGATTGAAAGCATGGCAGACTAAGAAAGAGAGGAAAATGCACAAGTTATATGACGAATGGCGAGAGGAGGACCGGAAGATAAAAGAGAAGAAAGAAGAGGATTTGGAACTCCAGGCAGAAAAAGAACTAGAAGAGGAGGAAATGGGCGTAACATGGAAGCTTGAACCGCAGACAGGCGGCAAACGAAAGAAGAAGGGTAAGCGAACGAAGTATCTTGGTGAGGTCGCAGATGCGGATGAGGATCCATGGGAGGCATTGAAGAAGAAGCGTGGTGAGACGAGAGCCGGTTTACATGATGTTGTTCAGGCGCCGCCTGAGTTTACCGTCAAGCCCCCGAAGAAGCTAACCGTTAGAGGTGCGGCGGTCGAGATTGATGGCATCCCTAAGGCCGCGGGAAGTTTAAGACGACGAGAAGAACTACAAACCGTCAGAGACGACATCGTCGCCTCCTACCGGAAGATGATGAACCAGAAACGACCATCTTTACGAACAACTTAAAACTAAAGGACGACCCATTCAATAGATCAGATACCCCAAATATTAGATATTCAACTACATGAATATGGTTGGATTCTTCGTCAGATGAAGGAATTCGACGAGTATTAGACGGTGAGCGATGTTTTTCGAAGTAGAAACTGAAAGGAATGATATCGCACGTTATCTATAGAGCCTACACTCGTCTCATATACCGCTCTAATTCCGTAAAGCATTTGACAATCCAAGCTTTCAAATTCCCCCTGAGTCTCTGAGTGCATTAGTTACTCAGAAACATACACGATAGTGACATTGACACTATAACTCAGTTTATGCTCAACCTTACGTAGGTATTATATAAGATCTACTGGTTAATAAAGTATAACTCTCTAATGTATCTATACCTAACCCGTGCGATATTGGAGCAATATTCCTTCCGCCCTTGAGTCTTGCACATTTAGTTTCAAAGCATCTTACCCCTGAGTAAACCCAAAGCTACAATTCTAGGGGATGAGTTGTCTAATATTTGGTAATGACAAACCATATATAGAAATAGACTTTTCTTGACTCATCAGTTTGATTATTCCAATCTCTAGGCACGTTTAGTTTTGCTGTTACAACTCTAATGAGTACGAACATCTGGAGTGGCGTATATATACTCCACTACGGCACCCCTTGGATGTCATAATCAAGTACCTACCTATCCATCTCGTGTAGATATAAAATGTCCGTACCTAACTAGTCGACTCATCATTTCGTATAATCAAGTCAACTAACGACGCATATATAAGAGCACAGATCAACCTCGTTTTCATTCTCATTTGTTCCACTTCGAATACAACAACCACAGCTAAGACGTTCCCGACGAACCAATCCCAAGGCCCATAAGCAGCAGATGAATACCCATCCTCCTCGGCCCAAATATATCACTTCATTGGATTTTTCTAACCCGATAAGGACGATCTCCTCTTCTAGTACTCTATACTACATTTGACCCTCAAACGCAAGACAGTGGATTATGTCCGAGAATTTGTGCTGGTTCCTCAGCATCTTATCCATACTTCATAGCTAAAGGATCACGTCTATCGTCTCGAGATGGTGGACGCTCCTCCATTCCTCTCTTCCTCTCCCCCCTTCACACACGCTCTCTCTCGCCCCTAGAGGTAAGCTCATCTTCGGTCTTATTATATTCATACACTACTTGATCACATCCTCCCATCACCTACACACACTTGTAACTCTTGGTGTTTTCGACTAATTCCATCAAGGCAAAGCCACGTGCTGGGGTCGGAGCAAAGCTAAAGAACAAGATGGTTGGAACCGGAATGCGCCATGTGGCAGACTCGCGCGGCATACGCACCCGGCTATTCTTACTGTCAGAAGCCACGTCGTTGGTGGAGAGTTTGAGGGCTCGCCGAGCTGTTTCTACCCGAGTTAGCCTTGTGTGGCTGCATCCCAGTCTTTTCCTGACACACTACACCGCGACATCAACCGCATCGTCCTTGACAGGACAACCCCGATAGCAAGCCACCGCAAGATGGACGCTGGAGTGAAATGGCCTGGACTGGGAATGGTTGTCATGGGAGACGAAAGATATCATGGGCTAATACGTGTGGCTGGCCTGCTTACTCCGTGGTTCTTCGACGGAAATCACCCCCTTCCCCCCCTTTCCTCGTATGCGCAGCAGATGAGTACGGCTAGACTCGGTCGTCATCCGTCTTGAGCAATGTCAACCCACAAAAGATCAAACTGCCTACCTAGGTACCTAGGTGGAGGAGATAAAGGGAGCATGTCTGGAAGAAGTCTGGTTACCATGATGTAGTCGTAATGTTAACGAGGATATTTGGGATGTATGGCGAGGTTGCCGTCCGAGGAGCTCCAGGATGGTTAGCTGTCAGGGCTCGAGTCCATATAAGAGAGATCCCTTGTCTTGTAGAAATATCTAATACTAAATAATATTCGTGAGTCTAGAACTTGCGTCTGACATGAACCATGCCTTGAATTAAGTTAGAAGCTTGTTGCTATCGTAGAACTGTGAGCGACTCGATCGAAATCCTATGGTGCTGGAAATTCGCCCATTGAAGACAATACCATAAGCTAACAATTGGTTCCGCTTAATTTTTACTAGTTACTTCGAGGTATGGCGAACTCAGAGCTTGATAATCTTTTTATTATAACGCTGTACTCATCGGCGGGTTACGGTAGATATTTCGATGTCTCGAACAGTGGGAATTTCGACATGACAAACAGACCGCTGCCCTGTGTACTAGATCGTACAATGAGCCTCGCGTCTTCGTCTAAGTAGGATTGTTCTTTAGCAATTTGTCGGATTCGGGCGGAAAAAGGAGTCTCGGTGCTGATTTGGGGTGTGTCTTGGAGACAGGGAAGATAAAAGTAGACAAAGGTTCGCTACTCTCGGTCTTCGTTTCGGTATTGGATTCCTGGCTTCACAGGATTTGCCATGAGCCGATAGTTAGATCTAATAGCAGGTACATTTGTAGCTATTTGAGAGCTTTCCGCGCAATATTTTCGTCTTGGATTTTCCCTTAAGACTGGTGCAACATGGAATGATCCTTGGTCGTATAATTATGAGCACGTTTGTTCATTGGAATACACCGCGAATTATGCCATTGCGACCCCTATGTTATTCTAATCATAGAAACTTAGGCCGTCTCTCTCTCAACTATTCATGGCTTGGACATTAGATGGCAATTCGGCCCCCAAATAGTTATATCCAGGGACAGTATCCTCATAATATCAGAGCCAGGATTAAAATAACATGATCGGGGATATTCTGGATCAGTAATCGTCCGATCCAACCCCTATATGACGCAGGTGGCATACATGACTAATTTTCGCTTATATCATCCGAGACAACCATCGTGAGTCAATACTGGTCGAGGCACGTGATGCACCATCGGATGTCTCGCTTCGGTAAGGCCTCCGCCTTAGAAGGAATCCTTCATGTTCCCAACCACCCTTCGCCCCGTCGTGTACAATGCAGACTAACTAACGAACGATATAGGGCTGTACTTTTATCGACGGAGAACATCTCATAAATCTACTTCTCTGTAGGTAAAAAGTAATTGCTATAATAGTCGTTGTTGTTACTCAGTTTGTAGAGACAATACTATGGTTTACCGCCAGTTATAGAGTTGTCTTTAATGAGCTTTATACGACTTGACATAGACATGGGTGAGTCCCATAAGCTTAATTTTGATCTAGAAGGTATATTCTAATTTAAGCAACTAGATACAAATCCTACAAGTGGTGCTGGGTCGTTGTGCCATGCACAGTTTCAGGTTAGCCCCTACATAGATCCCTACATAGTAGTAATGGACCGTGTGCGTGATATTTTTTTAGCGTTATAGATGAGCCAGGGTAATGTGTAGGTTAACATTGATCCCAATGGGGGCGGTTTCCCGTCCACATGAATTCATGTCAATTTTCATCTTGAATTCTATCATGTTTTGTATAAAACGCATATTCCCCTGTTTTCCAACAGGAGATGCGACGATGACTTGTCGGAATAGGCCCCTTTCTCATTAACGGCCCGATATGCATTTCAATATCTTAATACACGATCACCGTCTTCAAATCAGTCATTAACTAGCGTGTTAGTCGGAGGAGGATCAGTATCCATTCTGCCAATGTCCTTGTCTTTGGCTCGACCAAGCTTTATCCAACATGGATACCGCCTCTAGTCTTATTGGCATTCTTCAGTTGTCATGGACTGTAATGCACTATATTCATGATGTTAAAGATGGAGGCAAAGATCGATCCGAAATTACAAGCGAAGTTCTGTCCATTTATGAGATCTTGTTGGGCATGAAGGATGATTTTGATTCGCACGACTCGGAAGATAGCGCTTGGATCGGCCCCATCAAACCCTTATTTGAACATGGAGGGACTATCGAACAGGTGAAAGCGGTGCTGGAGGAACTTACCGCCAAGATTGTACTCCCGCACAAGTCGCTCGAGACTATCGGGAAGAAACTGAAATGGCCCTTCGAAAAGTCGGAAGTAAAGAGGCTATTAGAACGGTTACGAACCTCCAAGGATACTATCACCGTTGCTCTCACTAGAGCTCATTTGAAGGTGGGTCTCGAAAATAGCGCCGATATCAAATATCTGCGCCATGCGCTCAAGAACGCCGAACTCGACACAGCTTTGAAATGGATATCAACCTTGGACTTTCGAGCGTCGCAGAGGGCGGGTCAAAGGCAACGACTAGATGGTACCGGAATATGGTTTCTTAACAACCCTCAGGTACGAGGGTGGTCAGAGTGCAGAACTACAGCCCTCTGGTGCCATGGTCTTCCGGGAGTGGGTAAAACAGTCTTGGCTTCAACCATCTTCCAGCAACTTCATGAGCAGTATCACGATGAAAATGTTGCTGTTATCGTCGCTTATTGTTCTTTCGACGATGAGAACACGCACTCGACGTACAACATACTGTCCAGTTTCCTCCGCCAAGTAGTCGAAAAGAGGGGCGAAATGTCAAATGCGATCAAAGACATGTATGTCGAATATTCCCAAGGCAAAAACATGCAATCTCGCCCAAGCCTGGGTCAATTGATTAATTCATTATCTGCGGAGCTCGGTTCATTCGAGAAAACCTTCGTAATCATCGACGGTCTTGACGAAGTTCCAAATGACAAACAGAAAACTGAGCTTCTCCAGACAATGGAATCGTTGAATCCACTCCCGCAACTAATGGTCACGTCTCGTCCGGTCCAGTCCATCGCAACTTGGTTCAAGGAGCTTTCCGCCGAAAACAAGTATAGGATTTTTGAAGAGTCACAGGAGTATAACCAGACGATGTATTATTGCGACAATTGCGACGCCTCTGAAGGGAAAGAGGCTTCGGATGCAGCCTCAGATACTCCTAGCGATGATAGCTTCGTCGAAGTGAAAAAGGAGGTGCCGCTAGTTCAAGATGATCAAAGTTGGAGGGCGGAATCGTCATATCGATGCGAACACTGCGATCGTGATGTGTGTATTAATTGCTATGATAAATATGATATATGCTTCGGTTGCTCGGAGAAGAAAGCATGCTTCAAATGGGCCTGGCCGGGGTCTGTTACAATTTCAGCGCATCCCGAGGATATCGATACCTACATTACGTGGCGAATCCAGAACAGTCAAGTTCTCACGACACTCATTGAGAATACGCGAGGGAAGGCGAGCGATCTACCGACTACCATCACGGATCGCGTGAGAGAAGAGGCGCACGGAATGTGAGTGGTTTATGGGACGTGAGAGGAAG
Source organism: Hypoxylon trugodes (assembly GCF_022578975.1). Taxonomy (NCBI): domain Eukaryota; kingdom Fungi; phylum Ascomycota; class Sordariomycetes; order Xylariales; family Hypoxylaceae; genus Hypoxylon; species Hypoxylon trugodes. Next base: position 3,230,290 of record NW_026250018.1, on the reverse strand, counting down.
AGATGATACTAACAAATCTCGTAACAGATTTCTACTCGCGAAGTTCCACATGGATGCACTAGAAGAACAGACAACAGCTAGAGAAATTATTAAAGCTCTCGAGAGATTACCTTCTAACATCAAAGACATATACGACAACGTATTTAAGCGCATCGGAAATCTCCGATGGGCCAAGAAGCTAGAGAAACTCATCACGACAGTTGCGACAGCAAGAAAATTATTATCAACAGAAGCTCTCGCACACGCTATTGCCGTAAATCCTGGGGACGAAGATGTAGATCCTTACGATTTATCGGATATCCAGCACTTATCTTCGATGTGCGCGGGTCTCATCGAAATTGATCATGCTGGCTTCGTCCGACTTGCACACGAGACTGTAGGCTCTTACATCGCGCAAAACGGTCTAGAGACCTGGAACAACGGCCATGGAATGCTGGCAGAGATCTGCCTTATATATCTTCAATTCGAGGCCTTTTCGTCCGGGGCATGTACTGGCCCCGATCATAAGAACCTCATCGACGAACGCCGGCAAAAATATCCCTTCCTCACATACGCCGCGACTAACTGGGGCTGCCACGCGCGCGAAACGAAAAACCCCAAAGCGGCGCAATTAGCTATTGACTTTTTAAATAAGCAGGGTCATGTAGAGACAGCAGCACAGATAATGTGGATCGACGATATGGAAACGTCTTCTGGGTGGGACGCCGAAGTTGGTGTTCATGGCTTGCATATCGCCTCCTATTTCGGTCTCTCGGACGCCGTAGCGGTTCTTCTAGCTACGGGCATGGATACCGATGTTGAAGACTGTCTGCAAACTACTCCGCTAATGTATGCGGCACAGGAAGGACATGCTGATATAGTCCGTGTGCTACTTCACTCGGGGGCGAATCCCGGTCGCATTTGTGGGAGGAATCGTACTGCGCTTCACAGGGTCTGCAGTCAAAACACCCCTCGACACGTCAATGTTATTAAGGAGATTGTTTCTTCTGCGAAAGATGTGTCCATTAACGCATTCGACGTGAACTATCGGAGTATGACGGCTTTGATGTACGCCGTGTCGAACGAAAGCGAAGAGTCCGTCAAGCTTCTACTCACGCGCAAGGATATTGACGTTGGATTAGTACAACCTGATCAATTCCGCACTAACGCATTACACCTGGCTGTTTTATATGGCCAACATGAGCTTGTTGAGGTATTATTAAACGACGGTCGGGTGTCTATTGAGTCGATGGACTCGTGTCGACAAACCGCTCTATGTTTAGCCGCGAAGAACGGGTACCCGGATATCGTCAAATTATTACTAGACCGTGGCGCAAACTCGGATGCCGGAGATACGTATGGTGGCCCACCACTGTTGCGCGCCGCCGATGATAACAGTTTGGAATGCGTCCGCCTTCTAGTTGATCGAGGTGTGAATTACAAATTCAAGGACTTCCTCGGGCGTGGTATACTACACGCATGCGCCATCAATAGACGAGGAGTAATTATGCGGTACCTCTTGAATAACACGGACCTTGACCCGAATGTGCAAGGAGATGGTGGTGAAACACCGTTACACGATGCCGTACAATCCAATTCGGATGCTGTGGCCAGAATATTACTCGAGTATGGAGCGCGAACGGACATCGAGGATAAAACGGGAAGAACACCACTCCGCAAGGCCCGCGATCTTCAACGAGATCGACTCTTTTCTCTACTAAGAAATGCTAGGAAGAAGGAGCTTGAGTTGGCCATGAATGATCCCAAGGCAAATCCCCACCATCCCGGAAGAGTAGATACCCTTAACGCCGAAGAGTACAAATTCCCCATTCACCAAGCCGCGCAACGCTACTTAAGAGAAGAGTTCGAAAAATACTTATCGGACCTCGGTCCGCAAGCCGACGAAGCCATCAACAACATCGATGGTGCAGACTTAGACACACCCCTGCATTTTGCAGCACGATTCGGCAAGACGGATAACATGAAATTACTCCTAGAAAGGGGTGCCAATACCCAAGCCAGGAACCGTTGGGGTTTTACACCTCTACATAATGCTGTCGACTTTGGACATTACGACGCCATAGAGATCCTGCTCCAGAACGGATGCGACGTCAACGCGAAAGATTTGCTGGGTCGAACGCCTCTCGCGTTCGCGACTTACGAGGAGTTCAAGCCGGATTGCGCGTTCTTACTTCTTCGATATAAAGCCACTTTCCAGAACTCAGAAGGGGGCTCGCTGTTGCCTTTATTAAGTTATGCCGTCGAATCTAATGAGATGGATGCGGTTAAGACGTTAGTAGAGGGAGGCGTTCCATTCCAGATTCGCGATCGCGATCTCCTGACGCCGTATCAACGCGCGAAGAGGGCGGGTCATCAAAATATCGCGCAATACCTTTACGATAAAACGGTTGGAGAGAAGGGACATAAGAATTCGAATGCGACGATAGATACGGTTCAGGGGTTGCTAAAGGCGGTTGATGCGAAAAATGTGGGTATGCCGGATTTTGAGGTAACGAAGAATATGAAGGATACGAAAGACATGAACACGATGCCGGAGGGAGAACCAGCGAATACCCCGAAACCTGAGAAGTCGGAAAAGTTAGCAGAGTTAGAAGAGTCGAGTGTGAAGGGTCCTGATCCCGTTATAATGACTGGCGGGCCACCACTGCCTCTTATCAAGGAGTCGTCGATACTCGGATTAACGCCAAGGGAATACGGTCTTATGGGTATTATTTTTATTTTAATATTTATATTACTTTATAAGTAGGATATATATCAGGGGACCTATCATAATAGCATAATAGCACGGACATACATGTTAGTATTGGTTCGCCTGTCAAACCGTTACCGTATACCACCCATCGTGATTTTTACCCAAGTATGCCACGCGAAATTCTAGCTGTCCCTAGATATAGTACCTATTGTTCACCGTTATTCGTCATCGAATCTCAACGCAACAGAGTACCCGTATTCCTCCTCTCGCAGTTTTACTTTAGCCATAGTAGAATTTAATCGAATTTCGTCCGCATGTTTATTCCCATATTTAGCCCGACGCCGTTCATCGCGTTCCGATCTAGAGTCTCTTTCCGCAGAACCCCAAACTCCCGAGGTCCAGAATCGGACGTATTTATTTGATCGGTTGATACAACAACATATGTAATTGTTAATCTTCCCGGGTATGTCAAACTTCACTGATACGTAAGTGATACGCGACGTGAGGAAGAACGCTTTACGGCTGTGGTCCCATTGAAGCCTACTCTCGTCGTCGGCAGGGGTAAATCCTATCTTGGTTCCTCCCCCTATGGTAAAGCGAATGATGCGCTTTGACGAAATATCGATGAGTGATTTGATACCTGGCGTGAATTTAGCTGAGATATAGATGCTCCCCGTGCTCCAGAATTCCTGAGGGGAGTCTGTTGTCTGAGTCAATCCGCGCGAACCTCTCACCAGTATGAATCTCGAGGGAGCGATCTGCTGCAGGCGAAGATACAACTTTTGGTTGGGTCCAAGTTCGCACTGTAATGATAATGTATAGATTGGCTCCTCCCAACTGACAAACACGCCAAGTTCTTGCTGAAGAAAATTCAGACCAAAGTTGGTCATCGTGAATGGTTGTGCGGTCAGATCTAGCCCCCTCGTAGGAGTGAGCTGTCCAAAATTTGCGAATTCTTTGGGGCTCGTTGCTAGTAGGTTGCAAGGCTGGGCTGGGACGTCCTGGCTGTCTATGACGTCTGCGGCTGGGGCGAAGATAGAGAGGTCTTCAGACCTTTTGATTATTTCCTCTTGAAACCGTATGAATGCGTTAGCACCTTCCCCGTAAAGCAAAGGCATGTGAATATCAAATATTCCAAGTAAGCAATATGCCTGGTCTTCAATTCTAGCGGTGTTCCTTTTTGCGGCCCAGGACATCCTTCTCGCTATTGGTACTGTGTCTAAGGATTGTTCACCACGAAGGATATCCTTGTCAACATTGGTAATGTCGGATAAATAATCCTCTAGCATTAACTTATCGCCTACTCGCTCCCAATGCCGGTCGTAGAATATTATCCTATTTGGTGCAATCAGCTCTTGAAGACACCATCCTCTTGAAAACCAACGGCAGCCTCCCAGTGATCCCATTTCGGAATAATCTTCTAGGTATACGTAACAAATGGCTGCTTGCTGGTACCATTTGAACATGGAATTGATGGCTTCTCCTAGTTCGGTCGGATCTTTCTTGTCAATACAGCATGTGTCGATCCAAGCGAAGTCGAGCATATGTCCTCGGGCTTGGTAACATGTGTTCGCTATCTTGCGGAATCCGGACCGTTCTCGCGCGGGATGGTTGGGATCATTTGAAATCTCTTGCATTTCCTTGAAGGAAATCTCTTCCCCGTGGACCCATGTATGGCTAAGAATTGCGTAGGGAGGAATTTCTTCTTCTCTTTCGAAAAGAACAAACCCCCCTGATTTCGTATCGATCAATCTAATAACCATTGTATCACGGAAGATGAACGGCCGGGAATGGACGAGGGTCTCTTGCTCGAGTATAGTTCGTGTCGAGGTATGGAAGAGATTGGGGGTTAACTGCTCGAGGCTGGCACCAAGAAAATTCAGCTGGATAATGTGGAAGGAATGGTGTGGCGTCCTCGTTTTGCTTTATATAGGGGCTATGTCTGTGTTACCTGAACCCAAGTCCGTTTAGTGCTGACATAACAGTTGTGAGGACAAACCCCTCTCTCAACGATGACTATACGTAACTAAAAAATTACCAAGTTAAAGGGTAAGTACCTGAGTACTTAACACACTGAAGGTACTCTAAATACAAAGCCTGGAGGTGCCTACTCGAATTGAACGTGTAGCTACCCACCTAGGTAGGTAGGTACAGTTAATTCTGCGTTCAGAACATCGAGAAGGAGTGGAACATGCGCAAAGTGCAGGTGGGCCCAGCATAACATAGGATCTTGAAACGAGTGCTACCGAGATGTGACTTCCCGTAATTTTAGCAAGGGCCGCCATAGACCCCCGAAAGAGTTGCCCTTTAGGGCTCTCTCGCCCCGAAACGTGCCCCGGAGCACCGATGTTGCCCGAACGGAGCGGAACCAGCCGGCCAATGCCGTGGGCAACTGCACAGGTACCCCCGAGCACCTACCGCAACCCCTTCCAACCGGAGGACCCGCTCTCGCGCGCCAGTGCGTTTCGTGATATTTTCTGCCGGTCGAGGAAGGAGGTGAAAGAGCGGAGACCGTCCAAGTCCTGCACATAAATTCTTTTTCCTGTTCACGTCCACCAGTTCTCGTTCCCTTTCTCAAACCAAAACGAAAACAAGCACAGCAACTTTCGTCCACATCACACAAACCAAGCAACTTCAAATCAAACCACCTGTTCACCACCTCTTCTGATCTCATCCAGGTAATCTCTGTCTCCTGTAAGTAAATATTTTTTTTAAAGAAAATCCCATCCAACTGACCATCTATTTCAGGAAGTCAAGCTGCTTGAGCAAGAATCTCGTTCAACCAAGTCTAAGCACCGCAGCCAAGTCTCTGACTTGCCCATCAAGACATCAAACCACCTGTCAACATCTATCATCAAGGTCATCAACTCGAATCCGTCACTATGGATTATGACGCAACTTCTTTGGTGTTCATGTGCCTCGCCACTGTGTTCGGCATCGGACTCCTGATCTGGATGTTGTACTATCTCTATGAGAATGTGAACACTCCAGTGTTCCGCTGGCCTTGGGACTGGCGTTGGAACCACTGAACCCTTGAGCATCGACCGGGGTGTCTGGAGTAGGAAGGACCGGAACTGAAATGGAATTGCTTTTATTCATCATGTCGTTGTGTGTCTGAGAAGGAGTAACGGTGTTTGCTGAATCATGTCCACGATGCTTACTTACGCATTCGTGTTGCTTTTTGCCCGACCGGAAAGGGACGTACTGAGAGTTAGTTAAGGCTCGAGATTAATAAGACCACACGACTGATCACCATCATTTGCCTTCCACCTTAAACTTGTGACTTGTGATAAAATAACATTGACGCGACCGTAGATATTCGTAAGACTTTTATCGACGCCATCCGAGTATTCAACGTAGACAGAAGGAATTAGGTCTACGATGTATATTAGCATCGGCTCTGTTAATAGCACAATAAATTCCCGAGCCTCCATGATAATATTTAGACGCCTAGTTGTTGAATGGATGAAGTTACGATGCGGCGAAACTCGCTCACCGTCTCACCATCGGGTCAACTGCTGCGCCACGATCGGGTACACGTTATTTAGGTCACATCTTTCAGCCCTACCCATCGACCCATAGCTCCGCGCTGACACGTTGGAATATACCCATTTTGGTTGATTGTGGCTTGATCTCGAAGTCACGTTGCATTCCCGTCCCGCTCGTATCCTCACGCAAATGAATGAATGAATCGCGTCGTAAATATGGGCGGGCGGCTAGGTACTTGATTTAACTAGATCGAGTGATGAGCTCGTTTTCAATGGAAAAATACGTCCGTGGACACCATGTTTTTCGTATTAGATCGTTTATTAATAACACCGATTATTGCCTAGGTACATAGCGACCGCCTGACTCTGCTATGGCCGCTTTATGCTACAGCGCGTGTAGTTTATCGCTCAAAGGAAACACTAGATCAATTCGTCGTCGGGAACTTCGGAGCCGAATACCAATGACGATGATATAATCTGGATTCCGTTTGCTTAGAAGGCATCGGCGTGAAAGCTAGCTAAATGTTGGGGAGAGCTAACATACGATCCGGTAGTCCTGCCATGTAGTATGTAGATGAAAGCCGCCCGGCAGTTAGGTTCCATCGCAGGGATACGATACTAAAATCAAGCGTCGTACCCGTCCTCCCATGCCGCTGGAACAGGGACCTTAGCGACGTTAGGGTGCTTGGCTTAGCGAGATCTACAGGCGACTAAGGAATGTATTATAGCGGCGTAGCTAAGCCACGAATATCCCCCACAGCGTTATTAGGTAATAAGAAGGCTCTTCAAAGATTCTTATTTGTTCCATCTACGCCTCTACGGAGTTTCTATTCGAGAGATCGTCGCTTTGAGCCTATGATATCGTGCGCTTGGGACACATGACATGACGTCGTACAAACGTGGTGGGTGAGATCTGGAGAGCCTTAAAATAGTTGGTATTGAAGTTATTGGAATTGAAATACGATACGTAAAGAATGATGCGGATATCTTCTTTGTCCCTTTGATATGTCAGCTCGACTCAGCTCGGGCCTAACGGAGGCACCTAGGTAAAGACGACCCGGCATCGCGGCACAGGCGAATGTAAGTCGATGTTTAATATATGGGCTACGTGGATACTACTATGTACTCAGGCCTACCTACGATCTACGCTGGTTACACAGATACAATGTTACATTCAAAAGAAAGGAAGAAAATCTTACGAGAAGAAAGAAAAAGCATAGGCTAATATATTAGGGCTGCTTAGGCTAGGATTTAAGGCGGAGCCTCGGGAGCTGAAAGTACTTCGCTTCTTGTCTAGGATTGTTGTAGGGTCAGCTAATTACGTCGATCACTTCGTATTGAGGATTTCCCGAATGGACGGGACCATCATCAATTAATCCATCGTACAAACAACGTACCGCTATGACTGATGCCACGCATGAACTTCTGGAGATGGTGTATTTTGGGGCGGAATATTCCTCAGTGGCGGTCTGGCTTTGTATATATAAGAGAGGATAGATAACTAGACAAAGTTTCTCTTTCCTTCTAAGCATCAAACAAGCAAATCAAGATCAGATCTTGGGTCATATCATATCTCACGCAAACAAGACTTCTAGTCAGCAACTACTAATACACACCACATAACTCAATCTTCAACTTAATATCTAATCTACCAAACCTTCACCGCTTACAAACCATCAAAATGCCTTCCCTAAAGACCCTCTTGACCAGCGCCATCGCGGCCGCCCTCCCGCTCAGCGCCTCAGCCTACATATCCAACCTCCAAGCCCCCGAGTCTGCCAAAGCCGGTACCAACATCACCGCGACTCTAACAGCAAGCGACTACATCCAGAACTGGGATGACTTCGGCATCGTATGGGGTTTAGCACCCGCTAAGATGGACTGCGGCGACATTGTCTGCGTGGGCCAGCGCATTTCCTACACCCAAATATTCCCGGACAACGTGCCTGCTTTGGGTCAATTCACAGTCGAGGTCCCGATCCCGGATACCTTTTCTGCTGGTGAATGGAAGCTATGGGCTGCAATCCCGTATCTCGTTGGTGTGAGTATCTTCCCTACTATTATAAGGTGAATGGTGAAGAATAGGATGCTAACTATGATACAGGCTTCTGGTGAGGTTATGGTCCAAGGCCATAGCGCCAACCTGACCATCGAGGCATAAAGCCGTCTAGCGGATGCTAGCGTGGAGTTGGGTGTCAAGTTCCTTTCTAACAACATGCATGGATTGGTTTTGGGAAAAACATATTCACATTCATCACGATCCTGCGAGAATCATTGATATAATAGCATAGCATGCATATACAGGCGCATAGCGCATATCGAGGCGTTCGAGGATAATTATTATAAAGGCGACGACGATTTGAAGCATTTACTCACGGATGACTAAAACATAATACAATGAATTAAACGGTTTCATCAATTCCAAGCGCTATAGTAATGATCTCATGAATCGGTGACTCGTGTAGTAGTGGTGGATAAATAAATGCAGAACCTAGACACCTCGCTATGCATGCTTCTTCAAAAAAAGAATGAAAACCTCCAGTTTCAACCCCAGATCATGTAGAAGATGTATCACCTTTGGCGGTGTAAAGCAAAATGCTGTGAAGCTATTGTAGCGGGATCTAGTTTGATCTTTTCGAAACCACGCCGTTTTCCTTCATCTTGTGAATCTTCATATGCAGACCAGTCAGCTGAGCATTGGGTTTTCGTAGAATATTCGTCTAGATCGCGTCTATTTGCCAAGTTCGGTTTCTCAGCGAGGACGGTCGAATATAGTTCGTTGATACGCCGTCCGTCGGCGGAATTATATGCCCCATCAAACCAATTTCCATTTGCGTAATAGTCATCTGCGTGATCGGGTCCGTCACACCATACGTTTATCTTGCGTTCGCCTCCCAGGGATATGTTTTCCGATTGTTCTTCTATCGCTGCTATTCCTGATTTTGCTTTCTTTTTCTTGATATTGAATGATTGCTTATGGAGTCGCGCTCGACTACATAGATTTGAGATTGCGTTGAAAGGGTGCGTGTTGGCCACTAGTTCGAAAACGGTAACTGGTTTGTCTTTTCTCCCCTAGAGACCGAGCATCCGTCGGACTCCCTCTCGAACTTTCTGCTCGTATTCCGGTCGCCGCTCCCGCCACATCTTAGCGGCTTCGACATTGGCCGGGCTTTCATCGTTGGGCTCCGCTAGCATGCTCATAACAGATATGAGAATCTTCTCGACGGATTGGATGGGGCTCCATCGTTCCGATGCGTGCTCGTAGTGGTTTGGGTCATCTCCAGGTGGGTGTAGGATGGAGATACAGACTAAGCCGCTTGGGTAGACTATTGTTTGGTTCACGTTAGACGGTGGGCATTACCATATAAGGATTGGAGGTAACAAACCATTTGGGTGAAAGATCTCTCCTAAGAACGTCATCTTAGGTGGTGCTAGAGGATAGTCCTTCGGGAACTTCAGCTCAGCAGGAAAGACGCCGCCTTCGAAAGGAGTGCCCTCGGGGCCTTGAATTAGGGCCTCCCAATGAAGCATGTCGTCTTCCTTGACTGGGCCAGCCGTGATGCCATCGGGCGGGTTGTTGGTCAGCATCTTGTACTCTTGTAAGAGCCGACGGTGGGCTGTTGATTGGGCCATGCTTGCGGAGTATCTATAAGGTTGGTGTATAAAGAGAGAAGTAAAATAGCATGTATTGGGTGTATTAATGGTATATCTACAGTAGCAGAATTAGATCGAGTCGAATAAAGGAGAAGTAGTTGCTGGTTCGGGGGGTATCTCCTTGTTTATGTAGGAGGAAGGTTTGGATATAACGTGTCAGGGAAGGAAAAGGCCATGTAAATCATTAGCGGGGTTCCCTTCTATAAAGCTTCCAGGCTTTAGGCTTTAGACTCTAGCGGGACGATGCCCCTCATTACAGCGCTGCTTCTACGCTAACGAACCCGTTAGAAATCCGCTATCAAACTCAATCTTAGGCGGTTATGTCAGCATCCGGAGTTAATCCGGGGGCTTTCGAAGCTTAGAAGAGAAGCTTCAAACCGTCCGAGCTTTAAATTTAAGAAAAGCTTCTCAAGCTTTGCTTTGCGCTGCGCTCATTTTCGTGAATTGAAGGCTGGAATGCCTCCTCGAATAAGTTTACGGCCTATGAGGCGCCGTAATCCTCTTTCTTTAAAGACACAGGTATCGGATATTACTTCGGTCTGTTTCTTTTGTTCCTTGTCCTGTCGACCTAAAGCCGAATCTGTTCGACGTCCGAGACGCAAATCGCAAAATCCTCGTCGCTTTGCTTCGACTACGCCGATTAGTACCGACCGCGCAGCACTCAGTTCTCGAAAGGAGTTGGAGAACGTTCTCCTCGAACTTCAGAAATATGCTTCCAATTATGTCAATCTTTCTCGCTTACAATTGGCCCTCAATGGCTTGCGGCAACAACCAGGCAATGAATCGATACGGGTCGCTATATTAGGTCTGACCAATGGCTCCGAGTCCGGCCAGACCGCGAAACAATTGTTAAGATTACTGCTCGCGGATCCACTGAAGGCTGAGGAAGAATGGGAGAAAGAGGTCGACAGTCATGATCTGTCGCAACCGATGATCGTACGAGTTGGAGCCGATATACCTCAAGAGCTTGGGTCTATGTCGGTAGCGACGAAAGGGAGTTTATTGCATGAAGTCAATGTCTCATCTGCTACACTTAATGGCCACAATCTAGAGTTGTTACTTATGGAGGCGAACCCTTTTTTATCTGCGCAAGAGATAGGTGCTTTAGAGGGGTTCGAAGATTCGGTACTAGTTCCATCTGTCGACATACCCACATCAAGTACAGGAAGATATACCCCCATCACGACGCCGGTCCATAAATCCTTGATTGTGGCAGATGGTATTCTAGGTGCGGCATCGATAGTGTCGATGCCCACACTGGAGAGCAAAAATGTGATCGCAACTGCAGTGAATTTACCTGAATACAAACCGGCGGATACTTCACTTTTACCGTTTACTCCAATCGACATCGAGACCGCGAACCTTGGCCTGGGAGTTGTTCGCAAAGATCTCAAAAATGCCATCGAGTTTGAGCACCTTTGGTTTCAAAGCAACATCCCAAAATTGGTCGAATGGCTAAAGGCCGACATCATGGCTTCTTCTGAAGGGATTACTAAGCCGCCAGTCAAAGAGCTGATTGGTTCATTGCTTAGGAATACATTCGCAACCATAGAAAGTGAGCGAGCCCGCCAGCTTGGATCGTCATTATCTACCACATCGTCACCGACTTCTCTAATAATACTACGAAATAGCCTGGACGAGTGGGCACAAAGTGCACACGCCGAGTTGCAAGAGCAGCTTGACTTAGCGTTCTCCAGTAAGAGATGGCGCAAATTAGGATGGTGGAAACTATTTTGGCGTGTGGATGATGTGGGGATGCTCACCAATGACATCCTTAGTCAGCGCTTTCTATCGGACTCGGAAAGAAATGCCATTTTCCTCGCTGGAAGGATGAAAGAAGCTGGCTTTGATCTGGGTCCTTTCCCAAATCCAGCTTCTCCCGATGAAAATGCCATAGAGCCGAAGCAATTGGATATCGGGACTACTACACCACCGACGGCTCCTTGGCCCGTAAACATCCCCGGTACTCGACGCTATCTTCAAACGGAAACTATTCCAGCGTTGCAAGCGCTCGCGCAAAAACTCATGTTACAAACGCTTAGCACGTCAGGACTCACTACCGCACTTGGAGTACTCGTCTACTTCAGCACCCTAACAGCAACCCTTTACGAAGCTGGTGCCGTTGCCGCTGTCGGTATTGTATGGAGCATGCGACGCATGCAGAAGCAATGGGAAACAGCGCGCAAATTCTGGGAGGGCGAAGTAAGAGAAGAAGGCCGAAAAGCCGTCCGAGGCGTCGAAACCGTGATCGGCGACGCCTTGGAGCAAGGTCGATCTTCCAAAGATACGATTGACGGACAACAAGAGCTTAACAGAGCCAGAAGTTTGGTGGAAAGGGCTCAAGAGCTCTTGAGCAAGCTGAAATGAAGCGAAGTTTACTCCCTATTGTATAAAAAATGATTGTACATTGATATGATACCAATAGAAATGGCATGATATGCCAAGCTACTCCTATTTCAGACGCAGTGGCAATTATCGATTCTTTGCTACCGTGGTTTTTCGTTCGGGCTAGCCGCTACTGCCTAATTTTCTCCACGTTTAGGACGTCGATTTGTTGATGCTATGCAATCGCATATGTTGGTATCCCAAATCGATCAGAGCTGAATCAATATCCCCCAAACCCCGGTCCAATCACATGGGGATAGTGGCCCTCCTGCAGCAGCGGCAGTGTTCACACCGCAAAGCCTGATACTACATAGTTACTAATCCGTTTAAACTTGGAGCATCTCCAGTGGGCGCATCACCAGTTTAGTCAACGAATCGACTAGATAGCAGCCCAAGAGCCGCCTAGGTAACATATCTCATCGACACCCTAATGTGACAGCATATTGCTATAAGGATTAGCCTAGGCCGCCTGCCCCCAAAATGGAGGCCCTAACCTCGGTCGCCGAATTTCCCCCACTTGTACACTTCTACAATCGAAAACACAAGAGCAGAATCAATACGGTGAAATGCGGTCTTCCGAAGATTTGCAGTCGCCCCAACGCGGTGCCGACCCTCATCAGTCGAACAAGGAAGCACTTCCAAACGAGCATGAAGAGAATTCAAGACACGACGGCTTCGATGAGCGGGGCCGGGACCGGGACACGGACTCAAACAACAGAAACTCGGCTAATGAGAGCCTCCTCGCGCCCCCAGCAGGCGACTCAACACCAGAGACGAAAATGAATACCGCTGAGAAGCAAGCCAAGCTCAACTATTCAAAGCGGAAATTCAAATTCTGGATGTGGGAGATCGGCGCGTGCTTTCTCAGCTTCGCTAGCATCCAGTGTATAATCGCAGTACTATCTATCGAAAACAACAAATCCCTCGAACAGTGGCCGTGGAGCATCGGCCCTACTGCTACAGTAGCATTTATCGCGACAATCGCTAAGTCTTCCATGATTTTAGCTATCACCGAGGTTATTGGACAGTTGAAATGGCAGCATTTTCATGGGAGAGCAAACCCCCTGATTGACCTCGAGGTCTTCGATGCAGCGTCGAGAGGGCCATTAGGAGCACTCGAGTTAGTACGACAGAAACATATTCGGTCTGCTCTTGCTTCCCTTGCCTCAGTTGTTGTTATCGCAGCACTTTTAATTGACCCATTCATGCAATTGGTTTTCTCATTTCCTAGCCTTTCGCGACCAGAACCAGGCGTACACGGATTCTTCAACCACACGTATATTTATGATACCACAAATCTTCTTCGTACGTTTACATCTACTCACTCTGCCCTTTTAAACCAGTTTCGCAAACCACTTGTTATGTATTTCATTCGGGGACAATATCTCGTTTTATATATTACTCATCAAATTCTATCCAGCCCTCTAGTGCTAATTGGCGTTGTCTGTTCTAGTAACTTCGCTTGATGCACAGATGAAATCTGCGATCCTAAAAGCAGCCTCCGAGCAGCCGCCGCCGCCTGCGGCGGCTTGCCCAACTGGCAACTGCACATGGCCTCCTATCACTACACTCGGTACTTGTGCTCGCTGCACCAATGTTACCCAACAAATAAAAACAAACTGCTCCTCAATCGATGATGATGAATACCAATGCGACTACAGAATGCCCTCTGGTCAAGTTCTTTCCGGCTACGTATACACCGATGTTCCCGACATAAACTATTCCAATCCCACAATGTGGAACGCTAGTGTTGATACATCTTCCCCCGATAAATATTCTCTTGGTCCCCCCGGGGAAGTTACCGAGGGCCCTGTCACGTCTAGGACTTACCATATAGCGTTAGTAAATTTTGATGCTGTTCAACTAAAACCGAAGGCAGCAAACGCCTCCGACACGGCTTTGACGCTCCATGACCCAATTGGGTGGAGATGCATGATCGCCATATGTGCAAAGACATTTGAGAAAGTGGACATGACAAATGGAGAAATGAAGGCCTCTAACCCAACGGAGGACTTATTGGTATACACGGGCAATTTCCAAAACAGAAGCACAAATATAGCCAACAAGACGTATACTAACCAGATATACAACTTGAAAGGGAACTCAACTCCCGATTTGGCAGGCATGTATTGGATTAATTTTGTAGATTATCAGAATCTGATAAGCTACCTTGATGGGATATTTACCTCTGGGTGGAGAGACGGCGACGTCGCCATGCCCAATACGCAAACGGACGCCCCAAACCTAGGATTCATCTTTGCCAAAGCCGATGATATTGGACAGACAACCCGGAATATCGCCGATGCTATAACAGAAGTTCTTCGATACGGCCGTAATAGCACTTCAGCATCAGGAAAAGTATTCCACACCAAAGTCTACATTCAGGTTCGGTGGGGCTGGATAGCACTTCCGTTTACCCTGGCTGTACTGAGTCTTATATTAGTCGTATGGATGGTCATACAGACTAACAGGAGCGACTTGCCAGTCTGGAAGTGCTCTAGCCTACCTTTGCTTTTTCACAACCTAGATGGTTGGGCTCCTGAAGGCGAAGCTCTGCGAGGCAATGCCGAACTGGAGAAGGAGGTAAAAGGCATATCCGTCGCGTTGTCAAAGGATCCGAAAGACCTTACATTTAAGAGGGATTGAATAGTTATGAGTGTTATACAGTGGTAAACCAGATGTCACTGCAAGTTTGACTGTTGGTTTGAGTGGCAAAGCAGTATATACGAAAGCAGAGGCGATCATTAGTTCATTTTAAATACGGCACCGTTAGACTAGATCCTATAAATACGCCGACACGACCATTACTTCTAGGTTAGATCGATACTAGGAAGTTTAATATTCGACTAACATGACAGCTGTAAAGGAACTTTGGAATAGGGGCTAGGACCTCACGCTAAAACGCTTATGTGGATAGTTCGTTCTACTAACCCATTTCTAGATTGTTGAAGAAACGAGTGATCAAATCAGATAATAACATGGGAATAGTCTTAGTAAGAGGCGTAAACGTGCTATTGGTTCAAGACCCCAGGTAAGCTTGGATCTTCCAAAAGTCCTTCGTGGAGACTAACGCTTGGAATATTTTCGGCTTCCCGGCAACGCTGATGACGTATAAAACAGGCAGCCACGACAATCGAGACAATAATGTTTTGATATAATACAAAGGCGATTGGCTAGTATTAGGTACTCTATACACTGCCACGATCGCATACTCAATACCATCCGTAGCCACGGACAGCTTCCGGGGCCGTCGGGGACCGAATGTGGACCTGACGTGTCGGTCGTCCGCGGAATCCACTTCTTATAGGCTAACAATCTTACAAGCCAACAGGGTTGAATAGATTTATAATGTATAGCGCCCTGCTAGGTGTATCATCATGAAACCCTTGTATCTGCTTATGATGAATATAATCCATCTTGGATATTCAGTCTCTTTGGATGTATATTAACACACAGCGAGCTGCTTTTTAGCGATTTCGTGGATTTATACGCAACGGCCAATAATCTTCAACCCCTCTCTTCCCCCTGGTTCATATTCGGTGCTTATATAGTATAGTCTCGATGGCGATAGAAACTACTACAAAAAAGGGCATGAAAGTGCCAAGACCAAGAGGTGAGTAGATTCAGTCTCGAATTTTCTCAGATTCTAACGTCTATTAGGTGTCCCAATTCTTGGTAATCTCTTCTCTATCGACGTGAACTCGCCGATATGTTCGATCTTAGAGTTAGTACAACGTCCCGAATTCCGGGATGCTATTGCTTTCGATTTCGCGGGACAGCGTGTGATTTTCGTGAATACAGCTGCGTTGCTGAACGAACTATGCGATGAATCGCGCTTTAAGAAAGCCGTTCACAGTGGGATAGAAAAGATGCGACAGGCTGTTGGGGATGGCTTGTTTACAGCATACAATGAGGAGGAAAATTGGGGAATCGCTCATCGGGTTTTGATGCCGATATTTGGTCCTATGAAGATACGGGAGATGTTTCCGCAGATGAAAGATATCGCGTCGCAGTTGGCTTTGAAATGGTACGTGTTTTACCCCTATCCAAACAAGGGATGTGCTAACACCACAATTTGAAGGGCCAGACATGGAGACACAGCAGAAATCCTTGTTGCTGATGACTTCACTCGTCTAACTTTAGATACAATCGCTCTATGCACGATGGGCTTCCGCTTTAATAGCTTCTACGCCGGTGAGAAGCTGCATCCTTTTGTGGGTAGCATGCTCGCAGCGCTTCACGAAGCGGATATCCAATCTGGTTACCCGGACTCTATCAATGCCATCCGATTCTCAGCTAGCAAGAACATGAAAAAACATACCAACGTTATGCGATCGATTAGCGAAAGCATTATCGAAAAAAGACGGGCCCAGCCTGTGGCAGCACCTGATCTTCTTAACACTATGTTGATGGGGAAGGATCCTAAGACTGGGAAGGGTATGTCGGATAAGTCGATCATAGATAATATGGTCACTTTTCTAATAGCTGGACACGAAACGACATCTGGGCTGCTTTCATTCGCGTTTTATTACATGATAACGAACCCTTCAACGTTGGAAAAAGCGCGACAAGAAATTGACGAAGTCGCTGGCACGAATGCGCTTACAACTGAACATCTTTCGAAATTGCCCTATATCAACGCGGTTCTCCGAGAAACACTCCGATTACAACCCACTGCGCCCGCGTTTGCGGTATACTCCGATAAGGACGAAATAATCGGTGGCAAATACCTGATCCGGGCTGGCCAGCACATTATGGGTTTTCTCCACGGCGTACACAGAGATAAGGAGGCCTGGGGTGAAGACGCCGAAGAATTTAAGCCCGAGCGCATGCTCGACGAAAACCTTCCCAAAATTCCACAAAATGCCTGGAAACCATTCGGCAACGGAATGCGAGGATGTATCGGACGGGCCTTCGCTTGGCAAGAGGCACTGTTGGTAGTATCCATGGTTCTACAGCACTTCACGCTAGAAATGGCGGATCCTACTTACAAGCTCAAGATCAAGGAAACTCTGACTCTGAAGCCGGAGGGATTTTATATTCGTGCGAAAATAAGACATTATGAAGATGCGACAGAGTTAGCGAAAGCGATTGACCATGGTTCGAGCCCGGTTTTGAAGACGTCGTCGTCTTTGACTTCTGTTGCGACGTCGCGGACGCAAGGGGATAGTAAGCCGATTACGTTTCTATATGGGTCAAACACTGGGACTTGTGAGGCTCTTGCTCATCACCTGGCGAAAGATGCGGCGACTAAGGGCTTCTCGGCGACTATTGCACCTGTGGATTCCGCGACGCGGAAGCTTCCGACGGACCAGCCTGTTGTTATATTGACGGCGTCTTATGACGGTCGACCAGCTGATAACGCCGCGCAGTTCGTCGAGTGGCTAGAGAACTTAAATACTTCACCATCTCCGCTAGAAGGAGTTCAGTACGCCATCTTCGGCTGCGGCCACCGCGATTGGACGACAACATTCCATCATGTTCCTAAAATCGTCGACACTCTCCTTTCGCAAGCCGGCGCAACACGCATCGCGCCTCTCGGCACCGCTGATGCTGCCGTCAGCGATTTATTTTCTGACCTTGAGACGTGGTCTAGTGAACAACTTTGGCCGGCGTTAGGATACGCGCGGGACGACGGGGAGTTGGTGCGGAGTTTGTTAAAGGTGGATGTACAACGACCGCGAAGAGTGGAAATGCATGAAGGTCTCATCGAAGCACTTGTGACGGGTTCGAGAAGTTTAACGGCATCGGATGCGCTGGTTAGGAAACAGCATGTCGAATTGGAACTACCTGCTGGGACCCGATATGAGGCTGGGGATCATCTAACAGTTCTCCCGGTTAACCCATGGGCAACAGTAAAGCGTGCGCTAGCGAGGTTCCATCTATCGAGGGATTCGATGATTACCTATGCGTCAGGTGAAAATATTACCGGCATAAGTCAAGAGGGGACTGTGGTTTCGGCGGCCGATATACTAAGTTGTCATGTCGAGCTCGCGCAGCCTGCGACACCGAGGGTCAGTCTTCAGTCCGTTATGAAAAATTCCTCCTTTTACTCTTACTAACTCAGACGCAGGATACCCGCGTCCTAGCCGCCGCTAGCACAAACCCGAAAACACGCGAAGCGCTCGAACGCCTCGCCACAGAATCCTACGAGAGCGAGATCCGCGATACGCGGACTTCGATCCTAGACCTTCTCGAGCGCTTCCCCGACGTCGATCTTCCTTTCGGCACATTCCTAAGCCTCGTCCCATCATTACGTCTACGCACATATTCCATCTCATCCGCACCACCTACATCACAAACCTCAAGCCCTAATAAATCAGCTACTGTGCCTTCATCCCTAACCTTCTCCATCCTAGACCAACCAGCGCGTTCTAACTCAGCATCCCGGTTCCAAGGCGTAGCATCCACATACCTAGCCGAACTTACCAGAGGAGACGTAGTATACGTCGGCATCAAAAAAGCACGCGATGCATTCCGCGTACCGTCGGACAAAATCCCGATAGTTATGATTGCAGCTGGTGCGGGGTACGCGCCGTTTCGGGGTTTTCTGCAGGAGATTAGTGCGCGTCGGAGTGTCTCCGACGGAGCAAAAGCCGAAACATTGCTGTTTCTTGGGTGTCGGGGGACGGAAGATGATATTTACCGCGAGGAATTAGATAAGGCCGAGGAGACGGACGTTGTTGGGGTAGTCCGGGCTTATAGTCGTAGTAGTGATGGTTTAGGGGTGGAGAATGTGGTGGGAGGGCATGTACAAGATGCACTCAAGGCTCGGAGGGCGCAATTGGTTGAATTGTGGAAGAAAGGGGCGAAGTTTTTTGTTTGTGGAAATTCGAAGATGGCTAGTGATGTGCGGAAGATTATAAGGGAGGTTGCCGTAGAGGCAGAAGCAGAGAAGGTGACTGGGGACGGGGAGGAGGCTGCGTGGTTTGCGCAGTTCGAGCCATCGCGGTATGTGGCGGAGATTTTTGCCTAGACTAGACTATTTCTCAAAGTTTGGCGTAAGGAGGGAATTCTGTATGATATTACCAAAAAACTGTCTTTACCTGGGTATGAAGAGGAAATATATATCACGAAGCCAATTCCAAGCATATGAATCATCCTAAAGTAGCTCACTCGAGCGTAACTAGATGTGGTTCATGCCATGGCGTGTGTAACAAGAAAGGGGGTGACAGACAACCAGATGATGTATTGAAAGTATATAACAACCTAAATTTCGCTCGCTCTTTTTCATATACTCGATAAATACTGCAATGGTATCGTTCCAAAATCAAATAGCTCAATACAATGCATAATGAAAACGCTCAAGATCCAATATCCAAACCAATAAACCAAGACATCATCATCACCACTCACCCCAATCACCACCCGAATAATCCACCGTACCAACATCCACACTCACACTCTCCTCCATACCCATCATACCCGTCTGATCCCCCATATACTCCGCACTACCCATATCCATACCAACCTGCGTAGTATCAACATACGAAGCATCTACATACGCCGTCTCGGCATACGAAGAATCTACATACGAAGCATCCGCGAACGCATTAACTTCATTGTTCATATCCATACTCATATCCATATTAGACTGATCCACATAATTCGACTCTGCATACGCATTCGCTTCATTGGTAGAATTATCCATATACGTCGTCGAGTCTGCGTATACCATGTTCATATTCGTCATATCCACATTTTGCATCTGTGAGTTATCGTTGTAACTCATATCATTATTATTGATTTGTGTTGCCGAGTTATCGTTATAGCTCATATCATTGTTATTATTCTGCGTCGCTGAATTATCGATATTTTGCGTGTTGTCGGTGTAACTCATGTCGTTGTTGCTTATTTGAGTGGCCGAGTTGTCGACGTTGTTGATTATTGTTTGGTTGATGACGGTCGTGTCTTGCGGGGCGTAGTTTATTTCGTTGTTCGAGTTGTCTACCATGAATTGTGTGTCGGATGGCTGCTCGGAATGTGTATCGCGGTTTTCCTCGGAGTAACCGTTATTATGTTGCTCAGAATGACTTTGTTGGTGTTGTTCGGAATAACCCGTCTTATTTTGCTCAGAATAGGGGTCATAATAATGTTCCGATTGACCGTGATACTGCCCAGACTGCTCTGCATGACCTTGTTCGGAGTTGCCTCCGTGTTGGGGTTCGGAATGAGTCTCATGGTGCTGTTCGGATTGTTCCGCATGGTGTCCCTGAGGTTGGGACTCGGTTGTATGGTGCTGGGAACTAGCCGGGGCCGACGAATCAGGTTTACTTGAAGCGAATGCCGCTAAGGCGCCTCCCATCGTAGCACCTATAGCTGTATAGGGGTCGACGCCTCCAGCGGCTTGATATGGATGTTGACCGAGAGGCGCTTGGTAGCCGACTTGATTCGGATGCATCTGGTAAAGTGGTTGTTGGCCTTGAGGTGCTTGGAACATTGGCTGGCCAACAGGAGCTTGATAGACAGGTTGACCAAAAGCGACAGGCTGTTGTTGCTGAGGAATCGGGGGACGCCCTACAGGAGGTCGTGCTATTTGGTATTGTTGCTGTTGTTGGTTCATTATCGCCTGTTGCTGTTGCTGCTGCTGTTGCAAGGCATTTTGGTTCATTGTCTGCCCCACTGTACCTGGATTTTGTACGACGGGCGGTCGGCCTGGAGTCTGAACACCCATAGGTTGCATACCCTGTTGTAATGGTGGCCGATTCATAGCCTGCACATTCGGATGCACAGCATTCGGGGATTGCAGATTCTGGGCTTGAGGTGGAGCGGTATGGGCATGTTGAGGCCCTGGAGGTCGTTGTTGCTGGCCATTTTGCTGTTGACCCTGAGTAGAAGCGTATATCTTATTTGCTAAAGAAGCACCCACAGCTGCATTTCCACCCAACGACTCGCCCATAAATGCACCACCGACAGCAACTGTAGTCTGCTTTACGGCTGGATTGCTCCATGTCTTTTTAGCCCATTTCTTCATCTTCTTACCAGCATCGGTTATGGCAGCAGCGGCCTGAGCCGAGTCAAAATGTTTGCCTCCGAAGTTTGGTGGCAAGCTAGATTGGGATCCAGGGATTTGGGCAAGTTGCTGCTGCTGCCCTTGCCCCATATGCTGACCATTAATGGATGCATACGCCCCCTGCGTTTGTGATGTTGCTGTATGGGAGGACTGTGTCGTAAGAGATGCTTGGAGCTGGAATGAAGTTCCTTGCGTTGAATTCATTATCGATTGCCCGTTAGGTGATTGCCCGGCTTGACCCGTGCCCTGGTGTATATGCGATGCTTGATTCTGCACTTGTGTTGCCAAATTTACAGGTATATGTTGCTGGACCGGCATTGTATGTACAGGTGGACGGGGTTGTCCATGTTGTGTTACCGCTGGTATTGGCTGACCATGTATTGCGGGCCCTGAAGGAGATATCTGATGTCCCTGTATGTGTTGCTGTTGGGGTGGTCTTTGCGCTCCTACCTGTGCCATGTGCAGATTCATTTGCTGCTGCGGTTGTTGCTGAGGCTTCATCGGCGTCATCTGGCCTTGCGGATACTGGGCATGTGCCGGCGCAGGATGAACTTGTTGAGCCTGCATAGGCATAGGAGTTGATCCAACTTGGGAGGCCATCGGCTTAACTTGTCCAGGTAGCATTGGGAAGGGTTTTGACGCATTATTAACAGGTGGTCCAGCTGGTTGATTAACCTGTGCGTTGCCCTGTAATCCTGTGGGTTTGATGACATGAGATGGATTCTGTTGAATAGTGGAGGGTGGACGGTTCTGAGCCGCAACCCCTTGCGCACTGAAAACGGTGTGCGACGATGCCGAAGATGGTGGACGATGCATCGAGATAATTGAGGAAGTTGGTGACGACACCTGGCTCTGAAGTGGAGATACAGATTGAGCTGCGGGAGGCGGCGACTGTGGTTTATGTTGCCCTGCAATATTTCCTGCTATCATCGGCTGTTGACTGACAGCGTATGCTCCTGGTTGGGTGCTTGGAGGCCTCTGGTTCTGATTCGCCTGTGGCCTCTGCACTGCATTCTGAGGGTTAGGTACGGCGGCCTGGGTAGATACAGGTTGAGCTTGACCACTAGCTGGGGAATTGGCTCCATTAGAAACTTGGATTGACATCGCTAGACTATAGCTAGACCCGTTCGTTACGGATGGTTGGCTCTGCGAATGAGTATTTGGCGACGTAGCATACATTGTTGAATTCTGGGGAATTGGCGATGGATGTTGTGATGATCCAGATATCGACTGAGGCCGATGATTCTGTGCCTGTATTTGTTGCCCCGGCGATATTCCAGTCGTAGAATTGGGCCGTTGTGGTAGCAAGGGTTTTCGCGGTAGTTTCTGTTGCAAGGTTGGAGAACTTGAAGTAGAGCTCTGGGGTGAAGCAGAATGATTTGTCTGTGGTGGCTGCTGGATGTTCATCCCCTGTGAAGGAAGGGCGGTAGAAGTAGGTTGAGCCGAACTTCCCTGGATCAGACCTATCCCATTATGTTGATTGTTCTGTACTGAAGGTCTAGGTGTAGCAGTGGTCTGAGTACCAGCTAGCGTGTTCGGCGCAGGCGACTGAGAATTGGGAGGCCTTGGTCCGTCGGAAATGCTAGAGTTCGTTGAGGGCTTGTCTGGGCTTGCCGGCTTCTGGGGTCTAGATACGGATAATGGAGCAATGACGGGGAGTGGTTGACTCATGATGGGATGATATTGCTCTGTAGGCTGGTTTGGGTTTCCCGAGTTAGGATTGACAGAGCCGTGTGGCTTGTTCTGATGTTGTTGTGCTGCTGAGCTCGTGGCTGCAGGTATTTCCTGAAAGACGTATATCCCAGGTCCCCCTAGTTTAGGGGGCGAAGACGAAGGAGTATGAGACAACACATGAGCCGGCAAAGTGTTGACTCTATGAGCACCTGGACGAACATCATTCGCTTGCATTTGTTGGGGGCCCTGAGCACCTGGAGTTGGAAGACTTTGAGCCGGTTTGAGCGCCGGCGGAACTTGAGATGGGTTTAAATTGAGGGCAGATACTCCAGAGCCTGAAGAAATGCTTTCGTGCCTTGCCCCGGATCCGGGCAGGCGAGGATGCCCATTAGGCTGTTGCTGGGAATTGTCTTGCGACGAGGACAATTTCAATGGCGCTGCGGCAGGTTGTAAGGCAGCTGGAATAGGGGAGGATTCGACCTGGGGTGGAGTCGCAGGTGCGGATGTTGACATCTTCGGACCAGACGGCGGTCTCAAAATCCCAGGGAGATCGGCAGTTCCTCCTGAAGACTGTAAAGGTCCCGAAAGAGAATGTCGCTTCTGGTCCATAGGCCCAAGATCGCTATTCTGAGATTCAAGGACCGATATACCAGAAAGCGCCATCGACTGCCTATTCGGATTTCTCATTTCCTCACTGACGACTCCATCCGCAGGTTTCCACGTCTCATATTTATTTTGCTCTGGTTGGGTCTCTGTCGGTCGTTGAGAAGCGAGGACTTTTTGCTCTTGAGTCGAAGAATTCGTTTGGTGAACAGTATTGTCAACAGGTCTCGTGGCTGTTTTTAAAGGGGGATATGCGGCGAAAGAAGCCGAGCATAGCGGATAGTCATCGACGGGTTGCGTATTCTCTTGGGCGGGTTGTTGTGGTGGTTGCTTCTGTTCGACTGGACTTCTATGTGTTGGTAGCTCTGCCGGACCATTCTGATGAATATTGATCTGCAAAGCAGCTGGTGCTATTTGAGTCGCGTCTAATTCGATTGGAGCCAACTCCTCTGCGCATTTTGCCGTCTCGCCGCTAGCTAGTTCGGCGACAAAGCCGACGGGAGATTGGACGTGTTTAGATTCTTCAGGAAGTTCCGCTATTACAGGTTCACTTTTACTAGTTTGTGGTGTCAGCCCAGGAGTCGCATTGCCGCCGACTGGACTTATATCGTCATCGCCGAAATACGGGACAATATCAGGATCGAAATAGCCAGTAGCACTCATCGAACCTCCTCCCTTATTTGCTGCTATTTGACTCCCTCCACCCCCATGTTGCCTTGCCTCAGACTCAACATGATTGAATCCATTCGGCGTGCTTTGTACGTCAACTTGGTGCCCACCAGTAAGTTCGTGATTAGACGGAACGTCGAGCGGACCGAAACCAAGCCCTACTAATTCAGGAAATTCGTCGCCCGGCCGTGGGAAATGGTATTGTGTCAATCCCGTTGTTTTGTAGCGGTAAACCCATCGGCCGTTCTCATAATCGGATTCCCATCCCGCAGGAAGAGACATGCTTGAAGAAAGCGAGCCCGAACTCGACAGTGCCTTTTTTGGTCGGATATGGTATATAAAGGTACGCGCGGTACTAATGGGATCACTCGCTCGCTCGCTTGGTAATGAGAGGATTTGGAACACGCAGAGATGAATCGTTGACTAATACACGATAGAAGAAGGCAAATCAAGATAAAACAACATCCAAGAACTCAAAAGAATCGATACATCAAATGAATCAGAACCGCTCGTATACACTATAAGCGAAACAGAAAAATCCTTCTTAGGCAGAGGGCACAAAAACCCGATGTGACCTGCTGTCGGGCGGCTGAGAGTCTAGGTCGCACACGACAAATTGCCTCGCGATCCTCCATTGCAAGAGGGCGCACCACCATGGGGGCAGACCCTTTGATCATTCAGCTAAGCTCCAACGCCCGCGGTTTAGCACAAATGCCTAGCCATTCTGGACGGCGGTCCATTGAAATTGGTGGCGTGTAGCGTGCAGCAGCTGAACTCGAAGGCCCCATTTTCGCGAGAGCACACCGGCGCGTGCCAAGCAACCCGACCAATCCTCATCCGACGCTTCGCGAGTATTTAATACCTCGTCAGCACGACCGTTGGAATTGTTGAAATTTATGGGATTTTTGTTAGACGATGTTACAGTCATCCTGACGATGTGTGAGAAGATGAGGTCTCGTCTTGGATGGAAGCGACGTTTATCGTGAAAGAGACCCCTACGCTATGGTTGCGATAATTGAGATCCATGCTACGGTAACATGCCGCGATCGCGGAACGAGAATGACAGGGGGGCCTGGTTGTCCATTGAGGCCTCACGGCATGGTGATGCCTTCACAAAGAATTTGCTTTACTTCGTTAAAGTCCGAATTACTAATACACACACGTGGGACTCTTAAATGGGAATAGATTATAGAAGTTAAAGAGACTTAAAGTTTTAGTCTTATCTAATGGCAAAAATCTAGAGTTTGTATGGCTTACTTAATACCACAATTATTGTACAACCCCAAGTTCATTTCTTTTTCAGAGCTACGAAAATCAGACACTATTCATTCAAACAACTTGACAATTGCTCATCCTCTATACTACACGATGAATTCATGACTTATTCATCAGTATCCTGTGGGCGTCCAATTGAGCCAGTCTACGTTATGTTATAGTTTTGATTTGAAACCATCCAATTGAGGTTGTTCGCGCTGGAAACCTTTGGAAGATTAAACCCTTAGCTCTTTAGGCCTAGCGAGCCTACACTATACCAAGCTTTAGCGCATTTAGTTGAAACAACTGCGATTCACTTACTTTCCAACTGTAACGTCTATATTTCTATGCAAGTTGGATTTATAGATGTGTTTAAAATGGTAGCATGATTTGTACCTGATGGTATAATTATAACATGGTAAAGTCGAAAAAGAATAAAACCATAAGAAAACCAAATGTGTACGAGCAGAATTGGTCTTGAAGAACCTGCCAGACTAACCCTAAGAATATTGGGTTTTCTGGTAGTAATTCGGTTCGTGTTGTTTCCGGTATGAATGCATAAAAGGTTCCGTTAGGAAAGAATTTCCCAGAATTACCGCGCGGATTGCGAACAAAATCGTGTTTATACTGAAGGACTAGAAGCACCATTGAATACCATGGTATCATGATATCATGGTCTAATGTTAGCGAATCCCGAAGTGTCCTTAGGCATTATGCTTATGTGTTAATCTAGTTGTCGGGGGCTGCTAGCAGTGGACATTTCCTCTAGCATTTGGCAGAAAAAGATCCCCATTGCGATGGAGAGAAACTGTATTTTAGTTGAAAGCTTTAGATTTAACGCGCCCAATCTCTAATTTCGATGTATCGCTGGATTTGACGTGTTATATTTCTCAAGGATGGACAACCTTGAAATAAGCAAGAAAGCATAACATGCTCATTATTACGAGAGCCGCAGATTCTCAGGGGGGTTACCAAGCTCAGGGGGGCGATCCAGATTGCCGGTACGGCGATTGTCATACATCGCTGCAGGCATAGCCACTTGGAATCCTACGGGACGCTGTTGTACGCGTACAATTAGGGAATTAATTCTCTAGATCTTGGAAATATAATCTATGATGTCTGTGATCAAAAGCACCGAGATATTTAGGCATACATGTGCGCCCGATGTATGCAATTTTGAACTGTTGTGCGATGAATTTGGGTACACCATACGATGTGGAATTGAGATTTATTAGGGGTTGTAAGACCTAATGAGAAACTTTTAGTGGGTAGGCAATATCTAAACAGGCTGTAAGGCTACACCTACAGCGTATACATTAGGTACCAGATAGACAGTAATTGAAGGTACTAAATGTAATAGCAATTGGTCAGTATTTCGAATATTTACTATAATGCTCCAAAGTGACGTCGATTTCCTTGAACCTGCGCTGTTCTTTTGGTAGTATCAACGGACGTGCGAAAAAAAAAAAGATCATAGCGTCCAATGACGATGTTCATCACGGATGCTGCGGGTGAAGATTTATTTCCATGGTTCGCGAGAGTGTCCACTGCAACGTGTCAGATCTTATCCCCAGAAGAGCCGAAAAACCACTGGCTGTAAATGACGACAGAGGACCCGGTTGTTTTTTATCCTGCAGCTTGTGTCCCACCAAAAGCGAGAAGCGGTCTTTTTGGGAAGATCTCTACTAAGACTTTTGTCAGAACCGATCTGGGGCTACGATAGATCGCGGGGTCGGTTTGGTAGGCCGGTATGGAGCAGTGTAAGCAGAAAGTCCCGAGGCTTGAAAAGAGGAGTTTGTCCTTTTTTTGTTACTTTATCAGGGTTCTCTTTTAATGTGAAGGAGATAATACAATATTCTGCACTCAGCCCACACGGGTAAGACATTGACGTCAGAGGGTGTACAAGAGTAATAAAATAGGGGTATGCTCGTGTGTTGCTGCGCAATGGATCACCTTCGACTATGCTTGATGGCGTAGTTGGCGTTGATGGTGGAAATTGAATGGCTGTATATTTTTATGTGATTTCTTCGTATATACCCAAGAAGGTATATTGGATGGTCCCAAGTAGCCATCTACTTAATCTTATAAATGCCTCGTTGCTCTAAAGGGTGACAATAAACGTCTAATTCAACGCCAAAGCAAGATTTCGTCCTTTTCGTGCCGTATCTTGCAGCTGCGTCACGTCGATCGTCTCGCTGGATTAAGACATGTATGGTTGGTATAGTGAACGGTGATTCTAGCTGCACATGTCATATCGTGCGATGCGACCATTTTTCTCTTCTCTAGCCCCCTTTAACTGAGAGACTTGTTTGGTTGAGGCTCTATCGGCGGGATGGCCTTTTCAGTGGCTTGCTTTAGGCCTGCATTTGTCTCGTTTAGGTAGCTTGGCTAATAACTGATCTAACCAATTAGCTCTCGTCTAATGATGTAAAACACGAATTAAAATAGGATCCGAGGCATGTTCCCGCTTGTCCGTTCCTCCCTTCCCACTCCCGGCAAGAATTAACAAGTTCAGGGCTGCTAGAGCAGAGCCCCACCGCCCCTGCATTGATAGATATCGTTGGTGTGTGCTGGATGCTGATACAGTATGGCTAATTCCGTCTTATATACTGTATAAATTAAAACGAAACGAGATGTACTGACATGTGATATTATTAAGGGGGAACATAATGCTTTTGGAATCTATCTTTATTAACTACCTAGGTAGCCAGACATTTATAAAATATTCCAAATTTAGACTTAATTATTTAGTTTTAACAATGCATCACTTTATAAAATCCTCATACGATTCTTATCAATTCACGGCAGAGTCAAGCTTTATGACGACATTGTAGCGGAGAGAATGGAGTTTTGAGTTCGCAAGCTCCGTCGGTTGTAGTGGAGGAGCTAGTAATTAATGACCTACATAGTGCTGATGGGTGGTACCTAGGTAGTGTGGGGGGTATTCGCGCATTGAATACAGCACTGTTAGACACCTAATTGTATGGGCCACCATCCCAATCTTTAATCTCGACTGTTAGTTTTAGATCTCTTATAGTAGCCTATCAAACAATCAAGATTTAAACAAACAGTTAAGACAAAAGTCTATAAATAGATTATAGATAGGATTAGGAAATTACTCTTTATCAGAATTGCCCAAGTAACTAACCAAAGAGTGAATTCGATGCCTTTTCAATCTATTTTGTACCTCCAAATACACGCGTACAGTCCACTTAATTGATGCGGTGACTGTGGACTTTTCTTATCATCGTGCGGTCACAGTGTTTTTTTTTTTTCTCCAGCTGAGCAAGTTGGAGAAGGTGTTACGGGAGGGTACCCCCACTCAAATTTAGTGAGGAGTGGCCACTAGTGTAGTGAGTTGCCGGCGCCCCTTGTGGCCAAGATAGGCCTAAGAAGTGCCTAAGCAGCTAAGGAAGTGGAAGAGGATCCCCTATCAAAATTTGGACAAAGCTAAAGCAGGACTAAAGGCACTAAGTGGGCCTTGGCCTCGCGTCATGTTTAAATCTTGAATGCATCGAAGATCTTCTCCTGAAAAATCTCCAGCTTCGGTTCAACATCTTCCACGAGTTTCCCGGTAGTCACGGTAGTATACATTCGCTTTTCCAACCACCAATTCACATTCATTTTTTCTCTTTTTTCCTCTGACCGCCTACCCAAAGTTTTATTACAGATCTTCAAGCAAGCTTCCCCGACTTTGATCCAGTTTATAGGTAACTTAGGATCGTCGAAAACAGCTCCAGATCTAGACCACTTCATTGTGTGTTCTATAACTTTCTACCCACCACATTCACACATTCACCTCGCCAGTATCTCACAATTTTTACAACAGAGGTGTTCAAGGGAACTGACTCGACATTCGTTACTTTTATTTTACGACCTATACTGTCGTTGATTAACTTACCTACGTAATCTCTATAATCCATTACAACAATTAACAGTAATCGTTTTTCGATTGCTAGGAGTCCGAGCACTACATTTAGAATCATTTGCCCATTTAATTGAATAGACACTAGTCAGCGGAATCTTATTCGATATGCCTCCTAATGGGAATGGCCACCCCGAATTTGACGAAAAGGGTTCACCCACGTTAACCCACGCCCCGACCGTTTCAGATACTGCCGGCGACTCTGAAAAGTACAATGAGAGATACCACGCAGACCGACCTCAACATCTTCAAGTTCCCGGCGAGCCACACCGAACACACACAGACCATGGATACCTATCGGAGGTCGAGTCTAGGGACCAAGCTACTCGACTGGTTGATGATCTTACCTTGTTACAGGCCGAGCAAGCAGTTAGCAATCGAGAATCCATCGAACTTCGTCGTGCTCACTCCAAATCCCGCAGCCATGAACCGGTCAAGGAGGATGTGTTTAACCAACCAGCTCAGGCCCCTACTATCGGGTTGACGCCAGAGCCTCCTAATCATCTGAACAAAGTATTCCGAGGAATTAAGGGTTTGCCTCGGATGGTTCGATACTTTTTGTATTGTCTACCCGCCACTGCTATCTTGTTAATTCCTATATTGCTTGGAAAGTTCCTTCCTCAGGATCAACAAGCTGTTATCGGTGGTCCCGGTGGTGTTCAGTTGATGTGGTTTGGTATCTGGCTCGAAGTCGTTTGGTTATCTCTATGGGCTGCGAGAATAGCTACTGCCGTTATGCCGTTCCTTTTGGGTATCTTTGCTAAGATCCTGGGCTCAGGAAATCCTAAGAAGTGGAGAGGCGTTGGCCGACAGCTGGAGTTGCACACAGCCCTATTCCTTTGGATGCTTGCTGTACTAATCTCATATTTCCCCATCTTGAACAACCACAAGATTCCAGCCAAGGTGCCGGACGAAGCCGATACTCAATATCCAGATATTAACTGGATCAATGTTGTCAACAAGATTATTGTCGCGCTTTTTGTGCTCGCAATTTTAAACTGGGTCGAGAAGATTATAATGCAATGGATCGCCGAGTCTTTCCACTTGCGAACATATTCGTCACGCATTGAAACGAATAAGCAATGCATCGCGTAAGTTAAACTTGATTTGGTGAATTTATACATAAATCAATGTCGCTAACCGATGAAAAATAGATACCTTGTTCATCTCTATGAACACTCTAAGGATAAGCTGGTTCCGGAAACATCGGTTATGACTGGTCAGGGTCAGGACTCCGGTACTAGAACGCCCCTAGCCATGTTTTCGGACAATGCTCGAGACACAATGGCCAAAGTCGGTGATATTGCAAATCGCGTGGCTGGCGATTTTACTGGACGTGAAGTTAGGAACCGAAATCACCCGCGAAAGGTCGTCTCCGAACTACTCCGTAATACCAATTCTGCCCAGGTACTCGCTAGACGTCTATTCCGCACTTTTGCGCAACCCGGTGCCGAAGTTTTAATGCCACAAGACTTGAGCCCGGCTTTTCCCACTAAAGAAGACGCCGATGCAGCATTCTTCGTTTTCGACCGCGACTTGAATGGAGATGTATCGATGGATGAACTCGAAGCTTTCTGTGACGAGGTTCATCGCGAAAAGAAGGCGATCGCAGCCTCACTGAAAGATCTAGACTCAGTTATTACGAAACTAGATCGAGTTCTCTTTTTTATCATCTTCATTATCGCCGTTATCGTGTTCATCTCAATCATATCCGCCTCTACCGCAGCCGCTTTAGCTTCTGCGGGAACGGCGGTTTTGGGTCTCGCGTGGGTTCTTCAGGCTACCGCTCAGGAATTCCTTCAATCGATCATCTTTGTTTTTGTGAAGCATCCGTTTGATGTCGGTGACCGAGTCACGATTTACGGCAACACTGGATCCCTAATGAGAGGTGACGACTACTATGTTACTGAAATCTCACTTCTATACACCGAATTCAAGAAGATGGAAGGTCACATTGTCCAAGCTCCCAACTCGCTACTGAATACGCTGTTCATTCTGAATCATCGTCGCAGTGGCCAATTGGCAGATGTATTTGAACTCCGAATGAAGTATGGCACACCACCAAGTGTTATCAAAGAACTCGAGGCTCGTATGACGGAATATGTTCTAGACAACAAGCGCGACTTTACTAGCAAGATCATTACGGAACTTCGAAGTTTCGAGGATGCGTACTGTATGACGGTCAATTTCATTTGCTTTCACAAGACAAGCTTCCAGAACGAACTACTCCGTCTCATTCGCCACAACAAGTTCGCTATCGAGTTGATGAACCAAATGGTTGCCTTAGGTATCGAGCAGCCCCGCCGACAATACCAGATTTCCGGTCAGGACTGGCCCGTTTTCCAGGCTAACGTTCAGCCGCCATCTTACGAGGAGCGACAACAGAGTGTGGATCCTTCTTTGCTAACTGCGACCCGTCGGCGTGCGAATTCCCACGCCCACGATACTACAGGTGACGTCTTCCAGGACGTTTTCGTCGCACGCAAGGCCAGCGATTCTATAACCCAACGTCCTCCTAGAATAAACGAGGAGCTGGCCGATTTGGATAGTGTGGCAGTCGGTAGCAGTTCGCAGTTGGATAAGGTCCCTTCTAATGGAAGCGGCGGCCGCAGCAGCCATAGGAATTTGTTCGGTCGCTCTATGACACTAAGGAGAAGTGCTGATCGATCGGAACGAGATAGGGATATCGTTTAATCCAAAACGACCAGCGTTTTTTTTTCTCTTTCATTTCTGAAAAACCAAGGCAGGGGAGCAAGGATAGGGGGAGAGGCGGAGCGTAATATTTTATGATTCACGGCAGCACACGTACACATTTACACGAACATACACAGGCGAACATTCACGCAAACATACATACACACGCCCTTCATTTTGAGATAGACTGGAATCGAGGTTAGGTATAGACTGGTCATATACCCATAGGCTTCACTTTTTAGAGGGATGGTAGCCAGCTAGGAAAGGCAGGCGGTTACGTAGCGTCTGGTAATTGATTAATGCTTTCTGGATATGACTAAGATGTTTGTAATGTGATTTGCTTTTTGAGCTATGAAAAGATTGATGAATAAGTTGATGAGTAAGTGTGTTAGTAAGCTCTCTATGTTGCACGATGACTTACTTATAAGTTAGTCATGAGTTAGTCATATATGAGTAAGCAAATTGAGGTTATCGTGGAGTATCACGATGTGGTGAATAACAATAACAGGAGGTCGCTATTACACTCTAAGTGTTCTGGGAGAGAATGGAATTTACACAATTTGCTGTTAAGCGATGCTTGATTTAATAGTAATTATAGCAAATCGACTTCTCATTCCCCAACATCATCCATGGTCAATAAAACTACAGCTTAGTAATACACGATGTTTGTACAACCATATTAATAAGTCATCAATAGTCATGTATCGATTATATAAGCACCTAGTACGGTATCATGCCATCTATTCCTTTGATCATTCCGAATCATTGATTGATTTGATTGTAGCCTGCGTTATCTACCAGCCAGCCAGTTTTCCCAGCCAAAGTTCCCCTTTCTATGCAATGTGTCGGACGGGAGCGGGTATCGAGTAAAAAAAAATTATAAAAACAAGAACAAGAATTTGCAAAAGCAAAAAATATGCCATCGGCTCCTGAATTTCTGGACCAAAAGTTTGCGATTAAAAGAACATGAGTGATTCGCCGTCCAGCTTTCCGATCCGTTGCAAATGGTGATTGCTTCCCTAACGCCGTGTGCCATGCATGCATATAAACATTTCGGTGTGATTTCCTACACATCGTTTCCCTTCCTCAATTCACCTCCAATTCATGACGACCCTAATCATATTTTCCAAGTGCATTTCCCCTTAGAAGACCATCCTCGTCTAGGGGGAGATCTGTTCCTTGGGCGTCGCGTTCCTGATACTGCATACCCTGCTTTCTACCTGACTTAGAAGACTCGCAATATCAGCCAGGTGTTTTCCGGCATCTGTGACAGTCTGGCTATCACTTTCTACACTCCTAGCTCGTTTGCTTCGGGTATGCAATTTGTTTCCATTCGGGATAACATCCTCCTCATCTGCCTGTCGCTTTCGCTTCTGACTTCCACCACCTGAAGGCGAGCTGCTAGCTGGGTTTGATTGAAATATGTTCGGCTGGTCGAGAGGGCTGCCCGGCAGCGACGGTGACGATCCGTTAAGGACGGCAGAATCGGTAGTCGGTAATCCGTAACTTCCGAATCCGGGGATTTGTTTCTCGCCTTCCAGTAATGGAAGAGCCACCGACTCGTGTAAGTATTGCCCATTTGGCATTTGCACAAGGCCGTTAGCCCTGAGACGCCAGTGTGGGTTTCTAACTCTCGTTCGGGGCTTAGATACTCGTCCGGTATTATAACCGAGGCTAGAACGATAACTTGAGCTAAAGGTTGATTCGCGTAAACTTCCAGTCGACATGGACATGGTGTCTCTTCCACTACCGCAATGACTCGCCCGAAGCATTGCTGTTTTAGATCCTTCCTTGTAGTTTCTTGGTTCGGGTAATGCTTTGAGCGGACGGAGTCCACGCTCAGTACGACGGTGATTCTCAACCCGTAGTCGCTTTTTCTTTTCAAAAATTACGTCCTTCTCGTTCTCGACCTGCTCCATAGCAGCGTACCTAGCAGCAGCCTTCTCATCTTGAACCCCTCGGAAGATGCCAGTAGCAAGTAAGGCGTCCTCGATGTTCTGTGCACTCATCCCAGAGTTCGATATTCCAGAACCCTGTATGGACAATACTGCTTCAGGGTTCTGCATTGACTCGAGTCTTGCTCCGGCAGATCTTCTCAGTAGGGCGGCTTCGTTCGCAATGTGGTGGCTTCTTTCCACCATGGAATCCCTCACCTCTTTAATAATTTGTTCATGGCTCTTTTTGGCTTCGCGTTCGCGCTTTGCCACGTTTTCCGGCAAGTTCCATCGTCTTGCCTTTTCCTTCTCTTCCCTCAGGCGGTTGATACGTTGTCGCTTACGGAAGCCTTCATGCCAAATATAGAAGTATTTGACTTTGAGGCTGTAACCCCTGAACTTTTGTGCTTTGGCCAACTCCTTTTCCTCCTCTTTTCTTATAGCTTCTTCTTCCAGAGTAGTTTGGAATTCGTTCCAAACACCTTCGAGTATCTGCTCAAACACAGGGTTTTGAATGTGCGACTCCAATAAACCTTTATCACCACTGACAAACCAACGAGCAAAATTGCTCATAGCGTCATCTTGGACCGCTTCCTTGATAAATGCAGTGTTCGTAGATGTAACTTGCTGTGACGTCGCAGTTGGCCCTGCTGTTGTCGTCGCCTTGGGCGAATTGTCGGCCGACGCTGTGGCCAATAAGTTGGCAGTGGATGTTGACGATATTCCTGAAATTTGCTGCATCATGGAAGGTTGACTACTACTGACGGCCGGTGCTTGAGTTCCAAATACGCTCGACTGCTGGGCTTGTGTGAGTGTTGAGGGGGTAGTAGCAGTGGTAGTTATAGATTGGACTGTGCTAGTAGTAGGTTCAGATGAGTTAGAGGCCTTAGACGTTGACCCTAATGTTGGAGTGCCTGAGGGTTGAAACACTCCTTTGTTCAATGAATCCGATGCCTTGGGCGGGAACACTGACGGACTATCGGCGCTGGGCGAATTCGCTGGTGCTGCCGTATCAGTTTGATTCTTGTTAGGCAAATCGAAGAGATCTCGCGGAGTGGCATTGTTTGCAGTTGTTTGTCCCCCAGAAACATCGGCACCGAATCTAACCTTCTTAATGATAAATGATGCTGATTGTCCACTCGCATTATCAGCAGAATTTTGACCAGCCGCCCTATTGGCGTCGGTCTCTGCAGGAGGCTTAGAAGCACGAAAGAGGTCGCTGAAGGGGTTTGCAGATTTAGGAGCTGACGAAGCAGGAGATTTAGAGGTGTCATCGAAAGGCCCAGTTTTTGTGGCACCGCCAAACGAAGTACCCATTGTACTGGAGGGATTAGATGTGGACTGGGCTCCAAATCCTCCACTAGACGACGCAAAGACCGAAGAAGCGTATTGCTTCTGGGGGGCTTGCATCGGACTGGTGAAAGGGGAGCTGGTGGCTTTGATACCAGAACCTCCGGAAGGTTGTGACGGGGTCTGCGTGGTAGACTGTTGTTCTGTAGAAATAGATGTTACGCTAGAGAAGGACGTACTGCGGGATCTACCCTCGCTCTCATGAACTGACTGTTCACCATCCGGAACAGATGTCGTCGGTTTGGTAACAGCATGATTTCCAAGCATTGGGGGGAGTGGACGTGGACTGGCGGAGACTCCGGATTCGGTACTTCCCGACTCGCTTTGTTCTTCGTTGGCAAATTGACTCTCGTTATTATCGGCAGAGACGTTATTAGTGTCGCTGACAAACAAGCTTTCCTCATCTTCGTCCTCCCAAGTAATTTCGTCTCCTGCAGCTGGTTGCGTAACATTCTCGTCAAAGACGGTCGTATGAACAACTTCAGCGAAGGTGTGTCCTGAACGTTTACGTTCTACAATGTCTCCTGAAAAGGAGTGTGGAACCCTGGCGTCAATGTATCTAGTACTTTGATTGAGAATGAGATGCTTATCAGCGTCGTCAAAGTCGAAGCCGTGCTTCTTAAAAAACTCAACGGCTTCTTCCTCTGTATCAGTGTGGAGGTGTTTTTTTAGGATAGCGGGTGTCAAGTCCTTCGGACCGAATCGTGGCCGTGAAAATGATTTTTGAAATACTTTCAGTATTGCTTTACGCACGGCGTTGAAGTGTATTTCGGCGAAACAGGCCAAGGTATAAGAAACCGCCGGGTTAGCGACAATGTCGAAGAATACTGTGATAGCGTCAACAGCCATCTGACTGTTCGCATCAGGCATTAGAGGTCCTTGAATTCTTCGTATGTTCGAGATGCATTCCGATATGCATTTAGCGGATTTTATGTTCGGAGAATGCCCGAATCGTCGGTCAAAAGTGTCGATCATTTCCATGAGCCCTGGGTTAAAGGCATTGAATACTATAAAATAACCTCGAAATTCGTGCTCATTCTCGCATTCGATCCCATGCTCTTCGCAATCATCGTAGACTTCCATTAGGGAGATCAGGGTCTTGCCTAATTGCTCGACTTCCTGTTGCTCTGAGAAGTCCGTGGGGGTGAGACCATCCTGAGAGAGGAGATGAAGTGATGTAACGTGAAAACGAGCGATCGTCTCGAGACAGTAGATTTGATCCTTCGTCTCAGCAGGCGTCATGGCGTACTTCTGGAAAGAGAAGTCTATTCTGATTGCTCGCGTGCGGTCCCAGAGGAAACTGTGTTTTAGGGGTAACAAGTCGTCTGACGAAATCAAGTCGATTAAGTAACGCAATGTTCGGCGTAGCGCGCGGACAGATCGGACGTCCATAGGGAGGGGTGCATCTTGTCCTGCAGCTGAGCGAGCAAGTCGTTTGACCATAAGGTCGGGCATAGGGACCAGGTCGCCATTCTCGTCAGTGTCCTTCTCCGGCCCTTTGATATCGTGCTCAACAATACGAGTGATTTTTTCCCACTCAGGGCACATATCTTCACAAATACCCTTAAAAACGAGCGCCTCATCCAGTCTTCGCTTCTTATCAGGGTCGTCGATCAGACCTGCTCGCATAAGTGACTTCCTCGCCTTCTCTCGGTATGCTTTGTGAGCTTCACGGAGGCGTTCTACAGCCTGGCGTTGCGTGAAGCTTCCCGGATTCTGCGGCCATCGAGGAGGCTTGATATTATCCTTCGCTAATTGATCTGTAATCTTCTTGGCGAATTCGTCGGGATCCGCTCTAGTTCTGGGGATCTCCGTTCCTCTGTCGTTTGTAGAGGCAATCCGCTTATCATTCCTAGTTGAGGGTCGGTCGCGACTAGAAGCAAGTTCTGAATCAGGTGTCTTTCGTGAAAACTTATTCTTCCCCTGGGAATCAATCTCGTTCTTTCTCTTCCCATTATGCTGAAACTTAGAGGCATTTGACCTAGCCTCTGCTGGTTCTGGGACTTTCTGCGACGTCTGCTTCGGCCATGCTGGTTGAACATACTCGGCAATCTTTCGCTTGTTCTCGGAGCCTAGTGTGGGTGTTGTCCCGGGCTTTGTAGTAAATGACGAGGGTCGTTGTGATAGAGCGTTTGATGTCGAGGTGTTATTATTGGGAGCATAACTAGGCTTACCAAATGAACTCGACTTCGGGGCTGAATTCGATCCTGAATTCGATGGTTGACCAAAGGGAGATGCGGATCGATTCTGGCCCGAAGGTGCTTGCGCGAAAGGGTTTGCGGGAAGCGGTTTCTGCAAGAATGGATTAGGCGTAGGACCCGTTCCATTAGATTGCTTTTGCAAGAACGGATTTGCTTGGGCTAGAGGTTGGGATTGAAGGCTCGCAAATGGGTTCTTTAAATGTTGAGAAGTTGCCGGCTGGGCAAAGGCTATAATGGAAGAGATAGAGTCAGTGGTTTTCAGACATCCTCGCACCACCCCCAACACCCATCTATCTCATCGTGTTTCTGCGCATCGATGACATGCTTCGTTGCCCGTTTAATCGGTTCGTCGAGTCGAATATAGGTTAGGATTCGATGGCGCCGAAGGGTCGGTAGATCGGTAGCGGCAAACACTATAGCAATTGTTTTGGGAAGGGAAAGTCATTTTAACTTACGGTTGGTAGGAGGGTTCGGCGCGCCGCCGGCTCCCCAGCCACCCTGGCTCTCGGAATTAAGCATTGCGCTTTATCGTGACATCTGAGTTGTTGAATGTCATGGATAAGGTGAAGATACCGTGGTTGAATTAAATGTGCTGGATGAAGATGTGTCGGAGGGGGAAGTCGAATATGGGTAAAAATGCACACAAAGAAGGTCGTCCTCGAAAATCCAATATTGATGAAAAGCGCGAACAAAGGACGTGTACAAATTGGCGATAACACGTAAAACTTCGATCAATTCCGAGTGATTTGTGTACCGATCAAATAAATTGAGGTTGTGGAGTGGTAGAAGATGTGACGAAGAATTGATGTTTGGGTTTATTGAAGAGTCGGACTGAAGGGTTGGTAATTGACGGAATTGATCGTGTTGCGATTTCAGCGGATAGAACAAACTTGGAGTCGCATGCGGAAGCTACCCAGTAATGATTCATTACTGCCTGACTTGACCGCCTAAATTTCACCCGTAAATGGTTTAGTACGTAAGATACATAGGTACATGATCCCAGTGCTCTTGCAGACTCTGGTAACTCAGCGGCTTCAACCCCTTCTGTGAATTGAAATTACAGCCCCTGGAGCGCTAAGGAAACTCTGTTTTCTAGAGCACCCCGCAGTACCTAGCCAGGCTTAAATCCTTAGGTGCTTAGGTGCACATGTGCCCTCCTTAGCAGCTTCCTAGGTAGGCACTTGTAGCTGGAGATTTGGATTTATACTTAAGAAAATGAGGTCATTTCAACTTAACCATTTATAATAGGTACCGTATAGACCATGTTACGGCTGTATTTTTAGCTGCTTATAACCGGCATTGAATTTTGGATGCGACAAAACTGAGAGAAGACAGCCCGAACAGGCAAATAAGGAAGTTTATGTAGGAACGGGTCGGGGCCAACGCAACTTTATTCATAAATCTTCATGCAATCCTGTTCTTAATTGGCACTTATCCCTATCCCTTCATGAACTCAAACTTAACCCCCTGATATCGCGCGAAGTCTTTCTGTTTTTATTCAAGGGTCTACGTAGTTTACGTAGTATGGAAACTTCAATCTCACCTGCATCAACCCATAATCTACCCTTCCACCCAACCCTCACAATTGGCAGTTCATTAGTCGCTTAGTATTTTGGCACTCTCCCTCTTCCATCGCCAAATGGGCGACAATTCCCTCAACGTCGCATTCCATCGTGTAATTCCTAGCGATTGATACAACAAACGAAAACGAACAGATAATTAATTAGATCGGATGTCCGGCACACGAGCCTCGCTTTACGCCTACTCAGCTGCTACATAGCCCCACCCGCCTTATTGTG
This sequence comes from Hypoxylon trugodes, assembly GCF_022578975.1. Taxonomy (NCBI): domain Eukaryota; kingdom Fungi; phylum Ascomycota; class Sordariomycetes; order Xylariales; family Hypoxylaceae; genus Hypoxylon; species Hypoxylon trugodes. Next base: position 3,190,955 of record NW_026250018.1, on the reverse strand, counting down.
TCATTATTCTCCGAATAGCCAATCGCCCGAAAAACAAAGAACGACAACTATCGAAGTCTCCGTAACCTCTATCCTAGCAAATCATTCGCATACAAAAGCAAAGCCTGTAGGAATCCGACGAACAATGGCATTTCTCGAAGATCCTCGCCTACGACAGCGATGGAACCAAATCTCACATACTACCGAAACAGTTACTGAAAATGCAGCTGCTGGTATATGGAGTTTCGGACATACCTACGTCACGCCCTGTCTCTCGTCCATTACCTCGACATTCGACAGTTGTACGTCCGTTTGCCTAGGCGACCGCGAAGAACGAGCGCGACGAGCGAGAGAACGCCAACGGGCGCAAGGAAGAGCCGAATACAGTTTTGACTTCTACGACGATTGGGATGAGGAATTAGGAGGCGGAGACGATGGAGGAGGCCTACTCGGAGGCTGGCGAAGCGAAGATTGGGATCGCTTACTCGCAGGTACGAGGAGAAGACGAGACGGAGGAGAGGTTCAAGAACAACCAAGGAGAAAGCGTGGAATGAGTTATGGGACACGGAAGAGGCCTAGTACCCAAGAAGACCCGACCATTATCCCAAGCACCGCGCCCTTAGGATTCTTAAGTCGTCTTCCGTTCAAAATTGGGGGAACCCTGAGATACAAACCTAGTGCGGCGAATCTACAGGAACACCCCGGAGCGTCGAGGACAACGCTTGACGGAGAACGTCAGCCATTATTAGGAGGTAGTGAGACCACACCAATTCCACACGGAGCACCGCGACATAGTAGGACACGAAGCGGAACAGTAGGTAGTGGGGATACAAGTGATTCGTACAGGTCAAGAGGTGATCTCTTCCCAAGTGACGAGGAAGGAGAAGAGGACGCGGTACCATTAGACGACGAATTCACTATTGCGCTTGATCATGTAGATGATCGTTCGAGCAATAAGACGAAGAGTAGCAAAGGGAAGCGCATCGCAGATCGTAAGCTACCAAGGAGTGTCTCGAGGACGACGATCGATTCGACAAGACCTTCCCTACGGCACAGTCTCGGCTCAGGGTCTATTCCACCAGAGAGCCCGGCGCTAGTTTCGGAGCCATCTTTAGAGGATCTACGACAAGAAGAGGAACGGCTGGAAAGGGAGGAGGACGAGGTGCTGGAGAAAAAGAGGCAAGCAGCCGCAGAACTAGCGCTCCGGCGTGGATTAAGTCGCGAGAATCTTCGGATCGAGTCTGTCCCTGAAGTGAAATCAGAAATCCTCAGGGTAGAAAAAGTACCCATGCCAGAACAGGCCATTCTAGATGAAGATACAGACGAAGAAGGTGGTACTAAGATTAGATCCACAGAAGAGCACCCGCAACAGACAATATCAACTCCGACCACCTCTACGCCGAAGGATCCCTCACAAGGTGGCTTTGTCCCTGCACGACTGCCATATTTCCGATAATGGCGAGGGCGCATATCACGAAGTTACGATTCAATCCGAACTAATTAATTAGTTTGCTACGGTTTGCATATTCTGCTCGCGCGTTTTGGTGCCGACCCTATGGGGTTTAATGGGATCAAGAACATGGGCTCGTAACAAGGACGCTCCACGGCATCCTTGATGTATCATGATACTATGCTTCTATTTGCGATTCAACAGCATATGGAGGAAGCGAGTGGCGTTCATGATGCAAACCACTGCTGGTTACAAAATAGTAGCCAAGCTATACTACTAAGTGTGCATTAAAGCGTGTACTTTATAGATCCAGGAAGACTACTGGAGATAACAGGTTAAGAAAGCAAGAACGGAGATTTCATATAGAGAGCATTCGAAGATTCAAAGGCATCATTGATTTTGGATAGGCGGGCTAGGGTTAATGGGATTGATGTATTATATTGCTATAGGAGTTCGAGCTTGGCAGCATCGGATAATACCCAGAATTTGGACATACAGTACCTATTCAAGACGCTACCAATAGTATAGAGGCTATTGGTTTTCAAGATGGGAAAGCATGACGCCAATTGTGAAGATCATCAAATCCGCTGTAGCTCCAATTCATAACGAGAGCCGGATGCCGAGTATAGTTACAATCTTGCCCCTTCCCTCCATAAACCAATGCTCAAAATGGATATGCCTCGGTAACTCTCCGCCATACCCCAGGTTTATATCCCCTACCCCACCTGAGCTTTAGCTCCCGAGAATGAACAAACGTTCGATACGATGGGACCAACCATTTCATTTCAATACAACTAGCTGACTTAACTATACCAAATCGTACAAGAAACCAATTGTTGCCCTCAATTTCATCTTTCCCTCGCAGTTCAATTACTTACAGATGAGAGTTAGCTGAAATCTCGGATTCGGATTCGGTTACACCAAAGGGAGACCACTGGATATACTGGGTATTTAATATACAGGGTCCTTCCCTAGGCGCGAACTAGTTCCTCGCGACTCCACCATCCATCGTTCTATCGTCGGCTGAGCTATTGCTCTTATAGCCTATCATCAGCTTACTTGATTACTTACCTTTGATTTATAGGATATACTTCTATATAAACCTACCTGTTCTTACGAAACTTACTCTTTAATCGGCGACCTTATCCCCAGCACTAGGTATATACACTATCTACGTAGACTCACCTAGGTACCTACCAATTCAGATATACCCAGAACTACAACCGCCACCATGTCTCCCCAACCCCAACGCGGACCCATAACCACCCCCCTAACCTCCCTCCTCGGTATCCAACACCCAATCCTGCTCGCCGGAATGGCCCGCGTATCCGGCGGTGCCCTCGCAGCCGCCGTATCCAACGCGGGCGGCCTCGGCGTAATCGGAGGCTTCCAATACACACCCGCACAACTCCGTTCCATAATCGCCGATCTAAAATCCTCCCTCCGCTCCCCAGACCTACCCTTCGGCATCGACCTAGCACTCCCCCAAATCGGCGGCACCGCCAGAAAAACAAACCACGACTACACGGGGGGTAAACTCGACGAACTCATAGACATCACGATCGAATCCGGGGCGCGGTTATTCGTTAGTGCAGTCGGAGTACCGCCGAAGCGGATCATAGATAAATTACACAAAGCAGGGATTCTGGTAATGAATATGGTCGGGCATCCAAGGCACGCGGTAAAAGCGCTCGAGTTAGGCGTTGATATGGTATGTGCGCAGGGCGGCGAGGGAGGGGGTCATACGGGTGATATAGCGGCTTCGATACTCATCCCCGCCGTCGTGGACGTAGCAAGGAAATACAAACCCCCGATGCTAAACGGACAGACCGCTATCGTGGTAGCTGCGGGTGGTATTAACGACGGGCGATCGTTAGCCGCGGCTCTTATGCAAGGGGCGGCTGGAGTTTGGGTTGGCACGAGGTTCGTGGCTAGTGTGGAGGCGAATGGGAGTGAGGAGCATAAACAGAGTGTTGTGTCTGCGACGTATGAGGATACGCAGAGGACGCTTGTGCTTACGGGGCGGCCGTTGCGGATGCGGATTAATGGGTATATTGAGAAGTGGCATAAGCAGCCGGATAAGATTAAGGAGTTATGCGATAAGGGGATTGTGCCGATTGAGCATGATCTTGAGAATGAGGTTGAGGATATTGATGCCCCGCATATCATGGGTCAGGTCGCGGGTTCGATTACTGAAGTCCAACCTGCGGCCGAGATTGTGCAGGAGATGGTACAGGGTGCCGTGGATATGTTGAAGTTGGGAGGATCGTATCTCGGCGCCGGGGACGGTGATGTTAGGAGTAAACTTTAGGTAGTGAGGTGAGACGAGATATGAGGGCGTTCGGGAGTTTGGTTTGGTGTTGGGGCGGAAGGATGGGAGATACTTCCGAGTGTTGCACAATGATTATGGGACGAGACGATGGAGGGAGGAATTCAGGATTTGTATACATATACCTATCTGTCCGTGCCTCTGTAGTACATGATTCGGAGATCAGACCGGAACGGTTGCCGGTTGCCGGTTTTTTCACCGATGGCTGAGGACATGTAATCCTCCTATGTACCTCCTTCCATATACAGGACAAGACAGGAGGGAGTAGGACGAGATGTGGTGTTACGAAGCGTAACGAATATATTTGACTGCTTATTCACCTACCACTAGCCACTCAGCCTACCTATTATATTGAATCCTCTCTGTCCTAGCCAAGACGCAGGTCTGCAAAAAAGAGGCACTGGTTGAAGCAGGCAAGGAGAGCCGAAAGGATCGGTTCCGAAAAATCCCACCGGGACGGGGCCGAAAATCAGGAAATCATGAGATGTCTTCACACATTGAAAAGGGGCGGTGTGAGATCGAAACATTTATCAAAGTAAAGAAGTATAGTATAGTAAATTCAAGGAAGCATTGTATAAGGGATCGTCATTTTCGTCATAGGCGTAGCGTGGATAGCCTACATACACGTAATTTATTTTCGAAGTGTTGAAAAAAAAAGTGATGTATCCAAGTAGAATTAACAGACAATATAGGGCGGAAGAATACTTAAGTCCCCTATAAATTATGCGGGGATGGACGCGTGTAAGGTTTGCGCGGAAGAAACATACATGACTCAAATACTTATCCTCCCTCCAAATTATTTCCTCCCTAGCGACATATGTAGGTACCTAGGCCGCTAAAATACCATGACTTTATAACAGGCTTTAGGGGTGCATGATGCACCATGTCACCTATCGGATAGACCTGCATTTCGTTGCGCGTTGCAGAAAAAAAGAATATGATATCAAGGGACGGGAAACCGCATTGTTGATTTGGAATTCGGGGTACTGCATGTCGTAGATTCGTCTCACTTCCTTTCCACTGCTATTTATGATTTCACCACATTGTTTTATCTACTTCAGATTGATTGACTGATAGGCTTATTCGTACTATGATAAAAATAGACAATCCCATTGGGTCGATTAGCATCCCGTACGTAAGCAGCATAAGGCAAGACATTATTTCAAGGGGCAAAATCAGGTTGCGTAAGTTGTCTAAGACAGATGACAAGTAATCGTAGAATTAGCGAGTCCCTTCTTAGTATGGAATTGTTCGTGACAGACGATTATTTCGCGGGGAAGTTAGAACAAAACACTGCGCTTAACATCATAGCAAAGTAGTTAATCGTCATTCCTCGTTAAATTCATTCGAAAGTTATATACTGCCTGGGCTAGAAATATGTATTCCTTCTCATCTGGTTGGCTGAGGGTGTGATGAGCGCACGACATGATGCACAACGTAAGCTAAGACATGGCGTAGCTGACGAGTGTCTGTCGCAGACTAAAAACAGCAAATCAGCACTGCCATCTATCCCCACGACTTTTTCTGAACACCGCAGTAGCCACTGCGGGCTCCTTTTCCCATTGGGTCGGTAGAACCATCATCAATGTGTTCAATTCCTCCCGAGCCGCTTGCATCCGCTTCTTCATGGGGTTTATTGTAGCTTCCTCTTGTGATTCCTGTCGTGACACCAACTCCTCCAGACGTTGTACCTGCTCCTCTGGTAGATCCACTTCATCGTTTTGTGGCGCATCTTCGACAAGTTGTGGAAGAGGGCCTAATTCGAATTTTTCCGTATCGTGAACGAATATCATCTTTTCTAGCGAGTTGAGATCGACTTTTTTCCAACGCAAGACTCTCCAAGCACCTTCGGGAACAACTGCGAGACGTTCTACTCGATTTAAATCATGTGTAAAGTTCCATAATGGGGAACATTCGGGCTTAAGCTCGGAGTTACCGAAAAATAAAGTGTCCCGAGTAAAATCGACGTATATTCGTGGTTGCGCATTTCCTACGGCAAGAGAGAGCCTATAGTGTTTAAGTGCTTCGTGTCTGGCCTCGCCGTTGACATGTAGTGAGGCAGGTATTTGTGTATTCGAATACCATGTTTCATCTTGGTATTGTGTTTTTGACATAGCTTCCTCTAACGATCTAGGAGCTTGTCTTTGTTTTGTGTGTGGAGACTTCACTACCACAGTTCTAGCATCTGGCATAGCATGTTGCCATATTTTGATTCGTAGTTCGGGAGGGAGTTCGTTGAATTTGGTGAACGTGGTAGGAGCTTGAGCCTTATTGGACAGACGTGATATGGTTCGCTCCATCGTGTGATCAAGGAGATTCAATAATTGGTAATATTGTGATCGATGCCAATGGTAGAGCCTTATGAGAAAAAGTATCGAAGTGATGATAGGTATGACGGAGACAGGAGCATCGTAATATACCCTCTGGGTCGAACTCGTTCTCGTTACCATGTTTATATGTATTGAGTGGGCTTTAGAAGCCCTCGTGGTAGGATGAGACGTATAAGCAGTATTCCCGCTCCCGAAAGGAGGTATGTAGCGTGATGGCTGTACGTATTGTGTGATACTCAATTGGTTGGCTCCGCCTTGCAGATGAGGATTATATGCAGTAGATATTGGATTGGTCTTGGTTGGAGGATTTCTTATATAAGAATAAGGGTCTATTGATATGTATAGGTATATCATATACGACCAGCTACCGCATTCGGGAGCGAAGGGGGGGTCACGTTTATATGTTGAACAATGAGGGGTCTTTTTCACCACCAGTCATTGTCGGTCACTTACCCTTAGGTATATAACGAATTGCCCCACACCAACGTTTGACATGGAAGATCGAAACAAGCAATTCGTCTTTCAAGGGTCCCGAGGTCCAGACTGCTTTAGAGCGAGAGACCGCGGATCAGCGCGAGACTTAGTACACTAGTGCCGTACTCGCTGTCAGGTGGTACCTTACGCCGGGTCACCACGGAAGTCTCATAGGAGGGGGACTGGAACGTGGTTTGATGAGGCGGCATTCGAAGCCACACAAAACTAACGAGTCTGCCTACATAGGTACGTTACTAAACGCCAAACAGACCGGTCATGGCCACCGACTCTCCGAGTTGTAATATGACTACTTGCTACTGACCAATGTAGACGAGACCAGACGATTTACCCAGGTAGGGTAGAGTAGGGTATGTTAGGTTAGGTACCTCCTAAGAAAGGCGGGAGGCGACGCAGATGCGGCTACGCGTGGCTGAACACAGTGTTGTAATGCATTGCGATGCATTAAAATGCAATTGAACCAAGGATGACGCTTGACACGCAACATGGTTTCTTCCGTCTAAACTATGACAAGTCCCTGCGGTGAGCCGATGAGTTAATCGAAAAAAAATCGAGTGTTACTCTCGGTATGCTACGGCCTCGGTTGCGAAGAAGTCGGAGGCTTGGTATTGGAGCTTCGTGTGTTGAGGGGGAGACTCGTCGGTTCCGACGCCGAGCTGACTGACGTAAAAGGAGAATTACCTGCAAACCTCACATGATTCTTGGCCTCTTTGTGTAGCGAATGGTGGAGTTTCGTAAGCCAATATAATGATAGCTTCCACCACTTGGTGAACAGCAGACGTGCGTGGTTTTTTCTGCTACATCCCGTGCTGCAACGCTGGTTTCCTGCAGCTTTTGCTTCATTACCCCAGAATTCGCGGTAGATACCATGTAGGTCTAAAGGCGGCGTCTGGAGGGTGTTTCTCCATCATAATGATTGGACAATCTGAAAAGGGGATGCAAGCTAACTTGGAGTTGCTAGCTATTTTAAACCAACCAAAGAGCCATCTAGACCAACTAGGAGGCCAAGATCTAGACTAAAGCCGCAAGGGAATGAGATTCATAGTAGTAAAAATCATAGAGAAGTTGAAGCAGCTGACATGGGAAGCACGAGGGCCCAAGCACGCTAGAAAAATGGCGTTTGAAGCTAGAATAGCTCTTATTTTTTTCGAACTCCTAGTCGGCATCGCCGGCCAACCAAGGACTAGCGGAAGTGAGATAGATCGATAGATCATGTTGAGATCATGTAATTGAGTCGAGTGAGAAAATGATGGTGGGCTCAAAGTTGTGTTCAGGAGAAATTGGAGAAATTGAGAAATTCTGCGATTAGATAATCTTCCAAGGTTGTCCTGAGTGAAAAGGAAAACCGGGGCCAATTAATGAAATAATGCAAATGAATAATGCAGGCTAACCTTACCTTGCATATCTCTTCCATCGGTGGTCGGAGGCTTGGGATTTCCGCGTAGGGATGGCACCGGGTATGTGGGTTTCATTGTAAATGGATATAATGCGGCTTAACATTCTTCATTATATTATTCCATGACGAATCCCCTATGCACTTCATACACCGGTCAAATAATATTCTCCCTCATCCAATACTTATGAAATGAATATATGGGTGGAATATTTTTTTTTTCATATTATAGTAACTTGGCGCTTTAGAAAGGTGAGACTCGACAGATAAAAAAATGAAAGGAATTGCGTCTCCCCGCGAATCCCGTGAATCCCGTTTGTTCGTGCGGTAACACGGATTGTCGATTGTCAGATCTTAATCGAATCCCGCCGTCGATACGCATCCCAAAATGGTGAAAGATAATCGTATTCCAAATTAACCCTACAATTCATGATGATTGTTGATCTACTAAAGAAACCGTAGGAACTCATCTCGGAGTTATCTCTCCTTTTTTTTCTGCTTGACGCAACAAGCCTCGTGGCATAAAGGGGTCTTCTCTTGATAACGCGTCACGACCCTTAAAATTGATCATCGTCGCCTGAACAAAGAACCGACCGCCGATTCTTCTATCTTCGTTACCATCGGCGCGGGACCCGTAATACCAAATGACATCATGTTACAACGCCTCAAATCTGAAGTATGTCTTTTCATCAATCTCACCATTTTGAAAGCTTATCGAACGCGAATGCACCCGCCACATGTTCACCGCAAACTATAACCAAGAAGCAGGACCCTTATGAAGCTGTCATCGGGAATTGACCCGAGTTAAGTTCCCGGATAACCTCGTACATTGTAACCCGTACAAGTGACGACACCGTATGAGCCTCATATCTTGCAGGCATAGCCCTCATCTGTACATGCGCCCGCAACTCAACGTTTCACATGCCGCGCAATATGCTATTCAACTGCCGTATAATCTGGGGAACTCGTGTCAGAATCATACACAAAAAAAATTCTTCCTCCCGTCCCATGCACGTTTATTTCACTTCTACGGTTACTACTATGACATAAGAACCCTTTTTGGACTCTTCGTGCAACTCTATGAATTATATGTAGGTTACACATTCATGCGAACCTGACTGATATTACTCTCGTGTTAGTCTAGATCCGGTTATATTTTCGACAGCCAAACGCCAAAAATCAAAGAAATCAACCCGCCCCGGAGATACTCTTCGGGCGAACAGACTCGGACTACAGCCAAGTTAAAAAAATTTTTGACGATAACTGCCGCGCCCCCACGCGCCAGTGTCAGCCATTGTCTTAGGGAGGGCAATGACGTCGCTGCGTGGGGAGTTCGCAAAGAACTTACGACGAGGTACCTGAATATAGAGACTCTTTGTCTTCTTTGTCTCGAGTAAAGTCTTGTATTCACGCGACGGAGATAACTCCGTGGCTATGGATTAAACGTCATGAGTTCTTTCATACTGGACTATCCACCCACGCTTTCGGAACCTATATGAGCTGTTGGGCCTCTCTGAGATGACGTGGGAAGTATTTTACCAGCGTACCTGTATTCGAACGCGTAGGCAATCTTTGACTCGCCCGTCCCCCTCCCCTGAGTCTCCACAAGGACAAAGCGGCCGAATCTACCTGGATAGGCCCTTCGGCTCCGAAAGTGATTTCTTTCGGACGTAATCCCCAAGTGTGTTCGTAGAACCGAGGAGAGCGTAAGACGCCGAGACCACTATGCTTTTGAGGATACGGAACCAGTTTGGCACACTATAAGTCACTATTGCTTACATACAAATGAAGGGTCGGAATTGTAGGAGATTCATGGTTCCTTCTCATCTGTAGGTTCTGTTTGAGGTAAAGTCACCCCGTTCCCCAAGTTAATTCTAAGGTTGTTGAGATACACTAGTGCAACAAGCCGCCATTTAATCGCCAAACAATTCACCGAGCCTCGAGTAAGAAAATATGTGAAATAAGGTAACTTCAAGCACGAAAAAATCGTCGTGATATGACGCCTATATAGCTAGATAGCTCTAGCAGTGGTGTCTGCCTTGGTGCCGACCGCCATTTACGCCGCCTCCTATTTGGCAGTATGACATTTCGCAGTTTCGATGATGATACAGGCCATAAAGTCGCGATATCATAATAGATAATAGTACGTACATGCTAGAATTAGGATACGCTATACAATAAGTAACGGAAAATGCATAAAGATGTCTCCTCTCGAACTTGGTGTGTGGAACAACGACGGCGGGAATTATCCCACTTAAAATGAAGCAACCTATCTTCTTGTTTCAGTTATTCACTCATTCCATCGAAAATTACACCATGCTAGCTAGTTAGAACCATCGTCTTTGGAGCAAGGCCACTCTACAAAATGAGAACTTTATTTCCATACTCACGAATGAAGCTAAGGATTCAAATGGCATTCAATATCCCTTGAATTGTACAAAGTTAAGCCAAAATCTAGAAAAATCTAGAAATCCCCCATGCAATATAATAGTACAGCATCGAGATATTTTAAGATATGAGTAGAGATGCCTTGAAAAGGACGTCCGCTTAGTTCCGATTTCAGGAGGTAAAGGGGCCATTACCCCTATTTCTAAAATCGTGTTATCTAAGACGCTTAACCAGCTAACTCGGAAACGCGTCTATTAACGAATAACTCACGATACGTAATCGATGGGTCAGTAGTGGGATCTCAACTCACGATGACTAGAATAATAACACATCCTCCGCCTGCCGGAGGGTTCACTTGAGGAGAAACCTAATACGTCGGGTTAATCTTTGCATTCTGTACATACATATATAAATACCTAGGCAGTTATGAAACATACGTAGCTAAATACACATGGAGCTCTTTCTCTTTTGAATGGTGCGACTCATCGCCATCAATGAAACCTGAGCGCATTCATCGAAGATAGAGTGTTTCAATCGAATAGTCGTATATAGGCAATCTAAACATCAGGTTATACGCTAATTCAGTCATAATGACAATTCGCAATTAAATTTATCCTCTTCGCTACTCTAGGGAATGTTTCCAGGCCGTCTCTTGGCTGCCAGTATACCACTCTTCCTTTCCTTCAATACGACATAACCATCATATCAGGGCAAATCGGCAGTCCTATATAGGAACACTTTTATGTCATTAGGTTCCTTAGACCACTAGAGATCTAGTAATGCTCGTATTAAGTTATATACCCCTTCGGACTACAAGCTTTATCAAAAGGTGGTACACGCCCCGTGGCCATTCGAGTTTTTGCTGGCTGGATCGGTATTCGTCAAGATGCCCCCTATATACATCAAGAGCACAAATGAGATAATAGGAGCTAGTAGATGTACCACTAATGTGTTAATTACGACTGCCTAAGGCTTAGTCAATTCGCGTAGGACAAAAGTAAAAGAACATATCCAACTCAGGCAAGACATACCTGAGTGCGAGCTTACGGCCGGGAGATCTCAGGGGCGAAGATGGACGACGAATACAGACGCTCCATCCATCTTATACTCTAGCTTAATGGGACATTTGATAACTTCTATCCAAAAAAAAAAAAAAAAAAGGATACTACGGCATGCATTGCGTAGGCCTACTGCTCTATCCAGTGTCATGTGTCAGTAAGTGTGCAAAATCCAGCTACACATGTAATACACAGATGAATACCTAGAAAGGCAGCATTTCAGGTGTCACTATATTATCTAGGAAATGTTTCTACTTGGACGACCAAGTGCAATACATGATCACATTATTATGACTTACTCCACGAAGCTAAAATATAATATAGCTCAATTTCAATAGAATAAATGGCTGTATAAACAAGTTATATATTGGGTATAGGAGTCTCTTTAATAGATATGTTCAATTCCAACGTCTACCTTAAAATATCTGGACCTGTGTAACGGCTACTATCTCTAAGTTGAATTTAGCCTATTATACAATTTAAGGCACAAATGAGTTTGTTGACGCATTTCGACTTTAGATGATTAGAAGGCTATTTTTTCTCTCTTAAAATAAGTATACTATGCCTCGCTTGGCGAAGGCAAATAATTTGATTCCCTATAGTTTCACAAACATGTTACACCAGGTTACCCAGGTACACAAAGTCAGAAAAACGACATATAACTTGTTGAGTCCTATAGCTCTAGTAGAAACTAAGTGTATACTATCATAGGTTAGACCCAAATACAATTGAAACGTTGGTAGTCCAATTAAAGTTAAGCATAACTATCTACAACTCCCTATTCACTATAACCAAAACCCTCAACGTCTTTCTCGTACACCAACTTAACAAATACCTAAGACAAGTACCTATACAATAATATAACAAATCTCAATTCCGCTCTACAATTAGGCTATCTCGCATCAAACTGCTTCTTTGAGATACCACTTCGTCTCAGCTTAGCCTCGGCTCGACATCGCCAAAAGTCGCGACCTAAACCATCCGCCCAAGCCGGCCGAACAAATCGTCATCCCAGGCGCACACAAATTCGTAAGACGTCGGCGGGGATTATAATTTGGAGAAAAAAAAGAAAAACAGAGTTCCCCCGCGGGAAGCTCGGGCAGTAGGTAACATTGCCCAGGTGGTCGATCCTTCGTAACAAGGGACATCCTCCATCACGAGAACAATTACCCAATAGTCAAGACCTGGGTTTACCAAATACCTAATGAATGGAGTAAAACTCGCGAGTTAGAAGTGTGAAAGTGTTTCAAGCATATTCATCTTAATGCCTCAAAAACCACATCCCTAGACATGTTCCCCGGGCGGGAGAGCAGGGGTAGTCGGATATTTGAAATTCCTGAGTAGGCAGAACCCCTGTGCCAACTTATTCTCAACGCAAGCCTCGGGTTTAAATATTAAGTATTAAGATAAAAAACCACTTATTATAAAGTATTTGAGAGCATGTACCTGAAAGTATCATCCCACGATCATGCCACAAAGCTCGGGGCAGCGGTTCGGTTCGGTTCGTAGAATTAAACCTACCATGCTTTAGGCCATGTCCTGCTACCCCGGAGTTATGTCCGCAAGCGATGAATGGGCCGCGGCATTTCCAACCCGCTTCCTATCGCCCCTACCCTACCTAGCTCTAGTTTACGTATGCAAATCTTGCTCCCGGCCGCTTCGGATCGATGATAATGGTGCTGATGCTGAGAGGTACCATCGAGATTTGGATATGATGGGGTGAATCCTAAGTAAGCGATGTGGGTGTGGTGTGGGTGGTACATAATACTGACGTACCTATAGTCAGTACCTACGCATATAGCGCTGCCGATTGAGTCATTCAGTCAGTCTCTAGGACTGTCGACGTAATTACCCATGTGTGCCTGTTACCCTGCTGCCCTGCCGCCTGTGCCGCCGGAGAATTACTAACTACCTAAATTCGCTACCTTCTTTCCTCTCATTGCCAACCAGGTACCGTATAATATGATCATATAATAAAAAGGTAGATAAACGCGCGCAGGTGGCCCAGGCTTACTCCCCCAAGCACCTAATTTTCGGGTTCGTTAACGAAAAGTTGCGGGCCGGCCGGGTAACTAGGAAATTTTGAAACAAAGATCCACATCTGGATAGTTAGGGGAAGGGGATGTGGAAAAAAGGAATGTGCATGTAAAATGTAAGTTGGTAAACTTGGTAAACTTTGGAGATGAGTTGACTTGACTAACTGACGGCATTTGGAGTTGCATAAACTGGGCAAATCCCGAATACGTGGAATGGCTACCGTCGGTAGCGAACCACGACCACGACGGTGGTATGTACGTATGTCCGCACGTACGCAAGGCATGAGCTGTGCTGCGCTGGTAAGTACCCAACGATGTACTCGTATGTACACATGTAGGCAAGTAAGTACCTACCTTTTTGGAGGAGCGTGGCTTTCATGGCTTGCGTATAGGTATACGCATATCCGGTCCCAGCGCCATCGTGCTGGGTGTGTGGATTATCGGCATTTGCATTTTCGCAATTCTCACCGTCACAAAAGTTCCTAGCGAGGCCTCGCCTATGTACATAACCTCCGAGGGAATAATGTACGAAGCAAGGTAAGCAAGCACCAACCAGATCCAAGGAGGTATACATGACCGCGGAGTGCAGCATATGGATGTGTACTGTAGGTATAGCCCTGTACATCCTCTCCAACCTAGGTACGCGGATAGGTGGGAATTTGGGATCGATCCTAGCACCGATGAGTAGAGGACAAAATCGCCGAGGTGAAACGGAACGGGACGGGGTTTAGGGAACATGGAACAGGCTGGTAGGCAGCAGGGGGAAGGGGAAAAAAATGTAACTCCAAAACCAACAACAATATTCCGTCTTGGGGTCATGTCGTACATAACATGTAGGTATGGATTTATGAACCTAGCTAGCTGCAAAATGTCATCCCGCGCGGATCAAAAGCCGCACACTAGTTAGACTATATGTGTCTAACCAGGTACGTTACGGCTGACGATGAGGATGATCGATCCTGCAGGTTCCTTTCTGACAGCCAGCCCAGTCCAGCCCAGTGACCCAGCCAGCCATGCGCAATGCCATGCAATACGACCGTCCTAGCGTGAACCATTCACACCCTCATCTTCTTCCTTCCAATGAAGAGGTAGTAATATCATCGTGGGAGTTCATTCGCTTTTTCCCTCTTTGACCCCCGCGTCCGAAGGCTCACGTCACCGCGCCGCCCACGCAACACTAGGGGACCGGGGGATGAGGAAGGGAGGGGGTGTGGGAGCGGAGAGGGGTGGAAAGGAACTTGCAACAAGACAAAGAGTAAAAAAGAAGGGCCTAAAAAATTGGAACCGCAAATCAGCGGGATGCAGGACCCGACAGCATGGTACGGTAGCTCGCGAGGATGTTGCAGGGGCCGGTACCAAAAATGATTGGTCGCCTGCAGTTCGTAAGCGGCTCGTCATCACGCACCGCATGAAATATCTGCTGCCTTGCCATTGCCCTATCCAGTGGGATGGATCGGGGAACACAAAGAATACATCGAGCTGGGGGAGGGGGAGGGGGGCCAGAAGGGGGGGGCAGTGAAGGGGGGTATGGGTTCCAGGGAAGCACGTCCCGTCAGCCCGCGTCCCCTTCTGAATGACCCAATGAGGCAAGGGAGTATGGCTCGTTTGGGTAAGAAGGAATGTGATAGAAGTGCAGCTTTTCTGCATTGCATGAAGCAAGCAACAACAAGCAGTAGTAGCAGCAGCAAGTAACTGATGCGTGATGTTACCAAAGCGTTTGGTTGCAGCCAAGCATGGTTCTTTCTTTTCCCCTTGCCCTGGTCTCTTACTTCGCTTCCAAGGGCATGGGATTGGTAATGATTGAGATTCTTCCGATGCTAGGTGCTTGGAGCTGAACCACGCTGTTTATTTCCATTATCACCCCCGGCACTGTTTTCGCTACCATCTAAAATACCTGGTCTTTCCCGGGTTAGGCAGTATAATACGACGTAGATAATCGATTCACACCGGGTGTCTTTTAACCTAGGTGTGTAGATACCTGGGTAGTCATGACAAGTTAGTACCGGGTATATAAACACCTGCCTTTATATTCCTAGTTCTAATTGTCCGTATCCTCCTAAATCGCAGGGGCGGTGAGTAAGGCAAGTCGCTGTACAGAGATAGCTGGGCTGTATTTAAGGGCCATGGGCGTCAGCAACTGGAAGGCTGAGCTGACGGTGACTTACCGTTTCAAGAGAAATCGCCCGGTAATAACGCACAATAATTCGCGCCTCAGCCATGATGGGAAACGAACGCCCGCGCGTCATGCATTTGCGCTGAAAGCAGCTAGAGGAGGATCCAATGACCTTGCTTGTCATGATGGAGACGGAGAACTGCCGTGTGCATATTGATAATATAATAATAACAATATATCAAGGAACGAGCGGCTTGCCTATGTAGTACAGTGGGTAAATATGGCTACCTGGACGTCAGATCATATCATTTTGAGAGCTGTTTGGTCCGCGATCGACAAGACCTGTGCATATTGTGTAAGTGAACCTGAGTTAGCTATAGGCATGTCAGACCAAGGGCTGCATACATATTGCTGGGTCCCGAGGGTGAGGTTCGCCCGAAAAGGCAAATTCGAGGCTGAGCAATAGGTCTGAGAACCGTGCTCCGTAGTTGCATCATCCCCGAACCCCGAATCAGTCCTAACTAGGCTACCGTTTCGGAAGGCGGCTGCTTATGGCTTACGAAGGACTCCATTCTGGAAGAATTGTTATTGCTTTTTGGCTGTCGAGGGCTGCATTACATGAGCAGCCACGGCGCCAGCTCTATACGATCTATCGATTCTAGTCCATTATAGTCAGCAGTGAGTCAGCGCCATGTAGTTGATTAATGACACGGCGATATTCTTGTCACTTATCAAATGTTGGGGACGGAAATAAAGGTCAAAAAATTACGATGCAGAGAAGACACACCCGGGCAAATGCGGGCGGGTTTTTGTGTAAATGCGGAATCGCAGTGGATTCAGTACATAGTGTGCAGCGCGAGCCACAGGTATTGTTTATATCTGAGTTCATGCAAATGCGAGCCGACATGCCAATGCTAGTTAAAAAAAGAACCTGCTGGGGAGAAATGGATGGAGTGTTGAAGTGAAAACTTGATGCAGATCAAGGTATCAGAACCGCCCGCCACTAACCCCCGAGTGCATTGCGAGTCAAGTGAGATAGATATGAATCTTCCGCCTGAAACTGATCCTTCTTTTTGTGCTGCTGGTCAATCGCGACCCTGCGCCTCAGCTTGCACCTTAAGTCCTGCTCGTAAGAAGCGAATGCAAATATGGATCCCCAACCAAATGCTTTGATAATGATGCCCTCATCACTAGGAAATTCGTCATGACCCTTTGCCAATGAACGCCTGAGACCCCTGAATGCCACCGTACCTAAGTAAAACAACAAAAAGGTTTTTTTGGTCATTTCCCTGATCTATCTTGATAATCCCCTTCAACACCATTGATATGCTTCTCGCTTATTTCCTTTGTGCTTCCAAAGCTCTGCTATGAGGGAGCACTGCGAGTAAACGACAGGGATTGAACGCCTCCGAAAATAAATAAATAAATGCAATACAAATCGTAAAAAAATCGCTCTGGCCGTGCTGCGCCGCCTCCCTTTTGAGGGTATGTGGTCCGATGGGGTATTCGCTAGATTCAAACCAAGTGGGAAATCATCGCGACTCGACTGGTAACTCAAATAAAAGATGTACTTATACATGGCGACATATGGCCAAACTTGAGTGAGGATTTGCATAGAAATCAAAATAAGGGCTGTTGTGAAGTATCAGAGCCGTCCACGCTGCTCTTGTCGAAGCTCGACTTAGTACTATTGGCCGAGGACCGATTGAACACATTCCGACCAATGTGTTTGATTTTGCTGCTTACAGCGGCCTCGCCGCCGTTGGTCTGGAGTGGCTTAGGCACGTAAACGCTGGTCGTAGGGTCGACTTTGATGTGACAAAATAGAGTCGAGAAAAGATACTGGTCGCCATTGGAATCCAGCAATGGCAAGGTTCGATAGCCTTGCTTTAGGGCGCTAAGCTTGGCCATGTAAGTCGCAATCGTAGCGTTTCGCCCAGAAGAATTCTCGCCATCATTAGAAAGTTTGATGCTGAACCTGACGAAGACTAATTCGGGGTGTTTAGTCGTGACGTTGAAGTGAGCCTTGTGGTTAAAGACTGGGTTGAAGCCGTTCTCCCTGACGACTGACGTGGATGTCTTAAGTGGAGTATCCGTAAGGACGGGGATTCCGGCCATGCTGTCGTGCTTATCGCGCTTGTCGTTCGTGTGGAAGATCTCGACCTCTACGTACGGGTCAAGAGTGCGACTGGAAGGCAAGGACGACGGACGGATAAGTTGCTGCGCCGAAATGATGTTGATGTCAAATGACATGTTCTGGCGTTCCAATTTACCAATAGCTTCCACAGGTAGGCCGTCGTGAAGAATGCGTATCTCGCGCATCGATTCGGGCTTAAGGACATATCCGGATACATCGGTGTTTCCATCGAACATGGCTTGGTTCAATTGCATACCAAGGTCAAAAGTCTGCCAGTTGAGCGCAGCCATCTGTACACCCCTTCGCCAATACATCAGAGGGTTGAAGTTGTCCGAAGCGAGGCGAGAGTATTGAGGATAAACGCGCATCATGTAACGCATGTTGTGACGGGCCAAGGCCAACTTCGAGTCCGGTGCTTTGGAGTGCTTCCTGAATGTACCTTCCATAAAGGACAGGATATGGTTGCTCTTCTTGCAGTCCGCTGATTCGAAGCCGTGGAATTTGACTCCACTGCAATAGACACCGAGTTCGCCCAAGTTCTTAACAATCTTGCTGGTCCTACGCTTTCCTCGCTTCTCCTCCTCGCTATCACATTCACTCGTGCTGCTACTAACAGTGTCGTGCACCTCACCTTCGTTGATAGTGTCTACACGCTTTGGTGCGGCGTTGCGTCGAGCAGTTTGGGCGGCAGGACCAAGTAGTGGGCTTGACAAGAACTGATTGGGAATGGGTACACTGTCGTTGGCTACGGGCTTTGAGAAAGGGGAAGTCAGGCTGTTGCCACGTCGACGACCTGTCGCATGCTCACTGGGGTTGCGTTGGGGCTCAGGATTTTGATGCGTCCCTTTCACCTTGATTAAAATTCGATTCTTCAAATCTGTGGGGCTTGGGAGTTTAGTCGCGGACGGGTCGAGTGACTCAGTGACCAGACGGCTTCCGAAGATTTCTTTCATGATGCTGGCCATGACTTCCTGTTGCGGGGCGTTGCAGTGAACCTCGAGCGAAACCCATAGGGGGTAAGGACTTGCGACAAAGGCGTATTTGTTGATAGTATTGATTACCTCGCGGAAGGAGATGGCGTTGGTCATCGCATAGCCGTGCTTAACGACGGGCTCGTTGTCAGAACCATCCCAGCAGTCAATTTCCACACTACGACAGCCTCGGACAAGGGTTGAAATGTAGCCCTCAATAGAGGCAATATCTGCGACTTGACGACCGACTAGGTAGGTGTTATGCGAACTGGATATGAAATATTCGTTGACGGGTCGGTCAAGTGTGTACTCAGTCGGTGCGCGCACAAGTGGGAAGTTATCTTTCGATGTAAGATAAGCTACAAGCCCTTGTTCGCTCATAGCAATCGAGTCCTTGTCCAAGCGTTGCAATAAACCAAAGTCTGTTCTGTGTTTACTGCCACGAATAGCGTAACGAATGAATTTTGCTTCCCACTGGCTGGGGTTGTTATCAACATCTTCGCCTTGTTCGTCTCGCAGGAACTGCATGAATTCTGACAGAGTGATACCCCTCTCCGAATTCGAGGCGAGTCTGATGTATAGAAGACGAATGTCTTCCCTCCTTTTCATCTCGCGAACGAAGAGTTTGAATTCAGAGAAATTTAGCCGACCAGACCTGGTAGTGTCGGCAATAGCGAATTTGGCCAGTAGCTCGCTCCGAGCCATGTGAATGTGAAGGTTGCGGCAAACTCGTTCAACGCCGGGGAAATCCATTTCTTCCTGGGAGGGGGAGTGTTCCCTGTTTTCGAACTGTTTCGTCATCTCGCCGTTCCAATACGCTCGGATAGCACTGTCGTTGAACGCCATTAGTGAGGCCATGTGCACCTCCCGATGCTTCGCTATAGAATCTAAAGCATTGACCCAGTGTGCGAATGTTTCCTCATCCTCCGCAATTAAGTGCATTGTCTTGCTCCTGGACTTGTCAGCAACGGTGTAGAAGATGGTGAAGAAGCGCCCCTCGTCGTTCTCGGGAACACCATAGTCGATGCGATACTGGCGGATGTCGGATCCTATCCTAACTTCCTTAATATTGTCGATATAGATGGACTTAGTAGAACGGCCCTTCCACCAAGTAACCTTGCCGGCGTCTGCTTGGAGTACGAAGAGCAAGCGCTTAACCTTGTTCTTCTTGGATACCTTAAGTAGATGGGTTCCCTTGACTAGAGCCATAGGGATAACTGGGCCGGTAGGCACGTCCGCAATCGATATAGATCCCGATAATGACGGGGCACCGCTACCTGAAGAAAAGTCTCGTGCCATGCTCTCAGCGCCGAATATAGAATTGTGCTCGTAGAACTCATCATGGTATTCCTCGTCGGAATCCGTTAGCAGAACATTATCCGCGGCGGGTGCTGTGTTCGTGCTATCACTTCTTCGTCTGATAACGCCCGGACCTACGCTCCCCTCCCGGTTCATAGGTGTTGCTGCCGACTGCCGCCGAGTCCTGCTAGCAAACTTGGAGGCACGGTTGGAAAGCCGTCTTATCAAGCCCTTACCACCCGAAGAGTGGCTACTGCTCAATGCCTCTGCCATTGAACCACCAGTCGTCGCTGCAATGCTGGGGTTAACCGAGTTGTTGCTGCTAGACTTGTAAGCGAGGAGAGGGTCGCCAAGTTGGAAGGGCGGAGGAGCAGGGAAAGATTCGGCGTCAAAGCCTTGGCTGCTGCGGTAGGTGTCAGGCGACGGTTGGATGGAGCTGTTGGTGTTTGTCAACACCACATGGTCGGGAGACATGATAGGCGATCCATGCTGAGAAGAGCTGGATGCTGCCGTAGAGGCACTGATGGCCGAGGTAGGCACGGAATTGGGTTGCGTGCTGGCTTGGTGTGAAGTTTGGACTTGACTCGGGCGTGGCCGCCTTAACAGGCTACCTTGAGCGGCCATGATCGGCGTACTGGAAGAAGAAACCCGGGAGTCGATGCTGGGACGGGAAGGATTATTGTTGTTGGGGGTAGATGTCATGATATATGTATTCGAGGGGGGCGAAGCGTTGCCCACGCGAGAATGGTTGCTAGTGTTAGTACGTCGTAGTACAAAATAATATGAGACAGCGTCTATATGAGGGCTGAACTTGTGGGCCTCATTTTTCCGGATATGTCTTTCATAGAGGCACCTCCCAGGGACAGGGGATTTTGGGGGGAGTGAGCGTAGGTGAAAAAAGACAGAAGTAGATATGTAGTATGTATGTAGTAAGTAGCAGGTATTGTAGACGAGTAAGTGTACGTATGTACGTATATACGTAGTAGTATGTGTATGTATGTATGTATGTATGTATGTATGTATGGACCTTGTAAATCGTGTGGTTGATGTACACACAGGGGAAGGCTCCTTATTAGAAAAAAAAGGTCAAGGCCAAGTTCAAGGCTGCAGGATACTCGGCGCCTTCCCACGATGTATGTATATGTCGATTGCGGACCGGAACGCAAGGGTGCGCCCGAGTGGTAATAGAAGTAATAGTAGTGGTATAATAAAGTACAAGCCTGTCACTGGTACGGGCCTCTGACACGGGTACGTCGAGGTACGGCCACAACCAGCTGCCCTCGGCGCGTGTGCGTCTTGCGTCTGCGTCGCCCTAGGTGGTAGACCAGGACCTAAACAGGGCGGGTATGGGGGACTGATGTTGCAATAGCTCACGGTAAAAATGGTGAGGTGGCAGGCCGCATGCAGGTCGCTGATTTGGGTATTTCTAAGTTGGGGGAGATGGGCTTTTCCCAGGCGTCAGATTTGAAGTAAGATAGTAGTCCTCCAAGAGAGGAGAGGAGGATTTGATATTGCTCTGCGGGAACCCCCCTTGTAAGTTCACTTTTCGACGTCTGCGTTGTGTTTCTTAAGTATTTCTCTGGTGTCCCCTTTGCAATTGGCCCGGGGAAGGGGAAATTGGTAGAGATATATATATACCCAAGTACTCGAGGGTATGTACTTTCATATATCTCGAACGAAAGAGTTAGAAACAAAAACAGTCTTTTTGACTCCGGTGACTTTGTGTGAAATCCAACTTTTAGGCTAGCTATACCTGGGTATGGTACCTAAGATAGGCGGCGGGTACGTCCAGAACAATTTAAAAAAAAGACGATGCGCTGCTTCTTGGGCTGGGCTCCTTATGAGTGAAGAGTGTGGATCCCGATCCCCTTGCGGTGTGTTGTGATGACTCCCTCTTCGTGTTTTCTTAGTAATTTTTTTTCTCCTTCCTTGGGCTAGTCGTACAACAGTATTGGCGAAAGTGTGCGTGATGACGTCCAGCTGAGGCTCAGCAGCTAATAACAGCACAAAAAAAAAGAAGAGAACGACCGGTAGAATGTGAGTTGTTACGGTACAGCGAAGAGACTGACTGCGTTTTCCTGTGCGACGTGAATGGAATGTACAGAACTACAAAACAACAAATTTTGTAGTGTACGTAGTGGTAATATGTATGCGTATACGTAGTAGGTAGGTCCGGTAAGTCTGGTTAGGTATGGTATGGATCTATGGATGTATGAATGATATGTGAGTAACTGCGCAGACAAGGCGTGTCTGGTCTGTTAAGGCGAATTGAACTGCTGGCCGGACGGGGGTGGCTTTTCAAATGTTTCAAGGTCGGGATCCAGAAAAGAAAATAAAAAATAAAAAAATAATAATCGAAATAGATATATAATAGACTAAATAATAGTAGGTAGTAATAATAATAAGAATAATAATACCAAAGTTTTGCACGAATATTTTTGATGAGGTGTACAGCGCTGCTTGCTCTTCTTCAGGTGGAGGAAATGGGGTCGGGAAATTATTAAGTGACGGAGCGGGAAAGGGAAGGGATTATGGCATGGCAAGCAGGGAAGGAGTCAGGAAAAGGAAAAGAATTCACTTACACCTCTTAGGTAGGCGGTCCCCTAAAATAATAATGGTACGTACCCTTTTTTTTTTTTTTTTCATTCCATTCCATGTACCTCATTAGAAGGTAGACACTTAGGCACTTTTTACCCCCTAGTGTCTAGTGGTTTAGCGTCAAAATGAGATTGATGTACGAAGTAGAGATGTTCCTCTACGTATGTACATTTGTGGTAGTGTGGTTTGTGGTTTATGGTTTAGTGCAGACTGGATTGATGGACATCCATGGCATGGAGGTATACAGGTATACATCAAAAATGTGTAGTGGATGTACGTGCATCTAGGTAACTTCAACGGTGGATGGAGTTCAATGTTACAAGGACGCATGTACCTAGCCTAAGCTACTAATAGGTAGCCTCTTCGGGAAGGGGGGCTAATTGTAATAGGCCTTCTCCCACATCAGAAATCAGAACCTAACCTAACCTAACCTACCTGGTTTCCCTCTTCAGTTTCCCCTAAAGGGATGGGGATTGTGTAGGTTGGCTTCATTGTATCGTAATTCTGGGTCTGGTACAGTAAGATACTAGGCCATTCTGTTGGTTGGCAGTTTTCCACTGAATTTGGACGTGCATGCGTACCTATGTAGGTATGGAGGTATGGGGGGGTATGGGGGGTATGGGTGTGTGTGTTGTACCCGTGTCCACAGTTCAATTCAATGTTCGAATCGCAGCTGGTAGCACACTGACGGGGACCCTGTCTTTTTTGGTTGCTGGCTTGGGAAAGAAGTTCGGCTTGTCGACTACCACGACGAGTATTGTGGAGACCAAGGCTAATTGATTACGGTTATGGTTATGGTTATGATTATTTGTATTTTTGTCTTATTCTGTTTTATTTTTTAGTGGATTCTTTCGATACTAAAGGTACAGTACCGACAATACCAGAGATATAGGTGAAATACGTACCGAACATCCATGTACCTATAAATCTATTAATGGGGGGTGAGAGATTGATAAGTACATCCATACTTGGAACGTACACACCTACACCTACATGCATATTGTACCGTATCCAGGTCTCCTATTATTTTTGATTTTTTTGCTTCTTGGTATTCCTGTGAGTCACTCCGTACATACATACACATTTCAACATATTACATAGCAGAATTGATATCTCGGGCGTGCTGCAGCAGAGGATCTACTCAGGTACAGCATGAACGGGGATTGGAAAATGGGAATGACACAATCACACAAGCACGTTATGAATTTCTTATTAAGGCTTTCAGGGGAAAGAAAGCCGCCCATTGCGTGACGAGCTTGCGCTACCTATGACATGTATGAGGTATGGGATATGTAAGTACTTGCGAATTGGATAAGAATGGAGTCAGGTGGCCTCCCGCGGCTCGCTTTGCCTTGAACGAGAAGCCAAGCATATTTGCTGGGCTCTTTGTCAACCAAATCAAACCCCCATTGACTAAAAACTAAAAAAATAAAAGAGGACGAGGAACAATGACGGGGTTCGAGCCAACAAGATTCGGCCCTCGAGTTCAGTGCCTTGCCTAACTGGGTACATCCATCCACCCATCCATGGATGTAAGAGGCAGTCAAAGCTTAAGTGATATCTGTATGTCTGAGACAGACCTCGAGAACCGTCCCCAACGAACTTTCTATTCGCATCCATTATGTACATTACTTACATCTACATGTGGTATAGGTATGGATACCTCACCTGCGTATAGGCATTGGTTCTGGTATTGTATGTGTGGAGTTCGAACGTGTGTTCGTGGTAGGTTAGGTATGTTAGGTACATTACCTACTTCTTTAGGTTGTGATATCAATGAGGCATGAAAAAGGATGATGATGATGCTTCGTGAGGGAATGGTTGTAACCCTATTGTGATGAGCATTTCCACGGCTGATTTTCGAAACTGAAACAAACATCTCGAATGTGGATTCGTTCATATGGTCATGGGATTCGGCATATGTACAATAAAAAGTGTCGGCAGCATGTAAGATACAATGTAGGTGAAGGTAACTAATGCCAGTTCCAATGTCAGTGCCAATGCCAATATTTTGCTATCGTCGTCAGTGGAAACCCGGAAAAGGAGTTTCCCTTTGCGAGCAAGAGAAGAAAAAAATTAATTGACGAAATGCTTTAGCTGTCGGTAACTTCTCCACGTATCATATCTAAGGCTAAGTGGTCCGAAGAAAAATTGATCTATTCGCTATGCCATAAGGGGTAACAATAATGAAGTCCAGCTGGAAGTTAGGACCGCTACAGCTAGGCTGCTAAAATCCCAGGGCAGGGCACCGACAGGGCAATGACAGGGCCACCCAGGACAAGGCGGCCAGGGTTAAACCAAGGTGGGTTACTTAGCCAGGTGGCAGATGTGGTGGTCCCATAACTACATCATCGACCATCTAAGCCTGATCCACGCCCGGCTTCCCCAAGATGAAGAAAGGAAAAAAGAGAAAAAAAGAGCGTTGCAGTCGACAGGCATGTATTTTTTGACAAGGGTGGTCCTCCGGGGGTGTACCAAAGACCTGGGTGGAAGAAACGAAGAAAAAAAAAAAAGATACACAATAAAAAAAGAATTATTATTCATCTGTCTAGGTATTTTATTGAAACAACGATAATCAATCAATTGACTACGTATGTACATCATGTTGTATGTATGTACGTAGTCTCTATGTCTCCTTTTTCTCTCGACCCATGTATCATGTTATTATCCTATTAAATTTTTTTCCATCTCTTCCATTTTATTATCGTATTATTATAAGTAGATCTGGTACGCTACGGCCATGCTCTGTTTCAAACGGGCTTGGCTTGGAAATGAGGTCATTTCAACTTATTAGGAGGTAGACAAAGACCGAACAGAAGAGAAGAAAAGAAAAAAAAAAGGAGATCAAAGAAAATTCACCAGTGACATCGTGGGAGTCAGGGGTTTTCTGCACAACAAGGTTCCCGTCAACCTTATAATTCGTTATTGTTAATTGTCATTCGCTATTAGTCGCTATTATTCTCATATTAAGATTTCCAACTTTTCCCAAAACGAAACAAGCGAGCAAGCAAAAGAAAAGTAACAAACCCAAACCGTTCAAGGGTTACTTTTCGGCAGTCGGAATGTCAACCTAAAAAGCCAGTCAGTCTTAAAAAAAAAATAAAAAAATAAAAAAAACCTTGGAGGGGGTAGGCGCGTTGCCAATGCTGCAAGACATAGAATGATGCGCGCCGCTACCAACTCTAACCAAAAAAGAAACCCACTCAAATCAAGATATCGCAGATATATATCGTGGGGGGTTGTCATTATTATTATTATGATTTATTATGAGTATAATATTTTTATTTTATTTTTCTTTATTTTCCTTCTTTTTAATATTTTAGTATTGTTCGCGACCATACCTACATGTTTCTCTAGCGTCAATCACTATATGTATTCCTTTCGCTTCTGCTGTAATAAGACGGCAGAGACAGATCAGGTCAAAGTCCAGTCGAGCCAAGCCAAGCCCTAACCTATCCCATCCCGTCCCATCAATGTCTGCCTGCACTTCGACTTTTTTTTCGTTCACTTTATTTTCCACACATCGACGATTCTCGGATCCTTTCCGGTGTGAATCACATACAAAAGTGCATAAATTCAGGGTTCAACCAAGGGGACGACACCGCGCATCTTTTTTTGGATAGACCGACCGACTTGACTTGGAACATCGTCGAAGTCATCTCGTCCCAACGATAATCAAACGCCGCCTATTTCAATTAGCCAGTTAGAGCTTCCATACGCCCAGAGGGCCAGAGGTAACCTACCATTACACGCCGACCTTGCATGGCCCCATGCTCGCAACCCCTCGTAGTGTAGATCTCGCTGGTCTCGTATGACGGCGGTGTTGAACCTCCGCCCAACTACAAGACTTCAGCGGCTCTGAGCCTTGTCGTCTCGCTTCTTAAATGGCCCCCCTGTAACCCAACCAACGAACGACGACTCCACGGTTGGGCCGTCTGGGCTAAAGGTCAATCGCGATATACCTCTTTTTTGTGTGACACATTCCTCTCTGGCCCGAGGTAATAACCTAGGGGAGGAGACGAGGAGACAGAGAGGAGAAGGGGAGCAAGAAAAAAAAGAGACGAACACCTGACCCAATTGGGCGTTTGCTTGGTAGTTCTTTGAAACTCGCGCCCTCTGGCTCACCGCCTCCCGGAACTCGCCAATATGTAAGTCGATATGATGACGATACCGATTATCTGCACTGATACTACAGGATTATTCTCGTCGACAATATATTAATAATACAATTATTATTATATTAAAAATAAGAGCCCTACGCATGTACTCTTGCAAGGACATTCCAACTTCGGAAATGCTTTAGAATATTCTAGTACTCAAGTACCCTTCTTTTTTTCCCTCATCGCTTCGGCGCGTGCCCGGGTGTGGCCTGGTCTGCCCTTGTCTGCCCTTGTCTGCCCTAAGTTTCAACTGCAGTTTTCAGGCGTGAGTGGAGATGCCCAGCTCGCCCTGTTATTAAGTACTACTAGTCCTTTACTAGATTGGTCTTGTACTATGCTAGCAGGCTAAGCTAGGTAGGCAAAAGAGAAGAAGAAAAAAATAATAATAAAATAAAAAATAATGGGTATCTTAATAGGTTTGGCGTCGGCCGCGCGAGACGTGGTCGTAAGAACTATGTCAAGCCCGTCCAACCTATCGCCAATCATCCCTTGACCCTCCCCACGCCCACGCAGGACTTCCTCGGAGTGTCACGGAGGTGGTGCCGAAAGCTGAACACCTAAGCACAGGTAGGAGAAAGAAGAATTACGTCAAAATTTCTAGCGCGATCATCAGGTCCTGTAATAAATCTCCTCTCCACACGCGAACGAACTCCCATTCGTCTCGCCGTGCTCATCATCATTTGGTAACATTGTGCGGCCTCACACGTCAAGATAATCTTCCCCGGATCCAGGCATGCCTAGCGTGTTAAGCGGTTTCATACCTAAGTGAGATAGTCGGGTTCTCGGGATGGGCTCTGCTACACTATCTACATACCTATCGAACAACTAGGGGAAACAAGACGATGACGATCCAATAGATGGATCCCCCCGGTGTGAGAGAGGGTATGGTACCTAGGAAGTAAAAAAGAATGAGTTGAGGGTACATACCTCCCTCCCATGGCTGCCATGGGTCCCACCGCCCAGGTGCCGCCTAGTAGGTGCCCAGAGTGGTGGATTGGTGAAGTGATGGTGTGCCCTCCTCGTTGTACTTGTTAGATGTACCTGTACACAAGTACCCGGGCTCCTGTCACAAAACGCCGAAAATTGTCTTCTCGAAGGCAGATCTCTCTTCTGCTGCAGCCCTGCTAAGGACCCTGTTGGATGCGTGCTCAACTCCACATCATCATGTTGCAACTAGCGTCAGGGGGGTTCCTGGAAACTGGCCAATCCCAATCTTGTCGCTCGACATCGATCCATCGACTTGCGCAACACCGTATTTTCGCATCGTATTTGTCCGCATGGACGAAGAGATACGCACCCAATGCAGAAATGCTGGCTGATGCGATGCAGCAGGCAAAAGGCTGGCTGCAGCGCTCCTTCGAGAGATCCAGGCGCCCTTAGATTCTCAACCATCATCATCAAATACTACCCATAGCACAGCATTTGTTCGTATTCTTACTTCATCAAGCCCCTCGTTGAACAATGCCTACATATCTACCCAATCTTCTGGTATGCTAAAAATGGCTTTTTTTTTTTTCTGTCTCTCACAGCCCTGAGGGGGCTACTGAGGGGGCTATGTACGTCCATGCATGTATGTATGTATGTAAAGATATTATATACATACGCATGCTGTAGGCAGTCAATTCTCTAATACCGCATTGGTGGCGGACATATTTTATTTATCTACATAACGCAGCTTATTTACATGCTCATACCTACATAATGCCATAATATCCTCCTACATATACACACTCTCGGCTACCTAGGCTACCTATTCCATCGGACGATGCATAACCCAAACAGGAATCTTAGAACCGGCGCAAATCTATCGGACGTCCGAGAGGATCGATTTGGCCGAATTCCAATAGGTAATAATAGTTACGTTTTTCAATCTGTCTCTCTTTTTCTGCATCCTTTCCCTCGATTCGATTGTGTACGTAGCGGCGTAGTTGCGAAACAAAGCCGTTGGGCTGTCTGTCCTTGGTCCTTGGCGACGATCGACTTTTCAGCTCCTGTGAATCGCATTGTTTAGCAGATCAACCCGGTATTCCGCCCAATCATTCCCGCGCGATGCGCTGTGCCTTGTGTTTCCCAGAGCAGGGGGGATAATAAAAAAAAAAGAGCAAGCCACGGTGCCACAGGCAAAGATTCACCGGCATCTTCGGCACAGAATGTTTCTTATGGTGGAGATTTTTTTTCTCTCTTTTTTCCTACATCGTGTCATTTCATCCCAATTCCCCAAGCCCAATCCCATCCAGCGGGTAGCAAAGCAAATGGGGTCCCGTACGAGCATGGTTATGTATGGTATCTCGATGCGCCGCAGTTGGTGACCGACCCCCTTGTGGTATGCGCTGTATGCTTGCTTGCCTGTGCCTGTCGTCTCGGTCTTTTTCTTTTTTTCACAATTGGTAACTTGGTAACGAGAGTGAATAAGGCGGTCTTCGAACCCCTCTCCTGGGTCCCTCAAAACACATGATCATTCCCGCTGTCGAATAAATGGCCATTGATCTTCACATCTCCCTGTAAAGCATCCGCCGAATGCGAGATCGAAAAAAGGACCCCATCTTGAATAACAGGACCGCGGATACGTATCATAGGCTCCCGTGTAATCCTTGCCTACAACTAATGGGAAAACCCGTTTGGGAATGGATGCGGACGCTGACTGGGTGGACGTCGAGACCGCTTATTGAATTGGTATCGCCGACTTGATTGGCTCAAACGCCTTTACCCTTCTTAACAATCCGCGTGGAACAAAGCCAGGGGCAAGTGTCACGAGGACCTTTTCGACCCTGCTATACTGTCTAAAGTCTTCTTTCTATCTGCAGTCTGCAGGACGATACCACTATAGTAGGCATGTTTCTGTTCAACTGCGTCCGGGCTGCAACTATGTATGTGTCAAGGACTCGTAAAACCGTGGAAGTGACTTTCCCATATCAACAATATCTATTACACTACGAATAGCATCTTTTGCCATCTTTACGTATTAGGCGGCGGGTTTTTCCACGTGTAAAAAGCGTAACGTGACGCCGAAGAGGGATGATCGTCTAGGACCAACGATAATGGGCTGTGAGAGTACTAATCCATCCGCGCCTCCTCCTCTTCCTGCTGGTTCTCCTCTCTCCCTCGCCCGGGTCATCACTAAACGCGGGGGTGGCTCTCGGTCTTTTTACCCTGGGACCCAATTACAGCAATCCAATACAGAAGGCAAGATCCATCGTGAGAAGTGAGCAACGGTGCATTTTCCCTCTTGTCGATCCGGGAATGCGTGCCTAGGAATATCAAACTACATACGACGCGAGGTAACGTCCCCATGCAAGTAAAAAAGAAAAAAAAGACCACCACCCATGCTGCAGGCCAAACTGCGTAGGGCTTTTTGTACAATCAGAACATCTCAATTGGCAAGCCTAGCCACATCCTGCTCTGAGGGATGACGATGATTGCAGTAGTCATTCCCCCTGCACGTCAGTCTCGCTAAAAGCGGCTCGCAGAGAATCTCTGGGAGATGTGCTATCGTCTATCTTGGAACGATATGATCAACGATGTAGGTGTTGACTATTGTGCCACATGTCCCCCGTCGATGGATTTTGAATCGAGAAAGGGAACACGCACACCATGCTAGGGAGAGCAAAATACTACATAGTAGCGAATAGTGGGAGGAACATGACAGGGCAGGGCAGGGCAGAACAGGGCCCCCAAAACCGATCATGCAACTTTTTCAATTCATCGTCAGCAGCCAACTTTACTTTTTATTAATATTATTTTTTAACCCTCAGGCCACAACGCCATTTTCGCATTTGTATCGTCACAATGATGCAAAGCAGACTACCTTTCGGATAGCCCCCCGCGCCGTCGTTGCAGAGCGAGCCGCCAATGTCGCGTGCTCTGGTTTCGTAGCAATGGGAGTTTCCCCGGACTCAGGTTTATCGTACTCGCATCGTCATCCACCTAACCCCCAAGTTCGGTTTTCAAGACGGGCGTTTTTTTCGACTGATCATCTAGTTCCCCTAACCTATATCCACTCTTATCTCAACGTGCTCCTACACAACTCACATCAAACCTACATACCTACATGCCTACATATCTTCATACATACACATCATGTACGAACGTGGAGATCTGCGAGTCTAGATGACTAAACTTAACCTCGGGTGTTCGAATGTCGCCTATAGCCCACGCGTACGTTTACTACGTAGGTTATGTATGTAGACCTGCCCCTCAACATATCCTGTCACGATGTTGCAACAAGCCGCCGCGTAGCCGGGTCTCGATGGTATGTGCGCGGCGTACTGCGGGAGGCGAAAGGGGAAGATCAGGCCCAATACCCACGGGAGGATCCTTTTCGTTTCGTCGTTACGTGCGGCATCCAGGAATTGCAGCCCCGGGATGCAGCTGGAGATTGAGAACGTAACCAGCGCCCATTCCAGACCTAAAGTGGTCTGTTTTCCCCAATACCACAAGAACGTGCAACGGTCGAAAGAAGGAAAAAAATAAAAAACTAGCTAACCACAAGAACGACAAGATTGTCCGGCCGCCACTCGGGCTACGGAGAGAGAAAACAGAAAACAGAGATTGCCTACAGTATACGCCGATCTAGCTGTGGTCTACGCTGAAAGTGTGAGTGCTTGCATGGTTCATTACGGTGCAGCGCGAAAAACGGCCTGGTCCTGCATGCGGGCCAGTTGTCAAGGGAGCTGATCCCTCTCACGGCAGTTTTATAGCTGACTGGCTGGTGAGCCTCACGATCAGCCCCTCCTTATTCTGAATTTTTTTTTTCTTTTAGTGATTTTAACCCCTTCTGTATTTGCAAAGAGGAGCCACACCGTCGCACGTCACCATCCAAGCCCAAACCTACCCCCCATGTTCTCAATTCCACGCTTCCTTCAAGCCACGAGCCAGAGTATCGGAAAAGGCGCTCCAAGGGGCCCTGTCGTTTTTTTTTTTCTTTTCCTTGCTTTGCATGCCCGCACCCTCGGCGTCCCCTCCTCGTTTCGGTCAAACAGTGTGACTTACGGGTACGGCAGCGGTAACTTTGAGAACGCGACCCGCGACGGGCGACGGATCACGTCCCGGGATCGTCTATCTACAATTAATGGAACCATTCAGCCCCCATCGACCACCAACCATAATGATCTCTTCGTAGTTGCCTGATGAGGCAGTCGGCGCACGATGCGCTGAAACCTCACCGCACCGGAATACTCATGCCAGATTAAAAGACTGAGGCGCGGTAGGAATGCTACTTGCGAGGTAGTTCGAGCAATCGAGTATGTATTTCGTCAGACCTGCATGTATTGACATTTACTTGACCACACACTTCTATATACTCTATGTGGCCATTTGCATTTGCCGGGGATGGGGGAACCGTCGGACCCTGGCCTGGCTCACATGTCTGTATGTCTATCCTAGGTATCCTAAGTAGGTACTATTATTACCAGAAGTATCTATGTCTATGCGTAGAGTCTAGCTACAACGCAATACATGGTACACACACGATATACAACACGATGGGCACTTATTAGGTTTTTGCGCACTATGGAGGTATGCCCAGACAAACCTAGCATGTACATAACATATTAGCATGTTCAACCGCTAATAATACATCAATGGTATTACAACCCGCAAGCCCGTGTTGGATAGGGAATCCCTAGGGAAAAGGTGGGACAGAATAATACCAAGCATGGACCGAAAAAAAAAGTCTTACCTTCGCTCTAGCTATTTTTTTTTTTTCGCCACTGAAGACATTTAACCCCTTTTAAGATTATTTATTAAACAAATACGAAGAAGACGGTGAGCAAAGTGAGGCTAGCACACAATTTTAGTTAGAAAGTAGTAACAGCCTTATTTGCTTGTCAGCTCCGCTTGATAAAATATTTGG
This sequence comes from Hypoxylon trugodes, assembly GCF_022578975.1. Lineage (NCBI taxonomy): Eukaryota > Fungi > Ascomycota > Sordariomycetes > Xylariales > Hypoxylaceae > Hypoxylon > Hypoxylon trugodes. The sequence goes on along the minus strand of NW_026250018.1, from coordinate 3,158,371 downwards.
GGGAGTTTCCCAGTCTGTTCTCAGGGACGGGTTTTCCGGCTTTAACCAGCGTTCAATAATACCTAACAAAAATGGCGTAGGGTATATTACGGTAATTTCTACAACTCAATAGGCGACTTCGCTCTCTAACTAACACTATGTACGAGCCCCTCCCCCTTTTTTCCCTATCACCGACTTTCTAATACCCAATTCATATTCATATTTACTAATTTACTAATAAACCCCCAACGAACTACGGAATTCGGAAAATGTGAGGTAAATGAAGTGTCGTCTATCTATTTACCAACGATAAACCCATCCCGTCTTCCCGGCCAGCCTAGCGTCCCTCTAGCCGTCATAGAAATGGAGCTGAGGGGACCCCCTGTACGAACCGTTACGAAGCCCTGGTAGCATGGGAAATCCGTACCGTGTCTTAGCTCTTAGCTTTAGGCCTATGCCTCAGAATTCGGCGCCACGTGCGTCCACAAAAGGTATCTCCAAGATATCAACAGTATCCCTTATCTATCCCGTCGCGCGCGAAGACTCTGGCTCTGGACTGGAAGATAGCATCCGAGATATAATAAAATGGATTCTTTTGAACACGACGGACTTCGCTCGGTCACCAATTGCGTGACGAACGAGAAATGAAAGTGCCTCAGCGTCTTGACATTCAGTCATAGATAATGAAACGGAGCACGTTGCCCCTCCTCCGCTTTAACTGTCAGTTATTATTCGTACCACGTACGCATCGATGGCTGGAGGATCTAATATATGTCAGATTCATCATCTGGGGAGAGCCTGGCGGAAGATATGTATGTTTGCACCATTCGAGTTGACGATCGCAAACTACGGCATTACGACGCTATGTTTTATTATGCCTCATGATCAATTGATTGATACTCATTCTATTATGATTAGCAATCTATTCAGTACCTCGGCCATATCCTTAAGGAACGCATGGCCCTGCCATCCAAGCAATCTCGTCATACCTTACGAAAAACAGAAGGATTGGATTGTGATACCCTACGTAGACCAACATAGTCCATCTAGTTATGGAAAGCCACATTACTTCTATTGAAAATAATTACGTCGTGTTACTTATAAGTTTAATATTAAATACAATACCATTGGATTAGTGTAGATTTAGCTTATACATAGTAAATAATATTAGGTCGCTGCCCTAGCCATCGCAATGCCGTACGCAGTAGAACACTTGGCGGATGATGGTGATCTCCTAACAGCATTTCATTTCGCGAGCAAACCAGGCGATTTTCATCTGCATGGGTTAGGTCTTATCATCTATCATCTCTTCCACTCAATCCCACGGTTAGCAATGGCATTTTGAACATCTTCTGCATGGGATTCCGGTTCCCGCCTACGCAGATATTGTCAATCGAGTCGAATGGAAGGTCTCTAGATGAAAAGGGAAAAGACAGGCTTACAAGCTCCACTTACCGTGTTCATGTGAATCCAGCGACGGGCTCCCGTTCCAAGATTTGAGCTAGGCACTTGCAGTAGAGTATAGTAGCTTGCTTTTTCTCGTTTCGAGAGTCTCTCCGAAGAGGATTTCTGTTAATCCTCTTCGTCCATCTACATAATTGGGAATCTCCACATCGTGCACATCGTACGACAATTTCACAGAAGTTCATGATTCACACCCCCAAAACCACATGGGGGACTTCCTTGGTCATCTACTTTCGCATTGAGCGTCGTCACTTGGCGCCGGCCCTATGTGTTCCAAGGTTCGCCGTACCCCGTTTTCGTCATGTGCCGTTGCGTTAATCAACCGCTCATCAACAACGTACTGCGAATCGTGGGGGTTCTTCATTTACACTTGCAGCTGGACGAAGCAGTCTGATAGGAAGTTCCCCCAATTCGAACCTTAAGCGATACGACGACGAGATGCAACGCCTCACTCACATATTGTCTTCTGGCTGGCTAAGCTAGCCGGGGGGTAAGAAAAGGGAAAAAAGAGTGTCATCATTCTTTTCGGGAGGAGCTAGCTCTTTAGATTCGCAGCGAGCCGACGTGGGTGCCCATTGGTCGATGCGGTCCTGCATTAAGCCGAGGAACCGTAAGAAGAGCTGCTCGAATTCCGTTTCCTCTTCTAGAAAGCTTCCAGCGAGTGGGAAAGCGAATCCAAGCTAGCCCAGTAATCCCAGGCAGATCCCCCGACTACACGTGAAGAAAAATGGGCCCCTATCCACGCCGTCGGATCCGTTGAAGCTGTCAAGTGTGTGCCGCGTATGTACTCTACCTCTTTTAGTCGCCCTCAGATACCTTTCAAGGCTGGGTCTTATCGCCCTTTTATCAGTGATGACGCGCGGCTTCGTACCCAATCGCATAAGCACATTCAGGGGTTATAGCACACGGCGGTTATATCGAACTATACTACCGATGTTATATGCCTCCTTTACGACAGCGACGATGACGATAACAGTAAGTCGCTTATGCCTAATGCCGGTGATATTAAGGAGCTGCGAGGTCATGGACCCTACCTACAGCACACTGCCTTGCGCAAACGTGCTTCACGTTTGCTGGCTGGCTGGGTGGTGGGCGGGCATGGATACCTACCTAACCTATGGTCCATGCAGACCACACCAGCAGTAGCTTCGCCTACTACGTAAAAGGAGCTCAGACCAGTCAAGGGATAAGCTTCTCGCTGGCACCAAGAAGAACACAATGTCCGCCACCAGTCGACACGGCACATTTACCCCACAGAACTGCCAATGCAGGAATGTAGGTTGGTGGTGAACCTGATCTGACGCTCAGGGATTCCGTATTGTTTATAGGTTGCGACATGATATTACCAGTAGTCATCCCCGCCCACACAGATGCAAGGGAACACGTTGGGGGTAGGTTTCATCAAACTGAGAGACCTTGCAGCAGAGATGGTTGCTATTATTGATAAAGGTGGTGTTCAGCCTGAAGCTCTATTTATCTAGGTACAGTTTTGTATGACTCGAGGAATCAGCAAAACCAGTCTCCAGGATCTTTGTACGACACGATGCGCAATGGGCTGCAAACATCATTTGCGAAAAAAAAGAAGCTAAAGCGGCCATATTATTATTTTTTCCAGGGCGCGTGCGCCCTGTGCTTCCAACTTGCTTGTACTTTGCTGCCTGCCCACCCCCTTATCTGGTTAGGCAGCCCAACACACATCTCATCCACCCATCTCCCCTAGAGGCTGAAACCAATCTTGTAGGAACAACAACCTATACGGATGAGCAAAAGGTATAAGCTTAAAACTCTCGGATGGGATTCCTTGGGTCGTAATCATATCCGATAAAATGGGGGGAGCCCGGCATCCCGCTTGGGCAGCGAGCTAGCCCGAAAAGGCCTGTCTTTCGGTTCGTATCAATCAACTTTAGAAAAGTGACAGGTCATATTTGACCGCCCATCCGCGCCCCTATGGGTATAGCCCTAAACCACCTAGGGCACCGCGTTCACCTCGATGTACCTAGGTCTACTAAAGTTGCTGCCAGTCCTGCTAGCTATGCTAGCAATGTTACATACATTACATAGGGCCGAACCATGTGAATGGAGAGGGCCGTTGACAGCTGTCATGCTGCCCAAGGGGCCGGGTTTCTTCAGCGCATTCCTTTTTTTCACCGTTTGACATCAATGAAGCAAGTCGTGAGTAACCAACCACCCCCTGAACGGCAGTTCCCAACTTACATGTACATATTTAAACCTGCTCTTGTCTTGTCGATCTTCGGCTCGGCGGGCCTTGTGGCTTGCTCTGTGCATCATCCCCCTCAGAGACACACATTTGTGCAATTGATAGTAAACGCAAAAATCAATGGCCATAGGCTCGAGACGCCCTTAGCTGCATGCCTCTCTTCTCATATTTGACGTGTTAGGTCAGTGACAGGAGATCATGGCATGTAAAAGAAGGCCCGTCGGTGAGTCTGGCCAATCCTCACCGAGGATGGGCTTGTTCAATGTTACAATAGGCATCCTTGTGTCACCTGAGCTATCACCAATACATTTCTTCCGGAGGGGTTCTCCGTCAACGGAGTCTCGCTGCATGCAAGAAGACAAGAATGAGTCTCATGAAGGCATCCCTCATCACTTCCATCGAATAGTTGACACCGCAAATTGTCCGGTGATGAAAGTGATGAAATTGTGACGAGACTAGGATCAACGATGTAGCGACATGGCAGTATGCCATAAGTCCATTTCAAGTGCCGGCGAAGAAGATCAACGAAGCTAGTAACCGGACAATGACTACACCTACCTCTCACCACGTTATATCCAACCAGCTAAGGTCAGTCAGCCTCACGGACAGTCAGCAATACGCCGGCGAGGTAAGAAGGGACACGAACTTGACCTGTCATTTATTTATGGTTCCTAGCCACCGTTGGCCGACCCAGCAATTCGTGGCCCCCCTGTGCCCTCGCTGCAGGTTTCCCTTTAGCTTTTTTGGGGTCGAATCTGATCGTCAACAAGGGGCCATTTCGAATCCCATATGGTATTTCTGGTACTTAGGGTAGCATTTGGTATCGGTACATATGGGAACGAGCTAGCCCTGCAGCGTGAACTCTGGGATACATTCGCTTGAGTAGGGACCCTGCTTTAGGCACGTAGAGTATAGCGCAGCGCTGTCTCGCTCGCTGTAAGACGTGACGAATTATAGCTACAGCGTAATCTACTGTAGTAAGAACGAAGGGATAAAAACGGAATTTTATTTGGCTGCAGCAGCTCAGTGGCGCATACTAATGTCAAATTTGGTATCAGCTTACCTCATGTCGGCTACCTCACGCGAGCAAACAGTGCCCAATTCGGATTCTAGTACCCCGAAAAGGGTACGCTGCAGAGGCCTGACAAAGAACTATACGATTAAACTTCATGATGATCTTGCGGTCTAGATGTTTACTCCATCCCTACGCGTCACCGTCGATGACTGACTCGAAAGTATAGAGCAATATTTAGCGAATAAATCCCTATAACACGAACGATATTAAACCATACAGGCTTATTTTTGGGCGATACCCATACCCAGTTATAGTACCTAGCAAGGTCCCGGCATACTCAGTTTTTTCCAGGGTCGAATGACGCATCGTGCCGTTTCGTTACCCCCCCCCCACCCCCCCCCTTTCCGCGCGTCCCGTCCCTCGCTTTTCCAGGCCCCTGGGTACCTTAGTTTCTTCGCAAAGCCTCTGACGTCTGTATAAACAGGCTGAGCAGATAACATTCGCATCAATCTATCCATCTACAACACCCAACGTTGATTTGGTGTTTTCAACACCACCCCGACCGCTACTCACAACTCAGAAGTTATCGCAGCGTTCCATCAGCTGTATACTACCATTACTACAACCCCATCCTTCTATCTGCAGTCATTCTATAGTTCCATTTCCCTTGAGCCTAGACCAGGTTAGCTCCCCTAGGCGCCTGACCGCCTGAGCAATGATTAGCATGAGTTACATGTCGTAGCAAGATCTTCCTATCGTACATTTTTGCGGTAGCAGCAAGCAACAGCTAGGAATCTTGGGTCATCTGAGCGTCATCACCATGTCTCCGTGGGGTCTGAATAGCGACACACCGTAGTAACACGCCTATCCGTCCCTTGGGTCTTGGCCCCAGAAATAGCTCCGTGATGCAGCAGGATGCACTCGGCGCTTGATGCACCTTTCCGCTGCCCTAGGCCAAATTCGGTCCGAGGCGGTCCTGTTGGAGCTTACGAGCTGGAACACGTCTGGGGGTCAAAATCCCCAGAAGGGGACGGCCATTATTTCCCCTCTCCGAAGAATACCGGTCAGACGGGTTTTGGATGCCACGCTGATCGGGACGATATTTCCGAGTTTCATTCGTCTCAGCCCTGGGAACCAAACCGGTCACTGCGCTGGGTCTGACTTCCGCTAGGATCGGCGGACGTGATCGTTATTCGGCACGGCTGCTTTTGCCATTAACAGCCTTCTGCAGCTCGCTTCGTAAAAAAGCCCCATGCTAGTTCGTTATGACGAGCGAGTTGCAAGTCGTCCAAAATATCACAACACATACACGCACACATACATCCATACCACATACACGAATATACTACACACGCACGCACTTACATATTAGACCACACTTACCTCAATCACACTTACACGGCTGACGTATTATTAGTGAGGCTCACCCGTGTCACAAGGCTACGCTCTATGCATATGTAAGGAGTTTAGCATGCTGTTGTTTTCCGCACGTGCTATCAGGATACACCTGCTTGGCTTATTCCTTAATTACATGCCGCGCTACTTGACGTGGCATTTCCAGGTCATTCCCTAATAAATTGTGCGCTTACTCTCGGTAGAAAAAAGGTTGGGGGACAAAAATCTAATCATCGTAATATGCATCTGTTGATTACATCGTGGTCTGTATTTGTAGTGCTGAGTGTCTAAACGATATAGGGCCAAGAAAGCAAACATAGTGGCCGTAACGATTTAGTTCGGTTGCGAGCCGGGCAGCTGAGCTTTCAGTGCAGCTCAGCTGCTTACTCTGCTTGCTACACAACTTTCCTAGGTACCCTCCCGTCGATATCATCTCTCTCCTGCAGACTTGTACGTCCCACAGTGTCAGATTCTGTGGGGATCGTGGTGAAACGTACCACAGTCCCTCCTCTATATTACAGAAACGGAAAAGGGTGAAAAAAAAATATTATTAATTAAAAGGAATAATTGAAGGGTCGGCCAAATGGTACCTAGGCCGCACGATGGCCTCCTCCCCCTGCTGAATATGCAGCTACTTATACCGTACATATGTATGCTTCCGGGGCCACACATCCCTAATCCCGGCGCAATGCCGTGCTACCACCTTTGGACGCCTCATATCTTGCCTCGCCGGGTGCAGCTCTGGTTGGTTCCTCCGGGCCGTAATGAACAAGGTCGGGCCTTGAAAGTTGGGTATGCATGTCTCGCGGACATCGAAGTTCTGTGCCGGAATTGTTCATCATGAAGCCCGTGCGGTCCGTCAAGGTATGTGTGTCGCTCGTCACAAATCAATATTATTTTCCTACTTTGCTACCTACCACGCTGGCCACAAACATACCACAGCCGGATCACCCATCATGCCACATCATCCTACTCGGCAATGCGCAAAAGATACGTAGAAGATGGAATGATACTGACCCCCATGGCCGACTTCGCAGGCCAATGCCTAAATTTCGATGCGTCGTTACGTGCTTTCTTGTGTGCAATTATGCTTAGGCGACGCCGGTCCGCTGTAGTACAGTTGTGTGGCAGCAGCGGTCACCTAATACGGCTCCCCGCGCGATCGAGAATATAATTCCACCTCAGCCGATATGACGCGTGTGTGCGTGTCAAGGGGAACACGCGAGCTAATTGATTTTCTCAAGATCCAATTTGGTCGAATGGTTTCTCTCGTTCACGTCGTGCAACCCCATGTTTTATATATCTGATGCGTCTCTACTTTACCCTACTGGACGGGGAGCAATCCGATATCGCTAGGTTCCGGCATCGCGATGGCCGAAGATCTGTTTGCATGAAGCATTACTCCTGATCCTGTTGATCTCGTCCTTAGTTTTATTTTTATTTCCTGTTCCTTTAGTTATACAAACTGCGCGAGAATGAATAATCGCATGATCTCTGAGCTGATCGCGGCTCGGTGCGCTTCTTCTGACGCCCGTACGTCTCTTTCCCCTTTTCGCTACCGTATGTAGGAAGTACGGCAGCACGAAAGGTATTCCCGGTCCCCTCTTTTGTCCCACGCTGCGGACCTGGGGCGAGAGAATGACGAAGACGTGGTGATGGGGTCGCGACAAGGACAAGCTGCTGTGCGATAGAGCATAATGCCGAAAGACGAATGTTTTGACTACTTGCGGTTTGTCAAGCGGTGATGTTGAAACCGGTATGACAAATAGTTCTTGTGGCGGGTGATAGATACTTTTTGTCTCTTCACCGGATTCCCTCAAGCCTCACGTAAGGGAGCGGGGATGAAGGGGCGGAGCAGAAACGCGGTGGTTTATCAGAATTCCGCGGAAAGATCGGCGATTTTGCCAAGTATCACGGCGAATTGCCAAGCTAAGGGCGTTGAAGACTTGAATTCCTTGTCATCAATGTACTGTACTGTCCTTGTCCTATATCCTAGCTCCATCGGAGAGACTAGGCGGTGTCGAAACTAGGCGGGCGGGTAATGCATGCATAGCGTAATGTTGTTGCCCTGTCTGCGCGATTAGTGAGGCCTCCCATTTCGATGCATCAGTTGAAGATCAATGTAAAAGGTGTAGTACAAGAACCAGAAGTTATTAGTTGTTGGTAAGGCTTTGCCTTGATACTGTTGTGACTCGACCGACCCCTCCCTGTATATAGTCGCTCCCATTTTGACACGCCCCCATGGTTATATGCAACAATAAATATTGTATCTTGCCTTGTTGATAGTCGCTATATCATCATTCCGAGGTGTAGTTATCCAGCGTGGATCATCTCGAATAATGCGACCGAATTCGTCCTACTGTTCTCGGCACTTGGTCGTCAAAAGTGGGTAAAGAACAGAGGAACAGAAATTTCGGGAGGAAAGTGGGCGACCATCTTATTCTCCATCAAAACTCGGTAGACTGCCCGATCTCGTTCGATTCTATCAGCTGATATACAACTACGCAGTGATTCCGTCATCGATACTAGGTTCGGTCCGTAGAGGGGCTCGGTCCGGGCCGTGCCCTGCGCCAGAAAGGTGCAGCTCCTGACAAGGGAGCCTGATGTTCGTATAGACCAGATAGGGGCAACGCTATAGTGCCTCAAAGGGAAATCGGCGCCTAGAATCAGACAACTAAAACACCCAGTCCGAGTATCTAGCAAGAGAAAATCGTATATATACTATGAGAACGGCTAGATATAACCTTTTACGTAAATTTATAAGCAAATAGTTATGATACTCATTTCAGTAATAGTAAAGGTATTGTTTTCTGCCCGCCTATGTTGGGCTATAGCACCTCCAAAGCTGGTAAGACGCTCTGAATCTGAATTATTATAAAAACCAATGTGATATTTAGTTACACTTTGGCTTTAAAACACCATGGCAACCTATAATTAATTAATTAGCGGACACAAGTACTATAATATAGCTTAAGGCATCTATGCAACTTTGATACCTAGGAGGTACCTATAGGTAGGTAGGTGAGTAAGAACGCCGAAATCATGCCTTCGTGTAAAAATAATTACCTGACATTCACGTACATGTACTTATTACTTCTCTCTTGGGGTCTCTTAGATATCCAGTTATTTTTTATGATTATATATCATTCATTATAAACAAGTTTCTATGGTGCGGACTTTGTGTCACCAGGTATGGTGTGAGCTGATCAGCTGTGCACCATATTACCCCTGAATCGACACAACGTGATAAATAGACTCGAAAGCCTTAATAGAGCTGTGTGTGGAAGTTTCAATTAATTTCTATAGGTAAACTATCGCATGAATCGATTTATTATTTAAATCAGGGATCTGCCTACTTGGGCACGGAACCAACTGGGCAACACGAGAACAGCTACTCAAGAGGTATCCAGGTAGGTAGCCAGGGAGCCAGGCAGATACTTAAGTACCTGCAGACCATTACGAACGGAGCTTGTTATTTTCACCTTGGTTTTTCTTAGAGTGGCCCTTAAGAGTATGTGATTGAAAAGGACATCTAATAAATAGCACCTAAGAAGAACAAGGAGAAATAAGAGTTTTTCACGCTCTGAGTTCAGCACGGCTTTGTGAAAAAAGGGGTTTTAAGGAATTAAACTTGTCGAATTTGGCATAGGATCCCACACAGAAGGTACTAACTATATCTCTTCACATCATCTCATAATGTTTCACGAAATACCAGTATCCTGGGACGTAAATAAGATCAGTACCGAGCTAAAATCCGTAATTTCTGGACAAGCCTCCTTGAGCCACTATACACGGCGACGATGTAAGAGAATTATTTAAACACATCGAATTACTTTATTTATAAGAACTGAGAAGTCACTCCTGTCGTACTGTATGTTAGCCTATCTCACCCCGACCTGGAATAGAAGCAACCAAAAGTCCTACGAATATTGAGAATTCATTCCTATTTACAGCAAGGTAATCCAGACCTCGCATGTTTTCATTATTCCTATATACATTCCATTCGTATTAAGTCATTACCGCCCCAGTCCCCTATTTTCCTTACCCGGTGAAGTGCTCAATGTTGACGTGGTGATGAGGGTGGCCTTGTACCAAACTCGATATCAACCTCTGTTGTCCGTATAATACCATTACATGTCATAATCTCCTCCTCACTAGTCGTCGGTGAGTAACTCCGTATCTCTGTTCGCCTCTTCATATCCCTGAGTGCGAACGACGATGTGCCGTACATGTGGTCTCCCTTAGAGCTGCTACCTGCTGGGGCTGGGGTCTTCTTGCTATTCCCCGTGCCGTTTAATGCGTAAGGACCATCTTGATAGCGGTAGTTTTGGTTCGAGGTCCCGCGCAGCGAGGAGAAGAACCGGGGGAACCAAGCCATAGCCAATGGCCGTAGGGCCGGGCCCGACGCCGTGATAATCGCCAAGTTTGTCTCGACAGCAGAGTACGTAAATCGGATGTCGTAAGAGTAGTCATACTTCATTGGGTATAAAGAAGTCTCCACAATCCATAACATTCGGAGAATACTAACGATCGTAACGCTATTGGACTTTATTAGCATCAGGGGTCTCACGTGCAAGTGACCATTTCAACTCACATGGCTCCAAGAAGGAACACCACCATTATAGCGAACTTAACCTTAGGCGCCATTTTCAATCCTATGAAGATCCAGATAGGAAGTGCGAGAACCAACACATCAGTAAATATCGTCAAGGAAGCTGTCGTAACGTAGAATACACCTGTGTCGATGCACGTGCCCTCCAGCGTCGGATTGGTTATGCGCTCCCAAAAATAAGAAATTGGCGAGCATTGAAATATGACAGTGACAAAGATCGCGATCATCAGCCCGATATTGAAGAAGTTGAGCGCGTGTATGGAATATCTGATCTTCCTCCTCTGCCCCCCTATCCTTAGTAAGAACATCAACACAGAGCATTTGACTAGGGCCAGTATTGGATTGTAGAGGATCTGTATCACGTAATTCCAGTACATCCCGAGACTAACGTCGGCCGTCATTGGGATATCGTAAACGTGGACGCCTAGGAACGCGGTCCGCATCGCTATGATACGAGGAGAATGTCAGCCCACATTCGCAATTTGTTGATAGGCCTCTGCCGTGTACCCCATCAGTCTTATCACTTACCCATGTAAGAGCATCCCGTCTCGGCGATTGAAAACACCTTTATCTATGTGAGTTATTTTTTTCTTCAAATGAGAGGATTTTGTTTCCCTACCATAGCCATACACGCCAAAGCATCGTCTACGAAATGTCGTCAGCGACGGGTCGGTGGAACGGGACACAAATTCCATCACTCCGCTTTCCGATCGACCACTTACCCCATCCGAACTGTCTACTCCTCACTCTACCGTAGATCCTTAGAGCCACCACCAGAAGCGCGGTCGCAGGGAAGAAGAACAAGATGAAGAACCCGCCGTGCTGCAGAGGCGAATAGGGGTACGCATCCGTAACCTCCCCGGAAGGCTTCCCGGGTCCCTCGAGGGACTGTCGCTTCGCTACGCTCGATAGAAACGTATACATGGAGGACTCCATCGTGGGATAACGGCGTCGGCGTCGACGTCGGCTTTCTCTAATTAACAGTCGCACAGCAATCTCTGTCGGGTCACTCAAATGAAGCACGAAAAGGGTGGCGGCGCCCGCGTCGAACGTGCAGCTCCCATCAATCTATATACCTGCATATTGCCCAAGATATTGGGGACGGAACTTACGTAGCAATACATCCATGACATACATACCTACTTTGACTACACACATAAACAATACAAGACATACTTACTAGCCTTGCCTACCTACATGACGACAACACAACAATTCCAGGGGCAAGACAAACTCGGAAGGGGTTGCGCGTTCCATATAACTGTTCCAGGTTCAAACCCACCGCGAGAGCTTTGTGAATTCAGCCTCTTCTCTTAAATACACCACATCCCCTATTTGGTTAAAAGGCGCAGCTGTATCACCGGAGCTAGGCAAGGCACGCACGGGATCTGTCTGCAGCCAAGAGGTCCGTATAGTGCTCCCAATTACTGCTGTGCATATGCTAGAGACCGTCTTCCTTATTTCAACGGTATTAACCTGCACCTGCAGTGCGACGGGATCGCCTCTTCGGGCCTATCCGAACTGCTAGTTTCTTAGACATCATGAAAAATGAAGAACGCCTACATATATTTCGGCATTTCTAGTTGGCCGCGTATAATTTCGAACGGAGTTTTTCTGTTCGGTTGACATGTTACAATAGCGGTCGCCAACAACTAATGGGATGAAGTGCCTGTGACAAATGCATGTGTCATATCCCCAAGAGTGCATCCTCAATTTTCTCGTGGTCACCCACCCAACGCGGTATTAGTTGTCTCTGCGACTAGTAGTAATATTGAGTCGTATACCGGTGCCGCTCTCTAGAGCGGCCTTCCCGAAGCTAATGTACTCGATGGCGACCCACCGAATCAGAACCGAGATATGGCAATTATCTTGTGTTGCATAGCAGGGGGGAGAGGACATAATCGTGGCGGAGATCACAGGGTCTTGATGCGGAGGTAAGATGGTAAGGACCTGCAAAATCTAGAACGCGGGCCGTCTTTGGAGTGTCGGGGCAATACCTGGGGTAAAAGTTCCATCAGAGGACCTGCATCGGGGACCGCATCTAGTAATGGTCTAGTAACTCCGATTCCATTCGCTGGAGTATTTATCCAGGCTGCCCGCCAATGTAACCGACCTGCAAGGGTCCGGGGAGAATTCAGAACCCCTGGATTCACGGCATGTCGGGACGAAGGACAAACTCATAGAGAAGATAGAGAAGGGATTCCCTTGCGTGCTGTTGGATCTGCAAATATTTATTTGCATTATAACTGATAGTTTCTGCGGGGGACGTTTCGATATTCCACTCCTTAACATATCCGATGTATTTTTCGTACGGCGCTCCTAGACGCGGCACGTCTCAATGGTAAGATATGATGGCTGTTAGTTGGGCGTACAAGACTAACAACGTAGCTAGTTGACCAATATCGTATCCGGGGATTCTTACCCTACTTGGTGGTAAAATTCGAAGTGTATTTGCATTTTCTAATAATAATGGTCTTCCCAATAAAGAAGGATTTACGACTAACTTCTGGACCTACTATTGATTAATAAACGTAGTACAAGCTGCTCGTATTCTATATCAGCTCGCTCCAACAGGATGGAAATGAGACATATATGAGCCTCTTCTGATCAGTTGAGCTATCCTGGGCCCGCATCATTTGGTAACCCAACCCGATTTCCTTTACCAAATTAAAGTCCTTTGCGGATCCGCGGCATAGCTACTGCTGAGTGGCGCTTAATATTATATGTATGAGCTGTATCAACATCCATGGAGAAAAGGAAATTTCGTGCTAGGTAGAGATTCGTTGCTACTGTTACACTTCACTTAGCGGCCAGCGCCACTTACCATCCATGTCCGGTGCTCTGACAAAGCAGGCGGGCGACGGTGGTTCTGCCGAAGGCTCCACTAGATCTAGAGGAACATCGTAAGATAAATGAAACCATGTGGAATTATATATGGCATTGGGAGACGCAGTTGTCGCCGGACTGTTGATTATCTCTCGTCCATTTTAAGCTGTCTCATCGCAAACCGCTCCGGCTCCTTGGGCACGTGTAACGCCGATGTCTAGCCTTAGGAAAGCCGTTGTAGCCACCCTATTGGTTCACGTGTTACACTTCGTCCGCGCCGAGACGATTCTCGTGAACAATGTCATAGTTCGTTAGTTTGCATCTCCGATGAACAAGATGGAACGGTAAAACTAATTCTCAAATCAGCGGCCGATGAGTCTACGATTGCCCCTGCGGTGGCCAAGGTTGGCGCCCAGGAATCGAATGCAACCGCGGATCTCTTCGAGGGGGAGACGCTGCAATTAACCGATGCGGTCCTAGCCAACCTCACGAATTTGCAGTTGTCTAATGTCACATTATTCAGCTTCCCAGACAACTCAACCACAACAGAGGCACTGGCTAAGAGGACATCTCTGGGAGGATGCAAGACTTACCCAACTGATCCCTATTGGCCTTTCCCAACCACCTGGGCTCTCCTCAATTTCCTCTTGGGAGGAGCTCTAATCCAGACGGTCCCATACGCAGCCTCTTGCTATGATTCCTTCGGGAATTATAATGCGACAAAATGTGCCTTCATTACCAACAATTGGATCAATGCATCCATTTACCAGTAAGTCTCCAGCAAAATGTTTCGCAGATGTAACGATTTCGATAGCTAACATCGTCCAATAGCACCGAGGACCCTACGTCAGTCAATGCCGTCCTATTTCAGGGCGCAACATGCATGCCACCGGGTTTTGTGCCCTCCGGGGGGAATTGCACACTTGGTGGCTACCCTGTGTATGCAGTTGACGTTCGCAACGTAGCTCAAATTCAACTCGCACTAAACTTTGCGCGAAATCTCAACTTGCGCGTAGTAATCAAGAACACTGGGCATGACTTCAGCGCGAAGTCAGTCGGGATGGGAGCATTATCTCTCTGGACTCACAACCTTAAACAGATCCAATTCTTCCAGAACTATCGACAAGGTCGTTATCGCGGTCCAGCCCTTAAGCTTGGTGCCGGTGTCCAAGCTTTTGAGGCATATGAGGCAGCTAGGAACAATAATGTTACGGTTGTTGGGGGCGAAGGTCGAGTAAGTCGTGCATGACCCATTCTAAGCTGTAAATTGATGCTGACTAATCGATTTCAGACTGTCGGCGTTGCGGGTGGTTACATCCTTGGTGGCGGGCATTCGCCTCTCTCTAGCATTTACGGGATGGGTGCAGACCAGGTCTTATCGATGGAAGTTGTTCTGGCTGACGGTCGGTTCGTTACTGCGAGTGAGAACAGCTACCCGGACTTATTTTGGGCGTTGCGCGGTGGTGGGGGTTCTACTTTTGGCGTAGTTACCTCCGTTGTCGTGAAGGCGTACCCGAAGATTAAGGTGACTACCATGACTTATGCCTTTGCCACAGGACCAACAGTTTCCATTAATCAATTCTGGGACGCTCTGCGTGCATATTTCGAGGGTTTCATCATCTATACCGAGGCTGGAAACTATGAATATTTTCGGATTTCGAAGGTTGCTGAAGGCCAATATGCTACCGACATGGGTCCATGGTTCGCCCCCAATATGACCAAAGCTGAACTTGAGACATTGGTGGCCCCGCTGCTAGCCCGGTTTAAAGAAATAGGCGTCGAAGTCAACCCTGTGTACACTGAATATGATGACTATTACGACGCCTGGTATGCGAGTTTCCCGGTTGAGCCATGGGGGAGTAATGCAATTCGCCAGGCAAGCCGCCTGTTCCCGAAAGCTAACTGGCAGAACCCCTCAAAATTGAACGCAACTTTCGACGTCATTAAGAATGTGGTAGAGGAGGGCGCATACATAGTCGCGTTCAATATTGCAGCCGCTCCTAAGACAGGCTATCCGGACAATGCTGTGAACCCTGCGTGGAGGACCACGGTTCTGCACGCTATTATGGCAACACTCTGGAATGAGACGAGCACTGAAGCCCAGGCCAAGGCTGCCAGCGACAGGCTTACCTACGGTTGGTCTCAAAGGTGGGCTGACGTAGCAGCCCCATATCCGGGCGTTTATATGTCAGAGGCCGATTATTTGACGAACAGCTTCACGAAAGAGTTTTGGGGTAATAATTATCCAAGGTTATATCGTATCAAACAGCGGTACGACGGGTTCGGGGTTTTCTATGCTCATACCGCGGTGGGTTCCGAAGACTGGAAGATGTCTGAGATGATATTGGGCAATTTACCTTCGCAGAATAGCAAATTATGTAGAGTATAGATTATTAGAGGGTTCACGCTGCTAATTTAGATGGGTATATTTCTTTTTTCGTCCCGCTGGGTTACCCATTCTAGAAAACCGCTGGAGCATAGAGTTGGGAGGCCGAGGCTAGAAGGGAGGATATAATTATGAGACAAGACAGTGATAGAAACGGAGGGTGAGAGACGGAAGAGGCCACTGATCAGTGAGTATATAGAATGTGCACAAATGCAAGACATTGATTCATGCTGTCTCAAATTTGTTGAGGATGCTGTCACATGACAAAGCACGTGCACTAACCCCTGATTTTATTGGGGGTTTCTCTATTTTCTAGCTGTGTCACGATTTAGATCGCTTAGACGTTAATAATTACCTAATAAATGCTAAGGACGATTATATAATATCCACTCATTCTGATTGGTCGGAAAAAAAGGCGGGAATAGTATTATCGGCACTATCCCACGGTTGCTGGAATATAATGCAAAAAAACGACCAAAATTGTCACCAACGAATTACGTCAGGCAAGATGGCCGAGTTGGTTATGGCGTGAGGTTAAGGTCACCTTAGCATCTAATTCCTCATGGAGCAATCCGCGTGGGTTCAAGTCCCACTCTTGTCACATATTTTCTTTTGCCTTTTTCTGCTTTCCTTTTTCCTCTTTTACTAGTGCAGGCTTTATATCGCCTCTAGGGGGTGCAGTGCTTTAATTTATAAATGGTGCATTGATTTGCAAATCATCCGAAATACATCTGATACCATACAAATTGTATAAGAAGTTAGGTATTGTGGATTGTGGTGTATTACGGTCCTGGTTAAATCAATATTTAAATTTAGATTAGGTATATCCGATTATATAAGATTTTAATATTTTCTGGAAGTATTTCAGCAATTGCTAATTACTGTACCATTTATAAATTAAAGCGCTGCACCCCCTAGGGTGGAGAGGCGATATAAAGCCTGCATTAGTAATTCTTGTTTTTCTTCTGGATGAATCTATGTCCGAGTGGAGAAAACTACGTGTGTGGCTTAACTAATTCTGTGGCGTTGAGGTTCGCTTGTGACCAGGACCTTAGGAGAATATCCACTTCCAAGTTGCTAGCCAAGTTTGATATTTTTACTCATGCACAGCTTACACGGCACTTCTTCGACTTCCGTTACCGAGAAATAACTGACCAGGATTTGGCCCACATGAGCAATTACTGTTCCAGGAAAACGTCGTGGATCGTGTAAGAGAACCCGACGAAGAATTCTGACAGAGGTAGGAAGGGCAAGTCATATTGGATGGTCCCGACATCTCCCGACACTCATCAAAATAATGGATCCAGATGCTCTCCAAGATACTATACCTGTCTTCTGCACCGCCGCCATATCTCACGAAGTCCGCTAACCCTTTCGGAGATCGGCATGTAGGGCTAGCTCACCAAGCCTAATCAGATCTTAAATGAATTCCTCGTGCAGGGCTTAGGCGCGCCGGAGCTCGCGAATCCAGGCGCCGACTTTGTCGGTATATTCAAGAAGATATGACCTTGTCCTAAGGGATCTAGAATTACACTAAGCATAATGAGGAATAGCTGTATTAGTTGATACCCTTGACGTAGCGACCATTACCAAACCTTCCCGACCGCCGATAGGAAAGCCGACCACATACCCCTTTATCGACTGGTCCGTCGAAGATGTCATCCAGTTCTCTGAAGCACATTTCGATCGGTTCAAGCAAGGCATCGTGCCCGACCACATTGTCATTCTTGATAAGCAGACTGTGGAAGATAAAACTTGTCTGTTAGTGACACTTCGGGAAGAATGTGATCGCGAGTTCCTGGGTGAGCTTCGATTGTCAGAACCGACTTTCGATCCCCCCTAGTACTACTAGTCGTGAAAGTTACCGCAGTTGGCGGAGACAACTATTTCAAGCCTACTAGTCCTGATGGAGTTATCAGACTTGATAATCTGCCTTGAGTAAACTACGAGGTTAATATGTCCAGGTCCAAAATCACGGAGATCACGGATCGATATCAATTCAAAATTCAGTTCAAACGATTCAAGGGTATAGTATCTATATACATTTTTGGCTAGTGTACATATGGTAACAATATGGTTTTTTTTGTATGTGCAAATCCAGAGCAGAGACGACGGCAAGGAGACCGGTAGCCGACCAAGGGGTAATAGATCGGACAAGGAGATACTCGATCTCACTCGATCAGTTATTTTAACCAGTTGACGAGACCATCCAGCGCTGACAACGGCCCGACATGGCCGATGTAAGAATCCGGTCGAAGTAGTACGTATGTGGGTTGGGTAAAGCCTAAGTCTCTATGAAGCTTGGCGTCTACATCGATATACCCCGACTGTCCGTGTGTCTTATCGTCGAATACCGCGTGGACATTGACAGTAACGGGACTATTCTCTAAAAACTTGGTTTCGGCTCTATGCAAATCGCCCTCGGAAGCTGCTTGGACGCCGACACCCGAAAATAGGAAGAGCTTGTAGGATGTAGCATCTACCAAATTGAGCAAGTACGTCTCGCCATCTGGTCCTTCGACTAGTCCATCGAGCATCCTGTCTCCTCCACGAACCTTGTTCCCATTCAGGCCTGGGGCGGTGCCGACAATTCCGCCATCTCGGTATGTGATGTCGAATTCCGACATGGCCCGCAACATCTCCATGACGCGGCTTGGGGTGCCCAATGCCCAAGGTAAGATCCAAGGCAGAATGAAGTTGCGAATGAAAGTGAATATGGGGTTTGTTGAGCTCAGGAACGTGAATATTCGGTCTGTGGTCTTGAGTAGAGTCTGACCAACAGGGAAACGCTCTGCGTGATAACTTTCCAGAAATGACAAGGGTCGCTCTCCACGAATAACCGCTGCTAGTTTCCATCCAAGGTTGACGGCGTCTTGAATACCCGTGTTCATGCCTTGACCGCCCACGGGGGAATGTACGTGGGCAGCGTCACCGGCGACGAAGAGTCGGCCATTGCTGTATCTGTCTACGCCCCTATGGTGAAGGTAGAAGCGTGCCAGCCAAAACGGGTCACGTAGGGTTCCCTTCACGGGCATCATCCTATCAACAAGGGATTGAAAATCTTCGAGATGTGGGTTTCCTTCTCTTTTCGTCACGATGGCCCCTGTTCCAAACACCCGGACCATTCCATTCGCCAATGGGAAACAAGCACATACGCCCGAGCCAAAGCAAAGAAAAGCATCGTTTTTCGGTGCGTCGGGGGCCCAGTCGACGTATGTGTCAGCAAGAATGAATCGTTGCTGGTAAGACGCTCCTTCAAACTTGAGGCCAGCGGCCTCTCGCACCACACTCCGGTTCCCGTCGCAACCAACAACAAATTTGGCTCTCACTGTCGACGTCTTCCCTGCTGCCTCGTCACCTTCACTGAGTGTGACTGTCACACCGTCTGCATCCTGAATGATGGTCTTGGCTTCGAGTCCCCTTTCCACGCTGAATCCGTATTTAGCTAGACATTCATCGAGGAAATACTCGGTATCTTCCTGCGAGATGAGTTTCTGGTTTGAGAATGCCGTATTTAGTAGTTCCGTCTCTGGGCCGATCTGAATTCTGACTACTTGCTTTCCGTTGACGCAATATCTTGCACCATGAGCGGTGTTGCCCCGTTCTTGTAGGCCACGAGCGACACCATGGCGATTCAGTAGTTCCAATGATCGAGCTTGAACTACCAAAGCACGACTCTTGTCCGAACGGCTCAAGGCCTTGTCGATGATACGAAAGGGGATTTTTTGAGCAGCCAATTCTAAGGCCAAGACTAGCCCGGTGGGACCCCCACCAACAATCAGGACATCAGTGCTCGCCATTCGGGAATGAGTTATTTGATATATTGATATGACCCTAGGTCAATTGAGTAAGTAATTGATGATTGAATTGAGTGATAGAATGCAATTAATACACAAGTATTGAGGCAAATCATTAACACTACATCAGCCGATATTTATGTAGAAGATCGAGATGTCAAGCTAAAATGTTACCCAATATCAAACCGGCCTCGCCCCGAATCGTCCCACCGATGAAACCGGCATATTCTACCAATCACAAAAAGAACCGAATGGTCGGCGTGTCGGTTTACCCAAACTTTAAAGCATCGGGGCTCCAAGCCACTTCCGTACCTTACTTCAGCAGGAATAGCTACCGTTCCGGGGAGCTCCTTCCCATCCATTTTATGAAAGTATGTCATGTGATTCGAAACTATTCGGGGGGGATATCAAGCCGTGTCTGGGCATTGAGTCGGTAACTTTTTACTGAGCCACTTATTTCCATATTGCGTTCTCAGCTCATGACTCATGTACCCATGCTAGGTAAGCTAAAAATGTCGACCTTGGTCGGAACTAAGCGAGGACCGTTTCTAATTATAAGAAAGTGGCTCCGCGATAATTTCTCGAGGCATAATTGACTCATATAGGACTATTCACGTCGTATAACGAGTCGAATCAAGTCAATTGACAGTATACCCTGTCTAGTTGAGGTTATTCAGGGTTTACTTAGACCTGCTTAATCCTCAAACCCAAGAATGGTGGGTGTCACAACCCCCTCTATTCTACTGGCGCTGATCATTTACAGGGGCTAAGGATGCCTAAGAGGTACCTAAGGTAAGCAAACGATATTACAGCCGACTCGCTAAACACCAGGCTTTTAACCGAAACAAACCATTCATACGGATGTAAATAACTTCACGATGCTTCCTTTGCATTCGATGTCTCAATTTGAACTTACCAAATAAGTGTAACTTCATTACCGAGCCAAATAATTCAAACCAGTAAGTCAATTGAATTGGGCAATTGTATGGCTGCTCATTGACGTCATAGTGGCTTTTCGATAGAAGCGAAGTCGTCAGCGAGCACGCAAAAATGGGAACATTATAAGGGTTCACAGACTATCCATTGGGCGAGCAACACGCCTGCATGATGTCAGGCACGGGATAGATCACCATGTAGCCGCCGTGGTGGCGATTGAACTGTGATTTCCCCTACACGAACTATGAAAATATTGGAAAGATGTGTTCTCACATGCTTGTGCCTGCTCCACGCCGTTGTCGATCCAACCACAATAGCAAAGGTGTGGAATCGCGGGGCTCAACCATTATGTGCTGACCGCTATACCCTTCTGTTCACCTGACGATGTTGTGGAAACCCTCTCACACACACAAATCCATTCATAGGAAACTATCTATGTGCTGTCAACTCACAGAAATCTCAACAGCAACTTACTCCCCTATGTCATATTCACATAGTTGTTCTCAATTCCGGGTGACGAAATGTACGGCCTCAAGCCCTTCGCAGCGCTTTCGAGCTTACTCTTTAGTCCGGCAACGGAGCACCTCAAGCTGAATGTAACAGCCGTGAGTGCCCGAGACGGCCGGTCAACTATCGAATGTTGGCAACTTGATCAGCCGTTCTCTTGGTATCCCAATGGAGCCTTCGCAGCATCATTTCATAGTCTTTCCAGCATGACATATACTTTCGTCCCCCGTGGCTATGATACAGGTTCAGTTAATGCGCCGCGCAAACAGTAAGGTCGCCTTGTTGCCCACACAGAGACGATTTTTCCATGTCGCTAACAAATCTCGCAGATGGGCTATTGTGATCGCGGGGCTACTTCACATCTCTCTTCCCCACGATAACACCACCTCCGCCTACATCCCCGCTGGCGAAAACGGCATCGTTTTTGCTGCCGATACCGCAGACATCAGCTATACGGGCCACGTAAGCCAATTTCCCGGTGTTACAGAGACCGTCTTCCTGCAATTCCCAACCAGTGACGGAGGTGTACCACCACACCGGGAATTGCATATGGGGCCGTGCAAGGTGCATGAGACATCCGGACTTAGAGGATTGTCCGTGGATGTATCATCAAGCAGTTTATTCTAGTCAATGAGATATGGGTAAAACAAGTCTGTTTTGGACGGCGTTCGTTGGATTTTACATTTCCCTTACATTTTCGGTTTATGGCGTCAATAGAGGCGTTGAGATGCAAGGTACTTAGGTACACATTGAAGAGCTCAACCTCTTCCTTGGTTGATCATCTGGATGTATTGCTTGACCGGAGTGTTTGTACGACACGAAATGTGTAAATTTACGATGATGATGTATGAGAGTGGTACTCAGATTTGTGTGTGGGGCGGATATAAGGGTTCAGGGGCTAATTTGGGGGCCGAATGAGAAAATGAAAGCGAATTAAAACTTCAAGCGAGCCCCAATGGACAGAAAGCACGAGTTTTTTCGGCTCCAATCAATGCGAACGATCAATCAAACTTTTTACTTCCCATGAAAGAAGCGATTTAAGTCAATGAGCTAGTTCAATTGACTAAATGTTGTCATCGTCAGGCTTGCTGCGATGTTTTAAGGAGACCCTCCAAAGAGATCCTCATCAGCATCCTTTTCAAATTCACCATAACCGGTTCCAAAATTTTCCGCCGAACTCGTCCAGGTTCCAGCCTTATCCATATTTGAATTACCTCCTTCTAGCATGGGGGTATCATCTTCCGATTCGTCACCATCGGGGGCTAAGTCGAATGTAGGCTTATTATAATTCGGCTGGTTTTCTGAACTGGGGTCCCACGACCACACACCAGAGTCCTTCCTGTGTTGCCCTCTATAGAAGGGAGGAGGACCACTGGAGAGATCATGCAACGCCTGCTGTGAAAGAAGCATCGGGTCGACGGCAAGGGCCGACGCCGGCGTAATCGCACCCTGCTGGTGGATTTCGACTGCTTGCAATGATTTCAAGGCTTCTAGGAACTGCCAGCGTAAGACTGAGACTTGGAAGCCAGGTAAGTGGTCTGGTTCGATTAGCAAAGTATTTCGGTTAAATCTACTATCTTCAAAGCTTACAGGGCCCTTCGATCGCATTCTTAATTGATCCCCACAATGCAAAACATATCTTCTTGTAACATCGATCTGAATCACCCTTATCTTTCTGGAAGTTGAGGAGTCGGTATTTTTCATCCTGGGCCTCATTCATCCACTCGGCATCTGCATCTGTGAGCTCTTTCTTGAGTGCTTCACATGTTTCCATATGCTTCCGTTTCACTTCATCAGCTTCTGTGATTTTATATTTATTAAACCTCTTTCTGCACCTCTCACATCCATTCCACAAGCAATGAACCCTTTTTATGTGCTCACTGGTGGTATCTCAGCATAATTTCTTCTGGGGGGCCAATCAGATTACTTACGTCAATTTCCCAATATCCTTGAAGCCAACGCCGTCCGTACACGAGTTCTTAACATGCAGATATCGGTTAGGATCATGCTTCCAGAATGGGCAAGCTAGGTAATCTTTATGTTCATCATCTTGTGTTAATATCGTGGTTTTGATCTCGAATAGTCGAATAACTTCATTTAAGGGGACCGCATCGCCTCCTCGAGCCCCGTTGGTTGGACAATCGAAACTCCCATTACTCCCACACGACCTCTGCCGCTTAGCCGACATACCGAATGCGTCGAGGAGGTATCTTATTAATGTCTTTAAGGATGAGAAGATATCACACTCTCAACAGCCGCAATTTTTCCTTTTACTCTCTGCTGATGCACCACTGTAGGTACTTCTCTCACGAATGAATCACCCACTAATTTCGATGATATAGGAGGAGTCGGGCAGCGCATCCACCTCTCGATGCCTCGGGAGCCTTCCTGATCTTCCAGAGATTCGGTGGAATACACGCTCTCCTGAAAACAGGGTGTCGACGGGCTATCCGGAAAGAATCAGCACAACGTCGGCGATGCCAACAAAAGAGAATCGACCGAGAAGAAAACTATCATAACACGTTGGATTAAAAGTAAGGCCTCGAACAATTACCAAGTCATACCTATTGTTGGGAAGTTGTCGGTTCATTTGGCATTGTAGTCCCGTGCCTTCTGGTTCCGGAGGATAAAGTGGGAAAGATGATATCCGTATTCAAACTAGAACAATGCCACTATTTATGTGCGTAAACTGCTTCCCCAGTCATCATCGCACCTGCGATTCTGAATATGGCATCCCAGCCTCACACACCAAGCCATCCATCACGCGCTAGTTTTATCCATATCTAGTATCCCGATGATACAAAATGGCGTTTATTTCATTCTAATCAGTTTCCACGCGATGTTAATGTTAATATTGGTCTGTTGGTTTATCCACCGAAAACAATAATATGCTCCTCCTTTTCTGTCCAGCGCCTCTACACACAATGATTATAATAATTTATTCCAATTACTTTCAATCCCTCATAATTCAATGCGGCTACAGCCCCGTGTATAACATAATATGGAGGTGTGTGTTGCAAGGAGTTTCGCGATCAAATGCGCTCAACGAGTCATTATGGTTTCTCGGAAAACTAGATGGTACTCCTATGAAGTGTTGGTAATGGGGTACTGATAGGAACATATATCTATTATATCTTTACTATAGTTTATATTGGACTAGAATCTACTTCGAATAGGTATATGTAGGGACATGTTAGGGGTTAAAAGAAGCAGAGTACCTAACCCCCTGGATCGATACGGTATCATAAAAAGGGGCGCATGTCCCCACTTCCATAGGTGAGAACTTCAATCACACCTTAGCGTAAATTGGAACTTAGGAAGTTTTCATTAGTCAATAAGCATAAGTCAGCTTGGGTAGGTACTCTGCATGCTTACCACAAAAAGGCGAGAACACAACGTACCCACAAAAGGGGGCTCCTTAGAATTCAATCAACGCCAAACTCTTCCTATACAATCACAAATCACAGCCCAAACTACCGAACTAAACTTGCATCGAAGGTGAAAGTCTACCGATAGCTAGAATTTCCCAAGTGTATCACACGTTCACTCTTATGCAAAACCAAGCTCCTTGATTATACCCGGCGCATATCCCTGCCCATGCTAGCATATGGTTCACACCCACTCATCAACCATCAATTTGTTTTCCGCGAAATGCTCAGCCTCCCCCCCCCCAAACCGTCTAGAATAGGTCGCGCGCCGGTCGCCTTGGATCTCAGGGCGAAACTAGACCGGACCTTGCCCCGTCAAATCCCCATCAAGCGCGTTACTTCACGTCGCTTTTCATATCTAGGTATACCTATATCCGTGTCTTGAGGTCGACCTCGCAGCTGTCTAATAGGTATCTGATCGAATAGCGGGGTCAAGACGATGCTTGGAATTCGAGTTCGTGAAATACCGTTTCGGCTCGGGTGTGTATAGTTATCGGGATTCAAAGGCGCTGGTTGGGGAGCGGCATGTCTCCTTAGTAGGAATACGCGTTGTAGAGACTCAGAGGTATAAAATCCTTCGATAAACATCTGGAATTTGCTAATACTGTATAATAACGTATGTCAGTAGGGATGAGGCAAGTCGCCACCATTTTTCACCATGGCCTACCTGTGGATAAAACTGCCACCTATAATACGAAGGTAACTACCTGCTAGCGAAACCCATAAATTCTCTGCCCCGGGCTTCCCCTATATGCACCGGCACGTCGGTTCAATCAGCTCAAGGGATTGATTTTGACCGGGTTCGCGCGACGGGTACCGCCCGGTACTATTTCCCTCCCCTTCCCTCAAACATAGCCGATCCTGCGACAGTCAAAAGCCATTGACGTCTAAATCGAAATTAATCGTTGCGTGGGGAGCTCATGGCGCAATGCAGATTAGGTCTTCTTTACTTAGTTAAGCAGGACGGGATGGAAGGCGCGCCACAATAAGCCTCCAGAACGCCTTGGTATAAGTACCTAGGTACGTACTTGGTCCTCGTATGTCCGTCATGCCGGTCATTGGGTGTAGGTAGGTAAGTACCTAGGTACCTAGGTAGCGACGCATACATATGGAGGGGTTGGGCGCCGTCAGGTGTCGCATCTTTCTTCCGCTCCATCACAACGACACGATTATACTAAAGATGCGCCTTATCAACACCGAGACCATAAAGCTGGAAGACTTTTCAGGCAGGGTGATCCCCAAATATGCTATTTTATCACACACTTGGGGAGAAAACGAGGCAAATTTCGAAGACGTGCAAAACAAAGATATTAAGTCCTCTTCCGAGCCACGCTACAAAAAGGTAAAAGAAAGTTGTAACTTAGCTCGAAGTGATGGTCTAAAGTACATATGGGTTGATACATGCTGCATTGACAAATCTAGTAGCAGTGAGCTTTCTGAAGCAATAAATTCTATGTTTACATGGTATGAACGCTCTGAGATATGCTATGCCTACTTGGTTGATGTTGATGGAGATGGTCCATATTCAACGAAATCTTTTACATCGAGCCGATGGTTTAAGAGAGGTTGGACTCTTCAGGAACTACTCGCCCCCAAAAGACTTGGCTTCTATAACTCGGATTGGTATCAATTCACTTCTAGGACAAACTCCTCTGCGGAAATAAGTGCCGTTACCGGAATCAACGAAATCTTTCTGGACCGATGGGCTCCGACAAATAATGAAGTATTGGAGATGATGGAGGTAAATAATGATTCGAAGGTCCGCCGGCTACTCTCCACCGCGAGTATTGCGGAGCGTATGAGCTGGGCGTCTGAACGAGTAACAACAAGAGAAGAGGATATTGCGTATTGTCTTCTTGGAATATTCTCTATAAACATGCCTTTGTTGTATGGCGAGGGAACACGTGCGTTCCGACGGCTACAGGAGGAGATTATACAGCACTCAGATGATCAATCGCTCTTTGCTTGGTTTAATAATAACTTCAATCCCAGTCGCCGATGGGTCGGACTGCTCGCTCCCTCCCCCTCTACCTTTGCAGGGTCTGGGGATCTTGTTCCGTGTCCACCTGGGCTCCGACGTTCGGTTTTCTCGATAACGAACAAGGGATTGAATATCACATTACCTATGCTTGGGAATGATGCACTACTCGAATGCCACTCGAAAGATGACCTTACTAAGCTGATAGCTATACCGCTACATCATTTATATGGTGACACATATGCACGAATTGAGACCCGAGCAAGCGAAGTGGATTCCCGAGCGCTGTATACATGGAAGAGAAAAACCATCAATATTGTAACGCGCGTTGAATGGCTCGGGAGACAGAAGCCGGGAACATGGAGTGTAATTATCAGGAAGACCCCAGCTGGATTCAGGGTAGCCCAAAGGCTATATGAGTTTGATCCACGCACAATGAAAGATAAGGAAGCAAAAGACATCAACTGTGTCCTAGGGCGAAATAGATCAAGATCCGTCGGCCTTAGAATACGCTTCCAGACAGTAATAAGGGAATTCGGCCTTTACAGAGTTACAACTAAGCTCTTTCCATATCCGAGCACAGTTGATGGCTTTAGAAAAATACACAGCCCCAAAAAATTTTTCTTGCCGAACGACGACAAAGTTTTGCATGTTGACGTATTACGTAGGACGGTACTTGAGAAACACCAGATTTTCATCGATGTGGTCGACGTACGGGAAGAATCCAGCACGATGCTCCACCTGGTCTACGACCCCATCCGCATCCTGCCTTCCTATATGTGTCTCTTTTTGTGGAAGTTTTTCCACAATTATAAAGCCATCATATGCCTCGCAGCTGTATTGAGGCCGGACCTACCCAACGACGCCTATATCGCCACTATCGCGCCGACACTATCCGATAAAAAGCTCATTCCCCTATCGTGGCGATTTTGCGCCGGTGCATTTCCTTTTTTAGCGGGATTGAATTTGCTTTCGCATAAGACAGGCGAGGCCTATCAGCCAAAGCCTTGGGTCAAGCTAGGCATAAAACCAAATCCAGCACCCCCACATACCTCACATACCTCATTGTGCTTTTCCAGACCTACCGCGTTTGTTGGTTCACTTGTCGCCGTCCTCACCATCCACTATGTCGGTACATGGATTGGAATTGATGAACCCGCCCCGCGACTTGGTCTTTTGGGTGCGTCTCTCGTGGACTACATAGTACGGTGGTTCAATAGTTTAGCGGTGTCAGTCGTCTCGGCGGGGCAGATTAAGTTGGGCCACATCCTACTTTGGGGGACGAAGCCTCAATTCCAAGCTCGATTACTACTCGCACGCACTCTCCCTCCCTCTCTCTTGAGTATGACGCTGTTATTACTTTTTGCCTTACCTCTAGCGTCATACGATAGAGTAGATGCTGCGTATATTCTCGTGCAGTCGACACTTCGTCTGACGCTGGGTAGGTAGTGGATGCCCACCAGTGTCGTTAGGGACCAGTTAGCACAACCATACATTCCTTATTAAACATCAAAGCAGAATAGTTCAATATAATCATACCAGTTACATAAACCAACTAATAAAAATCAAATACACGAATAAACTAAACGCCCAGCCATGCATACATGCGATGATATATCCACAACCCACAACCCACAACCCACAAACCGCAAGTCAGAAAATCATACATACACAAACAATACCAGAACCATGTTATCCATTCCCTAATCCTTATTGCCGTCATCCCCGTATCCCCGGTGCCGTGCCTGAGCAGTACCTTTTACAACTCTGCCACTTTTCTTACACCTCCACTCCCGAAGCAGCTTAGTCACCTCCTAATCCACATCATCCTCATCCTCAACTTTCTTCGCCGCCCCCCTCGGCGGAGTCGGTCTCCTACTCCCATTACCATTACTAGCGAACCCATAACTACCACTCCTCGACGAAGACGACGGTTTCCTTAACAAGCCACTCGCTCCACTTCTCGCCCATCCACCATTAGTGACTAGATTCATAGCCCTAGTTTCCGCATCTTCTTCCTCTTCACCCCCCTTTTTTGGCACATCGTCATGGTAATCCCCGCCGTCATCCGAGTAATCAAGATCTTCTATATCATGACCTCGACGGTTAAGCGTGCGCATCGACACCGAGCTCGTAGGTTCATCTACGTATAAATTCGGGTCCCGGCCGAGTATACGGTCGGCTTTCGACGGCGTGCGTCGGCCCGAGGTCGGTCTCTGTTGTGGTGGGGGTGATAGGTAGTGCCTTCCTGCGCCGGTCGGCCGTTCAACAGTGACAGGGACGAATGACGGATCGGGTTCACCCCACCCGGCCGCTCTTTCCCTTTGTCTTTGCTCGTCGCGCTCCCTGGCGATGCGTTCCCGCGCGGCCAACCACTTAGGACTAGCTTCCCAGTTCCAGCCATCACCTGTTGTGTTGATAATAGGGAAGAACCATAGCGCCGGGGTGGGTCCGAATAGATGTAATAGATTTCGCTTGGCACCGAGGTCAAATGCGTGAGGTAGTTTTTCTGAGTCTTGCTCGTCCATGTATTCTTCGTATCGCTTCCTGGCGCGATATCGCTCCATTTCCTCGTATGATAATTGGCGGGGTATATCATCATCGCTCGCATTCGACCTCACTTCGCCTTCCTCGGGTCTCGTAATACCGGGCAGGGCGTTCGCATTAAGATCCAGTAGCTGTTGCCCGTATTTCGGTAGCGAGATGCCTTCGCCGTTATGTTGTGCGACGAACTGATGTTGCATCGTTTTTCGTAGAGGGCTTAGGTAGCGTGTCTTCTCGAGACATTCGATAGTTGTCTGATTCTTGCTCGCAAGCATTATGTGCCAACCAGTAAACGCACCAACGACGAGACCAATAATCCCGGCGACGACTGCTAACATGATGAAGTTAACCGGCATCAAGGTATCGACATATTGAGTCTGGGTCAGCATCTCCATATACACCCATGACCCAGCCACAGCGAACGAGTAGAAGCAGAATAGCGTAGTATATATGAGGAATAGCAAGAAAGCCTTATGGTTGCGCAATCCGATACAGCCGGCGAGCCAAGGACAGTGGTGGTCCATTTTGAGTACGCATCGTCGGCATGTCGAGCAGTGGTGTGCGCGATCAGGCTTACGGGCTTGGCATTTCTTACAGAACCGTAGCTCGCCGTTGGACTTGACCGTAAATGAGGTAGCGTGTGGGGGGTTAACGGTAGGTAGACTCGAATAACCGGAGGAGTTGGTCGTGCTACCGGGATTCGTAAAAACGGCGGTGGTGTAGCACCAGTTTAGCATAAGGTAGAGTAGAACACCGACGATGGAAGATTTCGTTCCTACAGGCGATCTGTCAGCTCGAGTCCCAAGTCCTAGATGTAATTTACTTGTCGCATCGCACACAAAGCAATAAAGATTCGGGGTAGTACAAACCTATCCAATATGGTTTTGTCGTTTTGCTTGATCCAATACTGACTACAACCCATACTGCCCAGGTCGTGAGGCCGTACACGAAAGCTAGCGGGAAGTAAGTTAGGCAGTTACAGCAATAGCGCTCGATCCTCCGCGCCCATCTTCGAGCCATATTTGGTGACGACGATCGCAACGATGGCGATGAAGGGGTCCTATCCATGAAGAGCAACAGCAAGATGCGAACATGCAAAAATAAAAGGAATCCAGATACTCGACAAGAGGAAAGAAGAAATAAAGAATGACGAAGCGAACTGACAAATGGTCAAGAAACAGCAAACATCACATCATGAAACTGGAACTTCCTTTCCAAAAGAATTGACTGGTTACTTTTATCGGTTGGGCATTTCCCCTGACGAATTCTAGGATCCGATTTCTTTGAGCTGACGTGACAAGGATACAGGGGTTGTTTGTAGCGTCGTAGCGATGCGTACTACTGGAATAGTAGGCTTCTAGGCTACCTTTTCTATCGACGGCGCTGTAAGCTTGGTTGTGGCGGTGCATACCAACGGATGCACCGGTGCTACCTTACGTACGTGGAGCCGTCCAGTAGGGGCAGAGGCTTAGCTGATGGCTGACTAAAGGATGCTTTAAGTATCTAAGTATTATTTTATTCAGCATTTACATCCTTACGTCATCATCTTCATCAACTAGAATCTTATGTAAATGCCTTATGTAAAGCAACTCAATACATACTGTGGATAGCTTCAACTACAACTATCCTACGCTATCGTCCCATTACTATATGTACTTCCAATATCTCCCCACCTGATATTCATAAACGTAACCTTCGTCTCTGGGCTCTGCTTCTTAATAACGTCCGGATTGCCCTCTTCCAGCGTACACGGACCAGCTTTCCCCGCATCCAACCAATTCATAAACTGCCGTCCATCATTCCAGATGCTAAACGCGAGCACCATACCGCGATCCAACGCGCGACCCGCCGTACCCAGTCCACCTAACTCCTCAAACGTGCTAGCCGCCGCTTGACAATGCGACATGCGCAGCGAGTCACCCGGCGGCATCATAGGATCCGCAACACCCGGATTCGCAAAAACAACACCATCCTGAACATACAACCTTCTAACCTCATTCATAACACCACGATTAGCTTCCGTCGGGTTATCCGAAGTCAAGAACTGCGTAGTAACCGTAAACGGGCGCGTAGTATCAATCGTAAACTTCTTGGCCCCACCCGGCGACCCATCCGACGGGGACGACGCCGACGAGCTAGGACCGTAGAACGTCGTGTTCCCTAATTTCCACGTGTTATACTCGCAGCCGGATTTCTCGCATACGCCAAGACTACCGCATTGCTCGCCGGTGCACGCGAATACCCCCGAGTTGCTGCATGGGTGAGCTGTGAAGGACGAGGCTAGTGCGTTGGCCTCCCAGACGTCGAATTCGTTGCAGCACGCTCCTTTCGAGTCGATGTTTGCCTAGATTCCTCCTTATTAGCTCTGATCCGAAATATGTTTGAGGTAGGAACATTGATGAGAGGTAGGCTATGCAGGTTATTAAACGTCGAAACTCACCACGCCATCGATAAATGGTAGCGTCGGGCACTGTGCGTCGCAATATCCAGTACCATATTTCGCACCAGCTGGATTCAGGGCGCTGCGGGCCCCGGTTTTATTCATCTCGGCCAAGTACAATGCGCCATTCATACCGCAAACCAACTTCGAGACATCCACATCGAAACTGATCTCCTGATTCTTCAAATACAAAACCTCGTAGTCGTCTCCCTCAGAGGCTAAGAGGTATACCCGCGGACTTTGCGAAGTCAAGTTATCGCCGCGCTGTACATACTGATTCAACGTCAGAGCGTTACCCTCAGCATGCACACCGCTGCCCTCGTAATCCGCAGCATCAAGAACGCAGTTCTTCGCACACGACTCGTGGTCCGGACACAGCGTCTTACTGAACGCGCCGCCATATCCACCACAGCTACTCGTTCCATTCACATCTCGCAGGCCATGGAAACTCGCATCTAGCACAATCGACGTATTCTGCTGTACGCAACCCCCTCCTTTCGTGCATTTCTGCGTTGTGAGTTGAGGATGCGTATCCGCGCTCCCAACACCCTGCGCCAAAACCCGGCTAGCAAAAAGCCACGCAGTCGTCGCTACCGCCCCAGTAACACGTAAATACATGATCGTCAAAAAGCGTCTCACAAAAACGGTAGGTACCAGGTAAGTTAGGGGTATTATCGAGATCGAGACCCTATATAAGCAACCCAGCCCACACACCGAACCCCTCTCTATCGTCATGGCGCTGATCCGATACTAAGAGTCCTACCCTCACGCGAGGATACATCTGCCGGTCCCCCTTCAAACCAGCGCTGATCACCAGCCGACTAGGCAATATATCAATATGCAGGGTTCAATGCCACGCCAATACCCGTCGCAATGATAGATTCCTTCGTCTGGGCTTGGAGAAGGTGGAGAACCTGGTCACTCCTAATCAAAGCGCGAGAGCAACATATCTCGTCGAAACTACCTACATGCTATGATGGTAGAAACAATGCAGAATATCATTGCTTCCATTCCCTACCTACCTAGGTACATACGCAGTAGTCCAGGACGTGGAGATAAGTAAGGTCGAGAGGCCGTATTGCACTCTACAGAATGAAGAGGTTGAAAGTAGGGACAACAAGGTGGGTTGCCTACTCTGGTAATTAGCTCTAACATCCGCGGCTGAATTGTATAGAGTGATCTGCGGGCAATTTAATTACCATCCACACATGGATAAAATGTCCTGCGGTGAAATCCGGGGTCGTGTTCTCCTAGCTTATTGGTTAGGGACCGCATTACGATAAAGGCAACTTGATACGTTATCAATGAGCGTAATGATAGGGTTATGGTCTTTATCAAATTCATTGCGAAACTATCGTGAGTGTCTAATTCATCGCCAGAGCTGTGCAGCATAACTCTCTACCTTAGATGAAAAAATCAACGTAACCACAACAGAAAAAAATAAGCGCAAATTGAGTGCATCAACGATAAAAGCTATGCAGTTAAACTGTCGGGCAGCTCATTCGCATCGTGAGATATCCCCATATATCTGGATGTCAGATTTCGAAACGCTCCGTCCACGATATTACCAAGATCCATGAAAGGTTTCTTGCTTGGGCTCGAACTTCAACTTTCTCTCAGATGCCTCAACTTGCTTGGCTTTGGCCCATCCTTCCGAACCGGGTACAGGCTTAGATGCGGGATCGTGCTTTCGAAGTTGTCTCGAAGCAGGCCACTACAATGATAAGAATTAGTAAATCCGGGCAAAGAGGTCCATATTCCAAATTGCTTGGGAGGTCATAACTCCCCAGTCAACTCGATTAGGGTCACTTTTTAATACAGCAGTGCTGCGACAAAAGAAAAAAAAAGTGAATAACAACACTTACACCTTTAACGATTCTAACCTTGGCCTTATTACCGATGATATCTTCGTGAAGTTCAACTTCCAAAGCGCCATTGGTGATCGCATTCAAAGCAAGGCCGTAAACCTCCGTCTGTGCAACGCGACATCTGGATGTGTTAACTGTCTCCGCATGCTGGGCCCACGAAGCGGCACTTGTGAACACGACCCTACATCCTGGGCATCGGAATTCATTACCAGAATGCGCCGGGGATCTCAAGTGATTGATCAACCCCTTTGGATATTTGAACTTCGAGCTATAGGCAGGTTAATACCACAGGATCCCCCAATAGGGTTATTTAGTTGTCGAAATACTCACCTACAGCTCTTGTAGGGGCATTTATAGGTCTCCAAGATCGGGTTCATGAACAACGCCACATTAAAATCAGGGTGGTCGGGATCAAGAATACGTTCCCCTGTAGGCTTCGCAGATTGAGAAGGTTCCCGGAAATTCTCAATCATAGATCGAGGGGGTGGTACAGCACGAGATGCCTTGCTCTCGGGGAACAAATCTTTCTTCTGAGCCCAAGCGTTGCCCGGGCGTTGTTCAAGGCTACCAGCACCACTTCCCGTGAGGAAGTTGGGCTGCTTTGAACTGCCCTGATAAAATTCCTGGTTCACAGTTCTCGGGAAGTTCTCGGGATGTCGCTCCACGTCGAATTTGTTCTGATCCTCCCAGTCTTCGCCCCAGGTGTCGGTGATATGAGAAGGACCAGAGAGTTCTACTTCTTGCTTAACCACCTCGGTAGATTTGAGCAATCTTGTGGAGAGATAATCCATGATTTCGGCCGTGTCGCCAGCAAAATCCGAGGGGAAAACTCCAGAGCATTCGTTAGACTCGACGTGGTTGACCCATGCTCCAGCAGTGAAAAAGTTCTTCTCACAACCAGGACAGACTATGTCTTGGGACTCTCTATGCTCCTACATTGTTTATGGTGGGTCAGTGTTGCATCAGGTAGACTTCTTCAAGCGGGAAGGACTTACAGCTGATAGATGGTCCAAAACTGCATCCATCGTGTGGAAGAGCTTGTCGCAAAACTCGCAAGCCAAATGGCCAGCCTCCTCCTGGTGAGAGAAAAGTCTTTTCTCACTTTCGAAGATAGCATTGCACTGGTCGCATCGGTGCATGGGAGGAGGTGCATTGATAACGGGGCCCGCTCGAGACGCCATTGTTCCTCGATGCTAAAAGGTCTCGATTATTTTGGAGTAATATCACCGGGAATTCAGATAACTGAATAGAATGAATGATATTAGAAGAAAATGAGTGGGATGATGGATGGAGACAGGCAAGGACTGCGAATATGGATCGTTTATGTTTTCAATGAAAAATACGACGAAGGTGTTAGAGTTAGAGGAGTGATGCAGGAGTTCAATTATTTTTGTGTTGCGCCGAGTACCTGGGTGGGCGGGTTTGCCGGTACGCCTTCCTTGGTGCGCAGGCCAGCCGTCGTTACCTTAAAATTAGAGTTACCGTGGTCGCCTTCCACCTAAATTTTTAGGAAACGACGTGTTTCAAAGAGACCCATCCCTTCACAATATTTATCAAAGGGGAAGGAACGGCGTTGATTGCGACGAGTAGTTTCCTCGGTGGGCGGAGTTAATTGACACTCAACAATTTAAGAGGGAAGCGGCGAGAACGTATAGAGTCAACAAGGCAAGCCCGACTACATGTAACGAGCCATTCATAAATAACATAGGGCAACTTCACATTGAAGATATAGAAGTAACTTGTATGTGCATGCCACATACAGGTAGCGATTGCCTTGACGTAGGTATTCTGCTATACCACACCCATCGTAACTTCGAGTTTTTCAGCTAAATTCAATGGGTAAATGTCCATATTTCAAAGAAAGGCTCATGAATTACATATGTATCCTTTCACAGCCTAGAAGAGACGCGATACAAGATGAGTGTCGATTGAGGAGACCCTTCTATTTGAATAATACGATCTAGTAATTATAATTTCGATTGACGATCTTCTTCCAGTAAATGCCTCTAATATTTACATTAATAGAGATTTTATAGAATCATAGTTGAAGTATCTATTATTTCGCGTTTTTCTTCAACTTGGGAATTATTGTCAAGATTATGGGTCCACGTGACTGATAAGCTAATCTATCACGTGCTAACTCGTCATCGCCTGCTTACGTATGGTGGGATGTCATAAGCAGGGATCCTCCATTCCGATACATCTCCTTTGTCCCATCGGCCTCAATTTACGAATTCCCGAAATGTATCAAGACAACCTGGCCTCGACTGCTGCTTAACAAAGAAACCCGTAACACGATAGAATCTGTGACAGGCTTCAATTCCCCTTTTAATTGCATTCTATTATCTAAAGTTACATTCTTCTATCGCGCAATGACCTGCAGGTAACCGGTCACAATCCGCGAATAGAAGAGACCATCGTGAACACTCTATCCACCCGCCCAACTATCTATCTATCCACTCGTTCGCCAACATGGCTACCCCAAAGTTCAATTCCAAATCCCCTACCATCCGACGCATATGTATGTTTCCCCTATCTCTTATTCTCCTATTTCCCTAATACCACCCTCCACCAAACAATCAACAACCACCTACTAACCCAATCTCAACAGTAAAAGAAGCCGCCGAACTCTCCAACTCCCCGTCACCAGATTACACCGCATCGCCCCTAGAATCCGACCTTTTCGAATGGCACTTCACCCTCCGCGGGCCCCCGAACTCCTCCTACGCCGACGGTCTCTACCACGGACGCATCGTTCTCCCACCCAGCTACCCCCTCAGCCCGCCATCCTTCCGCTTCGTAACACCAAGCGGACGCTTCGAAGCGAACCGCGAGATATGTCTCAGCATCTCCGGACACCACGCCGAGACCTGGCAACCAGCATGGGGCGTGCGCACCGCAATCGTCGCCTTACGTTCATTCATGGAGACCGATGCGCGCGGACAATTGGGCGGGTTAGATACAAGTGATGCCGTACGCAAGCGATTAGCTATCGAAAGCAAGGAGTGGAAGTGTGCGACATGCGGCCGCACAAACGCGGAAATAATCGCGGAGAGTGAGGAACGGTGTAAAGAACTAGATGCTGAGAACGATGGGAAGAGGAAACAGGAAGAGGTACAGATACCCGCGGAGCTGAGGATGGGGTTTAGGGATGAGATGGAGAAGGCGAAGGCTGAGAGCGAGGCAGCAAAAGAGGATGCTGAGAGTGCGGAGTTGGCGGAGGGGTTTGTGCAAACCGCGCCTGAGAGGGAGATACAACCGCCGACAGCAGGTACGTCGGCGGCACCGCCTCCTGCTAGACCAGTCCAAGGTGTTCCAGCGCCGACGGGGAGGACACCATTGCCAGATCCGGTAGGGCAGACTACGACTCCTACTCCGACCACAAGACGCGTAGACCCGAACGCGGGAGTGCCGCCGTGGATTGATTATGCCATCGCATCGTTAATGATTCTATTGGTTGCGATGCTTATCAAGATTCTAATTGGTCGATAAATGTAAGATTGATTCACTGAGAGCAGGTTGCATTGGCGGTTGGCGTTCGTAATAAGGTCATGGCGTTGCAGTATTTTTACATGTTGCTATTGGGTATCGATACCAAGAATTGAATTGTAAACTGATTTTACAAAATGCTTAAAGTTATATCTGACTTGTCCAATTGTGTTACTTGAATTGTGGCCATTATACGTACTCAATCTTATTTTTATCTCGTCACTTCATGAATGCCATCACGATCGCTACCGTCTACCAACACCACCATTCACATATAGAAAAAAAAAAAAAAGAATCAATAGCGCTAGACGGGATCGAACCGCCGTTTACACGGATGCTGTCTTAAATACATCTATCTAGAGAAGAAACAAGCTACCCTAAACCAGAATTTGCTAACCACAACGTATTGTCCTGCCACTAGACGATAGCACCTTTGAACTTGCATGAAAATATTATGGTGCCATTTCGATTTATATGTCAGGAGCTTTTGTTTGCTGGTCTAGCTGTCTAGATGTTAGGTCTTCCGCCCTAGAGCCATCGTGATGGGACTGACCCGCTGCAACTTGAGTGAAGTTGGGCTATCGGATTTACTGTATGCTGAAGAAGACAATCTGGTACGTAATTGAATTGTTTAAAGACGGACTAATATCCCGAGTAATGATTACAACTATGAATTCATCTATTACCATTTAAAATTACAGAATCCCTGAGAATGCGGCCCGTAATGCCTCGCAGCAAGATGTATGGGGTATCTTGGTTTTTCTCTCCCAAACGCCTGTAATTTTTCCATGTTGTACATTACTGCGCCGTAAAATGCAACGAACCCTATATCAATACAGGGCGAAATCTTCTCGCCACCTAGGCCTGAGCAACATCCTTCCCCTTCCAATCCAACGCCAGCTTGCCTGCGACTAGCCACCACCATTCTCCTACTGTCGCACTTTGGTCCGAGTCGAATCGCTCCAATAGGCCTAGGCCATCAATCCAATCCATAATCAACTTCGCCTCGAATGGTTCGACAAATGGCTTCATAAGCACGCTTGCCGTGTATGGAGTCAATGGGCCCTTAGTCGCAAGTGCTAGAGTCATCATAGTAAAATATGTAACCCAGCGTTTCTTGTCGAATTTTCCGAAGAAATCGACCCAAATAGGTATCTCACCATGAGGCCCTTCTTGTGGCGCTTTCATGCGTACTGCTTGCCCGAGGACCGGTAGGTCTTTATCGTACATGTAACTCTCTGTAGGAAATAGCCTTACGTTAAAGTGATAGTAAGACTTTGGGAATGTTCTTCCGTCGTAGTTGCCGGGCTCGAAACCAAAAGGAATGTGGGGAATGTCGACAGATTCTACGCGAATACGCCCCAGAGCTTGGAGGTTGAGGACTGCCATGGTTGTTCCGTCATCGGCAACATAGGGTAGGTCATATCCCTCTCCTCTGCGGAAACTTTCGTCGAGTAGTACTTTGAAATTGGCTGCTTGGACAAATTTCTCAACAATAGAAGCTTTCTTAAGTTGCTTCTGAAAAACGCCGTGCAACCGTAAGGACTGGCCAAGTATCTTCCCTTTACTTCTTGCAGCTATCCTTTCTGACGTGAGTTGATTAACCACCTTCTTAAGTAGTTTATTCGCTTCAGCCTCACTTCCACCGCTCAATCTCAGGAGTTTTACGCGGATTTCATCTGGCGTATTAACACCTTTTATTGGGGTGATGCACAAGGAACGGACCCATGACCTCGCGCGGCTTAGCAGTATCTCTTCAGCTGTGACACCGCCACCAACAGGGATTGAGATAGGCTCGCTTGACGTTGCTTCCACTCGGGAATATATGGAGGCTAGATTCTGGTACCACCTCTCTCTCCAATCGGGGGCTTCGTTAATCGCATCGTCTAATGAGTAGGATTCCTCTAATTCATTTCGCAACTCGGGGAGGTACACATTTTCGTGCGTCTCCAGATTAGCCGCCCAAAGAATAAGGGATCGCCAATCGTAAGAATCAATATCATCGTAGTCAAGTGGCGGGATATCTCCTGCTTCGTACGCCTCTAAAAAGGCAGACTGAAACTTCGATGTCAAAGCATCGATATATGTCTTGCGTTCTTTACAAGCTTTGGGCCAGAATTTCTTGAGAGATGAATGAGAAAATTGAGGGAACGTCTTGAGGATCGAGCCGATATCTATCTTTCTATCCACGCCGCCTAGGAGAGTCTTGAAAACTACAAAGGCGGCGATTAGTTCGGTTTCTCCGCTTAGTCCAAGCTTCTCTTCGTTCGGATGAGGTTTATTCACACGACCCCGATTTTGAATGGGTATTGGTTTTAGGGATCGTGTGGTGTATTGAATTTCTATGTGGGGTACCGGAGTTGATTTCTTCACGGGTCCCATTTTATTGGTTTCCTGCTTTTTCTTCGGCCTGCCTCTGGCGCGATTGACCATTTCCGGTAAACCCGCGTCGTCGTCGTCAGGAGATGCATTCTTTACCTCGTCGGGTATGTTCTCCGTGGTGTATTGATTTTGACTCGGCCATTCAAGTGCTATAGGCTTCATGTTCACTTGTGAGGTATCGGGCGAGAGAGATATGAACCTGTAATCTGGCGCAATAGATCCAACCGTCAAGAGCCATTTATTTTCGTGCGATAGCTCCCATTTCTCGATAGTGTTCACATCCCATACGAATTTACCATACCACGGATCCGCCCAGGAGCTGAACTGGCGCCTCTTCCGGAAGCTCTTGATAATTTCTTCAGCATTATGCGGTAAATTCTCTCGCTGGAACCACGTGGCATGTGGCATTTCTCCATCCAAGACGAAGCTCGCCGAATTCGACTCGAAAAAGCTAGCCGGTAACCAAGGCCAGCAGCCTGCTTGTGTGCCCCGAAGTTTCTTGTATTTTGTGAATCTCAGACTAGTATGCTCAGCAGTCGGGTTTTCATCATCATCCGCACTATCACGACGCCGAATATCGGTCATAACCACATCGTCCTCGTCCTCAGATGCGGAATCTTCAGCCTTGCTCTTATCAAAGTCATCATGTTGCGAATCATGGTCCCAAAATATTGCTTCGAATGGCTCTGCGCGGGTCTTATTAGATGGTTTTGATTTTCCGCTCAGCCGTCGTCGTATTGAGGACAGCGGTTTCTCGCGAGAAACTTCTGACGGGGTAACTCCTTGGGGCAACATTGACCATGCCCCCGTCGAAAAGTCTTGAAGATTGGCCTGGATTTGATCCCATTTCTCATCCGGGTTTTGCTCCTGGCTCCAGCTGTACTTCGCATCTTGACTGGCCTGCAAAGATTCACCTCGCTTTCGGGATTTGGGTGTGTTCCGGGGCTTGTTGGTGTCACGAACGCTAACACGAGCCTTCTTAGCGGGAGATGACGCACGAGCCACTTCATCTTCAGCATGCCGTTTTAAACCAGCTGAAGGTGGAGGATCACGTATAAAACGTACTGAGTACGGCAGCACCTCAATATCATCAGTTGCGCTTGAATTTCGCTGTACCTTCCGAATTTCGTTTCCATGTTGAGTATCATCATTGGGGTCGAATTCGTTATCTTCCTGAGACGATGAAAATGCCTCTGGGACATACGGTTCCGGGAACATTTCCCTCATTTTTTCCTTAAGGATAACCACTTTAGGGTTAGTAGCCAGATCCGTAGTACTGGCCGCATCTGATTTATTTTTAACTAGTACACAACAATCTTGAAGTTTGCCGTTGTCATCGAGGAAGAAGAAGCGCACTTGTGTTAGTGCTCCTGTCCTCTCCATGGTATTCACCACTGTTTGGCAAACTTTCGGATCTGGAGGTTCTAAATCGTTATGTCTTTTATTCCAGACAGACACCAGGGTTAAGTATAAAGACCGCTGTCCTGGGAAGACTCCGTCATTATTATCAAGAAAATAATGGATGATATTCATTGTACGCTCCCTACGTAATGCACCAAGAGTTTGCGTGTATGACTTCCTAGATTTCTTTGGGTTGCCGCTGGCATCTCCAGAACCCTGATCGTTTGCCGCAGCATTAGCAACGATGGGAGAGTCTACCGCGGCCGTTGTGGGTTTTATTGGAGTAGGC
Source organism: Hypoxylon trugodes (assembly GCF_022578975.1). Taxonomy (NCBI): domain Eukaryota; kingdom Fungi; phylum Ascomycota; class Sordariomycetes; order Xylariales; family Hypoxylaceae; genus Hypoxylon; species Hypoxylon trugodes. Next base: position 3,117,417 of record NW_026250018.1, on the reverse strand, counting down.
CTAAGATTGAAATCAGACGTGGTTGGTGTGGCGTTTGGAACCTCCGGTAATTTCGTGCGAGGACGGGAGGATTTATCTTGAACCTGAGATTTCCCCTTTGCTTTCGCTTTCTGTTTAGTAGCTGGTGTCGTATGGCGACTAGTGGCATTCGCCTGGGTGATTTCTACCAAAGTATCCTTTGGCGGCTCGTTCCTTGTTCCTGAATCGGATTTTTTGCTCGCTTTACTGGTTTCGAGTCGTTCCGAGACGGCTTGTGGCAATACTTGACTCATCTGGCGTAATTGGTGCGAAGCATGCGTTCTTTCCCTTCGTCTTCGGCGGTCGATAACATCATAAGCTTCTAGGTCTTGTAAGACGATAGGATTTTGGATAGAATGAGATATCTGTGCATTTACAGAATCTCTGTCGTGTGTATGATCCTCGATAATACGGACACGCTTAGAAGGTAAAACGGGACGGCGATCCTCAGCTCCGGAGTTACGTTGCTTTGATTTACGGGCCGATTCCAAGAGTCGTTTTGGGCTTGGAGTCTGGTCCTCATTTGGGGCTGCGGGCGTTTGCGTTGTTGCGACCTTGAGTGCAGGCTTTGGTTTAGGAGAAAGCTTTGGGGGTGGAGGGGGACCTGGTACGTAGTCGGGATTGCAGGTAGTACGAGACTTGTTGATATGATATTCCAAGCCATTCGAATTCTTCCAACTATTACCGCACTTATCACACCGATACACAGTTTTGCCATTGCGTTTGGTTGGTTTTAGCTTGGTTTTTGCCGTATCTGGTGTTTCGGAAACAGTAGGATCATCTCCGACCGCGGGGGGGGTCTCATTTTGGCTTCGGGGATTCTCCTCGGAGTTTGCTGGACGCTTATTTCGCATACGTTCAAGAAAAGACTGGTCCTTGAGTGAGTCGAATTTAAACGTCAGGACAATGGACCTTTTACGTCGGCCTTTCTTCCCAGGTGGGTCTAGCATGTTGTCAGGTTCACGGTGGACGCCGGAGGGCCTTGGTGGCGGAGATGGTGATGAAATTGGCACTTCTATATCGTTCATGGGTAGCTCTGATTTCAATATAGACATAAAACCAGACTCTCCTCCGCGTGAATCAAATCTCTCGCCCTCGGCCGATGGAGGTTCTCCTCTTCTAGGTTTCTTGTTTCGTCGCGCATGGTCTCCGAGAGTAGGTTCGTTGTCCACAATTCGTTTTCGCTTCCTGCTTTGCTTAGGCCTCGAGCGAAGTAATTTACTGTGAAGTTGGGAGAAGGACGAGTTGGAAATCGGCGCGAATTTGGATTTCAGGAATGAGGAGAACGCATATTGCCTTGCCGGGGCAACTAAATCTCGGTTTAGAGAACCTGCACCCGAAATTTGTGCAACTGCATCTTCCTGGTCCTCGACTCCGTTCTCCTGGTTAGATTCTTTAGTAACGTCACTAATTTCGTCGGTCGTGAAGAATTGATAGGTCATGGTCTTCCCCAGACGATTAAGTTGTGAGGTGATATCGAAATGTTTTATGTGAGGAGGTTGTGAATTGGGCACTGACAACGACCCAGTGAGTGCTGCGATGTACTTTCGATAATTATGCCCCAGCGTAACATGACCGAGCTCGCCGTTTGAGGATCCTTCTAGGCCAGCCCTCTTGATTATCTCGAATGCCGTATTGATCATGGGCTTGTATGGAATCCATAAAGATGCAATTAGTTCTTCGTTCTGAGGGTTATTGCGGCTCTCTTCATCCGAGGGCTTCTTCGATTTCACCTGGCTATGCCCACTAGGTTTGGCTTCCTTATTATGCTTGGCTCGAGATGCCTGTCCCCGTTTCCCTAAGCGCGCAGAAGGAACTTTGATGTGGGCAGTAGGCGTAGTTCGAAAGACTTTCCACTCCTCGGTCGTCGGCTCTCTGATAAATTTAATGCAGTCCTTGAATAATTTCTGGCCGTGTGCGAATCTGGCGGCCACAAAGGTAGCGGCCCCAATACTAGTAAACCACCGCGATGTCTTCGCTAGAGCTCTCATCTGGGGCACGCGGTTGGCATCTAGTTTGGTTCGCATATCACAATATCGCATTATGCCCCACGCCTTGAGGACGGCATTGAAAGCTTGAGCAATAGCTATATAGTCAAGCTTTTCGCCATTCCAAGAATCACTAAATGGAACCGGGGTAAAGTCTTTAGCTAGGGCATTTTTCGATAAATCGAGCTTGTCAAAATTAAGCCCATCGCGACCTTGCTTCGCGCTGCCTGCAAATTGAGCAAGCCATAATTTACTTGAGCGGCAACCACGGAGGATGACAGGTTGTTTAATTACGTATCCCTTTTTCGCCAAAGCATCGGTGCGCGTTGGGAGGGACCGTTTATCTTGGCCAGATAATCGCACCAGGTCTCCTTGAAGAATCCCCTCCTCCCTCACAGATGCAATGTCGACGAGTGCTCTCCATTCAAAGAGGGGTATCCGCTTAAGGTCCGGTCCGTGACCAGCAAGGGCTTTCCATTGACGTTCTTCGGAAACATATAGGTGAGGTCTCCACTTCTGTGAGGCTGCTTTTGACTCGCGCGAGGATTTTGAGGATCGCTGGTTTTTTGCTGGAGTACTACCTACGGTTTTCGGTGCTTTCGTGTCATCTGCAGGAGCTGAACTATCATCCTCTTCCGGCAGAGCTAGGACCTCCTCTAATGAGAGATGATTAAACTGTCTATCGGTGCCAACGGAGACATCCTTCCTAGCTACCAACCATCCCCAAACTTTTGAGCCCGTAGAAATATCGTATTCAGTATGGCTCCGTTGGCTAGGAGCTGCATTATTAGAATTAGTTATGCCGTCGTTGGCATCGCCTGGCTTATGCGCTTCATTATGGTGCGTTCTAGTAGATTTGTGAAGTTCGCCTCGTGCCTGGCTGTAGAATGAATCAATAGCTTTCAATAAAGCCGAGACGGAACATCCTGATAAAATAAGTAAGATTTGATTCGATGCATTAAATAGAGTAGTCGATCAATAATGATATGTGATGCGACCGATCGACATTAAACTCACCTCGAACACCAGAGAAAGCGATCTCCGTTAGCAGCGACTCGATCAGCTCATCGAGACCCGTCTCCATACTGCAAGTTGAAGGTCAGGCATGGGAATAGGGAAGAAGGAAAAAAAAGAAATCGATGATAGAAAATTTAGACGCTAAAAGGATCGAACCGATGTGCTTCGGGGATCTAACCCGTGAGCGCGAAAGATGTTGGTCCTAAATCGAAGAAGCAGACTGAGATTGGTTTTTTGCTGAGGGGAAACGGACCTGCAGACTAGGAAAAATCGAGTCATAGTGGGGCATCCTAGTGGGGTTATCCTAGGGAGCTAACAGCTGCCACCCAGCTGCAGCTCGGCTAAACTCTATTGTCCCTTACATAATCACCGAGCCAATGAAAAGGCAGAATCAGATAGAGACTTAGGTAATGACCCTATTAAAGAAACTACTATTTACATACATGTTTGTACTCGTTAACTGCAATCTGGATAGCTAAATAACGACGCTCCTGTTCTCGCGTGCTACGTTTGTTCGGCTTCAAGATCTGAGTAGGCTTGATGTAGAGAATCATTAAAAGTATTTAAAAACTGGAGAGCTTCTATACCATTTATTTGATATAAATTATGTGCTAAACAGTACTATCAATCATCTACGCCATAGTGTAACCGCATACCTAGTGCAATGAAGAGTCAACCCCTGAATTCATGAAGCAGAAAAGATTCACCAAACTCTTCATTTATAATATTGGTATGCCACTAGCACATATGTACTATTCCTACCATTCCATGGGTCTTCATAGCAGCCCACATCATGGTGATGTCTGGCACCATAATATTTCCCCTTAGTCACTATGCCTAAGCTAAACAAATTGTTACCAGACTTCTATCTCGGATTAGATTATAGATCTAAAATGCCCATACTTCCTGAAACTACCTGAAGATACTTAGCCACCGCATGCCTTCATAATTGCAACAGGTTAATAATACGCAAGTTATTTCAACCGCGGTAATTCATCAATAAGGGTAGCCGTCCCCTTTTTCATTTGACACAACCTTAGTCTCGTACCAACTCAGCTTTGAAGAATTTTTATATATCTGGGCTAACACAGCTAACAAAGGATATGATAGAAAACGAATGAAAGGATTGAAGCAATCAGGTTGGTTAAAATTCTTAAAGGGTTTACAGAGGAGAAATTCTAAGATACCTAGCCTAGCAGAAGGCACCAATCGTTCTAACTGTCTTCAGCTCATTCAAGCGAGTCGCACTACTAGTACCAGACTTACATTGGACAATACCTTTCATCTCCGTGATCGCAAAATTGCGTAAAAGGTGCTCCTTATTTATTGTGTGCCCTAACCCCTGAATCTAGAAGAAAAGGGGGTGGGGATCTAGACCATCCCATGAGCCTCTAGCGAGTACACTTATGCAAATTGGCTATCATGTGCTCGTCTAGTCTATTGATTCGAAGTATAGACACGTCAGGGACACTGGAATGAAGATGGCCCATATTTGTGCCATCCGGGTATGATTGAGGTAGTTACACTCTAAAGCAATGATCAGCTCTCGTCAATGTAGTAGGTTTGAGCCTCATACAATGTCAATCCGGCAAACGTTACTCAGCGAACATCTTTGAACTGGCCCGTAAATGTGATTCAGACGGAAAGTAGCTGACTATACAGCCAACGCAACTCTCGGATTTCCTCTCTATGACAACCTTTCTCAAGTTCAGTGAAACACATGCTCAGTCATTCCTCGCGGCTTCCCTGATAAGTCAAGTCGCCAAAGCGATGTGGGTAGCAATAAAAACCATGCAGACGCTGTTGAAGTATCACGCATCTGGAGACTGAGGCTTTTTTCTTCAACTCGTAGAGATCAGGGGTAGCCACTCAACTAGAGTAGAATGACGATATGCCAGGAATGCCTTAATAGAGATTCTGCTAGTCGTAACGCACACCGAAGCGTTGTCGTCATTAGGTATAACCGGCCCTACTCACCGCATAGAAACCAAGAAGCCTAATCCCCATAATTGTATTTTACCTGTAAACCGAGCATTCCGCGGCTCCACGCATTTACCACGACGTCAAAACAATGTTTCATCAATCGCCTCATCGCAATGCACACGCAAGTAATAGCAAAGGCGTTGGCGGAACCTACCGGTCATTCAACCCCCTGAACGCCACATGCTCCTAAACCAAGGAGTATAGCGCCAACCACACAATAATTAATTACTACGCTATACCGCGTACCGGATTTAGGTACGGAGCAAGTCACCTAAATCTACGGAGCCCGCCATGGACCAAAATAGCAAGCCGGGCGGGGCGTAGGCGAGCGCTTTTATACAAAGTACGTCATTTCGCATCCACTCGCCTATCTCAAGTGAACCAGGGTTCACGTTCGGAACCAAAACACGTCGAACTGGAGCTTCCAGAAGTGGATTGCCTTTTTTTTGGCAGTAGTGTAGTGTAGTGTCGATCATGTGTTTTTTCCTCGCGTTTACTAAGTTCGAGTTACTTGTTGATCAACCGACCCGATTTAACTGGCTAACCAATTACAGCCCCAGGCTGTTGCAATTCCCTAGTAACTAGAGGATATGACCGCGATGGAACTATACTGGTCCGTCTCACAGAGGACCCAGAGTCGGGCGTCAACAACGTGTTTCCACGTCGACGATCAGGAACGAGCATGATCGTCATTTTAGCAGTGTCGCATTACTTCTGCATATTCGCTGCAAGAAGTCGCGCCGAAAACTGCGTCAAAATCGGTATCATGAACCACAAATGAACTACCTATACTGGTCTGCATTTACACCATCAACAACATAATTCCACAACAGTAAAAAGCCAAGAATAAACCTTGCCTATCCCTAACCCCATTAATAGAGCGCCGCGCCGCCTCCAACCACATATTCGCCCTCCGAAAAAGCCCGGGGTACCCATGGGGAATAAAATTTGTCAGGATGATCATCGTTGCGAAACCATAGGGCGCCCTCGGATTACCATGATGGGATACTAGATTCAGCCTCGTGTAATGGAAAGCAAGATCTTCGAAATACCGCAAATATGACCTCAGGATACACTTAACATGATAATTCAATTTAGGATCGTAAAATTGGGCTTGTAGTATTAATCATTTGATGAGGTGGATGTTTTACCGCCCTATAGGTGAATAGTAGGCTGATAGTCTACATGACTCCAGGCGCGATTGTTTTTCTAATACAAGAAACATAGAATGTAGACTGTGAGATATCCATTAATAATATTGCGATTACAAATACAAAACTACAAACGAAATAACTAACGATGGACATGGGAAAAAAAATTTATTAGAAGTCTCTGGATTCGTAGTCATATAGGAACCTAGACAGTAGTAATACCTCTTAATACTATTTAGTACCATTTAGTTGTTCTAAAATTAAATTGATCATTAAACTATACCCATTCTTGTAGCTTATTCGTCAACCGTTATTGCTACAAGAGGGAGAGGGAAAATAGGGGGGAATAGAAATTACCTAGGTAGATGTAAAAGCCTATTGTCGACCCCAACGGTGATGCCGAACACATCCTTGTTATTATGAACTGGTCCACCAACACTCTGGTAAGTGCAAAATAAAAGACACTTCCAATAGTTGTATTGTGTCTGTAGTAGACAAAATTGGGACTATAGTAATAGTAGAATCAAGAGAGTAACTAGGTACCTAGGTACCTAGGTAGTCAATCATAGATGTATACAATAGACTCCACAAATCACAAAATAATCAATGAAATTTAATGTTTTAGAACATCTTTCTCAATTCAGCCCTTATGGCGCTTTTGAAGTTATCGTATCTCCCAATGATGGATATCTATCGCGAAAAACAACATGACTGGAATATTGGGTAGTTTCAAAATAAACATTTCCTTTCTCCCATCCCATCTCAGGGTATTCCTGCATCTATATATATAAGGAGGGTAGCGAGTAGCATATCTCAGAGAAAGACTAAAAAGTCGAGGTATCTAAAAAAAATTCATAACAAAAATGGTATAAGTCCGGTCACTTCAGGCTAGAACCCAAAGTTTAATGGCGGTTCTCAACAAACACGCCGCCTGACGCCTTCTCCGCATCCGTCTCAACCGAAGCCGTGCCAGAACCGGGGCCGCCCTCATGATGCTCTGCAGGAGCGACGTGCGCCTTATGCTCGTCAGTCTCCTCGTAAGCAATGAGTAGCTCGCCATTCTTTCCGTAGCGACGGGGTTCGTTTTGAGCGGTGTGGACAACGGTAAACCAGCCCTTGGCGCCCTTGACCTTGTGGAAGATAGAGTCCATTTCCTCGAGAGATCGGTAGGCGGTCTCGGGGAAGAAGAAGTAAACCGAGGGAACCATAAATGCGTTGATGACCGCGAAGATGATGTAAGTCTGGTACTTGATGCTCTGGAATGCTACGGGCGTGATCATGACAACCATGAAGTTAAATATCCAGTTCGAAGAGGTGGACAACGCATTCGCGGGCGCACGGGTTCGGAGCGTAGTAATCTCAGCAGGGTATAGCCAAGCTGTTGTAGCAAAAAAGTTAGCCGAGTTCTTATAATTAAATATGTAATGCCAAATATGGTTTGACAGAGACATGGGACGATGTCTCGGTATAAGATGTAAGGGATAAGTGGGTAGATAAGAAAAAAGGAGGAATTGCACATACTCATTCCTAACCAACCGATGGCGAAAAATGTGTTGAAGACAAACAGGAAGGCGACAGCACAGGCTTGAGCGCTCTTGCTGTCTGGGTTTGAGTTTACACCAGCTAGGACCGCCATACTAATAGCTTGGCCAGCAGCACCAACAAGCATGAGCTTTCGGCGACCAACGCGCTCAACAAGGAACACAGCGGGCCACGAAGCGATGAAGTATTCAGTGCCGTTAACAGCAGCGAGAAGTCTAGCCATGAAATCGCTCATGCCAAGTCCGCTGTAGATAACAGGAGCGTAGTAGGTGATAAGGTTGATGCCAGAGATTTGCTGGAACATTTGGTTGACAAAAGCGAGCACAGTTCGGTGGAAGTTTCTATTTCAAAATTAGAATTTTGTGTACGCAAATTGATAAACTCCATAATAACGTACCGGTCCTTGTCCATAGTGAATAGGTCGGCAAAACTGCCCTTAGACATCTCAGCGACGGTCTCCTTGATAGCCGTAAATTCGTTCTCGACTTCCTTGTTGTGAATCTCGGTATCCATTAAAGCAGCAAGAACTTCTCGGGCTTCCTCTTCGCGGTCCTTGAGGATCAGCCATCGTGGAGACTCGGGCAGGTTCCAGATGGTAGCCAAGATGAGCAGACAGAAGACGATTTGGAAGGCAAGCGGAAATCTCCAGGCAACACTGCTGCCTTCGACGAAACTGCAGCCAAGATCAATCCAGTAACTGATCATGATACCGCAGGTGATAAGGGCACCTTCTATCATAACCAATTTACCGCGCTTGTGTGCGCGCGATGTTTCTGACTGCCAGGTGGGTACTGTCGATGTGTTACCGCCGTTTCCTAATCCGGTGATGATTCGTCCAATAATTAAGTGCGGGAGAGTAGTGGCGCTAGCTTGCAGGATGGCACCGATAACCATAATAGTAGTGCCGAGTATGATCATGCGCCGACGGCCGAGGGGATTAGAAATGAAGATAGTAGCAACAGCGCCGACAAAGCATCCCAAGTTATATGCTGCAACTGAGATACCCTGAGTGGAAGATCGTTGTGCTTGTTCGAGAGGGTCTTTTGTGCCATTGGGATTGATGGCAGGGAAATCATCAAGAAATTGGTGCATAGTGAGAATTCCGCCCATGACACCCTGGTCTGTAATTTGTTAGGCTTTCTGTGGGTTTGCGCGTAGATGAAGGAGATGTTTTACCATAACCGAATAGCAGGAAATCAGTTCCTGCAATTATACCGATGGCATAATTAAGCCAATCGCCCCGAAGGCCGAAGAATTTCCCCATTGTGAAGATTGTGAGACTAGCCCTAGACTTTTGCTTTTGAAAATATCGTCAAGCTGAGTTGAGTCGGGATGATTCGATGCCTTTTATAATAACGAGGCCTCTTCCTTACGGGCCGGTGGGAGAAGATAATCGATGTTGAGTTTTGACGGGGGTCGTGTAAGCACGTCCAGGGTCTATATATAAATTTTTTTTCCCGCGTCGATCTGTATGTACGTATGACGGGGGGATATGTGTATGTATGTATGTGCTGCTGGTGATCAGAGCTATACCTGGACTATAAAAATGTACCAAGGTATATGTTGTATACTCGTTTATACAGACACAAGACAAGGAAAAGAGACCCGAGTGAGGAAATAAGGTTGTTGAATCAAAATAAAATTGATGAAGAATGACATTATATATAATCGAAGCTGCACGTAAGGGTGATACAAAGGGTAGGTCAGAGAGCCTTGTTATAGACCGCTACGCAGCAACCCAATCCTAATCCAAGAAGAGCACGGAAGCCGGGGTCTCCAACCAGCAAGTACACCAAAATACGGAGTCGTAGCTGGTAGAGGAAAAATAAAACTGGGACTTTGGGGGCAGCTACTCATCCATAAGTGGGGTAAAAAACCCACGGGATCGACAGAGATGGCATGGCGTCGTACCTGAACCGGCGGAGCGCTGATGTGGAATGTGGAATGTGGAGGGGGGGGAGACCTGGAGCAAGACCTGGACAACCTGGAGTTTTCGTGGAGATGATGGAGTTCGTCGTTCGCGCACACAGGCCCCCTTCGCGACTTTTTCAAATGTTGGAGAAATCCCATGTTCCAGCCCCAGGTTCAGATGAGGTTGATGAGGAGTAGAGTAGGAGAAGGGGGGCCCGCGATGGCGAATCGGGTTTAGGATGATATGATCAGACCTGGGGGAGAAAGTTAAGTTTGGGTAAGGGTCATATCGCATTATCTCATTTAATCACTGCAAGCGTAAACCTTCAAAAGGGGCGAGAGCGATGAATTGACGAGCTAAATGAGATTAGTTACATCTTTAGTTGCTTAGCTCGTACGCTCTCAGTTAAGAAAGCGCCTGGACAGCAACAAAACTCAAGATGGATGCATCGTATCGGGGCCCCGATTACCCCCCAGAAATTTAGGGGTCTCCATTAAAAACCCCATCCTAACATCACTCACATAACATCCAGCGTGCGAGCATGGGATCGATCCTAGCTGGAGATGTACCTAGGTACCTATAAGGGGCCCCAATAGAGCATCCACGAAGTCCACTATCAACCCCCTAACTCGGCCTGGTCGATGCCGCTATCGACCTGAAAAGACACCGGGACAAAGGAGATTGGAAAGAAACTCGTGGTAACCTAGGTACGCTAGATACCTAGGTAAATTGGGGCAATTAGGGTACCTAGGCTAGGTATGCATGCTAGAACGTTTCGATGGGTGGCGCTAAGAAGGAAACGACTCATCTTCGGATTTCCGTTTTTGGTAATCCGGGCTGGGGCTCGCCGCGCCAAAAGCCTTACGACTATAACCAAGGATATACAACAGAATAGGAAATTTTTGACGTAACCTAAAGGATTAAACCTGGAGTTCCTAGAGAAGAAAAGACGAAATCGTTAGAAAATGACGTCGATCTAGCGGGGATGTCTGGGCGGTTTTCTTCGCTAGCGGTCTTATATCGGCGATAGGACTCTTTATGGTGTAAGCAATCTTAGCTGTTTCTTACTTCTACCAATGGGTTGATAACCTGCTCATTGGGGCAACTTCTTGAAGGTTGACAAATTATTCTTATTCCTACAATTCTTGTTGTCGGATCTATCAATGATGCATCATGACTTTTCCATGTCATCTTTAAACTACGTCAAGTTAAAGACGAGACAAAGAAAAAAGAAAATTCATTGTTTTGTTCCCCCAATTGGATTTATATCCATGACCCGAATCCCCGGCGCCGATGCACAATGAATTACAAAAGGACAGGCGTCCCAGACTTCCGTTCATTCGGTGGCCTGACTAGGCGGAAAGTCACGCGGAGGAAGGATTAGAGGATTTGGAAAATCCGGGGCATTAATATGAATGGGATGTGATTGAATACTCTTCTAAGAAGACTAATTTATCAACTACCATCATCTTGATTCGCCACTGGTTCTTTTTTTCATCTACTTCCTAAACCTGGGGTCTGGGGGGGTCTGGGATATCCTATGCTATAACTGCTTGGCTTGTGTGGTGGCACTAAGTTGAATCGGGATTGCCGTTTGCGATTGCTGTGCCGCACCGTAAATTCGTAGTCTCATTTCTCTATTTCGTTGCCTCATCTAAATCTGGTACACTTCCCTCTCCGAAAGTACCGACAAAATTCTACAATCCGTTCTCTGCCTTGAATTTATCCCAACTCTCATTCAAAGTGGCAAATACCGTACCGGCGATTAGTCTTACCTCCGTATTGGCATCTTGTGGTAGCTGAGATGTGTAAATTAGCGATTGGAAGTCAATAGGGGTGGATGCGCAGAACTTAGAGCATAAAGGTATTGGAGGAAATAGAGGGAAAAACCTACCTTGTCAGGGTGACACTTGGCAATGGCCTTCATGTAGTGTATCTTGACTTTGTTTGCAACTACCAACTCGTGCAAGCCAATTTTTTTCCACCCGCTACCTTCCCATAGCACCTGGTCAAGACTTCCAAGAAGTGCCCGTAGATTATCCCGTTTGCCATCTCGCCAAGCAGCGATCTTTGCGTCAACTTTTTCACCGAGAGCGAATTTCTCATCATCGGCCGCTTCAGCTGCTTTATTAGCTTCCCGGAGGCGTTGTACGGCTTCCGAACTTTTTTGTGGGTTGAGGTCTGATACAGCAGATGGTTTCGGCCGCGGTCGGGCTGCTTGCGCGGGTTTAGGCGTAGGTTTGGGTTTAGGAGCAAGTGCCTTTTGACACCGCTGCCGGCCAGCAATAGCATTGGCACCCCCGACACCTGCTTCGACGCATTGCTGCCAGACATTTCCAGCGTCTGCCCATTTCTCCATCTGCTCAAGCGCCTCGGCCTTCCGGCTAAGCGCTTTGCCGTATAGATCCTTCATATCGCGAGATTCGCCATCAGGCAATGTAACCTTTTCACCTTCACCATGGGATGGTCCTATGATTCCAATCGCAGCATCTGCGTCACCGACAGCCTGCTTAGGGCTGCCAGTTTTGAGCGCAGTGAGGGCGCGGTTAGTGAGGAGAATGATACAGATAGGGTGTGATTGTGGCACGCCAGCTAGCGAATTCGTGTAACTTGTATGTGCAGCATCGTAGTCTCCTCGTTTGAAATGTGCAGTTCCTTCGAGACGATGTCGCGTAGAAGCTTCCAAAACCGATGAAGAGACGCTAGGCACTTTTCGGGTGGGTGCTGGTGGCCGCGGTGTAATAGTTCTTGATGAGGCTTGGGTGGGTCTTTTGGTCGTAGGAACTGGTGATTGAGCTGAACGTTGAGGCTGAGGTTGGGATCGGGAAGGCTGTTGAGTGGGTTGTCCAAACAGGAGATCTGCCTCGGGCTCGGGTTGGGGTGTTGGTTGGGGCGTTGCTTTCTTCCTCCTTGCGGGGCTCACATATGCTTGTGCGCTTTGCTCCTCAATAGCTTGTTTATTCAACCGTGCACGAGGATCGTGGGAACTTGGCTGTGCTGCTTGTTGCCATTTAGGAACCCCGGGAGAATTGGCGGCTAATCGACTAGGTAAAGCTGGGGACCGGTCTCGAGGATCAGCATGTCGGTTTTGGGTAGGCCTGGGTGGTTGTCTCTCTGGCCGCATACCAGCTTCTAGCATTAAAGCTTCGTCAGTCGCGGTCTCAGATCCGCGCCCTCCAGAATGTGATCTTTCTTGCTGAGCGGAACGCATCCATTTTGGCTGGCTAAGATCACCACCTTCTTGCTGGAAATCAGCAACTGCCTTTTGGACCTGTTTTTGACCACTTTTCCAGAGGGAGTTGGCCGTCTTAAAGAAACTCGAGCCCATTGCCGCTGCCCTCTTCGAGAAGTCATCCCCAGAAGCGGGGGAGTCATTATCTCTCCGAGAAGGAACGTCGTCGGCTTGATCTGCATTCATCCAAGCCGGACTACCACGATTCCTGGAGCGGTTCTCGTCTCTTCTAGCACGCTCAGGGGCGGGTTCAGAGGGACCCTGCTTGTTACGAGCTTGCCTATGTGCGTCGTCCAAAAGCCACCCAACTGCAGCTTGAACATTTAGACCTGCGCCGCTTTCTGTTAAACCTCGTCTTGCGTTCTCGGCTGTGAACCCCATATCAACTAATTCAGCTACTGCTTTGTCGAATGGATCTGAGCTACCTCCTCTTGGGGCAATTTCAGGCTCGGAATCGGAATCTGACTCTTCAATAGGTCGGCCGGGTTCTGGTTTTGGTTGAGCAGCCTGAGTTTTCCGTCGTACCTCATCAACCGGCTTACCCAGATCTCCTAGTAAGTCATCATCCTCGTCCGCTTCAAGCGTTTGTTGCCGCTGCGGTTGAGATTCCACTTGGCCCAAGCCAAAGGGATCATCATCATCGCCAAGCTCGCCCCCCTTTGATGCTGCGGGCTTATTCCACGCACTAGCATTGGTCAGGTCAAGCTGAGCGGTATTCGCTGGCGTACTTTTCCTGGACTGTTGCTGTTCCGGTGGGGGGAAATAGCTAGCATTGTCCACCTTCGTATCTCGATTGAATGCAGCGAATAGATCATCATCATCGTTTTTCTTATATCCATTCTGATTTCCTACCCCACTTCCAGCTGATGGAATAGCTGGAGAGATAGTCCTAGATGCCGGCGTCGAGCCCTGCCCAATACTATCCCAAAATTGACCACCGCCATATTGCGATTGTAGTTTTTGTCTTTGCTCCGCCTCTTTCTGGCGTTTCTGTGCCTCTAATTGCTCCTGACGTTCTCGGAGACTTAGATTAGTGTTACTCTTGTTGCCGCTAAAGCTCACGAGACCGCTGAAGCTGTCGGCTGCCGGTTTCGAGGGGTTTGGCTTAGGGGCGTTGAAGCCAGAGACTTGGGTGGATAGCGGTGTAGATCGACCGGAAGGTTGAGGAGACGGAGTCGGGCGTAAAGAGGGATAGAATGTCGGCGGGTTCATGGGGTTCATAGGGGCGGGCTTATTGTTGTTTTTGCCCGAATTGGTCGAGGACCAATCAAGTCCTGAGAGATCGTCCATGGTCGCGCGGGAGAAAAAAAGAATTTCGTCATGTCAAGGATGCCACATTATTAAGTTGCGCCTCCAATGGCCACGGTGTTGATCTAGAAATCAGTTGCATATGCTTTCGCTTTCTCACAGATTCAAAGTCATGCGATTAGGTACTGCCAACATTAATGGGTCCGCCTGAAATGTGGCTAGTGATGTCGGAGTCGGAGAACCGACTTGTAGAAGTGTGGCTGAGTATCACTCCATTCCTTATGTAATCACACAATGGCTCTGTCAGAACTTTATTCAGTCGAACTAACCATTTACCCCACTAAATATACGTGTACCCACATATGCAACCGATTCGATTTTCAATTCAGCTTCCATTCACAATATCTATGCGATTCCGATCTTATATCTTGGCAATTAAATCGAGATTATGTAAAATCCATCATACAATCAGCTCTGGACGATATTATCCAGATGCCAGTCCTTTGGTATCAGAATTGGGAGACTAACTTGTCGATGAGGCGTTGTTTTGTTCTACGCTGATCGGTACCAGCCTGGTATACTGGATATTTCAGGATGCTATAGTGGCGATCCCCCTTTTGCAGTGTGGCGATCGCTACGAACGAAGGACTTCAGCTGGGGCTGTTGTATGAATATCAAAGCCAGGCACTGACAACTCATTTGTGAATGTCACTGCACTGATTCTCCCCTCTAATGTATTCCATAAACCGTACAAGTGCCATACTTCCGGTAAAAGACATTCTTGCAAAGGTAAGCAAGTAATTATATAGTGCTGTTCTGCGTAAAGATTATTAGGAGAATCCCCATGAAATATTCATGCGATAGAAGTTTAAGCAAAATGAGGATCGATTTACTATCGTAACAAATCACAATTATAGCAGGTGGTTAAGTAAAAATATCCCATGACACTGGAATTTAATTACGATGAGCTGAATAACGTTTTCTAGAAGAGACCAATGATAAGGTATATCCCCCCCGTTGTACGACCAGAAAAATTTCCATCCCGCGGATCATGTCGTCATAATTTTTCCAGGTACGTGTATACGGTAGACATCGGACGGAAACGCTAGTGACGGTACAATTAACCGATATGACAGGAGGTCTTGTGCCTCAATATTGCACCTTTGCGGCGTGCATACCTACGAGTGACGAGTAATTATCGGTTGGGCTTGGATTTGACGGGGCATCACTATCATGGCCTTGTACGAATTTGCTTGGACGAAAATCAATTAGATTTTTTATACGTTAGCTGGTTAGGTATTTAGTACATCGTCGCGTAGGTTATTACAAAGGAGCGGAAGTTATGTTAGCTAAGGCACAGCAAGGTTTACGCGAGGGCCAGGGTGACATTCCCAACGTAGTAATCATCAACTCAAAAGTCTAATTCTTATTGGCTAATCTCCTTGAGGCCTGAGACTTGTTTCAGGAACCTGGAATTTCTCATCTGCCCCTCCCTTAGCTTAATTGTTTAAGTTGATACTTGGCAGGTACATAAAGTTTTTACAGAACCTTATGTTGGTAGCAAAATGCGACACAGATGAGGTGAAAAAAGGCAGGTTGTATGTGTTCCCATATTCCAGAATCGATACGATTTTGAGGATTTTAATGCATCACATAGAAATGCAACCAAGTGGGCAATGCAAACATTTATATAGTGCGCGACAAACAGGTGTATACAAATATGCCTCAAGCTTTCAATGTCCCTTGGTACCTCGGCGGTCTCAAATACCTACCTGGGTACCTGGGTACATATGTAGGTGCTGTCCTGTAATATTGCTGTTACATATTCCACGCAGCACACGGAAAGTTGAATATCGCTCGCACTAGGTAGACCGCTTATTAACAAGGACGGGTCGTTGGTACATGTGTTATGTTACATTATATCATCTCCGATTTGTTAATCTTATAGGGCAAACCTTCTGACAACGCGGGGAGCCTTTTATTCCGATTGATAAGACTGTTTGCCTTTAAGGGTGAGACTTTTCTTTTTTACCTTTTTTTCGGGTGATTCAATCATTAAGCCGAAAGGAAGAGAAGGCTCTGATTGCCGAAAGTTAGAGTTGACGTAGGCATATGCAGGACGGAGATTGGAGAGATGGGGTCGTGGTACTTGTGGGGTTGTCCATATTGTTCCTGGCGGTTCCTGAATCTTTTTAGCCAATAAGCATAACTTAAGGAAGGAACCCCTTGATGACATAACACTAGCAGACATGGAGATTTCCCAATCAGGTAAGCTGCCTAATCTTTCTTCGGTAGGAATGACGATCTAGCAGGGATCCCCTAGAGCCAGACTGTCACGTTGCCAAGATATCGGATGTAGACTTTAAGTGTTATTAGGTATGTAGTTAGGTTGGGCTCCGGCGGCTTAAAAGGTATTTAATGTTTGTATAATAGAGATGTGCGTGTTAGGTACTATTAGATGATACGCTAGCTATAGGAACGAATCAACAGCCTGCACATTTTCGCATTATAATGTCGATCAAATATTGATAGACTATAATACCTAGTAGATGTACCCTA
The DNA here is from genome assembly GCF_022578975.1 of Hypoxylon trugodes. Taxonomy (NCBI): domain Eukaryota; kingdom Fungi; phylum Ascomycota; class Sordariomycetes; order Xylariales; family Hypoxylaceae; genus Hypoxylon; species Hypoxylon trugodes. The sequence goes on along the minus strand of NW_026250018.1, from coordinate 3,100,767 downwards.
AATAACCATAGGTACATGTGTGGATGGTGTACACCCAATCACATAGGTGCAATAATAGGAGGTAAACTCTATACTGTCACGTACCCATGTACACAGGATAGTACCTACCCCGTACTGTCTCACGATGGTCAACCTCCTTATGCGACAGGTCCCCACCTACCCTCCCGCGACCGTAGCCCTTTCTTCGCCCTACTAGAATTTGAATATCTCCCTCCGCCTCTCTCCAGCACCTCTCCTTTGATTGTTCTTTCGCTCCTTTTGGGTCTTCACCCTTACCACCACCGAAGCATTCCATTCATTCGTATTATCGACGACCAAACGTCACCCACGCTCTTTACTCACTTTGATTGATCATCTCGACTTTTCATCTGGATCCTTGACCATTATCACGCTCATTTTTCTTGTGTTGATCGCATTCGTTTTCGACTCCGAACAAGCAAGTTAATATCCGTCACCGTTTGATATCGCGACTGAGTGAGGCTGGTCACAGACAAGAAAACTTACATCCATCCGCACAACCTGTTATCAAACCGTGCAATTGGTGTTTACTCTGTGCCATCAATCCTGCTTCCTGTACTCACAAACCAGTCACATAACCAACTTACGCCTATCGAAGTTGTCCCAAACGCTCTGGATAGCAATCGCGAGTTGATAGAAATAAGGAATTGGGGGAATCGAGGTGGACGGAATTGGCGATAGCCTTATTATCCACCTAAGGGACTTAAGAGTGTCTGCCAATCAACCTTCGGTGGTTACCACAATCCCCGAGTCGTACACTATCCCAGTGCCGATATCCACTGTGTTTGTCGACAAACAACTTGGTACCGAAACTAAGGAAAGTGGAAGCCGGCTACACATTTCCTCAATACGAAGCATCTTTACGGAAAGCCCTTTTCTCAAGTGACACCTACCTGCAACTCGTGGATATCATCCGAACAGCAACCGCTTCGACTTCAAGAATTTCCTGCGGCGCGCTTGAATAGCATCGCCGATATTTCTATTTAACCTATCTTCCCAAACTTCGCTATTTAGGTCAAACTTAGCGATCTTAAAATGGCAACTAAAAGCTTTTCCGCCCTGCTTCTCTTGAGCGCTATCGCCAATGTCTCGGCTTTCTGGCGCATGGAGTGCCGAGGTCGCACGGGTCTAGCTCGAATCGATCCGATCATGGATGCTGGTTCGATCTCACCGCATATCCATACTGTTCATGGTTCTTCTGGTAAGTACTCTTGCGCATGCGACGGCCGATTTTCATTTCGAGAGCGGCATATATCGAGGTAGATGAGTGAGGGATGTTTGTTAACCGTTTGTTTAGGATTCTCACTCAGCGCTACTTTCAGTGAGCTCAATGGAGGTAGCTGTACCTCATGCGCCGTAAAGCAGGACATGTCTGCGTATTGGACCCCTGCTCTTTACTTTCAGGACAGCGAAACCAAGGAATTCGATATTGTCCCCCAAATTGGTGGAATGCTTGCGTAAGTAACTGTTTGATTGGTGTTGCCTGTTCCTACATGTTCTTGTTGATGCGGAAGGTTACCCCTAATTATAACCCCCGGTCTCATTTCATCAACCATACTATCCACCGAGTTATGGCTACGACTTCCTAGTTTCGAAATGCTATTACTATCTAGGTATACACATTATATAGATGCTAATGTCCAAAATAGGTATTATCTTCTCCGTGGAGATAACGTCACGGCCTTCCCACCCGGATTTCAAATGATTGCTGGAAGCAACTATCGCCGCGACTATACCGTTGGAGATCCCAAATCGCCTGACCCCCCTCAGTCTGATTGGGCCGCCTTGAAACAGACCGGCCAGGACGACCTCGAGCAGCGAGCCATCGGATTTAACTGTTTGGATTATTCGAAGGCGGCCGAGGGTTCACTATTCCGCCATTATTTGCCTGACAAGGCTTATCTCGATGCCAATTGCCCCGATGGCATTCGAATCGAACTGATGTTCCCTTCGTGCTGGAACGGCGAAACCACATCTACGAACCACAAGAGCCACGTTGCATACCCGAGCTTGGTTGGCAATGGCGATTGCCCCGACACTCATCCCCAGCGCCTGGTTACTCTATTCTATGAGACAATCTGGAACACCAACGACAAATCATTCCAGGGTCGTAATGGACAATTCGTCGTTTCTAACGGTGATCCTACAGGTAAGCTAATAGCTATCTTATTTTTGAGACCAATTGCTAACTTGGTTGGAAGGATTCGGATACCATGGCGATTTCATGAGTGGTTGGGACCAAGATTTCCTACAGCAAGCTGTTGACACCTGCACGAACGATTCTGGCGATATCCGAGACTGCCAACTCTTCGTGAACGAAGGCCCCCTTCAGAGTGACGAGGAACAAAATTCTTGCGAATTCGATGTCCCGGCAGTTTTAGCTAAGGAAGATGGCTCCGCATTGAATCTCAAGAACCTTCCAGGTAACCTCCAAATCCAGGCTGGCCCACAATCCGCTACACCTGGTGCTGCTGGTGCTGGTGCCGGAATCTCTTCTGCCCTTTCCGCTGCCTCGAGCTGGTTCGATGGTGTATTTGGTGGTGACTCGGCAACTACGTCTAGTACCCCGTCGCCCACACCTTCTAGCGTAAACACGCCTACTACGCCTGCGGGTGGCGCTTTCATTGAATCGCCGTCTTCCGCAGCATCGTCTCAGCAGTTCGGCGCCCTTGCGGAGCCAGCTGCCCCCACGTCATCGAGTTCCACTCCGCCTCCGGCCCCAACGACAACTCCTGCGCCGATTTTTACTCCCGAGCCAGGCGTATCGTACGAAGTTGTCAGCACGCAAACTGTCACAGATGGTGCTCAAGTTGAAGAGATCGTCTGGAAAGAGCCCGTTGTGTATGTGACAGAAGACTCCGTAACTACTGTCACGGCACCTCAGCAGAAATTAGTCAGGAAGTTGCGTGAGAGACACGTTCGAAGACACCAACACCCCATCCGGATGTCGTAAGAAAATCGATCAAGTCGTTCATTTTAACTTCGTTTCGGTGGAAATATTTACTCATCAATCGGTAACTGATGATCAAATTTTGCATCATGTTTCAGGGTCTGATCATGTCACCCAGAGACTTTTTTCGCTATGACAGGGTGCTATTTCTAGGAGGAGCAGACACGATGAATTCAAAAGCATCCATGTTGAAACGATTGCGCTGATTTCGCCCCACAATGTAAAGCCGGTCTCGCCCGGAAGGGATATTGCACATGAAGAAACATTTGTAGGCGTTCAACAAAACAACAGGGGCGGTGGGATTGATTGATTGTTTGAGGTCCTGATTTGAAGCATAAAAAAGCAAGCACAGCAAAGCAAAGCATACCCCAGTTGCTCGTTCACATTTTGGGGGCGCATCTCTTCTGGTAAGAGATCTTTGGAATCTTTTTCCCTAGTGCTCAGAAGTTCTTACACGCATCGAGGAGCAATCTCAACAATATCAACGAATTGAACTAAAGAGGCTAATGTTGTCGTTTCCTTGCGTGATATGTCCTATTCGATTAGCTCTACCTCCGTATCTTCCTAGTACGCTAATTACTTGTATGTAATTCCCAATTTTCGCTTCGTGCATGTATTCTATTCATTTCGCGTCGATAGCTTCAAAGTTATTATAGGCCTCACAGCATATAACTCCTACCTAGGGCGGTGCATATAATAAATAAATCCCAAAGATTTAGGCCCTGTGAAGAATAGCGGCGAAGTGCGTGTAATGCGATAAAATTCCCAATCTTTAGGTATCTAGACCAAATATCTGTCTTAGAACCATTGAGATGTAGATGATGTCGCCTGGAATGCATCCTGCTCTCCAGAGCACACGCCGGCGCGCATAATCATATGTGTGGGTTAGCAACGCATTCCAGCCGCGGGGTTCATAGCATAGTATGACGCATTCCGAAATTCTTCAGTTGGTAGGATGATAAGAGTTTGTTTACTGCTAATATGTGGTCTAATTTGTGTTTTGATTTGGGTGTCTTGACCCCCCATAGTGTCGACCTGACTTTCTCTTGCTAGATGGATACCATGCTGCGTTTCTTCCTCTTCCTCTTTTTGATCCCAGTTGTTTAGGTATTATGCTACCGTTACGTTCGTTACTATTTCGATTGCTATTGGAGGTGATGGAGAGACAGTGAGGTCTTTATACACTCGTTTAATTTGGGTTATATGTGATATTAGTATAATTGGCTGGATAGATAATCAACTGTGGATAAGTGCACAACGCAGGAGTTCGGAATCGTATCGATCAAGACTGAATCTTAGGGGATTACGCGATTTTTTTTGGGAACAGAAGCAATGTCCAGCGAACTCGAGGACCATGGGGTCATCCCCCGTCCCGCTGAAGCCCCCCCAATAACGCTTTCCACAGGCGCCATAGCTGGCATCGCAGTCGGCGGCGCCGTGGTGCTTTTCGCAGCCTTAGCACCCCTCCTCATCAAGCTAGCCAAACGACAAGAGCGGCGACGACGGGCATCTATATCAGTAGCCGAGGCCTTCGGCGAGACCCCTGAGGAGACCGCCGGACCTAAACGCCTACGCAAAAAGAGCTTCATCGGCGAGCCGGTAACAGTCGATAAGGAAGATGACGAAGTAGGTCGGGAGGAAGGTGAAAGTCGCCGCTCAAGCCTACACGTCGCGCCCTCCATATCTCCATCAAAATCACGACAGGGTAGTTTCTCAGCAGCAAACGATGGAAGTGGTCGCGGTAGTGTTGATACCGTCAATACGCAAAGCCTGGAACAGTTACAAAAGCAACGTTCCCCAGAGAAGCAACGCGGATATGGCATGTACCAACATCGACGCAAGACATCATGGATCGACGAGGACGCGCTTCACGGACCGACTACATCGCCAAGGAAGTCGAAGCAGAAGCACAAGCGTCGTGTGAGCTGGTTCGATGGAGGACTAGGACGTTCTCTTAGTCGTCTGTCGACGCGGAGCGGTATGGGAGAGGTTAGTCCCACGCTACCATATACTGGGACGGATGATGGTGCGCAATTTGAGACGCCCACTGAAGGTGACGACGAACGAGAATCGAGGGAAGTTGCGCAGGGGAAGCGGTTTTCGTATGCCACAACACCACCACGTTCGGTTCGCCAGCAGCACCACCAACAGCAACAACAAGCATACACAAGTCCTCAAAGATCATATGGCCCTAGTAACAACCCGAGTCCTGGTTCTAGTTCCAATGACTTATCAAAGTCACCACCAGATATTGTTCACAATCCACGATATAGACAAAGGGTTTCTTTCCAAGCCGCGCAACAGTTAGCAGGCGGAGCGCGTCTCCCAGCTCCAATCGGTATTCCACAGGGACAGAGACAACCGATACTCAAGCACAGCGCCACGGAGACAGAGCTGGCAGAGATCCTTCGGATGACCGCCGAAAGACTCCAGGACGGAAACAGGAGCTCAAGACGACAGACACTCATGTCGCCCTTCTCATCCGTAAGGTTCCCCATGAGAAGAGGTCAAAGTTATCATAACGGAGGCTATCCAGATATCAACTACGAACCTTCGGATAGAGGCGACGTTAGCCCCGTCAAGAACCACAAGAGTGCCCCCGCAACAATGTCATATGCCAAACTTGAGGGCTGTACCCCCAGGAACCAATCACCTCAACGGCAGATGCAGACTCCAAGGCATTCGCGGCACATATCTCACATGTCGCAGATCTCACAAGTTTCCATGATATCGGAAGTAGATAGTCTCGTTGCACCAAAGAGGGAATCATTGCAGGAAATACACACTGCCTTATCCAGTCCAAGCCGTGCCGGGAGGTCAGCGGAGCCAACTCCTAGCCCCGAAGGAATGAGGCAAAGCCAGCAAATGCGACCGTTTTCAAACGGTAGCACATTATCATCTGCCTTATCGACATTATATAGCATGGAAGAAGCGTCAATTCGCAGCCCGCCCGCGAATGATTTGAGAATTGATACCAACGTCAACAGATTCTCTGGCCAGAGACAAATTGGGGAGACAAGCCCCAAACATAAGTACGAGGAAGTTCCCTCGCCCCTGCGAATTCGTCGGGGAACCTTGGGAGGAATTGTTGCGCCCGATACCACACCTGCTTCTCGACCTGGATCACGACAGAACAGAGAATCCGCGGTTTTACCTAGCAGTCGAACATCATTCATGATCCACGCGATGAACGACACTGAGGACCCATTCACGGCGGTCACAACGCCACAAAACCCAGCGCGGCTATCAAAAGTTTTCTCTCCGATACCAACGCAAATGCCAAAAGAATCGGGACCGAAACCACCTAGTGGCGCAAGACCCATACCAGAAGACAGCCAATACGTTGAGACACCTACGCCATCCCCCACCCGGAGAGGAGTATTGCCATCTCCACGGACAATCTTAAACTCCCCAAGTAACCGACGAGCACCTAGCCCGGTAATCTCCGAAGCGGGGCTATCCTCTGTGTACGACAGTTACATCTACACCTACAACGAGACCTCAGGTGGATCCAGCGCAAACAGCAGCACAGACACAACCACTAAATCCGACGTCACATTATCTCGGCGATCAAGCAGCGTGTCAACAGGTCGAGAATCGCGGGTCGGATTCCGCATCCCCAACTATGGCCAAAGCAACGAAGACACTATGGCAACGCCCACACTAGCATGCTCACCAATGCTAATCGGTCCCCGCTCCCCTCCTCAACCCCGACGCAGCGTGCCCTCCGACGGCTCGATCTATTCGCAAGACACCGTTACAACCATAACCCCCGCCACCAACACCAGCAATGAAGACCGCGTCCCGCCTCTCCGCGCATCAACAGTGAAAAAGAACAAAAGCGTACGCATGTCAAGCACCATCACCGAGCTGCGCCGAATGAACAGTCAAATCAGCACCATGAGCGACGTCAGCGTAGCCAGTTCCACGCTCCCGGGCATGCGAGGCGGGGGGTCGAGTCCCGGACGGCAGAGTAATGGTGGAAAGAATTATCTCTCGCTTGGGGGTGGGTTGCGGAATAGTGGCATGTTCATGCAACTTTCGAATGGGATTGGGGGTGGCTCGTTAAGTGATGTTGGGGTTGTGACTAAAAGTCCTATACGCCGGGGTAGTGTGAATAGAAGTAGGAGAGGAACGGTTGTGCTGCAGGGATTGGATTCGCGGATGAGTGCGAATATTGGCACGAATAGTGTGAAGAGGAGTAGTCAGCTCATGTCGCATGCGGCGAGGTTGAGTCGTGAGGAGTCGAAGGGGAAGAGGGTGAGTGTGGAGAGTTTGTATGATTCGAAGGGGTTTTTGAAGAATTAGTTGGGCGAGGATTGGGATTTAATTTTCCTTCTGTTGTGTGAACGATTTGCTTGTATCTTTAACCACCGTATTGGATATATGCTTTGGAATAGGCCGGGCTGGGGCGTCACCAATATAATTTCCTCTGTAACATGTAACATATAAGACAGATTATCGGGTAACATTTCATGCCATAAGAGTTCGCGTGCCAGTATACGGGACGGCGCGGCCCGTAGAATATTAGCTACGGACTAATGATTTGTTAATAAGTATAATTTTTGTCGAAGGCAATGACAGAACTTACTCTAGCGAATCCTCATTGAATCTCATAAATTTAGCAACACATTGAATTTTTTATTCATATCCTTGATTGATTATGAGGCAGACTCGCATCTCAAATGAAGAGACCTGCGAAAACCATGGGTCTGTAGCGCTGGGCCCTCGACGCTCTATTTAGAAATCGTTTATTCGGTTCGTGGGCGTTTCGAATCCGTATCCTCGCCATTTTCTACTCCATTCGCGCCGTCTTCCTCCACTTCGTCCCGACCTCGGACACGGCCCGCGCCATCTCCGAGCTCACCACTCACGCCGTCCTCTCCTCCGATCCAATTTCCATCTTCGTCAAAATATTGGTTGACATTTTCAGCAGTAATCCAACCAGAGCTCCCGGGCATCGGAGGTGGGAGACCGCCATTAAGGTCCCCTCTAAAAACACCGGGCAATCCCTCAACAGCTTCGCTTTCGGAATTCCCTTCAAAGACAATGCGATCGAAATCATCATCCTCGTCCTCTTCTTCGCCCTCTTCATGAGGATCAGGATGCAAATTTGAGCATGCCGATACTTGGTTAAATAGCGCGGTAGCTCGCTCGCTATTCAAGGGATCGACAGTAACTGCCTCTGTAGGTGGTTGCTCTTTTGGCAATGCTTTGTATGGAATGAGTGTGAGTTCAATCGGGTCGAAGCCCTCGTCGTCATCTTCGCCTGAACCCGAGAATTCGAGCTGCATGTAAACTCCGATAAACTTCGATGCAGCCTCGTCAGGTTTTTCTACGTGGCGGAAATTCTTGAGAGCATGGAGTGTGATAGCTGGGTAGGGAATTTCAATACCAGTCCCACTGCTGTGGGAGAAGAGAATGAACTTGCTATAAAACGAGTCAGCTAGTTTTATCCGTAAACACTATTCAACAGGCAGACTCACCTTGAGGCTACGAATACTTCAACTTTTTCTTCATGCAGATGCTTTCCCCAGTTATTTTCTAAGGCGTAGCATTCTGGTGGTGTGGGATTTAAAGATGCGCTTCCATCTCCTGAAGCTTTGGTGAAGAAGTATAGGCGTTCATATTGCTCTGCAGATACCCAAGCCTTGACATTCTCATCGTGATAGTATAGAACAGGCTTTCCATCGAAGAACGTGTCCGGAGTTTGAGCTTGGTATTCACTCAAGGGCTGAAAATCGTTGTCTGCCGAAGGACAAGTCCTAATTACGGTCGGAGGCAACATAACTGTCAGCAGTAACAAAAGGCCTTATTCAATTAAGTTTACTTCGGTATAAAACCAATTAACTCAATAGAAATGAAATAGAAGCTGTTGTACTTTAATTGAAGCTACGTTGAGGCTATGTTAAAGCTTGTGAGAAGAATAGCGCCGACTGCCTAGCTGAAAATACAGTGGGCTGGGGGTCGTACAGCGGGGTCCATCGGCGATAAAGGCCCTTATCGATAATATCTACAGTGCATCGTCACAGCATCAGCATACCTTCAATCTCGACCGATCCTAACCTAAACCTTAACTTTATACCGTTTAAATAGAGTACATACCAGGCTAGGCGCGACGCGTTCTAATCTAACAACTCAATAGCGAACCATATCCAATACATTATACCACCATCACTAGAAGGCTCCCTATACAATGGCCACAATGAGGGACGACCGTAAGCCACCGCCGTCCCCCGCTGTACACATATCTATACAACACCATAGCTAACAATCATCACTAGGCACGCACCCGCTCCTCGCGCAAGTCCCCCTAACCGTCTCCCCCTTCGTCTCCCTACCAACCGCCGCCACACTACCCTACACCTACAAAGCAATGCCCTCAACTCTCCCACCGCCCCAAAGCGGCGTAACTGGCGCACACACCTCCTCCTCCTCCTCCTCAACCCCAAGCAACGACCCCTCCGCCTCCGACAAACCACGCTACGTAATCGCCACCTCAGGCCACGCCGCCCACCCTGACGACATAATATCCTCCTGCTGCGCACTCCGCGCCCACCTCCTGCGCATGGAAGAAGACGCAACCCGGTCCCTCCAAGACCTCGAAGAACGCACACGAGCGCGCGAACTAGCTGAAAAACGTCGCGTAGCGCCCGGCTGGTTAGATTCCGAAGCCCGACTCTTACAACCTGAACGCCGGCCCAGCGCAGCCGCTGAAGCGGATGCCGATGCCGAGACTAGTGAGTTCGCGGGGCATTTCGCGGAGATGAGTATTTCGGATACCTCGTACGCGCATCACCCGCAACACTTGTGGCAGGGGCAGCATCGTGGTGGGGTCGAGGTTGATGGGGGGAGTGCGGGTGGGAATGGGAGTGGGACCGGGAGTGTGGTTATTAGTGAGATGGCGGCGGTTGATGAGGGGGAGGAGTTGGATCGTGCGTTTGGTGGGTGGAAGTAAGATGTGGTTAACTTGGAGTTGGGGGGATATGTCCGACGATGTTCTGTGTTCGTTTTTGCGCTGGGAGTTTTGGATATGTTTGGGGCGTTTAGGGATGGGAATACCATTGAGGACTAAGGTATAGCCGCAAGGCTAGTTTGCTGCATTTATATCGCCAAATTACGAGACCTACAAACGAACGAGCGACATCACATGAGATCCATTTATCATCATACAGGTAGTATCTTACTATGTGAGGTTATCAAGTTGCTGCATGCTTGATACTTAATCTCTAAATCATGGGTAATCAACAGACTCCAGAACCTGACCATATCCTTAGCCTACCTAATTTTCACCGTCGCAATGCAGGAAGACCACCAACCAAACTCACGACCGTTTTGCGAAAGCCAAATACCAACCTAGGTATACCTTTAGATCCAAGCTTCATATCAACCCCGATTGTCCGTCCATGAGTTTAGGCCTCGAAGCGGGAGAATTATTCAGCTGTGAGCCGGCCCTTTTTCTCATGGCAACTTCCCTTCTCTTCGCGCCCTTCTCGGCTTGTTTAACCTCGTCCCGTCCTTGAATGCCTTCTAGTAGCACCAACTCGCGATATAGGTCTTCTCCTAACAAAGACTCCACGTACTCGCATCGAAGACCCATGACTCGATCATCGAAGGCCGAAAAGTCTATCTTCAAAGGTGAAGGACCTCGACTACCTAGTCTGGGAGCAGACCGCAACCTTGGTGGATTGGCGACCATTACCTTGCGGAGAAGAGTCACGAACATATCCCTAACCGACTCAAGCGGGCGGACCTGATATTTTTTCAAAATGGCTAGAATGGATTGTAAGAAGCTTCGGACCGAAGTAACGTAAGGCATTTCGTTCTCCTTCAGCTTCTGGCAGCCTTGGTGGATGTCCGTACAACTCTTCTCGAGAAGTTGGGTTGTTTGTTGGGTAAATTTCATGGCGAAACCCTGTTCAATGACCTGGATAACGTCCTTGAGGCATGGTTCGTCTTGGCGTTTGGTTTCGTCTTGGCGCCTGGCTCCGTAAGGCAGAGCCGGCTGAATATTGTTCGGGAAATCACCAATCTCCAAGGCCAGCTTTTCGGTATTCTTCTCCAGTATGCATCGGAACATCTCCGTGGCGTTGGGGAGGATGCTTGCTTCCCGTTTGTCGTAGATAGCTTTCAGTATCAAGCAGACCAATTGCTTCGTAGCTTTATCGACCAATACCGGGGTGAACCTGAAAAGAGAAATAAGGATATCAGCTTCCGATCACGAATAATGACTTGCCATGCTCTTGAAAATGAATGACCTACCAGTTCCTCAACCATGACATATCCCCAGATCGCGAAGATAACAGACAAACCAAAAAGTTATAGTTGGTCTTGTTCAATTGCTGGGTTAACTCAACCACCTTATCCGTCGCGGGTCCTTTCCAGTCTTGAAACGAAGACTTCAGATTCTGAGCTTCAAGTATCGATTCGAAGCGAGCTGTAAATTCCAGGAAGCCTGTCAATGGATACGTTGACGCTCTACCGACCAAATCACCAAACCTAGAACGTAATTAGAATCAGGGCCATGAATTCCAGAGTAACAACATACCAGTAGTTCCAGTCCGGCTGCTGCTTTGGGCTCTTGAGGCTGCTCTCTTTCAAGAACTGCGCTACTATCGGTAACACTGCTGGTTGAACTTTCGGGTCCTGTAGCAGTCCGCTGATAACCTCATGACGCAGTGAATTATTCTGGGATTCGATGGCTATCCTTAGCATATCGGATAGCACCTCAGCATTAGGTTCAGCAGATCGAATAGTGTCTATAAGCATCTTGAAGAGGTTGGCTCGAACACGCTCGTCGCTTGCGTGGTCTTTTAGAGCCTCGCGAAAGAACTTCATTACACCACGATCATAGGTATCATCAAAAGCGAACCTACTTAGGCGACTCATAGGTACAATGACGGCGACCTAGAAGACGAATCAGCATCGATTGTTCGTGCAATAGACAAATATAATGGTGGCAAACTTACGGTATCATTATAGGTGCGCTTCGTATAATAGCCTGGGTAAATCTCATCGCCTTTCTCGTCGGGAGTGAGGTCCTCGCAGTCGTACCCAGAAACGTTGTCATCGTTCTCAATCCAGCATTCAGCACAGAGTAGGGTTCCATCGTAAGCCCTAATATCTTCTAGTATTGTCCTTCCTTCGCCGCCCATATTCTCATCCTCTGTGTATCGGATCCGGGTCATGTTGGCGAGTAATACAGTGAATCCACAGTCCAAACCAACCTCATACAAGCTCTGGCACACGATCCTATCCCAGCTTCTAAGATTGCTCAACGAGAAACTGGAGTTTGTGTATCGATGTGCGAGCACATACATCAGCTGAGGCTCGTTCGGTAGTTGATCGTCCGGGATTGCCGCCCACTTAGAAAATAGTGAACGGAGGGTTTCCGACTGCTTGTCGACTAGCTCAGCAGAGAACCGGTCGCCTTTAGTTTGCGTGATGTTGTAGATGATGGCAAGGCGACATCCCGATTTGAGGGGCTTGGCCTCATTAGCGACGTCGGAATACCATGCGAGACTGGTTAGCCCGAAATCACACGCCTTGTCGGTGTCGAGGATGTATTTCTTGCCGGCATGAGACAAGTGGATGCTACCGCCGTCATGTTTCGAGGGGAGGCAGATAATCAATTTTCCGACCATTCCCGGGACGATCTTGGGGTTCTTGAAAAGCGCGCCCTCTTCATGCAGTACGAGCTTGGAAGGGACTGCTCTTACGTGTGACATGGTCAACGCTTGCGCAGTCTCGTTCATTAATGTGGTGGCATATTCTTGCCAATCCGGGTTGGTGAACTTGAATTGGGTGGGGTCGAGCTCCCAGCTCTTGCGTACTGATGAGTCCGCACGAGTCTATGGTAACATTGTTAGTGACACGACCGTCCGGGGTATTCCAGGTTGGCATATATGGAAATGAAATATTTGGAAGAAATAGAAAGTAGAAATAGGAATTTGGTATCTTGAATTACCTACCTCATTGGCCTGGTTAGGCGCAGCCTGTCCGCACGCTTTCTTAATAATCTCAGCATCTCGAGGTGTCAAGGGTAGTGGGATGAGAGCGTCGGACACCACCAACCCGGGATTGATGAAGCTCTTCTGTAGCTTCAAGGTAGCAACATTTCCGACGACTCGTTCCTTGATATGATCAAGGTATTCCCATATCTCTGACTTCATCTCCTTAAATAAAGTGAGATTGGGTTCATCGCTTCCGGACGAGTCCGAAATTTCTATCGGAGTCTTCATAGTTGCGGTTGTCGATCCGTATTCGGAAGATGCCGAGCGGCCGAAGGAATTGATGTCTTTGGGTGGGTAAGAATGGGTTGATTGTTTTTTAGTAGAAACCATGAAGTACCTAACCTAAGCACAGGTTTGCACATGATACAGAACACACTTGTGCACTATGGAGACGCGTGAATATTTTGAAGGTGAAGGCGCGTTCTACACGCACAGGCCACAATTTTGCAATGCAAACACGGTTCCCGTTTTAAGATCGTCAGCTTCAGGGTCAGGGACATCCTTGGATGAGATCTGAGATCTTATCTTCAGCGGCAGCGAATATTCGTCACACCACCCTAAACGGATGGTTGCCTGGATACGTGTATGCAAGAAACCCAAGTGAGCAACTATCAGTGCACGTTATCATATATCAGTTTTTTCAAGCTTCGAAATCTCGGGTAAGTGCCTTGATTAACTTGGTCATGCTTAGGGCATCTAGATGCCTAGGTAAACAGCCAAACGACTGCCAAAATATCCTGTATACGATAGGCATCGCCCTTTGAATGAATTATGCCCCAGACCTTCCTGAGAAGCCTTCGGTTTATGGATACTTGCTTAAGGGTCTGGATATTCAAGGTAACAAATCTGGGAATCAAGATGACAACGTATCTCTTCAAAGCATCCGCTATGTATTGCTAACAGAAATTTATCAGGTACGTATGGCTGCCTGTAATATATAACTACCCCCCATGCTCAGGAATGGGTAACCTTTTAACGCCACCCGAGAAGTACCTAAACGCCAAACATGCTGACCCCCACACGTATCGAAGGCGGCCTGGCGGCCCATCGCCTATTTTTCCTTCAGGGTACCCCCAGAATGGTCCACAAACCATTGGTGGAGAGGATCTTTCTGCTTCGGTCTAAACTTTTGTTTGACACTGGTGACTGTAGGAGAAACCAAGAACCTTGCTACCTCCCTACCCTTTTCGGAGAGACTTGAGTGACGGCTAAGGTCGTTGTCTATTGTCTTCTGTGACGTTCTGCGCTCTTGCTTTTCATCATTGCCGATCCCGGTGTTCAACTCCTATCAAAAATTAGCGATGGCACAAAATGACGAATAAAACCCGCCATGGCGTTGGCTTATCTATGCAGCCTACCTTAAAAGTATTAACAATGTCCGGCAGCCTGCTTTTCACTTGACGCCACCTATTTTGCTTCTTTTCCGGTTCCCCAGTGTTCCAAGATACTCTCGATTCTTTGGTCCCCTCCTGCTGCTCTTGTTCCTCCTGTTCCTGCTTTTCGGAAGAAGGGCTAGCTGCGTTATTTGCTGCGGTTTCGTCTTGTTTATTAGTCAGCTCTTCACCGGGCATCGGGGGTCTTTTAGTTGCTCTTATATGGGATCGTAGGGTATGAGCATAATCACCACCCAGTCGAGCATATTTGGACAGGGAACGCCTGCGTGACTTGATGCTCTCGGATACCATGAGGATAGCCAAGGGAATATTTCGGATTATCGATGGACTCAATGTGCTGCTCTGCCGACATAAGAAGATATGAAAATACGTAGTCTAGCCTTATGGAGGTCGTTCTAGAATCCATAGTAGGATGAAGAGAATATGTACAGTTCTTTAGGGTGTTTGCTATCATCTCAGTCAGGACCACATAGGTAGACGTGATACGTATTGGCGTGTTGTGAATAGGAAATAGCTTACAAGTTCGTCGCTGGCTTGTACAACTCACCCAATCAGGCGTAGTACTAACAGGATTTATCGCCCCGTGAATCCATTAAAATGGCTTCTGCGCACGGAGTTCTTAGTAATGACCTCGGTGACCTAAGATTCCATCACATCTAGTAACACGGTCACCTGAAGGAACAAGTTAGCAACGCTTGGACGTCACGGACATTCTACGATCATAATGGGATGATAAACTCACGGATTTCACGCCCGGTCGCGGTTATCAGGTAAAATAGTCAGTGAACCTACTTAAATTGATCTATAGGGGTATTGTATGATTTTGTCAGTCTACTCGTCCAAACCATCCGAGTAGTACTCAAAGCTCACCGGAACCTCAACCTTCGGCCCGGTTCCAACATCCGGATCAATCTCCCCAGCTCCTATTTTCAAAGAGCCCGCCGTACCAGTATTCTGCGCAGCTTCGGTCTGGGTACCCTTCAACAACCCCGTCATGCGCTGCGCCCACTCCCAAGGCCGGTCCTTCCCACCCGGCCGCGCATTAAAATACTCCCACCCCATCACACCCCCAAACTTCGCATACTGCCGTTGAAGAACCGCAAACGTCGCGCCGAGTACCTCGAACGGCACCCACCCGGGCCCATTCTCCGGCGACGTGACAAGTCCCACGACGACTTTCTCCGGAGGCCACCCCCGCGCGACGCACATCTCGTACATGACGGGACTACTCGCATCGCCCCACCCGCAGTAGAACTGCGCGTTATACCAGGCAATCTGGGCACCGCGCATAACCTCTAGCGCCTCATAATCAAAACCGCTTAAATTCCTCCTCGGATCTAGAAGCGCAGCCGCCACCGGCGCGAGGGTAATAATAAACTCCGGCCCAAAATCTGCGCGTAGTCTATCGATCAACCGCACGATACCTCCCAGCGACATTTCTTCTTCGACATCGAGATCTAGTCCATTGAGATCTCGTTCCCGGATGAGGTTATAGAGCGGAGCGTAGTATGTCTCGAAGGAAGATTGGTCCTGGTCTAGGCGCGCGTAGGATCCTTTCGCGGCGCCGCCTAGCATGCCCAGGACTTTGATGTTGCTGGCTTGGGCTACGCGTAGTTCGGCCCATGTTGTGATGAAGCGGGGGTCTGAGGGGGGATGGTCGTTCAGGGTTAGACCGTTTGGATCCTCGTTTATGTGGATTGCTGCTACGATTATATGGGTAAGTGAGATATTGGGTTGGGTTATTAGCGGCAGGATTGAGATTAGGTTGCCGTTGGGATCGTGGGTGGTTTGGTGGTACACGATGATGCGAGGGGTTGTCCTCGTCGGAGATGACGCCATGTTGGTTTACTTAAGGTCAAAGAGGAGAATGAAAGAATAATGCTAAATTTGTTTTAAGTTTGGAAATGAAGCTTAGCGATATATAAATTTACTTAGTATCCCCTATTCCACGTGTTCGCAATTAAGGCTGGATATGGAGGAGGAATACAAAAAATGCACCCCGTCCCAATTCTGACTTGTCGAAATAAGCCCGGTGACTTTTCAGGTATATGTACTTAGGTCCTGCAGCGTTGCAGGACTTACTGGCTAAATTGTGTATTTTCACTATGAATTCTCGTATATAAAAAGTCCGAATGGGAAATCATTTAAATATATTGTACATCATTTTCAAACTACGATACGAACATAATGTCTGACTTACTCTCATAGGTACCGAGGTACATACCCACCTAGCTACCTACATACATGGATCTTCAGGTTTATTCTAGATACGTGGTCACTTCCAATCGTGTAGCCCCAAAAAGGTGGGAAGAAACTTTTACATGCTTATCGAAGTCACCACGGGTTTAAAAGACACTTCGCCCCAAAAATATTTTTTCTTGGCATCTTCTGTTAGTGTTATGTTAGGATCCACTGCTAATTAGTATGGTATTCTTAACATTACACTAACAAACGATAAAATATTCGATTTTTATGTGTAATATTAAGAATTTATTATTAATTAAAAATCCTGGTAATTGTCTCTGAGTTTCGACAACGATGATGACAACATACGAAAGATAGTGGAATATAGATAGAGAAAGCTTTTTATATTTAGGAAGGTATCACGGACGTATGCTTAGAAACTTAGTAAGCTAACACGATATGGTAGAGTTTTGTCCTTTATGTTGGAGCTATTCAAACTTACTTATTTATTCAATTTATTTATTTATTGAAAATGTTTTAAATTAATTTGTTTATTATAAGTAGGCTTATTCTAGGGACGATTTATTTAAATTGTTAACAAATTGAATAAATTGAGAGGGCCTGTGATATAGAGATACTGTGATGGTAGGTTAGTAATAAGAAAAAAGAGGGAATATTTATGGGATAGGAAGATTAGATTTAGACCTGTAGAACAAAGTGCTTGGAAATAGGTTGATTGAGGTGTAGCAATTACTATTCATGTAATGTTGAGTTTGTTACGTTTTATATCCCTTGGGAGGTTGTGGATTGAGGTCAGGGTCTTTTAACCTGGTCTCCTTTCGCTTAGATGTTAAACAATATACTATTACTACTACTATTACTACGGGTTTAAAAGAGGTTAGGTATGTATATTCCTGTATGGTAGTCTTTGAAGTGTATTTTGGAGGGTAGGGTGTGGTGGCATTCGAATGGTTATAAATTTGCGATACGTAGCTCTGAGTATCCACCCGGATATTATTCGAGCCATGGCAAACTCGCAATACCTGGCACAGATCAATGTCGTCGGTGCCCAATGTTACTTTATATGCCATCCTTAGCTACCTAAGTAAATACAGGGAAATGGATAGGAGCGTCGATTTCCTTTCTTTTTTTTTTTCGGTCAAAAACACCGTTCTTCATAAATTCCTTAGGCAAGGCAAAAGTTAACCTAGGTAGTCATGGACCCAGTTTCAGCCATTGGGCTCGCAGCAAGCATTTTCGGTTGCATCCAGGCAGGACAAAAGTTCAATCAATTTCTACACAGCGGGCTGGAAATGATCCACGAAAACGCAGAATTACAGAATATCACCGATGAGCTACGAAGAACGGTTCAGGGCCTTACCGCCGATGGACCTTCAGAGTTGAAACTTATCGCTAACAACTGCAACGCCCTATGTCAAGAACTATTGAGCTTGTTACAACGGCTGAAGATGAAACGCGATTCGACTCTAGAGCGTGGCAGGGTTTATATATACGCGCTTTGGAAGAAATCAGATATCACCTCCATGGTAAATAGGTTGGAAAGACACCGCTCTCAGTTGACTACAAGTTTTCTTCCGCATTTTAAGTATGAAAATACCTCGATTTCAGACTACTCGGGACAGGAGCTTACACGCACATCACCAGAGATCAGCAGTCAGCGATCAACCAAAAGCTAGACACGTTACAAAACGATCTTAGGCAATTTCATCGTGCGCGGTCCGAAGAATTCGCCGAATACCGTTCAAGCTTGATTAAACTTTTGGAAATGTACAATGGCAGCACTCAAGCTGGGGTTGACATCGGTGGACAACTAGATATGGCTAGCGAACTCCATGACCTATTGCTAAAGTTCCCAAAGGTTTCGGTTGTCACATTATCAGACAGGATTCTCATGCCGCTTCGCTTTGAAGGCATATATCGTCGCAAAGATGAAATCGGGGATGCCACTAAAGGCACGTGCATCTGGGCTTTAGAAGGTGCGACAGGAGATCACCACCCGAACGAACGATTGAGAGAGTCAAAGCAATATTTCACATCGTGGCTTGAATCAGGTAGTGGTGTGTTTCATATTTCTGGTAAAGCCGGTTGCGGGAAGTCGACGTTGATGAAATTTATATCATCACACCCTAAAACTCAAGCCTATCTCAAAAAATGGGCAGGAACACGGAAGTTATGTCTGGCTACATTCTTCTTCAATGGTTCCGGAATTGACGAACAAAGATCGCTCATTGGCCTACTTCGTTCTATCTTATACATCGTCTTAAAGGAAAACGAAGATTTAGCGTTGAAGGTGTTTCCGGAATATTTTAACGAGAACCAACACACATCGCGTGCTGATCCTGCTGAAATTACCAGGCCACAGAACATTGAGAGAGCTTTCGAAACACTCATAAACCATGCTGGCGTGGAGGAAGGCTGTTGCCGTCTATTTTTTCTCGTCGACGGCTTGGACGAGTACGAGGCTGATAGTGAGAGTCATTGGCAACTTGCCAGGAAACTCTGTAAATGGGCCGACCAAAGTCAAGGAAATGTTAAATTTTGTGTTAGCTCCCGGCCGCACGTCCAATATGAGAGCACGTTCGGCCTATCAGAACACCCGCAGCGGCATCAATTGCACCTTCACGAGCTCAACAGCTATGACATCGAGAATCATTGCCGCAGGATGTTTATAGAAGCTATAGGCTCCACTGACCTTCCACGTCCTCATTCTGACTTACAAGTGCACTCTCAATATCTCGTTCAAGAAATCGTACATCGTGCAGAGGGCGTGTTTATTTGGGCCTATCTTGTTGTTCGGATCATTATTTCTGAGGCTAGGGTGCAAGGAATGGCAAGAGACCTCATGAAAAAACTAAAAGAACTCCCTAGGGACATGGATAATCTCTATGAGAAAATGATCGGGGCGCTTTCATATATGGATCGGAAGATAGCACATCGCATCCTCTTTATTGTGCTAACAAACCCCTTTAAAGATGCCGTGAGTGCGCTATGCTTGAGGTGGCTAGTCGACGAAGATAAATGGCGCGAAGCTCTCAATCGAAATACATATGACAGGAAGGAAGCCGAACATGATATCGAATACGTGAGATTTCATCTGGATGGATGGACTCGAGGTTTGGTTGAAATGGTACCTAGCAGCAGCTATAGAGACCTACTTCTCACAAACCGAGTCAAATTGTTCCATGGAACAGTCAAAGAATATCTGATGCAACAAAGTCGACTCCATCTGATTCAATCAGACTGTAGCGAATATCCAGTATCTGACTTACATACGCGCCTGCGATTGGCTGAGTTAAAGGTTATGAGCCATAATTCATCTGAAGTTGACCGGGAGATATATAAGTACGGCTTTGAGTTACTGGATATGAAATTTAGCGAGCTACCGACCTATAGTGGAGTTCGACTGGCTTCCTCGCGAATTTCCTGGCCACACGCCATGGAGCTCGCGGAAATACTCCCGAGTTATTGCAAAGGGTGTGTATTTGGCCATCTAAGTATGGCAGTCCTATCCAAAAAACACAATATCCGTCGATCAGATCGGACGTCACTACCTCATCTTGCGGCTTTGCTTGGGCAGAGCTATGATGTCATCTCGGCGCTCCAGATAAATGTTCCTGTAGATCCAGAATCAAACTCGAGGAGCATCCTTCTATCTGCATGTTTATCTAACGAATACTTCAAGGCCTACCAAATCGGTGATAGGGCCGTAAGTCGTAATATTATAAAGTCTCTCCTCAAAAGGGGGTTTTCTGCTAGGGAAAAGATCAAACTTCAGGATTCCCGAAGTTGCCAATGGGCCGATGTTTGGACAATACTCGTATGGAGGCTTGCCCTACAAATTCTTTTTTCGGTAGAACGCAGTCAAATCGAGTGTCAAATCGAGGTTTTGCTCGAACTCCTAGAAAATGAGGAGCAAGAAGAAACCCTAGTATTATTGGTAAACAACATAGCACAAGCCTTTAGCTGGTTTATAACACTTAAAGACCTACTCCTACATTGCGTACATCCAGATACAAGTGCACAAATCTTTCATCGCTTGTCTTCTTGGCCAAACTATGACCATGATATACCTACCTGGGTATTGGATAGGTCTGGCAGAATCGGATGGCCTATTGCAAAGAAGTTGACCAAGCCGCCAGGAGGGGATATCAATGGGATTCGTATTTTTTCTACTTTCGCCATTGTTACGAAGAGCGTATTTCTTGAAGTGTACGGTTTTCCATCTGTCCTATTGTGGTAACTAAAATATACCTACGAAACCATCTACGAAATAACCCACGAAAGCGCCCCGAAAACATCGACACTATTGATAACTAGTACGTCGTCTCTAGCAGCTAAGTCCTCCAATGGCCTCGGGAAATATATTCTTAAACTAGGATCGATTCACTTAGGGTTAGGGTTAGCGATTCTCTTCCCTCCCATGGCCTTTTCTACACTAATACATCGTCTTAAATCCTATCTAGACTCCGTTCCACGTAGCCACCAACACCCACAACCCCGAACCGGGCGGTTGTTTTCCGTCGTCGAAGTGGAACCCTGAGCTAGCAGCTTCGAACAGGCGTGCCCAATCGGCCATCTCACGGTCTCCTGCGTTAAACAGCATTGTCATGCTAAGATCGCCGGACCGCACCCCTAGTGCCGAGCCCGGAGGCATATTCTTTGGGCTCGGTACTATAACATCGTTGAGCACCACGCGCGCCCCCGGTTTTAGCGCTGGGATTAGCGCTTGCAGCATGCGTATGGCGTATTTATCGGACCAATTGTGGAAACACGCTCGATATAGGTAGCTTTGGGATAGATTGGTCAGTATTTCGTCAACGAACAGCGGGTTTAATGGGTTTGAGCACAAGGATATCAAACTTGTAGACACCGCAATACTTACACATCGGCTCCGTGAATAGGCTGCTCGGTGAAGAAATCATGTGTCATATACCGCACCCGTTCGCTGATATTAGCCGGCTTCCGGGCATACGCATCTCGTATCGTAGGCGCGTCAATATCTTGCACGACCAGATTTAACGAGGGATACGCGCGAGCCAGCGCGATGGCTGCTTCCCCATGAGATCCGCCAACGTCGACCACCGTAGCCCCTTTCGGTAAACTGCCCCAGGACGAAGACCAGGCGTCAACGAGATACTGCACATTAAGATCCGGTCGCGCAGCGTACAATCGCATACCCGCAGCGAAACGCGCCCCACGCTCCGGCTGGGTAGCTAGAAAGTCAAACATAGGAAGATCCGTCTGATTGGCAACAGCGAAACCGGTTTCATTAGGCTCCTCGGACCCAGGCCAGCGAGCCATGGCCTCACATGTATAATACGCAGCTAACCAGCAATCATCAGCACACCAGCGCGCCCACGCCGCTAGATCAGCGTCTTCAGCGAGTAAACGCGATGCCGCGCTGTGCGTAACTACGCCTGGCCGTGGTTCCTGGAATACATGTTGCGATATAGCATGACGGATTAACTTGCGCACATGGGTTTCGCCCAAACCGGTAACTTTAGCGATCTCGGCGAAGGTAGCCTCGCCGTCGATTGGTACTATGCGTGCCAGTCCGAATCGAGCGATTGCTAATTGACTCACGAGATGAGTCGGGGAGTAGCTGAATATGTGTTCCCGTGGACCTAGCATGAGTTGGTGGAGTTCGAGGGTATCCTGTATGACGCTCTGACGAGCGGCTTGGATGGCAGGCTCGGAAGCGGGGATTGGTGATTCCCGGGGCACGCCGGCGCTTGCGTTGAATGAAGGGGTGGGTAGTGAGTGTGTGGTGAAATACTCGTCTACTTTGGTTGTGTTGGTGGCTATTCGTGCGGATAGCTCTGCGATGCGGGGTTGTTTGAGACATGTTGATTATGACTTACGATAATATGATGATGAGTGAGTGATGAAATTATGTTGGTTCCTTCTCATTGTCGAAAACCCTCGAATAACCACCATGATGCGGGCTGCCTTGTTACACGAGGCCATATGACCGCAAAGAGTTGGGTCTCCCTTGCATCTTTTAACCCCGACATTCCAACCTACCTGGTAATATCTACTCCGTCGGGAACTCCGACCTCGAAAGATAATATCTTGGTCTGATGCTTAAATTCTTCACATTGTTGAAGTTATCGTGACGTGTAGTGGCATTAAATCAGATATAAGCCGTATAATTGACACTGTGTGAAACTGTGTTAATCAAATTGGTCATTTTGACGTCTTGTCGGTACCTAGGTACCTACGGAGTAGGCGTTCTAGACCGTCACCTCCAGCGGAGACCCGTAGACCCACTGGAGAAAAATCTGGTAAGCCCTGGCAATCGCGCCTTACGCTGCTAATTGTTAAACTAGAGCGTAAAATGGGAAGGTCCAATTTATATACCGAGACTGGTGGGAACTAATTATTTATTGGTATTATAGGTATTGTTATCATTTCTTCGTTTGTCAATCAATTTTTCTTTTTTATTGGAGCACAAAAATCCTAGAACCTATGTTAGATCTTCATCCATACCTAATTCGTTACATACCTAGACACTTATTCTAATTCGATTCCTTTCATATGCATATCAGGGTAGATTCGATAAGGCTGAAAGGTTAACCCCTTTCTTCTTGTTGACGTCATGAAGTTCGCTAAGGAACTTGACCAAGACCTCGTCCCAGGTGAGTGGTACGCCTAGTTTACATCTTAGGCAAGCTTCCTTCTAGATAAGCTAGCCATTCCATAGCATTGAGAGGTCGCATAGCCGCGAGTACTAACGTAACAGTCAGAATGGAGAGTCAAGTATCTCAACTACAAGGCCGGTAAGAAATACATTAAGGGCGTGTCGAGAGCCATCAATAGAGCAAACGGGACACCATTGGGTCTGGGAAAACGAGGGGACTTACCGTCGCGTGGCTTGACTACACCTTGTCCAAATCAATTCTCCCGTCAGCAAAATACCGGACCTGGAATATTTGATGAGACTGAATCTCTGCGAGGAAGCCCCGCACCGATTGGGCATGCGAATCGGGGAATTAATGATGCTCCAAGATCCCAACCGGCACCGATTCCGGTGCGGGCAGAGCATCAATCTTTAACGGCGTCGCCGGGTAATGACATGCAATATGGTAGTTTCGTGCCCACACCGCCTTCGGTCGCTGAGAGTTGGAATGTTTTCGAGTTGCCCGCTCCCGCGTTAGGCGAGCCTGCGATCCCAACTGATCAGCCACCACCATCACGTCCCACCGATACGCTTCGGAAGACTATTAGTCGGCAGTCTGTGAAACGTAGTATCTCTACGGGCGCAGTAACTTCAGGAACTGCCTCCCAACCAGCCACTCAGAGCATCCGTCCCGCCCCTACATTTCCGCAGAGCGCTTCGCCTGGTAAACTGCGGCGGATATTCTCAGCGGGGCAACATGCCACGGGCCGGTTTACTAGAACTGACAGTAATAAGTTCGGATATGGTCTCCAAGCTATTGACACCGTTAGGCAACGGGAAAAGGACTTTTTCGATTTCTTGGATAGTGAATTGGATAAAGTTGAGGTGTTCTACCGCCAAAAAGAGGAGCAAGCTGGCAATCGTCTGGCAGTACTGCGGGAGCAATTGCATGAAATGCGGGATCGACGCAACCAGGAACTTGCTGAATTAAGACGACGTAAGGAACATAGCGAGAGCGGGGATAATAGTGACAATAAAGCGGTCTCGTCAGGTACGAATGGTGCCCGCCACTGGGTCGACCCGATTAAGTCCAGAATATTTAAGCCTGGCTCAAATTCGAAAGCATTTTCAAAGTTACATTTCACCCCAGTCCTTGGGGCAATTGGAGGGGATGCGAGACGGGATTATATAAGAAGACCAGCCAGCCACGAGGTACCCTACAGGACGGCAAAGCGAAAACTGAAACTGGCCCTGCAGGAATTTTACAGGGGCCTGGAACTCCTTCAGTCATATGCTCAACTCAATCGGACCGCTTTTCGGAAGCTGAACAAGAAATACGACAAGGCCGTGAATGCTCGACCGCCTTATCGGTACATGAATGAGAAAGTCAATAAGTCGTGGTTCGTGAATAGTAACACTGTAGATGGTTACATCCATGCCGTTGAGGACCTTTACGCCAGGTACTTTGAAAAAGGAAACCACAAAATCGCTACGGGAAAGCTCCATCGCCTCAATCGACGACCAGGAGATGAATCGGCCATTTCGTTCCGGAATGGACTTTTTATCGGTACTGGGGCCGTGTTCACCCTCCAGGGCCTTGTGTACGGCTCACAACTCTTGTTTGGCCCGGACCCGGCAGTACAACAACAGACCAGTTACCTCATGCAGATATACGGCGGTTATTTCCTGATGTTAACCCTGATGTTCCTGTTCTGTCTTGACTGCTACATGTGGACGATAAACAAGATCAACTATCCGTTCATATTCGAATTTGATACGAGAAATAGCTTGGACTGGAGACAATTGGCGAACTTCCCTAGCTTCTTCCTATTGCTCTTTGGTGTATTTTTCTGGATTAATTTCACTAGATACGGCTCGGATGAGTTGTATCTTTACTATCCAGTTATTCTGATAGCCATCACGTTGATTATTCTCTTACTTCCAGCACCTATCTTATGGCATAGAAGTCGCCAATGGCTCATGTATTCCCACGTAAGTGTCACCATTCTACAGACGGAAACTTTTATCTAATGTTCTCTAGTATCGATTATTTTTCGCAGGATTATACCCCGTGGAGTTTCGCGATTTCTTTCTCGGCGACATGTATTGTTCTCTCACCTATGCAACTTCTGTAAGTCGAATTCCTCTTCTAGCAAGTTATCAAGTAACTAATCACGAAATAAGAATATCGAACTATTTTTCTGCCTCTACGCACATTATTGGAATAATCCAGTTCAATGCAACTCAAATAATTCCCGTTTACTCGGATTCTTCTCAGCACTGCCACCGGTATGGCGTGCATTGCAGTGTATTCGCCGATACCGCGATACCGGAAATATCTTCCCACACCTTGTCAACGGCGGTAAATACGGTATGACTATTATGTCTTCTGTAACATTATCGTTATATCGCATGGGAGGAAACGAGACAACTCTTGGCCTCTTCATAACTTTCTCCATTATGAACGGCATTTACACATGTAAGTTTTACTTCCCCTAGACACAAGTCATTTTTCTGATCATATAATCGCTAGCGGTCTGGGATCTGTTCATGGATTTCTCTTTCTTCCAGCCCGATACGCGACACAGGTTCTTACGCGACATCCTCGGACTTAAGCGCCGGTGGTTATACTACGCCATTATGTTCATCGATCCGATACTTCGGTTTAGTTGGATCTTCTACGCCATATTCACGCACGACAAGCAACACAGCACCATCGTATCCTTCCTCGTTGCCTTAGCAGAAATTACTCGGCGTGGGATGTGGGCTCTCTTCCGTGTCGAGAACGAACACTGCGCCAATGTCGCTCAGTACAAAGCCAGTCGCGATGTCCCTTTGCCGTATCATCTCCACCCCCACGAGCCTCTAGTCGAGCGCGCGAGCAGCGAGGAAGAGGAACAGAGACGTCCTACTACGGCTGTCGCGCCCGCTAACGTACTCCCCATCGAAGCGGCGACAGCGAGTGCGGTCGATATAAGCACTGCCGGAGCCTCAGCGCTCGGTCGCGAACAAAGCGGTACGGAGACGCAAGAACAAGCCGAAGCAGCGGGTATGCGGTGGCGTAGACGACCGGAAGTTATACGCGCGCGATCAATTCGTGGTATGATGGCCGATGCGCATAAACAGGACTTCGAGAAACGACGGCCTACGACGGGGGCGGGTGGGAATGAATTAGCGGAAGAGGATGTGCCCAGTGAAGAGGAAGATGACGATGATGATGACGATGATACGGGGAGTATGCTTGATGAACGGATGGAGGTTAGACGCTCGGAGAGATTAGTCAAGAGTGAGAGTGGAGGGGATAGTACTTGATTAAGGGCGCATAGAGGGATTTTAGGTTGGAAAAAGCGAAAAGCATTTGGATTAGGAGGAATGAACGATATTGAGTATCATTTAATGCTAATTAATGCTATTATTCACACCAACCTCCTACGATCTATGTTTTGGTGATACAAATACAGTAAGAGCAACTCGGTATACGGTGGACTTCCCTTCCGCCGATAAGGTCCGGTACGCGCTGTGGTGTACGCCACTTGCCTCAAGAACCCCCACCGTTATGGGGATTTTCATAAATGACCACGAAAGGCAAGTCCGGCGACAGTAGCCTGGAGGGTTGGGTGGGTGGGATTATCTGTTTTCGATCACTGCCTAGGTGGGCAAGAGCGCGGCCCGTGCCGCGGCAGCCGAGTGACGACTTCTGAGACATATTAGCAAGGAATAGGTTAGTGACCAGGGACTTGTTATGGCCCGTCGCTCAAATTCCGGAGATTTGGAATTGTCTTACGTCAATAGCAATCTCACTAACTGTAGGTTATTCCTCGCGGGCAACTGAATGCTATCAAACTCCATGAGTGACAGACTGTCAGCAGCACCTACATAAGGTTATATTCAGGGCATATAATAAATGCGGCTCTGATTAATACCTCAGAAGCGTATTAGTGAGATCGAAACTCGGTAGTGGGAGATCCGGTGCAGTGGTCCATAATTATGGCATGCATTCATGGCGTTGGTCAGCTTGAAAGCTAGTATCATTTACATGTGTTATGAGTTGACCATTGTTTCCAGTGAGTCACTCTGCATACGCAAGGAGATATGTGTATAAGATAGGCTAATCGTCGAAAGATAAACCATCAAGGAGTAAGCTTGAAGCCGGTTGATTCGGAAACGCGTTACACTTACACGGATATAAGCTAAGTTTGTTGGTAAGGTTATCTCGTACGAGGATGAAATCTGAGCTATCTAGATATCAGCGAAATGGTGGGCAGATTACTTATATACATGGTTGAATCAAATTGCTCTGAGTCTAACCAGTGTTGAAGGCAGTTGAAGGAATAGGGCTCACACTTCAACATGGATCGTCATATACGACCAGCTTCCTTGATAATTCTCTACATCGTGAGCATAGCTATCTTGCTCCGGGAGAAGATAGCTCCCTTCTTAGAACAACAGCAAGTAGATAATGAGCCACCACGATGTCGTTGCATCCCCGGGGATCCCTGTTGGCCTTCGCAGACAGAATGGTCCCAATTCAATACCTCTCTCGGCGGAAAACTCATCCTAAACAACTGCCATCCTAACAACGCCTTCACGTCTCCGGATGTGCCATACATGCAACACGCAGTCAACGTCTCCTCAGCACGAGACTGTCAACTTACGCTCGACTTCACACAGCAACATAACATACGCCTCATATTGCAAGATGCGAAGCTTGATTGCCCGTCAGAATCAACTGGACCCGGGGCACTTGTGCTGCGGACTCATAGCCTACGAAACATCTCTTTCTTAGACTATGGTACCCCCTACTACGTCGGCAAAGCGATGAAAATCGATGCTGGAGTTTCAAGTTGGGAAGCCCAAGCTGCGGCGCACGAACAGGGGCTACTAGTTGTGGGTAGCGATTGTCCGGATGCCGGATTGGTAGAACATACCCAGAGAGGCGGGCATAGCACGTTGTTCTCGAAGTATGGGTTAGCAGCAGACCAGGTCCTGGAGTGGGAAGTTGTAACAGCGGATGGGAGGTTACTTGTCGCGAGTCCGGTCAAGAATGCGAACTTATACTGGGCGTTGACTGGCAGCGGAAATGGGGCGTATGGCGTTGTGTTGTCGATGGCGGTTCGGGCGTACCCAGAGACCCAGGTTGCGGCTGCGAAGCTGAGCTTTTCCAGTGATGGGGTTCCCTTGGATACGTTTTATGACGCGATCAAGACAGTACTTTTGGGATACCCGGTTATGAATAATGCAGGTGTTGGAAGCCTCTGGTCCGTTATAAACGGGGTCTTTGAGATACAGCCGATCATTGCGCCGAGTCTAACGGTTGATGAGTTGACTGACTTACTTCGACCTTCATTGGATGCGTTAGATGAGAGTGGCATATCTTATGGTAAGTTTTCGTGGAAACCCGGAACACGAAAGGAGCTGACACGGTTAAGACTTCAAAAGTGAAAATTATCCTTCGTATTTCGATTCTTACGAAGCGATGAGCCCTCAGTATGAAATTTCCCCCTTAACCCACGTCAACTCCCGCTTTATCCCGCGCTATCTGATAGAGTCTGAGACGGCTATCACGCCGTTGATGGACACCATAAAATTTCTAGCTACACACAATGTAGGTTTGTTGGGAATGTCTCTCAACGTCTCAAGAGCGCCAATTCTCCCTAATTCGGTACGCCCGATGTGGCGCACGGCGGGATTCATTGTTACGTATGGAGCGTGAGTGCTATCGTGCCCTTTTATTACCGCCCACTAACACATCCAATTTAGCATGTTTCACGAAAACGACCATGAGGCCAATACAGAGGACCTGAAGGTTCTTACGGATGTACTCGAACCCCGAATAGAAGAGATCATGCCTGGATGTGATGCATATCTCAATGAAGGCAACTCATGTGAGTCCAATTTCAAGGAAGTCATTTATGACAGTAATTACGGAAGACTCAAGTCTATCAAAGAGAAATGGGACCCCGAAGATTTCTTATATAGTCCGACAGCGGTGGGCAGCGAGGCATGGAAAATAGAAAGTGATGGTCGGCTATGTAGGATTAAACAGCCAAGTAACCCAGAGCATGATATTTTATAATAAGTAATGTAAGAACAACTTCAAGTTGAAGATTGAAAAAGGTCATTTCACAAAAGACTTTTAATTGGGTGACTACAGTAAAGAAAAAACGCACTGCGTCTAGAGACTTTCCGCTGAAAGAGGCGTGAAACTTCTACCACTTAGATTCTAACCACCAAAAATACGGAAAGTGTCTCTAGATATTGATGACATCCAAAGCAAAAAGGATATAAATTCAAAAAGAATATTTTGTGACAAGAGTGGGACTTGAACCCACGCGGATTGCTCCATGAGGAATTAGATGCTAAGGTGACCTTAACCTCACGCCATAACCAACTCGGCCATCTTGCCTGTGATCCGATGGAAAAACAGTTCGTTATTAGCGTATATACAGCGCTGTAAGCTTGGGGTTAAATTTCGTCCATCCCCCCACACTCCTTGTGAATTAAACTTCCATTATTTCAAACCAAATGCAATTTTCATAACCATTTAAACCTTTTAAGATATTCATTCTGTAATAAAGAGATTATGAACACGATTTTACTTTTTCTAAGCTCTAGAGATGTCTGTGGGGCAGAAGGTCAGCTGGGAACGGCAGCTGATGGTGGTGATAAGATGTGTCCAAGGCTCTTATCAATTGCGACAGCTCCCTGATTACGCCGTCAGCGATTCCGGCTGTTTATGAGGGAGCACTGTCTATTCAACTTCCTTTTCCAACCTCTCTCTTAATTCAACAAATTCACCGCTTCTTCTCCTATTTATACGACATCCCGACGTATATTCACATTCTTTTATTATTTCTGATTTAAAGAGAAAATACTGTCAATAAAAGATGGTGCAGCATACCTCCGAATTCCTGCGCCAGCGCAGTTCCAACCTATCCCTTCGAAGCATGGCCGCCGCGAACGCGTTAAGCACCTCTCGATTGTCGAGATTCGCAAACCCATCCGACTTCGACGAGACCAAACCTGCGATGTCTAATACAGAGAAGGCATTTATCGTCGGCGATTTAGCTTCTTATGGCAAATCATTAAATCTTTGCAGCCCTTGCTATTGCGACCTGCCAGAGGGTCTCGTCTTCGTGTCGAATTTCAAACTTGCTCAAGACCAAAAAGAGTGCCATTCATGCCAAGTCATGCTTTCGAAACCCGAGGTTTTTACCGAGCCGTTCTGCAAGTTCTTGCAGGAGAATCCTACCGTATTCCATTCTGTGGGCTATTTCAAAGATAAGGCGACATCGCTTGGCTACAAGGAGGTTGGTGTTCCTGGTTACGGGTAGTGTTACTTGAGATGATTTGCTAACCATCTGTTGAAGTTACCTGCACGAGACGATTGGTCGGGAAAGCTCGAGGCTGGTGGTAAATACTTTGTAACGCGAAATGGTACCTCGGTCATTGCTTTTACGGTTGGAAAAGCGTATAAGCCCGGCAATGGTGTCGCTATGGTCGCGGGTCATATTGACGCTTTGACTGCGAGACTAAAGCCTGTTAGCAACAAACCGACTAAGGCGGGTTATCTTCAGCTTGGTGTCGCTCCCTATGCTGGTGCCTTAAACGAGACATGGTGGGACCGAGATCTTAGCATCGGAGGAAGAGTCATTGTACGAGATGAATCTGGCAAGACATCAAGCAAGCTCGTCAAGATTGACTGGCCTAGTAAGTAACTTGTGAATGGTAATGGGGTCTATGGCGCTAACAGGAAATAGTCGCTCGGATACCAACGCTCGCACCACATTTCGGTGTTGGCATGCTAGGTTCGCAGAACAAGGAGACTGAAGCCGTACCAATTATTGGTCTCGACAATTCTGACATCTTATCCCCGAACGCCGAACCAATCAAGCCCCTCGGTCCACTAGGATCGTTTACAGCTACTCAACCACCAAAACTGGTCAATTTAATTTCGAAGCAATTGGGTATTAAGGACCATTCACAAATCGTGAATTGGGAACTAGAACTCTTTGATTCGCAACCTGCGACAGTAGGTGGTTTGGACAAAGAATTCATATTTGCTGGCCGAATCGACGATAAGCTCTGCAGTTGGGCGGCATTCCAAGGCCTCTTAGCCTCAGAATCGAACGATGATGATGGTGTTATTAAATTAGTTGCACTTTTCGACGACGAAGAGATTGGTTCTCTCCTACGCCAAGGTGCGAGAGGTAATTTCCTACCATCAACCATTGAGAGGGCAGTCGAAGCACTATCCGGAGAGAACAAGCCATTTGGCCCCGGTGTTATAGGTCAGACCTATGCGCAATCCTTCCTTGTATCGGCCGATGTCACGCATGCTGCAAACCCCAATTTCCTTTCCCGATATTTGGATGGCCACGCGCCCCGACTTAATGTTGGAATTTCCATTGCCGCGGATAGTAACGGTCACATGACTACGGATTCGGTCTCTACGGCTATTCTCACCAGGGTATGCGAGTTAAGCGACTGCACACCGCAAATCTTTCAAATTCGAAATGACTCCCGAAGCGGCGGCACAGTCGGTCCCATGTTGAGTAGTGCCATGGGTGTGAAGGCCGCCGATGCGGGAATGGCCCAACTCAGTATGCATTCGATCCGCGCTACGTGCGGTTCGCTGGACCCTGGGTTAGGTGCCAAATTCTTCAAGGGTTTCCTTGACAAGTGGGAGAAGGTGGACGCGGAGTGGCAGTGAGGCCATCAAGCCATGGCATTTGTTTTGTCGTCAGTGTAACAATATCTCGAAACCCGTCCGGTTGGTCCGAGCGAGTCAGCAAATGATTGGATGCTTGAGTGTCTGACCCGAAACCGGACTGTTGAAATCCACGCAAATTTTTCCACCATGTACATACAAGTGTATACCTGCGTACTTACACATAATAGAATACATCAGCATACGGATACAATTAGACGAGGCGATAGGTAGAAATATATATCCATGACGGAACATACCCATTTTAGGGCGAATAATCCCACAATACCACGCGGTATTTTCGTGACGGTATAATAGGTACGTAAGCATTAATCTGGGGAAAAATTGATCGCCACCTGCAGGAACTAGAAGCCATTCGGAGTAGAATGTCCCTCCTACCCTCCCAGTCCCCGGTCCTCCACATGTCAAATGCACCATGATGCAATTATGGTCAGGGTGCGTCGAAACTTTTCATGGTGCACTACACACTACACAACTTCAGACGGCATTAAAGTTAATTATTTTCTTTTTTGGGAAACTTATCTCGAGATAGGGCACGCGACTGTCGTGTGATCAATATTTCTTTGAATTTTGAAGTTAGAAATAGTCCTGTTAGTGATAATTTTTTAATGGTAGGCGGCTTTACCCCCACATTAAAAAGTCGGAAGTCGGAAGCGTTTGAAGCCCGGATTGGCAGCTGAAAATTGAATTTGAACTTGGTAGAATGTACAAAATGATGACGTGTTAGTCCTACTAAAATATACCTGGCAGCTGAAGTAGAAAGGCCAAGGAATTGTAAACTGCAATTGGTTCGTTTTGGCGTATTTCGACCGTAATTGTCGTTGACAAGGGGGGGCATTTCATCCTTTGTATTATATTCTGACTTTTCATTTAGCACCATCAGGCCATTATTTTTATTCTTAGCCCAATACATCTACACGTACTTGCAACATGTACATATCTACAAGTACATACAATAGTTGACATCTTCCATTCTCAAATTTCTAGCATTGTATTTTTTTATTCGTACTTACAATTCGATCGTATTATATTCTCACCTGTATTTTGTCAATTCAAGCAAACACTCCAATTTAATATTCATTTTGTGAAACTACCATTATTCATTATATAAAAAGAATACTCTTTTTCGTTTGTATACATTTAACTCTACATTCTACATTAACTTTGGGGGCATAGCGGCGAGGCTGTGTTACCGGTAGACGAACTAATAACTTTATTTTTTTCTTTGGTTC
Source organism: Hypoxylon trugodes (assembly GCF_022578975.1). NCBI lineage: Eukaryota > Fungi > Ascomycota > Sordariomycetes > Xylariales > Hypoxylaceae > Hypoxylon > Hypoxylon trugodes. The sequence goes on along the minus strand of NW_026250018.1, from coordinate 3,067,605 downwards.
TGCTACTCCTTTAGCGCCGGCGAAGTCTCGAGTCTATCCTGTTATCTTTCAGTCTCGACGCACGAATTTAGGGGGAACTAATTACTTTTCCTTCTTATTATAGGGTGTAGAACCCAACGGTTCTAAGACACTCTTTCCCAATATTGCACCGTTCAAGCCCACGAGAATCACACGATCCAAATCTCGATCTCGATTTACATAACTATCATAACTGATATTAAACTACGAATTATACCCGAACACACTTATACATACATACACACCGACGAAGAGAACATAAATTCGCTGGCAACGATCACATAACCAATGGCGCAGCCGGCGAATCCCTCTCGCTCCGACAAATGGAGCTCGCTCCTGTCGCGACTGAATCCGATACCAGGCTTCGCAGACTACACAGGGCCTTACAAAGTCGGTACCGTCGATGTTGAAATACCTGTCACGGAGCTTGATTCCCCGGCTCCTGCACCGGACAACGCAGCCGGTATCGAGACGGTCCAATTCCGAATATTCTACCCGGCGCAACCGGAAGCCCAAGGCAAGCGCATAACATGGCTGCCAGCTCCCCAGCGCGAACATCTATCTGCCTACATACAGTTTCTTGGTGTCGGCCAGATGCTGGCACAAGCTGTATCGTAAGTCAACTACCTACCAATGCTATACTTCTAATGGGAATAAAGATTCTAATTCGTATATGAATATAGCTTCCTCCCTAGGCACCTCCATTACACATCCATACCCGTGATCAAGAACGCCCCAGTCCTCGAACCCAATACACCGAACGGACGATGGCCCACAGCCATATTCTCACACGGGCTAGGCGGTAGTCGAAACGCATATTCTCAAATCGTCGGTTCTCTAGCTTCTCACGGCGTAGTCGTGATCTGTCCCGAGCACCGAGACGGCAGCGCCGTAGCCTCGTTCATCCGAATCCCGGACCAACAGCATCGATTCTTCATGCGCAACACGCGGCGCGTAGTGCCCTACCATCGAATCGCTCACGACCCGACCGATGAGGTGTACGCCCTGCGTAATGACCAGCTACGGATTCGGTTGTGGGAGATGGGATTGATACACGAGGCTGTACTAAACGTGGACAAGGGCATTAAAATGACCAACCTAAACAAAAGCACGCCTTCTCTTGCGCCGTTTGTGGGCCAATTACACGTGCACGACCCGGGCAGCATAATCTTCATGGGCCACAGCTTCGGTTCCGCGACAACCGTCCAATTCCTCAAATCCGTATTCTACGCCGGCCGTCCCGAACTAGAATCAATGTCGGAACCACTCTACGTACCCTCACGGGACTCATCAATATACCGGCAAATCACGCCCCAAAACGTAACCATCTTACTCGATATGTGGTGTGTCCCCCTCCTCGCCAAAACCACCAAACCCCTCTGGGACCTCCCACTCCCCGTATACGCCGACGACCCCTCATCCCCAGGCGGCACCGCCCTCCTCGCAATCGAAAGTTCCGATTTCTTCAAATGGAAAGCGCACCTCCACGAAACAGCCCGCGCCCTCTCCCCAGACCCCTCCGCGAAAACAGTCCAAGCAACAGCGTTTTACGCCTCCGGCGTTAAACTCCCGGAGCCGCATTTCTTTTTCGTGGAGCGCTCGGCGCATCTTAGTCAATCTGATTTCGGGGTTCTGTTTCCTTGGTTGACCAGGAGGGTTTTTGGGTCGGAGGAGCCGGAGCGGGCGCTTAGGTTGAATCGGAGGGCGCTTTTGCAGATGTTGAGGGGGAATGGGGTACAGGTTGCGCGGACTTGGAGTGGGGATTTGATTGATGGGGCATTTGAGGGGAAGAAATTTGGTGGTGTTAGGGCGGTTGGGGAGAATGCTGGTGCGGGTGAGGGGGTGAGGGAGTCGGAGGGAACCGGGAATGAGAGTACGATGGCGGTTGTTAGTGAGAGTGAGAGTGGTAGTGAGGATGCGAAGTTGGTCGTGGATAGAGGCCCCGAAGACGGCATCTATGATGATCGCGCGATTTTGGATCGTAGTGGACATACTACGGTCGAAGCGTGGAATTGGATCGATATTGTTGGTATGGGCGAAGTCGCAGATGACGAAGACGCGGCCCGGGAAACGGTTGCGGTGAGCGATGGTGATGAGACTACGCAGGCTGAGACTGAGGCTCAGGAGCCCGATATGGCGGGTGTGATTGAACCACATGCTACTGAGGACGCGGCTGCTGCTAAGGTCGCGGCTAGGACTGTTGGTGTGGCTACGGCGTAGATTGATTAGGGATAGGTGATAAAATGCTTGGATTGGGTGGTCTTCTCTACTTTGGGCCAGTACTGGTGTTTGGATTGGGATATGCATAATAGATACAGGATTAAGGGCTAAGGAAGGGAAGGTAATGCTGATCACAAAAAAGGAGTGTGCTGATTGAAAGCTCAGCGGCTACGAGGCGTCTTGAGAAGGAAATACTTTTACTACTACTACTGATATAGGCCAGGCGGCCGGGCCTTGTATAATTACCTGTGCGTTCTCAGGGATTGGGTTACGTGGTGAATTTATTGGTGGTTTAATAGCGTTTTCCAGTGAGAAGCGCTGAGTCTGAATTTCAAGTTGAATTTGATTATTTCTGAGCGAATGGCTAAATCTATGATATGTTGAACACGACCTGTCTACCTTATCTATGAGTCATTCTTCCCATTATTATAGCTATTTTACTCGTCGAGCCTATCATAACCCCTTCGCTGCCTTATCTCTATTCCCCTGAAGGCATCTACTTCAGTGCCAATTTGATGGGCTGAGGATTCGCCTGTACTCATACGTTTTCGTCTATCGTCTTCTTCATATACCCAATCTAGATCAAATCCATGGTCTTCTAGTATCCCTTCCCATATACTTCGCCAATTAGAAAAATAAAACCAATCGGATATCGTTATGCCATCATCCCTATCAAAGATACAATCCGGACGCTCGAGAATTCCTTTTGATATGACATTCTCTAAGAAGATTACACTGCTTGCTACAGTGGGCTCCACGTAATAGCCTCGATAAAAGACGGCCCGTGCAGATGAAGCCTCACTAGTTACGAGTGAATCATTATAAGCTCTATCGAGCCTGAATCTTATCCAAGATGCGGCTTGTGCAGCATACACACTTACGATCTTGTCGACCCCAATTCGATTCCGTACGATCGAATCGAACGCTGTCGTAAGATAAAAGTGCCTTTTATTACCCTCCTGTGGAAGAGGATCGGGCCGTGAGAATTTCTCTAGAATAGAGGTTGAAAAAGTAGCTTCACCGGGAATATTGAAATCAAAATCCACCGAACGGCATGCAGATGCCCAGTCTTGTAGAAACTCATCGATACACTCGGGCTCGATCTCGAGATGCCCGTCGGCTATCGCGGACGACACCATTCGAATTAAGAATTCGTTTGACCACAGACTCTCGACCTCGATGCCGGGTAAACTTAGGAGATAGCGGAATATGTCGAGGCGTTCTCGATGGTCGTAGAGGTACGGTGCGCAAACGGCAATGTCTATAGAACCGAAGCCAAATCTAGAAACTTGCTGGTTAGTGCATTTTGATGGTATAGGGGTAACTGATCGGGGCATATTACATATCGAGCGCGTTGATATCTGCACCACTCTGCACTAGCGCTTTGCAAGCATCCAAATGGCCATACAATATAGCAAGCTGACTTTCCTTTAGCTTAAGCTCGTATCTCCTGTATCATGAAAACCGGTAACTCACATGGAACAGTGATTCACCCGACGGGGTTTGATCCGAGGGCGAAACGAGCTTTTGTGAGAGCATGCTTTGAAGGCTCAAAATGTCGTTGGTTTCAATAGCTTCTAGGACTGGATGGCCTTCACCAAGGAGACGATATGTCTTCAGTCTGAGGCCGAATTCCGGTTTTCCTCTCGCGTCGGTGCTTTTATGGTATGTCATCGAGTAGCCGGTGGAAAACCAGCGCGGCGATGGGATGAAGTGCACTGTAAGCTCGTATAATCGCGTCGGGTGCTTGGATTCGTCCAAATGAACTTTATCTCGGATTGAGAGGGAAAATATCCCTAGGCTAGTCTTCTTGCCCCAACAATAATGATAAATATTCGCGAGCTCGCTCTTGTTGAGTTGTGACGTAGCACGTCTATCGGTAGAAGCAAAGCTCGCAATTTCATCCGCGGATGAGGGGTCGTTTGGCGTCTGATTATACTGGTCTACTTCGAGTCCAATTTCATCCGCTACATTTCCGGGGTCTGGTTGGGTTCGGTATTGTATATTACCCAAAGCAGGAAGGGTATTTTCTAGGAGGGCGTCCATCTCGGACCGAGCCGTCCCTCGATATTCCTTCTTAACCCCCGCGAGAAACTTCCCCATGTATTCCTCTAATAGAGGCTTCAATGCATGCTGAAAAGAGGCACCGAAGTGGTTGGTTGGGGGAACTTGCTGGGTTATTCTAGCTAAGAATTCCCTATTTTCTACTTTAACATGCGCAAGAGACTCCAAGACTTCTGATTGACGAGCGCATATATTTTGTACATTCATATTTGTTGCGGCTATCGAGCACTCGAGCTCATCCAACCTGCTAGTAATTATTGAATGACTTGCGGCAGATTGCTGTATTGCTCGAGATTCGAATCGAGCATTCTCAATTCGCGCCGCAGCAATCGATTTCAAGATTTCAGAATGGCGACTAGTCACTGTCTCACTGATTAAGGACTCGAGAGCATCAAGCCTGTCCAGCACTAGTTGGAGGTCTTCCTTTGTGGACTGTCGAATCTGTTGGTCCAGTTGTGTCTTCCTGATTTGGGTCGTATAATGTAATTCGAGTTCACTCCTGAAGAATTGTAGTCTGTGGGCAATTTCTTCTATTTCCTGCTTATTCCAGATGCCGTTCAGAATCGCTTTTGCGCGTTGGAGCCGACCGCCATTCTGTCCCGGTTGGATACCACACTTGCTAAGGCGACTGAGAAGAGTCTTGGCTAGCTCACAACATCTGTCGGCTACTAATCGGAGTGCCTTTTTGGTTGCCTATTGTTAATATTAAGGAGCACAAAATGGATGCCTATCAATGTTACATGCCTTTTCTTCTGGTAGGGCCATTGCAGAGGTTTGAGATATCACTTTGGCCGATTCACTAATGTTTTGAGTGAGCAATTTGAGGTGTTTTGTGACAATCTCATGGTCTCTGCTTGTTGACCAGGTTCTGTGATTGCGAAGTTCGTTGGAGATACGTATCAATTTAGCAGTGAATTCAACAAACTGTAGTATGTTCGACGCAAGTCCAACCACTGCGACAGCCTCCATTTTTGCCCTAGCATATTTTGCTGTTCCTGCTTAAACAAGACGCCGCGGTAGGGAAGAATGAAGGAACAAAGTAGCTTCACTGAGTGACGCTTCATGCTGTATTCTATGTGGCCATACGTCGCTCTCATGTACTGTCTCGTTCATATCGTTAAGCTTCGCTCAGAGCCTTACGGACGCCCCTGGCCGAATGAGGCACATACGATACCATGAGTGCCGAGAACTTGGTTCGATAGGCGGCAACGTTCATCATAAGCGGGATATTGGTGACGGACCGACGCCATCTTTCGGTATGTTCACCGCTTCTCACCACTTCCAAAGTTGATCAATCTGGAGTTTGTTGGGAAACGGCCCGCAAACATGGCTCAGGACCCTCGGAACGAAATCGCTTTTAACCCTATCACATAACGAGATCGATTCTCTGTGCCATTTCGCAAAAGGCAGCTGTGGACGCCATCCAGATAAAGTGGAGTGGCGGCGTTGAAAAAGTGGATGGAGGATTGAGGATCGAGGTAAGACTTATGGAAGCTTTTGAGAAGGTAGGTCGAAGCTATGGGGCCGTCTCGGCACTATGAGCTTGTACGGCTGAAGTTGCCTTGTAGACCAATCATGCTAGCATTATAACCCATTTGCGTCCCTATCCCATGTTCATTGCGTCGCTTAAATAACCAGAATTGTTTGTCGGATCATAGATCTACTGGCGGCTCAGGCTGCACGGACATAACCCAGGAAAAAACATGGGCTGTAGGATAATCAGAACGAGCGGGTTTTACCCACGGAGATCAGACTCGTTATTTTGTCGGGGGATCTCCTCGCTGAGACAGTGCCAAGTGCCAAGGGCTTCAGGGAGCTTTGCCCCCAAGCTCTGTTTTAGGACAACCGAAATGCTTGCGAAGCAGTAGACTGATTCAATCACTACAATGCAAATTAAATATCGGGTTGTTCCCATAAACATCCACATCTAACGGCGATAAAATCATGAAATAGCTTATTATCAACCCGCTCAACAGTCTTACATACCCATCTAGGTAGACACCTGCTATATATGCTGGGGTACGTGTCAGTGCTCTGTAAGCCCTACCGAAACCGGAAAGGTGAGGCGTTGTGTGCCGTCAGCCGCGAAACTAGAAGTCCGACTAGGGTTCGGGAATGGCAACTCCCGGGGGTGTCTTCTCCCTCATTCTTGGTCCTTTTCCATTCAGTAACCCTCGTTTCAGGGTCCCAGTCCAGAAACCTAAAGCAGCAACAAGGTCAGGCCCCCTTGAGTCTCACGAGCCCATAATCTCCTAGCAAAAGCGATCGATATCAAGCATCAGATATGAGCCGAATTGGCTGAGTTCGTCAAAATGGACTGGGATTAGGTATTCGACGCGACTTCGGTCGCGAGTGTTTCCTATGTTTTGTCTTTCGCAAGTATCTCTACTTTGCTCATTCTTCATCATGAAGAACTTATTCATGTAAATTGTTTTAATCCAAGTAGTTGGTTGAGCCAACGTTTCTTTCGTCTCTTTCTTTCTCTTTTCCCCTTCTTGCTTATCGCGGCTCTTGATTGCCCTTGTTATTCGTCATTCCACTCTAGGAGCCGGAACTGTTGCTTGCCGTCAATAGTGGGAAGAATTCGCAAACCCCCACATGACGGTGACTTGTACGACGTTTACCAACGAGACGGCCATAGACGAAGCTATATGGTTCAAATAAACGGGTAGTCGAAGGTCACGAAACCAATTTAATTCTATTCTCTGCGTGGATCGTGGTTTATAATATCGGTTAGTTGTGCCGTCGACTTTAACGGCTTTACTCCAGTTCATTTTAATATCACCACCGACTGTTGGATAGAAACGACGACATCCATGAGAAACGCTAGGCATCGCAAAAGTTGTCGAAACATAATCCCCATTCCTTTCTCTTAACGCATCCCAACTCCTTTCTTTCCCTTGTTACCTCAAGATGCCTTCTATGATAGAGGATGCCAGCCCTCGGACCAACTTCACAACAGTTGCGGATGTATTACCGAGTCAAGTTCTAGGCGGTACCCGCCTAAGCTATTACATAGCTATAAGCGCTGTATTGTTGTGTATATGGCTGTTTCAGCCCGCTAAACAAAAATGTGGCGTCTCAGCACCCTTCTATAAAGCCTCTCGATTAAAATGGATGTTCAGCGCTGATGCGCTAGTGAAGGATAGCTATTCGAAGGTGTGCACATGCTGACGAGCCCTAAACCACCTATCGTTAGGTACCTATACTGACCATACTTTAGTTCCGTGATATGGTATATCAGATTAAGACGACGGAGGGTGTGAGAACCATCATCCCGGCGTCAATGGTTGGTGAGCTTAAGGGCCTTCCAGAGGATACCTTGAGCGCAAGGACAGCTGTGAGGGAGGTTCGTTATAAGGAGGACCCATTCACCAAAATCAATATGCTAAAGATTCCGAACAGGCTATGCTGAGCGAATACACCAAGCTCTGCGCAGGAGAACATACCGACACCTTATCTTTACTCCTCAAATGCAAGATGACAGGGCAATTGGCGCGAATGACACCACAACTTAAAGAGGAACTCGAACACATTGTCGCAACTGAGTTCCCTGAGTGTCAAGGTACAAAATACGACTGAAACTATTCATAGCAACCAGCCAACTGATCGATATCACAGAATGGACGCCCTTCAAAATCCAACCTTTCATGATTCGAACCATCGCACGTTTAAGCGGCCGTGTTTTCGTCGGACCCACGCTAAACCGAGTTGAAGAGTGGATGGACGTGAGCATCAACTTCGCGATAACGGCTTTCATCGCTGTGATCAAGCTGCAATTCTTCCCGCCATGGATGCGACCCTTCGCACAATACCTAGTCTCTGAGTTGCGTGCTATAGACCGAGATCTGGCTCGCGCCCGCGATATGTTAGCCCCTGTTATCGAGGCCCGTCTCCGTGATGCCGAGACGCCTGGTTATGAGAAGCCGGATGATTTCGCCCAGTGGTTGCATGATGCGCTGCCAGAGCACCAGAAGGGGGATTATTATATCCAGGGAAAATTACAGTTGCTGCTGAGTGCGGCATCGATACATACTACGAGTAACCTGACGACGGATTGCATATACGACTTAGCCGTGCACCAGGATATGCAAGAAATACTCCGCGAAGAGGCGCTTGAAGTACTAGGGGATGAAGAGGCTTGGGAGAGGAAAGATAGTATGGGCCGGTTAAAAAAGATGGACTCCTTCATTAAGGAGTCGCAACGTCTTTCCGGCAACGTTAGTGAGTATTTCAAACAATTAACCAACTCCCGGACCAAATTGCTTATGCCGTTCAGCATCCTTCATCCGCAAAGTAATGAAACCAATCGACCTCACCGACGGCACCCACCTCCCCGCCGGAACCAACCTCCTCGCCCCAATGGCCGGTGTCGCAGTCGACTCACGGTACTATCCCGACCCAAACGTCTTCGACGGTCTACGCTTCTACAAGCTGCGCCAACAATCGCAATCCCACACCCACTCCCGCACGCCCTCCTCCGACTCCCAATCCCCACAACAATCAAAACCTCAATCAACAACCCCCACGCCTGAAGAACAATCCACAGCCAACGGACGATACCAATTCACCAGTATCAGCGACGCATCGATGAACTTCGGACTAGGCAAACACGCGTGCCCGGGGCGGTTCTTCGCCGGATGCGAGATCAAGATGATACTCGCGTATTTGCTATTAAACTACGATATCAAACTTAAGGATGGCGAGGGGAGACCTGCGCCGAATATGTTTATGATGACTAAGAGTCCGAGTATGACCGCCGAGGTGATGTTTAAGCGAAGGAGCGCATGTTAAGTTAGAAAAATAGAGGGAAAGCGTAGTCAGTCAGAAAACGGTCCCAGGGCCAGGTGCTTCTGGGATCGTTAGTATGACACAATGACGCTAGTGAGAAGACGAGGTTCTACCTAGGTACATATAAAAGGGACGGAACAGGACCTCTGTATTTCGCGAGAGTATTTATGGCATCTATACCCAAACCCGGGAGCCGCAGTCTCGGTCCTGGGGGTTGTAAGATCTCTACAAGGCGTTTAGGATATGGCGAGCTTAAGACTCGGGGAATTTGGGAGGATTATGGATGTATATATGTGATGGCAATAGGCACTATACATAGCATTAAGCCAATGGAGATAGTATCTCCTGATACCCACTCATCTATTTTCATCGTGACTTGGAATCTAGGGTCAAGCGCGAGACACCTTGGTGTAACGTGAGGCCTAGGACAAACTCTACGGTCGCATTTTGTTAATTCACATATTTCACAATTTCTGAAAAGATAATATTTAACTTTGAACAATGCTTTCGCTATATATCAGAAAAGAATGGGGTATCTCAAGACTCGCCGCGCCGCGCCCGCTAATCTATACGTCCTCATGTCGTGACAAATTTCTGCATCCAAAAAAGACTCCAACGCTTACTTCTTCCAACCAAAACCATTAAAGGATAGGTATATGTATATCATGACTTCGTCGCATCTTCATTGTCATCCGTCACGTCACTTTAGTCCATCCCCCACTTCCCCATAATATTCTCGCTTCCAGAGCCCTCCGCTCACCTATCCTTCAAAATATTGGCTGACTAGAGCGATCTCAAAAATTGCAATAGCCAGCCATTGCCGCGGGACATCCAAGTAAAGACCAAGCCTCCCTTTCCAAAATAAACATACTATTAAATCCAGCTTCTAAGTACTCTCAATTGAGAGCACTAGAAGTATCCCCAGAGGCCGGTCCCGCGACAATGAGTAATAAAATATTAATTTTGCCTCAGCTAGGTAAATCTAGCCAGCGTGAGTAAAATAAGATGCAAATAACTTGTCGATAGATTCGGAAGTGAAATATTTGTTGTAATCCCGATCGAGGGTACAGAGAGTGAAATGTCGGAGCCGTACTGTTTTCCCGGTCTCCTGTGTATATGCATTGACATTGAGTCGTTTGGTCCCTGCCCGTGTCTAGTAGATAGGAAACTAGATTTTTCATGTTAGGCTCGCGCCTTCTTTAAATCTTCTGAAATGATTTCTTGCGATAATGTTTTATTTTCGTTTTTCCTGTGTCGCAATGCTGAGATGAAGTCCAGTGATGTATGCGTGCTGTACACATTGATTGAATTCGGGGTAGTCAGTCCAGTGAATAAAAGTGGAATCCATCCATAGAGAAATGAAGGTTGGGGTTTCGAATCCAAATTGTCGAAGCGGTCGTGAATAGAATCGGATGGCGTCCAGTCCGTTATTTCCACAAAATATATCATATACTTGCGACTCTTCCTCTCGCCTCTGGCATCCTCGCATGGCATACCATAAGCTTAAGGCTCGTTCCCTGTTGCTCACATTCGGCCAGCAACGCCTTATCGCTCCAGATGCTAGGACCCATTCCAGGCAATGTCTCATAGCATCGATTATACCACCATCGCCCAACTTTCGACACCATCTTCGTGATGTTTTCGTCGCCGACCTCAGTCTTATCGTTCATCATCTCCGCAAGACTTCGCTCGTCCTTCTTGGCCTTACCCTTGCCCTTAGCACTAGAAGCGTTGGTGATCGCGCTCGCCACAGGCACCCCAACACGGCATGTTTTAACATCAACAAATCCTTTCCGACCAAGAAGGCGAAGAATGAGGTCCGCCGTGCTACTAAGGTTGTAATCCGGATTGCGTGCACTTATTCGCTCCTTCAGCTGACGTACAGCACGTCGAGTTCGATGGCCCACATTATTCAAGTCCACATCCAGAATAGAAAGTTCGATATATCCACCAGGTTTCAGAACCCGGAGTGCCTCTGAGATGATATTGCGGTAGTGGGATTCTGGGGCTACAGCTGGGAATCGGAATACAACTGCCGTGAAGCTGTCAGATCCAAAAGGAAATTTATCCTTGTGCGATAAAAATTGGATTTGATGGTGGTTAGGCGGCGACAAAGGGAATGAGGGAGTCGATTGTTGCTCGGGAGTTAATGGTGCACGCGGAGATAAGTTGAAGAAAGTTGCAGCAGGATACGTCTCCGCTGCGTAAAAGGACCAGTCATCGTTGCCAAGACCGTCGATGACAAGAATCGAGTGTCGCTTGAGTGAGCCAACATCATTGATGAGATCCTCGCGAACTGGGCTGAACAACACATGGCCGAACGAGAGCCATTTGCTAACCGTCATTGAACCCACTCTAAGGTTGACCTGAGAAAGTGGCGTTTCCTCGCTGCTGACCGAGCCCCTCGTAGTCTTGGAGCTCTTATTTGAAGACGAACTATCTCGTTTAGTCGGAGAGACTGCCTTATTTAACTGTGAGTTCTTGCTACTGCGGTCGCCGTACCCGGACACAAACTCCGAGACCGAAAATGGTGTAGCTGGTGGGTCGGTATCAAATCTGAAAGCGCGATTGATTCTAGCCGTCATATCAGCGCTAAAGTGACTCGACGATGTCGCTGCTCTTCCAGTTTCAATAGAATCACGAATCTCCCTAGCTGGGTGAGCGCTAAATGTGGGTGATTCGAGTACTATGTTTGACTGATCTGCTAGTTTAGACCCGTAGGCTTCCAGATGGAAAGGGGCACAACGAGAAGATGTTGCCGATGGTGGAGCGTCGCCTAAGAAGTCGTTATACTCATCCCATATATCATCCTCGGTAGGTAGGGCATTTGTCGGTTGGTGTAATACGGGATTTGTTGATCCAGAATTGCCAGACCCAGAACTTGTCGTGCACTCCGAGTCTTTTCTGGGCGGAAAGGAAAGAAACTCTTTGTCAGGGGAGTCAAGCTTAGGAGGCGATAACTTAGCGGGCGGCTCGTTTTGGGCACCAGTGAAGTCGCCTGTTGTTACTGGTGGCTCTGTTTGAGTACGCTCCGGAGATAAAGCCCTGGTGGGGCTAGGACCTTTCGCAACTGAGTCCCGGTCAACTCGACTTAGGTTGGGAGGTGGTAGTTGTAAGCTAACTCGGTAGAATGGCCGGGAGAAGCTTTTCGGGGAAGTCTGTTCTGGGCGAGTTGTAACAACTTTGGGTATCCTACCAACTTGAGGGAGTCGGCTCGGGCGAAATTTTGGCTTAGCCGAGGGCGCTGGATTGGTGGTTGCGTCTTGTCTTTTTGGCACTGATGGTTTCAGCGGTTTTGGGCAGACGTCGTGTGGCGTTGATCCTGCTGCAGTCTCCCGGGCCTGTGGTCTATGAATGGGGGCTGGGTCTGTAGGTTGATTGCTCTCGGGTAATTCTTCATCGTCATCATTTTTAGGCATGAATGGGACCAGAATCTCTGCTTCCCTCAAGATAGTACAGACATCTTGATCTTCACCTTCATCTTGTTCAGAAGAATCCATCATTGTGTAGTAGGCTACTGGCTTGCCCTGGACAGGTTTTGTTGCTGCGGATACACTAGCTTCGACCTTCTTCCGATCCTTAGAAGGTTGGCTTTGAGACCGGCTGAAAAGGTTCCATTTTCGAGGGGATTTGGCTCGTTTGGTCAATTTCCGCGGTGCTGCTTTCGACTCAGCTTGCGCGCGAAGATTTTCTGGTCGAGAATCAGGAAGGGAGTCATCAGACAAGATAGTCGTCTCTATGCTTCCCACCGAGGGAGAAGTCATTCCCCTAGTTACTATAGGCTTTGGTAGGTTCAATGGAGCCCGGTTCGGGGACCCGAGCCGCTGAATTGACCTTCTAAATGCAATAGTAGGTTTCATCGAAACTCCTTCCGAGTCGCTACTTTCTGAAGGGCGGCGAGACTGAGTCGACCGATGAGGAAATGCCGAAGGCCACAGGGTCTGTCTCAATTCTTCCCTTGAAGAATTAGATATAGTTGAGTTGTTCCTTGAGCTAATGCCTGGACGAATTGATGGAATACTTTGGTCGCTTTCAGCCCGCGTCAATTCGGTGCTTGCGTTTCGATTTTCCACCACTTCACCGCCCGCGATTATCACTGGATTCATCCGTTCTAGGAAGAAAGGATCTGTCGATTGGAGGCTCGCAAGACTCTCAAATGAGCCTGGTAGACCACGTGGGGGATTTGCCGTGCTACTACTACGTCTTCTGACTGAGCCGATCCTGCCATATCCTTCATGACCTGTCCCGGCAGCTGGACCTTTTCGAGTAGTTTTTTCTTTCTTTTCTGCCTGTGGTACTTCTGGTGCCGTCTTAGTTCGCCGCCCAAAGAGAGGAAATCTCGTTTTAAATGACGAAGTGGCGGGGCTAGGTGTCCTAGTGTGTTTGCTCCGCTCTGTTTGGCTTGGCTGGGCAGCCTGAGGAACTCCTAGTCGTGGTGCCGGTGTAGATTCTCGAGCCACGGGAGCTTTTGAAGTTATCGAACGTTCCTGCGTAGAGGGGGTAGTTGATCTTGGTAACGAACTAGGCTGCAATTGGCCACTCTGGCGTCTATCGGTGAGACTCGTTGAAGAGAGATTGCTATGGATGACAGGGACTGGGCCGCCAAATTGAGAATAAAGATCCGGTGTCCCATCTCTGCTGGGCCGCGAGGGCGGAGTTGGGCGGGTCCTAGGGGATGTTACACTGCTCTGAGATCTGTGGTGGGATGGTTGAGTCGCTTTGGCTGGGGATGGAGACCTTGCCATAGGCTGAGCTGGTACCCGAGAAATTTTTGACGGCGACTGGATTTCCCCACTACCCTTGTTTAGCTTTTGAGATGATTTTCTCGGAGGTGGATTAGGTGGCGCAGGCGATACCCCTCGGCGCGTCCTTTTCTCCTTCTCTTCTGCACGCACTGTCGAGTTCGACGAAGACGAGTTTAACGCTTCCCTGACCGCAGCAAGACCATGGGGATCAGTACCTATTGCATCTCCTTCCTTCGACATACTGCCGGCCCTTCTCCATGTCACCGGCGGCCTCGTTTCGGCTGGACTCGCTCGCCTCGCTCCAGAAACGGGAAAACGGTGCGGTAGAATGAGTCCGGGAGACTGTGATGTCATAGAGGTCGGAGTTGTGTCTCGGCTGTAAGGTCCAGGGCCAGGCGACTCGGAGAATCTAGTGGAAGGACTGGCACTGAAAGTGCTCAGCTGGCTGTGACTGCTTCCACCGGAGAAGAGTGGTGTTGGCGGCGGAAGGTTCTCGGTTGAAATTTTGAATGGGAGATCTATACCCAATCCATCTCTCGAAGAAGGGAATTCTAGATCCCGGTAGCGGTCTAACTCAGGGTAGATCTGAGGAGACTGTGTCGCCGTCCGCGGCAGTTCGAGCCTCTGCGCTGTTCGAATCTCCACGGGACTAGCAGTGATACTTCTATCCGAGTAATTCCCGCTAGTATCCAAAGACGCCTGTGACCTTGGTATCGAAGACGATGAGTCGGACCTACCGGAGTTCGAGCGAATTTGGCTTTGCATACTGGACTTTCCCTGAGATATGCTTGACTGTTTCCGGCGTAAAACAGTACGAGGCGGTTTAGTAGGATCCCCTCGTCCACGTGTACTCGGTATAGAAGGCGGCGGGGCATGTGCCGCGGAACGCGCGGATGTTGCCGACCATGACTGTGTTTCGTGAGTTAGGGGAGGCCTTGCTAGAGCTTTCTGACCGGAAAGCTTTCGAGTTGAGGCATTCTGGGGGATTCGGCTCTGTTGCGCCCTGGGTTGCGATGTTGAAGGAAGTCCAAGCCGAGTATTCTCAACCTCCCTGCGGGCGATCTGGCCTAGCGCTGGTGGAAAATCCTGTTTTGATGTTTCCATGACTCCTCTTCGCCTCGATCGTGATTCTTCACCCGACCTAGTCCGAGAATCCGAACGCGCGCGTAAGGACGCCATATCTACCTCTATAACTTTTGGGGAGAGGTTCGAGGTTCGATCATATCAACATCAAGCGTCCATTTTCACTACCAATTGTGTATAAAATCACGAGCTATCCTGGAAGGGTGGTCAGCGGCAAAGCCCATTGACATGCATGCCGAAGGGGACAACCTAGTAGATATTGTTGCGATTGGATTCGGATATTACAGCTCTTCAATTAGGTGCTGACTTGTCACACCACTTCAGTGAGGCAACCAGACGGACACAAAGGAATTCCAGACCGGTTGGGGCGGTAAGTAAAGCCGGCGGCGTTCGACTACGATCCAGTAAGTATTATAAGATTCCTATTATCCAGATCTCTCAAGCCACAGAACCGGGAAGGCACACAATAATGGCTAGGATGGAACGAATGCAACTTGCTAGTTCCAGAGCAAGTGTATGAAAGGAGAAATATTAAAGTATACAAGATTAGGTAAGAGAAGCAAGTATACAAGTGTCCGGGAAGGGTAAAACTAGTAGACAATATTGTAACGATGTGATCCGGGGTCGGGGAGTGATTGAATCGACTTCTCTATTGATGGGTGGGGGGACAACCTTGCCGGCGCTGATGTTGACTTGACCAGCTTAGATAGGTACGCTGGGGGATAGTGTGGTAGTACAAGAACTGTGGGGGACTTGGAGGCGTTTAACAAGCGTTAGTGGCGCCGTCTTTTGGTGATTCTGCAAAGTGATTCCGTTGTGGATGCCGTCGTCGGAGATGCTAAAGGATCCGGTGCTTCGCGGGCGTTCTCAAAGGTAGGCAATTAATTAGGGCAGCTAGGTAGAAAATCCGTCGAAAGAGAATCGTCTGAACCTGAGAAATGGACGAGGAATACTATGTAAAAGAGACCGATGTACAAATTCCACCAAATTGAGAATAAGAGAAAAGAGATGGTATCTCGAGAGGTGAGGTATTCAAGAGGCGAAAGAGATGTATGACTGTATATAAGAAGATACTTGTAATTGTTAGCCCGCAAGGGCTTTCCATCTGCTTTCCACCTTGCATATTCGCAAGTTGATGATGTACCCAAGGGTTTGGACAAGGGTCATAGTATGTAGACGAATAATAGATCTAGACAAGTGTGGCGCAAAACCCCTGTCAATAGCCAAGATGCGACCATTTTGGGGGGTTCAAAATGGAATCGCCGAGTGTGCGGTCTGGTTGGAAGCGACCCGTTGTGGGTTAGAACATTGAGATTCCAATTCCTGAGCCAGGCCTGAGCCGGTACTTAGCAAGGGTCATAAGCACCTTGTTGTGCTAACGTCAGTGAAGAAAGCAACATTGAACGCTGAGTCACCGAAGCCCGGACAAGGTACGGAGTGGTAAGGTAGATCGGCTTTGTCGATATCCCTGGATATTCCTCTAGGTTGTCGTATAGAGTAAAACGGCTCTCTATCTGACACCGGTGTAGATTTACCATTTTGCTTTTTCCACGCGTTTTCTCTTTTGCTCGCATACACACAAACAATCGAACGTCCCGACTACGGACAATATGCGCGTGAGCAAAGCCAGAGGAACCGCACCAGTCATGCCTGTAAACTGGTCTTGGATTGTGCATATTCTGATGTCCTATTAGAAGAGAGCTTTAGGCTCTTGACGATCCTATTCGTCAAAAGAAGACCCCAGATATTTGGAGAGCCATTCCTGGTTGGGTCAAGCTCAGTATAGACGAGTGCTTCCAGAGCCCACCCACAATAGTTCTTCTACACAGATGGGGTCATACGACGTTACCAGTCTCCAGTATCTACCTAGTCAAATCCTCAACCGGCCCCGTCCAGTCAACAAAAGACTAGGGCGGTATTTGACACTTGATACGAGAAATAAAGGGTAGAAAGGGGTGTATGCAGGAATAAGACATGGGAAAGTGATATGATGCGATAACGAGCAAGGAGCTTGTTTGCAGTTGGAGGATTGTCGAATAGTATTTCGTGAGTGTTTTTGTTGCGGGGACGAAAAAGTGGTGATTGAGGCCGGGGAGGAAGAAAATTCTAGCTACCTAGGTATATTGTACCTTGTATTGTGCATGCATAACTGCAATGATGCAGTGGCTGGTGCTGCCGGTCGCATCGGGTATTTGCGGGCGAGAGGCAACCCGTCAAGCCCCTTCCAACTTTTTCTACTATACCTAGCTCTTTCTTAATAGCAATACTACGTACGTAGTCCTGCTGAATGACAACTGGCAGTGGCGGTGGAAATCGACTTGAATTGGACTTTCCCTGAATTGACAATTCCAACGTGGAAGGCATCACGTTGTTAATTCTAGCGGAACCTTATCTCAAGGAGCGGGCCGCCTTTGGTTGTCAGCAATTGCTAAAGACACAACAAGGAATCCCTGACTTCAGGTAAGAGTCGCCCCTAATAAAGTTCGCTATTTTATAGAACAGTAGATGCGGAGGAAGGTACATCACAGTGCTGTACCCGCATTTCCCAGCGCTTAATGGGGTTTGGGTCGAGACCTTCAAAGTCTACCAACTCCACCAATTCTGCACTTTGATTCTATAATGTCTCAGTCATCAGACTATACACATGTTCAAATATCTTCATCACCATAAGTCAATTCTGTCACTTGACACAAAATGCAAGAAAAAGAGAAAAATTTGCTATCATGTCTCAGACGGTTAGCTTCGCAAGAAACGAACCCCCTCTATGTGTCCCGTCACAGAGTGATGGCGTCTGCATGTCTCACTTTTTCCTGTCTCTAAGGACACTCGAAATCGTACACCAATTTAGGCGATCTTGGTTCAACCGGACTTGAGCGTTGGTATCCTTGCACCTCCACTTATTACGCGCTTGTAAGTCCTACCCATACCTATCTGAGTAAGTACCGTTGAATGATATACGTATTCTAGAGAGACGTATCATTATTCAACGGGTACTTTACTCGCCATCACCTTTTCTGTATCCCTCGCCAACATGGTGAAGCCTCACTCTACATTTGCGATCACATTGAAAGTTTTACAAGTGAAAAAGATATTACTTCGAGGAGTAACCAACATGTCTCGCATTGATACACTTCACGGGTCTTATTCCTTGACATATACATATTCGGGAATTAGATGTATCACAGACGTAAAATATCCAACCAGCGACACAACGGATATGCAGAAGCTACATCCAGAAGCCGACTAGGTAAAACCCTAAACCTCTACCTAAGTACGTTTACGGCCGACAAGGGTGTTAGTGGCCAAGGGTTGGATATAAAAATCCATGAATGAATTTTTTGATTGGTCAATAAGCTTCGATTTTTTGACCAATAGAGGCCGCCACCGTTGCTTTCAACAAATTCGTCCCCGGCTCTCTATCGGTGAAGCTTGTTGGACTGTTAATATACAGATTAACGCCGATCACGTAGATGACTCTGCATGAGGGAATGGGGTAGGATTGTTATATCCGTTCCTTCAACCAGTCCAGCCAGTCTCATTTCTTCAATCAATTCCGGTATCCCGACAATGAGTATTGCGACCGGTCTCGGTATCCCAATGTTTCATATACAAAGTAGTTGCCTATCGGAAGGCAATGGTCCTTTGCTCGGGGTAAGATTCTAGATGCGATGTACTACCTAGGTATCTGGAGTCTAGCATTATCACCATTATTCGCATACTTTGGACATTGCCAATGGTTATTAATCCATCCCTTGATGGGTAACCGGATTTGAGAAGAAGCTCCTCCCTAAATCCCCCAAGCGAGTGCTAAGAGTCCTAGAATAGAACACCCTAACATCAATGGATCCATTCCGGCTTGTACGCGATTAACCTACCTAATTTGGCTACCCAGCAAGTCTACCAAGATATTTGCTCAGGAGGTAGCTATTGAAATGCAACAAGTCCGATCGACAAGACGACCATATCTCATTTCCAGAAAGAGATATGCCTATTGGAACTTTCGACAAGCTTTCTTGACATCTACCCGGCCGAAAGGCCCCTGTTTCGTGCAGCGTGGAAATAAGCACGTGTGGGCAAGACAAGCTGAAAGGTGCATGGCCTGGGGACAGGCCTGCTGCATTGGTATAGCAAGCACCGTTGCGTCAACGTGTCTTAAAGAAGCTATAGAAGCCTCATCGTTGCAGGCCCGGATATTCGGGCCCACTAGTATCTGTGGCGAGTGCCGAACATGCACTCCGCCACAGTCGTATACTAAGCGACACAGAGATTCAAGGCGCCCTAGCCGAATTTCAACATGGCTGTGCGGGTAGTGCTTGTCAACGTGGCATGCTTATTATCCAGAAACAATTTGATTTCTTGTCAAGATCGTCGATAGCGAAAGTAGGGGAAGCCGTAGGCAAAATTTACGATACTCATCTGGTTTGCCGCAACACTGAGCCGCGACATGGAAAAGTACTTACGTACACTAAGAAGAGGGACAGGATCTTCAAAAAACTACGGAATGATCCTCCTTGGCATTTAGCGAACAGGGCTCTAAACCCAATCGTGGGCACTTTTCCCGCCCCAAGCAGGGTACTCTTCAGGTGAGCAGGGGTCTTCAGCAAAATGATTGGATTGTCCGAGTGAGACAAACAGGACCAAGACTTTGGCCTTTTGGTAGCGTCCAAATAACGTGACGAAGAGATGGTGTGAAAGGATCAATCTTCTCGGTCAAATTGCTGCCGCAGCCTCGAAAATGTATTTCCCAACGACATCCAACGATATCCGAGCATCGGCCATTTTCATACTGGAGCAAATGAATTCATTATTGCCATACGCAAGCCTTGTCCCGTCGCTCTGGAGTCACTACCAACTTGTAGCCAGGTGGCGTCGTCAGCTCAGTCACGAAGAATGCGGGATTAGCGCGCTTCTATTCTGCCTAGACTGTGCTGGTTGGCATCGACAAGTTCCCGTGTAATTGACAGTGTAATAGGTACTTATCAAGATTGGAGATGACTCCACAAGCACGACCGTCCTCCCACTACTGCAGCACACTAGAGCGCGCGATCTTCGATGCGCCAAATGCTGAGGACCCAGTTAGAGCATGCGGGTAAGCATGTATGTCTCAGACATTTTAGATCTATCCTCCCTAAGCGTCGCCAGGCTGTTCTTCAGCTGATTAACCACAGACCAAAAAGCCTCAGATGCCTCGTGAGCTGGAGCCTACGCAAACCAATCTAAACTAACCATATGTTTGGGTTACCTAGGTACCAACCAACAGAGAGCAATATTCTGGATCTCTTCAATAAGCGCCGACTGCGCCATCAAGCGCGGAATTCCCCTTTTGGCCACTTTTTGGTTGGGCCAACGTCGGCCCATCAAACAAGTATCAGCCAAATCGGGAAACCAAGCTGTGAAGCTCTCAAGTGGACTAACGTCCTAATGAATAGCCGCCTTCAAGGCCGTATGCCCCTATTATTGGCCCACTTAGCCCCGATCAATCCGAGATCTACTTGATAATCTTTGTCCCCTCAATACGGGGTACGGCGATAGACCCTGTTGTGGTCTTAAAAGTACTTTCGGGACTAATGGGTGTGCGTTCCCTCACTCACCCCGTCACCAACGTATCGGGTTGCTATTTAGGTCTTCGAGCCCCGATAGGTTTCTCAGTCGGTCCCTTTATTCCTCAGATGGACGCGAAATACGGTCATCTGACCTCGCGACGAAGTGCACATTCGCATGATATTGGAACGATTCAAGTATCATATGACCCTAATTCTATATTGTATTTGGCCTTTCTGACTTCGAAGCGCTGATCTATGATGCAACTATCGTTGATGGCTTAGCTGACGTTCACTAGTCGTCAGCTCACTTTCCGAGCGTTGCCTCATCAACCTGATAGGAGTCGCATGTAAGCTGCCTAGACTAGTAGTGCTAAACCGAAATGAATGACCGCGCCAATATACTGTTGGGGCGTGTGGTCATTTTGGGTCGACATGACTGATATATTCGAAACTCCAAACTCCGGGGTAGCACACTCTCGAGGAGCGGTTCGTGAGCACTTTTTATTTCCCCGGCCTCAAGGTTCATGACGCAGTCAGAGAGTCACCTGATATTTCCATATGTACAACAGAGAAAAATGTATGCTCATTTTCGCTTCTCTCTTGTCGCCGAGCTAGGAGTAAGGGAGTAACCACCTTATGATACTCTTTTAGGGAGGTATTATCGTCGCAAAGACTAGTGCTTCGTGATAGCATTATGTCCAGATCCGCAATCAAGACAGTATTTCTATCTAGTAAGGAAATGCGATTAATCTTATTTGATAGAATAGCCATCTACATTCCAAAAGTTAGCTATTGCTTGTATAAACTCTTTTATTTCTTAAACTCATCATTCCAAGTAATACTTGGCATCAATTTCTATAATTCTTATCAATGGTTCGTTCGTTCGATTTCGCCGTTGCGAAATAGTCGCCTGAGTGGTTGGGTTGCTGTCCATGATCATGATTCATGCCTGCAGACTATTTGGCGGTGAGGCTTCACTTTTCCCCGTACCACACAATTCAGCATCGTGAGTCGTAACCAACTAGGACTAAGGTATCATCCAACCCACGATTGAGCGAGGGGGTAGAGTTGTTATAAATATTTCATTGACATCATTATGCGATGCAACTCCCAAAATTAGTATCTGCAGCAACTGCGGTATATGTCGCAATCACTGTGAAACGCGGCGGCATGAGGATCGTCATGCCTGCAAGAGATGCTACCCTGCTTGCGTTTTCAGAACCTCCGGTCCTTGCATTCTGGCATACCCTCTTTCTGTTGTACGACCGGTAAAGAAGCATGGCAATGAATTGGTTGCCTAGGTGGGATTTCTTCACAGGTACGTGACCATGGCCCATGGGCTATGCGCATAGGACAAAGGACAGGTGATTGCGGGCTCTGAGCTTTCTTTGAGGTGAGTCAAAGATAAAGATTCCACCTACATATGTATGTTTTCTTGTTTACGGTCGGAAAGACATTGATCGTGATTGATTCGCTCTTCATGCATGACTCAAAAGGCTCGATGCGACCGCAAGCTGGAGGACGGGTTCCAGCGCAAAATCGAGTTGCATTTCAATACAACAATAGCCTTTTTCCAGTTCCTCAACACGAGTCTCGTCGCAGCCTTACAACATCGAAGACTGAAGCCTTCCGCGAAACGAAACTCACGATGTGTAATGAGGTCTGGTACTTGTACGACTGCAACCTGCGCAAGACTCCACCGAAGAGACATTTGGTCTTCAATCACTTTCAAGCGTGCAACGTCTGGAGAGTTACGCAAGTGAGCGCCGGCGAGAAAGAAGGCAGTCGGGATTGCCCGTTTTACGACGAGTATGAAGATCATTTGACGGTCGAACAGCCCGGCGAAAGATGTCCACACTGCGCCAACACGGGTGGCTCTCCCGACTCGTCCGATTAGGCGGATAGACGTACAGCGCCGAGTTCAAAGGTCTTAGAAACGGTTTCATTCCAGGAGAGCGGCGTTTAAGTGTGATAGAACGGGGACTTCATTGTCTGGGGGCGGAGTTATGGAATGGTATCTTACCGCAATCATCCATGGAGATTCATGGAGTGTAGCAATCTTTAACCTGAGCTAAATATTGCTATTTCACCTTGCAACCACGGAGGACAACCTGAAATGAGATGCGCGATGAGTGGCATGCGATATGTCCTTCAACATAAAGTTGTAGAAATATGAACGAGGGGACGGAACCGAGTATATCGTCCACCAAATAAAAAGGAAAGACGAAAACACACTAATTACTAGGTAAGCGATACTATATTAAGCTCCCAAATTATGTATTAGATACCTTAGGTAGGTAAGCGATACGTATTATATAGAATCGCCTACCTATGCGGGAGGGAGATAGTATGAGTCTCATCCTCTCTTCCCCAGGTGTATTGCTCTCCCCTCTTCCACTGCTGGTATTCAATATAGCTTCGAAGTCTATCAAGAGAAGATATCACATCAATACGCATACAATCACAACTCTCAGCCTCATAGAAAGCATGGGCATGGCTACCTGACTTGTTCTCCATACCCTGACACGGAATAATCTCCGATAAGTATCACTTATCAAAGAATTCAGGCCCGGTCGAGATCAAAATCGTGAAAACTACAATCTATGAGGCAATGCTATTATTGCATCCCAACAGTAATATGATATCATCTAAAATTATTGTCAATTAATATACGAGCTTGATTACGCCACCACTATGACCATTAATATAAAACCATGATTTAGATAACGTACTTCACATGCCATTTCGAAATACCATCCGAACTTTCAATGGGCTAAAGAAAATCAGCATATGAAGTCCATAAACGTAAAACAAGCGGTCGAATCATGCAACAGCAAAGGACCCTGATAATAAAGAACACGGCCCTGAAAAGCTTCAATTCAATATCTCTACTTTATTCCCGCCAAGTTTCCATTACGTACAAACCCTCTCCAATATACAAACCGAATGGGACCAGGAAGTTGGAATACACATCCCGATATATCAAGATCGTTCCATACTCAGTCGCAATTCTTATCAGTAAGCGATGACTTACGCAGTCTCGACTCGGTCCTCGTCCTCGCGTATCCTTCACTCTGGCATGGCAGATCGTCACGAGGGGTCCAAGGCCTGTGGGGACTTCCTATTTAGCTCGTCATCCAATATATCACCACGGGTTGACAAGTGAGGGGAAACGTTCCACGTCGAGGCCGTATTCGTAAGCTTCGTCCCTGACGAACGAACAACAGCATCGCCGGCCTCGGCTACGACGGCGTAGAAATCCAATATAGCTGGGGAGCCAAGGCATTGGATCGAATGCGGAGTTGACTGCTATTGACTCGAGATCGTCGTAAGAAACTAACTCAAAGACCCCCAAAAGGTGAGCTAGCAGAAACATCTGCCGGCCTTGGCGGGGTGTATAATATATATGACACCTTTCTTGGGAGGCCGACTAGGCGCCATGCCTGCATTTCCAAAGCAGGGTTCCCCGATATCTGCTAGCCAAACCCGCGTTTTGTAGGTTAAGTAAGTGAGTGGGTAGAAATAATGCGGAGGGTTGCAGCCGGGCCAGCGATCTAGGTACGCCAGTTCCCCTGCCGGCTAAACTTGCAGATTAAGTGCTTATACTCCTTTTCGATAACGATAAGATGCCAAGAGGGTGGTGTCGCACCCCAATCTAGACGGTCCCCAATCTGTCTTTGGGTGTAGGCGACCAAGAGCGGAGATGGTGGTTGGTGGAGATGGGAAAAGAGGAAGGAGGGAGGAGACGCGAATATTATCAATGACATCTGGGATGCAGATGGATAAATGAAAAGAGGCAGTGTGGGGGGAGGGGAAAGTTACATCAGACTCTCCAAGGATATGGAAGATGGCGCTCCGATAAACTGTCTCCTATCGTCATCGCCTTGCCTATAAAGCTGAAGCTGTCAGGAGCTTGAAGGGGGAGTCAAAAGAAGACGAGCGGGAGGAAACTTCGAAAACGTCGTCCTCAACAACCAATTCGTATCCCACAATAAGTCTTACCTGAAAGCAAGTAGTAGTAACCATGGGTGTCTCAACCACTGTCCCGCAGACCAAGGTGTGGAACGGGAAGAATGTCCCGGTCTACCCTATGGAGATCATCGACTTCTCCAAGCTGCTCTCCCAGGAGCCTGCCGAGGTTGAGAGACTGGTTAAGGCTTGCCAGGACGAGGGATACTTCTACCTAGACCTCCGAGGAATTGACGGTCGCCGCATGCTCGAGGACCAGCAGGACACTCTCCAGCTGATGTACCGCTTCTTCGATGCGCCCCTTGAGGCCAAGAACGAGTTCGGTCTCGTCGCTCCCCACCTCGGGTGAGTAACACTTGTTACTGAAAATCCCGATCGCTCGGATATTTGCTAACAGAAGGAAAAAAAAGCTACGAGCCCATCGGCTCTCGCACCGGTGTCCTCGACAACACCAAGGACGGGTACGAAATGATCAAGGTCTCGCGCGACGAGATCCAAAAGGACAGCCCGCACCTACCGGCCGTGATCAAGAACAGCCCCGACATGAAAGTTCTCGAGCACGCCATCGCCGGCGCCAACATCGCCACCAAGACAATCCTCGCGGCTCTCTCCACCGGCCTCGGTCTAACCGGCGCCGCCCGCTTCGAAAACTCCCACCGCAACGACCAACCCTCCACCAGCACCATCGCCATGATGCACTACATCCCATCCGACCCAACAGCCAAGAACATCGGGCACCAGAAGCACACCGACATCAGCTCCCTCACATTCCTCTTCGCCGAGCAATGGGGTCTCCAAGTACGTCCTCCGGGATCCAAAGAATTCGGATTCGTCGAGCCCAAGGACGGCATGGCCGTGATCAACGTCGGCGACTCCCTACGCTTCGCCAGCGGCCACACGATGCAATCCTGCATCCACCGCGTAGTCCCCCTGGACCCCACCGAGCACCGCTACTCCATCGCATACTTCCTGCGCGCGGAGAACGACACCCCGTTCACCGACAGCGAGGGCCGATACATCACGGCAGGCCAATGGCACGACGAGAAGTTCTTCGCTTTCACCAGCCCGCCCGAGATCCAGGCCCTAGCCCCTAGCTCCATGATCCTCGGTGGCATGAAGGAAGACGACGACGTTGAGGCTGCCGAGTCCAAGGACGCGCCTAGCCCTATCGTCGGCGCTACCAACCTCAAGGAAACCGTCCAGGTATACTAGATCAATATTCCCGTTGTTTCTTGACTAGATAAGAAATAAAAGTGAAGAAAGGGGTTCTAGAGAGGAAAAGATAGTTGGGTGGATGATACCTACCAACCTACCTATTGGCTATCGGTCGTTATACCTCAAGGGCTCCCGACAAACGAAATGAGGGAGGGTCCTTCTTGTCTCTCGTTGTGTACTGGATGGGGAGGGTAGGACATATCTTCTAGATCGCCTCATACACAAGGCAGATAGATGAGAGGGGCATTGAGCATACTCCATAAGTACTATATGTAGTCTTCAATATGAAATTTCCCTTTGTTGTTATGACAATTCTGCTCTTACACATGTCGGAGACGATGTGAAATCCTCAAAACAATTGTAGGCGACCATGGTCAACTTTCACATTAGACTAAGTTTTCTTAATGGTATTAAATAGGTATTTATGGTGAATAAATTTCCTACAAAACGGAACGAAATCATGTCATGATCGTATGTTATGGGGGATGGCCAGGTACGGTACCTTGATAGGCAAGTAAATTTTTATATCCCTATGAGTCCTGTCCACAATCCTGCGTTATTAGCACGGCAACTAGCTAGGGGCACCGGCTTAATTAATGCCCATGCCGTCCATTTGACGAGCAAGTCGGTCAATATCAGCAGCGTGTTGCACTCCCTGAGCAGGCGCATGATTTCTGCCGCCGACGGCTGCTCCGCATTCTGGGCACCTAGCCTCTTGCATTGGCATCCCGCATTCGCCGACCGTGAAAGGATGCCCGTTCTCACATGTGTACCAATGTCCCGTTCCAAGAAACTCATTTTGCATTGCCCGGTATACGGCACGCATTTCCTCTGCGGATACCTTTTCGTAGAACACACTATCGCGAAGCATCTTTGATACAACCTCGATCTCGGCCATTAGGCCCTTGCTCTGAGCTGGGTGCTTTTCCACTATTGCGCAAGCAGCAACAAGGTAGTCGGTACCTTGTTCCTTAAACTTTTCCATCTTTACTTTACTAGAGTCATTTTCCGACGATTCATCACCAGTAGTGAGCGCCCGGCTGAATGCACAGAACTGAGCGAAGTAGATATAAGCCTCGGCTTCTTGTCTAGGGTGCTTTGTCGTCATAGCGCGTTCCGCCATAATCCCGCAATCCTTCATCTGCACCGAGAAGTCTAGTTCGATCTTGGGTCGAGACTCAAGTAGGTCTTTTCGTAGCCCCATAAAATCGGTTACAATAAGGGCATCGCATCTTAGGGAGAGTGAGCATGCTAGAAGGTGAGCTTTGTTTTGGATGATCGTTTCGTCGAGGACGAAGTCTCCTTGAACTGCTCGCTGTTTCGCGGCGTGTTGTACAAAGTCTTGGACACGTTGCAAGGGTTGTTCTTCTCTTCTCACTTGCCCAATAAAATTGTTGACTCCATTCCAGAACCTGAAAGCTTCATCATATCTGGTACCGCCCACCCATTCACGGATGAGGCCTAGGGGCTTGAGGCGACTAGTCGAAAATATTTTCTTTTTGGACTTCGTATCTTGCTGCAAAATCTGGGGAGGCGAGAACTTCGATATGCCCTCCCGTATATCAAGCAGCTTGTCCGCAAGTTTAGCATACTCCGATTGGGACCAACTAATAAACTTCTTGGTGGCCTCGTCGAGCATAGCACGCCGGACAATTCGCCCATATCTCGCAACGCTTCGCAGGGATCCACGACATGTGGGACAGGCTTTGACCTCATCCATTGAAAAAGGTTCGGAGGATTTTGCAATGGCGGCAGGCTTTCCCTCAGCGGACATGTCGTAATAATCTTTCATAGACATAATGCCATCCATATTCGTCATGGTAATGAAGTGACCACAGTCCGGGAAAATGCAAGGATCGTCATCTAGATCGACTTCGTGGTATTGCATGCCCATAATAAAATCTACGTCACGCGATTTTATAGACTCGGAGCAGCACGTCTGGCAAAACTTCGCATCGGGGCATGTCTCGCCACATATAGATGGGCACCGGTGTCCGCAACTCAATACCTTGTCGCATCTCTTCGAACAAGGCACCCAGTCGCACTATGGCAATAAGAGTTAGCCACGGTCCTCTTCCAAGATAAAATGAAAAAAAAAACACTTGGGCTGAGAGTCCTAGCATGTAACATGGACTAAAAGAGAGATAAAAGTAGGAGAGGGGTTGAAACATACAGGAGCAGCGCAAGGCATGGTACATCGTGAATGGACGCAATGCGATTCGCAAGTCTCTTTGGCACACGGTACGCAAGGCTCATGGCACTTTTTACTGCATCTTGAATGGCTGCAACGAACTTCGCAGGGTGCTGGGCAAAGAGGACATTGGGTTCCACCATGGCATTCTTGTCGGCAAGTATGTTGACAAGTCGTGTACTGCCGTCCGCAAGGTTGTTTGCAGATCCCGTGGTTGGTACTGTCGACCTTACCATCTTTCCTCTGCTTACACTGCCAGCATGAACTGCGGCAAGAGTGGCCACAAGGTCGAGGATCAAGGCACATATGACCACACTTGTAAGTGTCTAGACTAACGTCTGTGTTGCAGGGCACTTCGACTATGTGACCACAACCAGGAACAGTTTTCTTGACCATCTCTTTGCAAATAATAACTTTAGGATCCTGTGCCTGCCAGCAGAATGCCGACGAAATTTTGTGGCCACAAGCAAGAGTGATGTTCAGGTTTTGTAGGCGCTCGTCGCATCGGGGTTTACAAGGGTCGCCGCAGACCAGTTTGCATGGATGTTGACATCCCTTCTTGGGCCGAGGACATGGTTCTAAACATTTAACGGCGTTATGAAGGACTTCGTGATGGCATCTATTGATACACGAATGCCCACATGTCAGACGCCGGTCGCAGCGACGAATGCATCCTCCTTCAGGGGCGAGTCGTAAGAAATCGTCGGCTTTAGAAGCTAGAAGTGGTTCGTCAGGGTTAGGATGTCGCGGACCTATGAGAGTTAAAGTTAGCATTGATCACTGTTATTAGAATGATAGCACTCACATTGTAATTCCAACTCAGTCCCTAAATTCCCATTTTGCGCCAGAATTCGCAATACCTTATCCCACATATCAACATGCCTATAGGTGTTGGCATTGCCGATGAGATACATTCCATGCTGAGCTCGAGATAACAACACATTGATACGATTTGACGTGCTTAAGAATCCGCATTTATTCGCTTCGTTGCTTCTCACAAGTGAAACCACCACGACTTTAGCCTCCTCGCCCTGGAAATTATCGACAGTGGCGAGTCTAATGCTCTTCAATAATGTCCTCTTGACGACGGGTTGTTTATGTGGTTGATCAACCAGGCTCTCGTCTGTTACGTTCTCTGCGTCAAGAGCTTCAAGGTCTTCCATATCACGGTCGCCAACAGAGATCTCAAACAGTTTTTCCATCTCGCGACGAAGTCGACTCAACTGTCCTAGATAAGGGGTGATGACTGCGATGTCATCTGCGGCGTATAATCCTTGCCTGACGAGATGTTGTACGAGAGCTATAGTCATTTCAACCTCGAAAGTATTCGTATGCGAAGTGTTTGCTGGATCTGGATTGGCTGCTTGATCTTCAGGTGATTCATGGTGCATCCAGAATAAGCGCTTCTTCAACCCAAGAACACCAGGGTATTTGTGCACGTCACCGCCGTCGTCCAGTCCAGGATATAAAGTTGATCGAATTAATTCCGAGACACTTGGATGCATTCGCCTCTGCGTCTCCAGAGTATCAAATGGTAGCCTTGGGTCAGTATCATACGAAGGTTCGATTAGGCGTTCAAACAGCGAAGTATCGAGAGAGTATTGGGCTCCTCGATGACTAGTACTCTGTAGTTCGTAGTTTACTATCTGTGGCCTCAATTGTAGATGATCACCAATGAGAATTGCATGCTCGACAGATGGGAGTAGGGCCGTCTATAAAAAATGAGTCAGCATTTACTTCGCCAGGCAAGGAGCTTGGGGGTATAGCTCCAAATTGAATTCGACAAGGAGGCATTATATCATATATAATCTGGGGGAAAACCCCCAAAAATTGTTAACATCACTTACGAGGGTATGTGCCTCCAGAACCTCGCCCGCCTCCTCACACAACATAACTTTGCATCTCAATTTCTGAAGAAGCTCGATGTTCCTCGCTAGACCGGTAGTCGTAACGCCAACGACATCCGCTTCGTGTAGACATCGTAAATCGACGTCACGAGACACTTTGTCTAGCTCATCCTTGGTACTCTGGTAGTTCTTATATCTGCTGATAACGTTGTTTACAAGCGGGTCGCGTATTTCTCGTAGCCAGTGTTTGTAAAGGCGCAATCGTTCATTTTTGCGCATAGACCAGATTTCAGTACCTAGAAGACTGTTGATATCGCGATGTGAACCGTCTTCACCACCGCTATGAAGCCATTGTTCAAGGAGTTGTCCAGGTTTGCGAGGCCCTGCCTGTATAAATCCTTCTTCGTCCTCGAAGCTAAATAGAGCCTGATGGTGGTGTGGGTGAATTTTTCGAAGGTAATCGCGAAGTGTGCTCGGAGTTTGACAGGTTGCAAGTTCTCGGAGTGAATTTTTTATTGATTGAGAATCCTCATTCCGACTTTGACTTAAATTCCACATGGATCCCTTTTCAGCCTTGGTACGGTCGGCGATTCGGGCTACGGCACGAAGATTGACACCCTCAAGCTCTTCTGATTTGGATCTAGATCCGATTCGGATGATTTTGACATTGGCATGCTTTAAATGGACTAGCAACTGGTCAAGGGCGTGGTTGGTATAGCATACGCAAAGGATGGGCCCGAGGTCAGCCTGGCGCTTGTTCGCAAGTAACACTTTGATTATTTTCTCGCCGGTGAAACCTATATTTTCATATTAGCTAATTTCGTTCCCTTGAAGTCCCTAATACCACCATCAATCACCCGTGACCGCCCCATAGGAAGCCTCACGAAGGAAATGGTGTATAAAGAATGTCAGACTTACTTTTCCCAGTACCAGGTGGGCCTTGGATCAGCGCCAACCTCCTCGATAACGTATTTAAAAGAGCCTTGGATTGAGTAGGATCAAGAACGGAATGTTTTGCTAGCACTTCAGGGTCGAGTGGCTTCTGGGGCGAATGTTGCAGTTCCGTATCATCTTTCGTGAGGGATCGAAGGTTGAAAGAAAATCCTCGTTTAGTTGTGTATTGAGGAGGGCCCACCATAGTGATATCAAACGTTGGATTATGTTCAATTGGCGCGAGCAAGTCGTCAAATGGCACACTTGATTTCTTTGACATGCGTTGAAGAGCCATGAGCGTATGCTGAAATGAGGGAAGAAGGACGCGAGGGAACTCCACTAGACACAACCATTTGGTAGAAACGTCCTGAAACCACCGTAGTGCTTGGCCAATATCGTTTTGACGGGTTTCGGCGAGTTGTAAATGCACATAGGCGGAAGTTTCATCGTCAGCAAGAGATAGATCCTTAGATCCTTCGTTTTCTTCCACCTTGGCTTTTCCTTTCTGTCCCTTTGTTACGATAGTGGCATCACCAACCACGCAGAATAGCACGCTGTCGCTTTCGGAAAGGACACAGACAAGACCGCCAGGTTGGAGACGTTTAGAGCTTTCCCACCAATCTCGACGTTGGCGGATATTCTTCTTGGATATAGGTTGCCGAAATTGAATTAGTAAATCCATTCCTGTATTTCTATCAAATCCAACGTCGATGATCGCAGCTTGTTCGTAGGCGTAAGTACGAAGAGCATTCCTGTTCCCGTTGTTTTGCTTGCGCTTGGGATTTCGCATGGCCTCAAGCTGCAAGCTGACAGCGTCTCGAAGTTGACCGACGGTATCTTCTCGCAATAGGCGAAATTCCCTATCCAGGCGACCATGAATCCCAGGTCTATGAAACAGAGATGAATCTGTAGTCGGGAGGTATTCATTACGGACAGACGTTATTTCTTGGTGTGTGGGCAGAATTCTTATTTTGCAAATATCATCATGATCGTTATCGTGCCTTGGACCATCTGCTGAAAGTCGCCCCGGCAGATCCTTTCGCATAACAAATTCGGACCGTGTCACTGGCACCGGCTTCCCTACTTTAGCTTCAGAAAGCGAGGCGCCAACTCCAAGACGTTGTTCGAGATATTGTAGGAATTTCTTAGCTTGCAACTTCGAGAATTCGTTAGATGAAGAAGTGGCGGCTTGAACTAAACTTCCGAATCGCTTGACAATATGCTCAAAATTATCATTCACGATGTTACTCGTAGCACAATCAATCATCGTGGCCAATATCGAGAGCGAAAGTTCACAGGTGGAAATTCCACACTCATCCTTCTCGGCCAAGTTAGGTAGAGTAGACCAAACATCGAGTAAGCCCAAGATGAAGTCAAATAGGCTTCTCATCCGTCGTCCTCCAATCCCTTGGATGAAGTTATAAATCTCGGCGACTTGTTGCTCAAGCACATTGGAATCAACAACGCGTGTATGGGTGAGAACCTGGAACATAGGTTGTATCTGGTTTAGATATAGACGTATCTTCGTGGGCCTGTCTATGGCCTGGGGAATTTGTCGCTCAATGAGATCCTTGATGAAGCCAAGGCCATCATCTGTAGCCATAAGCTTTACGGTCGCTTGTGAAGCGCCGATATCTCCTTCCATGAGCTCTAGAGCGAGCTTGAAGTATCGGTCGTACGCCTGCTGGTTCATGAAGGCCGATGATCGTATAGCACGTGGGTTTGATGGGCTGTGGTTCAATAATCGCTTCCATTCTCGAAGCTTGTCCTCGGCTGGAGCCTGCGTCTCCCGACGTGATGTTGATGCTTGAGGCGAAGCCGCTGGGGATGATGAGGTCTCATGGCGAAACTTACATCTTGCTCCAAATCTGCATGTACCATTCTGGAAAAATTGGTTGCACCGATTGGCGTTCGGCGCCTGCCTGTTTCTATTGGAAATGTAAGTCAGTCAGGTAGAGGAAGCAGGACAGAGAGGAAAGTTGTAATGGCTGCTCCATGGGCTGTTTTGATGGGAATATGGAAGATATCCTACCGGTTCATTGCTCACTATATCTCGGAGAGCTGATAGAGATGGTTGAATACTGCAGGAAGCCTATCAGCATGAAATAAGTCTGATTGCGGGGAAGTGAAAGAGATAGCCTTATGATGAAAGGCTCTCTCCGTAAAGCGATGGATTTATTTTGATAGTAATTTGTTGTTCCGATAAGACATGAAGATGTCTCTGGAAGCAACAGTGCTATGGTAGCATGATCAATGGATGAATTTAAAGTAATAGAAGGGATAACAAAGGAAAGAGCTGAGGTAGCTTGCTGGCCTAAACAGCGGGTTCAAGGCACCCCATAGCCGGAGGTAGCGAACAAGGCGGCCGCAACTGTGGGCATGCCTACCAACAAGCCTAATTCCCTTGTGAGAGGGCAGCATCTCAGTGAGGGAAACGCTATCGGATGCTGTCAGATCCAAGGCCACTAATTTGCTACCACGTTCGATAAACGAAGGGCTCGTGTGACCGGGCAAACGGTAGGGGAGTGAGTAAAAGAACAATTGGGTGTGGCTAACCGACAGCTTGTTTCAGACGGTCAATATGCAGCCACAGTGACAAGTTGAACGGATGAACCACCTAAACACCTAAATTTCCACCTAGGTAGGTAGATACCTCAGAATTCGGAAGCTACAGCATAATGCTGGCGCATTAAAAACAAGCTGTTTTGTTGAAAAAAAGCGTTAGCAGTATCAAAATACACCAGTTTTATATACGGTATAATATGGCTTAGCTTCAATTACAACAAAAAAACGGAAATCATTTTCAGCCGACTTGTTTGATGATCTCCGTGGGCGTTATGGAGAGTCCGCAAATGAGAGCCCCCGAGGCCTCCTTCGCCAGCCGGTTCACTATGCATAACCTCACCTGCAGCCAATCGTCAAGGGAATGTCGACCGTAAACGCCGTTGGTCTTCCCAAAACTTCGATGCCAGTACCATGGAAAAGGCCATAACATGTTCATGACCGTCCTTCATACAATGCCACCCTAGTTTCTCTATTTTGAATAGATCCTACCATCATGACCATGGCCGTGGTTATGGTCATAAACCACAGCCTTCTCGCATGAACAAGGCAGACTTCAGAATTCGGAGTCGGAATGCCTATTATGGATCCCAGGCGGTAAAAAAGCACCTAGGCAGTAGGTATCTCCGCTGAAGATGAACCGCTCGAACTGGGTGTACACTAAGGGGTTTAAATAGAATTATTACAGGTCGTTTTTTGAGTAATCTCAGTGGCTTTGTGTCATTCCGCTACAGGTCGACCACTCTTCTTGCCTTTTCTAGGGTTCAGGAAGATCGACAAAATGTCTTTTATAATCTCCAGAGGCTGATAATGTGAAAGATCGTGAATATATATAATATTAAAGTGATATATAACGAAATGTTGTTTTTTCTAAGTTTAATTGGCATGTAATCAAGGCAGTCAGGGTCCTGATATTCGATCATATCACATGCATAATAATATGGACCCTAGTTGTGAAATTTAGTGCCTTTCCCTTTTTGGAACGGTCTTCTACATCATAAAGTTCAATGAACAACAAGTCGAATAAGTTAAAAGCCAAAACGAAACTAAATACAATGAAACATTGTAATGATACGTAAACCTTAATTCCATCAAATATATAAACATTTCTATTAATAATTTCACAAAAGCCGTGCTCTGGCAAAACCGAAGACTTTTATTGTCGGGGATTTGCAGCCCCAGACATTTCCACCTCGAGACTTGACTAATAGCGGAAGAGATCATCACTAAAGCACACTGACGATAGTGGCCACTCTACACTCCCCAAACTACCTACCGAAATGAGCTGCTTAGCAAGCCGACAAGCAAGCTTATGAAAGTAATGTTGCGATAATACTTCTCGGTGGAAAAATACATTGCCCTTAAGTTCTAGGATCTTTGGGCATCGGCAATATTTAGTAGGCTATCGCAGCCGAAGTCCATAATAGACAAGTCCGCCCGCCTTACCGTCGTCGCCCATGTTCAATTCTCGGCGCTGTCGCAGGTCTGCGCGTCCTCTGTTTCATCTGATGGCACGCTGCGAGAGTCGCCCTGCAAGGTACCTCTCGTGCAATTCGGTCGATGAATATGGTACGAGAGATAGATAATCTTATTCAAATATCTCCTTCATCCCGAAAATCATTCCCCAGAAACTCTTTTTTTCTGTCTGATCAATTCCGGGTTTGAATCTGTATCATAAATCAGTTCAAAATCTAATTAACTCCGCAATTTTGCTGGTCAATCTGCGTTAATTGTACATATTTATATTCTTTTACCCTCGTCATATAATCAAAATGCTGTACAAATCTCTTGCTATTCTTGCGACGGCGTCAGCGACGCTAGCTGCTACTCCTCAAGGCTTCGTACCTGCGGCCGAGTCTACTTTAGATGTATATTTCGGCACTGTCTCAGCGGAAGGCGGAAATGTCTTAGAAAAAGCGGGTAAGTGAATTGGGCTCGGGATCTCACCCGTGCTCAGAATGAGAGTTATTGACGGTCATTTAGCGACTCAAACGGCGCCCAACATAGGGACTCAATCCAAAGTGGACGGAACATCATTCGCAGTATTAATGATTGACCTGGATATCCCGACGAATAGCCCGCCACAGACGAACACACTTCTCCATTGGTTGCAGACCGGCTTGACGCAAAGCTCAACAGCGACAACGGTAAACACAACTACAGGAAGTAAGAACGTCTTCCTATTCGAAAAGTCCCAAGGACAAGCGGCATTTGCGGAATATCTTGGACCATCGCCTCCGGCGCGAATTCCTTTGTCGCATCGATACACTCAACTTCTAGTCGACACATCAGACGCTACACAAGACGATTTAAATGTTCTCCAACAAGCCGCTGCGAGCCGACAGGGCTTCAGCGCCAATGATATCTTGACGCAGGCTGGACTTGTAGACAAGGTCCTGGCTGGTAATTTCTTCAACGTGACCAACCCAGGTCCCGTAACTTCAGCAGCGGCGGGTTCTGGCTCTTCGAACTCGACAACCGGAGGAAAGTCGGGCGGTACCACAGGAACTGGCGCTGTCATGAAACCGACCCAAACCCCATTCGTCCCTGCTGCAGCGGGAACAAATAGAGCAAGCGGGATGATTCTAGCGATCGCCATTGTC
This sequence comes from Hypoxylon trugodes, assembly GCF_022578975.1. Taxonomy (NCBI): domain Eukaryota; kingdom Fungi; phylum Ascomycota; class Sordariomycetes; order Xylariales; family Hypoxylaceae; genus Hypoxylon; species Hypoxylon trugodes. The sequence goes on along the minus strand of NW_026250018.1, from coordinate 3,031,821 downwards.
GGCGCAGTGTTCATTACTTTGTAAATTGGATAGAGACGGAAAAGCAATTGATTGATTTCAGCATGCAGCAAGCAGAAAAAAGAAGCGTACGTATCGAAGTTGGAGATTTTCGCGTGTTTGCCGACATCGTTGGTCTGAAGTTCCACAGAAAATTACAGCGACTTGATGACCCAAGCACGCGTACTTGAGCTCGGAGTTTCGGGAAACGCAAGCACGCAGATTTATTCCGTTCAAGGGCGCATTCGATAGCCAACTCGGAGTGATCCCGAGGTTTCAAAGGCACGTACATCCGTGGATACATACATACCTACATCGAAGGTACATACCTAGGTATATACTTGACTCGCTAAGAGTTGAGTTGAAGTCATGTAACAGTAAGCTTTGTGTTCTCAGGGCGGGTAAATAATTACACCCGGGGAAAAAGAAAGTGGAATTGTGCCGAGTGCCTACGATTACGAGCTATCACTTAATATACCTATACATTTTCGCCCGGTGTCCATACAACTTATACCGACGATCATTGATTAGATCAGAACTGCCGCGAAGCTTTGGAGATGTATCTCGGGAACGTTGTACGTGAAGAGTATCCATCTCCTTACTTAGTTGGGTTCGCTTGGCCAATCACTATTGTCGACCCTATATTGTTCCAGATCTAGAGACGCTACCTGCCGGGTCCCCCTCCTCGATCATACCCCCTTTTCTTATCCTTTGTTCCTCTTGGCCGTTTACTCATGCGCTCTCAGCAAGGCTAGCTCCAATTCTTTGGCAAGCTTCCCCGCAAATGTAGGTGGATGTATGTATGTCTCGTTGCGAATACTCCCCACTTCACCGATGACCGAGCAAATAGCCTCTTGTTACCTAACAACTAGGTAGCTTCAACAACGTATCGTTAAACTATGTGACGCTTCTTATTATTCGACATCGTCCATTGGAATATCGCGCAGTATTATAATAACGTTCGAGCTCCGTAGCAAATTCGAACTATCTATATTTTCTAGCTAGGCTCTCAGATAAAATCGCCAGAGGCTCGGACGACAAAGACAAACTCAGCTGACGATCGATGGCTTTGACCGGCGCTCACTAGCGTCTAACTCCGCAGGGCGAGGGGCATCCCAAAAAGGTGCGGGACCCCTTGGCTCACATACCGAGACATCACCGAGCGGTTCCCGGCGGGCAGCCGAATCTCTCTGGATCAATATTCGGGATATACACGTCCCACGCGGGTTGGATGCGCTCAAAGGGCTGTGAGACGCGAGGGACAATGAACCCCTAACTGCATTTCCGGAATACCTCATATGTCCCTATACCCGCCTAGCTTGACTGGCGTACCTCTGCCTTACTGTCCACTGTGTACATGAATCTGCAATGGGTGGAAGGCCACTCGCTCATGTATCCCGTTCCTAGCTCTTGTGCATACCTAGCGGCTACAGTTGGAGACTACTACATGATCGAGTAATATAGGCAAACCATTGAGCACCGCGGGACTATCTACGTCTAGCTAGCTCAAGTACATTACATTTCGAAACAAGCAGCTAAAACATTCTCCGATAGTAGTGTCCACCCCTCCGTTTCCCGAGCTATGCTATGGGTGTTAAACACTAACGGACAAAAGATGCCGTTGTGGTCCCCTCAATGCCTTCTCGAGTAGGTCTTATGCTACTCTTCTTTGTACGCGAGGCCAGATCAATTCCCATACATAAATGGTCGATAGTCCTCCCCCCGTCATAGACCTGCTTTTCTTGCTTCTTATTGATCATTCTACTTTCATACTTCCGTAATAATCATCAATACCGGGAAGCTCATCCAGAAACGCCAATTCGCTTCTCACCGCAAAAGCAATAGTGTGTAACACTCCCTCCTCGACTTGCCTACCTTCCTAACGCTTACGGCCGTTAGACTACCTCGTTGAAGATATAGAACATCGCTAAAGGAAGAAAATAATTCAAAATGGTATTATTAACTCGTCATCTCTCTTCATGCTGCACTCGTCCCATCTCTTCTTCTACAGCGCGGGCATTTTCTACAACCACAGCAGCAGCTCGTTCTGTTAGCGATGTTGGACCTGGATCGCGGGCGGCGCTGCGAGCTGGCCTGACGTCACGTTCGACAGCAGCCCCAGCAATATCCAAGAGTTCACCCGCGCCCTCGTTCCACCCTCCACCACGAATACCAGCCTCGACGCGTTTACTAACTACGCAACGTGAAAAGGTCAAAGTTCTAGCCGTTTTGTACGATGGTGGCATTCACGCCCAACAGGTAAGCCAAAAAAGCAATATTTCCTTCGCAATAATTTCTTTTTATTCCTGGTTTTGCTTCTCTTTTTGCCCGGATCCACATTCAATCGCAATCGATACATAGATCTCTCTACATTCTGCCGTCTCTCCCCGCAGCACCTGTTTCCAGCCATAAGCAAGTTGGATCGTCCAATTACACGATCCCAACACGCAATTGGCTGAAACATGCATGCAATGGTCTGTCTTTGGTAACTGGACGTGGGCGGCAGATGTAATGGTTGAAAGAGAGAGGGGAAAAGAGGACAGGGGGTTGGTTGTACTTTGAAGAGGAGGAGTAAGAGGAGAATAATAACGGAACTGTGGGGTAATAGAGTGTTACTCGACGAGGAACCGAAGAAGACAAACAAATCCCCGAATCCCAACCCTTCTATACTCCATCTATACTACTCTCCACTTTCCAACAAGAAGAGACTAACGTATTCTTTCTTCCACCCAATTATAGGTTCCCGACCTCCTAGGAACAACCGAGAATGAGCTTGGCATCCGAAAATGGCTTGAAGACCAAGGTCACACCCTCGTTACCACATCCGACAAGGAGGGCGAGAACTCCACCTTCGACAAGGAACTCGTTGACGCCGAGATCATCATCACCACTCCGTATGTTGACCTCCTTCACCTGAATTCCAATTATAACTATACAATACAACATAAAGATACATTGCGAGACGGGGGAAAAAAATAAACATATTACACATCACGAACAATGTGATGCACGTCAGGGATAGCTAAGACTAACCTGACAACAGCTTCCACCCCGGTTACCTAACAGCCGAGCGTCTAGCCAAAGCCAAGAAGCTCAAGCTCGCCGTCACCGCAGGTATCGGATCCGACCACGTGGACCTAAATGCCGCCAACAAGACCAACGGCGGCATCACCGTCGCCGAAGTAACCGGCTCCAACGTCGTCTCTGTAGCCGAGCACGTAGTCATGACGATCCTAGTCCTAGTCCGCAACTTCGTGCCCGCACACGAGCAGATCGAAGCCGGCGACTGGGAAGTCGCCGCAGCCGCTAAGAACGAGTACGACCTCGAGAATAAGGTCGTGGGTACAGTTGCCGTGGGCCGTATCGGCGAGCGTGTGTTGCGCCGCCTTAAGGCTTTCGACTGTAAGGAGTTGTTGTACTACGACTACCAGCCGCTGAAGCCTGAGGTGGAGAAGGAGATTGGTGCACGCCGTGTTGACACTCTTGAGGAGTTGCTTGCGCAGAGTGATGTCGTTACTATTAACTGCCCGCTGCACGAGAAGACGCGTGGTCTGTTTAACAAGGACTTGATTGCTAAGATGAAGCCTGGTAAGTTCTCATCCCCTCACGTACCCCTTCCATTCGTAATTAACTTTCGAACTAGGCTCCTGGCTCGTCAACACCGCCCGCGGCGCCATCGTCGTCAAGGAAGACGTCGCCGAGGCTCTAAAGTCCGGCCACCTCCGCGGCTACGGTGGTGACGTCTGGTTCCCTCAGCCAGCGCCCAAGGACCACCCACTACGATACGCCAAGAACCCCTTCGGTGGCGGTAACGCCATGGTCCCTCACATGTCGGGTACTTCAATCGACGCGCAGAAGCGATACGCCGCCGGCACCAAGGCCATCCTCGAGAGCTACCTCTCCGGCAAGCACGACTACCGTCTCGAGGATCTCATCGTCAAGGACGGTGATTACGTCACTAAGGCCTACGGCCAGCGAACAAAGGCATAAATGATTAATTTTTATTATTTATTTAGCTTTTTAGTGTTCGGCCTTTTCTTCCCCATGTTCTTTTTATGATTCTATCTTATCATAGTAGTGCGACTTAAATCACTATTGGTAGGTATCTACCTACGATATGGGGAGGATGATGAGTGTGTAGATGGATAACCGGACAGATGGAATCCGGGTATAGTTGCAACTGAAACATAAGCGATGAGCAACGAATGGAAGCCCTAGAATTGACAGGGGAGCGGCTAGATAGCGTTGCTACAGCATAGCCAGCGTGTTGAATACGATGAAGTTTGAAAGTCTTCTAGTTCTCTATTATGCACAGTGCCTGGCTTTACTATACTAACTAGCCTAACAATCTGCGTACCCTGTGACTAAAGATCAAAGCTCGTAACGAATAATAAATCGGCACTTGATAGCAGTAATAATACTCCTTATGTAAGAGTCCCTCATTAGTCAACCCCCCCAGCCCCCTAGACTCAATCCGGGACAGTCCGCGTTCCTCCCACTCCACGGCACAGCCCAGCTGGCGCGGAACTGGGGCCACTGACGTCTCTCTTACAGCATTATGGGGTGAATTATTCCCGTATCAATGTCGTCAGAGATCTCAACTAGCCTGCCTCGCCATTCAACAAAGACTCCAACACCTGAGGCCTAGTAACTAGCTACGTACCTATTCCCCGGTGTTCTTCAGCACTATTAATCATGTCAACCGGGGGCAGTACCCCAGCTATATAAATAGGCCATTGTCTCCTACCTTGATGGCCAGGCACACCATCTCAAAGTCATATTACATTACCCTTTTCGATCACAACCAACCAATCAGCGATTGAATTGACACCATTGCAACATCACATCTCTAAATCGCAACTTATACAAACCCACAATCATACACAATGGCCTGCAACTGCAACAACTCTGGCGCCTGCAGCTGTGCCAGCACCGGCACTTGCAAGTGTGAGAACAACTGCGGCTGCACCAACTGCCCTGTTGGTCCCCATCATACTCCTTTCCTCCCATGTATTCGGTTACACTAACAGTCTTGATAGAAGAAGGATTAAATTGGCCTATCCCTGTCCATGCGAACGACCGATGAATAATGGGATTATGACGGATTTCAGCAGACACTATGCGGTCTTTGTATTATGAATGGCTATTCTTGTAGATAGTTATTACTTATTATTGAGCTGTTTGGACATGTTACAAGGGACACTTGAGCTACCGAGCTAGTCACTCCTTACAAACATAATTCAACTATCCTTCACAAGTCTATTCTCATCAGTTTTGAACGATGTGCTTGATTTGAATTCATCAATATGTGGCATTAAGAAGTATCCTATTCAGTAGACTGCCAACCTAGCAACCCAGTAGCGCACCATAACGCCAGGCCGATGCAGTCCATCCATACCTAATTTCATTATTCCTCATCATCACTACTATCAACCACAAAGCCCGCTCTAGCCCTCGGCCTTCTAGCGGCGGCCTTTACAGGTGCATCTTCATCCTCATCTACATCCTCCATATCCACATCTCCATCCCCATCCGCCGGAGTAGGAGTAGCAGTAGACAACACAGACGGCTCCTTCGACAGCCTCCTCCTCTTCGCGCTAGCCACAGACGCGCGCGGACTAGACGACAACGGCGTATCACCATCACCATCCTCACTATCATCTTCATCCTCCGACTCCCTCCCTAGAATAAGATCATCATCATTATCCTCCGCACTCTCACCCTCACCTCCACTTCCACTCTCATCCTCCAAAACCTTCGCCTTCCTCTTCCTTTTCCTCTTCTCCTTCCCCGCAGTCTTAACTTTCTCCACAGTCTCCGGCTTCGTCGCCGCCGCCGCCGAAACAGTACCAACCCCCACCGCGCCCTGCTCCCTCGCCATTTTATTCTGCCTCTGCCTAATCCTCTCCTCATTCTTATAAAACTCAGCCCACTTCCCACTATCCTCATCCGACTCATCATCACTCGCATGCACATAAAGCTCACTCTTAAACCTCCTCGCCTTCGCTTTTTCGCGTTCTTTCTTTGCTTTCGCTTTCTCCTGTAATTGCTCATCGCTTGGCTCTTCGGCATCGGACCCGCGTCTACGTCTCCTTCTCCGAGTTTTCTTCGGCTCGTCTAAGAATTCATCAGCAACTTTCCGCGCCGTCGGACCTCCTGCGGGAAATAGGATTTCGTCATCGTCATCATTAGCGATCCCATCATCATCGTCGAAGACAGCTTTCTTGCGCGGCGCCGCTTTCCTTCTTAATTGATCTTCAGCCAATTTCCCGTCTTCGAAGGTTGGCGGGCTGAACTCTGCTTTCTTAATTAAGTCTAGGGTATCTTGAATCTGATCGGCTGTAATATTCGATGGGAGAACCCAGGCTGATTCAACCGTCTCTTCAACTGACGGGACGAGGCGTTCAAAACCGGCGAGTTTCATAAGGAGACGGAGTTGAGAATTTTTGAATATGGCGATGCGACGGGTGTCGCGATCCGGTTGTAAAGCTAGGTCTTGTCAGTTGCAATTCATGAACAGAAGCATAAAATGACTTACAAACAGGGGGAGCTTCCTTAGCGGGAAGAGCACTCTCTGTATTCTGCTGTTCGCCTTCATTCTCACCCCCTCCACCTTCTACTGACGGTAGTGCCTTTTCCGCTGCTTCCCAGGCTCTCCTTTCAACCTCTGCAGTAACCAGCTGGCCCTTCAACCAATTGATATGATCTTCTAGGTTTTTATCCAGCAGTACACCGACTGCGATCGCGATCTGTTGGTCTCTATCCACGACATGTCGGAATTCCAATTCAGCTCCTGGTCTCGATTGTGCCGTTGATAAGGTCTGTTTTTCGTATCCATACTCGAGATAATGTGCCGTGGCATTGATTTTCGAGAACAGCATCTCAATAATCAATTGGGGCCGCTCCTCAATCTTGCGGATGCACTTCTTGAGAATTTGCTTCACCAATTCTTCCCATTCCTTGTACATTGAGCAACTCTTGTCTAAAGGTTCCTGGCCTTTTATCATACTGTAGAATAATTGTATTATGTCAACCCGGAACAACATGACACTCATATTCTGCTTGAACGCGATACGGTAAAAATACCGATGCGCCCGTTTCAATTGAGACTCATCTAGATCTTGGTAGTATTTCGTGAATTTGACGAATGTATCGACAACGCCTTGAGGAGTAAAGCGGTTCACAAAGCGATTGAAGTCGAATTTTCGTTCCCTAGACGTTTTTTCTGCATTCGCTTGGTCGTTATCGGAATCATCCACATCTTCAACGGGGTTCTCCTCATCTTCTCTGGCAGCGTTCGCGGCCTTCTTCTTTTTTCGGACTCGTCGTCGTGACCGCACTTGCATATCCACATTTTGTTTCGAATAAGCCTCTAAGACACGGAGATAAGTGTGTGTAAGCTCAGTGCATGCATCGAGATAATCAAAGCCTTGATCCTTGTAGTTCTTCGCAATATTTGTGATTCGGTCATGTGTTTCCTCTTCGTAGAAAATACGACTGAGAATATTTTCCGCAATCTCCTCGTCGTCTTCATTCCCGGACTCCGACATCTCTTGAACTGTCAGAAGAATTTGGGTGAAGCATCGCATAGCTGCACATAACTCCGGCCATCGCTTACTTTCCAACGAATCGCCAATCGCCCTATTTAAGGTGATAAACATCTCTTGATTTAGCACAGCAGCGACAAGATTGAAGGACCCAATATCCTCAGCGCTACTCGTCTTGCTATCTTTCGCCGCCTTCTTCCGTACTCTCTCGGCTTCCAAAAACCAAGATACCAGATAGAAGAATTGTCGCGGGTGGTATTCGAAGACGTAATCCTTTTGCTCATCAAGTTTCTTCCGATTGTGCAGAAACAGAGGATTGAAGCCAGAATCTAAGAATTCCTCCACAAACGCCTTAAGTTGTTGGCGCGCTCGGGCATTGAGTGATACAGGAGGTCCAAGGTCCTTCGGTTCCATTTCTTCCTTTCTCGGTCTGCGCGGGGGTCGGTATGTTTTGCTATTATCCATCTTGTATTGTCTAGTGGCCGCATCAAGCAGAGCATCCTGGCCAGTGACCGTTGAGACCTTTCCATCACCTCGGTCCACCCAGATCATGGTTCCCCATCGGTTATGTCTCGAAGGAGCTTTTCGATTGTATGGTCGGTGCATGGCCGCCTCCTTATTCATCATAGCTGTCAATTCGTTTGATTGTGCTTTTCCAAGCTGTTTATCGTCCATGAACGGCTTAGTCACATCGACTCGCTTAACCAGATGGAAAATAATCTCCATCACAATGATACCCTCTTGGTTGAAGTCCTCGCCCATATTCGACGCTATTGTTAGGAGAGTAAGGAGGATATCTTGGTAGGAAAATGCGTCGATCAGAGCCGAACGGGATATTTGCGATTCGTCGCCATCGTACTTAACACCCGGGGGCGGAGAGATCATAGCCACATTTCGTAGAAACAGTAGGACTAGTTTGATGATACCCTCGTCGCGTGTAGATCGATCGCTTCGGGAGAGGGCCATCGAAGGCAATGCGACTCGTACGGCGGTATGGAGGATCTGGGCGGCATCGAAGTTGATAATAGCACGTTTATAGCCAATTTGGGCAAGCTGTAGCACTGGGAGATGTCGGTGGTGGTTTACGGTCATCTGTTCGAGATCTCGTTCCAACGGCCAAGTCAATGGTACCATGATCTCGAAGCATGCCAAAGCAGCTCTCGCTCTAAATTTATTATCGGTCGCATTTTCGGGCCATGTGGCGAGGATGTGTAGTAAATCGCCGTCGACTACGTTCGCTTCGGCAAGACATCGCGCGACGTCCATTCGGTTCGTTTTCTCGTCGTAAAATCGAATCCATTTTTTAATATCTCTAAGGACTTCCAATGCGGAATCACCGAGCACGTATCGTCCATCATCGTCGGCACTAAAACCACCAAGCTAGAACATCGTGATCAGTACTGACTATTCAAACAGGGGTTGCGATGGAAGCCCACTAACAGCTGAGACAAGACTGTTGATATGCGCCCGAACTTCGGGATGCACTACATCGGTAGTAATTTCTGAAGCCTCCATATTGGCAGTAAGGAATTGAATTCCTACGCCAGAGTTCTCTTCACGATTTCAGTCTTAGAGGGTCATCAATGCCAAGAGGGGGCAGCTCGAGTTGGTATAATAAATCGAAATAAATTGCAAACGCGACAGAGCGCGTCCTAATTTAGTGAGTAACGCGTTAATCTGTTCGCTAATAGTGGGGCTATTTACGCTAAATAGCGGGGCATAGGCGCTGTATCGTAGCCCATCGGCGCTCGCTACCTTTTCACCGATCTGGTACCTAGGTACTCAGGTACACGCTAGAACTACGTCAGTCTCAGGTCTCACAAAGCCATCTAGCCCCACAGATAGCCGTAACCCGAGGCTATCCGGTAACCGTCCGGTCTATTCCTCACCTTAACTTACCATCTTCATAACTCTCTTCCGTTCCCTCAATTTTTAAAGTAGTCTTTGAATCTATAACATCATGCTAAGTGCAATTGGAAGAATAAGAGCCGTACAGCTCGGTCGTCAGGCCATGACGGCCAGATACTTCAGCTCTAGCTCAGCTCGATATGCAGCTGAGGTGAAGAGTCTAGGTGTATTAGGAGCGGGTCAAATGGTAAGCCGTCTCCTTCGCATGTGATTTGGAGCTATCACGACTCAAGCTCACAACTCCTCAGGGGCTAGGAATTGCCTTAGTTGCAGCTCAGAGAGCTGGTGTTCCTGTTACGTTGGTAGATTCGTCTAAAGCTGCTCTCGATAAAGGATTGGGATTTGCAGGTTTGTTGTGCTATTCCCAGCTATGTTGCCCCTCGTGAAATGAATTGGGAATACTTATTTTTGCCTAGAGAAGCTGTTATCTAAAGATGTGTCGAAGTCGCGAATTACCCAAGAGCAAGCGGATGCGGCGAGATCTCTCCTTTCGCCCACTACGGCTATCGAGGAGCTTTCTAAAGTCGATTTCGTAATTGAGGCCGTGCCAGAAATTCCGCAGTTAAAGTTTGACATATTTGCGAAGTTAGCGGAGGTCTGCCCGAAACATGCTATTCTCGCGACTAATACATCGTCGATTTCGATAACGAAAATCGCCGCGGCGACGACCAAGGACCCCACCGATACGTCAGCAAGCTCTCGTGTAGTTTCAACTCACTTTATGAACCCAGTACCTGTGCAAAAAGGTGTTGAGATTATTAGTGGATTACAAACAAGCCAGGAGACACTGGATACCGCCGTCGCTTTCTGCAAGGCCATGGGGAAGATCCCCTCGGTGTCCGCGGACTCACCGGGATTCCTAGCAAACCGAATCCTAATGCCATATATCAACGAAGCAGTAATATGTCTAGAGACTGGTGTTGGCGACAGGGATTCTATTGATGCGATTATGAAGAATGGTACTAACGTGCCCATGGGGCCACTTCAGCTCGCCGACTTCATCGGGCTCGACACATGTTTAGCTATCATGAAGGTTCTTTACACGGAAACGGGAGATTCTAAATATCGACCTAGTGTATTGCTAACTAAGATGGTCGATGCTGGCTGGCTAGGGAAGAAGAGTGGTAAAGGATTTTATGATTATTAGAACCGATTAAAGCCAGTGGCGTAGTATGCTGTAAAGCATGCCGCATAGCATGACCATCTCCACCAGAATAGCAATTGCAATGACCAGGTTGAATATCTGGATGGTCAAGATCAACAAGTCCACTGAATTGATGGGTAGGACCGCCATCGCGTCACTGTCCACCTGGTTGCCGGTCCGGAAATGGGCTGAAAGGGGGCCAGAGACGATGCTCAAGGGTTGGATGTGGGGATAGCGACGGCACACGTCAATGGGGATGGTTTTCGAAATCTTGGTGTCTGACAGCGCGAAGCTGGTAATTGATGTTCTCGGCCTCAGGCCTGTAAAATATGTCAGTGATATATCATTACCATGAATACAGATAAATGAAAATTATTTATTGACAGCGCCTCAGACTACCATCAGGATCAATCAGGTTATGATGTCAGCATTGGAATAAGCAAGTCATCATAGGCTAGAGTAGAGATGGAGATGAAAATAAAATCTAGCACTTACTCTCGAATATCAACGGAGGCTGGAATCTCACAAGAGAAAAGTGGTGCTCCGATCGGGTGTGGAAGACCTATGCTACCTCTGACTTGAGGTTATACCGTCGAGTTAGCAACTGAGCCAAATAAGTGGTTAGGTAGAGTGTTAAGGATGAATAGCAAGATCGTCAGTCCAGAAAAGTTACCAGCGCACCGAATGGTGCGCTTATTTTTGATAGCATCATCGCCTGTTTCCACAGGCTCAAACCGATAGGTTCATCATAAGGATTTATGTTATAGAATTTTGAAAGAAAACTTGAGTAAGCTTACTTGCTTTGGTGGTCCTTGGTTGTGTTGTACTCGTATTCTGGGAAGATGAAGAAGAAGGTTGGAGTGGATGTGTGGTGGATGTGAAAGTTCAAAAGATGGTGGGAGATGGGAGGAGTGTTGGTCAGTAGTGGTAAACAGTTTCGAGTGGTGTGGGCGGTTACGTGTTCGTGAATGGTGTGCCTTAGGGTTGGACTCGTTTACCTGACGATAGTTGCTAAGGAATGTTTCGGAAAGAGAAAGAACTACGAGGGGAGATGACGCAGGTCCAGGCGGAGACTATCGTCAAGGCGATGAGACTTACACGACGTTCAAGCGACGGGTTCGTAACCAGAGAGGGCATATGGCCAAGCTTGAGCATCTTAAAGCATACGAGCATGAGGATGAAGAAATCAAACAGGACTTACTCCCCAGGCCACCATAAGGATCTCTTCGTTGGGGGTAGAAACAATAACGAAATATCCATTCCGTTCTCAGTGTATATGGCATTACTCCTTGTGAATATGGTCTATTTATTATGATAATAGTATGTACTTTCACACGGCGCATAGATTTTAATAGCGAAACATATTGTTAAGTGTTTAGTTCTTGAAGCCTTTAATTCTATATCGAACGTCTATATGCGGTTCACGGTCTACGGCTATAAACAGGCACAAAAGGGGACGTATAAGCATAGTTTTCTCAAATCATAAGTTATATAGATACCCACGTAGTTATCTAAATAATGAATATGTTTCTATATGCGTAAGTGAAAGAATAAGACTTTCGTTACACCTAAGGCTATCTATCCTCCTTTCATAAGGACAACACCTACTAGCCACCACCTAATCTATTCAAGGATGTCCAGCATACATGTTATTACGTGCTACATCACATCAGGCATATAGACAGACATACAAAAAAGAGTCTCGAACCAGCGAGTTACAATCACTTTACATACACCAAGGTGCTAAACAAACGATGATTTGAAAAGTGTTCTTTTCATAAAAATCTCTACTCAAGCCCCTCGATAGAGACCGAGTCAACAAGACCGAACCTTCTAGTCCGCGCTATTGGGTATCGCCACCTCTCTTTCTCTCCTATACCAATCATCATCTTCCCTCCTCGTCCATTAAGAATAAAAAAGAATAAGTCTGATAACAAAATAAAAGAAAAGGTGTTGAAAAGAAAACTCCGGTTCCTCTCTGCGCCATGGCCATCCCATCCCTTTCTCCCTCGACGCCTGGTCTCTGGTTATATGTGGTATATATACAGGCGGGATCCGGACTGTGGTAGTAGATTACATACATATAAAAAAACGGGGCTCGAGCTGCAAATACAGAACGACGCAAACGAGATATATTGTCTAAGCTGGCTGGATGGTACAACGGTACTATGCGAGCTACCGAGACCACCGCGCCCCCGCGTGCTCGTGATTTTTTTCTTTTCCTCTCGAAAATCCTTGTCTGGCGTAAATGCAGCGCCCCGTCTTTCCTCCCAAACCGTAATACATTAAGACTCGCGCTCTCCTGGGTATTGGGGCGCGTTCATTAATTGAAGCTCACCACCTGCTTGCTTGCTTCTTCCTCCTATGTTGACGTTATTGTTGGCATGAGACAAGATGTTTAGCTCAAGTTCATGACCATGGGGCCAGCGAGCGTGATGTCATCCGTCAAGACACCGTCGGCGGGACCGGCGCTGGTGAGAGTGACGTAGACGGTACCAGCTAGGTTGGGGGGTAGAGCGCAACCTTGAGCGGCGTCGAAGGGGGAGAAGGCAGTGCCACCGGGAGCAGCGGAGTTGGTGAAACCACAGAACTTGGCGCCGGAGGCGGCGTCGCTCTGGAAGTTGAGCATGGTGCCTTGTGCGAGAGCCATGACGCCAGCAACCGGTGCGGGGCTGCTCATGGTCAAGGTCGGGAAAGCGGTGAGGATCAGGTTAGATCCACCGGGGCACGACTGAATGAAGGGGGCAGCAAGGGAGAAGACTGCCTTGGGCCCTAGGGGAGTGTCGAAGGGAGAGGGGGAGGCAGCGACTCCCGAAGCAATGCGGATGAAGGACTGGTGTCGGGCTTCAATGGTTAGGATAGAGGCAGCAGTGCTGAGGATCTTGCTGTCCGAGACAAGAGGTGCGGCACCGAGGTAAGCGGAAATACCAACGCTCTCGAGAATGGAAGCGGTGGCAACCATGCCCGCCGCGTCAGTAAACCCGAAGTTGTACTGGCAGGGCTGGACGGGCTGAACGCCGGCCTGAGCAATGGCACTTTGTAGGAGACCGACGTGGGACTGTTCACTGGAGCCGATACCCTTAAGATCGGCAAGTTGGATCTCGTTCAAGCCAAGAGCAGTGAATTGGTCGTCGCCAAACTGAGCAAATCCTTGTTGGTAGAAGGAAGCCTCAAGCCATTCCAAGGTCAAGGCGCTATGAGCTAATTAGTTACTTGTATAGATACGATGAATGATGTATGTCACATACAATTGCAGAATGTCGACATCTTGCAAGCCAAGAGCAGCGGCAGCGGCGTTTTGGCGCTTGGAAAGGTTGTAGATGTGGCTTTGTCTCGCGGTTAACTTGGGATGAGCTGGTAGAGCGCTAGCAACGGCCGCCAATCCCGCTACAACAACACCTGTAGTCTTCATGATGGAAGGCATCTTGTCTGATTAGAGTCGGTTTTGTAATTTTTTATCGTCTTCGTCTCCGTTTCGTTTCGAGTAAATCGAGTAAATATCGACAGCGTAAACGTCGTTAATAGTATAAGAGAATGTATTGAAGTGAATGAAAAGCAAGACTAGCTTGGCTGTTCTATAAAAAGGCCCACCTGGGTATTACAAGAATTACAAGAGGTCGAAAGGAGAGTGAAGACGTTGATCCCGCGGGAAGCAGACCAGCGCTTTGAGTTCGGAGTTGGACACGAAATGTACGGGATGAGAAGGAAAGAGAAGAAAATAAGCCTCAGATGTGGGAAACGTCGCTTCATTAAAACTAGTTCGCCATCTGGTAGATTAGGCTGTGATAGACGTTGCGGGTACCGGAAAGACTGCAGGCCGGCAATGGACAGGGCGATCCTAAGCATCGGCCCCTTGAGGCTCCTTGACATAGGAATGGGCATTTCTCATTTACAGATACCCATCCCTCCCACGAGCTTCCGTCTCCGAGAATCAAGGGGGCACCCCTAGCACTCCCGGGCAATCTAGATTCCATAGTAGGCTTGGGATCACTTAGTTAACAGGGCTCCATAGTGGTGGGAAGTGGATTAGCCTACAGAACAGGAGGAAGAAACGAAACAAAAGACGAAAAGTAAGCCTCGTTCGGACCAATGAGAACCGATGCTGTCAATCAAGCTCATAGCTTAAAGTTGAGATGAAGGCTGCTTGTCAGGTCCGGGCTCGGATCGTTGTTCATTCGGTTAAGGAGGGTCACAGCCAAGAGCCGTCGTGGGGACGACCAAGGGGCCATTTAGCTCCTTGGGGAAAGGAACCGGGGGTTAAGCATGGGATTTTGGAGCCCAGTCTGCTTCAGGCGCCGTTTCACAAGGCGGACGGCCAACGAGCCGAGCTCTGAAACTGGAGACCTGAGTATCCCGATTGATTTGTCCGCTGCCACGTTCCTTAGTATTTTTTTCTTCATCGCTTTAAAATGACGGTGATGCAGTGACAGTAGTAGCTTTAACCGTCTACTGCCGGGTATACTTAAGATCCACGACGCACTGGCGCAATGTTGTGACACGGCTTGGCAACAGGATGGCGGATCTTACTCGCTCCCAGATCCTGCCAGATTCGGTTACGGTATATGTATGTCTTAGGCCTCGGAGATTCATCGATGCCGTAGAAAGATCATAGATAATGACGAAGATCCGACGATGGAGTTAACATTAACCGTTGCCTACTGTATGTCAAAAGTGTTCTTGTTTAGATTAGGTGCTATACTTAATTATAAGCTAGAGTAGAAAAGGGCATTATTTTGCAAGTACAATGTGGTAGTACTGTACCTAATCCAGGGACTTGGTACCCTAGACCGCCGACTAGGGTCATCATTGGTGGAGACGGAGTTGAAATGACAGGAAGGGCAAATGTCGTATCGCTTGTTTCTCAACGCCGCTAATCTTTACTTACTCTCAGCTAAGGCTCAGCGATCCGAATAGAGGGAAGAGGCAAAGAGAAGACAGAGTATATTGGATCGACATGTTCCTAGTCATATTCCATATGTACATAAATATGATTATCCGTGCTGCGGTGTAAAGCGAGATTCGGTATTAACCTAGCCCATCCCCTCAAATTCGGTTCCAAACGTTTAACGAAGCAGCACGTGAGGGGGGGACTGTCAAGGAAATCTACGTCGATCGGGCTTTTGAGGAATTACGGGTAAGAAAAGCAAAAGACAATGTCGCCATTTTTCGGAAAGGCACATAAAACAGCGGGAGCTGTGGTAGGTGGCACATCCGTGAGATCCATCTAACCGGATCTGTCTGACGCCCTGCTGTAGGTGCTTCATGTACCCGACCCGCATAAATAGCACAATTGAGGGCCTGCTTGCGATGATTCTGTAGGGAAACTAGCACAAATACATGTTACTCGTAGGACTGACCCTGTACACAATCAGATTCATCCCATAGTTAAAGCAGAGTAACCTTGAAGGCGATCTGTATATATAAGGTACCTAGATAGGCTTTACAGGGACAACTGTTGAGACAATGTTGCTGGACCAAATCGCTGATTGACCTCCATCGGGACAAGTGCAGGTGGCTTAATGTGATACGATGGTATTCAGAAAAAACATAACCGGATTTAGTTAGTACTTAGCACGATCTCATATATCTGTTGACTGCGGCAGCTACCAATTCTATCTGCCTGTCCAAAAAAAACACTTTTTATCGACACATTAAGAGATGCACTTCTTCGGGTACCGGCTGACGTTACAGCCTTACAATCTACCTTGTTTTCCCCGCTCTTCGCTGCCTCACTCTAAGTGATTCCCAATAACATGCCAAAACGCTCGAGTGCTCTACTATTCTTCGTCCTGTATATCGAGCTGAGCGAATCATCATTGGATGAGTTTAGAGAGCATAAGGGTTAAGCGAACGAATCGTTAAGCAACTACTTCTTTGTTAGCCTTTGTGTCTTCGACTGATAATAGGATTGACTTACGGTGGGCTCTTGCTGAGATCCGTCTTGAGGATCACAGGTACTCGAGTCATTTCTGTTACATCTTGGATGTAATCGCCGCCTTCTTCTCGCAGCTTAAAAAATTTGAGATACTTCTCCTTATTTGTTAGGCGGGTTTCCACAGCTTCCGCCATGGGCACCTTCGAATCAGATCTTGTACGATGGAGGACACCCGGGTTCGATACAGATCGAGCCGGGGAACCCGGAACGCTTTGGGTAGGGCGCTCAGCCAATGATGCGCCAGCCATAGCCTCGGTAATATCCGATCCATTGTCATCTTCATCGTCAAATAAGGCATCAACGTCATCGGTTGAAATAGTCTCAGTTTTCGTCTGCTTCCGAGCTGCTTCTTCACGTTCCTTCTTAGCTCTCTCGGCCTCCTCGGCCTGTCTAGCAGCGGCCATCGCATTAGAAATGCGTTGCGAAGCGCCAGCCTTAGGTCTCTCGTCTTCAGGTACGTAAGCCGAGCTAGGAACTCCCTTCTCCCAGTAAAGTTCCAAGACTCTCTTCTCCTTTCTAAATTCGGCTTTCTTCAGCGGCAACTGGTCGCAGTGCACGCGCTTCTCGAAGCCCCACTCGGGAATTAAAACATCAAAAGCAGATTCATAAACGCAGATAACAATGCCTTCGCTGATCAAATCACCATTGACCTCCTGGCGTTTCTTATCCATGATCCTGCATGACTCGATGTGAATACTCTGCTCTTGAGCATTCTGAGCCGATTCCTTCTTGGTGTTACAAGATTCAATCGTCTTCACCAAATTCTCAATGTCATCATTGTATTCAATCTTGCCCTCCGAAAGGACAACCTCCAATTGACGGTGGACGATAATGTCGGCGTATCGCCTAGTGGGAGCAGTAAAGTGTGTATAAAGAGGGAGATTCAGGGCAAAATGAGGCCAGAGCTGCTTGTTAGTCTTGCCAGTAATGTAGTACTTGGCGTGTTGCATGGTCTTGACCAGCAGCGTCTCCATACCCTTACGGATGTCTGTGTCATCAACTTTAAAAAGACTGTTTTGTACTGTACCGCTGCTCGTAGTATCAATATCATATCCAAGTGCCCGCATGCGCTCTGCAAAAGTTTGTAGGCGACGAGCATTGGGTGGTGATTCACGTCGGAGAAGAGCCTTCTCAGGTAGACCCTGAGCAAGCTTCTGAGCGACGGATGCATTAACTTTGTGCAAAAGCTCTTCGACAAGCTCGGTACCAAGAGTGGAATCAAAAATGTTGTGCTGGATAGGGATGTTTTCATCGTCGAGTTGATGAAGTAGTCGAAGGGGAGCCATTGGCTCGCCCTCAGAGCCCAAACGGGCCTCACGGAATTTCTGCGCGACAGCCTACATTCAATATTAGGCAATACTTCTACAATGAGAAAGGAATGAAAACACCACTTACGTTGAGGATCTGGACATCCTTAACCTGAACAACATCGTGCGTAAAGCCAGTCTGGTTCGATAGAGCCTCGTCAAGTTCCTTCAGGGTCAGCTTAGCGTTGCTCTTAACGATACTCTTGCCAATCCAAGTGTCACCCTCAGCGACTACGCCAGTGTGTGGGTTCACGCGGAAAACAACGCTAACGGTGAATCTCTCTTCACCTGGGATAAGAGTGCCAAGCTCAGACGCGATCTTGGGAGGGAGCAGAGCGCAGGTTCGGTTCACAAGGTGAACAGCGGTACCACGCTTCTTAGCTTCGCGGTCAACAAGAGAGTTGGGCTTGACGAAATGAATAACATCGGCGACGTGAATACCAATCTCAATCTTTCCATCCGATTCGGTTTTGACGTGAACAGCGTTACCAAGTTCTCCGGTACCTGCAAGGTCGAGAGTGAAGGTCTTCTCGCCGCGGAAGTCCCTGCGAGAACTGACGGAAGCTTCATCTTCTTTGGCAACAGACCAGTCCTGGAGGCCAACGCTTCGTAGAACAGCTTCCGAAAATTCGTCGGATGAAAAGTTGTTATCACGTAGAAGAGCATCAGTCTCGACCTTGAGGTCACCCATCCTGCCGAGCTGCTCGACAAGGGTACCAAAGGGGTGCAGAGATGTGATTGGCCATCGCTTAATGCACGCGACGAAGATGCGATCAGCATACTCTTGGTGCTTCTCCACGAAGTCTCTGGGGGCCTGTTCAGTGGGAATGGCAATAAGAGGAACACGCTTATCGGTAGGCTTAAACCAAACAATCTTAGGCTTGTCCTGTTGGCGACTGTCGTGTGATCGACCGCCGTCCCGGGCTGCTCGCTCTGCCTCCTGCTTTTCCTTGGTAGCTTGACTGCTAGGACGTAGAAGACCTAGTGTACCCGAGAACATTTGACCTGCAACACGCTCAATGACGGCCACGATGTGCCCAGCATAAAGGGGCTTAGATTCGTCGTTAATCTCCTCTTCCTCAACGAGAAGTAAACTTTGCCCTTCCACCTCCACGTCGTCGTTCTTCTTTTGAGTAGGCCTCTGTCGGAGACTGCCACGCCTACGGATTCCTCCCTCGCCGTTGGCCGACTCCTCCCCATTACCATTGTTAGACTGGCCGTTACCGTTGGTAGATCCAGACCGCGTGTCGGTGATATCCTTCCTCTTCTTCTTTTCCTCCTTCTCCCGTTTCTGCGACCAAACCTCATCTACATCAAGCAGCTCAACTGCAACCAGATCGCCCTCTAGAGCTCTGTTACGGTCTTTGCTACCGCAAATAAAGATATCCGCGTCTAATAGACCATCCGAAGTAGCTACGTACGCATCGCTGCGGTTCTTCTTGTTTACTCGGAGAATACCAGATACAAGTTGCCCATCGCCAAGTAGCGCGGGTAATGTGGCCTGGGGAAGATACGGGGTAAAGAGTGTCTTTCTCTGTTGCTGAGATTGTTGACCGCTGAGCTGTGGCGCATGCTGGCTCCCTTGAAGACCAACGAGATGCTGACCGTTCATCTGAGCGGCCTGGAGAGCCTGGAGTTGGTTGATTTGCATAGGGTTGAGCTGTTGACCAGGGTACATCTGCATTAACGGCATCTGGCCAGGCATCTGCATGAGCTGTGGCTGACCTGGATACTGGAATGATCCGATGTTAGAGATGGACTGGCTTACTGAGCCACGGTTACGATGGCCAGGCTGAAAGCCTTGCTGACCTTGACCAGCCTGCTCCTGGCCCTGGTTTTGACCTTGTTGGTTACGCCAATTACCCTCAAAGTTGCGCGAAGAAGTTCGAGCATGGCCGCCTGCGGCACTACCGCGGCGAGCGAAATCGCCACTTTCGTTATTATTGAGATGCATGGAACCGCCACCACGGCTACCCCCACGGCTATTGACAGCCATGCTCTGGCTCCGTCCATGTCCGCCACGTCCGCCGCGAATGGATGAGCCCTGTGCTATAGGGGTATCCGCAGTAACGGACTTAGCCTCTTCGGCAGATGTGCCTTCAGAAGGACCCGCAGCCGGGAACTGGAAGCCCGAGGTCGTTCGTTTCTGCTGAGCAAGCTCAGCAGCCTTTTTGGCGTCAGCCAAAGCTAAGGAGTGTCTTCGCTGGTGACCGGAGCCGCCACCTCGCCCTCCTCGAGGAGCGTTCTCCCGATTCTGCTGACCAGACGAATTATCAAATTGCCCAAAATTGGACCCGGAGGCTCCAGTGGAAGGAGCCGGCGGTGGTCCCATTCCCATGTTGGGGAGGGCCGATTGGTTACGGCGGTGCGACATGGGCTGACTTGGTGGTCCCAAAGGGACGTTTTGTTGCTGCTGTGGAAGCTGATTGGGGAACTGAAAAGCCGTCTGCGGTGACATGTTGGTCATGGTTGGCTGTAGAGGGTTGAAGGAACCGCCGGGACCGAGCTGACCCGGTGGCATCATTCCCATATTCATGTATTGTTGGTGCGTAGCCTGTATCTGCTGTTGCTGCTGCTGCAACAACTCGATCTGCTGCTGAATAGCAAGTTGCTCCACTACAAGACAAAGCATCGTGGTTAGCTTCAGTAAACGGCAAAGCGGGTGATCCGACGACGAGCATAGGCGACAAAGGAATTCGGCATGAGGTGATTGATAAGAATGATCACTTACTTCCAGGGGTTGCGAACATGCTCATCAGCGGGGTAAGCTCGGATGGACTCCTGCGATGGGCGATATGAAGACGACGACCTGTAGGGCCGGGGACGCCCCCCGTCTGAGGAGGAGCGGGCTGTTGCTGCTCCATGCCGGGCTACGTTTTAAGCAGGATAAGTTGCACGTCGGGTGCGAATAATGCCAAAAAATTGGGTATAATTGGATGAATGGTGAAGGCGAGAGCCAATGTCGGTTTGAAGCTTTAGCTTAGTTGTTGGTTGACAAAACTTTTGGTGGTAACTTGGTTACTTGATAGTAGTAGTAGTAGTTGGGTTTCTTTTTTGGATGATTGCGTGGACTTTTGCGACTAACAAAAGGAGGGTAAATGAGAGGATGGAACGAGGCTGCGATGCTGCTGTGAATGTCTGAATCCCAAGAGAAGGAATGTGAGGAAGTGCTGAGAGAGGGTGGATGATGTGATGGAAAGATAAGGGGAGAAAGACAGGACAGGACGAGAGTGGTGATGGGAGAATGGTGGAAAGTTGGGAAGCTTTGGAGTTTTTGGGAAGATCGCTTCAATGGCCACCCTGGGATACGGGAAGAGGACTGTGAGGTCAGGACGCCAAAGCCAGGACGGGCAAAATGGGGCAAAGGTCTTGGCGGCACCAGGCCCTTAGCTGGGTTTTGGGGGCTATGATTGGCTACTACCCTCACAATGTGGTAAGAGGTACGAAGTACTGTACGAACTGAGGTAGGCATGCCCCCAGTTGTGTGTCTAGCATTTTCGTGTAGCTACCTAGGCTACCTAGGTAACGCTAGCGTGCATGCTGTTTCTTGTTAGGTCCATGTTTCGTACTAAGTACCTCCCCAGGTACCTTCTGACCATTGCTAACGTATACCTAAGCCCTTAGCACGTACGTGTATATCCTAAAACGTATAAGTACCTCGCCTATCAGCTTGTGCACGAGCTCTAGGCTCACTCGGAAACAAAAACTGTGTCCTCGTCGCTACGCTTTGCTATTTGGTATTTGGGTGTTTTGAAATTTCTAGTAACATCTACAAAGAAAGATATCCCCGTATACATGTATAAAACCTCTGATTGATAAAGATTGTTGCATGTCAGAAGGATGTAACTTTAGGTAGTACCTAGGATGCATACTACATATAAGTATGTATCATGTATATGATATATCGTATCGCCCACGGATTATATAATACAACCTACAATGGTATTGTTAAAGGTGCATTTGTGTGGTTTATGGAAAGCAACTGCTCAACCTTGGGAGATGATACGAATTAGGGCAATTGATGAAGAAGAAAGAAGGAAATAGCACACAAGCCTGTTTAAAACCAATCAGAATAGATCAAGGTAGTAGCAGTAGCAACTGCCCAGGACCTTCCTCCATTTATAAATTGGGCAATTAAGAAATGATTATCGCATTTGATTAAACATCGTCATTTAGGTACATGATGCCCCCATCCTAGCTCAACCCTCGGAGTCAACCTACATCATTTATAGTAAGCTAGAAGCGAATAACCAACCTAAGGAAAGTTTCGCATGGTGATCTAGTCAGATATTAAAATATTTAAGTTTAATAGTATATCCACCAGACGGGTAGCGAGGTAATATCAGAACCATATAATCTCATACCTCTGTGATCGTTAAAGTATACATGTGCGTATCTTATAGGTGTATATATGAGCTATATGTACTTGTTAAGTAATTGTTATGATGGGGACTATGAACAGGGACACCCTAAGTTCGCGCAAACCTAAATTAATTGAATGCATATTGCTTGTGCTTGTCTAAGTAGGTAGATGTTTAAGCCTACTAGAACCACTTCGCACAAAAATTGATATTATACTAAGTCGGCGTAGAACTTTTACTAGTCTAGGTCTGACGAAGGGATGATAGGAAAGCTCTATAATGAATTCGTAGGTCCCCCTTAGCGGGCAGGCGGGGTTCCGAACAGCACCAAGCTTAGATGCAAGGTATTTTACGGCAAACCCCTAACAAACCCATAAGGCACTCATCGTTGAAGAAATGAAACAAATACGATATCAGTATTTTTCTTCCTTTCTAATTAATACCATAGAACCTTGCCAGCTATGATGAAGTTGTTGTATGGCATCAGTATCATTTACACGGAACATGGCAAAGATGCTACGTGAGCTCTCTTATGGAGGTACTTATTTCGAAAATGTTTCCAATATCTGCACACATGTATGTAGATAGATACTGTTGACGAAGTATACAATACCGATTATGTAAGTAAGCTATCTTTGATCTTTGTATACTCCGGCCAAAGAAAACAATCTCATAGAGACAGACAAGGAGCTAAAAGAGAAGGATAAGAAACTCCAAGACAAGAAGCTCTGCCCTTGCCTAGAAATATGAAGTAAGTACATATGTACATAAGTTTCTTATGTAATAGTGCATAGTGCATGCTGTAAAAGTGGATCGGCCAATCATTTTTCCCCAGAGATGCATGAACCCGGACCTCCTGTCGGATTTCTTATCGATACATTTGAATTGATTCCCATTATCCATTCAGCTACCTATTCTTCTTGATCCCTGTCCTCGACCTCGTTCTTGAGCGATTCTTCAAGGATCGTGAACGTCTTCTTTCACGTTCATACCTCACACTCTTTTATTCCCTACAAAGTGACGACTTGCAACAAGTACGTTGTTCTTAATATCCATTGGGACAGAACTGATTATTTTAAAGCAGCATTCCTAACCACGTTACGATCCTACTTGCACACTCCGCAATGCAGTAGCACCGCTCGTCGAATGCAATGGCTGGTTCCTCTCCCGCTACACGTAGATCTCGTCAATGGTCCAACCCTCTTTCTAGTCCCCTTTCCGAAGAGCGCAACTCAGCGCTCAACCATCAAGATGCCCTCGCTGCCGCCTTAGCTGAACACGATCGGGTTCGTGAGGTTGCTATTAGAGTTTATCATGACTACGAGTTGCAGGAGGAGCGTCGACGGCTAGAAGAACAACAAAACAGTATTTTAGAGCAACAGAGAAAAGAGGAAGAGCTCATACGAGCTAAAGAACAACTTAGGAAAGAGGAAGAGCGTTTGAGAATCCTAAAGGAAACGAAGGTCCCGGAACTACCGCCGGCACCGCCTACTCCTATTCCCGCAGTTAACGGATCGGCCCTTGCTACGAAATCAGCAACATTACCCGCAAAACCTGCCTTCCAACCTACTACGGCACCAGCGGTTTCAGAAGCGATCCAAAAACCTAAATCATCCCTGTTTGGCCTTCACCAACCTGCTTCGCAACAGTCTCCCTTAACTAATGGGGTCAATGGACAGGCCAATGGCACGGCTGGTAAGGTAGTTGAGCCAAGTTTACCGAATACATTTAGCAAACCTCAAGCGCAATTATTCTCGACACAAGCTAAGCCGGCGACTCCTCCGTCGAATGCGTTGTCTATAGCAAACCTTACCAATAGCTCACCCCCCGCAAACGTCGATCGATACGTTCAGATTCATCGGAACTTGAAGAAGCTACGGGCGTCTCTTTTGCAACAGGCAAAGACATCACCGCTCTTGAAGCAGCGTTTGGGGGACATGCGACGAGAACTAAGAAAGAACATGGGCCAACTGGTCGGCGAAAAGGGCGCAAATCGTACACAGGCACGTTGTTTTGAAGTTGATGGAGATGTTGATGACTATGATTCTAACTCCTCCGAACAGAGTGAAGCTATCCAAGCACTACTAAACGAGTCACTCAGTGGCGCTGTTCCGAGCGAGCTGATCGACCCGTCTGACTTCGTTACGGACAAGAGGGAACCCGTAGAGGGTGCCTTACGTAACGAGGCTACACTCCCTTCCCTATTCCTATATCTCCTTAACCACTTTGCCAAGGCTGTTATTAACCAGTTCATCAATGAATGTGCCGCGCAGGCAAAGAATGCAGATCCTATTGGCATCTTGGTTGTGATGATCTTCTCGAAAGAACAGTACTCGTGGCGGGGCAAGTCACTGATCGACATCTTGATGGCCAAGTACCGTGTGGCTTGTCCCGTTGTCTTTGGTTATCATGGTAGTGAGAAGACGGAAAAAGGCCGTCTTCTCCTAGGTTGGAAGAAGACCCCTGGAGGATGGATTCCCGAACAACAGCACATTGACCGGATGAAAGCGCTAGCAGCAGGTTTTGCCGCAATTTCGTTGAGGAACTTTGTCAATTCACCCAACAAAAATCCGTACCCCCCGCGCAACTATTGGACCGCTATGGCCAAAATAGTCAATACGCCACCCGCGGAGGTCTCGGACACGCAATGTGTGGTTCTCCGATCGATGATCGAGGAAAGCGAGGAGAAATTCATTCAGTTCTACGGAAATGCAGCGATTGCCGCGTTAAGAAAGGCGTTGGTGGAATTTCCTAGCACAGTGGTAGAGAAAACCCCCGGCGTTTCAGGCCTTCAAGTACTGGCAGATCTCATAAAGCGCGATATAGGATTGGAATTATAAGAGGATTATGTACAGTACGCGAGGAAAGGCCGATTCGGTGTTGGTATAAGGGTGTTTCCAACCCCATGTTTCTTATGGCGTTTTGGGGACCTGGAACGGGACGTAAATTAAACTAGCATTAGAAGGCGTCCTGGGCTACTCAGAGAGGCCCTTGTCTGACGAACGCCTTTGAATATACCCAGAGGTGTAATGGTATAAAAATGTGAGAACCATTGAGGTAGCCGCTCTATTATTTGCCATCTATGTGACCACATGCGTATAGAAATTCGCTGTGAATCGGGCCTGCGTCCGTACCAAGAACGCCTAGTTACTTATAACACCAGTAGTAGTACCAATAGTATAATCAAAACAGTAATCAGCACCGCGATGCAGCAGCTACTATACCGATCCTCGTTCTTCCGCATGACATACCCTAGTTTCTGCATGCCTGTCTGCAACCGTCCACCAACGCGATCTGCTAGAGTATCAACCGTCTCCAGCATCTCAACCTGCTCCTCGAGTTCACGGCCCATATCATCAGCTTGTCTCCTCAGATTCCCCACCGTAACAAACACACCATCCAACTGCTCATCCTGATCCCGCATCATCTGCACTTGCTGGTGTTGCTCAAACTCAGCGTAATCGTCCCCCCCAGCACCCCCGTCGTCAAGTGCAAAAGCATTCGGATGTGGTAAATCACCATCAGCAGCAGCCTTCGCAGCGCGCGCCGCAGCCGAACCTTCTCCTTTCGGTCCAGCCGCCGCCGCTTTACCCAGTTCCTCCCGCATATCCTCGACCTCGCCTCCTACTTCCTGCACCAATCGTTTGCGCCGCGTGACTTCATGCGCAGAAAGTCCATAGCGCGCGGGATCCGATTCAGCGGCTTGGACTGATTCAACTAGGTCCGCTAAATCCTCAGCTAGTGTCGCGAGCGCGTGTTCGAGGTCCGATCGCGCGGAGGCGAGTTCTGGGGATGTGGTGCTGCTTGTTAGGCTGCGGATTCGTAGGTAGGATGCGAAGAGCGGGCGCACGGTTTGCATTTGTGAGAGGACATCTCTAGAAAATGGGTAGGTAGGTTAGTCGTAGGTCTTTAGGGGTGGAAAGAGGAGGGCTTACTGTTGGACTTGGAGGAAAGGGTCCTCCTCGTTCGTTGAGGACATCATCCTGGTGGCTTCAAGATGCGCCGATGCATGTATAGGCTACATCTGCGCTTTGTGGTGTTGTGGGTTTGGGTGTTATGTCGATTTAGATGTTGTATGTGTTGGTTGGAAATTAAAAGTGTAAGGGGCCTACGAAACCGCGATTGGGACGAATGACGTGGTGCTTGCTTGCTTTCAATTTTGGTAGATCGGCGGAAGAATCTCGGCAGCTGCCGAACAACTGTAAGTTTTACCGCCCAAAATTTGCATAACTTAAATAAATTTTATTATTTAGGACTCGTATAATCAGGCCGCCAAAAAGATGTGAAATTCAAAATATTTCTGAGTCAATTCAGTCACTTTAAACTTCAACATTCTTTTTACTCAACACTCGTTTATGACATTGTTAAATATTCAAATATGAGGCCAACGAAACCCCTTCCATACCCAGATTCTTGGGAGAGTCCTGATGCATACATCGAGCAGCTCCTCGAGTTTGTGACTACATCGGATACCTTCCAAATATTATGCGGAGGCGTGCATATTCTGGATTTCTTCACAAATGAACCCGGACTTTTTCAGTCGGTTGTACCGCATGACTGGCAACCATACCTCCTAGGATGTGAGCCTATCAAATTTCTAGATCTCCTAATGAGGGATAATCTAGACAATCTTCCGGATCCCCAACCGCCAGAAAGTTTGGCTAAGTATATCAAGGATATAAGACGGTTCTCCCTCGCACGATCCTTTACTCCAAAGAAAGAGAAACTTCCAAAATTGACGCGCATGGTATCCGTTGGAATGAAACCGAAGAAAATTCACGAAGTGAGTAACTTCGCAAGTTACGTGGACTCACTCGCCAGTGATATTGCTACCGATTATCACAAACAGATTACCCATTTTGTGGACTTTGGAAGTGGTCAAAATTACCTGGGAAGAGCATTAGCAAGCTCTCCTTATAACAAACAAATTGTAGCTGTCGAGGGTAGAGAACACAATATTGTCGGTGCAAAAGAACTCGACATCCACGCAGGTGTTGCAGAAAAGCCCAAAATCATACGGAACAAGAAACTATGGATGCAAAAGCTCGACAGTATGATCCCCGAAGATCAACTAGACGAAAAGGCTTTAAAAAGGGCGGCAAATCCTGTTAAAATCTCAAGTGAGTATGTGGCTGATCTCAGACCCCCAGCCGAATTTGAAGCCATCTACACCCCCGAAGAAGGCAAAGGTTTCATACGTTATATAGAAGGGAGGTTAGAGTCAGGAGACTTGTCGGATGTGATTAGTCAATTAGAAAGAGACCCTCTGGCTGAAGAGGAAGGACGAGGCGACCCAAGTTTGATGGCCATCTCTATTCATTCTTGCGGGAACTTATCGCACCATGGCATACGGTCTTTAGTGTTGAACCCGCGAGTTCAAGCTATTGCCATTGTCGGTTGCTGTTACAATTTGATGACAGAAAAGTTGGGCCCTCCGACATATAAACTTCCGTATATGCGACCAAGTCTGCAGGCACTCAATGGTCGCGTGGTCAGAGAATCTGAGAGGCGCGACCCACAAGGATTCCCGATGAGCGATCACCTTTGCAGTTACAACGGCATGGGTGTGCGACTCAATATTACGGCTCGGATGATGGCATGCCAAGCTCCGCAAAACTGGACCGAAGCCGAGAGTGATACCTTCTTTACTCGACATTTTTATCGCGCCGTACTACAAAAGATGTTTCTCGACAAGGGCGTCATCACCAAGGTTCACCATAACGGCGACACTGCAGATAGCGACGATTCATCCCAAAGCCCGTTCAACGTCAGCACCAACCCGGTGATTATCGGTTCTCTCCGGAAATCATGCTATAAGTCATTCGGCTCATATGTGAGAGGTGCGATCAGTAAGCTGACCACTAATTCGGAATATCACGAGTATTGCGACATAGTAAGAGAGAAAATGAGTGACGTCACGGACGAGGAAATTGCAAGATATGAAGAAATTTACGGACCACGGAAGCGAGAACTCAGCGCTATCTGGAGTCTCATGGCTTTCAGCGCCATCGTCACCGAATCCCTGATAGTGACCGACAGATGGCTATTTCTCCGACAGCATTCCGAGCTAGTCCAAGATTGCTGGGTGGAGACAGTATTCGACTATCATGAAAGCCCTCGAAACCTGGTCGTAGTAGGCGTTAAACGCCCGATCCCTTAAGTTGACTAGATACTGACGTCGGTCTTGACCGAGCCGCGGCAATACAAAATGGCGACATTCAAGTCGAATGAAACTGTCGTCAGAATCCGGGGTCTCGCAGATCGCGCGTCAACTGAACCAGTTGCCTGTGTTCGGCCCCGCAAGAATTTGGTCCCTAGGTAGGTTAGGGGCAGAAAGGGTCGCCTTTGGCGGTAACCGGGCAAACTGGAACGATAATTGGGCATACTTTAGAGCCTATGTCATGCATGAACCTGCATTTTTCAGTGGGCCGCGGCAAAGTTGCCTATCTACAAGATGCATCGATCAGTTAAGCCTGTCTAAGAAGGTGGAAAGTTTGCCTCGACGCAAGGCAACTCGAACAAATGCAGCGCCCCGAGAAAAAATTTATTCGGGTTTTCGCCGTGCTTCGCGAGAAAGAAAATTCAGGTAGCCAGACTCACCTGAAGCTCTTCCAACGAGAAGCCAGAGAGATGCAAGCTTACTATTTGGACGACCCCGGCTCTCGATGACGGCCTGATGCTACGCATAACCCCACGCGTGCCTGCAGACCATCTTCAACGCAATTAATTATACCGAAAGCCCCATATTCAAGGGAGCCGTCATCATCGGTTAGCAATGGTAGTTTTTTGCCAAGGTGATAGGTGATTGCCCTAGAAAGGGAACATGGCTAACCAAATTAATTGGTGGCGCCGAAGAGACGAGCTGTACGAAATTTAATGAGGACTAGTCTCTCATCATTCATGACGACAACGGTGGCTAGTTTCATCTAGATCCTGCTGACCCCAATTGATTCCTATTCGCGATGCCTGCCGCAGAGACGGAAATCCCCGTGACCCGAAGGTAATATGATCCTGGCTCTGACGACTGACTGGCGCAATTGTAAGCACGATATTTCGCGATTGATCCTGTATGGCGCAGCAGGATGGTAGGGAATAATATGGTGCGGGTATAACGGGATGAAGGACAACTTCGTGGGGTTTATTTTGATCGAAATTGTACGGAAGACATGGTTACACTCGGCTCTGAATCGAGAACCCCAGACTCGGATCGAACCAGTCTCAATTCGAATTGGGGGGACGGGAGCAATGCCAATTGAACATTTTACTAGTCATTAGGCATTCTATGAGGCATCTTTTTCTTCTGTCTTTTTTTTTTTTTTTTTCGGCACTAAGACGGCATCCACGGTCGAATATTCGACATCACATCACGCAAGGTATCGTGATTGGTATGACCGGTCACATAAAATTATTTCGATATTATGCTTCCAATAAGCAGCCTCGTTACGCCAACCTTAGACAAATGGCGTTACCATGTTACAATGTAGTAGTGGATACGGCAACGGTGACAAGATGACAAGATCCATGAGACATTCGCTCGGCGGGCAAGTCGAGATAGGAAAATGCGGGGCAGCAAGGGGGTCAAAGAGTGCCCAGTGGTTAGGTACAGTACTGCACCGTACCTCTTCACCCCCAGCATCTTGTCCACTGCAGCCCACAGTCCGCAGCAGTGCATTACGTCCCATTGCGTCCACAGAAAAGCGGACGGCTGCACCGACAACACATCATTGAATGATGAGGTGAATTCTCCCCGAAAACTCAGGTACCAACGGACGGCTTGTCCTTCAAAAAGTAACGTCCGTACGGCTTAGTATCTCTATCTATTCTCCATATTCTTCTAGTGTCGCACTCCAGATAATGCACTCACCTGCATAGCATATCGCCGTCTACCTACCAAGGGCGATCATCACATCTGTCGTGTTACTGGGCCTTTTTCAACCCAGCTGTTCTGCAACAGTATATTGCTTCCCTCCTTCAGATGCTAGGGACTTACCTAGGTATGACTGGGTGAATGGAAAGGCAATAGCTCACCCCTCCCGGGCAGACATCATCATGCAGAAGGGTAGAAAATTCCCTTGCAGATAGACCAAGCACAGGATACATCTCCCGGTAATCCAAGACCCAAAAGGCCCCTAGGACCCAAGCCCCCCCACGCTAGACAGCGTTGCAAAGTTGCACCGTCATAAAGAGTAGTGCTGCAAGATGATCCCAAATTCACCTAGCCTGTCCCTCCCCGACGCCGACACGCGCTCGAGGAGCTGATGCGATATGTCGAGAGTGGCTGCATCCCCTTTTACACCCCTTTGCGCGTTAGCGGATTACCAGAATAGGGAAGGGAAGATGGCGTGCATACGACGCGCATTATACTATGTAGTAGGTTGGTATTGTTAGTTCGTGCCCAGGAACACCATCCAGGTTCACGAAGCTAACTCGCAGTAGATTACACCATCCCAGCCTATCCCCATACCCATACTGTTACTCTACTCTCCCGTACGTACATACATACAGCACATACACCTACATATAAGACATGAAAGACATAAATAAGGTTTGGTGTCCTCGCATTTTCTTTTTTTTCTCACCGGTCGACGTCGGTCTGTTACATGACAACCCACAACCACTCTCGATGCTTCCTGGTTGTCGAGGGTCACATCTCGGACCCTTCTTACCCCCCTTACCTTAGGTAGATCTGCTTCGGCCTGTTTGCAGCTGCATCTACCTTGCATCCGCGGCGAAAGACAAGCGACCGCGGCACAACGCATTTGCGTCTCCTATCAGTCCCCATTCCCAATCGTCCCAGTCCTGGTCCTGGAGGCCGTATTAGGCGTCGATCCCTGTGGGATTTCTTCTACCTGCAAATGGTGCCATGTCACGCTATTAAAACTCTCGGACGGAATCGAAGTCTTAAAAAGGGGTCATCGCGAAGGCTTCTTCTTTATCAACCAATATTACAACGTAGAGCTAGTCCCTTACCAGCTCTAGTGTGTCCCAGCGTTGTCCCGCAGTGCCTCCGCCCTATCTCGGCTTCCTATCTCTCAAAGCAAAAAAAGGCCAATTATCATTATTATTTATTTTATCTTGTTTTCTTTATCTTTTTTTACTCCTGCTTAGGGTTAAGATCCGTTTCATTGATACTTGATATAATTGTTACATTTATTTGTATTTTCCCCTCTTCCTCGAAGTTCCTATCTACGCTTCCAAGATTCTTTTTGTGTTCTTATCCTATCATCATCGTCACAAGGATCCTTGTCGGGCTTAGCCAAGACAAAGAGCACGGAACTTTCAAGCCAAAAGCGAGGGCCATCTCACCAATCACAACTCAACCCGGGCCTCCGCTATAGGGCGTCACTGTATCCGTGCATTTTAGGGGTCTTCCCGTCCCCGAAGATCGGGGTCGAATGCTCTGGCCACTGGTCGCGATCTACGGCATTACAGATACGACACTGTCATTATGAATGCTCAGATATCATTTCTCGTAAGGATCTCTCACCTTCCTATCTTGAATCCTCTACACCAATTTCCTATTCGCGAAGCAATAATACTACCGGCTGCTGTCACAATTCTGTCTCGAGGTCAAGTTACAAGGCAACCTCATGTGTAACACAACCCAAGGCCTCTCGGCGCATATTTTGGTACTTCCTGCAATGCACGCGACCATCACGGCGCGAGAAAAAAAAAAGTTGACCAAGCATGCTGACTCGTATGACTCTAGGATGGAACATTCCGCTTGATACACATTCCTTTGCATCTGTATCCGAATTTTCTCCAGGCTATCTTACAGGTCCTTCTTCCTCAAGGCGGGGATGACTCCCTTGCCCCTGAGGCGGAAGGACTCAGCATCGACAATAAGCATGGGTTCCTCAACATAAGCATTACGCCGGTTGAATGTTCGGTGGTGTGTCATAGTAATTGGGCGAAGAATGTCTTTGAACCGGTCATTAAACGCCTACCTCCTAATCTGTCGAAGACGGTCACGATCTCGAAGGACAGTTATCTAATCCTTTCGGTGATAAGTGCTGGAATGGATGCGGGAAGCCGAGTTATGGACTTGACTTCCCCTCTTGCCCTGGCAGGTGTACCGATCTTCTTCATTACGACGTACTACTCGGACTTCATCTTGGTTCCCAGCAAAGATCGACAGACGGTAGTGCAGGTACTTCTCGCTCGAAATTTCGAGTTTGATAAGGATGAATCAGCGTACGTATCGCCCAGTGCGATGTCGCACGTTCGCGGCAAAAGCCAAAGTAGCGAGCCCCCGTCAACGCCACCTCCCTCTAACGTAGCAGAGCTACAAATTCGCACATTTGAACTATTGAAGAAGCGAAACGTCGTTCCGTATATTAGTCCCTATCTCAGTTTAGTGCAATGCTCTGGCAGGGATCCATCGCAATTAGTGGATTATAGTCGCCGGCCGACTCTAAGCAGGCATTCAAGCGGGAACGGACACCATCGAAGGAGTTGGCTTGATAACGTCGATACGAAATTATATACGAGCCTTATCTCCGTCCTCGCCAAGCAACCGAGATTTCTCTCGATTACTCTAGCTCAGGAGGACCCACCGTCGTTATTATTGGATAGAGAATACCTCGGCGTTTTTGGAGATTCCCTTGTCGGTGATACGGAGGGTGATCTCGTTCCTATTTTCCTAGATCTTGTGAATCTCCCTCTAGAAGCGACGGGTATCGTTTCTGGCGTTGCGGGAAAACTCATTCAGGAAATGGGAATGGAAGAAACGGGCGTTAGCAGCGAGCTTTCGTATCTTTCGACTGCTCGTGCTGGTGCGGTTATCTTATCGTGTGAACAGTCTATGAAGGCGCTTGAGGTGCTGAAACCTCTTCTCTCTAAGGGGTAAGGAGTGTCTCCATTCATCCTCAAAAGGCATTACCGTGTAGGATATCATTCAGCAGATGACGATACCGGGTTGGACTAGAATTCAGATTCAGGAGGGTCAACAAAGTACGACATCATGGCGGGATGACCATGATACTTTTTCCTCTCATGCGAAAAAAACAAAAATTCATCACGGCGTATTAGACTGAGCGGTTGGCATTGGTAGCATTTCAAATATCTGGTTGGCAAGCTTATGGGTTTGAAAATTCCCCTCTCCCTTTTTTTCATCCATATCCTATCATATTGTTCGATTTAGGTACCCGGCGTTTTTTATGACGGGCTGGAGGAGCATAATGGGTTGAACGAGCTTGCTTACTTACTGAGGCTTGCATTGTTAATGAGGAAAGAGGGAAAAGGAAGTGAGCGAATTATTGCACTACCTGGCATCATGGCGTCGACCGGCTAGGTCTAATTTGGTTGCATGAAAAGGCGGGCGTTCATGCATCGAACATCATCTGTCTGCGTGTTTGAGATGAAGATATTCTCAGAGGTACAATCATCTACCGCATGTTATTAGTAATTTATAACAAACGAAAAAGTTATGCATACATATACATACATATACATACATATAAGGTTAGCAAGCTGACATAGAGGAAACAAAGTCCTATAAGGCTGAGGGTTGGATAGGGAGACGGACAGAGCCAAGAAATATAGTTGTAACTGTGGTTCGTCGGAACGTGTTGCAGCGCAGACTTTCTAGAGGCTAGTAAGAATAAAAAAGACCCTGCATAATTCCACTCACACCAGCATATCTAGGACTTATAAGGAATTATGTCATAACTTTGTTGAGCTTTATGTCCTATTATCTTTCCCTAAATACAGTGTTAGTGCTGCAAGCTGGAACTAACAATAAGATCCGGTGACCCAATAATGGGCTTGGACTAGGTGGGGGACTTCCCGCCCTACGTGTCAGTGTTCCGTGCTTTGATTGGTGGAGGATGGGCTTCATGTACGCAATTGACTCAACCCGTGGCGCAGGGTTGGGGTTGCGAGGTTGGTGTTGAACTGTACCGTACTTATAAGTTAGGTACTTTCGGCTTTTGTAAGCAGATCTTAGGGCACGGGTTTTAGTGTAAAGTGTATGTGCAATTACTCGCGGGTCGGGTGGCTTTTGTATGTATTGGATTTGATGGAATCTGGGGATTTACATTTGCGCTTGCTTTTGCTTTTGCAATTTCTGGATTCTTAACTTTTTAGAGTTGAGGTGATCAAGGTGGTAATTGTTGGATACTTACACGCAATACCGTGGATTATATAATACGACTTATAGCCTACAGCAGCTTAGGCGGTCAGGTACTAACATAGAGACGCCGAGATGCGGGTCCTATCGTTCATTCTCGCGGCTTTGGCTGGTGCCACCGTGGGGGTCGTTGGTGCTGCCGATGATCCTCAGAAAGTATTGAGTTCTGGTACGACGAAGGGGTTCATGGGTGGTTTGGGTCTTGACGCACTGGTTACTAGTACTAGGGAAGATGCGCAGAGTCCTCTGTCGTGCGGTGGTTGTGAGGTGAGAGCTCGAATACACTTATAGGGGAGATATATGCTAACATATAATCGAATTAAGGCGGTCTTACTACAACTCAAGCTGCTTGCCTCACAAGGAGACGGTTTCTTCGTCTCTGTTACAACGGCGCTATGTAAACGAGCCGGGGTGCGTATTCTCCCTTCTTTCCTACCCCTTTCTCCCAAAAATTTTATTACTAACCTATCCCAGATCCAAGACCCCGACGTCTGCGAAGGCACCATCGCCCTCGAGGGTCCAATTATTGCACACGGGCTGCGTGGGTTAGTTCTCGGATCTCGCACTTCGCGGCTTGCATGCGTGGCGTTTATGGGCTTGTGTGCACATCCCGAGGTCGCGCCGCATAATGTGTCGTTTCCGTCTCCTGGCGATGGGCATGGGAGGCCATTGCCGAGTAACTTGGATCCGATATACGTTGTTCATTTCTCGGATATACATGTTGATCCGCAATATGTCGTTGGTGCGAATGCGAATTGTTCGAAGCCGATTTGTTGCAGGTGAGTGCTCAAGATATGGGACGAAAGATGGGGGGTTGGGGTTGTGATTACACCTACTTTATCCTGAGTGGCTTAGGACGATACTCTACAGGGAATTCGCTAACATACGCCTTAGGGAATACACCGACAGCGACAAACCAGGCCAGAACGATTTCCCGGCTGGCTTCAATGGCGAACACACATGCGACGCTCCCGTTACTCTAGAGGAAAGCATGTACGCAGCGATCAAGAAAATCGTACCTCACGTCTATTTCAGCATATTCACGGGTGACATCGTGGATCACGCTGTCTGGGATACCTCCCGCGCACAGAATACATTCGGCATCGCAGATGCATACGGGCGAATGTCTGCGGCGGGGTTAAACCCCGTTTACGGTACCGCTGGAAACCACGAAGCATCGCCCGCAAATTCGTTCCCACCCGTAGCGGAAGATGGATCTGGAAGTGATGGAGATAGCAATACCTCGCAGTGGTTATACGATCTCCTAGCCTCGGCTTGGTCCCAGTGGATCGGACCCAGTGCTGCGGATACGACGAGGCAGTTTGGGGGATACTCGGCGCGATTTACGAATTATAAGATTGGCTACGGTAAACTTAGCACTGGTAAGCTACGTGTTATATCGCTTAGCACGAATATGTACTACGCGCATAACTATTGGCTGTATGAGGAGCCTATGCAGAAAGATCCGAGCGGACAGTTGGCATGGTTGGTTGGTGAGCTGGATGCTGCGGAGAAAGCGGGTGAGGCTGTGTATATTATCGGACATATGCCTTTGGGAAGTCGGGATGCGTTTCATGATGGGTCGAATTACCTTGACCAGATCGTGAAGAGGTATTCTGGTACGATCGCAGCTATGTTTTTTGGTAAGTTTTGCCCCTTTTTTTATTCCATTATTGGTTGGAGGGGGTTGGAGGTAAATGCTTACGAGAAATAGGCCACACGCACTTCGACGAATTCGAGCTCTCATATGCCGATTACAACAACAAATCCCACGCCAACGCATTGGTAACATCGTACATCGCGCCGTCCATGACACCGACTTCGGGTCATCCCGCCTTCCGTGTGTATACCGTGGATCCGGTGAACTTTGCTGTTCTTGACGCTACGACCTACATCGCCAATACGAGCGACCCCTCCTTCCATACATCAGGACCAAAATGGACCAAATACTACTCGGCACGGGAGGCCTACGGGCCGCTTGTCGGGCTGGATTTATCTTCTGGGCGCGTGCCAAAGGATTTCCAGGTACAAGATCTGTCACCTGCGTTTTGGCATAACGTGACCGAGGTCTTGGAGCGCAACGCAACGGCATTTAATGAATACTTTGCAAGGAGAAGACGAGGGTGGAATGTGGACGAGTGTGATGAGCAATGTAGAAAGGCGGAAATATGCAAGTTGAGGGCCGCAAGGGCGCAGGATAATTGTATACCTCCTGGTCTTAAATTTGATAGACTTGCCGAAGGGGGAGAGGCGGGCGTGCTACTTGACGAGGAGGATGAGTGCGGAGAATCAATTATACGGGATACGCTGGGGATGTTGGTTAGAGATGTGGATATGTTAAGAATGTTTGAGGAAATTGTCGTTGAGAAGGGACTGTTATAAGCATCAGCATATTGTTTAGGATGGGAAGCATACTATAAGTTATTTTTACATAGGATAGGCAGGAGTCAATTATGTACGTATTTTACATAACTGCACGCATTGGGAATCTGTCCATCTATTCTAGGTCAAAGCTGGTGAAAATAGCACTATTGGGTATTGAGTTCAACTCGCGAATGGCTTCTCAGACTACGAGGGGTGTTCCAGAGTACCGTGCACTCAAACCAACCTTCTTACACCCTTAATCCCGGCTTGAAAACAACGTGGAAAGCGCGTTGATGCTCAGGGCAAGTAGGTGCAGCCAATTAAAAAGAAAATCCCAAGGTACTTCCCTATTGTACCTGACAACCGACCAAAGGTTCATATAGTAAAATAATAGTTGAATTTCTCAAGCCGACCCAATTAGATGGACGTAACCCTTGGTGACTTGATGGCTATGAACAAACTACCATGAGGCGGTCATATGCTTGGAGCGTTGACAATTGGCGTAATTTGACAGTACGACCGTCCAAAGCGAGTTTTTCGTAGGTCCTGGATTCGAGGAGGGGTGAGGGAATCCAGTACCGAGCTTTTTTTTGTCTTTTTTTATTCTTTTCTTTTATTCTCTATTTTATTTCCATCTTGTTTCTGTCCTTTCCCTTTTTATTTATTTTATTTCAATCTTTTTTTGCTTCTCTTCCCCTTTTCTTCTCGCCCCCTCGTTCGGAATAGCTTCAACCATACGCATGGTAAATAACTTGCACCTGCATATTACCAAATTAGCAAACATGACATTGTGTACCTGGACAAGTTTATACTATTTTCAATGAAAATCTTATGAAGTCCAATAAAATCGAACGAATATATTTGATCGGCAGTGTAAATACGCGTAGAAATTTCTTGCCTGGCGAAACGTCCCCTATACAAACAAGCATGAGACAAAAGTATACACGAATGAATGTGAGGAATCTATGAGATGGAAAATTAGCTATTTGGTACAATTAATGGTTGAGGATATATGATATCCCTATCCTGACGAAGTATTATGAAAGCATCTAATGTTCAAACAATATTTTCACCTCGATAAGGGGCAGATGTGCAGGGGTCACCAAAGGGAAAACTCGGCATTCTCCCCCCATGAGCTAGAATAATTGAGATTCGATTTTATTTGTTATTCGGAAGATTAATAGAATAGGAGCAGGATATGTTGTGCATGGTCATATTCGAAAGTTTGGGTTTGACGACTTCTGAGCACGGCTTGAAGCTTCATGACTTTGAAGGATTACATCAACATTTGCTGGCTTTATACACGTATTGGTAAGATCTCGTCCCAAGGAAGCTATGCGTCGCGACCTATGTTAAAAGTGAGTGTAGACGAAGTTGAGTAATCGGGATACTACGCCAACCAAATGACGTTGGTATAACCCCATACGAGAGGAGTGCCCCGGTTCTCTTGGTGCTTTTGATAGGGTAATTGTATGTGGGTGCGTATGCATCTGTTGGTAGCTAATGCAATTAGTCGCAGAACGTTCGAGAGATGAATATCAAAGGTGGGAATAGCATCATCGTTGGATCCAACGTTGGATTAGTAGCTAATACCTAGGTATGGAAAGGGAATAATGGTGGTGAGAAATAAGATAGAAGTGACAATAACATGTCTGTGCTTATCGTAGCGAGGGAGGCAGCCAAGGAGCCTAAAGTATTCCACAAATGAGGGAATTTTAGTGGTGAGGCTGGCGAATTCGTACTTGTACTTTCACTTCCAAGTTTTGGTTTCAGGGGGTGATACTAGGTAGCTTCAGGCTATTATTATACCTACATCAGATAATCTTCGGTATCGATTGTAACCTGTCGTAACTTGTCGTAATCAACACCATCTCCCGGATGCAACATACGTATGCGACTTTGGATCAAGCAGCTGAATGATTCTTTAAGTAATAATTAATTGATTCTCGTCGACCTCGCCAGCGATAACCTTGTTTTTTGAGGAAGAAGGTTTACGCTACAATTAAACGCGTTCACTACAGATTGTATGCTCGGCTTGCGACCGACGCTGCGGGCCCGGCCGTCGTTAGTGGACCTAATCAGACGGGGAAACCACGGACAAAGTCCAAGTGTTAGCCCCAGTTCAAGTCGGCCGGGTACACCTGCTGCTGAACAATCTGCGTCACCTGCGTCACCTGGCAGCTTCAGCCCTGGTAAAGCCGCTAAAGCCACAGCATTGATAGCTGAAGCTTCTAATCAATCATTACCCCCCAGTCCAGTACTGTCACCAGCTACTGCCTACAGCGCTTCTAGCACTAGTAATAGCACTAGCATTAACGATAATACAGCCACCACCACTGCTGCTACCGCTGCTATCGTCACAACACCCACTAACGCCAACGCTAACACCGACAACTCTACCACTACAACTACTTCTACATCTACGACCAAATCAACGTCGGGACCATCACCTCTAACTTCACCTGTCCCCGTCTTTGAAATATCTGCTCCATCTATATCTCCAACAGCTGCAGAGCCACCTGCTATTTCGAAACAACCTCTCAAGATGGCTCCGGTAAGCTTCATTCATTCGTCCAATCCACATCTGCAGTACAACAAAAACTGCAACAAAACAAATAGCTATAATCTGTCCAACTCCACGAGTTTGTCAACCTCGATGTCTAATATATGTGATCTACATAGTCAGCGAAAGCCACAAATGGCGACTCGGAAGCGCTCAATAGTGGTATGTAGCTCTAACTATCTCAAACGTTGCTACTTGTTTAAACTAACTAATGGGTGTGTACAGGCAAGATCTACTCCGTTTCCGGGTTCGTACAAGCTACACCACCCCTCCATATAACCCTCGTCGAACCTTGAGAAGCTAATACATCACTATAATAGACCTGTCGTGGTGGCCGAGGACATGATCGGAGTTGCCATGTACGAACTTGTGAGGGTCGGCCACGATAACTTAGTCGGTGAAGTCATTCGAATCAACGGCGACCAAGCTACTATCCAAGTCTACGAAGAGACCGGTGCGTTAAAGTTCTAAGCTTCTAGAACTCTGATAACCCAAAAATAGACATAAAGCTAATACTAGGGTATAGCTGGTATAACCGTTGGCGACCCCGTCCAACGAACTGGTAAGCCTCTATCCGTCGAGCTCGGCCCCGGTCTATTACACAACATCTATGACGGTATCCAACGACCCCTCGAAAACATTGCCCAGGTGGCCCAAAGTATCTACATTCCCCGCGGTATCGCAGCGCCGGCCCTCGACCGAAAGAAGAAGTGGGAATTCACACCTACCCTCAAGGTCGGCGACCACATTTCGGGTGGTGACGTATGGGGAACTGTCTTCGAGAACTCGTTTATCAAGGTACACAAGATCCTACTACCCCCACGAGCACGGGGAACCATCACAAGGATCGCTGGAAAGGGTGAGTATACCGTGGATGAGAAGATCCTCGAGGTCGAGTTCAACGGTACAAAGACCGAGTATGGAATGCTGCAAACCTGGCCCGTCCGAGTCCCACGACCGACGACCGAGAAGCTCTCCGCCGACAGCCCCTTCATCGTCGGCCAGCGAGTTCTCGACGCCATCTTCCCCAGTGTCCAAGGTGGTACCGTAGCCATTCCTGGTGCTTTCGGATGCGGCAAGACTGTCATTTCGCAATCCGTCTCCAAGTTTTCCAACAGCGACGTCATCGTATACGTCGGATGCGGCGAACGTGGAAACGAAATGGCTGAAGTCTTGAAGGATTTCCCCGAACTGTCCATCGAGGTCGAGGGCCGCAAGGAGCCTATCATGAAGCGAACTACCCTCATCGCCAACACCTCGAACATGCCTGTCGCCGCCCGAGAGGCCTCTATTTACACCGGTATCACGGTCGCTGAGTACTTCCGTGACCAAGGCATGAACGTCGCCATGATGGCTGACTCAACGTCGCGATGGGCCGAAGCTCTGCGTGAAATTTCCGGTCGTCTCGGTGAAATGCCCGCTGATCAGGGTTTCCCCGCCTACCTCAGTGCCAAGCTAGCCAGTTTCTACGAACGTGCGGGTAAGACAACTTGTCTAGGCTCTCCCGCGCGCGACGGCAGTGTCAGCATTGTCGGTGCCGTCAGTCCCCCTGGTGGTGACTTCTCCGATCCCGTCACGAGTTCAACTCTCAGTATCGTGCAAGTGTTCTGGGGTCTGGACAAGCGGCTGGCGCAGCGAAAGCATTTCCCGTCGATCAACACATCCGTGTCGTACAGTAAGTACACCAACACGCTAGACCGCTGGTACGAAAAGGACTACCCCGAGTTCCCGCGGCTACGCGACCGCATCAAGCAGCTCCTCTCCGATTCCGAAGAACTCGACCAAGTCGTCCAGCTCGTCGGTAAATCAGCGTTATCCGACCCAGACAAGATTACCCTCGACCTAGCTACTCTACTCAAGGAAGACTTCTTACAGCAGAATGGTTACTCGGATTACGACCAGTTTTGTCCTCTGTGGAAGACGGAGTGGATGATGAAACTCATGGTTGGTTTCCATGATGAGGCGCAGAAGGCGATTGCTCAGGGCCAGAGCTGGGCTAAGGTCCGTGAGGCTACGAGTGATCTCCAGGCGCAGCTGAGATCTTTGAAGTTTGAGCTGCCGAGTGAGGGACAGGAGGCTATTAGTAAGAAGGTATGCCTATTTTTATTCTTTCCTCTTTTATAACATTGAC
Organism: Hypoxylon trugodes; assembly: GCF_022578975.1. NCBI lineage: Eukaryota > Fungi > Ascomycota > Sordariomycetes > Xylariales > Hypoxylaceae > Hypoxylon > Hypoxylon trugodes. Next base: position 2,990,434 of record NW_026250018.1, on the reverse strand, counting down.
AGTGTAGATGCTAACCCGATTATAGTACGAGACCATCCAACAGAACATGCTGGACAAGTTCGCGTCTGTCATTGACGAATAAGAAGGTACTTGAAACTCGATGTTTCATAGCTGTTGGGTCTTGTGTACATACATGCATAGATGAGTCTGGTCGCGAAGTGGAGAGTAGGAAAGTGGGAGAAACAAATCGAGCATATGCTCATGTCATCATCAAATAGTGTTACGGTAGTGTTGCGAACTACAATTGAATTATAAGTTTATACTGCATACCCTACGGTTGAATAGTCTAAATTCGGTTTACACCGAGACTAATCACGCATTCTAAAATCACTTAAGGCAAAATTTGTACGACACGATTTGACATGTTATCTTTATCTTCATTTTCATGATGCGGTATTTTACATCACTTTTGACTTTTCATATAATTCCGTCCACCCATCCTCCTATCCTTTCCTCGTTTCCTTCCTCAGTTCCAACAATCAAACATCCATACACACTCAAAACTCCATGCGAAATGCTGTGCAAGAAGTAGAACAGAAGAGAAAAGAAGCCCGTCTTTTTTTTAGAAGTACCAAATGTGGCCCTGAGGCCCTTTCATTCTGACCGAAGTCTTGAACTTTTGTGTAAAACAACAAAATCTCAAAGGTACAAAGATATTCTCTTGTGAGCCTAGAGCAGCTGTTGTTTCGTTTCAGCTGGGGCAAGGCAACAAAAGAACTCTAATATTCCGTACATTTATTCGTCCATCCAATACGATATCGTCCAACTTCCTCACGTGAATGTTGTAAATTCAATTCGTGGGCTGAATGTGCGGAGTTTACACAGCAATGAGTGGCTCCTCCGGTGCAGGCGGTCTCTCATTACTTCCTTCATCTGCGGCCGCATTGCTCTGTTCACCTGACTCTCCCCCGGTGGTGCCGTTTGCGGTACTCTGTTCTGCACCTTCAGCTCTCTCAGCTTCCTGGGCGGCTGTAGCTGCCGCAGCGACCTCAGCCTCTCGTCTTCGTCGTTCAGCTCGCACCTCTGCTTCCATTTGTGCAATATGTCGCTCGGCGACTCCTGGAGCGATACTAGCGAGAAACAGGATGCCAGCACGTTCAAGCCTTCTAGCTTGGTCCATCAACCAATTCGCATTGGCATTTCGTCGTTGCTGTACCAATCTCGCAGCTGTGTCCACAGGACTAAATTCCCTCTCCTGCTGTGCGGGGTTCGCGGCAGCATCACCATTCGCACCCTGAGCATTTCTAGTTCGCGCGGGTGCTTGTGCGCCTTGCTGATGACCGTCACCGTGTGGTATTAAGTTCTCAAGGTGTCGACGAAGAGGGACCCAGAATTGTTCGGCAAGAGGGTTTAGAAGCCCGGTATTAATCAAGAAAAGGATGATAGCAATGGAAATAACCGTAATCCAACGTGTCCAGCTAGAAGACGGGGATGTGAACCACCAGATGAAGAGGCCTAAACGAATAACCATGTTTATGTGAGGCCATAGCTGCGCTATCCTAATCGCCTGTACTTGTGGGTTATCCGCACGGGCTACAGCATGACCGATCTGAACCTGTGGGTGGGCTTGGGGCGGTTGGGGTTGTGGTTGAGCGGCGTTGTTTGCTTGCTGACCTCGTCCAACTGTACTTATCTGCGGTTGCGTAGTCGGTGTTGGTGTTGTGTGTTGCGGGTTCAAGTGGCTGAATAATGTTGACGGAAACGGTCTCTGCCCTAATGGTAGGTTCATAGGCTGATTCAAGGTTCTGTTCTGAGGCGTGAAGTACGCTTCTGAGCCGTTCTGGAGTAGAATGGCGCGTGGTCCCGTAGGAGAATTTAAAATGTACACCTCCGGCGTGCCCTGTGACGACTGTGCATGGGATAGATTTACCGGTGGGCCTCTGGTTTGCCTGAGACCCCTGAAAGGATCAGGAGTTGCGGTAGCACTCCCCACTCGGGACGGGATCAATGGCGTTGTAACTCCTGGTGGAATAGGATGTACTTGACCAGTTGGAAGATTTGCCAAGGAAGAGCTGCTAGCATTCCTGCGCATAGCATCGGTCATGGTTCTCGTGGCTGAGCCGGCCTCCAAAGCTTGTAAAAGGCCCTCCACTTCGTTATCGGATAATTGGCGTCCAGCCGAATTTAGCGCAGGGTGTGGTGGTGGAACCCATGGGTTTGCATTATTAGCAGCCGAGAAGGGGGATCCCGTTCGTCCCGGTCGTTGTAGAGGGTTAATAAACGTTTCGTTAAGAGTGACACGCCATTGTAAGCCGTTGGGTCCATTACCTTCACGAAACGTGGTACGAGTGTTATCAGACTGGAAAGGCGAACCTGTTCTCCCAGGTGTGTTCGTTCCTGAACCTGTCTGTAGACCAGCCGAAGGTATATTTTGCGGCCCTTGCGGGGCTTGTTGCTGGGGTTGAGGGTGGTTCATCGCTCGTAACCACTGATTATATTGGTGCTGCGGAACATTCGGGGGATTCGCCGGTTGGCCCATAAAGGGGGCAGTAAAATGTATTCCAGGGACAGGATTTTGAGGAAACGGAGGAGCGCCCATGTTCAACTGAAAGACTGGGCGACGTTGTTGTGGTTGCCCTTGTGGAGGAACTTGACCTCCTATGGGTTGTTGACCCGTGATGGGCGTCTGGGTTCCGTTATGAAAGGAGGATTGTGTAGAAGTTGGTCGAACGTCGGAAAGATCTCGTAAGACTAGATGTAACGACTGACGGTCTGTAGAGCGGATCTATTCATTAGAATTGTTGGTTAGCTACGTTGATGCGCTCCCACATTTATATAATAGCATGATCCATACCGCTTCTCGCCCAAAAATATCCGTCATTGTCTCGCTGTCTTGAGCTAGCAAGCGTCCTCTGTGAATGAGCCGCTGGGCTTGATCTGTTGGTCTCATATTGATAGCATTTCGGATTCGCTCCTTCAATTGTTTGACGGTTAAGTCGGCAGGAATATCTTGAAGCGCTAGTGGCTGCGGTATGCCAAAAGATGGCGAAATGACCTGTAAGGTAAAGGTCGTCGAGCTCGAGGCTGCTGCAGGGTCGACTTGATCGGATGCCATCGTGAAGCACAACGGCCTTCCGGCCGCAAAGGGTAGCCGCAAAGGGTAGGAGGTAAACAACCCCTCCAAGTGACGCGATATGCTTAATGAGAGGACAGGGCGCGTAGTAAATTCTTAAATAGAGTTGCGCATCTACCTGCTAAGGTTTGGTAGTCAAGTGATGGTGGGAAGCATGTCAGGCAAGAGTGAAGATTTCCCGCAAGAGACACGTAGCTTGTTAATGTACTGTAAAGTACGGAGATGGTGGTATAAGGAGGGTGTTGAGTGTAAAGGATTGAATTAAATTAATCGGAACTTAAGAAAGTTCCTAATAAAAGAACTTTCGGAAGAAAACAAGAGTTAACTAAAGGGAAGGAAAGGGCGTTTACATTCGCTCTTGCTCGTCGTCAGCCCGTTTACATACAATCATTACACAGATGGAAGTATCGATGCAAGTTGTCATGTCATTTGCTTACGTAAATGTTCAACCACGGCGTTCTAGCAGCTACCTTTTGGCCTTTTTTTGGTGGAGTTTATGGGGTTTTAATTTTGCATGTTGGCACTAAAAACGGGATAGCAACTTCCTAACGTCCACGTTGCCCGTCGCCTATCGATATTGCTAGATTCATGCTAGCTGGCTTAGATACCTAGGTACGTACCCCTTTCCCAGAGTCAAGGATCCATAGAAGTATCTACGCTAGAATCTGCCATCTCCCACCGCCCTTATCACTTAAGCTGAAAAGGGATAGCTTCAATGTTGTTTAGCTCCACTAAGCCCTGCGTCATTGAGGGTCTTCGAAACTGGCCGTACTAGCCTGGGCCGATCAAGACTTTAAACCTTTCCAACTCTTGAATTCAAACTACTAGAATTCTCCAGTTGGAAGAATACTCGTTTCCCCTCTTCCCAGTTTACAGTTATCCGCTATCATTCGAATGTCATCGTATCTAATATATCGTTTCTCCTACTTTTTATATACCCCCACATAGGACTAAACCATCTAGCGTGTGCTTCAAATATCCGAGACTTAAATGGGACTATTCTAGAATATCTTTCCGAGGCCATAAGACATGTCAATGGCAAGTCTGTGTTCGGCGCCGGTCCGAGGCCATATGTCTGTATTGAAACGCCCACTACTATCGCCATGTAGACTCCGACACTCCTTCGAAGCTACGACACAGCAGTCGAGCAGGCAGTTCACCTCTACGCCGAGACTCTCTTTCCATCGATCGTCGCAAAAATACCAGTATAAGGAACGCTTCGGGTCAAGATTGCGGACTGCGCTTAAAGACACAAAAATACGATGGTATCCTATACCCGTCGGATTAGGTATTGGATTTCTCGGCTTTGTGCAGTTTTATAAGACACAAGCTCGCGAGAAAGAGAGGCTAGAGAGGGAGGCTGATGGCGATGGCCCTCGACCCAAGAAACGGGCACGGATACGGCCCGACGGACCATGGTATGCAATTGGTGAAAATAAAACGAATTTATTACAACAATTATGATTGACTCGTTCTCGATAGGCAAGTTCAAGTAATGTCGACACTACCACTAAAGGCTATGTCGAGGTTATGGGGGAAGTTTAACGAACTCACTATTCCATATTATCTCCGGATCCCAGGCTTTAAGCTCTACTCATTGATCTTTGGGGTGAATTTGGATGAAGTATCGGAGCCGGACTTGCACGTATATCCAAATCTTTCGGCTTTCTTCTACCGGACGCTAAAACCCGGTGTTCGACCATTAGACCCGAACCCGAACGCATTATTGTCCCCCGCTGATGGACGTGTGCTGCAATTCGGGAAGATTGAAGGAAACGATATCGAACAAGTCAAAGGCATGACATATACGATCGATGCGCTTCTAGGAAAAAATACACCTACATCCAGCCTATCAGACAAAAAGCCCGATGTAATTGACCAATCGCCTAAACCGACGCCCACACGCGGTGACGAAGAGCTAGTTTCCTCGGATGAGGAGTTTGCACGTGTCAACGGAATTTCATATACGCTACCCAACCTCCTCTCAGGCCCCGATAGCCACGACAAGCCCAAGAAACTTGAAGACCAGGCTGCCAGGCCTTCAAGCCCCGGCGCTGTCTCCGAAGTTCGTGCGGATCTTGCCCTCGGCGAAAAACCGTGGTACGACCTGTTGTCGCCGGGCAATCGCACAGCGCTCTACTACGCCGTTGTATACCTCGCACCCGGCGACTACCACCGATTTCACTCTCCCGCTAACTGGGTCGTCGAAAGGCGGCGACATTTCGCAGGGGAATTGTATTCAGTCTCCCCCTACCTCCAACGCACGCTCCCAGGCTTGTTTACACTCAACGAACGAGTCGTTCTTCTAGGACGCTGGCGTTGGGGTTTCTTCAGTTTTGTGCCCGTCGGCGCAACGAATGTTGGATCCATCATGGTCAATTTCGATCGCGAATTACGCACTAACTCCCTGTTAACCGACACCGCGGCCGATCGTGCAGCCGAAGAGGCGGCAGCCCGTGGCGAGCCATACGCCGGCTTCGCGGAGGCCACATACGGTGCCGCAAGCCAGGTCCTAGGTGGCCATGCGTTGCGGCGTGGAGATGAAATGGGCGGTTTCAAGCTAGGAAGCACGATTGTGCTTGTTTTTGAAGCACCTGTAGCTGAGAACCCTGGGGCCAAGGGAGGCTTTGCGTGGGCTGTTGAGAAGGGACAGAAGGTTAAGATGGGGCAAGCTTTGGGGTTTGTAGAAGAGTAGTGATGTGAAATACGATATAGAAAAAGAAAAGGAATGTACATATCAACTCACTAACCATACAACTAGCCGTACGCGGCAAGCCTCGCTTGTTTAAAACGAAGAAAGTAAAATATTATCATGAATTACTTGTTACTTATTGGTGAATTATTTAGAATATTTATGAAATATCCTATTACCGGCCAATATATCTATTAATTTCACTTTGAGATAATTTGCAAGTAGATTAGAATAAACTCATGACTATTTCCTATTTTTCTCTTCTATAATTCCTAAGAAATGATACATAGTGTAGCTACTAGACAACTCTACTTCTCAGCTGCTTTGACCATAACAAATCCACTTTTACATCAGCATATTGGCAACACTCATGATACTATATCCTATACTAATCACCCCTACCTACCATTTTCACTCAACGACAAACCCGGATTCTGTTATTAGTACACGCAACACTTTTCAAAGCACCGACATATAAGAGCAAGGTCTATCAAGATTGCATTATCGTTTGCAAAGTAAAAAGCCGTGTCGTCTCATTGCCCTGGAATTTCCCTCCTCTAGACGCCACACAAAAAAAGGGAGTCAACACAAGAATTAACTTTCTGACTCTCATCGGTCCTCCCTGGCTGACTGACAATCGACACCAAGAAAAAACCCCATACATTTGAGGGAGCTAAAAAAAACACATTTTTTGCTCCTCGAATTGGCTTTTTCTTTCCATCTTTCTAGCAACTAATCCAGCCCTCCCTTCGTCAACAGACACACACATCTTAAAGATGGACATCCTCCTTTTCCTTGTCTCCAAATGTGTTCCCTTTACAGCCACTACCATTTTGTTGAGACATCATGTTCGTAAGCTAGTTTGACCTCATAAGAGAGTGACAAAGACTACCATCGAACAATAAATGCCGTGCGGTAGATGCCAGGCGAGTTTGAGTGGCATATAGAGCCATCAATTATGTACTGGAAATGAAAGTAACCCCCAGCGGGACCTTAACTACCTTATTGACCAGCCATGGTACCATCTGGGCATAAGCAGAAATATTTGATCCGCTTCAGTCAATCGCGATTAGAATTGAATTCTTTCACGCAAAAGGGCATGGCTAAAATCGAGTGTTGTAGTAGTCGAGCTGAAAGGTTATGGTTGCTGAAAAGAAAAGTATGGTAATGCGAATTGAATCAGAAATTTTGGGTTTGTGTAAACCAGGCCACCATCGCCTTTGAGGTCTATTATGAGAAGGCGATCATCGGGATACCTTTCATGCGAAAGGCCCGTGGAGCAAGCAGAAGCAGAGCCAAAAATCACCGGCTTCTAGCAGAACCCACTGAATTTTGTCGTTCGTGAGCGTTCGGACGGCGATTCCCTCGGTCGGCATCCTGCAACTTAAGCGAATCCAACCTTTTCTGGTTATCCTCGGTAACCGAATCGGCCTCTTCAACTCGTGGTAATATGTTCAACGGCTTCGCGGCTGGGGTACCATTTCCAGTAGTACCATTTGATTTCCTTTTATTAGCTTGCTCTGTGATAGCGGCCCACTTCCTCTCACGGAGTGCTTCTCTCGCGGCAGCATTATTTTGCTGCTCCGTATATTCGTGTGAGCAATCATCGAAGAGCTGCGGGTTAATCTCCATGAAAAGCTTCATCGCATTATACACCATACCATGAATTGTCCTATAACCAATTTGTTAACTCTGAAAACACATTATTTGCTGTATGTGGCTTACCTATTCCAATGTCCCTTAGAGTTCTCGTATAGCGGCGCAAACATGATGGGAAGGATGATTTCCACGTTGTCGCTCACAAGATTACAGAAATACTCGTTGTTCCAGAAATACAACGCACGTTCCGCGACCTGGAAATGTGGACTCGCGACCGACTTCGCTAATTGGTGGAACAAAGGCTCCTGAACCTTTGCAAATTCTGCAGGGTCCATTACTTCGAAAATATCTTCAACCTCGTTGAGGTACATGACTTCCTTGGTGCTGTTGACTTTAGGCCAATAACGCAGAAGGCCTAAAACGACCTCCTCGGTCAAGGAGGCGTCCTTTTCAAGAAATTGGACGATACAGTAAGCTAGTTGTGGGTGGTACATGCTAAGACTCTTGACTTTGTGGAGAGGCAGTAACACTCTAGTCAAGAAGAGCTTATGCTCTTCCTTGAGGGGCAGGGCAAATCCATTGATAATGGATCCCAGGATTTCAAGAAGCTCAGCAACACCATTGAACCTCTCGGTCTCGTAAGTAAACTGAAAGAAGACATTATTGATCGAACGTCTAATAAACGAACGTAAGTTCAGGAACTTCCCATAGATACGGTGCAATGTCGTCTTGAGAAAGTCTCTCTCACGCGGGTCTTCCGAGTCGAACAGCTCTAGGAGCTGCAGCACAAAGCTATGGTCGATGTAAGCTTTAGCTATGTTCGTGTTAAAGTCCTGGCTTTCTATAAATCGCAAAAAGAATTCGTAGACAACCTGGATATGGGGCCAAGCCACTTCGAGGACAGGCTCGTCCTCCTCGGGATCAAATGCTTCTCCTTGAGGGTTCATAGGCGGAGGAATTGGGCGGAAAAGATTCTTGGCGAACATTTCCACTACTCGAGGGTACATAGGTTCTGTAATGACCTGTCGGTTATTGGCTACATAATCAAGCAATTCATGCAGGGCCAGACGCTTGATCTCCTTCGATTTCATGTCAGCACTAGCATCATTAAAGTCAAAGATGACATTGCACTGGTCGATCTTCTGCATGAATAACTCCTGTCGTCGATTAGGTGGTACCTCGTGGAAGCCGGGTAACTTCTCAAGTTCACGATGTGTCGATATGTCGAATCGTGAAGAGTTCTGTCTTCGGGGTGTTCGAAGGCCTTCGGGGACATCTTTCGGCGTCTGGTGGAGGCGATCGAACATTATCGACTTCTGGCCGGCTTTAGGGGGAGCAAGGTCGTGGGGCATAGTCTCGGCAGCACCAGGGGGCGGGATATGCTATAGAAAATTAGAATTAGCTGGTTTCCCGGCAACTAAAGGTAAGGGATAGCATACTGGAGCACTTGGGCTAATGACCACAGTTGGCGGGAGGGTGCCGCCATGTCGAGAAGGAGTAGCGGCACCATTTGGCGACTGCTGAGATGCCAAACTAGTAAATCTGTCGGGAGCACCTTGGCCTGACGCTTGACCAGCCTGGCCCTGCAAAGCAGGACTACCATGATCACCACCGTGTGTTCCAGCATTGCTGGGGGGTAGAGGCTTGTTTCTGATATCGTTTAGGGTCGAGGTTGATGAAGAGGGAGTCAATACAGGCGACTGGGTCTCTCTCGAGCCACTAGAGGAGGGTGAAGCAGTGCCATCCTTGGAGTCCTTATTCTTCTTAGAGGACTTGCTGTCACTCTTACCTCGCGAGAGCTATAGAATATTTTATTGATTAGCAACCCAACTTCTACAGTAGTGATATCCGATCATAAACAACAGGGCAATAACAGGACAAACATACGGCTCGGCTGAAGCGCTTCATTTTCGTAGGTCACAGCCCCCTACTTATGGCGGGGTGGGGACGCCCGACTCTCGTCTCCTTAAGAAATTGTATAAGAGGTCCGAGGTCAATAGTCTTTCGACTAGTACCGATAAACGCGTCGCTTCGTGATAATTCGATAAGCCTCAATGTGTATAGTTATAAGTTGGTATCGAGGTCGAGATTTCGTGGTCCAGTAGGGTAAAAATTATGTTGTGAATTCACCGTCTGTTTGGGGCGAGGGAAGATTCACGCAAGTTTGGGCGTGACGAAATAGACTGTTCTTGCGGCTTCGGGTTGTCGCATACGGTAGATAGGTAAAAGTATAGCAACGCTTACAAGAAAAGCATTGGTAGCAATATCTCGTGCAACAAGACAGCTCAAATTGAGCCTCTTAGCTTGAGAAAGACGAATGAATGATCGATGTTGAAATGGGTTCAGGATACCAAGTTTGAGTTGTCGTTGTGGAAGTGGAGAAAAGCGCCTGTTAATTGCTGTAAATAGTCTGGTAGTCCGCCTGAGATTCTAAAAGATTAGCTGGTTAGGTGCTTTTAGGGGCTTGATTAGGGACTCCGGTGATCTTCCAGGGCCAAGGAGACGGCATATGTACACCCAATGTAGGTACGTAGCCACAAGTCCGACCAATTAGAAGTACATCAGCGCCTTCTATTTTCTATTTTGTATCTTGTACATACCTGCACGGCAGGAAGCGACGGTACGGAACGGGCACCCCAGCAACGAATTGATATCATAAACAATGCCAGATAACAACCAGGCTACCGTCGCAGGCACAGAAAAAAGTAAATCCAATTAAAATATTACTTTCTCTTTTCGGGTAGCATCGCGAAGTTGTTAATTCAGTGGTTATGGTTAAGCTTTGTGGCCGTTGACCGTTGAATCAAGTACTTTGGCGGTTGGGACTATGCAGGTCGCTCTTGTGCCTGCGGGACGTGTGTATTATGCATTTTCTATGCGTTTTGTGCAGGGATCAAGTCACTCCTTTGTGTGATATAATCGCATAATTGACTTAAACATGCCAGTCGCTCTGGTAGTGCGGAGCCACGTCGAATCAGAAGCTAGTGAGTGGGGTATAGTGTGCTCATGGATGTCTCGTGAGCTACGTACATGTACATAGGCTCCACGCTACAGGGTTTGGCCAAGTCCCATAAATAGAGTACTTGGGTACGTAGATATGCAGCTTGTATTTACAGATTTCAACATACGTTTGCAGGTCAATATTATATGATTCTAGGCAGTAAATGGACACGGTAACCATTAAAAACCATTCAATATGGAGTTGTATTAAAGAAGTAGACATTCTAATCTATTCTGTTAAAAATTGGTAAATTGGGTAAGTAACGTTAACAACATCCATAGCAAGTGCCGCAGATTATTATGAGGTACTTTGGTGGGGAAATTACAACTCTCGGAAGCGATGACCTATACAGTTTAAAATTTCAGATGACTACCGTGTTGATTGGTAACTTTACTCGTGCAGTACTTAATTGGGTCCCGCTCATAGGCTGAATTTTCACTACCTCATCCCAGCTTATACCGTATCCACACTGTATCAATACTACTTCCTTCAATCCTAACTCTAAAGATATTACTGCTTCAACAAATTATCGAACACCGAAGTTGCGATAGCCGTCGCCTTAGATAGATATTCTCCAAACGTAAAAAGAAGTTACGAGTACCACTTAACTCATCATGAGGATCGGATTTACACGGATTTCATGATCAAGTCACGAATCAATCCACGATCGAGATAGCAAACCCTCGACTACTGTACAACAGCTTCATCCGAGAATCAAATATAAGGAATAATCTAGACCAGCAAGAAAAATATCACATCTAGCGATATACGTTGTATTCGTTCGATTCTCTCTCGGCCCCCAAAAGTGAACAAAGCGGTCGCACGAATATCGCAACCCTTCTCACATCTAAAGAAGCAACGCAAACATTACTAGATTCTAAATAGGGAGCCGACTCTCCTTTAAATGCCTCTTACTCGCACTAATAAAAATACCCTGCTGAAGTACACCCGTAATCGACTATTATCATGGAAGTCGAAGACGATTCATACCAACATGATAGTTCAGATGATGCCGACGAGCCAGCAGGTGCTCCCATATACGAGGTGCCCCAAAGGAAAATAGTCGCTATAGAACACCCTTGCGTCTTACTCAATCTCGACAAGGGACTCGCCACATTCGGACAAGATCCTGACTTCCATAAAGTAGGTGCTCTTATCGTGATTGTAGATATCATGATCAGGATATATGACTAACTATTATTTTAGCTCCTTGCGGATACATCAGAGCCTAGTTCAGTCCCCTTGTGGTTTCGGCCAGATAATCCTACATCCAAACCTATTGTATCACATCATACAGCAACAAACAACATTCTACTCAAGATCACCGTCCCTAAAAGAACGGACAGGAAGCGGAAGCGAGGGAGTAATGACCCATTCACAGGCGACGTTGACATCACGGATCGGACATCTGTCTCCTCGGAAGCTGATCAAGTGAGCTCCGTAAGCCGTCATGATACGCCAAAATCTATCCTTCGGAAAATGCAAGACAACGCCGACAATTATCAAGTAGAAGCCGTCGGAAACGTTCAGGATACCCATAGATACCGAGGTTTGGCAGATTTCCAATTCGCGAACGCGCATGGATCATTCTTAGCGAAAGCTGCGGATCATTTGCTTCCAATGAAAGGTACGAAAGAAAAAAAATCAATATATCGCATCAATTCAACGTCAAATATTGCTGTTTTGCTAACATGTGTAATATTTACTAGTTTCAAAATTGAGAGATCTCAAGCTGGCCTCTGGTGTAGCGACGGAGCCTGGCCAGGAGATAATACCTCCGCCGCACTTCACAGACAAAGTTGTTGGATTTAGTTACAACTATGAACAGAATCCAAACACCAAGATAGAAGAGCATATGACAGGGGCGCGGCAATTAATCAATATCCAAGGCAGGAAAAAACATTCGTACGGATATTTCATTAACAATAGCAAATACCCTGTGCCTCAGAAGCCTCGACGGGAACCGGAAACACAAATGCCGGAAGAGTTAATGAGTCAACTCCATGAATTAATGGAAGAAAGACCAATATGGACACGACGGGCCATTCTTAATCGTGTGACGGGTAGGTACTCCGACACGGTCCTTCGAATCAGCCTTCAGATCGTCGGTTATCAATTCAGAGGCGGCCCTTGGCGAGATGCTTTCGTCAAATATGGCGTCGATCCTCGTCGTGATCCTAAATTTCGGGACTACCAGACTTTAGCCTTCAAGCTAGAGAGAAATATAGTCGGTACAAACAAAACGTCGTGGCAGGCGGTTAGGAAGAGTCAAATGAAGAAACAAGCAAAAGAAAATAGAGACAGTCACTTTTGGGACGGGAAACGCTATTCAACGGACGGGAAGTTCTGGCAAGTTTGCGACATAACAGACCCTTTTGTACGCAAGCTCCTCAACCAGGCGCCTATGAGGAAAACTTGCGACCCGGATGATTCTGGCTGGTTTTACAGTGGCACATGGGCGAAAGTCAAGATAGCGATGAAGGTGAAGATGATTGCTATTAAACGGGGACGAATGGGCTCGGACGATGATAATCCGCAGAAGCCAGGGTTTTTATACAACTCATTCCTCGAAGAAAAACTCCGGCAATGGCCTGATAAGGGTGACAAACCACTTGGTTTAACGCTTGAGCCGTTGTTACGGCCAATCGAAGAGGTCGATACGAGAATGCGCAAACGTCGAGCACCGACCAAGAAATTCGAATCTGTTACAGCGGATGCCCCATCAAGCCAAGGAGGCGAAGCGCCGGACAATTTAGAGTCCGAAAGTATACCAGGCAATGATGATGACGTACCAGGCGACGATGAAGAAGCAGCCTTAGAAGAGAACGACTGGGAGGTCGATATGCTAGACTGCAATCTAGATGACGTAGACATAGAAGTAGATGAAGATGATGATGGAGAGGGGGATGAAGACGGGGACGAGGACGGAGATGGAGATGGAGATGGTGGTATGGAAGATTATGACGGCTTCTCTGATATCGACGAAGACATAGAGGAGTACGGTGAAGGTGAAGAGGATGAGGCCGAGCAGGAACAGGGCGAAGAAGAGGAAGAAGATGCAGATGCAGATGCGACAATGGGTGACAACCTCACATATGACGATGAATAGAGAGACTAACCCTATCGCATCGGCCTCAGACATAAATCTGAGACAATTCGGAAATAACTACCTAGTTAGATAAAGAAGACGATCGTGTTGTCCTCTTATTTGAACGTCGATTCCTCTTCTTCTTTCTATTACGGCTACCTGAATAGCTACCAAATATCTACACTCATGAGAAAGGAACAATAGGATATCAGGACTCGCTAATAACCCACGGAAACTAGGCCCTTACTATCTTAGTAGTACCTAGGTAATCAGCCAGCTTCCAGTCGGATCGGAGTTGGGGGACGGGACCATGTCTCATTTGATTATGTCATCATTGGAGCTGGGGGTGGCATTGAACCTCGGCAAGTCCGTTGTCCTCGGTCGTCATTATCGATAGTTCTGTATGTACCGAGTATACAAAGACATTCCTCCGTCTCCAGACCTCGATCGAACTCAGAACCATTTACATCGATTTACCCTGGAGCTTTCGGTTGGATTTTGTGACTGATCTTTATACCTTTAATTAACAATTTATTTCGTCGCATATATACAAAGAAAAATACACGGGAAGTATCACAATGGCCGACGAAACAGCTCTTACGGACTTCCCCTCGCTCTTCTCCTTGAAGGGTAAGATTGCCGTCGTAACAGGTGGCTCGCGAGGATTGGGTTTGAATGCAGCTTCGGCGTAAGTATTCCCGTATATCATATTACAAGCCAACCATCCAATCTTGTACCACCATACTAACCAACCCCGCCTTAAAACGCACAGTTTCCTCCAAGCCGGATGTTCTAAAGTCTTCATAACCTCGCGCAAAGCCGCGGGCTGCGACCGCGCGGTCGCACAACTCAACGCCCTGCCCAACCTCCAACCAGGCGCCCGCGCGATCTCCGTCCCAGCAGACAGCAGCACACTAGCCGGTATCGAGTCCCTCGTCTCGCAAGTATCGAAACATGTCGACCACATAGACATCTTATTCGCGAATGCGGGCGCTACATGGGGTGAAGCCTTCGACACACACCCCGACGCCGCGTTCCAGAAAGTCATGGACTTAAACGTGAAAAGCGTATTCCTCAGCGTACAAAAATTCGCTCCTCTCCTTAGTAAAAAAGCTACAATCGACGACCCCTCGCGCGTTATCATCACAGCGAGTACAGCTGGTCTAGGAGTCGGGAGTTTGGGTCCCCAGGCTACTTATGGATACAGCGCGAGTAAAGCAGCTGCGATCCATTTAGGCCGTAATCTAGCTATTGAGCTTGCGCCGCGACATATACTCGTTAATTCCATCTGCCCAGGTTTCTTCCCTACGAAGATGGCGAATGGGTTGTTGGAGATGACAGGCGGTATTGCGAAGCACGCTGCTGGGAACCCGATGGGACGGTTAGGAAAGCCGGAGGATATCGCGGGTGTGGTGGTCTATTTGTCTAGCCGGGCAGGTTCGCATGTTAATGGCGCGGCTATAGAGATTGACGGCGGTGCGCTGTGGAAAAGAGGTGGTTTCCTAGAGCCGGAGCCTGAATCCAAGTTATGATATACCTATACCTACCTAGGTTACTGTAGGTGAGTAACCAGCTCCATGACAGCACCGATTGATAGGACAAGAACTTATGAAATAAACTTGATTAAATTTTAAAATTTGCACTGTTAATTACTTGTCATTAATAGTGCAGATACTTAAATTTAATCAGGTTTATTTTGTAAGTTCTTGTCCTATCAATTCGCGCCGTCATGAAGCTGGTTACTCAATGTCATCGTGATAAGGGGCGAGAGATTGTAAAGTACCTAATGGAAGCAAGCAAACGAGATTTTGTATCCGTTATTAAATGTCATGCCAATACGTTCTCATTCATCATATATTCATCTAAGGTAGAAACAAGTCTACAATGCTATATGAGTAGGTGTGTAGAAAGTGGACGTTGCATCGTGAATTTCCTGCGCATAGTACCCATGCAAATGGTATCCGCAAAATCAAGCCACGACTCCAGGATGCAATGCTCTCGAAATGCTGTGGGTGAAGCCTATATCCTAGCTCAAACCTCAGACTCAATAATTTAGATAGGCTTGCGCGCAATCCAATGGCTAGCTTTATATACCGTCTGCAGCATGCTCTGCGCATCCTGCACATAAGGGGCATATATGCCCGATTCTCTCTTCTCCACGGTGAAGCCTAGTCGCTCCACCAATGCGACGACTTCGTCATCCGTGAGTTCAAAACTTCCTGGGTCTGCAATACCTAGAGAATTGTTCTCATCATAATCCCCGTCGCCATCATAGCCATGATGGCCAGGGACATGGTTCTCCCAGTGCCACAGAAGTGGGCCAACATTAATAAGAATGCCACCAGGCTTCAGGCAGCTCCGGATAACCTCAAGGTAACGGATCAGGTTTGGTGCCGTGTCAAGGAAAAATACAGCGGCTACTGCATCATATGTGTCCTTGTGGCTCTCGTCTCCATATAGACAGAGGAAGTCCGCGGCGCACATTTGCATCGAACCAATTCCTTGCGTTTCGGCAAGCGTAGACTGCGGGTGGACATCGGGGATTTTATAAGACTTGAACTGATTTTCACGGCTTTGGTGATTAGAGAAGGAATGGATCCATGGGAATATGGTGTGCTGGCCAACAGTCTCAGTAGAATTGAGAATGTACGACGAAGCCAAGAGTTGGTGATAAGAAATCTCGTTGCCTTCGGCGTGATATCCCATTCGACACAGGTCAAATACCAAGCGTCCTAGCCCAGCGCCAGGTACCAACACCTTTGCAGATTGCTTGTCTGGGTATTTGGCTCTCTCGGCATCAAGCGCACTGTATATAGGGCCGTAGCAAGCATCGCGCTCAACGGCGCCCTCAGCGGACCAATCACGATAGAACTGTCGAATGGTGCTTCTAGCTTTGTCCAGGTCGTTGTACTTAGCAATCCCGGACCATTCTTCAGGCATAGTAAGTTCCTTCTCGGAAGTCACATCGACTACACCAAACGATCGTAGGCCAAACTTGACAATAATGCGAGCCAGTTCCGCATTACTTTCAATGGCGTCATCTATTCGATTCAGCACATCCAAGTACGAAAATGGCGGTTGAGCAAGCAACTGCCAGTGTGCTTGAGGGAGGGCGTAGAATGCCTGTCTACGCAAATGGGTGCAATTTAGATGAGCCGTTTTTGCATATTGGCTGTGTTGGATTCGTCAGCATATGTGACGAGTTGAAATTATGTGCAGATGAGTGGGTAACTACTAGGAAAGGTATATGAAGCCTACAAGAAGCAAAATCGCGCCCCCTCCCCGTCAGACGCAAGATGTGCTCAACTCAACGATGCAGTAACCTTGTTAACAGTACTAACCTGAATGAATCGAGCGCGCAGAATATAACTCTGATTTCTTCCGGATCCTCGATGGCATCTTCGACACCACTCCACTGGGAATCGTCGCCAAAAGCCCTGTGCGCCGGCTCCATGACGGCGGCGCGGCGGGTTGGCTTTTTCAAAAAGAAAGTAAATGAAAGAAAGAGAGTCGAAAATGAACAAGAGTCTTAGATAATCGCCAACCCAAGGTTAGCAAACCTGTGATAACGGTGGGGGCCACTGTGGTCCAGTCTTTATAAGGATGGATGGGTATCTCCGGGCGGAGGGGCACGCCACGCGTGATATGGATTCGAGAGAGAGAAGTTGAATGAGAGACTTAAAAACGGCTCTATTCACCCTAGCACATCATCTTACTAAAAGCCAAAAATAATAATACTCATACTAGTTGCATGATGGCTTATTTGTGTCTCCGAAGATCTACGATGATCCGTAGGAAAACACAACGTAGAACAAACAAGAAGCAGAGCGAGCTCTTGAAGGTCCGTTGTGCCAAGGCAGATAGATGTAAAGTTGAAGGTTTAGTGTTGAGATTGTCCGAAGCGCCGCTATCCTTCAGTAAAATAGGGTACCTAGGTACGTATCTACCACCTAGCACAGGGTAAAGCTTCCCCCTACTCCAACTAATTCAATGTGGGGTGGCGCATCTTATGCTTCTTATGCTACAGTATTAGGTATCGTAAAACCTACAACCAATTCTATAATCTCAAAAATATACCTTAATCTTGATTATTAAATCATCTTTAAGTCTACTCCCATATCGTTCACTCTTTAAAGAAACGGACAATATTTGGAGGCATCACATCATAAATCAACGACGATGGAGCAACAGACCGACGGAGCAATTCAGCTCTCATTCCCACTACCGCGATCCTTAGATACCAAGATTCATTTACGGTTAACTATCAAGTCGAAAAACATCACCTTGTTCCTCACAACAAGAAGTGCTGATGAAGAGAACCAGCCTTGTTCAATGGGGTCTTTCATTTATGCGTTACCTGACGTATGTATAGTGATTATTATTTAGAATCCGTTTATTTCTAGCTAATATGTCTATTCTAGAAATATAACCCAGACCAGCCACTCTCCACCACAATTTACTCCAGGGAAGATACATTGGAGTTGACAACTCGGCTGGCAAAAATATTAGCCAAGAAAACACAGATGCCTGTGTATGTTGGAAATTCCATCAGCTTCGCAAACACTGGACTGGGTGGAACAGTAGAGGAGGAAATGGAAGCCTTCAAAAAGGTTGTCGAAGTCACGCTCAGCAAACTTCAGGATGTCATTAAGTCGCCGCCAGGAGCCTTACCAAATGGAACAGGCAGCTCGTAAGGAACTCGTCGACATCTTGGACTAAAGTACATATGAACAGAGCTGCGTCTCTTTTCCGCAGCACATCAACTCTACCGTTGTGCTCAGTCGGCGCAGTCCAGACCAAGCCACTGTTCCAGCGCCCCCTCGTTACAGAGGGTACTAATTCGCACCACGCGCGTAGAAGGAGGAAGGGCACGAGTTAAGCTTAATTCGCGACCCTTGGCCAGAATATGACCTGGATATCTGTTGATCTAGTAGGATTATACGCTACGATTCCTAAGAAACTCGGAAATGGATATTCAATACCAAGAAAGGAGTTGAAACAGAATCGCGATATACAAGTCATATGTATGGAAGTGAGGTTACTGTAGCTTAGTACCTGTTACCTGGGTGGTCAGATGGGATTTTGAGTCTGCTACTTAGGTACTCTCACCATCTATCAAGGGCAGTGGCTGAACTGCGTCAAATCGGTAGCTCGGCGCGGGTATCTGCATACATATGAATCCTTAATCCTCTTAGCACACGTGCGACCCAACCACCCTGAGAGCCGTGATATCCAGGGTCCAAGCAAGATGCCTTTTTCAGAGCTGACGGAACAATTTATCTCCTGTGCAGATCGCCGAGTTACACAACATCCGCCATCGAGGTGGCTTGAATAAATCGTAACAAACTTATGGCGTTCCGTCACTTGGTCACAACACGTATCGATCTATCTTCGTGGAACGTCAACCCACCCACATACATATCCGCTCACACGCTTGGCAGTAAATATAAATCCCGTGGCGCCAGGGCCACCTATCGTGAAACCAAGCTATCCTACAAGTTTTTCAGGAGGTTGGAGATGATAGGATTGTATTGCTGGCTGTCGTCCTACGCGAAGAACAAGTTCCTTCGTCATGATGTCTCTCAAATTGTTGCCACCATCCACCCATCTCATCTTGACCGGTAAAGGCGACAGGCACCCGTAAGGCGGTTCGTTTATCTCGCCAATGTACCTAGCGTCTTATGCTCCTGCATGGTGTCGTTGTAGATGCAGGATAACCTTGTCCCCATTGATCGTACCCTTCATTATGTATTCAGACTGTCTATTTTTTGAAGAAGTAGTTTGACTCAGTACCACGCGGATATTAGACCATGTTCCACAGAGGTTTATTACGTGTAGCACTTCACCTCACCAATTGCTATTGATTTCATGCTTCGTATTCTACTCCGACTTGGCGTCTTGCTGTTTACAACAGCACAGTACTATCTGTACACGAAGAATTGGACGATTTTTGACCGCGACTTAAGTATGGCTTTCACATGCTGAATATGGACGAGGACAATAAGTTCGGATGACTTTACTGTTGAATATCGTCAGGGGTTAGCTAATTTTTTTAGGCTTGCCGGTATTATATCTAATATACCTAGGTAATTAATCATTTATCCTTTATATATGTAAAACTTATTCTTAAATTGCTTACCAACCTAAGGGTTCTTGATTGTCTCTGAGGGCTGAGATGTGGTGACTTGAAAGCTTGAATTTTTCCTGTGCTCATATCGGTCTAGCTATTTAAGGTACTTGTAGATATCTGCGTAAGTATCTAGATACTTCGAGATGTACTTGTTACGGAGTAACAAATTCCTTCTAAATACAATGTACATACAAAGTCAATTCCTTTGGCATGTTGCAAGATCTGGTTGTTTTAAGGACATGTGTCTACGTACTTTTAAAGAAACATGGAACGGGGTAGATCATTGAAGTCATTGAATTTGATGTTCTCAACATATGCTTATCGATACCAAGTACCTGAAAGTTTGAAAGTTCAACCTTGGAAGCTCTTAGGTCGCTGTTGAGTATTCTGAACAAACTTGACTCTAAAGAGGGGATGTACCTGAACGCTTATACGCCCCGCGGACTTGTACATGCTATAGGTACTTGAAATACTTAAGTACTTAAGTACCTACTAGGGTGCTAAAAGGACCCACGCTTCGCCCTTCTAAAAAGAGCTAGGGGGAAGGTAAGAAGTGCCACACCCCACCATTGAACTTTGCTAAAAAGAGGAATTCAAGCCCTTCTAGCCCGCCCAGCCCACCTAGCCCTCCAAATCATGGCTCAGTAGACTTATGACTGGAAGGGTCACGGCCTTCTTTCTCTACAAACCAGCAGGAAACCAGGTCGATCGCAACGAGATCATTTGCCGTGGGTTTTTCTTGTAACGTCGCGACAATCACTAACAAGAAGGCGAAAAAAAAAGAAGTAGTAAAGAAGATCTCCAAAAAAATTCAACTGACAAATTAGAAGAGTGTGCCTTACTTCGAGCTAGCACTTCTTTTTTTTTTTAACCATTATTTTTTATTACTTTTCCCATCTTACATATTTTTTTATTTTTATTTTTCATATCACCAAGCTAGTTGGTTTTCTTCCTATCCACCATCCACCACCCTACTTACGAACCCCACCATATCCCCAGAGCCGATGCTACTGACAATCAACACCTGACTTCTTCCCTCTCTCCCTTCACCTCTTGTTCTTCACCATTTACTATTGTGGGATCTAGAACATCTTCAAAGCGCACTTAGATCTACGTCAAGACTTTCGAACGCCCACATATCGAAATTCGACTTTACCCTGCCTGCCGCCCATCATGGCGTGGCAGCCATCGCCTGAGTCCTTGAGCACTCTCGCTGCTTGTCTCAAGGACTCTCTCAGCGGCTTTGATAAAGCTGCGCAAAAACAAGCTGAAGTTGTAAGTTAATTCATTACTTCTGTATCGAAATCATGGGCGGCAACAATAATTGTATCCGCTTAGTAATTCTGTCTGTCGACTCAAGCTAACCAAAGCTTCTCTGTTTCCAGATGCTCACGCAAGCGAAGGCGTCTCCTGATATCAACAACTACCTCGTATATCTATTCTCTAGCCAGGACCCCCCGACAGGCCTACAATGTACAGCCGAAGACTACTTCCTTGTGCGATCTTCTGCCGCGATTATGTTGAAGAACAATATCAAGACAGCTACCAAGCAGATTCCCGAGAGCAGTGTCGCATTGATCAAGATGGGAATTCCTATGTGTTTGCAGGACAAGAACTCTCAGATTCGTAACTATGCGGGAGTTATCGCAACTGAGATGATCCGACGAGGTGGTATAATGAGCTGGCCCGAGTTATTGCCAGAACTCTTGAAGATGATTGGTAACGATAATGGTCAGATCTCAAACGAAGCGCAGGAAGGTGCTGTTGCAGCCATGGCCAAGATTTGTGAAGACAACACCAAGATGTTGGAGCGCGAACTGAACGGAGAGCGACCGCTGAACTTCATTCTCCCGAAATTGATTCAAGCCACTAAGAGTTCGTTGCCCAAGGTCCGCGCTCACGCCTTGGCTGCTATCAATGTCTTCACCGCTCGAAAATCCCAGGCCATGCTTAACAACATTGACGACCTGCTCCAACACTTGTTTGCGCTAGCGTCGGATAACAACAACGACGTGCGACGACAAGTATGTAGAGCATTTGCTCAGCTTGTTGAATCTCGTCCGGATAAAATCCAGCCTCATCTGCCCGATCTTGTCAATTACATCATCACGCAACAACAGAGTGACGATGAGGATTTGGCCACCGACGCAGCCGAGTTCTGGCTTACGGTCGGTGAACATGAACACCTTTGGCATTCATTGACGCCGTACATCAATAAGATTATTCCTGTTCTTCTTGAGTCCATGGTATATAGTGCCGAGGATATCGCTCTTTTGGGTGGAGCATCTGATGATGAGGACGAAGAAGATCTGGAGAAGGACATTAAACCTCAGTTTGCGAAGAAGGCGGCGGCGCGTCAAGCCAATGGAGAAGGCTCCGCGGATGCCGCACAAAACGGAAATGCGTACGAAAAGTTGGCAAATATGGACGACGACCTTGAGGAAGGTGAGATTGAGGACTTTGAGGATGGCGACGATGCCAACCCAGATGAACGATGGACTTTACGGAAGTGTTCAGCAGCTGCTCTGGATGTCTTCGCTCGTGATTTCAGAGACCCGGTCTTTGAGTCCATCCTGCCGTACCTCACCAAACACATTAAGCACAACGATTGGCCTTATCGAGAGGCGGCGGTACTTGCATTGGGTGCCGTAGCAGAGGGGTGTATTAATGTTGTTACGCCGCACCTCCCCGAATTAGTTCCTTACTTGATCTCCCTTCTCAACGACCCCGAACCCGTAGTCCGACAGATCACCTGTTGGACACTGGGCCGATATTCTTCGTGGGCTGCGGATCTATCGGATCCTAACCAAAAGCAGCTTTACTTCGAGCCGATGATGGAGGGCATTCTAACAAAGATGTTGGATAGCAACAAGAAGGTCCAGGAGGCGGGCGCTTCTGCGTTTGCAAATCTTGAAGAGAAGGCTGGCAAAAAGCTAGAGCCCTACAGTCTTCCAATCATTCAACAATACGTTCGATGTTTCAAGAAGTACAAGGACCGAAATATGTATATCCTCTACGACTGTGTACAGACCCTTGCCGAGCATATAGGACCGGTTCTAGCTCGACCCGAACTCGTTAACGAGTTAATGCCAGCTCTCATTGAGAGATGGACTAAGGTCTCTGACCAGTCCAGAGAACTCTTCCCCTTATTAGAGTGCCTGTCGTACGTTGCGATGGCCCTGAATGACGCATTTACTCCTTACGCGCAGCCGATATTTGTCCGCTGTGTTAACATTATCCACCAAAATTTGGAAGCCTCTCTTGCAGTCGCAAATGACCCGTCCCTCGATGCTCCGGATAAGGATTTCCTAGTTACTAGCTTGGATCTTCTTAGTGCTATCATTCAGGCACTAGACCCAGCCAAATCTTCTAAGCTTGTCCAGGAGTCTCAACCAGCATTCTTCGAACTCCTTACCTTCTGTATGGAAGATCCAACAGACGAGGTACGACAATCGGCCTATGCGCTCCTTGGCGACTGCGCGAAATACGTATTCGAGCAGTTGCAATCGTCCCTGTCAAGCATTTTCCCTGTGCTCCTAAGGCAACTGGATCTGGACAGTATAGTCGACGAGGATATCGAGAGTGGTTTTGGTGTTGTTAACAATGCCTGCTGGTCCGCAGGAGAGATAGCCATACGGCACAAGAGTGATATGGCGCCCTACGTACCCGAGCTTTTCCAACGTTTCATCGAGATCATCACAAACCCGGGTATTCCTAAGGGGGTCACTGAGAATGCGGCAATTGCGTTAGGACGTCTCGGAATTGGCAACGGCGAAGTGTTGGCTCCGCAACTGGCTAACTTTGCCGATGATTTCCTCACTTCCATGGACGAAGTTGACCCTTCTGATGAGAAGGCAACTGCATTCCGAGGCTTCACCGCTATTGTCGAGAAGAATCCCATGGCTATGGAAAAATCTCTGTTGCACTTCTTCACCGCGATTGCTCGATATAGAGACCTCAAATTACGCAGCGAAACTAAGAATGGCCTGCATGAGGATTTCCAGAAGGTAAGTACCCTTTAAAACCGATTCAACTAAAAGTAAAGAAGCTAATGAGATCTTTAGACACTCGAGCTCTATCGCTCATTAATTCCCCAGTTTGATGAGTTCGTTGGTCGATTACAACCTCAAGACCAACAAGCGCTACGGACAACATATGTCTTTTGAACAACTGCGACGAGATAGAATTCATTGGTAATGGCACACGGCGATAATGGGTGGGCTCCCCCCATGTCTAAGTTCAAGGTGATATCAGCACCGGAGGCTTCCACGGAAGATATGTCAGTTTAGCAAGCCAACCACTTCAACAATAGCCAGGGAGTGTGGATTTAGATCTGCAGTGAGTTGTGCATTGGTCTATGCAGCCTTGGCTCATGATCTCAATGCACGTATTTGCGAAAAGGGAAAATAATCGGAGGAAAGGGTAAAACAGGGCTGCGCCTAGTGAGTAAGGCGCATAACGTTAGGTGGCTTTTTAATAGGGGAACGAAATGGTTTTAGCTATTTGCGGCCGGTAAGAAGAGGAGGCGGCCATCATGAGCATGAGGATCTAACTAGTAATCGTGGACACGGCACGACGACGACGACATCATCACATCAAACGACATGTAACCGCCGGACGGACCTGTTTAACATTTCATGCCCATGGAATGGGAAGTGAGATACCGGACAGAGAAGAAGCTTTTGCTACGCTCAGGGGAAGAAGAAAAGCCAATTCATACCTAACTAACAAACCAAATCACCTAAACTTAAGTAGATAGCAACGTAGATAGATGATAGCATAGTAGCAAAAATTTCTCCACCCTGAGCCTTGAACCTTGGGGGTTTAGGTGTTTTGAGGGGTTTTGCTTAGATAAAGAGAGATACGATTTGATACGATGATGATGGTTTTGAATGAATGGGAAAGAGAAAAATATTATGTGAATGCATGGATGTTGTGGTGATGGTGATAATGGGGGACTAGATGGTGGGTTCTGATTTGTGTGTATGTGAGGGTGGGAGGTTGGTGTGATGAATTTATTGAAGGCTCTTGTTAGATAGTGAGAGTGAAGATAGCAATATTCAAACATTGGGTTCTATTTATTGTGACGATTCGCAGCTACTATTGGGGAGTTTCTCTTCTAGATGATAGTAGAATGCGTTTATAACCATATTTGAGCAATTGGATATGTAATATTTTGCTTTTTGGTATTATCTCACACAATGCCCTCATGTTTCGCTACCTGCCTAGGTAGATATGCAAT
This sequence comes from Hypoxylon trugodes, assembly GCF_022578975.1. NCBI lineage: Eukaryota > Fungi > Ascomycota > Sordariomycetes > Xylariales > Hypoxylaceae > Hypoxylon > Hypoxylon trugodes. The sequence goes on along the minus strand of NW_026250018.1, from coordinate 2,965,609 downwards.
ACACTAGGCGTCCTCTCTATGCTGGAATCGTCGTATTGCACACTCATAACCCCGTCAACTCACCAGCCACGACCCCGGTGATCCCATCCTCCACGATATCCCTGACCTCGATAGTCTCCCCTTCCACCTCTTCCATACTGCTGGTAGCCACCGTGCTGGTGCTGTTGTTGTTGCGGCGGCGGGGGTGGGTGTGGATTCACTGGCCATCCTCCTCCCATGGCCATATTCTGAATCCAGTTCAGTGGCATATTTGGCGGCATTGGGGGCGGTGGCGGCGGCCATTGGCCTTGGTAGTTCTGCGGTGGAGGGGGAGGCGGTACCATGTATTGGTTGAGCTCCGGGGATATTTGAGGGAACGATTGTGGGAAGGGAGGTTGATACTGAGGATTCGGTGGTGGCAGAGGCGGGAAACCTGGTTGCTGCTTTCCGTTGGAACCGACGGGGCGAGGTGCGTCGTATGACCGTGGGAGAGGACTTCGTTTCGGCGAAGTATCGTAACGTCTTCCCCGAGAGTGCGAACGCGAGGACGATCTTGAACTACTATATGAACGCCTGCGGCGTCGCTCTCTACTATAACTTCGTCGGCGACTCGGACTCCTGCTTCGGCTTGGACTTCGAGATGTAGATACCCGTCGTCGCTTAAAAGCTGGCCGCGATGAGCTACGAGATGAGCCTGGCGATCGTGAGCGCGAAGTGCTTCGGCCGCGATGGTCGTTTCCGGGAGTACTAGCTTTCTTGCGACGCTGCTTCATCTTCTCACAGAAGGCGCGGGACCAACCGTAATATGTCTCTCCATTGATAACATCTCCAGTGATCTCGTCAAGCACGACGCGTTGCCCTAGTTGGTCGATGTCTTCGGCGCCGTCGCATTGGTCTTTGCGGTAGATGCGATCGACATCAGCTAGTAAGTCTTGTACTGCCTTAATCAAATCAATTTCTGCAGGACCTGGGGTGAGCTGCAAAGGCTTGATCATGTCCGGATTCATTGGTCTTGTAGAGTTGGGTTCGATGACGGGTAGCCAGTTCGCCGCGGGTAAGTCGTACCAGGATACGGTTGCGTCGCCATGTATAGCTGGCATTATGAAGGGAGCTTCCTTTGAAGATTTCGTGGGCTGGCCTCCGTCGGCGGTCGCATCGGATTTGGTGACCGAATCAGGCGCTTCCTTGACGACCGTTCGAAGTTTTTGAACGAAGGCAACGTGAAAATATCGCTTTTCGCCCCAGAGGTCTACAAGACCTAGGACCTTTTTGGCGTGCTTTGGTGAATTCGGAAACGCTGCGACGATTCGAACGAGGTCTGGAATAGCTGGTTCTAGCTTTTCTATAAGGTTGGAATCCCGATTCCTAACGTGGACGTGGTAGAGCACATCGTTAAGAACGTAGAGGATGTGTAGCCGTTTTCGTTTCGAAGAAGGTTCGCGAGCTTGTCTACTGGCGGCGAGATCCAAGGTGAAGGACTTGGCCAATGCCGTCAAGTATTTTCCTAGGGCCGTAATTCTAGCAGGGGACTGGACCAGGTTCTTCAATATCCACTGCTTGCAATTCTATGTGACGACCGTTTAGCCGTCGCACAAGACACCAAATTTCATAAGATTGTGTTGCTCAAACCTGAACATTGGGAGGGGAGCATCGCGAGATGGTCGCGTCGAGTAGCTGAAGGAACTCATCGATCTCGCTGCGCGTGCATGAAGTCGGATCTGGACGTAGAAGGACGGCAGAAAAGGAAACTCTAGCTATTGCTAGCTGTGGAGTTGCCATTTTGATTAGAATATGATGGGTATATGAGAAGTAGAGCGCATGCTCTCGAGCTCGGTGACTGCGAAGTTGAAGTTGTTGAGGGAAGAAGCTGGAAGGAACTTGAGTAGCTCAGCAGAGGCGCAAGGCTATTAACTTAATTGGTTGTCTCGAACATGCAGAATCGGCCCCACTTTCTACAAGTGGATTATTGACGCGATACAGCGGATACTTGAGCCGTTACGTATTTATGTATATTTGTATCGGGTGTCGGATTAAATACATCCATTGCTGTACTAAAATCCCAAGCTTTTCTTATCCGAGACAAGATCGTCATAAATCTGCGCTGGTGACATTGAAAAGACCCTTTTAAATTCTCGACCTACCCTTTTTAGTCCGTTATTCGGCATCAGGGTAACCCTCAAGAGCAAACACGTCCATTTATGAGGTAAATGCTCTACTTCCCCAATTGCTATGGGCTGAGTACGAAACCTGCTCAAATACAACGGGTCCTCAATAATTATGTACATATGGCGCATACAAATCTCCAAGATTCAGAGTTGTCAAATCAACTGCACACCGGCAGATTTCTTAGGAGTGGTGTTATTAATTATTGTCGACTCCTCGCCTTGCGATATAGAAATTGTATACACGGAAAGAAAAATCAAATTCTCATAATGATTTCATCAAAAGGTACATGCTCTATCCCGGCTATCACGACGACCCATAATCATGAGATTATGAAAACCGATCTCCTTTTGGACTCCTAAACGGTGTGCTACTTTCGTATTTGCTCTTTTCTACCACTTGTTGTCCTTCGGTAGCCGGAGCATGTCGAGTCGGGGCCGGATCACTGCTTGCTTCTTGGCTCGGTGAACCAGCTGTGTCCGTTCGTGCAGGTGTACCATTGCCGTTCGCAGAGCCACCCATCGTGGAGGCAGAGAGGGGTCGACTAGGGACGTTGTTGGAGTATTCGAGGGAGTCAATCATTTGCTTCTTTCGGCGGGTTTCCTCGAGACGCGCAGCTCGGTCTGCGTTGATGCTCTTCTTCGCGAAGTAGTATGCTCCTGCGCCAGCTACACATCATCTGTAAGTAAAAACCCGCAATGCCGTAAGCTTGAATGCGAGCATACCAAGGCAGAGGGAACCCCATCCCATCCTACGCAAAGGAATTGCCTGTCAGTAATATGATCCATCGAACAGCACATCGTCGCAAATCACCTACCAGAATGACTTAACCTGGAAGAGTAACGATCATTAGCTTTTTGCGCAATATGGTAGCTATCATATACTCTCGCTAGGAACTCACCGTATTCATTGTTGAAATTGAATATGGAGTGCACAGATACGGCTCTCTCTTTTCGCAATGATGTGTAGAGAAGATAAAATAGGAATAGGTAGTAAGTCGGCGTGGAAATCTCAAAAGTTTAAAAAGATTAGGATACTAATTGTAAAGTGGTACGTTCTTTTATGATCTATCAGATCATTATTGGAAAAGAATACAACCCTGCAAGTATTCCCGTTATTTTAGCGTGTCTGATACCGATGGCCGACTTTTTTAGCCTCTGACTTGGGGCGTGGTAGCTTCTATAATCAAGCACTATTCTAGCTTGCTTATACGGGTTCAAGGCCTAAGCTTGTTGGGGGCTGTCTAGAAGTACCCAGCAATCGGGTGCTAGCAGCGTAAGATAACAGTGCAGTGGCAGTTGCGTTCCCTTGTATCAATGGATTAACGCCGCAGGGCCAGCACCTGCGCTCATTGTATTTCAAGTGGCGTCAGGGTTTTCGGGGCGTGTCGCCAGTCTCGGGATTTCGAACTTTAAAGTGCTCCAGTTACAGAGTACAAGTCAGAGGTACTTAGATGTAGGTACCGTCGTATCCACCATGGCGGGGACTGACCTGAAATTGGAAAAAATTACGTAGTGCAGCTACGTATCATTCATGTACTTCCCTCTCATCACAGACCCAGCAAAGCCCAGGCGGGAAACATTATAATTCATATGTAGTACATGTAGCGTACTATGCACCTAAGATCTGCAATCTCACTGCACAAGTGCCAGCAGACTAAGGTTTGAGGTTTCGCATGCTTGGTACCGACTCCAAAGAACCCAAATTAAAAACACTCGTTTATTCCCCCATAACCCAGGGACTCATACGTAACGAAACCTAGAACTCCGACCGCCAAATAATAATCAACATTGAAACTTACTACATTACTTACCGTGTCGACCATATGCATACTGCCCTCTCCTGAGACTGCGCCTCATCGTGCGTAGGTGACAGTGTTGCAACTTGCAACTTGCAACTCTGAGAAGGAAAGGCAGTTGGTTGTTGATACTAAAATCATAAATAGACAAAGGGAGTCCAGAACATGACTACGGTCAGCAGCCGAGGCTCTCCATTGATACTTACAGAATTTGGTCTGACAGCTTCACCATTCTTATCCAACCGGAATCCCAGGGTCTTAACGGCCACGTGCTCATTCATATTAGATATTCTTTGGATCTGAACCGACTGCAACCGAATATTCGACAGCTTTAGATCTCTATGGTTCAACATCTAGCATTTTTAAGAGCTACCGAATTGCTTTGTTGGATGACCCTGCAAGATTAGTTCACGTTCAGTTATGCCGTGGGAGGACGAGGGTTCAAGATATTGTAGGCTTATAGAGACGACCCCTCGTCACCATGGAGTCAAGCGGTCAAAACGGGCCTGATGACTCGTCCCTAGTAAGATTATCCCTCGCCTTCCATAGCTATATACCATGGGATATACTAACTGGAATGGTAGAGACCGGTGTCCTCTCTGAGGTCCCATTTCGAGAGCATGAACAAACCCAAAGATAGTTCAGCACCTTCAGCACCTTCAACGGCCTCACATTCCCCGCCCACGAGAAACCAGTCACCCTCTCCGAAACCTCCCCCAGTCCCAGACACGAGGCCTAGTCGAAGCGTCAATATCCCACCAGAGAATGGAAGGCCCAAGCCCCTGAATACCTCAGGTCACCATTCTACACAAGTTACGAATGTTTCGCCGTTAAGTCCTAGGCCTGTCAAGCCTCCTTCCGTCCTCATCGAGCCGCCTCAGTCGCCACCGAAACCAAGACCGTTCCCCTTACAGAGCGATACGAGTGCCCATCTTGTTCCAGACCCATCTAAAGCTCCCAACACTCCAGGTGTCTCCTCGCCTCGATCATTTAAAATCCCTAGCCGACCCCACACTCCGATACTTGAACCCGGTCGATCTCCCAGACTCGGCGCTACCAATCAACCACCATCACCACCCCCTCCGCGAAGGTCTGCTGAGTTAAGGAGAGAACGCGAGGTCAGGGCGTCGCCGCCTATCCCCCCACCCGTGAACCGCGCCGAGAAACCAGCCAATCGACTATCTAGATTAATAGAAACCGCGCCCAAATTGGAATTGTCACCCCAGATTGCGGAACAGCGGTCGCCATTTAATAGTCCCCCGACAAGTCCTGAGAATGAAGAGCCTCCAGTACTTCCAACTCGACCCGCACGGCCTCCGCCCCCGAAGGCGGTGCCGAGATCTAATACGTTAACGACGAACTTTGAACCTCCTCCTAAGCACCATACAGTCGCAACTATACGGCGAGATCACGACATTAATGGAGGCAATACAACGCCTATAACACATCGGCCTATAGAAGAGCGGCCTGCCCTCCCAAACCGACCGCAAACAATAACAGATCCCGCAGCCGTCCGGATTCCAGCGAGCTCGGCTATGAAGCCACCGCCCCGACCCCCGAGACCTGTTGTGACCACTAATATTGTAGCTACAGACAATCCCGTATACTCTCAACCAAAACGTGTAGCTTCTACACCAACTACACAATTTGCTCCTCCTCCATCGCGCACTCATGGAAGATCCTTGACGGTAGACCAGAATTCTGACAGGATACCAGCTGATATTCACGAGCCCGCAAGGAGACCGGGTCCAAGTAATACAGATCGCGGTCCTAATTCCCCAGTTTCAAATTCTGCGGGTCATTTAGAGATTATATCACAGTTCCCCGACTCAACCAGGATAAACCGCCGACCACCCTTCATTAAGCAAGGTGCTCATGAAATCTATACCAAATATGACACTAGGATATTTGATGTTTGTGGGCAGTACGTGTGTACGAGCGGTCATCTTACACGAGTCTGGAGTCTACTTGATGGGGAACTTGTCATGAGTTTCGCTCATGGAGAGGGAATTAAGGCAACTGCCGTGGCGTTCAAGCCGACGGCGGATTTCCACGAAGAAGGTACAAAGCTCTGGATCGGCAACAATATTGGTGAAATAATCGAGGCCGACGTTACAACTCAGAGCGTAACCGATAACAAGACCAATGCTCACGGACGATATGAAATTGTCAAGATATTTAGGCATTTCAATGAGATGTGGACTCTAGACGAAGGAGGAACCTTACATGTCTGGGGACCAGATGATGATGGGGTGCCAAGCCTAGGTCTCAATCCTCATCAGACTTACAGGCTGCCCAAAGGACATACTTTTTCAATGATAGTTGGCGAAGAGTTATGGCATGCGACAGGCAAGGAAATACGCATCTTCACACCCACCACTGGTGGTCACAACCAGCTACAGGTGCTTATGAGGCCCCTGGTCTCGGAGGGGGCAGGCGAAGTGACGTCCGGAACCCTCCTCAAATCGCAACCCGGCAAAGTATTTTTCGGCCATAGCGACGGCAAAGTCAGCATTTATTCCCAGAAAGACTTCACATGTCTTAGCGTGCTAAATGTTAGCTCGTATAAAATTAATTCCTTAGCCGGTGTAGGAGGCCACATATGGGCAGCCTTCAATACTGGAAAGATTTGCGTATACGACATCGCAGAAACACCCTGGATAATCAAGAAAGACTGGCAAGCCCATAATAACCCGGTTATCAAGATTATCGCCGATCCAGCGAGCTTTTACAAGCTTGATCGCTGCCAGGTTATTTCCCTTGGCGCGGACAATGTAATTAAATCCTGGGATGGATTGTTGCAAGATGACTTCCTAGAAAATGAGATGAAGTCCCTCGATACCCAATACTGCAAATTCGAGAATATCAAAGTCATGGCAATGACGTGGAATGCAGGAGCCTCAACACCCAACAGCCTGAGATATTCCGAATCCGATTCGATATTTATACAAAATCTATTACAGTCAAGCGATTCCCCGGATATTCTTGTTTTTGGATTTCAAGAATTGGTTGACTTAGAGGATAAAACTGCAACGGCAAAGCGGTTCTTCAAACCAAAGAAGAAAGATGCTTCAGATCAAGAGAAGATGAGTCACCAGTACCGAGATTGGAGGGACTTCCTTGTCAGGAGTTTAGACGACTATATGCCTGCCGATCATCTTTACCATCTACTACATACAGCGACTCTAGTAGGCCTTTTCACTTGCATATTTGTGAAGTCAACTCTTCGCGATCGCATACGAAATATTGGTACCGCTGAGATTAAACGCGGAATGGGAGGTTTACATGGCAACAAGGGTGCTATCCTCGTACGGTTTATGGTTGATGATAGTTCACTTTGCTTCATCAATTGCCATCTTGCGGCGGGACAATCATCGGCAAGTCAGCGACACAACGATATTGCAGCGATTATGGAAAGCTCTCTATTGCCTGTAGAACGGGACCCAGGCGTTCGAATCGATAGTTATACAGGAGGTGGTGACGGCACCATGGTTCTTGACCATGAGTTATGTCTACTTAACGGCGATCTAAACTACCGTATCGACACTATGTCGCGCGATACAGTAGTGATCGCCGTAAAGCAAAACAACCTAACTAAGCTACTCGAACGTGATCAACTCCTAGTGGCTCGCCGGAGAAACCCAGCTTTCAAACTCCGAGCTTTCGATGAGATGCAGATTGAGTTCCCACCCACGTACAAGTACGACGTTGGAACCGATAATTACGATACAAGCGAGAAGAAGCGTTCGCCAGCCTGGTGTGATCGCCTCCTTCACCGAGGTTTTGGCAGGATAAAACAGCTTGAATATCGGCGGCACGAGGTCCGGGTGTCAGATCACCGACCTGTGACGGGCCAATTCAGGTATACTGTTAAGTCTATCTCGCCTAAGAAGCGGACGCTGGCTTGGGCGGACTGCCAACAGCGCTTCGAAAACCTCAAGGAGAAGGAGGCGAATGCAGAGAAGTGAGTGGCCCTAATAAAATTCTAATGCCTCAGTAGTTACTAATTTTAAGTAGGGCTCGTTATCTCACACAAATTATTGGGTACGACGCAGAGACAAGTACAAGACTGATACGCGAAAGAGCCGCAAAAAGGAGTTATCAGAGTCCAATTCAGCAATAGTAGTTGATAGCGTTACGAAAAGTAGCAACAACGCCTGGCTCAGATACACGTTGCGCCAGAGACAGAATAAAGTAGAGAACGAGGGGTTTTAATAATCTCCACGAAAAAGAAAGCGAGCGAAGCCAGTGGAAGCGAAATAGAGAAGCCACTTACGTTGATGGCTTATGATATGGCATGACCAAAAATGAAGATCCGCCCTCAAAGAAAGACGGATGGAGTTTTAAACGGCTGGACTGGTTAATATTTGGATGGTTGGGGTTACGAAGAAGGGATACTATCCAAAGTTCAAGAAAGCGACGAATAAAGCATTTGCAAATAGAGGTTTTAAGAATAAGTAATGAATTGTTACTCGGTCAATATTCAGATTCGTAGACGATGGCGTAGTCTTATTAAATGCTGTCATGTACTTCCGTCATCGGACCTTGCACTGATTGGCTCGGCTTCTGTAGGCGTATCGGGTCGGATCGGAATTTAGGGGGGCTGTAGGTTTATTTGACTTTTATATGCCGCCGCCTATCTATCTAGCTCACCTTTTTCCTTTCCTTTTCATCTAGAACCCGGTCGTGGGAGATAAGCCGCGAGACGAGCAACAGATAACAAGGTAAGCAACCAGGTAGATGGGTTCTATCTACCAAACTATACGAGTAAGATTCAATTCGTATTTTTTTTTTTATCTTTTTAAGTGTATACTATTAAAAGGTATATATACTTTCTTACTTTAGTTCAAGATTCGTGTGGAGTCGGGTTCCTTGTTCTAGCGAACTTACCTACTATCTTAGGCCTTGGGTACTTACAGACTTTTCTTCTCGGCTTTTCTTTGACGTAAAAACGGCCTGGCGGATGCTGGGTTCGGGGTCCGATTCTGGGGCTTTACGTTATTGTCTGTTATTATTACGATTTATTTTGTTGTTTAGGTGATTAGGGAGGGAAGTGACTTATAAGTCTGTATGTGATTGTGGGAAATATCGTTTGATTGATATTGTCCTGCTGTTACTGTGCGACTGATAGTTTGGACGCCGTTTCGATATAAGCGGTTTATTGATGGCCTAAGGAACGCGATTCAAACGCATCCTCGGTCGCTTGCATTTGCGGGTGTATAAGTCCTAGTGTTTGTAGTTAAACCTGGGTGATACATCTACAGCAAGGAATCAAGTGAGCTTCTATTAAACTACAGGTTCTTCGCAATGGGGGCCTTCACAGCTGTTGTGAACGGCAGTGCCGAATCCACGTACCCCGAATCAAGGGTACTTATCATCATTACTGGAGGCACGATCTGTATGCAACCATCGGCCAGTGGCCTTGTACCGGTTGATGGATTTTTGGATAATGCGATGGCGCCGAGGCCGTCGTTCAATGATATGTCTGAAAAAGGTACGTGAGATTCTCTTTTGCGATGATAGTATCGAGACGAGGGACTATGCAAGTTACGAGTTTGTATTGGCGATTCATCAATCTGCGAGACTAATCACTCTAACACCAAGTGTGATAGCTAACTCGGCGTAGTCCCGTTGAGTGTAGTTAAAGATGGCGTTAAGGTCACTATCGACAGTTTACGGACGCCACCCAGTTCATATTCGAGACATATTCGGTATGGTGCTCTTGAGTTCTTACCGTTACTCGACTCTTCTAGTATAAGCAGTTTCGGTTGGACTCAGATCGCCACCACTATCAAGGAGAATTACCACCTATTCGACGGCTTCGTTGTACTCCATGGAACCGACTCCCTGTCTTACTCAGCTTCCGCCTTGTCTTTCATGTTGGTACGTTGATGTAACCCTTGGGACGCATAATTGAACGATATAGTACTCACAGTTCCATAGGAAGACCTAGGCAAACCCGTCATCTTAACAGGATCCCAGGCGTCCATATTCGCACTTCAATCAGATGCAGTGGACAATTTGCTCGGATCTCTCATAATTGCAGGCACCTTCGTAATCCCCGAAGTGTGTTTGTTCTTCCACCACACATTGTTTCGCGGAAACCGAACTACTAAGGTATCCGCTTCCTCCTTCGAAGCCTTTGCCAGCCCCAACCTGGCACCCCTCGCCAAAGTGACTAGTCTCGGCGTTGACGTCGCATGGTCCCTCGTCCGCCGTCCTAATCGAATCGCCCGCTTCCGCGCCGTATCGTATCTCGATACTGCGCACGTGGCTTGTGTCCGCATCTTCCCCGGTATCAAACCCGAAATGGTCGACTCAGTACTCCGTGTGCCTCATCTGCGCGGCCTCGTCCTTGAGACTTTCGGCATGGGAAATGCGCCCGAAGGTGTAGACGGCAGTCTGACCAAAGCTATCGCTGAGGGCGTTCGTCGCGGTATCATCGTGGTCAACGTAAGCCAGTGCACCAGCGGCTCCGTATCACCACTATACGCCCCCGGATTCGCGCTCGGCAAAGCGGGCGTCGTTTTCGGTCACGACCTCACTTCTGAAGCTGCTTTGACTAAGCTTTCGTACCTCCTCGCGCTGCCAGGAATCGGCGATAATCCTGCGGAAATCGCCGCACGTATGGGCAAATCCCTACGTGGAGAACTGACAGAACTATCCACACCGTCATTTTCGCACCCTCCGTCAATAGCCGGCAATTCCGACCAAGCAGGGACGGGTTATGGGCGTCTTAACGCGGCGGAGGCGGCATTTGCGGCGCTGGGATACGCGATAGCAGCTGGTGATCTAAAGACGATGATAGAGATTCTAGGAGAAGAGGAGTTAGGACACGAGGAGACGCCGCTCCTGCAACAAGCCGACTATATGGGTAACACAGCTACGCATCTAGCCGCTGTCGGTCCAAATTCGGAGGTATTGAAAGAGCTGCTGGTGCGTGGGGCAAGCGTACATGCACGGAACCGCGCGAATAATACGCCGTTGTTTCTCGCAGAACAGACGGGGAATACGGAGTGTATCAATATCTTGAAAGAGGCGGGGGCATTACTTTGGGAAGAAGAGGGCGCGGGCAAAAATGCCTGATGCGGATAGCATCGACTTACTATCTTGTCGCATACATAGATGGGTAGACTGGATCAGCGGCGTTTCACGATACACAGATGTTCTGGTTAGTTGTGGTATGTATAGGCGAAGATTATCCCAAGAATATAGACCGGCATCAAATGCCTCAATGAATGTTACGCTTACCGGACTTGTCAATGTCTCAGCATTCCTGAAACGTTAGAGAATGAACTTATTCAAAATAGCCCAGACTTGTCCAAAAGTTCAATCATGATGTCAAGGTAGGTTTTCGACCTGTCGTCTTATGCTGTACTCTAACTCATCTATCAAAACGAAAATTCAACATGTTTAAACGGCTTTAACTATTTAGAGCTGCATTCATACCAGGTAGGTACTAATGCATTGAGGCCGAATTGAAGTATATTCTCATGTTACATAACTACCCTGTCTAGTATCCTTTTCTTACCCCTGTGATCGCCAAGATAGCGGATCTAATTCTAGTAGTACTTCTCACTTCCCCATAACTGGCTTGTGAAATAAGTATCCATTCGAGCTGAAAAGGGACCTCAAAATGATTGGCCTAAAGTCCTACCGTATAGAAAGCCAATGCCTGGGGTTCCTATTAGTGTCACCGGATACAGATAGGATTGGCACATATTAATTCTCACATAGCCCACGGTCTAAACAGCTAATGTGGTTCGAGTTTGTCTAGGTAAGGATATTAGATAATTATTTCCTGCTAGAAAGGATCATCCCCGACTTCTTCTCGTATACTCCGCTTCGCTACTTCACGTTGAAATATCGCGACGCAACGAAACGAAACGAAACGCTCGAGAGATGTCGGATACTACTATATATAATGCGGGCTGGGCTATTCGCCGTGAAAATACATGTCTTATTACGAAAGAAGTCGACTGCGGTAAGACAGCGGGGGACTTTCACGCCTGCTGTCCGTCGTCGACGGAATGTCCGAGTCAGTATAACGTCGCGTGCTGCCCGTCGGGCAAGAACTGCACATCGGCGCTTGTCACGAAACCGCATTGCGCGAACTCGTCATGGATCATGTACGACAATGGAGGATATTTCTGCTGCGAACAGGGCCAGGTTGGGTATGATATGAGTGGTTCCGATGGGTGCATTAAATCTGGTGCGAAGCTGCCGGATGGCGCGTCGCCCTTTGCGGTCATTGATCAAGGTATGTGGGAAGAATTGGGAAATTTGTGGGTGTGGGTTGGACTAAAAATTGCTGTTTTGCGTATAGTTACACCGTCCCCGAGTTCGTCCTCATCTAGTACAGCGTCGCCGACTTCGACACCATCGCAAACACAATCACCGTCTTCCGATTCGAGTAGTAGCGGCTCTCACACAGGCGCGATAGTAGGAGGTGTAGTTGGAGGAGTAGCAGCAATCGCAATTATCGCAGCGGCCATATTTTTCTTTCTTCGAAGGAGGAAAAGCCAAGCCGGGAATGACGGTGTCGAATACACGCCATATGTTGAGAAAGACGCCACACCAATGACACCGGCGAAAATAACGACACCAGCTCATTCAGAAATGGATGGCATGAGCCGAGTTGAGCTGCCGCCGAACGAAGGCCCTACGAGGACGTACGAATTAGCATAGAACGCGCGAATGAGTGAATATTGACAAATGATTTACTTCGTGAAAGATACTTTTTAAGACATTTTTGGGTTGTCGGATTGAAAATTTGAGCTACACGAGCGAGCGAGCGGGAAGAGAGAGATACCAGGAGTGTGGATTGGACTGTTGTATAATACGGAGGCAATTTGCATCATAAGGAAAAGGCTTCCAAAGGATCATAACATTCTTCCTACATAGACGGTTTTCCTTACGAACGTCATGATAGATTATCATTTTGATACTTAATACCAGTTAACAATAATAACTCAATTTGACGTATAACAGTCTTGCTCCATACTATAACATGTCAGATTCATCTATATCACCTCATAACTCAAACCCAACATCGCCAATTCCCACTCTACTGCGACCTGCTCCATAATAGCCTACTCGACCCATCGAGCGCTCGCCTACTGGGTCTCGGAGTGGATTATAGCGAATGGAGAAAAAAATACGGCGAAAAATACGCACCCAATCAGAATTACATGGCCCCTTTTTCCTAACTAAGCGAGGAAAAGCCCACACGATAGTCTCTCAGTGGTATCCAGTAATATATATAGTTGCAAATAACATTCAATCTTTTTATTGACCATCGCATGATAAGGCAACGTGCCAGAGTGGTTAATGGGTTAGACTCGAAATCTAATGACTTCGGTCGCACAGGTTCGAATCCTGTCGTTGTCGCGACTTGATTTCTTTTTTTTTTTCCTATTTCTTTTAATTTTCTATCAGTTTTTGTCACTACTCATTGATTTAGGATGGTTGCGAAAGGGTTTAGCCATTGTTGTTCTGGGTCGGTTATGGCTTGCCCCTATTGTTACACACATACAAGTACATGTCATATTACAAGTGAGCTGCGATACCCATATCCTTCTTACAATATTGATACATGAAATGCACAATATTTTTGGCACTTGAGTTCTCTTACAAGTGAGTCTGTTCAAGCTTATCCGAGACGCCATTCACGCCGTTCGCTCGATCGGGAATATTGTCCCACGCTGCCGGGTCACCTGCGCCACGGACCCAGCGCGGGCCAGGCGACTCAGCGGAATCAACGACAAGGTGGGTGATTTTGGTCCATAAGTCGCCCTTGATCTTGATCCAACTCTTATTTTCGTATTTCTCGCTTATGGTTTGACCTAGGCCGACGGCGCGGAAGAGCTTAATGGCGTGGCCATCTTCTTCGAGGACGTGGAGGCGATGGGCTAATTCTATAGGTGCTTGGTTAGTTACCGTGATGATATTTATGGTCAAATTGGGTCGACTTACCATTTAAGGGTCCCACTTTCTTGTCCTTAGGAATATACGAAGCGATGTTATTGAGCGTAAGGGGAGGACAGGCTCTGGCCACATACTGGACAAGGTCCATTCTGATCTTCCATTCGAGTAGCCTCACCTTACTTTCAATCGGGATCCAGTCTTGACTATTGATAGCCACAAAGATAGGACAGACATTGATGTGATGTCTTTTGAACGTAAGTGAATATTCATGTTTCGGGGCTTGTGAAAGACTCACATCAAGAAGAAATCAAACTTCGGTTCTTTGCCAGGGTGGAAAGCAGCAGAAGCATTCTCGTAAACATTCATGTGGTACATTTCAGCAGTCCTTTCGTCCAATTCCTCTGGATTGACTTTGACTCGGCTTGCGATTTCAATAATTTCGTCCCATGCTCTGGCAAACACCCCGTCACGTAATTTGTTACCATCCTGCAGTTTGGCCGATGTAGCAAGCTTCTTATTTGATCTGACTTCTTCAAGGAGGCTCAACATGCTTGGCATGGGTGTCGGGTTTGACTTAGCGGCTTCTTCGGAGGCAAGCAGGAATTTCCTCAGATTGTCCTGGTGGACAGCTGCTTCGGCTAGACCCATGGCGACTATAGCTGGTTGTTTCCATTCCACGCCATACATGAGTTGGATTAATGGATGGAGGAACCCTTATGAGACGTTAGAAGAATGATTATCAAGCATTGTAAGTATTGTGTAGACTGACCGGCAAGCATCCGCATTAACATATCCTCGCTCTTCTCATCACCTTTGAACATATACTCGCTCAATACCCCTTGCCAGCCTAACTTGTCAATCTCATTCTGGAAGAAGGCGAGGAAGTCGGGGTAGTATCTTCATAACGGGAGTTAGCGGCTATGGTGGAAATTGTAGAGTTTGTATTGAAATCAATAGTGGTACCCTTTTGGGTGTTCACTTAGGTAATTATGAATTCAGGGCATTTTCACTTTGCGACTTACTGTTCTTTGCCAACACGCTTTTTGGCGCTCTCCCAGTCCTTGAGTTCTTCGACAACCTTCTCATGAGTTTTCAAGGCTGGCCGTTGGTAGGTCGCATTCACATCGTAGGCTTCCTTCAACTCTTCTGCTGAAGCCCCTGTGCCGTATAGAGAGAGTAAATGGTGACTTATACTGAGAATTGAGTTAGCATCTAGCTTTCGAGGTAATTTTGAATTCAGTTGTTGATTTACTGGTTATGGAACCCGTCGTCATTGAAGAAGACGTGATATTTCTAGAATCGGTTATCATCGGCTATTTAGTAGTGATTAGAAACTGGCATACCTGGAGGTCCTGCTGTAGCAACTCGGATACCTTTTTCGCGGCAGACTCGTCCTGTTGAATTTGCCAGAGCCCAGTATTGTCGGGTGTGAGTTGGATAGTATGAGATGTGGCCATGCTTGCTATGTTCCTGTAGGTTATGTGTTTACTGAATCTTAGACTACCTCGTATAGAACGTAGGGGAGATATAAGAGAATTCATGGGCATCCAACCTGGCAGTTAACACCGTTGGAGATTCGACCAGCCCCTCACCCAGCTGGACTCGGACTCCGAATCTGGTGACGAAGCTTACAAATTATACCTGAGCATCCAGTCGGAGGGATTGCGGAATGGTGTATAACTTAGGAATGTAGGACTTGTACCAGCACTTGAGGGGGAAATGACAGCTCGTATTACTATTCCGTGTGGTTGGATAAGAGCTTGGCTTCACAACTCTGCATACCTTCATTCAATCATGATTACCTAGGCATGTATAATTCTTAAATAATACATATCTAGTTGATCTGCTGCCTGGTCTACTTAATGAAACCAAGTCGGATTTAAGTGTGTAATATTTTGCTCGGCATTATGATGAAGAGGCGAGCCATTCCCGTCCCATGATTTAATAAGCCTGCTTACAATGGTGATCGTATACGTGACGTCATCAGCGCCTTCTACTGGCTAGGTACTTATCAGGGTATGTATTGATTCGAAATATCCGTCAATCAGTATATATGCACTTACATGATTAACTGTATAAGTACATAGGTAGCGACGGCATGCCCTGGAGGATTGGGTAATACATCATATGAACGTCTTTACTTCCTGGATGTATATTGCTTATGTGTAGAGCTGTATTATCAGACGTATATGTCAATTGATATCAATTGTTTAAAAATCTAACCTTGTCTCTTAGATTGGTAGCTTGCCCCTGAAATGTGATATACTAAACCCTACGATATCTTTCAATTGGTTAAAGGCCTTCAAAGGTTGCTAGTATGATTGAAATAGGGTTTTACGTGAGCTTCTGTTCTTAATGTTGCTATACACTAGCATAATCAATACGCTTGCCGATATTCTACCATGACCACAAGGTAAAACGGGTGAAGGGGATACAAAGTATTAATCTGATCATTCACATTGAATTGGCTCACGTGGTAACAAGTATGAATTTAACTAGTTTTAACATTTGTTTGTAATTTCCCTTCAAACATTCGTTAGTATACGCCCGCTAGGTTACCCATCTATTGCCCAGGGTATGGGTGGTTTTAGCATGTCTATCGTTCATTGTCACTCATCAACCCCAAAGAGCCAAATATAAGTGACTGATTCAAATAGACCTTGCATTATAGTATTATTATTTCAAAATCTGCACAGGAAGAGAAGTCATGAGTATATGGTTTGTCCAGGTGATAATAGCTGAGCACCTTTCTAGGGTTTTGGTAATGCTGGTACGTTTGGCTTGTACAAGGTCCTATCATCCGAAGAGAAGTTGAAGTTGATTCTTTAGGAAGGAGCGAAACCGGAGGATAGACGCTTTCTTAGCCTCTGAGCCTTTCCGATGTCTAACAAAATATTTTGTCTTCACTTGCAAACTAAGTAAAAGGTGTTCAGGTGCGCCATTAAGAAAGCTACCTAGCCCCTAAACATCGGAAAAGGGGTGAGAGCTCTAAGTGTTTGGGGGGTTTGCCTGTTATACTGTCGCCAATTCCTAGGAGTAGTAGTCATCAGCCTCAGCACTCACGCCTCTAATTCAATAGGATAGAAACCACGAGCACAGCTCTTGAGGAACAAACAGATGCTTCAACACTTGAACGCTGATTGAAACCCACTTACAACAGTGATTTCCTAGCGAAGCTGCCACTCTAAAGAGAAAAAGTAGTATCAAACATTAATGTAAACTGACTATGAATCACATCATGCCTATTGAAAAGTTTTGCAGATGTTTGACCTGAGTATACTACTATGAAGGCATGCAAACCCAGATCCAACCCCTAATTTTCTATATGTACTCGACCTTTTCTATAGACTTCCCATCTTCAGTTTTTCCTCACATCTTCACATATATCCTTTACATATATTCCATATTCATATTCCTTTCAACACATTCACTCTTATAATTGTCTATTTACCTTTCTACCTTCCTTTGATTCCTTAACGATACCAAGTATCAATATCCTCAACTGAGTTCAGGAACAGCTACCTTGAAAGGTAATTGATACTTCGTCGTACCTACTTAAAGTACTGGGCATTTCTAGTACCAAATAATTAGGCAAGATGTGTCAGGTATATTGGTACCATACATACTGCCGACGACCTGGTTGCGGCCAGGAGATCTCACGCAGAGAAAGACACGATCTGGTAAGTCAATCAATCTTAGCGCGGTTCTCATTTTACCCCTTTTCCACTCTTGACCGTATACCGCCTCGGGCAATCGGCGGTTGGCCGGTACCTGAAAGGTTAAACCTTAAATTATTTCCCCGAGCAACAGGATAGCCCAGTAAAGCAATCGCTAATACCGCTACTAGTGCCCTGAGGCACAAGCAGCTAGGCACGTAGGTCGCTGCCGAATTGGGGTTCGCTGGGTCGACCCAGTTCATAAACGCAAACGAAGAGTTCGGTGCAGCTATTGCCAGCTAGTAAACGACAACAACGAAGGGGAAGATAACATTCCCTACGAAAATACCGACGACGAAGACAACGTTATCTTCAGTGATACTGAAAGTAACACCGAAAGCGTAGATCAGGATAATCTTACAAACGGCCAAACCACTATCAACGGTCAGGGCGTGAACGGTCAAGTCAACGGCCAAGCTGTCAACGGTGAAGTAAACGACAGCGAATCCGACAGTCAAGACGACAACGACCCGGTCGTAAACGGTCAACTAACCAACGGTGTCAACGGTGTCAACGGCGACCTTACCAACGGCTACGAAGAAGACTGAAGCCGACAATGCCGACGACCAGGGCTTCCGGTGCCGGCACTTCGGCTCGGAAGGCCAAGAGCCAGAGTCAGGCATCCAAACGCGGCGGCGCTAATCTTTTCGTAACGGTCTTCGAGCAGCCTCTCCAAGAGCTGCAAGCCGAGGTAAGTAACTTTCTCATTCCAATTCATTTTTTCTCCTTTTCGCCGTGTCGGAAGTGAAAATTGATCACCGTATGAATTTTCACTCTTGCGACGCATTTTTGGGACTCCTGAAGTTATCCCCAATGCCGACCGCTGCTAACACCCAATCTCAGTGGGACCTCGCCCAAGCCCAAGCCGCCACCGACGTCAAGAACGCCACCCAACCCAACCCCCCCAACGAGACCCCCGAACCCCTCATAGTCCGCGTCCCAGAGCCCCCCACCCGCTCGCGAGGTCGCGGCACTCGATCTCGCGCCCGTGGTGCTCGCGGTGGTCGACAATCCAACAAAGCCGCCGAAGGCCCCTCCCTCCAAGATCGGTTCCCGTACGGCTTCCCCGCTGCCTCTGCCGACAAGGACAAGACCGCCGACACCGATTCCGGATACTTTCAGCGAAGCCCTCCTTGCTACTGGGGTTTAGCTGTTGATGTATACACCACGGATGATGTCGATACGTCTGAGGAGTCCTAAGCCGATTCCTCTCTCACCCCATGCCCCTCTATACCCTCGCATTGTTATCCGCTATTCGCTTGTTTTTTTTTTTCGCCGATACCATTGCTGCGATTGAAATGGTAGATTACTCTAGGTAAGCATAACTACTAGAGAAAGTTCGTCTTAATTGACCTCGACGCTAACACGGTCCTTTATAGGAGAGCATAAAGCCCCCACCCCTTTCAATTAACACCTTACCGAAGTTAAGCCGTGCGCTAGGAGTGTTACTAATACGATGGCGGCCGTCGGAGCGAAACCCGCAGGTTTATTATGGAGGAGAGAACAGGAGGAATATATGCCCTAGATTTTTGGTAGTTTACTGCGGGATCTATTCGCGTCTCTCTCGTCTTTCGCGTTGCGCTGTAATTAGAGAAGAGACTCTGTGATCATGTTAGCGGGTCTTTAAATAAAATATATCTTCCTCACACAAGCTCTTTAATGTTTTCACGATCGCCGATCCGATCTTGTTCTTAAAAGAATACAGAACTCAATGTATACGTAAAGTAGGTTCAGTAGTCGCTCAAACCCTGGGGTCTTCAGCATCTAGATCCATGAATTCATTTGCCAGGAACGAATTTCGTAAGCCAGTTTTGCAACTGCCTTGTGCCCAAATAGAGAATACGCCTGACTTCGCCCCTAAGAACCTTTGTTCCAATCAATGCCTCCGGGCACATTTCTGCATGTACGCCTTTCGCAAAGTCTTGTCCCCGAAGATATTGCGCTAAGATATTTTCATCGGCCCTCACCCCTTCTTGATTCCCGGTTAACTTGGTGCTGCACGTCTTGATTCTCGCCGGGCTTGGGATAATTGTCACAATATACCACACAAAGCCAATACTACTCGATACAAAAGACGTGTCCGGCTTGCTGGTCATCAGCCACCGACCAGGCTCGCCGATTTACTCCGTCGTCCTACAACTAGGCTCCGCAGAGACCTAGGGGTGAGTGAGGGTATACGTACTCAAAATAGATCTTGTAAGGGTATCTACTTGAGGAACATTTCTCCCCCGTTCCGTGTCGTTCTGGAGCGATCCAGATGGTCTAACCCAAGCATTATGTCGTCCTCAATGGTGCCTCCCTCATCAAACAAGATATCCTCTGTAACATATTAGCGCTGTTCCCCAGAAATTTCTCACTTCATTTTCCAAAGATGTCTTACCGTCATTGATATAAGCCGGCTTTTGGAATCGTCGCACAACCGCAAACTTGATCTTTTCAAAGGCCTTGCCCTTGATGCCTGTTCGATTTTCCAGCCGTTTCTTTGTCTCAGAGAATTGTTCGCCCTAGCTAATGTTAATCACTGGCCTTATTCGGATGTCTAGCCATTTTCTTACCTCTTTGAGGAGGAACTTGAATGGAATCCCATGGACCCGACTGGGATCGGATTGGTAGTGAATGACCTTAATAAAGTCTCTCTCAAGGGCATCTACCTCATCCTCTGGAATTCGCTCAGCGACAACGTCGGCATAATCGTTTATACTAAGTACTGGGTATGTCGGTGAAAGTTCGCGGAAGAACTTGTGGTGATGAATCTCATAGACTCTGATTCGGCCACCTTCGCTTTCATCTTGAATCTGGGCCTTCTTTACGAATGCTTGGATGAGATCCTCAATATGGCCTTGCTTATTTACCAAGACATCGAATGTTTCCTGGCAAAATTATAAGTATACTTCACGCGGGAATTTGGGTAGGACAACTTACAGCCTTTGTGATACCTTCGCTCAACCAAGTGACCTTGACGTTTTTCTTGGTGTCTAGTTCTGCAAGACTCATGTCTAGAACTTCAAAGAACAACGAATTAGGTTTGGTCTGCATACTTTGCTGAGTATAACCATTTGGATTGAGTATTGTGCCGAGATTTTGGGCGACTGCCCTTCTCACCGGTGCCCTGGGACTGCCTGTGGAAGCGTTTGCTGTGAAAAAGCGAATATGAGTGGGCTCGACTCCTAGCTGTTCACCGACTCGCTCGGAAAGATAATCATATGAGACCCTCGTGCTGAGGGTAAGAATGAAGCTTTGATAATTCGACTTCTCGCAGCGGGGATGAGGATCGAAGCGAACTTCTCTCTTGTTGCAGAGGAAGTCGTAGAATCCTACCGCATCGTCATAACGGTCCCAACGCCTTGTGCTCTCATCGGAGCTCTTGTCTCCAAGGCGAGGAATCTTGTTAAGAATCTCACCCGACTTCCGCTCGGCAATTTTTTGGAAACATATAATGTCTCCATCTTGGAGCTCAGCCGCTTTCAGAGATTGTTTCGCCTTAAGACCCTCAATCATAGCCGGCTTTATCTCCTCCCACATGACCAATTGTTCCCCTGAGGGTAGTTTATCGCCCCAACCCATCCTCTTTGCGATCACGGGAACCAGTTCTTCTACCTTCTTCTCCCTACTGACGTAGATATGACCAACACCCGCGAGGGTTTGCTTCTCGGCATCGAAATGTTTCAGGAATAAGAGTATCAGGTCGTTCTTGACAATAACGCCATTGGCATTGCTCTGATAAGTGGGCCAAATGGCCTCTCCCTCTGAATCGACCTCTTCCGCAACTTCGGCCCACACTCTCAACGCGTAATCTCGGTTAGTAGTGGCCATCCGTGAGTATGTTTCTTCTATTGTCGGTCTTAGATCCATAATTGGTTGGTCCGGTCGGGTTGTCTTATTCTGACGATTAACCATGATCCACAAGCGGATTCGCCTGGGGCTGAGATTTAAGTCTTGAGCGATGAGCCCAACCAACTCCTCGATGGTGGTTTGCTTTTTTGTGCGATAGAATTTAGGAGCTGCGGGATCTTCACCAGGGGTAATCTCGAAATTGGTAAGGTCAGTTGATCCATGATGCTTGAACGTTTCTTCCGTGATAACTCTGACGGGTAAATAGAGGTGCTGCTCTTCACGTTCTCTTCGCTTCGCTTCTCGGGCGGCTGCTTCCTCATCCAGTCGTTTCTCTGTAAAGAATAAGTTTTAAATTTTGCTTTGTTGGGCTTGAAGGGAAACTTACGAAGATGAGGTGGGCAGTCTTCCTTCTGAACCGGCGTTAAAACCTGATCTAAACGAGACTCTCGAATGTAGACAAGCATATACGCGCTCATCTGGCGCATAATTGGTGTCTTCTTCTGAATGCCCGTACGAGGCTGGACCAGCGATGCGGGGTACTCGCCCCCAAAATTGTCCTCCAAAGTTTCTCTCATGGTTGCCTTTGTGACTTTATCATCATCAAACTTATAGAACCATCCATCCTTATTTGGCTTGAGATATGCGTAATAATGGCCTGCATTCAGATCTCCACTGTGTACCAGGACACCGTGTAACTTATATATCCATGGCTCAGATTTATCCGCATCTTGGTCGAGGAAGGGCGTTAAATCGAGAACTTCGGGGAACTCGAAACGGTCATTGATTTTCATCATCGTATCGCGCTGGATATCGTACTCGAACCTCTTTAGATGTAGATGTAAAACTTCGGGGAAGCTTTTGAAAATTACACCTTTGCGCGCATCTTGGTACTTGAACTCGTCGCCGGCCCAATACTTGTTGTCGCCATCAAGAGTTTCCTGCTGGATATAATCCTTAAAGCTTTCCTGCAAGTTTGGAATTCCTCTGACATTGAGTTGAATATCCCAGAAGTCTTCAACTCTGCTGGACTCATACTCGACGTCGATGCAGGACACGTAAGTTTTGACCTTACCACTCAACATGCGCGGGAGCGCGTCTTCGGCTGCTGTACCCTTCATCCTCTCTTCCATACGCTCGATCAACTTACGGGATAGTTCTTGTACATCTTGTTGCTCAAAAATATGTCGGGTGTCCCAGCCAAACGATTTCGTGAGCTCATTGGTGCCCACAGCTGTGTTAGAGATCTGAAGTTGGTAAAATAATCTTTGAAGAGTGTAAGCGCTGTTAGTGACGCTCTCATCTTCTGCCGTTGGGATTTCATAAACGGCCTAAAACATGTTAGTGAGTGGTCTTCCCTTAAGTAGTATTTATTCTTGAAATCGACTCTACTGACCTTTCGGAATGCGTTGGTGAAGAATAATGATTGTAGGAGGGAGTTAAGGTAACATGTGGCACCCTGGTTCTTGAGGCCGACGTAGCCGGTTTCCTTCTTGGAGTCGTAGTTGTTGAAGTTGTGCCATAAGACACCTGTCTCGTCTTCCACTACTCTAACATATGCGGTGATGTTGACCGAATCGTTCTCCACTAGGGAGCGGCTGGAATTTTCCCATCCTTGCTGGAACATCTTTCTAAGCTCCAGGAATCGCGTAAAACCCCAATCACTTTCTTCCTTGGTAAAACGGTGGTGGGCAGTATGATGGTAGAAGAGAGATGGGTCGTTGATATTCCACATGACCAACCCGAACTGTACACAACAGCTCCAATCGTCCGGTATGCTATTTGTATCCTGGAAGCCATGTTCAAGATATATTGAGGATTGGTCAACGTTATTACCGAATGGAAAAAGGAGGATTCGCCTATCCAGCCAAGTCAGCCAGCCGACTCTTTAAAGTCAGGATTGGGTATAGTGCTTGCCATGGATATCCGCCAGCTTCAAATATAGGACCATGCTCTTTCTTAGACAGCGTTCTCCAGTTTTCCACCGTCCATGTGTTGACTACATCTTCCAAAATTTTGGGTTCGTCTAGGAGTGGTTGTAGGACCGTTTCTTTCATAGCATCATCTAGAATACGCAAGAATATTTATTAGTGGCGTATTCATTTGCTGGACCTCGGTCCCTATTAGTTATCACACCGGGTTCGTACATACAGTCATTAGCTAAGATGACGTTCTCGAGATTTTCGGCGTCGTTATCCAACTGCTCGGGGTTGATCTCAGCGATCTGATCCTTCTCGCTAAGGGTGGGTTGGACGACCATCTCGTCCTGGGTGTCGACCACCATCTCGTTCGGCGAGTGGATTTCGGAGTCGTAGCTCTATTTGAGAATAAGCACCATTAGATGGGTCCGATACGAGGAGGGCGGAATGGGAGAGAATTCTAATAGGTAGGCTTTGGATTTATGCTTATGACACTAGAAATTGGATGCAACGGAGAGAATGGTCCTATTAAGGCACGGGTAGGTAGATGTGTAAAGACAAGCGGATTGACGGCGCACAAATAGGGAAGTGTTGCTTTGATAAAGAGGGACTATCGCGTGGCGTTTCTTTGGTAGGGTTGGAAAAGTAACGAAGCGAAGATAATAGCGTAAAGTTGAATCGGATAAGCTTACCATGATTTAGGATTTAATCGTGACTACTCTAGGTGTATAAATGTATAGGGAAAGAGGTACGTGGGTTGATTTGTGGTTGCCGACTTCCTGATTCAATACCAAATGGTCCTCCCCAAAACCCGTAGGAAGAAAAATGTAGGCAGCGTTCGAGTTTCCTAGCTGCAACTCGGCGGGGCTGCACAGGGTGGCGTGGGAATGGAAGGAAGAAAAACGACGGAAGGAAAGGCAAGCTCTGTGCTAACGCCCTGCAGCAAAGGCAGTCGGAAGCTACAAGATAGCTTTAAGAAAAATACGCGACTGGGCGCAGGTTTGTCGAATGGACGAGGTGTAAGGAATAAAAATGTTAGAAAGGAAAAGAGACGGAAGATGAAGCTTCAAGGAATTGCTTCATTGACAAGGTCGACAAGCCGCTAAGAGTAAGGAAAGTGGGCTGTGACACTGTTCGGGTCGCCGTACGTGTTTAATGTATGTATGTACATGTAGTAGCGTACCTTGCTTGAGTGCTTGAGTGCTTGGGGATTGGGGGATTGTAGCCTAGGCTCTAGGCTTTAGGGCAGTTAAGTTACTACACAAGAGGGGCGCAATTGCCATAGATGTACCCACGTAGGTACTTAGGTGCCTGGGTGAGTTACTTTTTTTCGGGTACGTGCGATGCGGAGATGCTTCGAAAGGTATTTATGTAGCATGTACCTTCCAAAACTCTCATAAATCCATTAGGCAACAGTCGGCCATCTCCTACGAATTTCATCGCACTTAGGTATTTAGTACCTACATTTGATTTTTGGTTCAAAATGATGATGGATAAGCCCCACCAAGCCTCCCAATTGGCAATGACGTTACATACCACCGCCAACCTCCGGTTGTACCTATGTAACTATATTATATTATATAAGCCGAAACATCGAGGTGGAAATTCTTCACACAAGGTTGGTTTGTTGTGAGACATGTCTTAGTATGTCTGTATATGCGTCCTTAAAGGTACATACAGTATTTCTGTAGTAGTATAATGAGAGATTACTACCTGCGTAAGCAAGTTTAGTCGTATCTGACCCCTCTGCCCCTTAGACAAACAGCAAGCTTTCTGTTCATTAGCCCATTTCTTTTTTTTTTTCTTTTCTTTCGAATTGATACATCACCAGAACGCGCACATGCAAAAAAACCTACCAAAAATTATTAAGATGACGATCCCCCCCTAACATAGCACAGCCGAGCCCTCGGGAATCTGTACCAATAAGACGTACGTACTTTCATGAATAAACTAAAACAGTTGCGTTTTCAAATGGAATTAACAAAGAAGCTTAATATTACTTTATTCCGCATATAGCCACATCGATGATTAACTAGAAAGGTACATCCATGGATGTACTTCTACTTTAAATCGTAGCGATGGACTGGGATGCCTGTCAACTTGAACGATTGATGATTAGGGAAATGTGGGGTAAAGGTATACGCCCTGCGAGCTTACTACCGAAGAGTACATGTCAACCTTCCAACACTAAACAGCACCGGTCTATATTAGACTTTAGCATACCTTCGTCACTGTTACAAAAAATAGCAACGCCTGTAATTATAGAGCTATACCTCCCCTACCTTTATTCCTAAAAGCCCATTAAATCTATTATCACCCACCCATATGTAACCACCTATTAGCGAAACCGGAGTATGGGCTCCTGGTGACTATCAGGGACGCGAGGGCAAAGGTCTCATCTAATTCCAAACGCATCTCCTAAGAACAAACAAAAACTACATACTTAAAACTGACTTCTCCTTGTATTTGTATATTTTGAAAAAGCGACATCATCACTAATTCCACTGTTGTATGGTTCACTTTGGCATGGAAGAATCGGCATGTTACCAATCGCGGTGCAAAATGCCACCAAAGCCCTCCGGTTGAATACGCGCCCAAGAGCTTCAGCTTCGATAGAACCAGCTCGTGCATTGCTTTCGTCACCAGCGACTCCGAGGCTCGTAGTCATTGACCAGAACAATTTCAATCCCAAATCCATCTTCAACAGACCGAGTAGACGATGGACACACTCAGCGAAATGGAGACCAGTCCAAGTCCTGGATGAGTACGGCAACCCCAGTACTCTACACCAATCTACCCCACGTCATGACTGACACCTCGCCTACAGCTGGGTAGCCAAAGAAGCCCGACCGATCAGTCTGCGACAACTCATGGTATTCGGGCGTTCCCTAACAGAAGCGCGACTCATCAGCTCCGCGAACTACGTCCGAACCGAGCTTCCTACCCGAATCGCCCACCGCATCCGCGACATGCAACGTCTACCCTACGTAGTCGTAACGAACCCACACATCAGCGACGTATACGAGTTGTACTATACCGCCTTCGACAGCTTCCGGCGCGTTAAAGAGATCAAGACGCTCGATGACAATGAACGTCTTTGTAGGGAGATAGCCAAGATGCTGCGCGCCCACTTGACCGTAATCCCCAAGCTGGCGATGGGCATCCTGGAATGTAGCGGATTGATGCCAGCCGCTGAGCTGGACCAATTCATGAACACCATATTACGATCCGTGAGTACCTATAATAGGCAATTAGAGAAGGATCAACACTAATTGATCCCTTCTCAACCCAGCGTATATCCCGTAGAGTCATCGCAGAGCAACACCTCGCTCTAACCGAGACATTCAACTCGCACTGGTTCTCCCCCGGAGCTAAGCTCTCAGAGTCCGAATTCATCGGCGAGGTATTCATAAAATGCATGGCGAAAGACGTAATCGACCACTGCGCCAAAGCCGTGCAGGACCTCGCGCGCTCCGACAACGGTCCCGACACCAAAGTCCCAGAGATCAGAGTCAACGGCCACTTAGACGCCTCGTTCCCATATATCCTCAGCCACCTCGAGTACATCATCGGAGAACTCCTCCGCAACTCCGTCCAAGCCGTTATCGAAAAACACCAACAACAGGGTTCGGCAGCTCAACCCCCACCCATCGAAGTCACTGTCTGCGAGGCCCAGCAACACGTCATAATCCGTATCTCAGACCAAGGCGGCGGCGTCCCCCGCGACGTCGTGCCCTACCTATGGTCCTTCGGCAAAGGACCCCTCAAGAACCAGCGTCTAGAAAACCTAGGTCAAGTCCCATTCATGGCTGCCACGCTCCAAGAACTCCGCGTCGACGACAAGAACCTCGCTGCTCTGCAGGCCCATAACAGATCCGGCGTCGGAGCCCACGATAGTTCACTCTCCTCGTTATCTCTGCGTCCGCCTAACCTTCGTCTCGGCATGGGCCTGCCATTAAGCCGTGTCTATGCCGAGTACTGGGCCGGCAGCCTGGAGCTACATAGTCTCGAGGGATATGGTGTCGATGCTTTCCTACAAATTTCAAAACTAGGAAACAAGAATGAGCAATTAACTACGAGAGCGACGATGGATGCAGTCTAACGACTGAGACAAATTATTAAGCCGCTTACTATAATTGCATTTTCGAATTAGTCGGTATGACTTCAATGGCGTACATGTTTTGCATTGGAGGAGCCTTGTTGGCTCGGTGTAATTATACTTGTGGGAACTAATGGTCACGGAGTAAACGAAGAAATGTCTTGGCTTGTTACTGGTATCATAGAAACTTGCGATTACATCGTAAACTAAACCTAACTGATCTGTAGAAACGGAGATGCACAATCGACCTCCAAAAAAAGGGAGAATATTTTGATATCGTAGGTGAACCCCCATACACGCCTATCGACCCATCATCACCCTCATACACACAGCCTTGCCATCAGCAAAAATCTGCAAGTGTTATCGGGTGATATTTGTCAATCCACACCCTCCTTGGCACACAACACATAATTAGCTTGTAAGCATATATCCATCCATCCATCAATAACGACCTCTGGTCCTGTAGAATTTTGGGAGATGCCGAATGAACCAGCAATCTCAACTCCATACTCCCCAATTAGGCGGAAGCATTTTCTCAACTTTCAACTAGCGCTAGCGGAATCAACAAATCGTTTTCGTTGGCGAAGGGGGTATATAGAAGAATTTTAACGGCGGCCGCTGCGAGCAACGCTGCCCTGCATCGCCTCGAGGTCGTTCTCGAGCTGCTTGATCTGAGCGTGGGTCTGCTCGAGATCCTTGTTAAGACGGTCGCGCTCGGCGATGAGCTTCTGTTCCCATTGTCGGAATCGCTGTTCCTCGATCTTGACCTGCTCAGTAAAGCGCTTGCGAAGAGCTTCTTCTTCCTCCTTGTACTTGGGGTTGTCCAACTTGCGGGGACGGGCTTCGCCGAACTTTCTAGTCTCCATCTGTTGGGCACGGTACGCCTCATAGTGTAGTTCCTCGGTCGTGTGGATGAGGTCAAGCATGTGTGTTCGGATCAGGATCGAACGCAGCTTCTTAAAGTCACAGTGGTCCTCGTTCTCGACTTCGGCAACACCCCATGAGTATTGACGACCCTTGACAATGCGGCCGTCTCCAGTCTTGACGTCCTTCTCCGAACCGATGACCGCGAATGGCATGGCGGCCATGAGGCTACGCGCGTGCTGGGCGGCAGCCTCATCGTCCTCCTCGACCGGCGGTTGGTAGATCTTAATGCTCTGAGCCTCGATGACAGCACGGATCTACATATTTTATTAGTCAATGGAAACTATGTATCTGCAATGCTCAAACGTACCTTAGCCTTGAACTTAGCAAGATCAATAGGGCTCAGAGTATCAGCCTTGGCAATAACAGGGATCAAATTGACTCTTGAGCACAGCCTCTTCATTACTTCAATATCCAGAGGCTTTAAGGTGTGACCGGTGGGTCTGATGAAGTATAAGCAAGCGTGGACACGGAGGTCGATCTTGTCTTGACGGCGGGGTTGTTGCTCCTGAAGCATATAAGACTCGTGTTGGTCGTCCAAGAACTCGATGATGGGCATCCACGAATCCCGGTTGTTTACGTAGTCGCCAAAGCCGGGTGTGTCAATGACAGTTAAGCGGACTGTAGAATATGATAATTAGCAAAGGGTGTGATATCAAGCTTATGGGAGGGGAATTGGTACCCTTGAAGAACTTCTCCTCTAGCTCAGCCTTGGTGATTTCGATCTCAACAGTCTTGTCAACCTGCTTTTGATGTCGTCGCTTGTGGTCGGCATAGTTCTTGATGGTAGTCGAAAATAGAGTGTTGATAAATGTGGTCTTTCCCAAACCAGATTCACCAGCAACCTATCGTCACCGTGTTAGTGATGTGTTTGGCAATCCCTAAGCTTGAAGGATATTGTACCATGATAGTAAACGCAGCACCCCTCTTGGCAACAATCTTGTGTCGCTGGTTTGGCAGATTAGCAATGCCAATTGGCGACGCGCTTTCGGCGGTGGCTGGAGGCATCGTGAAGGTTATCGGTAGCTGTCAGGGGATAGAACAAGAATTGCGTGAAATGGGTATAAGTTTATGAGGCCCAAGAAATGAATCAAGAGTCGACCTGGAAATGAAGGCTTGTCGGGGAGGATGTAGATTTTGGTTGTATATGGGCCGACGTTGATGTTGACGGACAAAAAGAAGTTTGGGGCTTGCTTCAGGGGAAAGTTATTGCTGGTCAAACAAATTTCCTAGCACAATTCCTCAAAGTGCAGGGCAACCGAAAGGGGACCAGGATTAAATTGGTCGTCAGTGGCCCCTTTCCCCATTTCCAGCGGTGGTTCGAGCGTTGAAGCCTTGACCGCCTGCCCACCACAAACTACGACCATAGTCTAACCGAATTAGGCTAGCTATCGATGGAGTTAATTGGAGGTCCCCATTATAAAGGAACATTTCCTGTTTGATTGGTTGCAGTCACTTCGTAACTGCCTGAGCTTCAAAAGTGTTATCTTATCGTCTTATCGCCGATAAGAAAATCGAAAAAAGTTCCG
This sequence comes from Hypoxylon trugodes, assembly GCF_022578975.1. NCBI lineage: Eukaryota > Fungi > Ascomycota > Sordariomycetes > Xylariales > Hypoxylaceae > Hypoxylon > Hypoxylon trugodes. The sequence continues at coordinate 2,935,724 of NW_026250018.1, read as the reverse complement.
GGTCGTCGATACGCTCATCTTTCTCGGTCGCATATAAGACATACTTTTTTAGTAAGGGTGGCTACATAATGGCTCTATCGTGACAATGAAGACCGATTTTAAAGTATGCTTCCATATAACTATTTTTACCTACTTAGGGGGCCTACTAACTGTTTGGGTAGTTTTCCAATCTCCTTGGGACCGTCTACTGCCAGGGCAATTTATTGTATAGTCCTGATGGAACATGCCTCTTCTCACCCGTAGGAAATCGGGTCACAGTATTCAATCTTGTAGAGTAAGCTGTTGTTCGCATATTGACTTCAATTGGTTACAAATCGAATACTGATTAAGTTCCATTATAGTAATAAATCCTACACACTTCCATTCGCGCATAGGAAGAATATCTCGAGAATCGGCCTTACACCGCGGGGTAATCTTTTACTCTCCGTCGACGAAGAAGGCCATGCGATCCTAACCAACGTACCTCGACGGGTATCCATATACCACTTCTCCTTCCGATCCCCAGTCACAGCTCTCGCCTTCTCCCCCTCGGGACGCCACTTCGCCGTCGGATTAGGACGAAAGACAGAAGTATGGCAGGTTCCCTCAACTCCCGACTCGCACGCTCAGGGCGAGTTGGAATTTGCGCCATTCGTTCGACACCACACACATATGGGCCATTTCGACGATGTCCGTCATATTGAGTGGTCGACAGATTCACGCTTCTTTTTAACCGCTTCGAAAGATTTGACAGTCCGGATATGGAGTTTAGACGCCGAGGAAGGATTCACCCCAACAGTTCTGTCGGGTCACAAACAGGCTGTCATAGGCGCTTGGTTCTCGAGGGACCAAGAAACAATATACACAGTCAGCAAAGATGGAGCTGTCTTTGATTGGCAATACACAAGGCATCCTAATGCCGCCCCGAGGGACGAAGATGAAGATGATATGGATGTTGACGGCGACGACATGCGCTGGAGGATCGTCCAAAGGCATTACTTCATGCAAAATAACGCCCACGTCCGATGCGCTGCTTTCCACCCCGAGTCCAACCTCCTAGTTGCCGGGCTCTCCAATGGAATTTTCGGCCTATACGAAATGCCCGATTTTAACACAATACATACCCTCAGTATATCCCAAAACGAAATCGACTTCGTTACAATAAATAAAAGCGGAGAATGGCTAGCTTTTGGAGCTTCGAAATTAGGCCAATTACTTGTTTGGGAATGGCAATCCGAGTCTTACATATTAAAACAACAGGGACATTTCGATTCCATGAATTCTTTAGTGTACTCTCCAGATGGAAAGCGGATTATCACTACCGCTGACGATGGCAAAATCAAAGTCTGGGATGTCGAATCCGGATTCTGCATAGTCACCTTCACCGAGCATACAAGTGGTGTGACAGCGTGTGAATTTGCCAAGAAGGGCAATGTATTATTTACTTCAAGTTTAGACGGTTCCATACGAGCTTGGGATTTGATCAGATATCGAAACTTCCGAACCTTCACAGCGCCAAGCCGACTTTCCTTCTCCTGCATGGCAGTTGATCCCAGTGGAGAGGTAGTTGCTGCCGGATCCCTAGATTCATTCGATATTCACATCTGGTCTGTTCAAACTGGCCAATTGCTCGACCAACTCGCTGGTCATGAAGGTCCCGTCTGCTCATTAGCGTTTTCGCCGAATGGCAGTCTTTTATTCAGTGGAAGTTGGGATCGCACAGCCAGAATGTGGTCAATATTCAACCGCACACAGACCAGTGAGCCTTTACAGTTACAAGCCGACGTCCTAGACATCGCAGTCCGACCGGACTCCGCACAACTTGCGATATCCACGCTCGACGGCCAGTTATCATTTTGGTCGGTTACCGATGCGGAGCAAGTGTCCGGACTGGACGGTCGACGAGACGTATCAGGAGGTCGAAAGGTCACTGACCGAAGGACGGCCGCTAACGTAGCCGGCACCAAGAGTTTTAATACTATCCGATACAGTACTGACGGGAGTTGCCTTCTAGCAGCAGGTGGCAGCAAATACATATGCCTCTACTCTGTAAGCACAATGGTGCTACTGAAGAAATTCACCGTCAGCGTCAACCTTTCGCTATCAGGAACACAAGAATTCCTAAATAGCAAATTGCTAACCGAAGCGGGACCCGAGGGACTTCTCGATGACGAGGCTGACCATTCAGACCGTGAAGCTCGACGGGACAAGTCATTACCTGGCTCAAAGCGAGGTGGTGATCCATCCGCCAGGAAAAAGTTGCCCGAGGTGAGAGTGACAAGTGTTGGTTTCTCGCCCACCGGGACTGCATTCTGTGCTGCATCAACAGAGGGTCTCCTCATATATAGTGTGGAGAACGATCTCCAATTCGATCCATTCGATCTGAACATGGAAATAACGCCCGCATCCACTCTTGCTGTCCTTGAGAACGAAAAAGATTATCTCAAGGCTCTTGTGATGGCATTCCGACTTAACGAAGCGCGCTTGATCAAGCGAGTCTTCCAAGCGGTACCATATACAGATATCCCATTGGTGGTAGAACAATTCCCTACCGTATACGTCGCAAGGCTATTGCGATTTGTCGCAGCTCAGACCGAGGAATCCCCGCACATCGAATTTTGTCTATTGTGGATCAAGGCGCTGGTTGATAAGCACGGGTCTTGGCTTACAGCAAATCGGAGTAAAGTAGACGTTGAACTCCGGGTTGTCGCGAGGGCAATAACGAGAATGCGAAACGAAATCAAGCGATTAGCAGATGAAAACGTATATATGGTAGACTATCTACTCGGACAAGCCGGCAAGAAGACAGATACAAATGGACAGAGCCTCATTGGAGGTGATGTGTCGATGAAGATGTTGGCATCAGGGGAAGCGTTGGGTTCAGACGAGCAAATGCTGTCCGAGGGCGAATCTGAGGATGAGTGGATAGGTCTAGAATAAGGAATTCGCTTCCGTTTTAAGATATACCCAGATAATCGAAATCTATAAAGGTCTTATGTATAAAAAATATGTATTGATAAGGTATTGGCGTTCTATCAATTTAATTGTTGGTATAACGGAAGCCTATTCTACCCCTTCTCAGTTCAGGCCTGCGCGTGTGAATTGGCAAGTCCATGATGTCGCCTGTGTATCAGGCTCGGCTTGTTTATTATCTGGGTCCTGGTTCAGCGACGGGATCGTGTTTTGGGGGGCGTTGTTAAGCCCGGGGGCCTCTCGCTTCCGTGCGGTATCGATAACCACGCTACCTTGATCATAGCATTGATATAAATGCTAACGAGGAAGTACACGACGCTATAACAGGGCGCCCAGAAGTCGATAGGGAGAGATCCTTCGTATCGAATATACAGATCGGCGAACCGCAGTAGCCAAGTGATAACCAGTATATGCCAAAATCGGGCGCGTATTGTGCTACGGACGCTTTGGGCGTCGCGGGAGCCGAGAATATAGGCCATGGCGCTGATGTAGACTATGCTCATAAAAGGAACAATCTATGAAAGTAATTTATTAGCCCTCGAGTTTGTTAGATAGAGATGGGATGCATTTTTTTGTTGATGAAGGATGTTACATACCAACAGGTTGATAATACCCAGCCGGAGAACCTGGGAAGCCATGTCCGTATGACCTTGGAAGCATATGTTCAAAATCCATAGCAGGGTGTCGCGTAACGGTACGTGAATGAGCCCCCCGTAAATTGCCAATTTCAAAACGCGCACAATGAACTGATTGCCATACAGAGATTTATCTCTTTCGAACCACAGGGCGCACAGTCTTATTACGTATGAAAAGTCGATGCCAGCCACCTCTCCATTTCTAGTCAACCATGAGGCCACTAATTCCTCTAGGCCATACAGACAGGTGACAGCAAATGCACTCATCTTTATCCAAGACAAGCCATTTCCCGCTGTAGCCAGCATATCTTGCTTCGCTATCGTATGGTTGGTATGAATAGACTCGTTCGGGATAGGCTTCACTAGAGGAGGGGATTCCTTCTCTGGGGGAAAGCCTGGGTGGGAGTTGGTAAGCTTGTGGGCAAGATTTTAGGCATTTTGCGGCCGACTTACTTCGGTGTAATGCGTACTCGTATGCCTGCCGGAGGACCATCAGAAAGGTATGGAAATTCGGATCGTCGTGCGACTGGAATTTATTCAGGCCACGATGATCGGTATCAAGAGCGAGCAACTTGCCGTGGCGAGGCTGGCCGGGTCCCGGACTGACTATCTAAACAGACGACAGTGTTAGGCCTAGTTTGCCAATGAGGGGGAAAAAATCGGATGCGCGAAGCTTACCGGACCCAACGAGAGCTTTCCAACCTTTGTTGGTCTCCTTTCAAAAATATCGCAGATATACGGCTGGACGTCCTCCGAATGATACCGGGTCACATATGCGTCGTAAAACTCGGATTCAAGGTCTAGGAGGCTATGGCTCTCTATGGTCATTAGTTGTAGTAGCTTTGACGAGGAGCCGCGATAGTATGCCATGCAGGCTAAACATGACCCGAAGAAGGCAGATCTGCTACCTATGTGAGGCACACCTAGGAAAATAATTCCCTTCGTCATTGACGCTATATCGGTTGGTCTGGCTTTAGCAAGAAGCAGGACCTAAGCCACTTCGTTAATCAGTCTGAGGTGGGAATATAATGGTGCTGATCCTCTAGGAAATTAGATGTCGTATTTACCTTCTTTAGTAGCAGCCCCCCAAAGCTGTGTGCGACGAAGACTATGGGTCGCCGAGGATGAGCCTACATGGGTATAACGTTTAGTATATAGTACTGCTCCTGTTCGGTGTTCGGTCCTCACCTTACGGATATCCTGGATATGCTCTAGTAGCTCAGATGCATGATCATGAAATCCCTTCTCGGCGACATCCGAATCCCACCGTGTTTGGTGGTTGACCAATACAATTCTGGTATTCTGGAGGCCCTCAACTTGTGGTAGGAGATCGCTGAGCCAGTTGACCTCGGCGTCATTGCCTTTCTTATGGGTCCAGGCGCTTTCTGCGTTCGAGCCAAGACCGTGGATGGCAAAAATGCTTGTTATAACGTCAGTAAACACTTTCCCACCCATTATTTAAGGTCTACTAACTCAACTGCGGCTCCTTCTCCCGCATCGTACACAACCTTCGTAGGTCGATAGACGGGGGATGTAGCGTAAGGTACCAAGAGGTCCATCGGTGTCGGCATAATGACGTGGATTGGTGATATTATGAGAAGACATAACAACGAAATGGTTAAAGCAACGCTGTGAAATGCAACTTTTAATCTGTATTGTAACAGGTTGGATGTCTGAACAGTGGAATTTAAGAAGCTGCGGATATACGCAAAATAACAGTATACGAAGAAGAAACCATATACAGTCAATTGCCCGCAGAAGTTAGCCCAGGCTAAACTTGCGAATGCAACAATGAAACATAGTACTACCAAGCCGCACTTGTCCGGGGTACTGTAGGTTCGTGTGAATGAGAGCTCCGAATGATCATGCCGGATAGGAGACCTTGAGCAATCGAACTTAGGTTGAGAGATTTGGAACGCGCCAAGTACCTCCGGCGCAATATGGGGGGAACAGCCTAGGGTTCGAGGAGAACTTGTTGTGTATGTCTGCATTTTGTGGTGATTAGTTCGCTACTAAACTTGATTGCTAGAGGAAATGCTGATTAAATGTGACGGCCATATCGGCAACTTACTTCGATTCTAAGTGTATATAGGTACGGAGAGTTGGATATCGCCGCCGCCTATGGCTGGCCACCTAAGCAGCCACTAGAAAAAGTGTAGATTCCTATTACTATAGGATATAGACCAAGTGCCGCCTCATACGATACGCTGCCGGGGAGGGCTCACACCCCTAAGTCCGCAAATGCCATCCCAAACAGCGCAATTAGTTTCCAATTGTTATACCGAGTTAACAAGTAGGCATACTCCCGAAAAGACACGCACCTTTAGGATCTATAGGATAAGATGCCCTCATCTCACACACACTATCTTCTCACGTTATGTGTTAAGGGGTGGCTTTAAACCCAGGCGAAAAATTTGACATAACAAGTGGGAGCTGATCAAGGCCGCTAGTTTTGGTGTGCCTCCGCTTCCAAACATGTGAATCGCCTCTGCAGCACATTAATAGACAGGTTTGAGACTCCATCCTCATGGCTTGATACGGTATGATTTTAGGAGATAAAAACCACTTGTTCTGTTCCCTTTACAATTAGATTTAGTTGTATAACGCAGCTGAATAATATGGAAGAAGCCCCATTCAAAAAATGCCAAGAACTATGCAAAGAACTGGAGATAATCGAGGGTGAGGCTGCTGAGATTCGACTCAGGCCATCTACCGGTCCACTAGACACGATGATAACGCAGAGAGAAACACTACCTGGAGAACCCCGAATTGAACTCACAGACCCGGACATGTGTGCATATCTCCAGAGAGAGCTAATGACGGAGACTTTGAATAAACTCGCGCGACATTTTTGGCTAATGACGACACAAAAAAGCGAAAATATTCTATCTCTCACGGAACAAATGGTCCAGGGTCGTGAGATTACTATCACAGAGATGCCGGGTCTGCACCTGGTATGGGTCAACGGTCGGATATGCATCAAACCCCTACCGAAGTATCTTCTCTCGCATGACTTCTGGAAATACTATCTCCTCTCAGCCAGCTCGCCTATACAACAAGGCCAGAGGGAGGAGCTTCTTCGGGCAGCACGAGGGTTTCTCCGCTCGTACTCGTACCTCATCCAGCACGAATCCGACTTCCGGTTGGCTACAGAACCGCCAAGAATCCACCTTATTCCGGAGGATATATCATATACTGAATTTGCAGCTTTCATCGAGCGCTGCAAATTTGGGGACGAACTTGTTTCGCCGCGCTATCAAGTTGGCGAGTTGCGTCTCACGCGTCTTAATTTCTGGAGCAAAATCCTTCTCTCGAAAGCAACATATTACCATGTAAAGCGGGAATACGCGGCCTACTTTGAACAGTTTTACGCTCCTTTCCTTTTCGTCTTTGGGGTATTCTCGGCCGTCATAAGTGCTATTCAGGTTGTTCTCAATGTTCGAACTGTTCTTGAGCCTAGCGATGTTTGGATTTTATTCGCTAGGGTGGCCCGGGGGTTTGCACTCTCCACTCTCTTCCTTGTCGCTTGTGTTATTGCATTTCTACTTCTCACTCTTGCGGTATTAGTTTGGCGGGAGACAATGTATGCATTCAAAGGCCTATATCGCGAACACAGGAGGACGAGGACGAAGAAGGAAATGCCGCAGGATCAAGAAAAGCAAAAAGATTAGGTAATGGTGGCTTAGGCACTTAGGCATTGTGAGTGAAGTATAAATGTCGTAAGGGGCGGCGGATAGATGCTTACATAATGTACATTATACATTATACAGTTTAGACTTTCCTAATACGGTGTCAATAAAGTGTCACTTTATGTGCCACACAGTTAATAGTGCGCTGAGTTTGTTTCAGATACACGCACTTCCCCTCCAAATCTTAACTCTTAGCTCTTAATTATTTCATTACTTTTTCCCTTTACCACCCTCAAATCCAAACCCATCCAAAACTCTTCCACCGCTATGTTGTCCAAAGAGTAGTTATACCCCAGCCAAAGGCGTACTTATCTAGGTAAGCACTTGCGGAGGGTTTCAAATCGCGAGACTAAGCTACTGTATCATCAAACACCGATAGCACGCGGGCTTAACGTAAACACCCAAATCAGACGCCATCCCGGCCTCGTTGACCGATATCGTCCGAACAGCTAGCCACGACTTCATGCAAGAAGGTTCATGTCTCGTTGGATTGGACAGCTCGTTGGTATCACTACAGCCATCTAAAGCCATCAGAATAAGCTGTCAACAAAAGTGAAGGGGTGGCAATACCATCCACCATCCACCATCCAACCTTAGATTTCCTTGGGACATTCAAGGTCGGTATGTCATACCCACTTCAACCTGTCAATATCTTATTGACTCGAGCCGCACTCTTCGATTTCATTTATCAATTCAATTGATCAATGTCGGGTTGTACGTGTTGTATTGGATGCCGTATCGCTAGTGATCTCTTTCTAGGTCCTATCCTAGGTAATGTTGTATAACTCGATGTTGGGACTAAGTGTGCAAGAAAAACTCCATACTGCACTAACAGCACATCGAGGGGTATATACCTAGGTATGTAAGATTCCGCGGAATTCCTGGGAACTATTCTTGTTGCACAGATTTGTCAACCTAACAGTCGTATCAGCGTGTCCGCGAACGAGGGGATCGCCGAATTCCTCATACTGACAATTCAATAGACCAGATTGCCTAGTATTTTAGCAACAAAGATTTACTACTTGGCAAGGCGTTCTACCGGATTAGTAGTCTTACTACCTATTTATGAGGACTTTGGGAATTGTCCTGTTAGTAGTTAGCTATGGGACTATTTGTTAGTGCTGATATGGCGATCTTGCTGAGACCAGCATCCGACCCGCAGCCAATACAACCTAGACACGGCAACTAATAGTCCGCAATCGCAGTATAGCTGCCTAACATGCTTTTCATTGGCCGTACCTACATCAAATATCTATGTTATGCAGCTAATATGATAGGACAATTCAATCTTGTGATGTACCACATATTCACACTTCGAACAAAAATTTTAGATACGTATGCCTAGGAATTATGGTCATTCTATGTTACCATTCCAATGGGGAGGCCTAATTGGATTTTATCACAGTAGCACTGATTCAACAGTAGTTATTGGCACCCATCTACTCCAACCTCACTGGCACAAGACACGTATAAGTGTTGGCTTATAATCCAGACTATATAAGAGACGAACCCTGACAGCTTACCACTCGCTGTCAGTTAATATATATACGTGGAATGGTTAGACTTAGTCTAACCTGAGCCCTCCCTAGTAGAAAAATGGGACTGGTTTGATTTGTCGTGTACCTACCTAAGGTATCCGTAAGTGTAATTACTCACGACTTGAACTTCCAAGCACGACGTCTCTCACATAACCCGTTATCGGGCATATGAAGGCGGGGTCTAAGGGATTTACATACACGTACATACCTCTTATCTAGTAGTTAAAAGCCGGAGCAGTCTCTAGGTGGCCAATAAATGACTCCGTTAACCGCCTCTTGCCACTAAATCGCGTCTACTAGTACGTGTATATGAGCGATCCCCAGGCACCCACCCACATGACTATACCCCGGATGACTACCATACCGCTTATCTGCCGCCTTCCATATCTGCCTTACCTAGGTACGCAAGGCTGAAAAAGGGCAATTCATTGCCTCCCGAACACGATTTGCCTAGTTATGGTCTATAAAAGGAGGCCAAATTTCTCAGAGTCCTCTTAAGCCACAATCTAAACTCAGCCCTTTGGTGAACACAACACGGGATAAGCCGGATAAAGATGGATTATAGTGCAGTGTTGAATAATCTGCTCCCGAGCATGGGCGTGAATACTTCTTACGCAACAGGGAACACGTCGACGTCCGACAACACATATCATGTCAAAGCGGTTGAGAGCGTTCTAACGCTCGTCGGACTCCGTGGTTTAGCTCCCTTTTACGGATTCATAGGGGGCTGGCTCGGCATTGAGCCGTCTTATTTACTTACGGCCATCGGCGTTCTCTGGGCGCTCAACAAGCTACTCCGTCAGCTGTATGCCTTGATTAACAGCACCGTCAGCGAGTACTTTATGAGCAGCATCCACATTCTGAACAACGATGATATATATATGTATCTCATGGAATGGTTGGCTACCCAGCCCCGAATGGTTAATACGAGGTCTTTATTTGCCGAGACTGGGAGCAGGAGAGGGTGGGAAGACGAGGATCCCCTGACTGTGGGTCGAGATCGTTCTGGTCGCTATTTGAATTTCTCAAACCAAGAAGCTAGAGCGGTAAGCTTACCAACCAACAATCGCTCTTATATCCCAGACACTAAGGATGCTTCTTTGCTAACATCCAATTAATAGCCCCCGCAGTACAGTCCGGCAATGGGGTTGCACAGCTTTTGGTGGAAGGGGCAATATTTTCGGCTTCAGCGCAAACGGCAGTCCATATTCAACGACGGGATGAGTTCAGCTCAATTTTTCAGAGACCAAGAAGACATCACCATATCCTGTTTCTGGAGGAATCCAGGTAAAACTTCCCCCCCTCTCGCCCTTTATTTCTCAGCCGCATTCTAGAAAATTTTAAGCTTACGCAAACTTGTCAGAACCCATAAAACAGCTATTAGCACACGCCAAGGAGCGGTATTATAAGGACCACCAGGCTCGGACGGTCGTTAAGCGGCCCACCACGTGGAACAGTCGCCGGTATCCCGGACGCACCGGCTGGCATCAGGTTGCGAACCGACCAGTCAGAGACATCAAGACCGTTGTTCTAGACGAGAAGCAAAAGCTTCAGGTTCTAGCTGATATCGACGAGTATCTACACCCCGAGACCCCGAGATGGTATTCTAATCGCGGCATTCCATTACGTAGAGGCTATCTGTTCCACGGGCCTCCCGGGACAGGCAAAACTTCGCTATCGTTTGCTCTCGCTGGTATCTTCGGTCTTGACATCCACGTGATATCGCTTCTCGAACCGAGCTTGACCGAGGAGGATCTAAGCATCCTATTTGCTTCGCTTCCACGACGATGTATTGTGCTATTGGAAGGTAAGCCCCCCCTTTCGTACCCCAAATGGGGAGATCTAATCACAATTTATCACCAACCTGCTAACCCCCAACCAGACATCGACACAGCCGGCCTCCGGCGCCCCTCCCCCTCCCCCTCCCAAAGTAATACCGCAACCAACACCGAAGACACCAAATCCCCCAAACCCAACGGCATCCCCAAAACCACCGCCCCCGAAAACTGGGACGTGCGTGACCTAGCCAAAGCGCTCAAAAAAGAAGGCGACGACAATAAATCCGGCATCTCCCTCTCGGGTCTCCTAAACGCCATCGACGGCGTAGCAAGCCACGAGGGCCGCGTGTTAATAATGACAACCAACACCCCGGAAACCCTAGACGAAGCCTTAATCCGGCCCGGCCGCGTAGACCTACAAGTCGCATTCACCAACGCAACACAGGAGCAAGCGGAGCAGTTATTCGTGCGCATGTACGAGGGTGATAAAGCCCTTTCCCCACCCTCTCCTCCCCCATCTCCTTCATCCGAGAAACCGGTACTGGAAGTAAATGGAGCGGAGAATGGGGCGCTGAGTTTAAATGGTGCGCCGGTGGAAATGCTTGATAACGATCTCGATATCTCGGTTTCGGAATTACCTGCTATTGCTAAGGCGTTCGGGGCTAAGATCCCGCCGGGTGAATTTTCGCCCGCGCAGATCCAGGGGTATTTGCTCAAGCGCAAGAAGCAGCCGCGTAAGGCGCTTGAGGAGGCGGATTCGTGGGTTTATGGGTTGGTTAGGCAGAAGAAGATGCGGACTAAGATTATGCAGGTGCAGTAAGTACGTAGGTATGTATGTATGTATTCCCTTGATATTTCTTTAGGCGTGGGTAGGTGGGTGACTAGAGGGGGCCGGCCTGGGATACACATTATACTTGGGTGCATACGTTATTTGGGTGGGCAGACGGGGAGAGGAGCACCGGGAAATTGTAGAGGTTGATTTGTTTGCTCGTTCGAGGAACCATTGGTTGGAGTTCGGTTTTGAGGGGTGTGTTGATATTAGCATCTTCTCGGAGCATAATGAGTCTGTACCTAGATGGGGACGAGGCGAGTAGTTGACGCCCGTCCCGAATGAAAATCGATTTTGGGACGACGTAGCTTGCTATTACGTATCCTATGTTTATTAACCGGGTTTAGTGTATATCTGGGAACACTCACAGTGACTTTGAAATGATTTGTATATTCATGACTTGTGCTATATCAAGTAGTCACCCTCGACAACACCAACTACTCTCGAAACGTCTTGTCATTATCTTTACGCCATTACCAACGCTATCACCACCGCTATGTTTCAATACTAGGCCCTTTTTCTTCAATCCGGACGATTAAATCGTGTTGTGTCTGAAGGTTCTGCGCCGAGCTAAGGGACCTCGCGATCGTAGTTTCATTCTTCTCAACCACGATCCTTCTTAGTGCTTTTACTAAGAAGCCCGATACTAGATCCACGCTCCAACTATCTGGTATCACTGATAAAACATCGCCAACATCAAACCACCCGCCAAACTTTTCCAGGAGCAAGCCTGTCTGTTCCACTCGGTCGCTGACGTCTTCAAGTTCGAGGAATTCACCGAGTAAGGCACGAAAAAGCCGAGCTTGTTGGTCTTGTGTCGGGGGCATACTATCGCGGCGTTTCGGGGCTTTGAAACTTTCTGGACTTGGAGGAGGTTGGTTTTGTTGAGCCTGGTAAATGGTGTAGATACTGGCCCCGCCTCTGAGACAATACGCCACAGCTGTATCGTAATCTCCGAGCCGGTGGACCAATAAGCGTAAGGCATCTTCGTGTTTCCGTTCCCGACCATCGAGAATAATTGTCTCGGGTACGAGGAGATCGTCGGCTGTGTTACTTAGACTTGAGATTCGGTCACGAATTACTGCCGAGTCGTAATCATAGTTACCGCCGAGTAATTGTAGGAGTCGTAGCCGGCTATGCCATGCTTCGTCATCAGGGGGAGCATTATCCGTCAAAAATTGGCGATATGTCGGTTTCGGAGGATGTAGAGCTCGGTACGCCGTATAGGTAGACATCACTACCTCACGGGCTTCAGTCGATGATCGAAGGTGACTGATCACAATATCGAGGTAATATGTGATCAACTCGTTTACGTATACAGTATGTCCTTTGCCGAATACGAGGAATTCAAGATAATATTTAACTGCATCTGGGGCTTCCTCCCTAAGAAGCTGGACCACCTGGCTAGGCTCAAATTTCGGTGCGCGGGTCTTGTCGTCAGCAAAGATCTGAACACCGAGTTTTGGGTTGCGATTCGCAAGCCATATCCCATACTCCTGGACCAAGGCCTGGTTACTAATCTTCGAAAGATATTCGCGCACGCGCTGTTCGCCATCGTTCAATTCTCCTCCGTCGTCTCGTTCACCCTCAATAATACGCCTCCAAGTAGCCAATACATCTGCAATCATCTTACGGCTTTGGTACAGCCTGCTGAGCACATAAAGGCGGTGATAAGACTCAACCAGTGTCTCTGCCCTATTGAAACAGTCGACTCCGCTGTCTACAAGCTCGTACAAGTCCGCACGGATCGACTTTGCTTTGACTGGACCAGGGGCTGAATGCTGATCGAGTTCGAGAAGAACAGCAAGTAAGGCCGCATCAACTGTACGAAATACCTCGTTCTCGTCAGGTATGCTGCCGAAACCCTTCTTACGCCGCCAGGCAGCCAGAAAACGCCGAAGGAAATGTAATACAGGTTGTGATAGCGCTTTCATAGTAGAAGTATCTTTGTCGAAGTTTCTACTTGAGATAAATTCCTCGGCAGTCGACTTGACACCACCAAATATCCATATGCCTCGTTTCGTTTCGATGACTTCGTTACGAACCCCAGGTATAAGGGACAAAATAACTCGAGGATCTAGAAGGCTATCAACCAATATTTCTTCCATAGCTCGTAATTCCGATTCCGAAAAAGGTGTATCTTCTGATTTTAAGAAACTTTTCAACAAGAGTATTCCTAATCGTTGTCGTATATAGCTGAAAGTTAGGAACTCTAATTCCGATTTAGCATCCTGACCACGGAAAGAGTTCAATATAGTAAACAAGTCTCGCCGTTCAGCAGCAGCCCTATCTGGCGTGGCAACCGTCTCCTCAAGCTGCGCATCTAATCGTAGTATTAATGGATTTCGAACAGCCCACCATATATTCTTTCCAGACCATACGGCTAAACGGGCTGTGGTTCCAGCAAGGCGGCGCGCAAAATCTTCCTCTTCGGAGTTGCGTATTGCCTGCCATCCCCCGGGTAAGGAGTCTTCGCTTTGGGAGTCGGTATCCCTATCGAAGAGCTCCCTCTCCTTCGACATCCTTTCCATTGTAGAGGCCGTTCTTGAGTCGAAACTTCGTAGCGACATCGTGGGGGTTTCTGCGCCGCCTGACGAGAACGGACTGAACCTCCGCCGACACAATCTTTTCACAATTTCTGAGAAGTGTGTATCCTGTTTTCCATGAAGGGACCTAATCCCAATATTTTGTGGAGACTTAATAACTGACCCAGTATTTGGTGGTTCGAGCCAATGTTTCGCCGTATCACCCTCGGCCACATCCATATCCCAACGTTGGATCTCAAGGCCACAATGGACGCCATCAGGGAATTCCCTCCCCATTGATGCGAGAACATATCCTTCTTCCTCCGGGCCGAGGGATGCTCGTGACGAGGATATATCCGTAGAACCTCCATCGACGACGATCTCTTTAGGATATCGATCAAATTCAATAGTAGGTCTTGTTGGATCTCCATCTAGATTCACGAACATACCAATACCTGGCTCTAACGGGCCCGTACCAGTGACTAGCAAAAACTCTTCTGGACTCGGTGATGCGATGAGCGGTTTAAGCACGGTCGGTAATGGCTTATTGGTTGGAGTCACTCGACCCGCTTGGCCCGTTTGACCTTTGGCCGCACCATCGGGCGTCAGAGCACCCGTTCCCGTATTTTCTTCGGTTGATGCCTGGCCCGCCGTTGATTCAGGAGTTGGCTGTCGGGAGATAGGATCTTCATCTTCAGCGCGATATTCCTGCCTCCTGCTAGCTCCCGTGATAAAGTCACCCAAGCTAGTGCCTCGCCTGTGAGCGGGAGGGTCAGGGCTCTGAGTCTGGGGACGAGACTGAGCGGAGGAATTACTTCGTAGCACCCCACCCGAGCTGCCCGAAATATGCTGGGCCTGTCCAACAATGTTACCCGGCTCAGCCTCATCTAGAGAAGAGATAGACATCAAAGGGATTTTCAATTGTTGGTTGATTTCGAGTAGCGCATAGCGTCGCGAGTCGGCTACACAGGCAATCGAGTCCCTTCTTACGGATATTGTGCTTCCCGCAAAATCGATGTTCTTGATAGGATGGGGGGAGTCGGCTATGCGAACGACCTGAATCCTCCGGTTTAATGACAACAGTATAGCGACTCCTCGTCCATCGTTATCGGTCTCATCCGCGTTTAGGTCTATGCCGCCCACCCAACTACATTTTTTTACTTGTGTTGTACCAAATACCGGGCTTAACTCTGGAAGCGAATAGAAGGTGACAGTCCAGTTGCATAGAATACAAGCCTTGCCGACTGCAGGTAATAATAAGATCTGTTGAACACCGGGTCTTGTAGCTTTGGATGTTCCGGAGGGTTCGGAAAAGGCTGGGCGCAGTCTCGATGCGAGAATAAAGGTCGGGACGCCAGATTTGTCGGCAGGATCTGGAGGTATCTGGAAAAAGTGAAGAAGTTCCGAGTCGGAAGTGCCTACGTATAGATGGTCATCTTAAAGATAATATTAGTTTTATTCGATTTTAAATGGTAATTCTTCTTGATTAAAGGCATTATATGGTATGCGCACCTAAATATTCAACGCAATTGATCTTGATATCGTCCTTGGTGCCATCTTCTGATAGCGGAACATCCGCGAAAAGAGTACGAAGCACGAATGGACCAACACTAAGCTCATTTAGCGACTGTTTGTCGCCTTGAGAACCCGAAGCCATAACGGAAGCAACAGCATCATAAATGGTTGGGATTGGTCATGTTAATGCCTTGTATGTCCACAAATCGTAAGCGGCTGCGAAAGATTAGAGGTAGAAGTAAGTTTGAAGATAGCAGCCTGGTGTTCTGGAAATGTTGGAAGCTGAAGTGGAGAGTTTATTATTATTATCAGCTAAAGATTCAGCTGGGATTACGTATTTAGGTACCATAGGGGAGGGTCTAGAGGGTATGTACTAACCTTAATTGCGCCTCAGGGGCAGCTTGGGGCAGCTACAGTGGATAACATTGTTCTTTCAAAGCACTAAACCCGCTAATCAAACCGAGTTACCGAGCTTACGGGACCCCTGCACATGCATTTAGCAGATGCAACTTGACGATACAGCGGATACATCAATTTTGGAACGAACACGTCTAACCTTCAATTAACTTTCTTATTTCTTACCCTTAACATACTTTATCTCCGTAACTCTTTACAACGCTAGCTAGATTCTCTCGATCGCATCGCTACATATTTCCGCTACCTGATGACCCGATAACCGTGGCAGCGACATCTGTCGAAGCCGAAAGAGAAAAGAAAAGATGGCCACTGTGTCGGGGTCACCCAAGGCCGCGCAACCTACCGAAGATGGACATACCGACACCTCTGGCTTAGATGGAGCGAACCAGTTCCAACATGCTATTTCAGCATGGAGAAGTACGCAATTATAGGTCCCTGCTGCATCGGATCTATCATATTTGGGTCCTAACCGTTTATAGACATCGATTTGGGCTCGTTAATGTCTACCCTTGACAATACGGCCTCAGATATCGTGGCTTTCCAACGAGACTCCACCGTTCAACGAAAAGACCTTGCGCAGAAAACAAAAGATTTTAGAAAACTAGACGACGCGACCAAATTGACAGAAATCAAAAGCCTTTTAAAAGCCTACCAAACATTCATCGACCTCCTCACCAATCATTCGAAATCCACCAATTCCGCATTTTTACAGGTCTACTCTGCCCTCGAAAATGCACCAGATCCATACCCTCTACTCGAAGCGTCGGTCGACTCTATGCTTGTAGCCGAAGATACCCTACCAAAGCTCACCGATGAAAACCAACACCTACAGGAAAACGTCGTCAAACTCACATCGCAACTAGAGGAAACCGAATCGAGGTTACAGTCAGAAAGTGCTAACCGCAAGCAGTTGGAAAACAATCTAGAGACAAAGGTGAAAGAGGTGGAAGAGTCGTGGATCGCAGTCTTGGATGAGAAGAAAGACAACTGGGAAGCAAAAGAGAAGGCGCTGGAAGACAAGATCGAAAGTCAGGATAGGCTCCTAAACGAAATCAAGGCCAGCTATGAGGTAAACCAACGTCTTAAGGGATCCGAAGATGCGGACGCTGAGGGTAGCCACGGTCATGTCACGAACGCCGAGTTGGAGATGGTTCATTCTGATTTAGAACGAACTAGCGCAAGGCTCGCTGAGGTTGAGGCTCGAAACGAACAACTACGACTAGATCTCGCCCAATCCAAATCGCAAGTCCCAGCGCAGGCACCAGTCTTGGAAGATGACCCTGGATATATGCGCATGCGATCGGAGAATTCGTCACTTATCCGCAAACTCGACTCTGCCAGAGTTGAGAAGGAAGCCTTTAAGCGGGATATCGATACGAAACTCCGAAGTCTAGAACGAGAAGTTGGGCTTTTGAAGGAAGAACGCGATGGATTAAAGGTGAAAATTCAAAAATGGAACGATTACGACGATATCAAGCAAGAATTAGAGGTACTCAAGAGTATTGAATTCGCGACAGGGGACGACGACGATGTGTTGGCAGAATCGAATGGTGCCGCTCCCAAGGGGAAGGGTGATACCCTGGAACAATTATTGTTAGCCAGGAATAAGAAGTTGAGTGATGAGTTGACCATCTTACGAGTATCTCATCAAGATCTCCAGAGTCGACTGGAGAACCTGCAAGAGGAAATGTCAAGAACAAACGCAGATCTAGAGAGGTCACAGAACCTCAATGCACAGCTAGAAAATGACCTAGCAAATCTTCAATCCGAAGGGCAGAATGCTTTCCCATCAGGAGTATCAGTAGCTGGCACCTACACAAGATACGCGCCGTCTATAGCACCAGGAAGAAGGGGCGGAAGGACATCGCCGACATCCTCTATCATATCGGGCTTTGATCCCCGAACTACAGGGGGAGAACCAATGGGTGGTGGCTCGGGTATATTGCCCATGATCACTGCTCAACGTGACCGCTTTAAAAAGCGGAATGCCCAACTTGAAGGGGAGTTGTCAGAGTCCCATCGCACAGTGTCGCAGTTACGACAAGAAATCGCAGCCTTGCAGAAGGACAACCTTCAGCTGTATGAAAAGACACGATATGTGTCGACTTACAATCGCAATGGACCATCAGCATCGTCGTCATCGGCGTACTCGTCAAACCCAAATCCGTCCGTCGTTGCTATGGGCGGTACGGGAAATCCAGGGATCACGCTAGACCGTTACAAAAAAGCGTACGAGTCGAATATTTCACCTTTTGCGGCATTCAGAGGGCGTGAGTCAGCAAGAGCGTATAAACGGATGAGTTTCCCGGAGAGGATGGTGTACTCGGTGACGCGGATGGTTCTGGCTTCGCGAACAAGTAGAAACCTATTTGCAGCTTACTGCGTTGCATTGCACATCCTAGTATTTTTCTCGCTCTACTGGCTGGGCACAGTAGACGTCGAGCAGCATTCGACTAATCTGAGCCAGGGTATAGCCGCTGCAGCAGCAGCGGGGGCGGCCGGCGGTAATGGTGGTGGTGGTGGGAGAGGCCAGGCTGCTGCCCATCCTGGAAGCTGGCAAGAAGAGGGTTTCAATGGTCATTGATGATCACGTTCGCAGGATAATACGTCTATTGTATCATTACTAGCCGGCCTTGGTCTTGTCTTATACGGCACGTGTCATACATCTAATACCAACTCGTTTATGTTAAATATTCTATCTACATTGCGTTCCATGAGGCTTGGACGTTAAGGCTACCTCATAGTGTATATACGCTTTAAATGATATTTGTCGGCGGTTAGACATAAGCTAGGCGCATCGTTACATCAAAACAAGGACATCAGAAGTGCAACCTATGAACTACGTCGAAATTAAGTAAGGCTAGCAGAATCGTGAAGCCAATCTTGGATGTTAGTTCTTCGTCGCCTTTCTATAAATAAGAAGAACCTTCTTCATTCGTTCCATATCACGAGACGAAGCTACCCTTCAGGGTCTAGACAAGTGGGCAAGACGGCGAGCCGCCACGTTGGATATGATGCGCGCAATCTGCAGATGGGCCGCCCATAAGAGGCCCTAGTTTGTCTAAGAGGACTTGTCCTAATTGGCTAGAGATCCCTGGACCCGGTATTGACCAATGTTAATACCGGATTCCTATTCAGCATATTCGTACTACAGACATACACATCGTTGAAGTATAGTGGGGGGCTACGTAACCACAGTCATGTCATTACCTGCCTCCCCGATTTGCCCACGGGGTTTTTAATATCAATGGCTTGCTTGACCGGGTCACAAGTGCAATGGTTTGCCTTGGAGATACACATTGTTCAACTTTCACCGCAGGGGAGACACCAATGGGAGAAGGCTAATTACATCCGTTTTTTTCTTTTGGCCGCGGGTGCAACCCACACCCGAGACTGATGCTGTAGTACGGCAGGCGGGAAGAGAGGTCAAGAATGGGGAGGCCTCTACTAGCTCTGCGAGACATCGAAGACATGAGAGTGGATGACTTACCTAGATAGATACATAGGTACGCAGGTAATGTACGGATAATATGGCCAGTCGGACGAGCGAGACGCCTTTTCTAATTCCTCTTTTCAGCACCACCTGAGACGAGGCGAATCTTTAGTTGTTAAAGATTATGATCTGTCATAGCGAGCTAATTCGCACACTACTGTATGTCCGTAATGTAGGGTGGCATTGCATTTTAATAAATTTGCCCGGTTTCTCGCAATTCCAGATATCCAGTCGGTTGCTCTAGTTCCCGGAAAGAAAGAAAAAAGAAAAAGTGGTCAAGATGTATGAGATGCGCGATGATTGGTAAATGCGTATTCTGGGCAAATTAATCGGAACGGGTATGGTGCTTTTCCCCGCTTAAGCGAGAGGGGTAATTTTGTTTATTTTTGGGTGCCGGTCGCGCTTGTTGCTATTCTTAGTGCTATTTCGGGAGGTTAACCGCCAAACTGTAGCGATATGTGGGGAACAGATATTAGCCCAGATTTATTAGTTGATTTCTAAATTAACCCACCTTCTTTGGAGAATCGTGGGCTAATAACCTAATTACTCCCAATCCCTGCTAGTGCGTACTTGTTTATTGATGGCTGGGAAGGTACGAGAGTGCTATGTAGCAATGATCTGATGGCGCGTGCTGCAGGCAACCCAGATCCCTCCAAAGCTTCTTTTTCTTTCATTCTACAACGAATCACCCAATCACACACAACGAAGCTAGCTATGACCTCGAGTGTTCTAGGTTGGTCTAAGAGTCACAATGGATAGCTTCGCCAACCGGATCTACCACTTTCCAGACTAAGAGCCTAGTAATTTACAACCACGTTCAAGATTTCTTCAACGTTAGATCTAGGACAAGGGTCTTCTTAGCCGGACTTTACGCATCTCGGACTTCACCTACCAATCTCACCTTAAGTGATAATTCCATTTCATTTACTTAGCAATGCCTCGCTGGCGTCATTATCCAATCATCGAATTTCGGCCAAGTACTTGTCCGGTCATATAACTCCTTACAGAGCATTTTTCTACTCGGATTCAAGCTTCATGCAGGTAGCTGTCCTTGCAGCCGCAGGGAGGAGTCAGAAGACCTGCACGTCCGTGACACCTTATCCTGATTTCGTACCAACATTGCTCAATGACGAAGGCAGTAGAGTACAAATTGTTCGCTGTAAACTCATATTTTTCATACTGATATTCCAACCTTGCAGAACGCAAATCTTTTCATAATTAACGATAGTTGTTGACCTAATTTGAGCAGGACCTTAGTTCTTTCAAAACACCAGCCATTTTGCCGCTGTACCCCTCTTCATCTCTCAAAGATATACCAAGAAATGACCACCAAGCGTTGAGCGGGTGGCCGAAGAGAAGGCGGCCCTGGCGCTTGCGGACCAGGTTGATCAGCCAGTCAGATCTTCGTTCGCGGGTTTAAATCCCTGTCCACGGGTCCTAGCTGCAGATCGCTTGGCTCTCCATTCAGAAGCCCTTGTTCGGTTGACGGCAGGGATGTTCTCAAAATACAATACTACCCTCCCTCCTTGCGTCTAGCGCTCGCCCACCGCAGAACCATAGGCAAAATGATCATTCTTCAGCTACCCTCGCCTTTTCTTTGATCCCAATTTAGACCCTGAACGGGTACCACCCTATCCGTACCGCTGGACTGGGGTTAGGCGTGGCAGGTAGGCTGGCGGCATCTCCTAGATGCAGATTTAATAAACCCCATCGCATCCCGCTTCTTGAAGATGTCTACCATTGTATATACCATCCTCACATATTTATCCTATATAGCTCTCTCTCCTAGGGGAGATCTTTTCCTTTTACGCTTTCCTATTCTGTCTCCTTAGTATTTCCTTATTTCCTTGATTTCATCATCTATCTCTGTCTATCTACTTGGGTCGGGTTCTTTGGGTTTTCTTATTTCTTATTAGTCTACTACGCATATAACGATTAAGACTACGTTAAGAAATCATCAAACGAAGAAACCACATCGATACGATCTCCAACCAACATATACGACATCTTCATCCTCATCTTCCACATATTCCTTCCGACTCACATCAATCAAAATGTATGCTTCGACGTTATTGGTATCATTTCTCGGCGCTTCGACCGTCATTGCTGCTCCAACATGGCCCGCCTTTAACTGGGACGCCGCCAAGCCCGATGGTCTCGAAACCGTTTCTGAGTACTTCAACATGTTGGCACAGAAGGTCGAATTGGGGAAATTTATGGCAGCCGCACCTGTCTGCGATCTCTCGAAAGCCCAGATGACAACAGGTTTGTTTTCATATTCTAATAAAAGAATCATGACCACCCAACTAACACTGCGCCAGCTCCTAATCCGCTGACTCCTCCATCTCCCGGTTTAACTCTTAAGCACGTGGCTATTGGTCGTGGAACACAAAACTACACATGCGATACTACCAACGCCACCGCTGTCCCCACAGCCGTAGGTGCTGTTGCAACTCTTTTCAACGCTAGCTGTGTTGCCTCGACATACCCGGATCTGCTCCAGATGTTACCAAAGCTGGCATTGCAGTTCAACCTTACGGCGCAAGAAGACTCACGCATGGGCCCCACGAACTTGGCTATTTCGGGTCACCACTTCTTTACCAACAACACGACACCGTTCTTCAACCTCGACACGACTCAATACCAGATTGGTGAGGCAGGATGCTCCAAAGACAACCAAACAGATGCACCGGCCGACGCACCCAAGGGTCAACAAGGCGAGAAGGCCGTTCCGTGGTTGAAGCTCAAGGCCCACGTCGGCTCCACTGGTGACTTGCAAGAAGTTTACCGAATCCAAACGGCCGGTGGCAGCGCTCCAGCGACATGCCAAGGCCAACCTGCCGCATTCGAGGTGCAATATTCAGCACAGTATGTTCTTACCCATCATCACGATTTCTGTTGAGTTTCGCACTAACACTATAATAGATATTGGTTCTGGGAAGGTCAATCTTCATCATAAGCAAGATTACCAACTTCAAACTAGTAAAATTGTACAAATCTCGAAAAATTAAAGGGGCATAGGAGTATTCCATAATAGAGGGAAGGATAGGTGTCAATCCAGCCAACGGTTGGGGCACTGTTGGGTAGATACGGGACCACTATCTTTCTCAGGGTGTTCGGAGGCGGACGCAAGTCGTCGGGGATACCAAGTCATGCATACATACCTTCTTCATACTTCCTATTGAACGATGAGACTACGATGGGATATTCTTTTTATTACGATTCATACCTATTTCTTTCTATTCTCCTCGTATACTACTTTTATTTCACCTTGTTAATAAATTTACAAAATTCACAAATTCCTTCCGTACCATTTGCGAAAGATCATTTCGTGATGTGGTTATAAGTGTGATTGATGCTAAGCTTTGTTTCAAGAAACATCACCCCAATGACATGCCTGCATGCCCTGGGGAGCAGGACTGGGATTACAGGCGATCGGATCTACCATACAAGGATCGCTATGACCCTGTGACAGTATCACTGCGTTACCACGTCCGCCACGGCTACATAAATCGCAACTTACTCTCTTTTTTCTTGAAACGTCACTGTCGATGAGTTACGCACGGTAACACGAAAATGATCAGAGCCAGGTTCAAGAGCGCCTACGAACAGGATTCAATCAGGAATCTACGTAGATTAGCGATTGGCTTCCCCGGTTTTGAACGCTAGGATGATCCGGCTACCGGACCCGAAGGAGCTGGTTTTGACTCCTTCCTGTGGAGGCGATGGCGGCGGCGCAGTCAGGGCGATTGAAGGGATCTGTGACAGGTGGGGGAGGTCTGAGCGCGCTGTCCTGATTGATGAAGTCTAGACTTGGGTCCAATTAAGCTTTATAGTGTCTCAGGAAGGGTCTAGTGATGAGGCGCCAATCGGAATATCATCAAGGTTAGAATCGCCCTGGCCTTAAGAGTTTTTGACTTATGTCTACAGTATCCGAGATGAAAATATCATGACCAATGAAGTACAAACAAGCCATTATAAATAAGTAATGACGTGTACGCTCATATGTGTTATTGATACGAGACTCGATCTAGAACTCTATGACAAATCTGCGCATCGTCATTTTCATTTATGTATATTCATTGTTAATTTACTACTGACATCTAAGATCTTGGCTTATTAGTTAACTTAGAGAGGGGGCGAACGCGGGACGTAAGCCTCCATAGGGTGAATTTCGTGTTGCTGGTGATTGTAGCAAATTATCCTCGAGAGCCTCTGTTTTACTAGTCTATTGCGAAGCATGTGTAGCACAGAAATGATCGACAGTTAAGTTTGTGTCCTATAAGTATATTTTTATCGTAGATCACACGAGCTATGTACATTTGGTATCGATATAAGTAACACTAGGCTTTCGGGGCGAATGAAAGCTCCTGGGTCCATAGATTTTGTCTGACGGTTTCCCATGATTGTCTTTCTGTCGCATAATACCCAAGTGTTCGAATCTAGGGGCTGGTGGCGTCGACGAGGGGCCAATTGATGCCCTTGTCGGCGGCACCGGTGTTTCCTAGACCCGCACAGCTGTATAGACCGACGGGGTTGTTCTCGGTGGCTCTCATGTACTGGAGGTCGATGCACTCCTCTGTATCTTGTGTTAACTCAAACTCTTCCGTATTTACTAGGTTGAGTGAATACTTACGGGGGGTCGACTTCTCAAGAGCGATTCGGCCATCTTCCTTAACTTCCCACTTCTGGCCGTCTTCGGTGTCGGAGCACTCCTTAAGGGAGATGGAGGCCATGTCCTTCCAGTTGCCTAGATGCGTATTAGATTTGTTGCCTCATAGTATTTTTTACCCTATGAAAGTCTTACTCTGGGCACCTGCATCTAGGCAGAGGTTTCCGGTACCAGCTAGCTGGATCTTAGAGCTGCCGGTCTTAAGGTACCATTGCTGCTCGGGTTTCTGGGTACCTGTCTGGCTGAACGAATAGGAAAAAAACGAGTCAGCTTTGATGTTTTCGGGTGATTCCAAAAGGTTAAGACTTACACAACGACGGTGCTACCGCTGGCGGCCGACTTGGGAACGACGACGAACTTGGAGTCAACCATCGACGTGATGTACACGGTACGGTAACCCTCGGGGGCCTGGGCGAAGCCAGTCGCGGCGAACGCCAGCATGAGAAGGGGCGTGGTGGTCAGCATCTTGGATGTTCGTTACGTAACTAAATAACTCTTAGTATTAGGTATAACGTATAACGCTAGAACTCGACGTCGTCATATCGGGGCCATAGGGGGGACTCGAAAGACGGGAGTGACTTATATACACAGCGCGGGTTTACGTAGGGGAATATACTAGAATAGTCTTCCCAGGTTGGCTTGGAGTGTTTTCAATTTACCAGCCTAATTGACAGCCAATCCCCAAGGCTAGCCAAAATACATTAAGGCTTCATCCACAAGCTGGGGAAGTTCCCCAATTCTCGGAGCTTGGTATACATTACCTAATCCGTCAATAACCTATTAATTAAATTGACGGAGGTGGCCCATAAATTGTATCCTTCGATCGTCGGCAGATCCTCTGGGGGAAAGGGGCCACCAATAGATCTGCCGCTATTTGTATCTCCTCCCTCACCTTACCCCCCTATATCGTCACCGGCTAATTTGTGGAAAAGTAACAGTGCGGCATTGATTCGTCGCGGGGATTGACCTTGATGAGATTATTCCCAACTATGTATTACTCCGAAAAAGTTGCAAATTTTCCGTGTTGACGATAATTGTTCATGAAAACTCGAAGAGACCTATATCGAACGAAAAGTGTTCCTATTCCGGGTTTGCGTGATTGACCGGACTGCCGAAATTACCGGGTTGTGGATACTGACGGCGACCCGATTCGGAATACTAATCGTTAGTATAAGAATTGGGAACGGCGTATTGCGGGCGTTGACGTCAAGAGCTACGCGACGGTCTTGGCCACGTTATTAGAGCGTAACCTCGTCTAGGGGGCAATAATAACCCTATATTCAACTGTTATACCAAGGCCGAAACTGTCATTATTCGGGGGGCATGGCATAGCTGTTTGCTATGCTGCCATTGATTGGTGAACAAATTTGCAAGATGTCATTTTGTGATTTTGTTAACGGGGATGCTCCTAATCGATGAAGACCGCAACCCTTGCCGTCTCAGGATGCGAGAACAAACTCGAAACATTAAAAAACGCACAAACCACCGTCCCTTGCATTGGTTACATAATGCGCCTAACGTGTTTGCGATAATGTAGGGGATTTCAATAACCAGTCGCATCGGGAATTGATAGGATAATTGTATGGGCAGGAGGCTAGTCCGGCTACGGTTGCGAAGAGGCTTCGGATGTGGAATTGTCGTAAAATGCTTGATTTTAGTAAACCAATTTTGAAGCATCTGTTTTATATGTAAGCCACTATCACAAGAAGATATACCTCAATATTTAGGAGTATAATTCAAGAATGGGCCAATGGCTTCGTATTTTGCCCGTTTAGCGCTTAATGGCGGTGGTTAGGTAGGTAGTCTGTTAGAATGCTTCATGTGTGTGACTCGTGGCTTTGGGGTGTGGCATTTTTTGTCTGGAAGCATTATACCCCAGCACTGGGAATACGCACTGGCACCGACAATGCTGCGAGATCTAAAAAAAGAAAACGCGCCCGCAAATAATTCCTAGGGTGAAATGATGGTGGCAATAAAAATGATTTCTTAAAAAATGGCAAAAAAGCTCGGCACCCCATGGGGAGCCCGTCGACTCGAACCATGGGGCTTTCGATCAGCGTCCTGATCGGCCTACGAAAAACCGGGCGGGTCGGGTTTTTACTGGAAACTCCCACCCCC
The DNA here is from genome assembly GCF_022578975.1 of Hypoxylon trugodes. Classification (NCBI taxonomy): domain Eukaryota; kingdom Fungi; phylum Ascomycota; class Sordariomycetes; order Xylariales; family Hypoxylaceae; genus Hypoxylon; species Hypoxylon trugodes. The sequence goes on along the minus strand of NW_026250018.1, from coordinate 2,909,563 downwards.
GGATACCCACGACCGCTGAGCCACCAGGTGGCTCGCGGTCGTGGGTATCCGGGGGGAGTTAGAAACCATAGGATTAAACTGCTATTTAAACCTATCGCTGGGGAAACCATCCATTAATCCTCCATTTCAATATCCTCCCCACCTCCTTTCTTACGCGCCTCGAGCCGTTGCCTTGTCTTCGTCGTCGCGTCCTCAATCCACTTTTTGTAAGCATCCTCGCTGCCGCCACTCTCCTTTAACTTCATATCCACAACGCCCTTCAACACCGAACCCGCAAACCCCACAAAATTGTGCCGTCGCAGCGCATTCTCGAATTGCCAATCGCGGCGCTTGCGCTCCTCCCGTGCTAGCATCTCTGCATCGCCAATCTCGCGCGCTGTTATCCGTCGGTCGCGGACCATTGCCATGAGGTTAAATCGGATTTCCGATAAATCGTAGCGTGCGATGCGTCGCTGTAGCACCTCCATAACTTTCTGAGGGAACTCCTCCGGCCCACATGCTCCATGCGTGATCGGCGCTGGTTGTAAACCATCTAGTTCGTAGAGCTTACCGTTAACCGGCGTGTAAGCTACGAAATGGAAGGCATCTTCGGTCTCGCCACCCCGCTGCTGCGTCTCGTCCACAAACGGGCTGCTGCGCGCAAAGCTATTATGTACGTCTCGGATGAGCTCGCTGTTGCTCAGCGCCTCGCCGCGGAACTCGGGTGGTAACGCCATTGTAAATTCTCGGAATTCTTGTAGTGGACCGCCCACGTCTAGCTCTCCATCTGCGTGGTTCATAAGAACCGACAACAATGCTTGTGTACCGCACGCATTCTGTATGGTCTGGGCAGCGAACCAAAGCTGGTCGCCAGCATTGTGGTCGAAGGATCCGTCGAGCGGCTTCTCGGTCGATGTGTATGGTTGGTCTGTCGGATACTTGAAGAGGAAGATGACGCCGTAGACGGGGTAGAGACTGGCGAGCGACTCGGGTTCTAGGGTAAGAAGCTCCTCGAACTGAACGTTCTGTACGCCTAAGTTGTTGAGGAGGAACGTGAAAACGCCCTATGCAATACTATTTAGCTCCGAATAATAAAAGACACGTCGGTGGTTTCACATACAGCATCCGACTCAACTACGTTCAAGCACTTGATTAGCAATCCTTGCTCGTCCTAGGAGCATTTCAATAGAGTGAACTCAACTGGTATTCCATCCACCACTCATATTTCGTAAACTACAGTTGCCAAAGCGGGCAACGCGCTGGCTACAAGAACTTGTAATAAAAACGTGGATATGTCGACAACCCGCGGGAACGTTCAAGATGAAGAAGCTAGCTGCGTAGAAGACTCAATACCTCGAAATCTTGATAAGTATTTCTCATGGGGGTTTAAAGGACAATTACTATCAAAAGGTAGCCTTGATACGTGTTTGCGAAGCTCTTATTTGTGTAAGAGGATCAAATAGAAGTTCTGGCGTATGATGTCAAGTTTATAAAGCAGTTTGTAGAGTGTAAATGTGAATGTGAATCAATACGTAAAGCTACATGGGTACCTGCGTCTTGGAAGCTTGCTGTAGACATCATTTTACGTAAGCTATTTATGCCTCGGTCGATACGGCGATAAGATTAGATAGGATCATCGGATTTCGGCTACTTAGGTGGGTATTTTGTACATCTGCGTCTCTCTGCATCATTACTTTTAAGGCTATGCCTCCTCCAACTTTTCCTTGCGAAGTTAAGCAATAGATCCTCATGGGCATCTCAGAAATCATCGTATTATGTAGTTTTCGTATCCCTCTTTTTCCTGGAGCAAATTTTCCTTCCCCTCGTTCTCGTCCCTCGTAACCCCACGTAGATAGCGGTCGACACATCCAAAGGGACAGCCTGGCCACGACTCAGATTAAATGTCCACAATTGATATCCACGCCTCTCTTGCCGTCCGTTTATTCAACAGAAGGTAACCAACCTGTGTAAGGTCGGGGGGAACTTGGTGAACGTGGTGCCTGCTGATTCTGCATTGCGTGTGCTCGTTGAGCCTGCAGGGTGTGGGTTCGCAGTGCGTGACTTCGCAGGGAGTGACTCTGTGAGACGTGCATGTCCTTTCCGTCGTCAGCCGAATTACCTCGCGAGGCGGCGTTAATGGCACTATCGTTGTCGACCAATTCCACACCGTCCTTTCGGTTGTCTACTAGAAGGTGGGCTGGCAGAATCTTTCGCCTGAGAATCTTTACCCATCCAGGGACATCCCTAGTTCCGAGTCCCCAGTCGTATACCTCTTTGTCGTGCCAGTTCGATGGTGTAACTTTCCCACCAGTAGATTTTACAACGACCCATATCATGGTGTTGAGGACGATGTAGACCATCATACCCCTATCATTCTAATTAGATTTTTTAACTATTTTCTTAGGAAGAAAGACTTACGCAATTAATCCGTAGGCGACACTGTAACTGAAGGGCATGAAGGCGAGGGTGACAAAGGACGGAACAGCATCACCAATGTACTGCCAATTGATGTTGATGACTTGACGGATCATCAGACAGCCAACCTTCAGAGAAAAAAAAGTTAGCGATTTATCCTCAGATGTCTGCACTCATAGATAAACTTACCAAAACGAGCGTTGATCCCGTAGCCCAGGGAGGCACAGAAGCGAGAATTGGAGCAAAGAAGAGACAGACCAGGAAGCAGACACCGGTTGAGATCGCGGTAAGTCCGGTTCGACCACCTTCAGCAATTCCTGCACCACTCTCAATGAAACAAGTAACAGGCGAACTACCAAAGAGAGAACCAATCGAAATCATGATGGCGTCGGTGCAATAAGCGATTGTTGATCGAGGAAAGTCTCCATCATCGTTCACCACGCCGCAAAACTTGGCCATCGAGTACAGTGTCGCCGTGCAGTCGATAATGTCGACGTACAGAAAAGTAATAAGCGCAAGAGCGAACTGGGCACCACTGGCTCCAGAGAGATCCCACTGTTGAACATTCAGGACGGACTGGATCGGATGGAATGCGATGACTTGTTTGAAGAATGCAAATCGTTCCTCACCTGCTTCTGTGTAAGGGAAGTAGGTGAAGGAGGTATTGCGACTGGTAAATATCAGCTACTTGTTCGCGATACGTTCGGAAGGGGAGAGGAAGGTGCGTCACTCACGGCCAGGACATAACTGAAACAATAGCAATACCAATGACGATGGCACTCTTGACCTTGAAGGCCATCATGAACGCCACAAAGATTCCACCGAGGAAGATACCAATCCACATCTAATACACATTGTTAGCTAGAGATATGCGATGTTACTCTAGGAAGGCTTACCCCAGAGCTAGTCATAATGTGGCTAGCACACTCTCCCTTGCTGTCAAGATACTCTGCAGGGCATCCGGCAATTGCTAGAGGGGTCGAGAATCCACCAGTTATAGCTCCAATGCCTGCGGAATAAGACAATCCGATCTCAGTGAGGAACAGACCTATACCGACACCGCAAGCCGTCTTGATAGTCGCGGGTACCATTCGGACGAGCCATTGTCGCATCCCGGTCAGTGCCAGGAACACGAAAATGAAGCCTTCTACAAAGATGGCAGTAAGGGCAATCCGATAGGGCACTCTTCCTGTACCATGCCAGCCGACGACCTGGTAGGTAAAGTAGGCATTCAAGCCCATACCTGGTCTTCAAGAGTGTTAGAAGGACAAGAAGCGAGAGTTATGGGTCAACAATCGACATACCCTAGAGAAACAGGGAGGTTTGTAAGGAATCCGAAAACGATGCTAGAGAGACCTGAAAGGGCTGCAGTGGTTGTGATGAGATCTCGCTTCAAACCTATACGAAGTGTATTAGCTTAGCGTTGATACTTGTTCACGAGTCGAGCGGCTTACCAGTCAGGCACAATTCGTATTCAACGTTGCCAGGGCAGCCGGGCTCTGTTCCTTGCGGGCATTCACATGTACCTCCCGAGTCTGCGAGGACAGCAGCCTTTTCAATCTACGTAAGCAATCTGGAAAGAGAAACCCTAGATATCTGATACTCACATTGACTGCAACGATGTAGGCCATAGTAGCGAAGGTGGTCAAACCGGCACGAATCTCTCGGAAGAAAGATGCGCCCCGGACGGTTTTCGGCTAGTAATCATCAGCATAATAGTTCATCTGGTATGATCAAGACGCCCCGCGTCATAGGTTTCCGAGGGTAAGAAATGGACACGATAGAAATAAGATCCACCGCGTCAATAAATATTGTCGAGAAGCAGGTGGAAGGAAATGAGGGGCGATATCAAAGAGATAACTTACATGACCAGAGCCATCAAGGCGAAAGACCCGACCAAAAGTTGAAGCGTTAATGCGATCCTCAAGAGCGGTGATCTTGTTCATCGCCTTGTCGATGAATGCGCCTAGACCCATGTTGTCTTGATTAGGCGACAGAATGTCGCGTCAAAACAAACCAAGTACAAGGCGAATGACTAGGTAAAAGGGCCTATCGAAAAGGATGGCAGGTCGAAATCAACAAACTAGAGAGAATAATCGCCGATGGCGAGGACAATGAGCGATGTGAATATGAATGACGAATTTAGATCTTCCAACCGGAAGTTTGGCCGTATTGGCGATACAAAAAGAGAAAAAGAGAGGCGGGGATACACGAAAACGCGGTAGTAAGTCCTCGACGATTCAGGTCCAGGTCCAGGAGAGAGAGGACAAGATCAAATGAAAAGTCGCACGATAATGTGTCTGCCGATTCTGCACATTAAAGCGCGTTCTTGTCAGTGATGTGCTTGTGGGAACGCAGGAGAGAAAAATTAGAAGAAGAGTTGTGTAAGGAAAGGTTAGGATGGTTTGGCAAGAAGTAGAAACAGTGAAAGGTATCTCAAAACCGCCGTACCTATTGTGGGGTGGGTCCCGAGGTAGGCAAATGTTTGAGTAAGGAAAGGAAAGAACGACGGCAGGTGCATTAGAATATGGGACGAAAAGAGGTATGTACACTGGTTGTCGGCGTGTGAGGCAAGTGCTCAGTGTCCAGTGCCGATAGTGCTTGCTCAATTGAGGGAAGTACGTACTGGGTTCGATTGGCATACATGCAATCAGATAGAGTCACAAAGTTACTATCCTAGTCAGGCCACCCAAAAAGGAATTGAGTTTTCTTATTGGACGTTTTTGACTTTGAGCTTTCTGATTTCTTTTCCTCCAGTGTTTTGAAGTTGATGTCATCTGCTCTTTTGAAGCCACTCCCCACTGAACATACAGCAAAATAATAGATGAAACGAAATGTCGATACCGTGCATATAACTGACAGAAGGACCTTAATGGACGGCCTCGTCTGAAATTGCTCTCGGTAGGTAGGTGCTTAAAAGTAGTGTCTTGTTGGACAGCTGCTAATAACATAGATCAGACATGTCACTACATTAGGTGCGGTGGAATTTCCAATCGCGTATGGACTAACAAAGTGAGGATGTCGTGTCTTCTATATTCGCCGAATCAATGCAGATGCACCTCTCTACTTTGGATTTGAATGTCGATCACCTTATACCAAAGGAAAGAAGAAGAAAAAAGTTATTTCTCGTCGCTTTACCGAGTGGCCATGTGGATAAGTGAACGGAATGAAAGCAGACTGGCCGTCAAATGCTGGTGTATCCTTGTTCTGCCGTAACATGCCCAGCGTCTGAGACACCTTGGGAAAAATTAAGAGAGGCCCTCATTCACGATGCGCTGAATTGCTATTAAAGTCGCAAGGTTCTTCCAGGAACGAAGACAGCTTGGTTACGGAGGTTATATGTAGGGAAATCTATGTGGTGATTGCCAGGGTTATCCTATTATCGGATGCAAGCATTTCAACTGCAAGCACGCAAATTGCCATGCGGATTGCCGATCTCTTTTCTTATTATACTTGGATATCCCTCTACTAATTTTGAGCCTCTTCATCGCATAATATGGTTTAGCATCTGCGTGTGCAAGTATCAACTTCACATAAACGTTGTGTATCCCCTGCCTGCCGCTGTCGCGAACTCGGCCCTGCACTACCCCTTTTTTTTGTTCCTTTTGCTAATATCCCTACATCAGCAATAGATTGGTCAGCATGAGGCGACCGCAAACACACGAGTCTTCCAAGGAACTCGATTAGTTTGTACCACCACGACTGGCCAATCCCCTCGAGCGACCAGCTACGACTATCAGACTGTATTGAGTTAAACAGTAGACCAGTACACAAGACATGCGGGAAAATTCGCCAATTACCGAGATATATGGTATTGCAAGGTATAATGTTACCGAAGTACAGAGTGGGGATAGTATGTATGCCCATGCCATCATATCTCTCTCGTGTAAGCCGGGACGTGCATGTCGTGTTCCCCTATGAAGGAGATTCTTCATCACTAACCGATGTAATGGGGAGCAGTGGCAGTGGTTGGCATACCACACTATACATCTAGACCACACAGGCGAATCGGAAAACTCTCCATACTCCGAACCCTCAGCACATGTCCATGTCTGTGTCAATAGTTCAATAGGTGTTCCTTCAGGACCGGCATGCTAGACATGCCTCAAGGAACCCATGTTCATTGGGTGCGAGAGAACTTCACGAGATACCTTGATTTTCTAAGTAACTGGACACCATGACTTCACCAGGTGTTCCTATTGAATTAGCCACATGGCGGTTTCACAAGACAACTCGATGCTCACCAGTTATATATCACAATCGGGTTCATCTTCAATACAACCGAGCGCCCGGGGTAAGAGTAGGATCATAACTGGAGGATTACCAATCTTATATTCACCCAACCAAAGCCAGCCATTGCCAAATAATAAGCATGCGGAAGTTCCCAACTAGAAGTGAGAGGTATAGCATTGGTAGATAGATAGATATTGTGGCGCTCGAAGGGATAGAGTAGCTTAGAGGGCGTATTGGGAAGCTACCTATCGAGGCCTCGATTATACTCGACATATAGTAGCTATGTTTGCCGGCCTATATCACTAGGTTATCTCAAATAAATGAGATATCCAATGGGTATAAAAGTCTATATAACTAAGCTAGCAAGATATTATTTTCTGTACAACTTAAGCGAAGAGCATAATAGAAATGCACGGGCGTTGTTTGTGTGTTGAGTAAGGGCGAATCCCGTCGCTTAGGGATACAAAGTCGTGACCCTTATCCGCGTAGTAGGATTTTGAAATTAAGCTATATCGTCTAGTTCGTCTTACCAAATCATTTGCTAAAGCACAGTTAGGCGGACTGCAGAGAAGAAAGCAAACAAAAAAAAATCATGACGATATACACTAAGGGTCTGTCCGACTCTCGAGGGGACTAGAGTCTAGTAAAATATAATATCCTTGGAGGTCCTAGGGTGTCTCATATTAATCTACGAATGGCGTGTTATCTACGATGTGTGAATTTTTAGTAGTCTAGAAACCCACGATGATATAAGAAATCAGGTAGCCCAGGGTAGCTAAGACGTCAATATACCCGAACGACAGGGGGTTCGCCTTTATCGGCTCGCTTTTCAACCCAACCCAACAGGTTCGAATGCTTATTTTGATGACCGCCGAGCGCATTGTTTGCATGCCATGAATCAAACGTAGGAGGCATATGCGTGGGACCCATGTCAATGGTAGAACCTCGATCTACGAGACCGTACTCCCGACTACATGGTTTGTCCTCCCACGAGCTGCCGGCTATGCAGGATACTTGGAGTATCGTCAAGCTAGCAATATTGCCGTGGGGTATAATAAAAACGATATCCATCTGCCTGTTCTTTTTACAGTATATGACCTAAAAGATTATAGAGTGAGGCTAGTGACCCTAGACTAGGAGAAATACCTCTTGATCGCAACTCGTATCGTAAGGGGTCGACGTTTACTACTGTTACTTCCTAATACAATTATAACATTTTTTCTTCTTGTACCATAAGCCCACAGGGTGTTTCCGTGGCAATGGGAGGATGAGAAAGGATCGAATACATACATATGTAATGGAGTAGATCCACATGGTTAAGAACAACGTGGAGCTGCATACGTAGGTACCTCCCACCGGGCAAACATTGGCACATTAACACGTTCGCACATCCGAACGATTGATGTTGGTTTCTAAGTGGATGGAGAAGTAGGAAAGTGGGATGAGGGCATCTTGAAACAGAAATATAGAGGTGCCTAGGTACAGCTCGAAAAGGAAGTCGAGGGGAGTCTAGCGGGAAGGTGCGCTTCCCCCCTTGATCTGATTAGTGTGCCTTCCCGTGCTTTTTATCTTACTTGGGATGATGGAAGGAGAGAGAGAGGGATAAGCAGGTACAAAAAGTGGTGTACTTGCACCTGCACCTGCACTTGCCTTGACTGGATATACATTAGGCTTGCCTTGAACCTGCCTTGGAGATTCAAAACCGGATTAAATCATTTCGTCGACATCAAATTCGTCTCACCTTTTTAAACTAAAGTTTCTACATTACCTTCGTCGCACCTTGGGATGGTTGCCTGCCATTTCTCCCCCTATTCGTCGCCACCTAAATTTGTCTTACTTTTTAACCCCCATTTTCCATCGTCTTATACATTGTTACCACTCCCATCCGACCTGAATCTTCATTTTCCTTGTCGCAGTAGTCCACTTGGCTCAGAAGCCCCAAGTTGGGCGAGTCAAGTGAACAGCGAAGTCCTTGAATAATTACCTACCCATACTCCCTGGAGATACACAAAGGTCGGCTGTCATTCTGGGCCGCCTCTTCCTTCCTGTGGCCTAGAAATTCGGGAGCCCCATTCCCTATCTAGTTACACTCATAGTTGAGAAATCCAAGAGGCAACTTTTCTAATCATAATTCATGATATGGCATGTTCAAAGTTATTTGAGAGTTAATTGTCACGCCGAATAAAGGAACACGGCTCCTCATTACTTCAGATTACGTTACAGCTCTATTAAGCCCTTATCACTCCCCATCTACGAATCCCAATAGATATCATACCCCCCGTGTTAAATATTGAAATATTTACCCAATCAAAAGCCCCAAAACACTATTCAACCACGAGCAGTTAGTCATCATGTTCGACGTCATCTGGACCGATCCTAATAGGGAGCTCATGGGCGAGAAGATCCTGAGGAAAGAGCAAGAAGCGAGGGTGAAGGAAAACGAGAAAAGGCAAAGGTCGGAGGGTAGCCGTCAATCCGTGTCTACCGAAGGCTCCACTTCCAGTGATCGTGGCTTTGGTATCTTCTCCGCTAGAAGCCGAAGGAGGACACCGACACCGTCTAAGTCTAAGGATTCGATCAAGGCGCCGAAGTTGTTGCCCGGTAACGCTAACAAAGTTAACCGCACGTCGGCGTATTGTGTCAAGTCCTTACTACACCACCAAGATGAATCGGAAGTTACTGTTAAGCCTACCGAGAAAGGCCATCTTCCCGTACAACTCCCAGAGACTTCTGACGCCTCGAGTTTATCCTCACCAGGTAAGTAATCCAACCCTTCTTGGTAATTATACTCAATCGCCGACTCTTTATCCTTATAGAATCCACCCTGTCGAAATGGACACAGCCGTCTGCTGCTACGAACAGCACCGGGGTCGGTGCTTCGGTGACCAGCGGGACGACCACATTGAAACAGGAACATCTGATCCAGTCTCTAGGACCATCTTCTTTCGTCACTAAAACTACCGAAGTCACGTCTTCGCCTCGCGATCCAGAGAAAGACATCGACCAGTTGGTCTCCGAAGTCCACATATCCGCTGATCGGACAAAGGCTTCAACACCTTCGACACCACCCATTCCAGACTTACCCAAGGGAGTGTAAGCCCCCAAAGACTTATCGATGAATATTTGAGCCTCGACTAATGCATTTTCTAGGAATCCTTTAGCGTTTGACGACGCTGGGTCTATAGCGGCTCCTTCCCGACTACTACGAACCCCGCCCCTTACCGAGCCTCGAAATAATGCTGTCATATACACCCCAGGCTGGAATAGCAATGATAGATTAGGCAACCCAGACGCTTGGAAACCTCCTCATGAATGGGACTGCAACCCAACGAAGGAAAATGCGACTCCTCCAGGAGAAGAAAGGCTGCATAATTCGCTAGTGAGCGACGATTCGGATCAGTGCATGTCACCGGGCTTAGTGGCGCTACAACGTGAACTCCGAATGATGGCTGCAGCCACCCCAGAGCTCATGCTCGCTAACATGGAATCTAACATGGGGCATTCGCCGGACGCCACCGTTTACAAAGAATTGGAGATGACCAAGAAGCGTTGGATGTTCTCCGCCCTACAACACGAGGGTTACACGCCGCTTGGGGAATGCGCGGATAGGAATTCGGGAAGCTCAGATTCGCCAAAACTTTCTAACCCTCCTAGGTTTCTAGCATTCTACGAAACTCAAGGTTTGTGCCTCTCCGCGGGTGAAACGTCTTTGGCAAGCAGCTGACTGGTCGTGTTAACTAGCATCTGCATCGTATCTTGCAGCTTTGCACCCGCAAGCCTCAATTACTCACTTGTCACCAAAACCGATATCTCCGAATCTGTTCCCAAATGTAAAGCCGATCCTTGTACCAGCAATATCTGCATCTGCGGGCTCTCGTCCGCTCGCGCCACAACTATATACGGCCGTAACATGTCTACCTATGCCTGCATTGTTTCCTTCGAGCGAGATCCCCCTGCTCCTTCGTCATATCTACCGCTGTCTGGCCCCTGGTGGTGCTCTACATCTGACTTTAATTGACCCCCAACCGGTCTCAGCCTCGATGGGTCCAAAGATGCGACAGTGGTTATTCGAAAACCTCTTGATCCAGCTTGAAAAAAAGTGCCGTACGACATATCCCAGCGGCACGTTCCCAGCCTGGTTAGCTGTCGCAAAACTCCGCGGGTATGGTAGCACTCTTACGACAGTCTCGGTGCGTGCTGTACATGAAGGCGCTACTGCGACCGAGGAGACGAAGGATCAAGCGTCCGTGGAGAGCGAACTCCGTTGCCTGACTGCGAGGATGTTGTGGCAAGAAATCTGGGGGAAGTTTGTCCATGCAGATCGATGGTGGTGGGAAGAGGAAGACATTGTCCAGGAGTGCATTGAAAGGGGAACTTATTGGCAATATTCTCACATCGTGGCTGTCAAGAACAAAAGAGCATCGACGTGATAACCGAGAGGAGCCCCGCCCGTAGTGGGGCAAACCTATCAGAACTTTTCTTTAATCGAGACATGCAAAAGGAGGGGATCGCATCAAATCATGGCACCGGCGTTCTGGAACGAATTATCATGCTCTTATACTACCCTTTTACCTAACCAAAGCCAGTCCTCAGAACATGAAATACGCAAAATCGCTATTCTCGGCAACACGACGAGATACTGTACTTTTTACTGCTGTCTAATAGGTTAGGTGGGAGATACCCGGATGCAAATCTCATACTTGCGTCACCTCGATTACTATTTCACAATTGCTTTTCTGGTTGAAGTTTCCACTAGATTTGATGGTGGTATCATTTCTACTGTTGTAGCATTATTGAGGATTAGGGACGTGATGGTCTCGCATCTGGTCGCCCGACGCGCACTGTATGTAGAAAACAAACACGAGATAACTTACGCAATTTTGATTGCCTAACAAGAATCTTTTGCTTTATAGAAGTCCGGCTCTAAAGGCGAGACATCTCTGGCAACACTAGTGAAGCCACAACCGCGGTATCCGGACTTGAGGAAAGGAAAAACGTACACAACAGCGAGATCGTAACAAACATAAGGGCATCTGCATCTTAGTATTGGGCGAGCGTACATTTGGAGGATATGCTGTTTCCCGCCGAACCACATAAACTTTAACATTGTCGATTGAACAGTCGCTTGCATCTTGGAATAGATCTTGGGATCTAGTCGAGGGTTTCGATCGGTATCGGATGGCTTAGTTCGACTTGCACCTTGAGTATGCGCATCTCTAGACACACGGCTACGCCGATTTAAACTGCGATCGGTTTCAATCACGTTTAAAGGAAAGTAGGACATGCTGCCAATTGATATAGTTCTCGGTACCTACTTACGGACCGGCGCGTCTCGCCTCGCATGGCTTCGGCCCGCCATGCTCTGCCGTGAGGACGTGTTATAATCACCAATTAATTGGTTTGTAGGCTTTTGAGCCTAGCGAGCGAAACTCATCTGTAGCGTACTCCGTAAATACCCTACCGAGAAACCGTGCTTTTTTATCATCCCTTGCATACGTATTACGACGGCGCCACCCATGTCTCTAATCTTAATGCTCCCCCTCTCCAGTGTCCACACTGTCGAATTAAATTTTTATCATCATTTACTGTGGCGATGGCGAAGGCCAACAGTTACACTACTTGAAGCCGTCGACTCCAACGGCGGCCCGCCTACCATTAGACCCGGACGGGGCGTTGTTTGCTTGACACTACAGGAGATATGTAGATACTTAGGGTACCTAAGTACAACATATCATATGTACGCGAGTGGACTTGACTCTTGACGCAGTTGACCTGTCATCTTAAAAATTCAAAACAAGAGATACACACGCATTACGGGGATATTGACAACTTGGGCATGTCAGTAGCAAGCACACGCATATACTGCTACCTTAATACGTTATAGAGTCTGAGTACCTAGGTAAACGGTCAGACCCAAGGCACGTGCGGGAGAGCGATGCCCTATGGATATGGATTTCCAGCACAGACAAAACGCCACGAATGCAAGAGATACTAGTACCGGAGCGATGGCCCTAAAGAAGATATTGATAATCGACATCGGATGTGAGCTTTGGCGATTGTTTCTCCTAATGCTTATGAGGCGGTGCCACTATCTCATTACCGACTCATCAGTACCAGCCTGCCTAATATTGATTCCAAAAGGGGTATTAATTTGCATACATGATGTTATGTGCATTATATGCAGAAAATATGCGGACAAATTTTGTATACGCGAGACGAATTCTCAAAGCCACCACCGAATACAACCTTCTAGCCTGCCTTGCTTCCCTACCCCATGGATCTCGGCAAGTATCTTCCATTAACTCTCTTAATGTGTCATTATTAATCAGAATAGGGCTGGAAATTACCAGCAAAGGGCACTATACGACGAGGGTTTAAAAGATTAGGTCCATGAACGTCCGTAATGATCAACTTTAGGGGTCCCTCGCTGCTATTCAATGAAAAGATTAGTGCGTCTTTAGACTGTGCCTCCTGGAAGTCCTACATACTGTGGAGTATGCAAGTAAAATATCTTGTTTTCGGCACGTCTTACTTTTCGACCCAGCCCCTGTCTTCTCCTAATGCGGTAAATCGACGTCGAGGTTGTAATTTATGGAACCGAAGACCCCTCCGATCTTTTCTCTATCTGGACCGTGATGGACAAGGTCGAAATTTGCCCGACTATTTCGCTTGACCCAAAGCCATGGACGTAAATGCTGCAGTACGACGGTGAGGCTTCTGGGAATTTGGAAAAACTTTTCTCATTGTTGAAAAGGTCTTTCGCCTCATCCCTTTCGTTGCGACGCTGATGGAATGTATCACATTCATTTTATGGAAGGGCGAATAGAACCAACAGAGAAAAGCACTGCTTTCTCGTTGGACGGCGATAAATTATCTAGCACGAATAAAAAAGAAAGAGAGTTCAGGGACGCTATTTCCTACAGAAGGTAAGGTTTACGAACTTTCACACGCTAAGAATTAGACCCTAGCAGACGCCAGTAACCTTGCCTATTCAAGCCGAAGAGTTAGAATTCGGGACGTATCATTGGTCAGAAATCCCCAGGGTGTTTCATGAAACCGAAAAAACGTCTCGACCAAAACTGCGCAACCAACAAAAATTCTCTTCCATCCTATCCTATGCCTGCCCGAAGGCATGCACCTAACGTGTTCTTTGAAACTCTATTATGTAGAGACGTCCCTGAGTTGTGATCTACCCCGCGGGTTCTACATAAGCTTGAAACAAAGTCATCGGGAAAGTTACATACGTAAATTCATTGGACGAGATGAACTCATGTTGACGTTCTAGATGGAGATATTGCTGCTCGTCCATACCTATACTGCGCCCCTCTTAAGAACAACGAAAACTTCACTCAACCATTCGGACCTCGCATAGACCTAATTCTCAATCCCTTGACAGTATCAAGCTATACCAGATCAAACCAGCCTTACGAATACCACCATATAATGTAGCTTTCCTACTCCCGGACCGTATTCTTCTATTACCTGGCTCCCTCCCCAGCTATAACACAACATATTATAGCATATACATAGTCTAGCGTACTGTACGCCGACTCGTCTTGGTATTCTGCTACACGAACGGCCCCAACCCTTTCTTCCAAGAAAAATTCGGTTCGCCGAAGGAGCCGTTCGCGTGGAGATCCGCATCCTACTGCAACCTTGTTCCTGCGTGCCTCAACGACATCCCATGAACACCTAACCCAACTCGCGCATAGAAAATTCCCACAGCCAAGGCCTAGAATTTAGTTTTTCTCAGCACTAGGGACGGTTATATAGCTAGGAATGCTAGAAGGAATAAATAATGCACGCGACAACACGCCGTATGAGTTGTTGGTTAGATAGTGACAAGGTTGGGAGATCGGTCGAATAAAAACTTCCGGTCACATAACGTTACTGGTCCGTGACCCTGAATATCTTCTATCTTCACCTTGACCAACATCACAAAATATCATCCCTTCTTTCACCCGCGCCCCTTTACGTTATCTCATGCGAAGGTCGGTAGTCGGTAATAGGAGCATCCGACACATGTAAAAGCATATGTAATTTTCCCAAACCACCATTTCGAAGACCCGCGGCTGTTTGTAACCGAACAAATACATAGGTATTTCCATTTGTAATGCATTGCATACATGTGAGTTTGATATCAACAACGACAAATCTAAGATTACATCTTACATCTCTAAATTATCAAATTGCCACTGTTACCGATACGTTAGGACTACATATGTAAGAATTACCCAAGAAATATAAAGATTTGCACAAGTACCCAAGTATCTCGGTTCTTGATTAGGAAATATGGTTAGGGGGAGGGAAGCATACAAGCCTCCGGCCGCCAAACTCCCCCATATTTTCGGCTTGCTAGCGTTGAGGGGAAAGGCCCGACTCACGGGTGAGCTTCCGATGGCCGGGAGTAGGGTACCGTTGATATCCACGCCCGGCCAGTTTCCCTGAGTTGAGTCCCCTATCCTAGTGGCCTCGTTGGCCTAGACCATGGAGTTCAATAGCCGTACCAAATAGCGTAGTACAAGAGGGTATCAACTCTCAAAGACTAATTACAACAAATTAAAGAAGTGCACGATTAAACACGATAAACCAGGTAATGAATTTTTTGGGTATATGGCAAGTAATTTTGTTGATACAGATGAAAGGATTTTTTTACCCTTTCAAAGCATGCGCAAGAAGTAGAAGATTAGAGATTTTAGGCTTTATAATTCGTAGTTCCAAGTTTAATTTTTCCCAAGCCGTTCATGTCTTCTACGCCTTAACCCCATTGTGAGAGTCGGACGTCCTGTCGCTATTGGTAAGTTCCGTTATACTGTCGCTCTCCAGGCCACTTCGGCTTGGTAATTTGAACCCATAGCTGCGCTTGTCGTCACCGAAACGACTTTGGTCTGGACGATGACCTGATCCGAGATCCGAGAATGTGATCTTCACTGCTTCCCAACTTGTCGCGACATATATCAACATATTCCAGAAACCTTGGAGCGGCAAGACAAGTGCGCTCATAATCTCTAGGGATGCTAGTGTTTGGTTTGTGTTGACGATACTGTACACACGGTTGGCTGAAGATGGGATCCAGGTGATAAGAAGTGCCGTGAAGAAGAGTAGGGCGCATTTGCTATACGACCATGCCGCATGGTTGAAATCGAAGGCCGCTTTCCGCTTTTGGGTTTTCACTTGCGCCTTCGCTGTTGATGGCGTCGGTGGCACGTTGCTCTGGATGGGAAGTTTGATATCGCCTTGCTGCGATTTGTCTTTTACGTCGGAGGAGATCGTCACTGAGTATGCCGCCTTGGGTTTGTTCGGAGCCGCTCGCCCTAATGGTGCAAGATCGATTCCGTCTCCGTTTTCCTCGGCAGACTCGGTCGTAACTGTAACTTCAGTCGTCTTCGTCGAATAAGGGTCGTACGAAGTCAACGCGTCTGGATCATGCGCGCTGCTACTGGCACCAAAGTTGCGGAGTTGTTTTCGCTTCTTATAAATCTCTCCACCGGCACGGATATAGATGGCCATAGTAAGTAAGATCACCACCCTAAATTGTATCAGTTGCTATAAGGTTAAGAACGACATGGGTTCTTGAGCTCTTACCATACTGGTCCGTAAAAAGTAGCAATTCGGAATATGTCCCATCCCGAACTGACCCAACACCATAGTGTGGCGTTGCCGTACATGCGGCCGGCTCCCTCTGTCTTTACGAAGACGTATGTAAGTGCGGGGATGAAAGGGACACCATAACACAGTATGATATAGTAAATATCCATCCTCCTTAGCCTCGCGGCGTCGAACTTGTGGTAAAATGTTAGGTAGACGTTGCACGCCATGGCTAGCGTCCAGAATGCATCAGCTGGCAGAAACCTTGGCCAGTTTAGTAAGATGAAATAATCCGTATACATATGACGATACTCACATCTGAATAAGGAATCCTTGAAATTGACATGCGAATGAATCGATCTGCGTAAGATAATTCCTCGACATCAAAGTCCCCACATTGGTCATCATGTTACCGAAGGAGGCATAGAAGACAAGACGGTTGATAGGCTTGTGGAAAGCTTTTGAGAAAGTGAATGTGCCAATAACGAAGACACATCCTAGCAATGAAAACACCGAGCCAACTCGCTCGATGACGCTGATGGCGTGGAGTACTCCTTCTGATAATTCGCCCATCTTTAAAAGCGCCTAGGTATGTATCGTTGAACTCAAGGAGGTGGTGTAAATGAATGTACTCTCGAGTTGGGGGGTTTGGCTGTAAGATAGCCCGCTAAGAAGTTGAAACTCGGATCAAGCTGCTATGTCGAGTCCGTTTTTGCTAGACGTTGTATAGTCCTGTCGAGAACTCAATCGTATGATAAAGGCGCACAGTAAGTCGTAGAAACGCTTAAGTCAGTAATCAAGGCCCGAGTATCCAGCAGACCGGAACGTTAACATGGTCCGTATGGATCGTCTTGTCAAACAACGTAGGCCTCGAAGTATCGAAGAGATAGATGAGCCAGCTCGTTGAATTACAATTCACCGAACATAACTTAAGCCCCGAGGTCCACTTGGGCGGGCGGGCATCGACGGGTTGGATCTCTTGAGAATCTTATAATTAAGCAGGCCGCTCTTACACACGCCCTCGTAATACCATATCAAGATACTACGGGGCCTAAGCCTTGCTTAGATGTGGGTATTATTCCCTGGAACGTTTCTGAAGAGAGAGGATACCAGATATGCAGCTCCCGGCTCCTGACTAGGATACCACGCACCGCTAATCAAGGGTCCCCGAATGGTGGTTCATGCCAGGGAGACTTGGTGGCTGACTAGAGAAAAAACGGCGCCGGCTTGTGAAAGGGTGACTCGAACATGGAGGTCCAATCAGATAGTAAAAATGCGGAGTCAGAAAAAAACATGGCTCTGTGATATGTACACTGGCAACCATCCCAAAGGCAGACATAGGGGTTAGGATAGAAAGCTAAGTATTCCGGAATTTAACCCGTAGCATCCGTTAGATAAGTGTGTATGATTACAAGCATATATGACGGCGCAGGGAACATTTTTCTCTGGCTGTAGTATGTAGGGGGGAATCACGTCGATGGCCCTCTCGATAGGCTCTTTTCTTGTTGACATAGAGCTCCAATGTCGTATGAGTGTGTATTGTGCTACACAGTAAGTACCAGCGTGAGAGCTTTGGCTCCGACCAAGGGCCTGACAACTTGGCCAACCCCGGAGCGTGTGTCCGAAATGTATCAGTGCTCCATGAGACCCTCTTAGTAACCGGTTACCCCAGCTTGGCAGACATAGCCCAGCGAATAGTTGGCATGTCAAATGACAAACCTAGAAAACAGTCCGTTCTTCGGGAATAATGTGAGATTATCGGGGAATCCCATAGTGGTTAGATTCAATCACACTGGATATGCTGAATTACCTTGGTACTCGTAAGGCATTAGTATCTCGATGTGAGATTTAAGCTGCCATTGAAAAGGGATTCTGCGACGAAAGCAACGTCGATACATCAGAGCAAGGCGGGAGCCGTGTTTGGGCGTATTAGTCTAACGTAGATGGGCCACGCGTCTTGGAGTACATATGTAGGTATATGCGGGAGAAATGGTGCTTCAGTTTGCTTGACGGATGAGTGCGTTCTGAATGAGAATGCCTCTCGGTCACGGACCTTCTCATTTCCTACGGAGAAAACACATGGCGACATGGCGGTGATCATGGCATGCATTGAGGTGTATAGAGAGATGTTTGGTTTCAATAATTATCATTGAAGGTGGATATCGGTAGTGGCAATGACGGTGATAATGTTGTAGTAGGGTGGAGGAAGTCCGAATTAGTGCTGACTGCGAATAGATAATTTGGAGAAGAAATGGGCTAGGCTGTAGTTAGCGAGGTACAAGCGCAGATATTACTTAACACAACTTTGATATGATATAGTGGAACCCGCTATAAAGTATAAGTATCTACATATATACATGTAAGTAACTAAGTATCTATTAAGTAATACGGCACGTGCTTCTGCATTATCCTAGGACTTCGATTGATTTTCTCGGCTTTACTTGGATTTAGTTGGATTTACAAGCCTAAAAGCCTATCATCGTCAGTGCCAACGCAGTTAACCACGTTGTTGAGAACTCCATTTCACTTTTAGACGCACTATTTTATAAATATCCTGGCAAGTATATTGATTATATGTTATGCTATTTATCACTATGCACTGCTATACTTAATTACTCAGACGCTAGTCCTCTCAGCAGCTGGCAGCTTTAGCAGCTAAAGGGGCTTATCGTCACACCGCATCGGTCTATTTTATGCTATCAGCTTACAATACCTGCTTAAGGATTCAGGACGTCCGGACTCGAACGAAATCGAGACTCAGAGATGTTCTAGCATCTCGGCCGATACAAACAATAGATTCAGCTATTACTCTTGGAAATTTCGCCATCGTTTTTCTGCAGAAGTCCGTGCCTTCCGCTTTAATTGTCCGTGCCTCAATTCGAACTAGAAATCTTCGTATGTGGTTCGGCTGCTGTCTTATCCTAGCCCAAGAGAACTATCAAAAAGACAAGAGTTGGCTAGTTGAGATTCGAAACTAGGTCTTCAAGCATAGCGGCACTTATTCGACTTATTTCCTACAGCTATCTTCCACGGGATGTTACGGCGCAGCCAATTACAAAACACCAACAAACACCGGCAATTGCGCTGACGACGCACTACCGCACTGCATGCTGTTGTGCAACAGATACCGTCACCACTCCCACCTTTCGGATCTCAACATGAACCATCCAATTCCCAGTCGGGGACTTAACCAAGCAGGACCTTAAGTATGAACTTACTGGTTTGCCTTATTAACAACATGGACACCAAGGCGTATTCTCGAAGATAGACCCAACAAGCCATACCAATCCCGTTAGTACCAGAAAGAAGTAAAATTGCATAGGCGAATATTTCCTAGGGCTTCCTAAGGTACGTGATGTTGGTGGAGCGCACTAATGTTAATCTGATAGCCTTTTCCTTAGAAAGGGCGGCATGGTATTGACCGATACTCTTGGAAATAACTAAAACTGTGCCGTCCAATGGACCAAGAAGTGTTGGCTTTTTGGAACAGCTTTCACTTGACCAGATTATTAAGCGGCCCAGGGTCACGATTTAATAGTTTATGCTGGCCAGCCTGGGCTCTGCGTCGGGGCCTCATTCTGGTCTGCAGACACCTCTGATCTATCATCGCATGAGGTCATCATCTAAAGATCTCCTAAGATCTTCAAAGAAAATGGGTATGATCGCGGTGTGGAAGGGAAGATCTGAGCTAATGCGAACGTATGACAGCCATTCCGATATCCTATAATGCAGAAAATAGGAGAATTTACGAATTGATTAAAAGCCACTTCCTCAATCCTCGCGCAACGAAATACGCTTGCTGAAGGAGGCCACATGAGGATTACTAGACCGAAATAGCTGAAAGCTGATTTTATGAGCTGCGTAGTCGCAGATTATTGGACTGCTCGTTTCTCTTCCTTTGACGGGATTCTTTTTCGGCATTTCTGACTCACATGACAAGATAATACCTCGGTGTAGTGTGGTGTGGGTGTTCATGAGCCGTTCTCGTCCCGGTAGCAGGTTCGAAACGTCTATCATTATTAGCATCGCGGCCTAAAAAATCTTGAGAAAGAATGTAACGCACCCCAAACGGCAAAAGGCTTGTTTCTTTTGCCACTACTGTTACTGACGAGGTGTGGAAAGCTCGGAGTTACCTCCAAGGTGAAGCGTTCCTGTAATCACCTTGTCTAGCGCATATTAACCCTTGTTACGCTAGTAAAGAAAAATAATTCCCGAGGTCGATGGTGTCTTCGTTCGCGAGAGTTGGGGTTTAGGCCTAATAGCGGATCCGGGGAATGCCTCGAATGTCTCATCGCCTAGTCGCCAAGCAAGTTAGCTATATACTCCAATGTCAAAGCGTTCGCGCGATGTTCTCTCTTCCATTTCAAAAACAGTTATAGGGCCGGATAGCGCACGGCATATTCGACGTCACCGTTATCGTTATGTAATATCACAATGGCTAGGCCTCCTATACAAGGGGAGCGGCAGGCATCAATTATTTCGAGATGCTGGGGATGGGTAGGACTAATCATGCATTTAGGGTTACGTAGAGCCTCATGCCCTACGGATGCCCACTTACAACGGAACGACGACAAGGTGAAATCCTTCGCGTCTGTGTCAAGCGACGGCACTTTATTACGAGATATTCAAGCCTCGCCAAGTCCTACCCTTCCGCCAACTTAATTTTTTTTTTGAAGGTGGCAGGCGAGATGCAAAGATTCCCTGGGAATACGATAGGTGGCGTTGTAAGACGTCGATATCTGTCGGAATAGCGGTGTATACCCTCCTAGATCACGTTTAGATGCCTAATTAACCAGCTAAAACGATCCTTCGTGCTTTTGATCGGGAAGATACAATGGGGAAAATGATACGGCTAACAACGAGTCTTAGGTCCTCCCGTATTCCTCGAAACGGAGCGATGATGCGGAATTGTGCCACGGCTTTTTCCTAACTCTCAGTCGAATGGAATTTCTCTAGAAAGCAAGGGCAAATAATGGCCCTTTCGCTGTAAAACGCTCAGTGGCGTTGAGACCCAGTCTCACAGTAGAGAATTTCCAGAAACCACAAAGCCCATTAGCTTTCAACAACTGACACCTGCGTCAGATGCTATTCGCGTGCTCAACCGAGACGTTCTTGACCCTCACGCCTACCATTGTTCGCTAAGTGAATGATGAGAATGGCTGCATGGCTATTGACGAGTTCCCCCTTACTACTTGGGGCCTCCTTTGTAGAGCTACTTCAATAAGACGACTCAGATATCCTCACCTTAGAAAACTTCTGAATTTTGCAGCCATCACGAGAGCGGATTTCAATGGATAACCTTCGTCGCTGGTCGGAAACCGACTACTTTTATCCACGATGGTCTCTTCCTTTGTTTTCTGGAACGTCCCGACTGGTCTCGTAGAACTAGAACAGATAGGCCATGCCCTTTCAGATACTAGAGACGATGGAGGTTTAAAATGGAAGAGGCTCTCTTTAAGAGCTCCTAGGCTACCTTGCGCCAGCTCATCGGCATTAATATATCTCTACTAATACTCCCTTCAGTGATATTCTAGAGTCTAGGTATCGTAAAGCTCGAACTAATCGGAACCCGAATAGCTAACTAACGTTGAGATCAAATAAACCAAGTTATCTAGAGGAAATTCCGCGAGTGAAGATCCTACATGCGATATGGGAAGAAAAGCTAAGGGTCGGCGCCCAAAGACTTCAAACAACAAATGGGGACCGCAGGACGGGGGAATCGATAACCAAAACCATACGCATGGCTTCAAACCGCCCACGAGGGGCCCTCGCCCCTCTCATAGAAGAGGACCCCAGGCTTACCGACGCGCATCCTACGGTCCACACATAACGGCAAACCAATATAACCCATTCGACCTGAATAATAACAATCGAGGGCGAGGCGGGGGAGGAAGGGGTGGCGGAAGAAGCGGACAAGGTGGTCGTGGAAGTCACGATAACAATTCTAATATTGCCGGCGACCTGAACGATAACGACAATTTTACTCCCGAAGGTCCTACTTTCTCACCCAAGGCCTCACGACATGATAACCACAATAACAGGGGCAATAGAGGTAGAGGCAGTCCAAACCAGCGCTTCTGCGTCGAATGCAGCTCCGTCCGCCGCGTCAACCTCCGTTTCCGAGACTGGGCCGCGCAAGCCCTACGGCAATGCGGAAAGCGCTTCGTCGCATGGGCGGAGGAAGCAGGCGTTGAATTCGGGGCGGTAGACGAAATGGACTGGCAACCGGAACCCGTGACGCAAGTCCTATTCCTCCGCTCACCCCCCGAGCAAATGCCGCCTCCACCGATGAACAAAGGAGCGGAGAAAGTAATCCAGCAATTCCAGCAATACCTAGAACTCCAACAACAGCAACAGCGATATCAGCAACCACAACACCAATATACAAACCCAAGCATAGGACCCCTCCCATACCCCGGTCCCTGGGCCTGGCCCCCTTATTCCGATGGCTCTATGAGTACTACCGCGACTTCATCCACATTGCCTTCACCAACTGGTCATCAAAACGGCACTCTTTACAACAACCCCCAACCCCAATACGCCCCCCTCAATCCCGATCCGAAGACCCTGGATTCTGTCATTCCTATGCCCATTTCCAGCTTCGGCATCCTCGGTGGCATGACTACCGGCCCAGGTATGAACCAACAATGGCAGCAACAGCAGCCTTGTGTTACATCTCACGCGCCGCTCCAACCTCCCGTGATGACGAGTGCGTGTAGCGGGGGACTAGGGTTGGGATCGGAGATAGGTTCATTCGGAGGCGCGGGGGTGCCGGTGTCCCTCGGGAAAAGACGTAATAGCGGTAGTGTGGAAGAGGGCCGGTTGTCGCCGTATGAGAGGGTTGCTAATAGATGACCATCTCTAGGGTC
Source organism: Hypoxylon trugodes (assembly GCF_022578975.1). Taxonomy (NCBI): domain Eukaryota; kingdom Fungi; phylum Ascomycota; class Sordariomycetes; order Xylariales; family Hypoxylaceae; genus Hypoxylon; species Hypoxylon trugodes. Next base: position 2,886,479 of record NW_026250018.1, on the reverse strand, counting down.
CTCGATGAATGGAATGAGTGAAGATGCTACCACTACCCCTGAGCGGCGTGAGCTACCTTGGTAGTCATAATGTACATAAACGGCAAGAGCTGTTGTGGTAGTTAAGACAAGTAAGCCACCTTTTTGCCTTACTATGTCATTGGCAATGTCAGAAAATTTTATCAGGTTCGACTTTCAAGCAAACTAAAGATATGAGAAATGAGGCTTTAGGCGCCGTATAGTCGGGACATTTAGCGGTTAGAGTAACTTTTGTATAAAATAGATAGACGAATTTTGCGGAACGAATTGCGTATGTGGTATTGACCAAATATTTGTCCTTATAGGAACTATGCACAGAAATAGCAAAAATCCCCACCCCTAACGCCAAGTCGCCGTTGCCTGATGGTGAACAACTCCATCCCGTAAACCATATGGATTATGACCATTGCATCAAGGCCATAATACAAGACAAAGTAGGCAAGGTTGCCCTCTTGTCTATAAGGTTACTTATTTAGCTTCCTGGTATTGACCAATCACGATACAGTGATCTCGTTCATAGGGTTCTAATTACAATTATTAGTATACCAATAGCCGCAAAGGTAGAGGGGAGGAAGTACCTAGTGTAAGTTGCTCTTGGGGCTTGATTCGTTCTGCTCTTAACTTCTGAACTTCTTGCGCGAATACTGCCTCAGGGGCAGCTGTGCTGTCGATACAGTTGGCCTTGATGGAGATAACTACACCACCACCAACTTTGAGGAACATGTGCGCGTTTAGAGCGACAATACGGGCTTGGTCCGGTTGGGCGACATCAGCGAAGATGCAGTCTACCATTGGTACCAGCATGCGGTACTTCATAGGGTGTCGGGCATCTTCGACAATGGGGATAACATTCGTTCTGTTTTGAGCCATGTTGACTAAGTCTCGGCCAGATCGGTGGGAGAATTCGACGGCGTAAACGTTTCCAGTAGGTCCGACAATATCGGCAACGTGGGAAACTGAGGTTCCAGAGGCGGCACCCAAGTATAGAACCTTGGAGCCAGGCTTCATGTAGATGTTGTCAATACCACCAATGATACCGGCCGCCAACTTGCTTCGGAAAGGGTTCCAAATTCGGTATTCAACCTTGGTAGTGATGGGAGCACCATCTTCGCCCTTGGTAGTGGTATCAACGGAGACTCTCTTCTCGCCGTAGACTTCGATACCGGGAGCGATGCTTCGGGTAAGCAGGTGATCTTCCTTGCCCCGCGAAACGAAAACGCCTTCGTGACGGTGGGGTTCCTATGAGAAATACGGTTAGTTAAGCCGATATAAATAGATGAAAAGATGATTCAAGTTTCACTTACAACGACGACCCTGGCACCACCGCTTGCGCCGCCTCTGCCACCTCGTCCACCACCACGAGGAGCTCCTCGACCTCCTCGTGGGCCGCCGCGACCACCGCCTCGTCCACCTCGGTCGCCGAAGCCACCACGGCCACCACCTGTAATCTAAATCAGTAACTCAAGCACTAGATAATGTATTCTCTTGAAAGAGTTCTCACCTCGTCCACCTCCACGGCCGCCAAAGCCACCACCACCTCGACCACCACGATCACCAAAGCCACCTCGGCCGCCACCACGGCCACCGCCTCTACCTCCTCGCGGTTGGAAACCCATGTTTAAAAATGAAGAATTGGATTATGAATGAGGTGTATTTATACTCGCGACAAGTTAAATCGTGTCGTTCGTGGTGGATTGTCGCGTTAAGGGTATTGTAGAGAAGATTGGAAGAAAAGTTATGTTAACGTCGAGCTTCGACCAAAAATTTCCTTCAAGCAGCTTCAGAAGAAAAAAAAATTTCGGAGCTACTGTTACACTGGCCTAGCAATTGGAACTTCACATGGCCCGAGCTCCTTCCACAGTCCGAAGATTATCCAACATGAAAAGTTTCAACGCACGTTATCGATAATACTTTGAGCTTGGACCAAGTGGGACTTTCTTCTTTTTTTTTTCCTTTAGAGGGAAAGTACGTACTGCCATAGGGCCGTAAGCGAGGGCACAATTCAATTTCCACAATTGCGAACCTTAGAGAACTTCCCCCCCCAATCTTTGAACTTCGCGAAAATCTTCAATCGAACAAACGACATCGAGTCCATCTCCCACTTCAACAACACACAGCAGCAAAGATGGTACGTTTATATCCATTCGAATATCCTATGTTTCACGCGACAATTAAATTATCGGTTTATCGCCTGACACCGATTATAAACAACACCGAAAAAAAAAATACAAAACACCAAATAAGCTAAGATAACTGACATAAAACGCTCTTTTTCAGGTCCGATACGCTGCCACCGAGATCGACTCCGCGAAGTCGGCCCGCGCCCGCGGTGCCTACCTACGTGTCTCTTTCAAGAACACCCGAGAGACCGCCCAGGCTATCAACGGCTGGAAGTTGACCCGCGCTGTCAAGTTCCTCGAGAACGTGAAGGAGAAGACTGAGGCTGTCCCCATGCGACGATATGCTGGCAGCACTGGCCGAACAGCCCAAGGTACGATTTATCAATCTCAACTCGATGGTTTAGACTTTATGGGAGAATTGGACATGTGCATAATATCAAGAGACTAGGATAGAAGGATATAAAATATTCTTGATTACAAGTATTGTGGTAGATGGAAATGCTGACACGATGGTACAAACAGGCAAGCAGTTCGGTGTCTCCAAGGCTCGATGGCCCGTAAAGTCCGCCGAGTTCCTACTCGGTCTCCTCAAGAACGCCGAGTCCAACGCCGATGCCAAGGGTCTCGACACCAGCAACTTGATCGTCAAGCACATCCAGGTCAACCAGGCCCCCAAGCAACGAAGACGAACCTACCGAGCTCACGGTCGTGTACGTTACCAATATTATACCTTAGGGTACAATTCTAGTTTGCTGATGGATATATACAGATCAACCCCTACATGTCTAACCCGTGCCACATCGAGCTCATCCTAACCGAGGGCGAGGAGGTTGTTCAGAAGTCGGAGGCTGTTGTCGGACGAGACCAGGCCCACCTTTCCTCCCGACAACGCGGTGCTAGAATCCGCCAGGCCATCACTGCCGCGTAAGCTTTTAGGGGACGGGGCAGATTGATATGACGATTAATGGAGAAAGAAAGAAAGAAAGGGAGGGTTTTCGGGGTTTTATAAGTTGCTTTTCACTCCAGGTGTCAAGGCGGTCGTAAAGCATCCATGGGTCTAGGTTTCTGGCATGCAACTCCTTCGCGAAATATAAAATTCACACAATATCTTCGTGGATTCCCCCCAAAAAATACTCAACCAAAAGTTTCTGAATGAATTCTCTAGGTCTTGTTTTTACCGTGATAATTAGTTAATATTCCTACGCATTCAAGTATCGAGTATACATAGGTGTTGCTTGATTACTATTTCTCGTGGAATTATCAACAAGCCCATTTCATCTCTTATTACAATAATACATAATAGAAGTATCTAATGTAGGCTTGACAAACCGAGCTGTCATCAACCACATTACTAGGTACTGCATTACCGCCTAAGGGTATCACGATTCAGATCACTTCATCAATAACCACAATCAAATCATAGTAAAACAAAATCATTGCCGATGCTCCTATCTGTTTGCCAGCGCATATCTCAGAGAGCTATCGTACAATTTTGTCTAGTAAATCAATATCAGGAACCATTCTCCCGCCGCATCCTCCTCATTTAGACCATTACCATGGGTTTTTATTCATTTTCTTCATCATTCATCGGGGTCCTCGCAGAACAGATCTGGAGTAACCGAGTGTAGTCGTACAGTCATAATACAATGACGGATATGTCATCAATCGGCGAGAACAGCGTGCTGAGCTCATAAATCCGTAATCATGAGTACATTAGTACAGATCGCCGTTCCTCTTCGTCGTTTAGCAGAATGTTGAATTCTGTGATATCTGATGGTTTCACCATATAAATGGTAGTGCGACAGACATCAAAACGTATAATCGTCGTTGGCCGGCAATGACCATCGAATTCGTGGATGTTGAATTCCACACAGACGTCGCCGCCTCTCTTTTGGGCCATAAGACCCCTGAACCCGCCCTTCCTCCCTCAAACTCCCCTCTACTCAAGTAGCGGAGAGTAATCCGCCAGTCCCGAAAGATTCAAGGTCGGCAGTAATCACAAAGCATCGCCAAGTGGTATGTGAAGCGCAACTCGAAATCGATCCTCCATCGTAGCCGTGTAAAAATGGTGACGATGAGAGAAATGCGCGTTCCATTACAATCGTAAAGGAAAACATAGAAAAGTCGAAAGGCAAAGCGATATCACAGTAGGAAAATCGCCCTGAAAACTCCTCGGCGCCAAATGCTACCGGGTGGAGAAAGTCGAGTGCCAGAAAACAAGGAAAAGCACTCTATCATGCTTCAGATTTTGCGAAAAGTGAAATTAAATAGTGTGTACGTATTCCGCCAGACAATGAAAAGCCCAGCAATCTTCGTACGGAAGGTGGTGTGGTATACGTGCACGCATAACGTAGACATAAGACCCACGTCGGGAATCGTGTGAAGGAGTAGGTACGTAGGTTTAGTATGACCAGTCCAAATCCCAGAACATAGTCACCCAGGGCGGAATAATCATGGGAGCCACCGGGCCGACAAAACTGTATCCGGTAGCCGCCTCGATACCTTGCATCAAGTTATCGAGGCCCTCTAGATCGTTGTATCCTTGTTCATAAAACGTCGTGTCGAAATAGTAATCAACGGTTCTCCTTCGTACGTTGGGGTCTGGTTCATACTTATAATTGTCCTCTCGAGGAGGGCCGCCCTCAATAGTACCGCTGAAGCGTCCAATCCCAGGAGCTACGACACCGTCGCGCTGGGCGGCTTCAATGACAGTCCGATCGTACACAAAGTTCCATCCAGTCTCAAGGCCAAAGACCCGTTTCATAGCATACTTTTCATATTCACTCATCACAGGGACGATCTTGGCGAGATGTCTATCGGTGGTGAGCTGCAAATACTCCCGTAGGGCTTGACGTTTCGGCTCGAACTCCTTTCGAAACCCGTCGCGCAATTCTTCGAGATAATCCGGCATCTTAAGGTCGCGGAATCGACGGTTCGAGATGAATCGATAGTCACGAACTTCGACATAGCCACAGGATATGAAGACTATTTTCCGTAGACTCAATTCCTTCTTGATACGAAGCGGTGGCATAAACTCACCCCATTCTTCCAGATATTGAAGTTCCTTTACCGTTACGCCAGGCGTTAGCATATCAATGATATGCAGCCAGGATAAATACTCGGGTTTCGGGAGTGGAATTTGCGGTAAAGTGCCTCCCCTCCAATGAGTATTAGGGGGGTCCTCTTCTGGTTCGATATCTAAGATACCCGGTTGAAGTATCGGCGGGCCACTCAGCGATACCGACTCTAGCACCAATTCCTCAATAGACATCACCCTGCCCATGGTGTAGATAATACAATAGAAAACATGTGGTGCAAACCAGCAGTTCTTGAGCGACAAGTGGGTGACGTATGGGAGGAACAAGAGATTTTCCACACTACAATCGATCACCTTACGGTGGTTCTTCAAGAAAGGGGCCGGGAGGATATATCTGTTTCGTTGAACACATCCAGCTGCCAGCTCTCCACCACAATGCCACTCGAAGTGAAGACGCTTGATCCGTCGTTGCTTTCCTATGTATTCGCTCAGCAACTTAAAGACCTTGGGGATCGCATCCGTCGGGTAAACTTGTCTGGCTTCAATAGGATGCCCTTTTCGCTGCTCCAGGCTCGTCCATTCGGGAATTACACCCAGTGCCACCTCATTCAGCGAGGGAACGCTAGTCCAGAAGTCATGACGACACAGAGAATCGAGATGGAAGCTCGAAATGCGCGTAATGTTCAACTTCGTCAAATTGGTCAAAAGATGGCATTTATCCATGAATCCTACGAAGAAGGATAAGATCAGGGCCTCTTCAGCTTGGATGTGCCGGTATATGAATCTGAGCTGCGTCTGGACTGGAAGGCCAGGTTGCAAGCGAAGTCGATCATTGCGCTTGGGATCGCGAGGAACTCTCTCTCGCGGAATGAAGGCCTGTGCGGGGTTATAAAGAGGGAGAGGGGATCTTTGTCGTTGCTCGCGACTGAACTCATCCAGGCTGATTTCCTCATTCATGAGAAGCCGGTAGATCATGGTCGGAAATTTTGAGGGATCCACTCCCTGGGCAGCCATCTTTCGCTCCGACATTTCTATTTTGTATGACTTGTCGAATAAAATTTGGAGAGATTCATCATCAGTCTCTCGAGCCGGAATGGCCTTGCCAAATACGGGAGGCTGTCTCTGAGGCTGCCGAGGGTTAACATCGGGCCCTTGGAGATAGCCCAGGCCTCCTTCACAGGACAGCGCAATTTCTCGAAGATTTGTAGCATTATCTAAGAGGTTAAATTGTCCCTGAGACTTCTCTAGTTCGTCAATTATGTTGTCCATGATTAATTCTGCACTGCCTCTGTCTTCCGGGTCGATGGGCCATCTGTACGGACCCCAGGGGCGAACAACGATATCTTCTAGATCACAGATAGCCGGGCTAGCGATATCAATTTCATTCAGATCGAGTGCAATCCCGAGGCGTCGAATTTGCGGTCCGTAGCATTGAGCGATAGGAGAATTTATTAAGCGCTGTGTGAAGTCGATCAGAGTATGGGAGCCATCATGGCCGCGACTAGCATCCATCTTGGTGCTAAAACCCGGGCTTACACATATAACAACTTGTCTCATGATTATACTGATTAGTTTGGAGTTGAATTCTTGGTTAACGAGGCGCAGAGCCTTTCGTTCACGGTCGGGAATGTATTGGAAGATCATCGAGAATATCTCGAGGGGTATACCCTCAGGCCAAGTAAGGCCAACTACACGGGTGAGTTAGCGCATGATATAAATATTTAAGGTATCGAAACAAAAAATAAGCAGTGGTATCAAGGGGGAATACAAATGCCTAGTGTAAGATATTACACAATAATGCAGCTCAACTCTGTCGCTCCTCAGAGTAGAGTGAGATGGAAGGATCTATGTAAAGATACTAATATAATTCGGGGGGTCGGGTTAAAATCCAAAGCGAAGTGTAAAGAGTGTGAAGAGCGGAAAGTGCGATAAATCGGATAACGAGACTTGCTTACCGTGAGGTGCCATTTTGTATTGGCAACAATGACGTAGGTAGTTCCCTTCTTCAGTAGCGAGGGTGAAGGTGAAACGGAGTAAAACGTCGCAACTTCCCCCAAGAGAAATCAGGAAGCAGCAGCACTAACTAGATGAAGGCGTTGATGTCACAAGAGTATTGACCTTAAAAGTAAGGCAACTTCGATGGTCTAACTCTTGAATGTTAAAAGCTTCTAGTAGGAAAAATACTTGTTAGTGACGGAGGGTCAAGATTAATATGAAATTACTTTTTGTTTAGGCGTCTGTTGTTAATTCATCCTCCAAGTCTTATCTGAAAGTTCACGAGAAGAGAAGGGAATTTCCAAACAAACAGATGTTGAATGACAAGCCTTTCAGGATCTCAAGACGAGAAGCCATAGCATGTTTCATCAAGGTTACTGTTGTTGTGATTTAATGTAAACGGAAATTTTTAAGAAAATAACGTACCGTGTTTGTAAGTTGACGTTCAGGTATGGTCATTCCAATATTTTGTAGTGGCCTTTGGACGTCTGTGGATTGGTAGTAGGTGCAGAACCTACCTAGACGTATCCTAGGTAAGTTCAAGATTATGTAGAATTACGGCGGATAGAGGGTTGTTTGAGGAAGAGGAAGTGATGACCTGGTTTGGGTGTGGGAGAAAACAAAAATAAAAAAAGGTAGTTAGGTCGAGACAGTTAGGTACCTAGGTAGGTAGGTAGGTAGAGACCTAGGAAGTCTTGTTTATTTCAATTTAACAAAAATCCTCGTACCCACGTAAAAACTTGCCTGCTGGACGCGACAGCACTGTTGACGATAGTCCGCGTACCTTAGATACCTAGTTAGTTTTCTCTGCAAACCACCACACTTAAGCAAACGGGGTAGTACAAGGACCGTACATATCAGATACGTAGATCAATGTGCCCACCCAAAACTTGTGCAATGTCTGCTTTGTATCTTAAAACTTAGGTCTGTTATTCATCAGATCTCAAGTCCCTTTTTTTATGTTAGCCCCAAGAGAGAGGATAGTCAAATTTCTATCGCATCTAGCTAGAAAGGATTCGGTGAACGCTACTGGCAAGGTGCCGGTTTAATGTCACTTTGGCCTCTTGCTAGTGGTTGCTGCTTTGAACTTTCCTAATCGGAATTTTCTCTTCGAGTTTGAGTGATCTGAATGGCAAAGGTGCCTTGATGCTTTGGCCCTTATATATTCCAGAAGAGATGAGACAACAATTGAGTTACGTTAATAGGTGTCAACAGAAGGATGAACGGTTATATACGGACCTAGTCACTCGGCGCGCATGCAGATATATAGACGAAATCTTCACACTTGTTTCCTGTAGTGTCTAGAAACGTCTTAGCTGTACCTAAGCCAATATATGAAACGAAAATATTTAGAACGATGAGCTGGAGAGCTTCGCAAAATTCTCAATTTAATCTTCTGTCTCATTCAAATAGACTTGAGAAATAGTCTCTTTAGATGCTTGTCGCTAGAGTATGAAAATTGCACATAGTGGACGTGTCTGAGCTCATATGGTATCGTGAGTTTCAATTTCTTCTGCTCGTGCGGAAACTTGGTTGAATATGACTGCTTAAAGCTGCAATATCCTAAGCCTAGAACATAGGACCGACAGAGTGTTTATCCAAATCTTCTTGCTGTTGGCATTGCCTAGCCTTAGTAGTTGGATGAAGCCATGTCGTGTTCCTAGCTGAGACTGGCGTGTTTTAAAACACCGATACTGAAGATGTGGCGGTAATCGTACGAATAACGAGTAGTGTGCCGTTTTCGCCACTCGAGCTCATGGTGAACACTAATAGTAAAATCACAGCATGCGTTACATGAGACGGCCCGCATGAAATAGACAACTTACCATTGCCCTAGCCTCTTGCTGGATGAATCCGTCTTAACCTTTGACGCACGTAAACCTGGCTTATCTTCAATGCTCCAATAGGGCGAGTATTAACGCGTGAAAAAGAAAGTGGCTATGCCGCCACAACATAAGTTTAGCTGTCGTTTGAAATTGAAATGGCGGTATTGGAGTTGAACCCCTAGAAAAATCGACGACTAGACAGACTGGGCTGAGTTGGCAAGGCGAACTTCATTTAAGAAGTTCTTGATGTCCAGGCAAACCGGGCGCTATCACATGTGCCAAATGATACTCCCCCTCTAGTCGGGCGCAGCAATCAAAAACCGCAATTGACCTGGGGTTCTCTTTTGGTGCGGCCGAGGCAAATCTCTCAGCTCAGCAGCGCCCACGATACCTTTGCAGCTCGGGATGGTTAGGCGAGCATTTCCGGGGCGCGTACCTTGCAGAAAATACTGCTTGTTGAATGAAACCTCGACTCTAAACCGGGTATAGGGGTAAGTTAGTTAGAACAAGCATCTGCAGCAAGTAGCAACCATCGTGAAATTTCCGAACTTTTCGCATCCATATCATATTTTTTCTTGTGAACCCCCACACCGTGGTGAGGATTAAGCGAGCGAGCGAACCGTCACGGTCCAACACACCTGAACCACGTACATACACATACATATACACACACATATACATACATACGTTGATACGTACATACGTAGTACATGGTATGGTGCCTGTGTGCCGTGGTTCTCTTCCTACTTTGTGATGTGATGGCTTGGTGTAATCCGTTTGAAATTTCCAATCACGAATTTCCCAAGAGCCGAATTTTCCGATTTGGGACCATCCCCCACCCACAAAACTTGGTGGGCCACACTTAGTCGCATTTTCCTGTCGTACGGATAGACGTCTAAGAGTAAGAAGAAGGGGGGGTGTGGTGCTATCACCTACCTTAGCTATATCTGCCCTCCCGCTCTAGACATACACGTGGAGGTTGGCAAGAAGAGGTAGCGAACAACATATTATACATGGGAGTTTTTAAAATGTCTTAGGCCGGGTCCTAGTCCTTGTCGTACCCTCCCTAGGATATGCAGGCTCCGGATCCCCGTAGGCCGAAATGGACGTATTGCGTGTTGCCGCGACCCTCCCTGGAGAGGAGTCATTCCGGCGTTAGAACCATATGACCAGTGTTTAAGTAACTTAGCGGGGACGGGATTGGAGGGGCAGAGCAGGACGGGCAAATCCTGCGGTGCTTGGCACTAAAACTCGGAGGTTATGGCTCGATACGGAGCCATTGCGAGGTTATAGGGGCAAGTCGGGCTGCAGCGTTTCTTTCGAAGGAACGGCGGTCTATAGGTACGATTGACCGAGTATAATAGAGCAAAGTAAGATATTGTGTCCTTCGAATTATAACATTTTGACGTCTCTTGGCCTCATCTTGGTGTGGTCTTGAGGTCGTTTGATTTGTTGGGCGATGAAGTAGGGAATAGGTACCTACTAATGTTCATGCAGCTGCTGTAGGATAGGGAAATGCTAGTTTGCCTTTGTGCAACGTGAGCACTACATGTATGCAGGATATTCGGGAGTACCCTTTTTTGAAAGGTACAAAGGGGGGGGGTTCATTTGTAGTCATTCGTACGTGTATGGTCAGGATGATGGTAAGGGTGATGTTGTTAGGTCTTGTTCCCCGCATCGATTCGGGCGGCCAGGAGGGTAAAAAGTTGAAAAGATTGGTGGAATTGGTGGAATTGGTAGGATCGATAGTAGCCTACCTGGCGACCCTGGGTGCCTACCCGCTGGACTGATCAATAGGAATAGCAGGTTACACTGCCTAGGTATGCCTGGGCTAGAAACTCTACCTTCTAAGGTTAGGCTAGCTACCTAGGTCGCAACTAGGTACCCTATCCGGGTGGGACGGCCCGTGGAACTAATTTAGACTTGCCAATCTAAAGAACCTACTAAGTACAATGCAATGAAGCTATAAGCTAGAAAGTCAATTAGATAGGGTTACAATATAAGATAGAATTAAAAAAGATATGTAGTAGAAAAATGTATCATATATATGTATGAATATATTTGAGACCTCAAGAACAGAGCTAGATAATTAGCTCATACCCCCCAGACGACAATGTTGTTCTCCAAAATCCCACTCAGATTTTATAACGTTCTGGACCTGAGAGCTTTGGGGGTATAACCGAACGCCTTCAAAGTTGTACAGCAAAAGACTCCTCCGCCCACTGTGTAGGATCCGTACATAAAACAATGTAATCCAGTCTCGGCTCTTCCCAGCCAGTGGCTAAAACTCCATGATATAAAAATCGCACAGGGGGTATATAAAGTCCATGAATCAATCTTTTCCAGCATGGTTGGCATGCCGCCACCCGCAAACAAACGCCCGAACCGACCAACCCGTGATTCGACAAAAAGAAAAAGAAAAAGAAAATAGTTATAAATTAAACCAGAAAGGAAAATGTAGTGGCTGTATACTAAAACAGAGACTGTACTATAGTATAGAATTGCAAATGTGTTTATTCCCAGGCTTCTTCGACGTCCCAAAGCCGGAGGTGATCCAACTGGCCAGAGTCGGAATAGCGTCTCGATGGGAGATCTGTTCTTGGATTAATAGACGCTGAACTGCGATCCTCATAAGCGCCCTCAAATTGAGCCGAGGGCAAATTGGCGGCCTGGTCTTTCCACCACAAATGGAGGACATCCTGTTGCCATCTATCGACGTTAAGAACTTTCAGACGGGTATGAAAAGTGGACCATAGTAGTTCAGCTTCCATAGGTGAAACATGAAGTTTATGAAGTAACCATCGGTTGATATAACCTTTCTTATCTCCGTCGCCGGCTTCTTCAAGTAGTGAATGAATGTTGACTTCGCGAGCTGCTTCATCTATGTGTTTCTGGCGAGATGGCATTTTGGGTGGAAGTGACAGGGTCATTCGAAGCGATTGTTTGGCTGTCATCGGAAACCTCTCCAACAAATGCGCAGGATTAGATAATAGCTTTGGAAAAATAGGATGTGCCAGCGTCGTGGGTCGTTCTTTGGAAAAAGTTCTGTCAAAAAGCCCATCTCCAAGATGGATATCGTCTGTGTGGACGGGATTGAACCCAAACCCTGCCTCTTGAAATGGCGTGTTTCTGGGCATAACTCGCCTCTCGCGACATTCATTTTCCAATTTCATAGCTTCCTTCGTGTAATGATCAATGTCGAAAAGTGCCGTCCGTTCCAGATTTTCATAATCCTGCAGCATCCCGATATCGTCTTCCGACATTACTCCCAATCGCTTGAGTTCCAGGGCCCGTCTCTTCCCCGCGTCGCCATACTTCTCTAACAATTCAATACTTTCAGGAGATAACAAATGAGATTTTCCTGCGCTTAATGCTTTCCTTTTCATCTGGGTATTCACCAAAAGCTCCTTGGCTAGCTGTATATTCCGGGATGCCTCTCGGAGTTCCTCGAAAAGTGGATGGATATCCTCCGGGCGATCGCCTGTAATTCCTCGTAGTACAGAGTTCTCCGAAGTCTCGGAGCAATTATCATTATTAGATTCGTCATCAGATGCGGTGCTGTCCATACCCGCGGCGACTGTATAGAATCTTTGTTCTTCTATCTCCAACTCGGCCTCGCCGTGTTGAAGCTCGTCAAGCATATCATCGAAACGATGTTCCGCTTCTTGACACCTAAGCTGAGCATCTTGCATGCCCTTAAAAAGTTGATATAAATGTGGATTATTTGGAAGCATACCCTGCACTGCAGTCATAAAGGCAAGACTGGCTTCGTCTTTGACATGGCGCAAGTCCTGGAGTTGGGTCCTTTTGTGGCGGATGCCATCAAATATTTCCCAGAGATTTGTCCTTCGATCCCTGAGTTTAGAGTAATGTCCTGCCAATCGCTGAACGCTACGGGAAACACGGCTAGACACGTCGTCGTCATCATCATCGTCATCATCGTCAAAACTAAGTAAACCAGATTGATTGTCTTCCTCGTCATCGCTTGCGTCGCTTTCCATTTCAAATCCTCTCCAAATATGCGGCCTGAACCTAGATTCCCCAGAACCAGAGAGGCCTTTTCGTCCAGATATGATTTCATCGATGCCATGCGATACGGGTTGTGGTTGTTGACCTGATGATAGACGAAAGCGATTCGAGGAATTTTGCGGGTCCTGGGAATAGTTGACACGAAGAGCATTAGAAATGAGCGACTCTCCTTGAGTCTGGGGCAGCGGCGGTGACTTCACGCGCCGAAAGCGAGCAGAAGGTGATTGGGATTTGCTTAAAGTCTGTTGGTGATGGACCAACCCAGACCCTTCGACAGCGGAAATAGTAGCGGCTAGCTTCTGCGGTAGACTCTTGGAGATACTAGAAGACGAATTTACAGAAGGGAGGACGGGAGGAAAATGCGGCCGGCGAGCGATACGGGCATGCGAAGTATCAGATGTAACGGACGAGTCGGAATCGTTATCTTCGGAATCAGTCCAGCCCTCGGACCCTGTCGTTAACGTACGAGACATATCTAAGGGGGTATCTTCGGTAGACATGATGGATGCTTGACTACTAGACTCAGTAGAAAGACCGTGTACATCATTGTGGCAGGCATGTTCAAAAGGACGAGGTTCGAAGCTGTCGGGAAGAGCCAAAGTATTTCTGGCTAGATTTACAGAGCGACGGTCGAGACTGGCAGCCATTTAGAGTCTGTCATCTGGCAAATTTGGAGCGGCATCGTTAATTAATAAATGAATAAATAGAGGGAAGTTTTAGTTATTAAAGATGAGGCTGTTGTTATTTTCTATGGACGAGAATTGATAGGTAAGCAGGTGACGCGGAAGTGATGCGAGAGGGTGTTTTGATGCAGGTGAAGGAGTTAGGTAGGGCAAAGGAAAAATAATAATAACACAGAGAGAAAAAACATAAAGTGAGACTCGCCGCGCTGACTCGATGGTTAGTTACACAAGCCCACTTCCTGTGCCGCTGTAGCTGCGTGGTACCTAAAAAGTTACCTTACCTATTGGCGTTATTTGGGGGGGTTATTTAGCACGTGGCGGTTGCCGAAACTTACTATATCCCAGTAAAAATCCAAAGGTAAAATAAGGCCACCTACCCAGCTACCTAGGTACCCAGGCAGGCACCTTACTCTTAGCCATCTTAGCTGGGCAGTATCTCCCGATCCCGATGCCCCCCGGGTCAACTAAAAATATGCCCCTTCTAGCTAACCTGATGCTAACCTAATTATGGTTTAATGGGCTTAATCAACGGACCGGGTTTACTTTAGAGTTGGCGTAAATTCGGTGGTTTATGCCATTTCTATCCCAAAGTGGGCGAAGTCCCGTTTTACAGAGTGCCTAGATACCAAAATACATGTGTTAGTATCCACCGTATAAGTCGAGATCCATCGCTTTTACATCCATTCATCTCCATACAATCCACCAGTCCACCACTGTGCAGTCCACATACATCCATACTACATATTATGGAGGTACAATACCCGCCGAGTCTGCGAGTACGTACATGTCTACATACCTACATCGTGGGCGAATGAATTATTAAGACATCCGATGTAGCTTCGAGACCCCACGGGCTATACGACGTCGCCCAAGGCAAAAAAGAAACTCCCTTGCCCATCCATGTTCACGTCCGCAGCCGATCGCCCACTTGACATTCTTACAATTTAGAAACAAGTACACAAGATGGGCAATACTTGTTAAAGAGCCTCATCTTGTCATCCCACATGCGGTCTGGCTAACTCCTCACGCATCCTTACGCACTACAGCAACTCCCTACGCACCCCTTCTCCGGTTCTCGCACACCCCCCCCTAACCTCCCCCCTACCCGGGCTACCTGGACCTGTCTTCGGCCGTGGGGTGTGTGTCGTTTGGGAACATGGAGAATGGATCCGTCCTTTGCATATTGCTGCATCGCTAGCTACATCGTTGGCTAGGCCATTTGCGGCTGCTACAACGTACTCTGCAGTAGTGTTAGTGGACATACCAAGGTCACGCCAAGTGGCTGCCGCTTGATGGTCCACGATGGATCTTTTGATCCCTTTCGTCGGGTTGCAGAGGTTTAGAGCTGCCTCCCCTTGTCGAAAAGCAAAAATTGGACCCTGGGAAGACCCAGACTCTCACTCACTCTCACTTACCCATTGACTGAACGGAGTTTTACTTGCTTGCTTGTTCATTCATTCTCTCATACCCTCTTCCTTTTAAGAGTAGCGAAGTAATAAGATCCTAGACGGAAAAGAGAGGATAATAAGAAGACAAGAGGTGGGCCGGGTCGTCAGGGGAGTGATGATAAGAGCGCACCACACCCCCTCTTCCATTTCCACCATGCCATGCTAACCTAGGGTAGTCGGTCTTCTTTTTATTTTACAATAATATTATTGTTGTATGTCGCTTTCCGTCGCGACAGTATGTCTCGGTTCTCTTTTGTGTTCCCATCTTGATCATTGACCGCTCATCCAGCTTGTCCGCCTTTGCCGTCTCTCTCTCTCTATTCTCCTTTATTCTCTGTCTCTGTCTCTATCTCTCTCACTCTCCTCCGGCTTCGTTCTTGTCCTTGTCTTCGGCTCGCTTTTCGACCCAGTCCTCGATGCGGGTTCATCCCCATTTATCTTCATCTGAATGTTGTTGTTCCCTTATCTGGAAAGCCCTAAGAGAACCACATCCACATCCATCTGTTATACAAATACAATATACAAACACCGAGGTTGCAGCCATTACCATCCCTTCCCATGATTGGCTGCCCACCCAAGCCTACATGATAGTCTCTGCCTACCTTAACCTGGGATTTCAACTTCCAATTCTAGGTCACCTACGAACCCTGACCTGTCCATCTTCCCATTCCCACATCGTCGACGCTATTTGATTCTTGCGAGGTCATTGCATCTCTATTTTTGCCCTTTGTCGGGAAGTTATTGGGGGCCAATGACCTTTTAGCCAACTACATCACGAGGCATAAAGTGACTGCGAGCTGTCAAATCAGATAGATTACCTCCGTCCCCAGGGACACTTTTTTTGACGGGTTGGCGTAGTGTGTGTGCAGCAAAGTTGTCCCACACTCCCTTGACCGTCTTCTCTACCAAAGCCGGCCTTATGGCAAGCTTAGGATATCTTTAAAAAAGACGAGAAAAAAACAGAAAAACATCTGTGACAGAGCCGCATAACTAATTTAAGGCTCGGTTCGCATCTTCGCGTTTATCTTCTTCTCCCGGTCTGCTCGTGAATGCTGCCGCTACCCACGGCCCGGATATTGCGCGCGCGTTCCTTTGCGTATTGACCTTGCCCCCCAATGAGAAATTAAGCCACAAAATGTCACAATGCAAAAGTCGAAACATAAGCAAAAGTCGTCGCGCCCTTGGAGTGAGCACAAGTGGAGTGAACCCAAGTGGCACGACCAGTATCAACAATGGTATTTGGAACGAGAAGACCGGAACGGTACGTCTTTCTGGTGTTCCGCATATCCCTCGGCTCGGTGCGTACTGACCAGCCATCCATTAGGTACCATAGAGTATAAATGGGTTGAGCCAAACTCCCCCAGCACCCAAGATCAAAGTATTCCACGGTCCGATCATACCATTGACGATCTAGCGGGAGGAGTCCAGAACCTAAGTGTCAACCAAGGCGTCTATGACTCGGGCCAATCCTTCGACTACGGAAACCACCACGCCGCTACTGTCGACCATGCTAGCTATACCCTCGATACACGCCAACCTCAAGACTCAAGCTACATTGACCACGTGCAGACACAACAGCCAAACGACAAAGGAAAGGGGAAACTACCAGAGGTCGAGCAACTTAACCAGTATGGTAATACTTCGCTTGGTAGCAACCCATCCCAAGTTTCCGATGGGGTGCCGTTAACGACAAACAACTATAATCAAGGGACGCAGCCGCAATGTGAGGCTTGTTTTAAGATATCACACTATGGAAATATGCTAATCATTTTCTAGACACTAATCCTGGTTATATGGCGGTCGACGGCACTACAGCTCACGCATCTATAAATAGTGTAGAACCACAAGTGAACAATTATGAGCCGGAGGAAACACAATCTCTCGATGAAGATGCATATAATGAGGCTATCCGCCGGAGCCGCAATGAGTATTATGGGACACAAACCGCGGGCGAGCCGTCATATTCTGCATCCATAGCAGGCACAGCTAGTACCTCATCATCTTGGCCGACTGCTGCTGTTGATCCTAATGCTTACGAACTAAGTTAGTGATTCGCCAAAACTTCGAAACTCAGTTACTAATGCGTCAAGATAGATCCGCCGCTAGTTAATGGAGAGGACGTACAGACACCTCGTGGTGGCTCACCAGTCCCAGTAGCAATTCCGGCCGCTCCATCCTACTCTAATTATATCCAAGGGACGCCAGGGGAAGAAGAGGTATTGGATAGTAGTGAGTTCCCCCTCTTCTTGTGGCACTACACAAGTTGCTAATCAGCCAATAGGATACAGAGTTGAACATTCTGGGAGATTCCAGCCGGGCGAGGTGAGTAGACCCGGCTTTACATATACTTAATGAGTGCTAATGTTGTCAATTAGGTGTTCAAGATCCTTTGGTCAGAGCCCCTCGGTCAAGTCGGCCAAGCTGGCGGTGATGATCCCATATCCGATATAACAAAAAGGAGAACTGCAGGTGGTAATAAATTTTACATTGGTTTCCGCAGGTTCATCATTGTAACGACTGATGAAAGCCATCATAGCACATGCGTGTAAGTATACTTCCAGACACGATTTTATTACAGCCCACTCACAAATATAGACCTATCTTGACGTATGATCGACGAGGGTGCTTGAAGAAAGGAGTAAGACCCAACAAGCATGGAATCATATACATGGCGGGAACCAAGCCTAAACTCTTAAAGAATGAACCCGAACTCGGGTTCCCCCCTGTAGCGCTTCAAGTCTACGCAGAGGGCGAGATGCTTGCTAGGGAGTCTCGGGTGAACTATTCTAAATTGGTTACCATCGAGCACAACGTCAAAGTCTTTTTCATCGGATCAATTACTGGTGACGATTTCGACAATGTTCGCTACGCGGTTAATGAATGCTGGAACAAGAAGATGCATCGTTCATCAAGGAAAACCAGGAGATGAGCGTTCCTGGCCTCGACAAAATACAGCTCCCACGTCACGTTCTTCTATGGCCTACAGCCACCCGCGGTGTCGGAAGGCGCCCATCCTATATATATATACGTTTTAAGGAGTTTACTTCATAGCGCTATCCCTTCTCGTTGGTGGTTGTCTACTAAGAGACTGGATAGCGTAGTAACCTCCCCAACAAATCACGTTTTATTTCTAACGACACGCCGTTTGCCATCGCATCCACATTCCTATACGACATTTCACGTTATAGAGACTTGGAAAACAGCACACTGGTACGCGAGGACCAACAAGCATAAGTGTTAGCTTCTTGCTTTGGTTTCCATTCTTCACGACTCCCCTGCTAGGTTCGGGCAGGACATGCATTTCGGCAAAAAGGGGCACTTACAAAAACCGGACAGAATGACGTACGAATCTTAACGGAATCTCTACGACGTTACGATATTTTTCTCTTATAATTTGGAATAGCTGGAAAATGAATCAGTTTATGAGCTCTGGTTGTCTAAATCATCATCTTCATTCCTTTTTTCTTGTGATTCCTAGAGTCCATGGTTTGGTCATTGGACTTACTTGGGTCATATCTTATGTTATTTCTAATGACATTTGCCTTAATAATCCAACTACGCAAAAAATGCAATCTTACGATATTATACCCAAGCTATTCCAACTACCTACATAGTGCTGCTCTCAGATATGTCTTACCTATGCTTAAGACGTAGGATATTCTATCAATATAATTGATTTTTTCCGACTCTACTACTCGTCAGTGATATAAACGCTCATCACCTTGCCATGTCAATTTTAGTATACGGTGTAGAGATCACATCACGAAGCTATATGTTTCACATATTACGTTGACATCCTTTATTGTCGATGATCGTGGTTATCCTCTATCTACCTAATTGCATTACGAACAACGCCATCAAAAGTAGAGCAAACCCCCACATAATGCCCTAAACCGAAGCAAGGCAGAAAACGCCGTTTGTGTCATCCCATTGAATGTCTCGCGTAGAGAATGTGATGTGGGCTTTGCTTCATTGGTGTTGTAGATACATGCGTGTTTCGTCTCGTCCATAAAATTGATACATCCATCCGTTTATCCATCCATTTGTGCGTAGAAACTAAAAGCAATCACAGCTAAAAAGGCACACCTATTAAAATGATGAAAAGTCCCTATAGATAAGAGGTTGGTTCTTTTCTCGTAGTACACACCATTTCCATGAACCTCATATTATGATGTATGCATATCTTCGTTGCGAATGCCTTGACCTCTTAAGAAACTCTCCTTGGACCCAACTCCCCATAAATCTTTTAATCCCGTCGATACTTCCCAGCACCTCTCTTCTTCCTCTTCTCCTCGGCGTAGTCACTGCTCGCCACGGTACTAGTACCACCACTACCACTTCCGCTCACCGTGCTAGGAGAAATACCCGGGATGACGTGGTGGTACGACTTAGTGCCTGTATCGCTCTCCGTGGGGGCCTCGCTACCACTTACAGCGCTAGGAGCCCAGCCGCCAGGCGCAGGTAGGTAACGACCGTTATTAGTAGCTTCGCCAACGGCATTAGGTGTTTCCTCCTCGATAACCGACGCCGAGACTTCGCTCGCAGCAGCACGGCGGTGGTTACTATGACTAGCCGCAGCACGCTGGAAACTAAAGTTCCTCCTCACATCCCCACCACTGCTACCACCTGAACGACTCTTCTCCTCCCTCTGCAATCGCCTAGCCTCCGCACGCAGACGTTCATTCTCACGATCAGCCGTTCGGTCCGCCGTGCTGTAAACCTTGCGAATACCACCACCTCTGCTCCTGCTTTCCTTCTCCTTCGTCGGGGTATTAGTTGGCGTGCTCTGGCGATTACTCAAAAGATCACTACCAGCGCTAGTCGAGTTATCCGGTGCCGTAGATCCGTCCCAAGTACTTCCCTCGCTTTCTTTATTGATACCACCAACACGCGCGGCTTTTTCGTGGCGGTAAGCTCGGAGATGGTCTTTCGCTTCGGCCTCGGCTTCTTCGTCGACTAGGACTCCGTCTTCGCCGACGCGGCGGCTGTTGCTGGTTTTTTCGCGGTTGCGGCGGTCCTTTTTCTTTTCTCGTTCACGTTCCTTGCGCTCACGCTTTTGACGGCGTTTTTCGCGTGCGCTGAGGTCGGATGCGCCCGCCGTGATACCAGTGAGTGTGCTACCTGTGTCGCCGGAGATCTGGGTTAAACCGCCGGTATACTCAGTCGGGGCACCATCATCGACAACATCTTTATAGACTGATCCACCGCCTAGTTGTGTGGTAGGTGTAGCGCCGGAGAGTATAGTGCCGTTGGGACCCTTTCGTCGTAGAACCGTGGACTTGTAGTCATCCCAGTCGTTCTGGCGGAAGTGGAAACCGCCGTTCTTGGCCCAGAAGAAAAACCAGATACCAGTGCAGACGAAAGCCGCGCCGATCAAACCGAAGAGGACGAATACGAATGTGTTGTTGATGTTTTGCGGGTGCACGACGCCCTTGTTGGGGTCGACCTTTGGTGTCCCGTCGGAATTGGTATTGTCGTCGGATTTAGCATCGTCACGGGCTAAGAGGATGGAACGAGCGGCGAGAGGGCCAAGTTGCGAAAGAGCGGATGTTGCTTGGGAGGCCGCGGTCGAACCTGATGAACGTGTCGCGAGACCATGAGCTGAGGTGATTAGATTGCGGGCGTGTGCTGCTAAACTCGGCAGCAGAGGCGCCATCTTGGATTGCGAATGTGGATGCCAAATGCTAGATTCTGATTATCTGGGATGGAAATAGAATTGAAATGAAACTAGGTAAAAACAAGAGACTCGGCTGGTAGTTTGCTGGAAACCCAGCCAAGTCAATGTAAAAACGTATCTAATCAATTTCAATTTTCTCGCTGCAATCTGAAATGCATGAGATGAAATTGGTAGACGGATGGATTATTGTCGTTGACCACGTTACAGATTCGTTATTGTTGATTGTAACGGAAATGGGAGGAAAGGAAACTTGATGTGACTGGCAACAAACTGGTTGTCTGGTGGTTTCTATGGGTTTGTGGCATTGCCATGGAAATATGTGGCTGGGGAGGTTGGGCAAATGATGTCAAAAGTCAATAATTACCACTTGACCAGGCAACCCAAGTGGCTCCACTATAGCATCAGCTAAGCAACGGACCCACCGGGTTGGTCTATCGATAGGCGTCAAAAATACTTGTTTAAAGTACCCTTAATTCGTCCCAATTAGGATAGTGGGGTCAATCTCAATCTTCAGTTTGCTTCAAGAACACCCTCAGCTCTCTCCCGTCGGTCGCAGTGGGGCCCAAGAATAGGAGGGCAACCCGTTATCGTTAGGGAGCATTTTATTAATTCAAATACAACATTACATATCTTCAAGTATGTACTATTACTACATCTAACTACCACAAATACTACAAATACCATATTGGGCGGTATCAAGAAATTACCTCTTACACGTTGTTCACGTTGTGACTGTGACTGCAACTACAACTTCAACATACGACATCGCGATCAAAGCAAAGCAATTCAACGATTTAGAAACGCGATACTATTGGATGAGAATCTACTGCCGATTGCTTCGTCGACACGAACACGTTAGCGCCGAGGAACGAAACGAACCAACCGCACAGGTTATTTTCTCCTTATTTTTATTAGTTCTAATGGCCTAGATTGAAGGATTCGGTTCATGCGTAATTTCCCAGTATCATTACCCATTTACGAATCTGTTTCCGAAGCTTTCCGCCTTCGTATGGGATCATGATTATTATGATTGTGTTTATGATTATGGATACGCGTCTACGCACGCTCCAAGAGCTCATAAAACCCAATTGGTATCGCTAACCGCTTGAAAGGGGGTTTGGTGTTTACCAACGAATAAGCACTATCCACCTTGTCTGTCACGGAATGTCATCCGTTTTATTCTTATTAGGCAATATCAGTAATACAAGGCGAGATGAGATGATGGTGACGGAAAGAGACGAACGCATAAGTCAACGTTTCGAATTCACCCCTGAGTGTGGAAGGTCGATCTGTAACTTGACAACTTAAGTCCGCGACGATATGATTGAATGTCTACAAGCGCCGATTCATCCTATTACCACTAGCCTGGACAAACGAACCTATTGGTTGTTCCAGTAGCTCGGAACCAGCAGAAGCTTTAGAAGCTTTTTTTTGCTTGGACTCTGGGCATCCTTGGAACAGCGGGTAGCTTCCTACTTTTCCTCAGAATAGAAATCTTAGATACCCACCGGAGTTACTAGAGGTCTACTAAGTGTTTGCATGAACGTACATATATATGTATAGAGAAGTAGACTATACGGAATTTCATTACGGCATAATTAAGGTGGCCGTTTCGAGTATGCTACAACTCCGACGAGCTTCTATGTATAAGCAGCTTATCCATTCCGGCTACGATACCGTAGGATTCACCCATAAGCACCCTAACCTCCTATGTACCTATTACCTATCTTCTATCCTACCCCGTCCTTCCCGTCATCGTACGCGTTCCCAACACTTCTATAGATTAGATTAAGTAGCCAAGACCGACCCTAAACATCCCTATCATCATGCAAAGCTCCACGAACAGAAACCATACGTACTGACGAAAAAGAAGAAGAATCCAAAACTTCCATCTAGGGTTGATCGGCATAGTATCGACGACCCGAACTGGATCGATGAAACAAGCCAGCCCCGATCCCAGGAATCCGCCCATCCGTCTAGCTAACCAATCCACACACACATCCAACACCCACTAGCTCTAACTCACGAACGAACGAGCGAACGTATCTCGCTAGTTAAGTAATTAAATCGACAACTAGCCCGCTAATCAACCATCAAATCAGTCGACTCACTCGGGGTCCGACACACTCACACATAACATACACAAACATAGGCACTAATTAAAAAAACATCGCGCGAGTAGCTGCCGTATTCGACAAAGTTCCATTTTATCTCTTATTACGATTAACGTCTAATGCATAATTAACTTACGTAGGACAGCCAACACTCCGTCGGAGTTAAGTGGACGGGATGTGAGCTTTATTAGTCTTCTTACTTATTCAGTCCCAGTTTCATACAGATACATAAGACGCAAAAAGACGTGGCACGATCTACGTGGGGAAACGGGGAAACCCTGCCCATCATCCTACATTCCGCGGCAGCCAACCCTTCGGACTTGATGGGCTGATCGAGGACAGCGTTCTTGTAACACCATAGATGCCGTTAATCAGGTAACCAGTTCTACACAATAGAATATATCCACATAATTATCTAAGGTGGCAGGATGGTGTGTGTGGGTGTACGTAGAACGGTATTAGAGACGATTACCCACAAGTCGACGATCAAAAGCAACATTCATTCGGCACAATTTCTACATTAAGTAAACAAAGTAAGGGTGAGTGTATCCTGATCCATGTAGATAGGTAGGTAACTGCATTGGTCGTCCACATATGTAGGTAGGTATCTATCTATAGAATCGATGACAATAAATGGGCGCTTCGACCAAAGAAAATCCCTATATGCTATGCTATCCAACGCCCATCCCTATGACAAATGACAAACTCCACCGCGTGTTGGCCTTCCACCAGTCATACCCCAAATAAGGGCGGTCTTCTACCACCAAAGGGATCACATAGGGCGGATCGACCGTCCCTTGTCCTCCTTACGCCAACCCTCCAGCAGGTGGCGGTCGTAATAGTCGTAGATAGGTCAGACCTCCCGATTAAGGTACAAACAAATTCCCGGCGTAGAAATCCACTATCCAATCGAAATAACTCCGTGCCGAAGGCGAAGAGGGTCGGCAAAGTCACCTCCTTTGCTCGCCAAAAAAAGGACACCAACGTCCCGCTGCCAACAGAAGTGCGAACTTCATTTGCCGAGCAGATTAGATTTTCTATCAGTCAAACTCTTACGCCATGCCAATGCAAATGGCTTAGGCGTCAGAGCGCGCAAAAGGGTATCGCACAGCAGCATGGCACGGCCAATCCCTGTGTAGAAGAAATGAAGACAAAAATAGAACACCCAATCCCCCATATTCCCCCAATGGGGATTTGGAGGGGATCGGAGTTCGTGAGATTAGAACGTAAGCCGGACACGCGCTTAACCATCCACACACAGCCACCTAGACATCCTTCGACTATCCAAACAAGTAGTCCGAAAACCCGACAATCATTCATTCATCTTCTCGTCCACTCATATCTTCGTATACAATGATGAAGATCCACCGACCACGGGAGAATCCGACACACTAAGAGAACATGCTGTAGCGTTCCCATCCCGCGAACCTTTTCAAGATCCATTTTGGGGTATCCGTGATTTTTCGAATTTTCCTGGACAACGAAGCATCGATTCCACCACCAAAATATAACGCAGGGATATAACAGGGATAAAAAAAGGTGCAATATTGCATGACATACTACAATATCCAAACGTAAATGGCAATAAATAAGAAATCGCTACCCAATAAATCATCGTAAATCAAAAGCCAAAAAAAAGCATAAGCTAGCAGCACCTCTAATCAGAGTACTCGCTGTCATCCTCCTCGTAGTGACGACTATCATAATGACTATCATAGTAGCCCATGCCCATCTGGGGCGCGTAACGTCCGTCGTAATAGTCATCGTAAGTGGAATACGCTGTAGAATCTGGTGCATAGAGGGCGGGAGGCGATGGGCGTGTCCGGGAGTATGAACCGGCCCGCGATGTAGCCCGAGTTCGCGTTGTTGCTCGCTCAGCCCGATCCGCTCGGCTCTTCCGGTCATTCCGTTCATCACTGTAGTTGGAGGCAGAAGCGGCGTGGTCACTGCCTCCACCACGAGTAGGCCCGCCACGCCCAATATTGATATCGCCACCGTCTCTACAATGAATCTTGGTGTTTCCAACTTCAATGACGGCACCCATGGGAAGCTTAATCGTAATGTCGTCATCTTCATTGCTGGATCTTGTAGTCCGTGTCGTGGCTGATTGTTTGTAATCACTTTCATCGCGACTGGCGCTGCTACGGGTTGAATGGCTGCTACCCTCATTCTTAACACGTTGAAGAGCGGCGGCCGTCAGTTGCGGACCTGGCCCACCAGCAACATCTTCTTGATATCGGGAGGCATCGCGGACTTTCTCTTCGAAATTGTAGAAGGAACCTCGCCGACCACGTGTTGCTGTTTCGAGTTCGTATGGGTCATCATCGTCGTAAAGGGATTCGGCATCATAGCTCTGAGTCCGCGGTCGGGATGGTAGTGCACCAGGTAGTGCTCCAGAGCCATATTCGACTTCGCGACGAGCCACGGCTTTGTACATTCCAGGTTCCCCGGCCAGATCGTGAGCATCAAACCCAACAGACTTCCTTCTTGTAGCCGAATGTGAGGCGGTGTGAGATGGCGGTGGTGGGCGGAAAACTAGTCGGTTTGGCTGTGTAGAAGCCGGTCGAGGAGGAGGTGGCATCCTCCGGCTATCTTCGTGGTCTTTGCTAGCTTTTCTCGAGACTGAAGTTCTTCGTGTGAGAGCCTTCTCTTTTGAGGGTTCGTAGTCGAGAGGTTTCGGGGCGTGCTGGAAGCCCATAGCCGATGAAGGACGACGAAACCGTGCGGCTAGATCTCTGCCCGGCGGGGGAGGCATGTCTCCATATGGCGTAGAGGGAGACCCATATGTGCTTGGAGAGGGAATTGGCTGGTGTACTAATGCGTGGTGTCCCATGGGAGGGGGAGGTCCGGGAATCCATAGAGGAGTAGGAGGAAACGACGGAGGAAGTTGCTGAGAAGGATGTGGTGGTTGATGAGCGTATGCCGATGTCGAGAGAGGTGGTCGTTGGCCGTAGTAGGACTCTGGTCTCGTACGAGCGCGAGGTCTAGCAGACGACGCTGATGCGACGGTCTGCTGGGGGACTCCGTAATAAGACGCCTCGTCGGAAAGCCGTGACGAGGGTACTGGAGCAGTCTTGTGCGAACGAGGGGCAGGACGCTGCTTGACAAGAGGCCCACGTTTCTTTTCTTCCTTCATCTTGATTTTGGAGTTTCTCCTCACGGGGGGCTCGGTCGTGTCGGAGTCTGAAAAAGAACTAGTAGGTGATAATTCTCGACAACTAGAATCTTTGCGTGTTCTACTAGTGTTAGGCTTTTCTTTTGAGGGGCTGTTGGCGGTAGAACGGGCGTATTTAGGTGCAATTCCAGGAATGGTTTGACCGTCGTCGTCCGCCTCTTCAAAGTATGCAACAGAAGGAGCCGAGTTCTTCGCCATGCCGTGGGCTTACGGGCCTGATAAGTGAATCCAGTCACTAGATCAGGAAGGGCGGAGCTGTCCTGGTACCCAACCAAAGTGGGTTTTCGGAATGGCGTGGCGTGGCAGATGTGTGCCTACACTACTAGCGTACAGTGCTGATAATGTGGACAAGTGCTTTTGAAAGAGTCGGGAAAGGGAAAATAAAAATAAAAAAGTGGTAATGTTATGTAGGTATGTATGTATGTATGTAGGTCAGAAAGTAGGGAGAAGCTAGATAGGCTTAGATGAATGGGCCGGCCCCCCAAGCATCGACCAGGTAGACCAGGCAGGCCAAGTCAAGTGGGGATCCGCGCGAACAGACGTTGCGGGCGAGACTTGTAGCGTCAGAAAAAGTCGGGACGGATTCGATCAGGTAATTGATTGAAAGGAGTAAGGGTAAGACGTATGAGTTGGGAGGTGTGAAAGTCTGGTTTTCAACTGAGAGGTGCAGTTGACGATCTGCAATAATCCGCAGCGAGGCAGTGAAGGGGGTGGTTTTTTGTTGATGATGTTGTCTTCTTTCTCGTTTTATTTATTTGTTGTTGTTTTTTCTTCCTTTCTATTTTTTCCCTTGCCCTATTCCTTTAATTCTTAATTATTTTTTATTGGGGTGGGATGAAGAATCAGGGAGGTTGCATAAGGAAAACGGAGAAAGAAATAGGGTGTTGCCGGGTTGATAATGTAGAGACTGGAGCTGAATGTATAAGGTTGTAGAGGGGAACTCGCAGGTACTTAAGGGGCGACACTGAGTAAATGTACCTGGGGGCGTGTGATCCGTAGGCAGGCGGGATATGTAGGTAGGTGCAACCACCGAAAATGCCCTGGCACTTTCTGCATTCGCTTCAATGGCTCCTGGGGAAAGTGTATTGTCTTTGTACACTTACAATACAATACGTGTACGTATTATACTGTTGTGTTGCACAACTTGATAGGTCATCCAATGTCTCTGAATGCAAGTACCTATGTGGACGTTGATAGATATAATGCTTGTGTGCTTTACGTACACTGAGGTCGACAGGGTGGGTATCTGCAGCAGGATACCTTGGATGTATATGTAGGTAGGGTAGGTATATACGTATATGTATACCCGTATGGAGAAAAAAATGAAGAAGAGGAGAATATAAGAGCAAAGCCACAGACCGACAGTAATGTACTGTACACACAAATATCTTACTCGTACAAAACCAGGAACGGCTGATAGGAGCAGGAACGGGAAAATGGGAAGAGACGAAGGGAAAGACGGGATTGAAAGTGCGAGTACCCTATCAAGTCGTGTAGGCTGTTAGCAGTAGCGATGTACCGGTTATGCGTTGTAAAGGTCGTTGCAAGTTGCAATTGTCTGTAACTGCCCAGAGTGGGTTGTCTGGTCGCTCTAA
This sequence comes from Hypoxylon trugodes, assembly GCF_022578975.1. NCBI lineage: Eukaryota > Fungi > Ascomycota > Sordariomycetes > Xylariales > Hypoxylaceae > Hypoxylon > Hypoxylon trugodes. Next base: position 2,858,762 of record NW_026250018.1, on the reverse strand, counting down.
GGTGGCACCAAACTCTGTTGTGGGATCGAGCAAGGGTGAGAAGGGAGCAGGGGAGCAGGGGAGCAGGGGAGCAGGGGAGCAGGGGGGGCGGTTCACGGGTCTACCGTTGTTTCCTCGACCGACGAGGGGTACCTGGGTAGTAGACGTACCGACTGCGACGCTTTTATCGATACGGTAATATATCGATAGGCAAAAACTGGGGAGCGCTTTTCCTTTTTCTCTCCCTATCGATCCCTCTTCTTTTTTTACCTACCCTCTGCCTTCCCTTTCCCACGACCTGGTCACGCTTTGCCTTGCCGAAACCCACGCTCCTCTTCCTTCTCGCTTCTCTCTTTTTTCCCTTTGAGTGCTTGCAGAAACAGGAAGGGTAAGATAAGGCTTGGCAACTTTAGAGTGTCTTCCCCCGGGTTTTTGTGAGGAAGTAGTTGGCAACAATACTGCACGCCTAGCCGGGTATGGAGTTTAGACCCTTGAGAAATATTCCAAGAAAAAAAAGAATAATAAAAAAAGACGGTAACGGTACCCAACGGTGGGTCAGCCAGTCCCACAAGGCGACAGAGATTTCGGGACGTTCCTGGATGATTTTAACCTATTAAGATGTCGCCTCGTCGAATCAATGGTCACCGTTCGTCTTCAACTATAATAAACACCTTTCCCTTTTCAGGGCGAGGCGGTCCCTGTCAGATTTCTCCTTGAGGTTGTTATTCTCGTTCCTTTAAACCGCCTTTAACAATTTACGCCGTAGTTTCCGGCTTGTCCTCTTCTGTTTCTCTTCGCTAAGGAATTGATTGGTAAACACCAATGTCGCCAATTCGCGGACCCTTGGAGTGCAGATCTTATTATCCCACAATCCACAACGACTTTTCCGTTGGTTGTGGTTGTCTCCAGACGAATTATAGATATAACTGGTTCGGTGGCGACGTTAGGGGTAAGTTATAGGTGGGCGTGGGTCGTGAGGCGTTATGGGGAATCCATGCAAAGAAAACGAAGAATAAAAAAAAATTAGCAGTCGTTCGTCCTCTCATGAGGCGAAAAAGGACAACGAGGACAGCAAGATCCACCCGAAAGAATTGAAATAGTTGAATGCAGTGCTGGCAATCTGTCTAATCAGGTACCAGGGTTTAATGCCCGATTACATAGCTTGCGGCTTTGGGTACCAATAAGGCGCCGGAGAATCGCAAGAAGTAGGCAGGTTGGTAAGTTTTAGGATGTCCGAATTGTGTTAAATCCGGGCCGTTTTTTGCCTTGGTATCTTGTTTATTCGTAATTATTGTCTCCTAGCTTAGAAATGGGAGCAGTGTACGGCAGTGGATAGGGGAGTGAGGGAGAAACAGAATATCTCTGGGACAACGAGCAACGATGACGATGGCGTCCATTTTGTTCCTCCCGTGGAATGCTATTTGCCAGCAGGCAGACGGCAGAAGAGGTGCAGGCAGAAACGGGACGCCAGCGCACTATCTCACGAGCCATTCCTAAACCATTTTACCTACCTACCTACCTAGGTAGATACCCTAAGAAGGACCGGGAAACCCAAGAGGCCATTAGACTGGTCCGGTTAGAATATGCAGGACGCATGCATCGGTTGGGATTCAGCAGTATCGTCTCTCTCATAGGACTAGCTGGACTCGAACGATGGGGACAAGTCGTCAACCACGACGAGGGGGTCCTTCATTGCGTAAATGTAGGATCTAGGTAAGCACTTTCTTACTTATTCCCTTCCTTTTTTCATCCCCAAATGTATAATTTTGTTGCGATATTGCCAAATTCAGATGTCATTACACCATCGGGCATAAACTATTCGACTTCTTATAAGTCGATACATATCCTAGAGCGCTATTTTTTTCTTCTTCACATTTCACCACAACAATTGGTTCCTACATACCCGAGAACCTGTATCTTTCAAAGTTATTACCGAATAACTGTTCCTTGTTTTGCGCCGCATCACGCTCTTAATCAATGGTATGCCATGCGCATGCAGAGTCTTCAAGCAGCCAGCATACCTCGTGACTGATCCCTTCAAAGCCGAATGGATAACCATATGCTCACTCTCGAAGTATCGGTAGGGCAGCCCTGCGAGGCAAGATCGTAGTAGTATCTTCAAGTATCACCCGATGTCTCATTGATAACTTCATCCTCCTATTAAAAGGCGTAAGATTGATGAGCGATAATAAGATCACCAATGCCATATCAACTACTACATCAGGTATCGCAGAAACGGACAGTCTCGGAACGATACGGTTTCTCGGGTGGGAAACACCACCTTAATGAAAAACGATGATCCTTTCGAATCGAGGCGTAGAAGGGGGGCGAAAAGATTTCACGTTTCTTTGGTGTATGCAAGTTGATTGGTCGTGAATAAGCCTAAGAGTATTCTGGACCTCTTTTTTGGTGAATCTATCCCGCCTGAGACCGTGCCAGCGATGCATGTCATCCACCTAGACCAAACCACATCCGTCCAATATAAATTCATACTACAGAGGTTGACCACCACCTGCGACAATCATACCTCTATATTCCTTCACAACGGTAGTTGGGGTCCTCGAGACTATCAATTAGCCACATAATTTACGATATCCTCCTAATTAAGACTCCCTATCGTGGAAGAGATTGACTATAAATCGGTGATTGCCTCTTATATAATGTGCGCAATACTACTTTCGAGTCTTTCGCAGAAATATCACTAAATCGTGATTGCGCAAAGTCATCACGTAGCCTACAGCTTATGAGTCACCGTAAGAGCCGTAGCTCGCTCGCTCGGTTCGGCCCCTACAGCGAAGATGATCCACTGCAGGTAGCCACAGAGTAATCCATTATGTATGATGTACGTACATAGCCACATACAACATACAACATACATACACAACAAAGCATTGACGCAAATGCAAGGATCCAGATGCAGCACGACAATCTCTATCACTTATACGGGTAGATGCGTGATCCTCCCATGTTTGAAGTTATTAGTTTACGAAACTAGCCAGAACTAGATCACTGAAGACTCATAACTACCCAGCACTTTTGAACAAATGAGAAACAGAAAGCAGCAAGCGTGAGTCGTACAGCTCTACGTGAGGCTCGTTTACACAACAGTAGTGCTCGTAGTAACGCGTCTGCTGAGTTGGATACCGTAAGCCGACCGGCAACACGACATTTTTTTTTTCTTTTTCGGTGAGAATTTGGAATGATATTCAACGACCTGGCCGAATCCAATTAGCATCTGCTGCGTGCCGGCAAAATACCCACGGACAAGCAAGTCGGATTGTTTGTCTAGTGGGGTCTCCTTGGCAATTGAATCGATACCATTGGATTGATACAGCTTCATTCTCAGCCAGTACACCATCAGGCGAGCTCACCGCCTTTCTTTTTGGTCAAGATCCTCACGTCACCACCTACATATTCAAAGAATCCCAGCAGGAAAAAAACGCCACCGAGGTACACCTTCTGGGCTATTACTTTTTCTTCCGATATGCCGAAGGAGTGAGGAAGTTGACGTATATTATATTCATAACGAGCCGTAAGAATGTGAACACATGTCGTCGATGTTGTACAACTATCTGCCACGACTCAGCGACTACCGGTTTTAGTCTTCACGCCGGTCAGACCGAGCCCAATATACTAGCAAGTACAATCCTCTTGCACTAAGATTAAATTGAAGTTCTTGGTGGAATTCGTAAGTCTTTTCGGACCAGCTCATCAGCTCTTCTCTCTAAGTCGACACGATGTGCCTCAATATCGCTTGAGTTGTCAGCCTTATTCCGGTACATTGGTTCGGAAATTTCCAAAAATAATTACCACCAATGGATAATTTTTCTAGATTAGTGAGGAGACAATGTAGTCGATACCTACAAGTCACTAACGAGAAAAGCAGAGCACAGGAGTACGATGGAGTAAAGCACAAAAATTCATTCAGATGCTCGTGATGAGGCTGGTCCACTGACATTGAATACTCCATGTATTAGAACGCAAGTTCGCGGTGTCCCATGACCAGGTACCTAGGTTCGAAACCTGATACTCACAAGCGAAGCAGCAACGCGTTGTCGCACGCCAATGGGATCGAGTGACTGGGACGAGATCGTGTAACTTACTAGAACAAGCAGCTTGCATTGGTGGGCGTACATCTTTGTATCAACAATAATGACTCCCTGAACTCATCATTACACCAGACTGCCCTACTGATTCGACAGATCAAATATGAAGCGCTGAACGGCAAATGAATTCCGAGTGAAGAGGTCAATGCGTAGTACAACCTGCCACTGAAAGGTATCTTCGAAATCTAAGATTAAGACCCGATCACAAGATTCGAGGTCTTAACCACATGGATTACCCCTCGTATCGTGGCATACGGAGATGGTTCTAGTCGTTGAAGTCACCAACGAAGAATAGATGGGGTAATCTAGGATTACCGGTCCTGACGCTCGACTCCAGTTTGTCCCGCGTTTAGCGTTGCCCCCCTTCTGAACCCCTCATGTTCTGATGGTCTGATGGTCTGGATAATGCAAAGACGATGTAAGAGTGATGGAGGAGCGGCCCATCTTTCGGCAAAAGAAAAAACGACTCCAATAATGCACATCCAGCTTAGTGCTCTCTCTTATCACTTGGGCAGTTCCGTTTGCAAGGGTTTGTTGAGTATGCCCCAGATGGCTGTCGTCTCTGTCTCCCTACTCTATGATTAAAGAAGCTGATAGAACCTTCATCTCCTCATCCTTCTCCATGTTTCGCCATCCAGGGTACGCCATAACCCCTCAGTTGGCGTAAGGCAGCAATCCCACATCGAAGAATATTATGGAACTCTCTCGACGCAATTGCGTTATGGAGTATGCCCAGGCATGATGTCCGAATACAACTACTTTCCTTGATAAAGTGTTGATCGTCAAAAGTGGTCATGGGAATCTTATTGCGATGTCGGCAAGCGATAATAGAGATTCGGGCGTCGCTCCGAAGGGTGTTTTAGGGATTGCTGCCTTGAGGCAGTCAAGGAGATAGGTGCCCAACCGTCTAAACCCACCATTTAGAAGCTAGGATATTCCTCAATTAAAGAATTCCGGTCAGGCAGGCAGAATTGGATATTGACTCAGCTTATTTCGCTGATGCGATTCTCTCAGCCAAGATTTTTCACGTATAGAATAACATAACTGAACATATCAGGAGTTACGGTCGATAGCAAGCCTGTAAGGGGTCGTTCCCGTTGTATTCCCAAAGATAATATCATGGCTTGTGGCGCCGAACAAGATATTTCAATACGACGAATATTTCGTAAACCAACCCCAGTCGGCCCTATCAACGGAGCCTCTAGTCGGGCATAATACTAGATGGTAACCATCGGCGAGACCTACGATAGTGGGTCTTATGAATTAAGCGGCCCTCAGGCATTTCCAAGAAAAAAAATTTTAAGGGTTCAAATCGATGGCAATAAAACTATGTTTCTATATTGAGAAAGGCGTAGAGTCCAGACCTAAGGGCTCTTGTTGGATTCAAGCGTGAACCTCGATAAATGTATGCCTAAAAGAAGGCAGAAATTAGAAGATATCGATAATGAAGGGAGGGGGCTTTAGAAATAGAGCTAGACGCACGTGACTATAAGGTTATCTATTCCAAGCCACGAGGCCCATAAGCCACAGGTTTAGGTAAATTTAATTTAGGGAGAGTTCATGGTTCACGCTGCCCAGCTATCTTTCCCACCAATCTTCCCAGCTACCCAATCTGCCCTGCCCTCCAGATTCTCTCAGCCCTACCAACATAACATCGATATCTCAAGGACAAGGACAAATCGCCAGTCATGCCGGCCTAGTCGCCTTGCAGTAATTCGATCTCAAATCCCCTCCCCTACAACATGCATGTCAAGGGATGATATGCAGGGACATGCAGCTTAGGCTCTGATTGATAAATCTGTAATAGGGCTCTCTAAACGGGCTACCATTCTTGTCTACCCGAAATGACTTCGGTTTCTTTTTTTTCCTCATATTTTTTCCTCTGTATTTCCTCTACACTTAGATGCCCGTTTAATACTGGGCAATTCTCATCTTGACGTCATCTACTCGATTATAGCGGGGTGCTTTTTTACACCTAGTCCACGAGATCAATAGGCGAGTGCCCAAAGACATTCCTAAGAAAAATACAGGGCTATCACAACAGGGCAATCTCGCACTATTAGCAGAGACAACCTTGGAAGTTTTAACCACACCAAGGCTAAATTAGTTGTGTTACTAATTGGAGATGTCAAAAAAAAAGTCCAGGTGCTTACCTATTCCTTCCCGTATTATCTGCATCTACATACCATCAATTATCGATTATTCTAGAAAAAAAACAAGTTGAGAAGAGTTATCATCAAGAATATCATCACCCATAATACGACAGACAGGAGATGACCGTCGGTCTTTTTACACGGAGCTGCCCGGAGTTACATTGAATTCAATTCAGATGTCGGCATGGCCAAAGTTTGCGCCTTTACTGCTACCACCATCGAGACAATCCCCCCCCCCCCCCAATTCTACTAGGGAGTTGATCAATCTCTCGTCATCTGACACAAGTCCTGGTGCAGAAATACCTACGCTACTTTCGTGTTTGGGCCTTAGTGTTACCCCAAATCCAAGGAAATAGTCACATCCTCCTCTTAACGAGGTACCATTCCTTGGTAATTCTTCTACCTATCCAGATATCTCCATATTGAAAGTGGTGCTGTCAGGCGAATAGCATAGCTAATCACAATCCGTGCAACCATCAATACAATCGCACTATTTCTGGAAAGGGATGGGATTGATATTAGTTAATGAGTTATTCCTTGCAAGTGCTCATTTAATTCCGTCATATTATAGAAGAGCTTACATGCTAATAGAGACAATTGCGATAATCACTTTACCATTAACGTAGTGTGGCGTCGCATAACTCGGACTCTCGCTTAGAAAGAAAAAAGTAAAACATAAAAAAACATAGGAAATAAGAAAAATACCATTTGCGTCAAGAACTCGTCAGAATGAGATAACTCATTCGATATTCAAAACGAACTGGTGTTGGCTGTGCCGCAATCAAGCTTCATGCAAGGTACGGTGCATACGTACTCGTCGATCCAAAGGCAAGTCAATTTGATCAAGCCTCAACTTGGTCAAATCACAAGGAGACTTACGAACCACGAGCCTCGCGAACGTCGCAATCACAAATAATACAGTTGCGGCCGAGTTACGGGTGTTTCGGCTCAAAGCTTGTGTACACCGTTGTCAGATGGCTATCTGACCGAGCTCGAGTTCCGAGTTGGTGGCCTCGATGTCTTAAGAAAGCCGGCTTATGCTCTATCATTGTTGGTGACCCCCACACCATCAACCCAGCCTTCGCACCAATCCACACACCATCTCTGACGCGTGATGCCCTTTCTAGTAATCAGCTTGGAGGTGATTAGATGTCTGAGCCTTTCATGGCTCAGCTCTTAGGTGATTCATTCCAGGAAGATAGCCCCTCCGTTCACGAGCTCTGTCAAGTTCCCTAAGGCATTCCTTTTCCAGTTGAGCACCTCCCCAGCATGACCACCATCTTCTCCAGCCTGCGACTCACAAGGCAGCCTCTTAACCTAGCCGGTGACTAACCCATTCCTTGACAACCTTCTGCCTAGTGGTAGTATATATTATGTGGCCTCCCCGCTCTCATTGCTTTCTACGCTTTTGCGCCACTCTTGTGTTTCACCATTCGTCAAATTTCCTTTATTGAGGTGGTTGGCCGGCTTGATATTCTCGCCTTCAGGATAGTTTCTATTTGAGCCGGTTTGAGCTTGGCGACCTTCGTTGAGTTTAATATTAGAAAGACACTGTCGTCTATTTCCTTCAAGTCGTCGCCGTATTAATCAGAGAATGGTCACTACGGAATACGATCTTTAATTTTATATCGTTTACTATTTGGTCTCATCATCGATAAATACCACCATGCCTTTGTTACCAACTAATATACCCATACGTGGGCAGTCGGACCCAACTTGGCCGCCGAGTCCTAGTCGTTTCCCTCCGTCGTTAGAAGACGATACCAACTCGACGGATGACGATGACGCCGACGCCCAGTGGCCTCAAGAAAATCCTTTAATGTATTTCCTTACACCGCCAACACCAGGGAATGAAGATCTTGAGTTTGATTTTGAATTTGATGCCGGGATAGAAGACTCAAACCGGCCTCGCGAAATCATTCGGACTGTATCTCCGTCCACTCTCGATGGTCTTAGGAAGTATAAACCCAAAGACAAATTAGCAGATTGTGCTGTTTTGGACGATGATGACGATGATGACGAGGAAGATTATATCCGATTCCATCCACATGGTCATACGTCTCTACCATTTGGGTTTGAAAAGTTCTTCGACCAAACGCGGTCCACTGCTACTATTACAACTCAAACTACCGAGGCCTTATTATCCCCGGCCTCGTTTCACGTCGGGTCACCGAAGGGGCGCCCATCGAAGCGTTTCGCACCACCACGACGTGCTCTTAGGGGAAGATCACCTACTCAGTCGCTACAACGGCGCCATTCATGGCGTGAACCAAGTCCCGACGTTTATTCTATCGAGGAGGAACCAGAAAAGGAAACGATGAGTGAGATGGGGTTAAGCATCGAAGACCTCACTGACGATCAAGATAAGAAAACGCAACCAATAGATATACCGGCTGCAAAGCCACGGAAGAAGGTTCGGTTCGTGTTACCGGTTAAGGATTAATAGCATTATTTCTTTCTCGCATCTCAATTGTCCCTGGGGGACATCTCAGCATATATGCATATCAACGGCGTCGTGGATTTTTGGCATTTTCATTATTTCTCACATACATATTTAGGGCTGCATACGGGAGGAGTGTTTTGGCATTTAGCATAAGTATACCATTCTACACTGCTTGGTTTATTGAGGAGGTCTGAGATACAAGTTTATAAGGGGTTCAAGCAGATACGTACTCTAATTTAAACCACATATTCACTATCACTACCATATTCTTCAACTCTAGTGAAAATCTCACGATATTCTCAATTAGTTTCTAATAATGTGATAGCCACGGGCCAAAAGCTAGAAGCCCTCATAGTGCCTAAAGTCAACTTCGTACGTACATACTTACGAAATCAGGATCTTGCTCATCTTGCTTTCTTGCTTACGCACGCAGCAACGTAAATCAACGCTGATCGCTGTAGCAGTTGCCCACCACCACTTTGCTTAGAATTCCCTATTCAGCTCGTCAATATTTCATCATTATCACGTCTATCTGACACATATCCCTGACTAGGAAACGGACGAACCAGACGCACGAAGACGCGAGCGTGTCCATCCTGGTTCCCATCACGGCTTTTGACCTGTCGTACCACGCAACTAATCAGATCCGACCCGAACGCGAGGCCCCTTCCCTCCCTTCCCTTGACTCGGAACGAATCTCATCCGTCGGAATTTGAGTGGGTGTTACCTAGATGGGGTTCGTGGGTAAGGTGTGAAGGTGTGGGTAGGTGAGATACCTATTAAGTCGAACTAGGTAATTCATCTACACGTACCCCGAGGCTGTGCAAATTCGCAAAAATTCCCCAGTATACAGCCCTACCGCTTATTTCCCGACTGCAGAGACAGGGGGTCCCACGTCACACGACGTGCTTTGCCGTATGTGCGTATGTTGAATGGGGTGGTATGGTGTGGTTTGGTTTGGTGTGCGTGCGTGCGTAATATCAAATTATATGATCGACTGCGTGCGTAAGGCTGTTCCTTCTATCCAATGATTCCGGCGTCAGCAACTTACATACATACATCCCTTAGTTCTAGTATTATAGGTGTTCTGATATCTATGTGTCGTATACCCGATATGGATTCTTGGAGCTAGGTAGTCAGCCAATAGCCGCGGAGTCGTTGCCCAGAACGGATATAACGGCGTTGAAATAACCCTGATCCTCGAAAGAAAGTCTGGGCGCTTGACCGCTCATCCTATGTGATTCGACGTGATGTGGGGGATCGTTCACACACATACACACGCATCTCCATGTCCATGCACGTGGGTTCGGGCGTACCGGAGTGTTGGGTCGGAATCGGGTTACGTGAGCGAGTGAGCACTAGCAACGGTCTTTCTCTTTTCGCTAGCCTTATATAAGATGATCGTGTATTATCAAGAGAGAGAGAAAAAACTCTTCTTTGATTTGAATAATCGGGCTGAGGCTAACTAATAGCCTCGTGGTCGAGTCTAGTACGTTCTATCAGACGAAGAGTTGGATTGTGACACATTGGCTAATAATATCTAACCTCATCTATCAGAGACGACTCTTATCGTGGCTGACCAAATTGTTCTTGCCACAGTATTATAGATTCCTTCTCTAGTTTCTGCGATTTCGCTCGTACGCAATTGTTGGTTAGTATTAGACATCGACGTGGGTCACGATCCCTCAAACATGCTCCCTTCTGTCCCTTGCGTCAAGAGAACGATATTCTCACCTCTTTTTGGAATCATAAGCACTATCATTGCCATGTTACTCTCATGATTAGTATAGAACCTTAACTTCGAAAGAAAGAAAATTTTCCTGGTAAAATTATTTCTGGATGATTACCGCTGGATTAGGGTAGATAGTTGTTGTTGATGTTCTTTTTTTAAGACTCTAGCGGTAGGATCTTTTTACTTCCGAATCTAGATGCGGGAATGACGCCGCGGATGGCTTGGCTTTACGATATCTTCGCGGAATTTCGCCTCATGACTGCTTTCAGGACTCTTCCAACGTGTTCTGTTCTCTTCGTACGGATTCCTTCCCACTCTAACTTTTCTCCTATTATTATCTCGTTCGCGCCATTTTATCTGTAAGGGGCTTCATATTTCATTAGATCATTGTTGAGAAGTCGTGTGTATAGCTGAGCTACGCCACATCCTTCGCCTTTGTTGGCCCGTTTGTTCAACCTTGTAGTCGGGCCTCTTGTGTGCTTGGATACGGAGAACCAGTGATAATTGTAACAGCCGTATTGAGAGTTTGGAAGTGTCGTTGCTTATCAGAGGGCGGTACAAAAACCGAGAGGAGTCTTCGTTATGGCTAAAAGCCGGGCGCTTTATCCGCCCGACGAAGATCCTGAAATAGCAATTCAGGCTTATCATAGGGCGCCATTTCTCGAGCCGTACAGCCTCAGATATAGCTGGATCCGCGGAGAAGTGTATTGCCGTAAACAGCCATAATGATGAATATATGTCCGAGCCCCCACAAGGAAGACTGCAAGTAGTACATGAGTCGTGGTTGCTGCCAAGATATACACGCCCGTAAGCACTTTGTGTTTTTACGAGCACTCATAACTGATCTTAACACGTTTCCCTCCCTTATTGGAGTTAGTAGGGGATAGGAAACGCGCACGTAATTTGGTGGACGTAAGCTCTTGTTTTCTAGAATATTCATTAGAATAGCGACCACATAAGTGTAGACTCGATACCATTCGACACGCACCTCTAGGAAGCCGGACTTATCAAACTCCAGTCATCAATAGTCACGAAAGAGAGACCCCACTTGGTGATACATATCATGCAAGCTGTGATTTCTATGATAGTAGAGTTCAATAAATGATGCCTTGAATTTTCTCGAGGTGAGGGTTCCTCCCCTTGCCTATCATCCTAGGTACACCAATGTCTATGTACACCTCATGCCCTTTCCAAAGCAAGGTCAAGCATCAAATTAGAGTCACCGAAGGCAGAAGATATTCCAGAATGTTGATCGGCGAGCGAGAACATCTTAGCCCTGCACATTTATCGAATGACCCTTATGATGCCATATCCACAATCCAGTCCGATTTTCGTAGGGGATATACATGAATCTTAAACGCCGTCAACGCCTCGCCCGGATGCAATTTTCCTTTTCGTGAATACAGAGCTGGGAACGCAGCTCGAATAATGACACATTGGCTTGATATTGATTCAGTCGTCTTCTGCATCCTCCGCATCCTCGACTGTAACAGCTTTCGCCTTCCCTTTAGCTTTACTACTTGACGTTTCTTGCTCGTCGTCTGAGCTCTCTTGTTGAGACTCCGGCTTTGGCGCTTCCTCGGGTCTGGCCTCGGGTTCATTCACAGAGGCTGAACCGGTAAAGAGCTGTGCAGCACCACCCCAATTAGGCATCAGTGGCGTGGGCGCAGCTACCGTCGGGGGCTCTCTCTGTTCTTGGGAAGTAGTTTGGGTAGGGCGTTCTTCTGTAGGCCCACTAGATGCACCGATATTTCGAACATTAGAATCACCAGTTCTAGAACTTGACTGAGCAACCCTAGTGGTGCTACTAGTTGTAGTGGTTGTGTGTGTTGAATCGACTGGCTGTGATTGTTGACCATTGATATCGACTGGTTGAACAGGCTGTTGGGTATTTGGAGCCTGTTGGGGTTGACCATCAAGACGCTGAAGGGGTAATAACGACCAACCGGGGGGAATAACAACGCTATCAGGCAAGTCGGGGCTACCTGCTGGGATGGAATCTGAATATGATACGCCACCATGTCTAGTGATGGTCGGCGTTGGTACACGAGGAGGGTAGATTGCAAGTTGAGGAGGATGATGTGCCATAGGTTGAAATGGGGGAAGGGGTTGTTGCGGTACGGCTGGTTGGTAAGGTGTGAATGGGGCATTGGCAGCTGGCTGTCCATGATGAAGCATTGACACAACTTGAGGGTTCTGTTGTGTCTGACGGAGGTGATTCAACTCTGCCAATAGAGCATAGAGAGTTTGCACCTCAGCTTGGCTCGCCTGTAAGGCTTGCACCTCCTGTTGTATTCTATTTGAAATTTCCAGTAGCTGTAATTGCATCTCTAAGTGGAATTCGCGGGTGCCGGTGTTGCCGTGAGTCAGAGAAGGCCGGGCAGGTTGAGTGGGCGCGGCAGCAGGAGCGGGAGCGGGAGCGGGAGCATTAGCACCCTCAAGAGGGAGTCGTAGCCGCTGAGCCATCTCATGGATATTCTGGGCATTGCCCTGAGCAAATCCTAATCGAATAGGGCCAAACTGGAATACTCTCATATTTCCTGCTCCGCGTTGTTGTGCCGGCTGAGCGCCGTTTGCAGCTCTATTGCCCGCAGCTGCTTCGCCTACGGCATTGGGTTGGCCACCATGGTTGGCGCCTTGGGTAGTACCGGTGCCATTGGGTCCGGCCCCGTCGACTGGTCGTCGACAAGTCGGGCATACCTGCTGTCTCTCCAACCAACTCTTTAGACATCCGAAATGTAGGATATGGCCGCAGGGTAGCTTCTTCGGGCGAGAACGCTGTACAGAACCCTCGGCATGTGGATCCCACGGTCTCATATCTTCTCGACAGATAATGCAAGTATTTTCACGAGCCAATTCTTCCTCGGTAGCATCAGGGTATCCAGCTAGACCCTGTACAGCCTTACGGTACTTGATGAGAGCCCTGAGCCGCCTCACAAACGAAGATCCTGTCATGTAGAGGTCCCGCATTATGTGGATAGGTAGACCGTAGAACATCATTAATATAGCGAAGAAAGCGGAATAGATACCGAGCTTGACAAAATCTAGAGAGTGTTAGAGCGACGATCACAGAGCCGAGAATATAGAAACTTACCAGTTGCCAGGTCCAGACTCAGAACCCACTGTCCCTTAGATTCCCAACCCGGTACTTCAATATCCGTCTCATCGATATCCTCTTCATTTGGTAACTCCTCCTGCTCCGCAGCTTCCGCCTCGGCGGCGTCGCCAGATTCCCGACGTCGCATGATTTCGGCACGTTGTTCCCGGACTTGTCTACGCCTTTCTTCTAGTCTCTGTCGAGTCTGTCTTGATACGATGTCGGCTTCAACTAGGGACAGGAGGTATCGGAAACTAGTGCGAAACGAGCAGGTGTCTAAGATGGCGAATTCAAACAAGAACATGACCATCATGTTGGGTCGTGCCTGTTGGATGACAGCATTCACGGTATAGAGGAATAGCCAAGTATCGTAGATGACGCTGAGTAAGAGAGATATGCTGAGTCTTGTGTGAAAGAGTCGCGGATTTACCGGGGGTTGCTGTTCCAGAACCTCTACGCGGCCTTCGCCTATCCATTCCCAGACCTTCCCGGTTACCAAAGCGGTGAACATGACCAAGAACCAAGCTCCAACCTCTTCACGAAATATTGTCATAGCAAGGCATGTCTCGGTCACGGCGAACCAAGCTTTCTCGTAGAGTTGTTCGATTTCGACCGGTCGGAGAGGGCCATAACATAATCGTTGAAGACCCCAGACGAAGGAACCATAGACTAGGAGGACGAGGTTTATGAGGATCTATAACATGAGCAGGCGACAAAGGTTAGTAACTCGGTATAACACGAGCATATAAGGGTTAGTGGGGCGAGGGAAGAATACATACCATAAGACTTAGGTTATTTTGTGATAAATATACCATAGCAGAGTAGAAGTTAGCACGTTGATTGAAGGCGTAGGCGACGACGCCAGCCGCCAGGGCCGATGAGGTCTAGGTAGTGAATATTGTCAGTTTGAAGCTATAAGAAGATATATACAAACGGGAGAAGCTTACCCCTGCATACCAAAGAAGTCGCATGATGGCGATGAATTTGGCAGCCGATGTTTAAAGGGAAAAAATCTAGAGAAGGATGAAATTATTTGAAAATTGCACTTAGGTGCCCATCATCCCGACGAGGGAAGAAGTCGAGGTCTCAAAGGAATGCTCGGCTCGTTTGTTCGTAGGTATAAAATAGAATGTTGTAGTTGTTGCAAGTAGCGTACCTAGGTAATAGCGTGGTAGCGTGATAGTAGCTCACTAACAAATCGTTAATGCCACCTATTAGACTTGCAATCTTGCAACTTCTAGCTAACTGCTAACTTGATCCGAAGTACCTTAAGATGACGCGACCGGGGTGACTCTATCGCATTTGATTGGTTGAACGGATTATTCGGCACCCGCTCAATGTGCCACTCGGTCCGACGGTACATCATTACATCCGATTTAAACTCGAGACTCAGGAAGAAACTCTCCGAATCTTCTTCATTTACAACAATTCCAAAATAGTCCGAGATGGCCCAAATTCTATTCAATATCTCAACTACAAACATGAACTGAGATACGTGTCCGTTAGGTATCGTTAGTGGATGGATACCATTTACCACGTGCCCCCTCATGACGGAGACATCCGATTCTGATATGGCCGACGCTATGATTTTACTAGCCTTAAGAGCATTTACGATATTCAAATTATTAATTACAGACCTGGGAACTTGCCCTCTATAACCATAAACCCGATTCTAATTCCAATGACAGAATAGATTAAGAATTAATCGCGGGATTCAGGGGCAAACTCTCAACCCAACAGAAGCCCCCTTTTCCAGTGAACCTAGACTCAGGTTCTGGTTGAATCTGTCGCTATTTCCTGTGATCGCGATGTGTATGTTGAGCCTCACAATATTCCATATATTATCTATATTATACTCTACAACCCCTATTGCGGTAGTATCGTGTGCCCTTACTCCAAGGACCAACGCCATATGTCCCCCTTTGGTAGGAAGGGCATGGTTAAAGACAGAATGGGGAGTTACTATACGATCCATGTCTAGCAGGTTAATTGTCCCGCTAGTCACTCGTTAGGGAAAGCTTTAAGGCACACCCAGATGAGTACGACCCATTCAGCCAAACAAAAGGTGAACGGTGGAGCTTAAAGAGGCCGTTTGGGATTTCGAGAGGCTCGGACGTAGCCTTCGTAGCTCGGCTTCCAAACGTGAAGAGCATATATATCGAATGAAAGCAGAAGCCCGGACTTAGAGAACAGACCTCGCTGGCTGACTTTGGTTGGCTCCATGCCGAGATGAGCCTTAAGAGCCTTGAGGACGTCCGGAGAAATGACGAACATCCCCTCGAGCTTCCCAGATCCCACACTCTTGGTATTTTTTTAATATGAGAGGTATGAGCGGCCGAAGATGGGAGGATCTTAGATGGTCATTGTTCCCTTTCGACCAACCTAGTGATGCTATAGCTACCAAAGCGCTCGTCATATCTAAGTCATTGAATTAGAGGTATTCTCTTCACTCATCCTTAACGCATGGGACTGGATGATTAAGAAGGCAGCCGAGGAAGCGCTGTTTGTATTAGGATCGTGCTATTCAGAAATCCGAGGACGTCTCAGTTGCTAACCCAACTATCAGTAGATACCCTTACGAAACTCCCTCATATGTACCTAGTCTACCGATTCCTCTATCGTTTCCGCATGTCGCGTTCGATGTAACTTAGGTCAATCGTTAGTCCCGTTCGAGGGCTACTCTCCGCGAGGAGCTAGTAATAATGACCACGATGATACTCAGAATGCGAGAGTTTACGTTTACGACGCTGGCAAAGAATTACCAGGATCCTAACTTAGTTTACACGCCATGATATATATACAAAGGCATAGCCGAGGAGTTCAGACTGAACGAGACTTCCGAAACAAGAGGATACCTTAGTGGCTATCTAGATCCTATCAACTACTACACTTAAAGATGCTTTGCTTGGACACATCCGGCAACAGGTCCCACGAGGGGATAATCAAGACAATTAGGAGCAACATAACTAGGCAGCGAAAGACCAAGTTGAAGTGACGTCTTAAATGCTTCGGAAAGCGGGGATGTATAGGGAGTATCATCGACGCCATCGGTCCCTGGAAATTAATCAAAACGCAAAGGATTGAGGGAGTTGAGGTTCTAAATAAACATTTCATTCACGATACTCGGCCTGCTATTGTGCGGTAGGGGCCATCCGATACTAACCTTTACAAAACGACTCATCCGCAGGCAGGACAATAGTAGTAATAATTGAAAACCATCCCTATGGGGCACTAAACCGGTAGGAGGCCTGGAGCATGGTTGCGAATGAAGTTCTACCTTATCAAAGAGGACAAGGTAATTAGAGCTTCCATGGAAAGAAGCTTATCCGACGTTACCAGCTTCATTCAAGGAAATCAGCTCACCGTGTAAGATATCATGCGGCCCGACAATTTATGGGAGTCACTACACGGCCGTCGTCGGATGAGCTTGGATTGTCTAGGCTCTCGTCCGATGGGTCGCTCTGCTGTAGCCCTATCTAGTAAACCAATGAAAGCAGATTCGCACAGATGGTGTGAGAGTTGAATTAGAAAGCAATACTCTTCTAGAGCTTGATACACCTAGGTGACGACACCACGACGAGAATAGCCCCTGAGAACTCTAACTAGGGGTTGTTATATCTGCCAACGTCCGTACGCATCAGTCTTGCGAATCTAGCCAATACCTACAGCCTACAAGGAATATAACCCTTATATTTCTTCGTGTATTTGATTGCCTCAGATACTATCAACTACAAAAGCCCCGTTAGAGGTTATATTTTTAGGTGGTTCAAACGAACCTGGACTTTAGAATATCTAACGACGTTACTTTCACTACTCCTAAGACGGCCACACTGTAGGGCCAGGAGTACACTGTCAACAAGTGAATGGGGGTTCGTGATATTTTGGTATCTGTTGAGTAGGACTTTAGTTGCTATTAGACCCTCGATCTATAGAAAACCACCAAGGGCAATGGACTGTTCCCATATGGCACTCAGGCAAAGAACTCGGGGGGTCGCAGATATCCCCGAGTCCAGATATGTTCATCGCTATTGTTAAACACGATTGATCGTCGTTCTCTTATACTGATACAGCGATCGTTATCAGTAGGAGTCAATGGCGATAATCGAATACGAAGATTATGAGCGGACACCCGATGTACGACTACATGCTCAAACAGCCTACTAGGTATCATAGCACTTTATTTCCACAAATATTTATCATTAGAAGGAAGTTATTCACATCCTTATCTCCGCTATTTGCCCACTAGCTTCACGATGGGGTTCTGTTGGGATCCCCTAGAGCCAATCCTATAGAACTAGTATCTCAACAATAGTGACTCAGAAGTAATTAACTTCCCCACTAGTGAGTTGCCATTAAAATAGTAAAAATATCAAGTTATATCTACTTTGAAGATATCAGGCAGGAATATGATCTAGAGAACGATAACGAGCCCTGCACGAGGTCATCCTTAACCGAGCCCGGCAGCCTGGATCTCAGATCCTTCAAGTCACCTCAACGGCACAGCAGGAAAGCATAACTTATGCTACGAGAAATAGGATTCTTTCCTAGACTATATCCGAAGTCCTTAATTACGGAGATGAGGCCTGCGAGCATCTCCGAGTAAAGACGGGCGGCTCCGGAGTTAGAGCCGAAAGACTATGATATGATGTTCTCGTGTTTTACCTAGGCAGGCATTCCAACATCAATCTAGGACAATTCATGCGGTCTCAAATGAGCGAATTCAAGATTTCAGGACGTTCTCGCTACGAAAACGAACAATCGCGAGCATCAACTCTGCTGCTCACCGCGATTCCACCTCGGACATACGACACGCGACACACGCCGTAAGCAGACTAATACGAGGCCATCTGACCCTCTGTACATCGGAACAACGGTGCGTCATCCCGTTATTGTTTTGTTGCACACTCAAGTACCAAAGTCACATCGACACCAAAAGAGGCTCTGCGTAGGAAAACGGAGAGGTTTGCTAGCTAAGCAAGTAGTTGTATTAAGCATATCGCCTTAGAAGAGCAAATATGGTAAGACATGCATCTCATCTACCTTACGTGGACGACCTGTCTACTGCCACTGCTTGCTGCTGTTACCACTTACCTCACATTCAAAGCCCGGTACGGCTAGTATCCCGGTGTCAAGTAACCCTAGCAGAGGGCGTGTTGCACAGGTGCATCGCATCGCCCGATAGATTTCAAGCTTACGACCCGTCAGCAATAACACTCTAGCCATTCCCGTGACGAGATTGGAATTGTATATGCTCGACCGCTACAATAAAAGAGAAAAAAAAAAAAGAAATTGACCGGTTGTTTCTCTCCGCCACAAATTGTATTGGTGAGAAAAGCGAATCGGATAATCTCCGACGGGGACGGGAGCTCCCTTTCCCGGCCACGGGCTTTGGTCTGATGCTAATAAGACAAAAACTCTTGACGCATGGCGCATATACACCAGTCCATTCGATGTGAGGCGCTGTAACGTCGGTCACCCCTCGGCGCGCATTTATTATGTACAGTAGGTATGTAAGGTCGCTTAATTTGTGTGGGTAGGTACCTACGTAAGTAAGTAAATGAGTAGTAAAGTCGGTCGGGGATGAGGGAGTGTGAAGGCAGTGTATGAAGGGGAAAAAATGAAAATAATTGAATTGAGTGGTCTAAATCACGACACCGCATTTCTCCATAACTGGCTCGCCGAACACGAGTGAGGGAGTAGAGAAGTAGAAAGAAAGAAAAAGAGAGAGAGAGCGGGGAAGGGATAACGAATTGCATGCAGAATGAAGTAGGTAAGAAGGTCGGTCTGTAATGGTAACTAGCGAAATTCTTGATTTGACTCGTCATTCACCCACTCTCTCATTCTATGTCGTCGCCCCGGAACGGCGCCTAATTCGGGCAAAAAAGCAGTCAGCATGGTGACGATGATGATGATTAAGATGATGCGTGGTGCGTGATGTCTTGTCGCTAACTAACCAGAGCAGACATTACTACTTGAGGCCCGACGGAGGAGTGATTAGCAAGCATTAGCAAAGCTACCTTGCGGCTCTGGAGAGACAATAAGGAGCCTAGCCGGGGGCTTTGCCCGCCTGGAACCTGCTACCTAATGCCCTATTACCATGGTACGCAGCCACCTATCTCGGGGTCGCCTGCGATTTGTAGGGGTAACCGCGCGCATGGGGGAGCCCTACCCTACCATGACACTATCTGGAAGACATCGAGCGTGTCGCGGTTGGCTGAAAAAACGTGCTCTCTCCGGGACGATACAACCGTGGAAGTACAAAAGAAAAATAAAATAATAATTCGCTATTATTACTTACCTAGGTAGATAAGGTCGGCGATAATAATATGATGTATAGCATGTAGCGTCGTGTAAGTACACTCTTACGGTACACTATTAGATATGCGTTATGAGCGCTGCCCCAATCGTTCCGGGAGTGTAGCAAGTACGGTTCCACGAATAGGGGTACCCTTTTCGACTTTCGTCAATCGTGAGAAGCGGCCTCAACTCGGTTTGTTATGTATCGTCAACAGCTGTTGCTTGGATTCATGTTTGCCAATAGCTGATAAAGTTGTTTCTTGGATGATGATATTTTGCAGTATAGGATATAGGATAAATGCGCTATAGCGGGAGTGGGCGGTGAGGTAGTTAGAAGTTCGGAAAAGATCGACAGAGAATGCGACGCTGAAGGCTGCTGAAAAACGCTGCCAAGTGGTGATCTCGCTTCTGCATGTAGAAACCAATTCACAACTGGGGGGCGGGGAAAAAAAACAATAATACATCCATGGATGATGACCATACATACTAACCCATACGTAACCACTTGGAATCTCGGACTCTCGCGGACGGTGATAAACAAACAACCCCCCTCCCTTGTTAAAATTGAGGCTCAACTAAACACGTGTGACGGGGGCCGCCAGCTAATTCAAATTGCCTCTGGTCCGTGATGGTGATGCGTTCGCAGTGGTGGTTGGAGGATATACGGCCATCGGGGTCTGGGTAAGACGGGCTTCCCCTGAAATCGATCCCCTTAGCAGTTCCCGTTATCATGCAGTGACGCCGAACGCGAATGCCATCGCACGCTTCACTCCCGCATCGCCACCCGCATTGACTTACATGCCACTACATACATCGCATGAAGATGTTATGCTATGCTATGTGGTGTGGGGGTTTTAGGACTTCGGCACTGTTTTTCATGACCGATAGATGTAAATGTCAAGTTACGCTGGCGTCGGAGCTCAATGCCATGAACGATAGGCTAGCATAAGTCGATGATCTCCCTTACCGAGCTCCACGTCAATCAACCACGCATTGTACTGGATCCCCAAAACGCCCAGACGCGGAGAAGATCTGGCGTCGGCGATCTATAATGGATGGCTTTTAAGATTTACGGGTTGCTACCTCTCTTTCCATATCGGAAATAGGGTGCGATGTATAGGTACTCGAGTGGATATTTCATATTTCGTTCTTAGTGTTCGATGTAGATAAATCAAGATTTGATACTGTAGCATTCGTAGGTATAATATCTCTGTTAAATCGTTTCACCCTGGTACTTGTTCGTCAGAAGTCCCTCGATAACAAATTCGGCCATGAAAGGGTGTCATGATCAGCATTGTTCTTTTGCCAACCATACTCAGGACAATAGTGGTGTTGACCTTGAAAGACGGACGAATGGATATGAGCAATGACCAGGTGTGTATCAAAAAATGCCCGTGCTAGCGAGGGTATCCCTTAGTTAGTGAGTTTCTCAGGGCCGTAGCCCACCATAGTCTACCGTAGTCTACCGTACTTTAGTGTAGGCGTATATTATATTACCTACCTAGGTATATTGCTTTATTATGTGTTTAGTAGATGCTAAGATAATTAAGGGGGCAAAACAAAACTCCCCACAAGAACGAAGAGCCTTGTGCTAAGACGAGACGGGAATTGTTAAGCGCACAGCGTTCCATCCGGCGGCAGCTAAGACGGGGCGGCGCGCGGAAACCAGTTGCTCGGGTCTACCACTTGAGCGGAATTAGAGCGTTTGACCAATTTTGACCAATTTATCCCGGCAAACGAAGGATTGACATGCTGGATCCATTTCCCAATGAAAAGTCACCTGCGTTGACGAAGCGCTACGGAGTAGATTGATGGTCGATCATTTTTTCTCTTGGGGTTTGATCTAATAGTTCTCCATACGAAATCTCATCCATCATCCACTTCAATCCACAATAGCCTCGGTAACCCACATAAGATATTGTAGTAAGCTCACGATACTTTCTTGTCCTTAGCTTACAATAGTGGTAGCTGTTGATAATATAACCCGCTTATAGTTGCATTTACAGCTTGGGTGACCGTCAAAAGTCTAGAATTACCGTATCTAGGCGTTCCCACGGATTTTAGTGTCGTGGCTGCGATGATCGATCCGGCCAGCTGGGACAGTTCATGGGTCCCTTGAACACATGGCTGATCTCAGGATCTGTCATCTACGGCGCAACACGTAACCTATAAGCCGGTAAATCTATCAACAATGAGCATAATCGTCTTTAGTTAACTCAGAAGTGCAATATTCTATTCCTTCTCGGCCGAGTTTGATGATGCAGCGATTTCAATTGGCACATGTTTTGCGATGGCCAAAGCCTAGGATTTGCCAAGAAGTAACACATATCTCCCTCATGTTAAAATCTTGATTGTTCGTATGAAATAAAGGGTCCGTGTTCAAGCTATGATGGTTACGTAGATTGCGATTCTTGGGGATCTAGCCAAACAATCTGTAAGGTGCCGGACGGTAGTCTTTCCGGAGCACCCGCATATTACCAGAATGCCTCTTAATTTTCATGATTAGTATACACACGCATGAACCCCCCTGTTATGTGGCTTCCAGACCACGTTGAGATGAACCAGAGACCATTCAGATGTATAGCTAAGGAACTTACCGTTATTATCGAATCGCCCATGTATATGATCGTTTTCGGCGTGTCGATCCACCGATTCTACATGGTTTGCATCTTGTTCTTGGCTATTGTGATACCACAGAGAACTATATGGGGATTGCTGCTCGTGGAGATGATATATCATATTGACGCCACAGTTGTGCTAAACCTTTCACGATCTAGTCGGACTAAGTAGCGCCAAATAACGATTTGACCGGTTTCGTGCGCGCGTATGTGTATTGAATCTACTAGACTTTGGGTCGGACCTCTTACTACATTCGAACATGAAATGGAAAACCTCGTAACAGCGACTCACTATATGCCTGATCTAAATAACTCTTTGATCCGAGACATATCTATTTGTTTACATATTGAAGGACTAAAGGACCAGGGGGTTGATGAAAGCTACCTTTTTTTTTTCTGGTCGTCTGACTTGACAACGGGCTAGCCACGTTCTTCATACATACGTAGTGGGTGTGATGAGATCGGATTAATCTGACATCAAGGGGGCTTGTTGTCTTGGGTCATGGAAATTGTAGGATGGTCTGGACCTCCGGCGATCGTCTTCCCCAAGCCGGCGCATCGTCATCGTGTATGCAGAATTGCTATTTGGGGTGCTTAAGGTTCTGAGAGAGACATGCAGATAACACCCCTGACTCCATACAACACGAAGAAAAAAACAAGAAACAAATAAAAATAAGTAATCATAAAGATACCATATACACTATATGGTTGCCTCCGTATGTGAGTTAATATATTAAGATGGGGGGCTTAAGGCACGGATATCTCGGAGTGGGCCTCGGTCCCGAATCTGACAAGCGAACGAGGTCTTAGAATCGTAGAAGCGCTTCGCAACATGGAACTTTAGGCTCTTCATGAGGGTAATAATGGTTAAGGATAAAATGTAAGAGGTTGATTCTAACCCTGCTATGTTGATTTGGTATACAAAGTGCACTATGCCAAGTGCAAAGTGCAAAAAGTAAGGGGTTTTACGTCTTACACACGGAGCTTCGTATCTAACCATTGCGGGGCTAAGGAGGAGGCTCCTCACAGGGTCCTGTCTCTCGTACCTGTGCGAAACCGATACCCTGTCTTAATATGTTAATGCATAGGTTCGAGGATATGTAACCTGCCCTAGGGTATGTAAAGTTATAGGTAATGGATTATGCGGTGGCGCTTAACTTCACGAACTTGTAGAAACCTGCATATCTACTTCCGCGTACGCGTGTATACACACACAGCATATATCTTACATATTTACTTTACATACTTCGATATGTAGGTAGTGTCCGATACCTATCTAGACACGGTCCAACAAGCGATCGATGGCGGCGACAACTCAACTAGCAAGATCGTGTAGGGCTAGTAATTACCGAATTTTCGGAATTTTGGCGTTCCGACAGCCCTTTACCACTCTACTAAATCATAATTCCTTTGCAAACGTAGTTATGACGGTTTCGGCTTTTGAGGAAGAAAAAAAGAATAAACACCCCTGGGTATTCAGAGTGGTCGACTGGGTATATACTAGTGTATGTAGTATCCCCAGGCTTCTTTGGAGTGGCTTGCGATGATCCTCATGTTGACCCTTCTCTTTCGCGTGGACAACGGCTGGTAGCGCCCAGGAAGGATCAAGCTTCCATGCATCCTTCTAGATCTCTCCAGGTTTGTTGATTCGTCACAGGCGCGTTGGTTGGCTGCCTCGTCGGGCATCTGCAACTGAGGTCCCCGATGGCCCATACAGTGAGAAAGAGTAGGAAATGATTGGCGGTTGGCTAAATTGCCAGTATTTATTAGCGAATCCTTGCGTGAACACAACATGTACCGTAACGAGTTTAGTGGAAGCCGTACCCCGTATGTAAATACGAGCGTCAGATCGTAGCATGGGTTAAAATGCGTCTATCTTGTAATAAATGTTGATCAATTGTTCTTTCTTAGATTCCTCTGTCTACGTAAGGAGTACATATGTATCTCATGACCTTTAGGATCCGCAGCTACTGGGAACTTTGCCTTGTTCCGCTGTTACATTTTGAATCATCCCGTCAAGATAGCGCTGTAACCCAACTTATAGTGATTCCGTTTCACCTAAACTGCAGGTCAGAAAGGTAGCTACCTAGCTTACTTAGGTACATGCCTATCTAGCGCATGGCGCTCCATTACAGGAAGTTGTACAGCTTAAGAATGATCCTAATGTTAGTAATATTCATAACTTTCCCACCATGTAGACTAAGGAGCTCAATTGGGCGTTTGACGAGAATCTCAATCCTCGCTTTTGCCTATCTATCAAAAAATGAGAGCTAGGCTTGATCCGTACCTCAATTCTTACTCCGTACTATTCGTTTGGCCAGGATCCCTTCTCACGCATGGCGCCCGTGCAGCAACGGGATCCGGTTGTAGGCCAGAAGCTGCAGCTTCCCGAGCCCGTAAGCTTATAACGAAGTCGACCATGGTCTCAAATGTGCTAGAAAGGTTGGTATCAAACCACAGGCGATTAGTAGATATCCTCTGTGAGCCAAAAAGATTATCCGGGTTTCTATTATTATGCCATGCTCGATTGGGGGCAGAAATTAGGCCCGCCTTAAAGCGGCATAATCGAGGACAACGTTAAAGTATAGAAGAGCCCATTTACTTAAGCAGTGAGGTCATCAAAATTACTATTCGTAAAATTGAATCTTGGTATCTTTTTATTGCAACTGCTTATTGTCCTGATGACACCCGTTTCATGCTTCAGGAAGGTGTGTAAAAAAAGCTCATGGGGATGGGATATTCAGGGGTCAAGATAATGCTGGCTTCCCTCTGCAAGGTACGCGTTGTTTTCGTAGGACTTCAACTGCGTGGCATGTTTACTTGGTGTATAGCTGCGATTGTCCGAGTCAACATTGAACTACGAGGATGGCCTATTACGTGGTACGCTTTAACTTATTACCGCTTACCGACGGTGGTAGGTATTCATCTCTGGCTTGATTGCCAAATTTGGTAGGAGACAAAGAACAAGAGGCCTTTTTTTTGATACTGACCCGGTCTCGTTTCGCCCGACTACATAGGAGTATGGCATGCAGGGTCCTAGCCAAGTTTGGGTACCCGTGTTAGTATGCGGAATTTTTCCGGAGAGACATGCCGAAATGTGCGTGTGTGTGTGTGGTTGATAGGGCGAGATCCGTTGGGACACAATAACGGCTTGTGATTGCGAGGCCGTTTACTACTACATACTCCGTAGGGAGGTAGGTGGCGTGTTAGTAGTCCAGTGGACTTAGATCCTTCAACTCATTTCCGTTCATCCGTCGCGTGTCCTAATTGCCGCCTCATTATCTCTAGTAGTGCCCGAGTATAGTGTTTACTATGTAGGCCAATGTGGGTTCCTGACAAGTTGACGCTACTAAATTCTTTCCTGACTTTGTATGTCGTCGGTGTATGATGTCTACGCGAGGTTGGCATGTTTATCCATGACACTTGGTTGAATCTGCCTTACGTGGGTACCTAGGTAGTAGCTCTTGGCTCTGGGGGGAATCTTGGCTCAATGGCCGGGAAGAGGGATTCCGAATAGTTGTACAATACTTCCTCCGGTACATGATGCCCCTGGGACTCCTCATACCATGTATCTTATACCATGTATGAGACCTAATCCATATCCATCCTAGGTCGCAAAGTGTGGATGTGGACTTCGGGGCAAGACTTACAGGGTTCCCGCACTTGGACACATTCGAGGCGCCAAACCCTTCTCGTACAGACTCGCTTAATTTTTCCAAGCTTGGATTAATCCTATGATTTTCATACGACGAACAAGTTCGGCCTATGCATTACATCAACCGTGGGATATTCCGCTTTGTGTCTTAATTATGATGTAGGAAGATAGATAGTAGAGCGGAGCGGGGCGGAATTGCAGCTGTTGGAGAAGAAAACCGCACATGGCGTTCGTTGGTACGTGCCGTATTGTACGACTTGAACTAATGAGTTTGAATGTACGTACTATATGGTACGTATCTATACTAGGTATTCTACGTATGGAGTATGTTTCCCCACTAGATGCTGTTGCGAATTCTTGTAAGTTAGATAGGATGAATGTGACCTTGTAAATTATACATGTCTATACATAAATAAATGCAATTAAATTATTTCAAACGCGAAACACACAGCAATTACAGAATAATTTATTAAGCATCAGAGTTCTTCGAATAGTACTTACTATATGTACTTTTCATATAATGTCTTGTATTCCTAAAACAGTTAGACTCAATACTGGGGCGTTGACTTTCGACTTGTGCTTGATTGAATAAGCATCTACACTAGGCCGAAATGGTAAAACAATATGTCAACTTGAGTCTCGGATATGCCGTCTTGGCAACCTTATTTGTTCTTGGTACATTACCACACCCGCATTCTACTGGTAGTACGGAATGTACGTACCTCTGCGTGTATTCAATCAGGGGTTAGATGTACTATGTAAGGAGGGATAATAAAATACTGGACCTTGCGACGTATTACATATATGAATTTCGAAAGTGTCGATATCACAATGCTAATATACTATCCGTAGTGTCAATACATGCATTTTTCTGTGGATTTATTTTTCATGGCTTACGTAGTAGGAATACAATGCTTTCTTGCTTACATATATCTAGGAGTGAGCAAGGCAAGGCACAAACAAACGTTCCATATGTAAGACTTTCAAAGCTCCCGGTCAGTATTTTAAGGGCCGATCTCATTTGTCTATCTGTGCCATATTCTCTACCACGTGGTGTGTGAGATAGGTCAGGTCACTCTGCGTCACCTACCCAAAGGGCTATTTTAGAAAAATTACATGTATGGTGGTGTAGTGTCTGGAAGTTTGGGACCCGAATAGAAGGAAGGTCTTTCGATTGGGTGAACCGATCATAATACGTGAGATAATTACATGGATAAGGAAGGGCCCCTGTTGAGGAAGATCATGAATGACATCGGGGGTCGGCATCTCTAAAACTTAGGTAGATAAAAATTCAGCCCTATGCCCCAGGATTACGGTAGAATTTCAAAACTATCCTGCTAGTGCTTTTAAAATTCCTAAAGAGCCAAGCTATCATAAATAGCAAGTCGGTATGAGGTATAGCAATGAAGGTTTATAATTATTTTAGTCGCGAATTACTGCATAAAGGTTGCAGATTTACATAGCGACTAAAGAAACGAAGAATTGTTATTTTTAGTAACCTTCTCTACATAATTCACCACTATGTAACGATAATGCATGAATTCTTGTTTTTAGGCTTTCCAATCAAAACAGTGCTGACAATTTGTATCGCGCCAATCGCCCACATAAGTATTACTCGCCGGCCGAGAGATTTCTGGGTGGCATCCACAAATTCTCGAAGGATTGCCGTGTGGTTCAAGGTGTCAGGATATTTTATCTACGGACGAGCCAGACGAGACATAGAAGTTGTAGGTAGGGTTGGATTTTGCATCCTTCTGAATCTAGGGCTTATCATTGTTGCCCCTGGCTCGGGGTGATTAATGTGCCGTCGAACATTCCATACCATGTGGACGTCAGGGATCTAGACGTTGGCCCCCATATTCTCCAACTTCCTTTCCGTGCCGAAACATGAATCCCCTATATTTCGCAGCAACATATGAAGCGCCAGGACCAATCATCCTACTCGCGCTTCTGCTGTTTTGAATGAAAGGGGTGGTCGAGCCTGATCAATGGTACGTCGACGCGACGGAAATGTCAAATGTACTGTACAATGGCGTTGGATATGTGGGTAGCCGCGAAGGCGTTCAATAAATCGCGAGGTGTGGTACTCGATTTGGAAAACGCATGGAATATTTCCATTTCGATTCGAAGCCAGGTAATTTTGGCCAAGACATGCAGGTCCCTTTGCGTTTTTATGGAGGTGGCTGTGAGCTGCTTATTATTTACGAAAGTCTCGATCCAACGCCGGCCTTATCGACCCTCATGTAGGGCTGAGAGTCATCACTTAATGGTCTGTTTACAAGAGCTTTCATTCTATGTGGGCTTCCGTGCATGCACATATATGTAGTTCTCCCGCTACTTGACGAAGATGCGGTGCGTTGTATAGTCACTATAGTTCGGTGACGGGTTTGGGTATATTATGATCAGGAGTGGAGTGATTTTTTACAGGACTTTTTCCGCGGTGGTTCGGTTACGGACTCAAACAGCACTTTCTACACCGGAATTTGATAGTACATCTCAAAACATTTTGTCAATTTCTGACTGGCCATTAAGCGCTAAGCCGATAATCCGGCCGTGGAGTTTCCTATCTACTTAGGTACACAGACAGGTATTAAGGGAATAATATGCGACCCTTCGTGCTTCCCACCCCTCCGATTTTTATTTAATTTGCCATTTGATAGTTGACAACTCAATCTTGCACCGACGATCGCATGGATATACGGTTGAAGGATGCAGTAAGCAGAATTCATGTAATGCGCATCCATCACGAGGAAATCCTTCAGTTTCACGTGGCATTAGAGCCAAATGCATGCTGTGTTCATGACATCCCCAGAATGTTGTTTCATAAATGACGATAGTATATGCATATAGCTAGTCTAGAGACGATCATAGAACTACTAATAGTTCATACATCCGATCAGTAACTTTGGTATACTTACATAGGATTACTATCTTATTACACTCCATTGCTATGTACTTTTGACTAACACTTTGGGCAAGGCGGCAGAAGATGTCGTTCGGCTTCGGAAAAGATTTTCCCTCATACGTTTCTCAGTCAAGGATGTCTACATATTGCCTTCGCTTACATGAAATTTGTTAATCGTGGTCTATACGAATGATGGGTATGGGTTTCATTGAATTTCGCCTCTAGGTACCATTCTATGTATTCGTAACACAAGAAGACCGGGAATAGAAGAGAATGGTTACACCACTTCTTTTTTTAGAATGAGACAATTCCATGGTACGTGGAAACTAGTACGTAGTGCTACGTACCTATACTGGGGTATATCCGAGTTACCGTAAAGGAGCCAATAAGAATTTGACATCTTCTTCGCTAACCATCTTTGGCCACGCTAAGTCCCAACCATCTTACCGTTTTTGGTACGCAATTTACTAAATGGACCAATCACCAATTTGTACTTCCTATCCAATTAGGTGGACATAACTCGCAAGTATTGGTTTTCAATCTTTGCATACTCTAGAATCTTTCCTAACCAGGTACTGATGCTACATATCTCTTCACATATAGTCCTAATAGGGAATCTATACCTAGACATGTATGTAGGTATGCAGGTATGCAAGGTGGTGTTGGTTCAAGGTCAACATATCATGAATCGTCCCGTTGTTTCACGACCTCTAATATCGCTAATAACTCATGACCCATAGATCTTGAACTTCTTGTCGAGCTCTGCTTACATGCCATGCCATGCCATGCTCGTCATGGAAACCCTGGTTTGCCATGTTGCCCAGCTTGTCTGGTAGGAAACGGACATGTTTACTTCATGTTCTTTGCAATTTTGGATATAATTTCCAATTGCGTAACATTTGCGCCCGCGAGATGATAGAATTCCGGTGTTACACTTCAACGTCGCATATTTCCGAGTCGCCGAGATACTTCTTCTCATATCCCGAGACCATTTAGAAGAAATTAAGTACTACAACCAGACATGCACGAACTTTGCGGCTCTACATACTATGAATTAAGTCTCACGTCCCCCTTGCATTGTAACTGCTTATGGGGGGCGTAGACCGCTTCGTGCTCGTCCGGACATATGCGAAGCAGAACCATCAAGATGATGGCTGAATTTGGTAGATAGCGCCGACCTTCAAACCAAGATGCATAGGTATGTAAGTGGCATTATATTAATGGTGCTGTTACGTGCAGAGTGAGAAATGGGCAGTGGAAATGAGCCATTCGCCAATCAGAACTTATACTGGCACAACTTTATGCTTTCTCCTCTCTCCACAAACATAGCACTATGGGCCGTCGCGGTATGACACGTGCATGGCACTGAAGCGGGTAGGAATAAGGGGGGGCGGAGCATCACAATTTGGTAATCAGTCAAAGTTGCGATTGGTTAACACCAGCAATGAACTACGCTACATAAGCAGGGTTGTGGATATTTGTGGATATGTGTGGGCATCTATGCACATACGTAATGGCTGTGCAAATTATGCAGGGCATTCATTAGCCTAGAAAGTCCTACACTAGAGCTACAATTGACATAACGCATAACGTAGGAGGTCATGTACATGTATTATACATACATAGATTTATGTACACATGTATATACCATATCTGATACGTGCGATACATAAAACAAAGTACATACAAACACAACTATCGGACGTTTATGGTCTCCGCACTAGATATGACGATGGCTTCGGTAAGAGATCCATTCCATGTCGGCGGGGAAAACCAGAACGGCGAAGTATTCATGGATCTTAGCTCTTTACCATCTAGCGCCCTCCACCTTGGCCGTTCTTTGGTATGCCGTTCTTTGGTATGCCGTTCTGCTAACTAGCACTACCGATTCTAGACCCGCTGTTAGGCGTTCTCAAGACAACTTCTCGTCTCCCATTACCAGATTTAGAAATTCCCGATCAAAGACTTTAGCTCTTTAGCTTAGGGCATCGCTTTAGTAGCCAAGAATGTGTATGGTTGTGAGCCAAGATGTGAGACATACTGATCTATGGCTCAGGTTCCAAAAAGATATCTTGCTATCCCATATCGGATACCTCATACCCTATTGCTCAACTTGGGTCTCAATATTCGGAATCCCTTTCACCCTATTATTTGTAAGGGCACGTGTTACGCAAAAGTACATACACACCTACCTTTACGTGTTTGTCACTCTAGATCACTCCTGAAGATATAAAATTACTTAACCTAAGTAGGCTTAAAGAGGGACAAAAAGAAAAGTGAGAAATATTGGGAGGGGAAAAAAAGAAAAAAGCCACCAATCTTCAGAACACCTCCTGAAAAAGAACCCCGTTCCTTGACCATACACAGTAAAGAGTATAGTTATAGCTACCTGAGTATTTTCTTGGAATGCTCGGGGTCATCGAGATGGAGGGAGATGGTTGCAAGACAGGATAACCGCGAGACAAAGCGTCTCTCTTGGGCTCGGGATCTGTGGTAAATACTCAACTGCATACTACTTCCTGAAATACCGTGACATGTCGTAAACCGCATGAATAAGACAAGACGTAACTTTGCTAGGTACCTAGGCAGCTAGGTAGTTTCAATTGTCCGTGTTTATTGGTTTTTCCCGAAGTTGGAATTGATGAAAGTTAATCTAATCTGTCATTCAATTGGAGAAATAGACGTGGGTAGGTGAACCAAAGAATGATGATTTCCAATGATCTCAACAAGCCACTTAGGCATGGGTATGGGAGAGAGAACCCAGGGTTCCCTGTCGACCTTGCATCTCCTGGGACTTAGCACAGGCAGGGCAGCAGGGGAAGGCAAAGGTAAAGAAAAGTCAATTCTGGACCCCTGAGCATTTTTTGAGAAAAAAGTACATCTGAAGCTAATACAAATCGGGGTTGTTCTTGGCTGTAAAGTGCGTAAAGGCGCAAAGTACAGGTACGAAACCGAATGGGACCTTTGCCGAAGCAAAAGGTAGGTGCGGTTGACGACAAATTAAAACCTGCGGTGAACTTTTGAAGCCCCACTAAACTTACTTTCTACCAATGGATAAGAGTAAAGGACCTAACGGCGGGCGGGATGTCCACCTGAGACTCTCTACCCACGTTGCTAGTGCAGCCCACGGTGTGCCTACCGCGGACTTGATGCTGGGAAATATTCCAATGAGGTATAAAAAAGGGTCAAGTACCATAAGGTAAGGGTATTGTAGGAGGCTACGTACTACGATTACTACCACCCACTATCGAATAGTACTGCATAAAAAAATAGCATAGAGGATGGTTGTGTACATGTACCATCCCGTCCATCTTTGGATAGCACACGCCCACCACCTATTTTGTAGAAGGCCCCCACCCCACTCAGAATTTTATGGAGATTTCATGGATAGACAAAGTACCTTTGTACCGCTGACTTTGAAGATTGACATCCGTGATCATGTACTTCGGTACCTTCAATGAGAATAAGTCGGTACGTACCTAAGCAAGGCTCTATGTCGACCCCTGATCCTTGTCCCCCTTGTCACCGCTGGTGCTGTGCTGTTCTGGTCCCCTAGCGGCTTGTATATTGGTACGATACCTAGGTACCGCGTTCGATTCTGCCCTACGACCCACCCCCCAAATACATCCATCAACACATAGGAGCATGGGAGGCATGGAAGGCATGGGAGGAAGTACTTTGGTACCCGCACCCTACGCGGCTATGCTCCTACAAAAATGCAAGAGCGTATATAGGATGCTAAAAGCCCCCAAAAGCATCACCACTCCTGCCCCATCTCCATGATCTCGGAGCATGCGAAACTAATCTGTCTCTTTTTGCTCTATCCTTTTATTTTTCCTTTTTGCTGTGGGTTGTTACACGTTCCTTAGGACGACAGCAACATACAACCCGTATATATATATATATAATAGACCTTGTCCTTTCTTGAGTCTGTGCCTCTTCACTACACCACAACACCAGCAACCAGCACAGCACAGCCCAGCCGACGAAGGGGAAGCCAGCCTTTTCTTACTCACACCATCGCTATACCATAACCTCTCTCATCGCGTGAGGTCATATGTTTAGGAAGCTATAAGGTTAGACGAAGAGAACATCACGAATCTCACACCGCACGAAAAATCTCATCTTGACGATCGGGTCACCCAAGCTTTGCGACTCGACTTACATAAAATCCTTCCCGCCCAGAACCCACGATCCTCATCTTCAATTAGCTACTCCGCCCCCTTCTAGTCCCACTACTCCCCCACGACTATCGTGACGTCTTCATTACTTGCTCACACTCGTTGAACCGTCTTTGGATTCCGTCGCCATTCTTTGAAGCCCTGGTATGGTACAACTGTACGAATGTGAGCTCTCACCTACCTTCACCATACCGCACCAAACCCACCTTAGTCATCATCACCTGTGTCTGAACTGAGACACTGACGCGAGGAGGTCGCTAGTGTAAATACATTTTGTTTGGGGTTCCTAGTTTATATTCACCGCAATTTTCTGGCATCGCAATCAACGGCACCAGAGACTAAGAATGGCAGCTGTTGCCAACCAATCTTACAATATGTTTCCCCAACAGGAGCAGGACTTTATGCTCTACCCTGAAGCTCACCACCACCACCATCAACACCACAATAACGGCTATGCTTCGCCAATACTAGATATGCACATGAGCCCAAACGGTTTTCACGCGCCGCGAAGTATACAAAGTGATTTCCCTCAAACCTCTGGATTTGAGGTTGGCGCGATATACCCAGAATCACAACACATTATTTACAACAGAACGTCACCTGGTATGTTCCCAGAGGACGGTGAACTAGCAATACCAGCTTCAAACCTCTCCACCGCATCAGCTCCTTCGGCAGCATCGTCCACAGTCGGATCGCCCAGTTCAAACAACGGCCAATTAGCTTTCCTCCCCGAGTATTCGCAGAATGCTCTGGGCGTCAACCCGGGTATTGTTGGTGCAAGCGACTACTACACAGGGGGTGACTACGCTCCTTTCCCCAATACAGGTATGGAAGAATTCAACGTGGTTTATGACAAGCCAGCCGGTTTCGTTGGTGAGTTGGCGCGGGTTTCATTTTAGATGCTTTTGCTTGTTTTTTGAACCGCGACCTCTTCACAGCATCCGATGACGTTGGCGATAGTCTCGCTAGCGTCATCTCTTGCTAATGTCGAGGGAGGAGGGGGAATAATCATGTCGATTTCTTTTACACCAAAGTCGCAAAACAGTAGTGGAGACAATGTGTGCTGACCGTAAGCGCTTCAGATCCCTCGATGATTCACCCGGAAATCCGTGGACCTGGACCGATGGCCCCGCCAACAATACAACCCGCACGCTACGAAAATAACAACTTCAACTCGCCTCAAAACCCTTACCCCAACTCACCCGCTCTTTCTGGTGCCGCCTCACCAGCTCCAGCTATGCGCAATGGCAGCCAATCGCCATATATGCACTCATATCCTCAACAGTACAGTCCTTACCCAGCGCCTCCACTAGCACACCCTACGCAACAAAGTCTTTCGTCACCTCAGTCGCATGGATCTCACGAATATTACAACAATGAAGAATCGGAGAAGAAGCAGAGATGTTCTTACCCGGACTGCGGTAAGGTCTTCAAAGACCTTAAGGCGCATATGTTGACTCACCAAACCGAACGACCAGAAAAGTGCCCAATCCAAACGTGCGACTACCACATCAAGGGCTTTGCACGGAAATACGACAAGAACCGACACACCTTGACTCACTACAAGGGTACCATGGTGTGTGGATTTTGCCCTGGATCTGGTTCGGCTGCCGAGAAGTCGTTCAACCGTGCCGACGTATTTAAGCGACACTTAACGGCCGTGCATGGCGTGGAACAAACACCTCCCAACAGCCGAAAGAAGGCGGCAACTTCGGTGAACAATGGCAAGAAGTTGACTGGTTATGCGCCTGACGCCACAGGGAAGTGCTCGACTTGCTCGGCTACTTTCTCTAACGCACAGGACTTCTACGAGCATTTGGACGACTGTGTTTTACGCATTGTTCAACAGGAAGACCCCGCCGAGGCCATCAACGCCAAGCGATTAGCTGAAGTGGAAAACGATAACGATGTTCACCAGACTCTTCAAAAGAACTCATTACCTCTCACTACACAAGCTACCTCTAACTCAGATGATGACGACGACGAAGAGATGGGCGAAGAGGATGACGCCGCAGACGAAGACTTCAAGTCGAAGAAGCTTACTTCGCCCACGACAAAGAAGAAGGGCAACCCAGCCAATGGTGTTCAGAAGTCCCGAGGCATGACGCACTCGAGAGGCGGCGTACCGCTAACGAGTAAGAGCAAGAGCCGCAAGAATCGACGCGAGTACCCGTCTTCGTGGGGGTTTGACAAGGGTCAGATGACCTTGAAGAAGCGAATCATGACCGTATTCGATGGCCCTCGTCGATTAGCAAAGGACGACATGATGCTCTCAACAGATCATGAGGTCCGTCTCAAGCTAGGCGACGGAAAGGCCTACGTGACGGACCTTGACGTCGAAACGCTGAAGCGCGCCAACGGCTTCCTCGGCGCAACAGAAGAGGAGAAGGGACTCTGGGTGTCTGATGACCCCACCGAGGAGGACATGAAGACAATGCTGGAGTTTAGCCAGCACCACCACTAATCACGTATATATATCACATCATACTAGTGTATCGATATAGTACAGCATCATGACGACTGAGACGAAGATTGGGATAGCATGACTGGCGCAAGGTTTACTGCACATTGGGAGGGCACTTAATGGCATATATAAAAATAGGGAATCCTACTGGGGATTATTCTCTGCCGGGAAGGGAGATCTACCGGCGATCTATAGAGGAGAGCAACAGAGAAACCTATTATGATGGATGGGAATTTCTCTGGCGGCTCAGGATGGACTGAGAAATATTTTGGTTACATGTCTTGGTATATTCTGTAGTTGGATGATCTGTATCGATACCCTGTCTATTGTTCTATTTCTCACTATTATTCATCACATGGCGGGCGTTATGAAGACCGAAAAAAGTCGGCTTCGTTTTTGAATAAAACGTTTATCTCTCTTCCGCTACATTTATTATAGCCTTGCTTACTTAGTGATAAGCGCATATACAATCTGATGATCTTATGATATCTCGACTTCTATTTAATTCTAGATCCAAAGATGATCACTTACTACACAAGTTGATGGTTAGTTTTTCGCTTAAGATTGCTTGACTGGGCTACAGCAGCATACAAACAAGAAACAAGACCAAGGTACGTTATCGGGTCACGCTGATCTCTAGTGGATGCGTGTCTCGAATCTCGCCGGTGTGCCAGTCAATACTACAACTCGGTACGGGTAAGTCAGAAGAGATTCAATGAATCGTCTTCGGCGCATTTCATTGGAAAAGACAAGGGATGGAAGTAAAGTAAGTCAGCCAGCGACACACCTCCCCATTTCCCGAACGAA
The DNA here is from genome assembly GCF_022578975.1 of Hypoxylon trugodes. Lineage (NCBI taxonomy): Eukaryota > Fungi > Ascomycota > Sordariomycetes > Xylariales > Hypoxylaceae > Hypoxylon > Hypoxylon trugodes. Next base: position 2,822,325 of record NW_026250018.1, on the reverse strand, counting down.
TCCTCCTATTGCCTGAAACCGCAGGAGGTTTAACGGATCGCATGTCCATTGTATGCCATTGTATGCATCTCTGTAGCTGAAACGGGGGCACTTCATTTCCGTTAACGGGTTCCATTGCCGGTCGCAGCGACGGCGGCCTTGTTTTCTGGGTTGCTGTAATAGCATCATACATAATAATACGTGCATATTTACATAATACGGTATTTGGTCTCGTAGGGGGGCTAATTTGTTTATTGGCATTTCTCCCGTTCTCCATTCCCCGTTGCGACTCGACTTTAATGTAATTGGACAAGGTCCGGTTGGTCGGAAATGCTGTCATCCATATTTTGCTGACAAAGATAAAAAAGATTAAGAGAGTGGAAAGCGCGGCATGCCCTGCGGACTATTGTAACGATACCTAAACCATTCAACAGCGGACAGCGGCCCAAATCGAGGCCTCCTCAGAAAGTGAAAAGTTAGGCACGTACATACATACATACATGCCAATCCCTAACTATGTAACGGACTAGGCCGTCGTGGCTTGGAAGAATATGACCGTTTCGTGCAGCAAAGTCAAAAGGTAGTAGAGTGGACCTGAGGCGCAGCACCCGCCAAACCACGTGTGGTGCTAGGGTTGACAGGTACCTAAACATACCTAAATTCCAGCGCTACCCCTTACCCGTCTACAGGGCCTAATAGGGAAGTTGGGGTACGTTCTTACAAGCGGTGAAGGGGCGCAGCAGGCTTACTTGCAGGAACAAATAACGTAACTACCAAGTACTTATACTCTATTATATACAGTTGGGACTAGGGTAAGTAACATATCTAGGTACATTATCTAACGCATACTTTACTAATGCGAGTAGGTATTCGAAGGAGCCGCTATTGTATTCTTCACAAAAGAAATACTTCAATGTTGCATTAAATAAGGCAAGGCAAGACTACCTGTATACCTAGGTACTAAACTACTTAGCGTTGATGAGATTGATAGGTCTCACTGAGTCCGAGCCAGCAGGAACACTAGTTCAATACCAATACTTCTGATGTATTTCTCCACCGAATCATAGTACATACATAGTAGATAAAAAAAATCAATTCGAAACACGGCCACAGACGGCCCCTCTTTCTTCATCTCATCCCATCCTCCCGCATCAACATCATAGGTAATCTTTATCATCGACGGCAGCGCCGTAGACGCACATACAGCCACAGCGGTTGTTTGATGCATATCTTCTCCCCTTTTCGTATCGATTGTATGTAGGCTCTTCTAGATTCGTAGTGATGTCATCTCAGCCAGCAATTGTTGCACTACATTCGGCCCGCCATCGCTTGTAATTGATACCATCCCTTCCTTCTCTAACTGTCTAAGTACACCTAATTCGCCTTTGATTCAGTATACTATGTACGCTAGTGAGGTATCCAACCTAAACATCGTTCTATTTTAAAGTTGCGGGGTGGTGTGGCGTTCCTCCATTTACTAGACTTAGTGAATTTAGTGCTATGCCATTTTCCGCATCGGCGATGTTATGACGGATATATTCCGTGCTGGCCCTACGAAAAGTACCGTCGTACTGTACTTCACTACTGTGCAGCTTAACTCTATCCATGGCCTTAACATGAATGGCACATGTCCCTAGATCCCTACCAGGATCTACTGTGTAGATACGTACCCAACTCCAACTCAATTGGGCACTCCACTTTCTCCTGATATCAAATCATTTCCACATTCGTGAGCAGTTTGAAGAACGAGGAATTTCTATCACATTTCGCTACGTACCCTTTCGATGACATGGGCATGGGTCTTCGTCAATAATCACCAATCAAAATAATCCACGCCTCCACCCTGCAGACACGAGGAAAGCGAGCCCAACCCCCCTGCCCCCTCTTTTCTACCCCTATCCCCCTGTCCCCGCTAAGAGCCTCAAAAATTTTGATCCGTGCTGTCTGTGTGTCGTCAGTCGATTTTTTTCCGGGTTAAGATCCTCTAGAGTTAGAAGGCAAGGGTCGTGAGTGAGTTTAGTGAGGAAGGATCTAATGCAAATGGCCCTCACGAGCCGCATCGCGCTCCACGGCCCTCCTACCTCGGATCCGGAGGACTTCTTCGGCTCCGCCCTCGGCGTCATTTTTCCGGACGACGTGACGAACCAGCACGGCGACGCGGACCATTCCCTCTTATACACATCCCCGCATCTTCCCCGGCCTCTGCATATAGCTCTCGCGGATCCGCATCGGGAGAACGATCGCAAGTTGTTCAGTCATTATCTCTGGAACGCGAGTTTGCTCCTTGCGGAGTTTGTGGAGGCGGGTACTTTGAGGATACCCCTAGATCTAGGATTGGGTAGGCTAGGACCAAGTGATTTCGATGCCACGGGTCTCACATGTCTGGAGGTAGGCGCCGGCACCGCGTTACCAAGCCTGATGTCTGCGCTGCTCGGTGCCAAGGACGTAGTCGTGACGGATTATCCTTCTGATACCGTCCTCAGCACCTTGCGCAAAAATGTCAAGGTCAACGCTAAGCCTGAAAACTCCCCTAGTAGCATCCTCGCGCCAGTCACAGTCGAGGGTCATTCCTGGGGCGAACTAGACACACCCTTCGCGACGGCGAACCGCAATCGTTTCGACCGCGTTTTCGTCTGCGATTGTCTGTGGATGCCATGGCAACACGCCAATTTGCATAAATCCATCGCGTGGTTCCTCAAGGATGCCTCCGCGCGAGCGTGGGTTATAGCTGGCTTCCACACAGGAAGACAGAAGATGAGTGGCTTCTTTGAGGACGAGGTTTTAGCGGAGGCCGGTCTCGAGCTTGAGAGCATATGGGAGCGCGATTGTGATGGTGTTGAGCGTGAGTGGGTTTGGGACCGCGGGCAGGAGGATGTTAGTGAGCGAAAGAGGTGGTTAGTTGTTGGCGTATTACGGCGGAGAACGTCGTCCGCAATTGAAGGGTGAGGCCACATAAAAGAAATTCGAAGCCCGAACTTGGCCTGCAAACAATATTCACTATTTCAGACTTCAGTTTGCATAAATCGCGAGATCTAACTTATTCAACGATGAAGTCATAAGGCTTCTACGGCCCAGCAAGAACCCCAAATTCTCTCCTCGTAGTTTGCTGTATATATAAAGACATAAAAGTTTAGATACCCACAAAGAACATTAGGGAGACTTTCACATTCCGAGACGGCGACTCTTGCATCTAGATACCTTAGCAACAGGGTAATGTGAGTTACAATTGATCCAAAGTCAATATATATATACGTATAACACAAGAGTAAGTTAATTTATCAATTGTTACCCATGAATGTGTGATAAATTGGTGGCCAATTGACTTATCCATTCTCATACCAAAGGATAAATACATTCATATATATATAAACTCATACATCTTCCCCTGAATTTCACAACGTCCACCGAATGTAGAGACGAAAAGAAGGTAGTATACATGATGCTCGCTCCATGCTAGTCCATATGCCATGCAAGATATATATGCTAGAATATGCGACAAAATTTCTTTGCTTCTGGTGATATATAATGCTGAGGTAAATGCAACATTCTGGGTAAAGGTATGAAACTGAGACGAGTAAAAGGAGCTATTCCAAAGCCTCAAAAGACATGGGAGAAGGTCTGTCGACGCGTGGGACCGGACTCGTGGAAATAATAAAAACCATAATCGTGTTGCTGTCTACCTGTAAGGATATTTAGGCACCAAAAGACTTCTTTCGGTATATCGTCCATCACATTGCCGGGCCACCTATCCAGCTCATATCTGCGTCCCTGCAGAAGGCCTTGACCAATGAACCCGTACACATGGCCCATCAAGACTTCCAGCATTCTCTATACAGATTCTCCTTCCCAACCTATTTCCCTATTCAGATTCATTAGTAAAAACGAAAGGCTCAGTATTGCATCGAAAAATGCTGTTTAGTCTACATCTTCCTCTAGAGATATTTGTTCTTTCTCGAACGCAGGCCCAGGGCCAGTATAACTCGGTTCTGGTATACTACTAGGTCTTGTAGGAATACCAAGTCCAGCAGTAGCGATTCGCAGAGTGGGTACGTCTTCGGTAGGGATATTTTCGCCTTTCTCGAATGCAGCACCAGGGCCAGCATAACTCGGTTCGGGTATCGTCGTCGTATCCGCCGTCACGGTACTTTGGGTCGAGATTCGCGGAGTCTCCTCTAAATTGGACTCAATACTGTGAACCGCACTTGAGCTAACCCCGCCTTTTACCGGCTGGGGACTCAAGACATTGGCGGATTGCACGACATAAGTCGGAGATATCAATTCCTCGGAGCCGAAGGGCAGAGGCCTAGAAGGTAAATCACTACTATTTCGGCCATCGCCTCCAAGCTTTCGCAGCAATGCTTCAGATTGTTGCTTAGCCAATTTCTGAAGCTGAGCCACAGGATCCTTATGATAGCGCAGCACGTTAGTCAAATCGCAAAGGCAGTCTGCAGGACTCCACCTGATTCCATGCACACATACCCATTCCGTCTGCGCGGGCACGCCCTCCGCGGCCGGCAACAGCGGGTTTTCATCAGTATCATAACCGACGTTGGGGCCGCCACCCCAAAATTTTGCTCGGCGGATAGGTGCTGGAGTAACTGGCAGGCTGGGACGCTCAGCTTCGCTGGGGAAGTCAGTGAGCTTGCTTCCTCGCCGGCGCCAGGTAATCTCGGCCTCCTCGCCAAACCCAGGCAACGTCAACACGCCGGGAGATTTGAGACTTCGCGTTCGTTTGTGCTTTTGTATTTTATCGACGTAGCGCTCAATCTCAGGTACCCCATCCCAAGCATTAGTCAACGTGAAAGAAGACCAAGGATCAGACGGTGTGATGTGAATGGTTGGCGTGGTTGGTGTGGTTGGCTCGCTCTTTTGTTCAACTGTTGACGCTTCCGTAACTGATGATTCAGAAGAAGCTTGAGGATCAGGAGCGGCCCATGGTGTACCCGTGGGTGTTTCGGAGCCGCCCGTGTCGGGCTCGATATTCTGAGGGCGCTCGTCGGGGAATACGCGAGACGGTGGGGCTCGCTCAGTTTCCCATGGGAATATTGGTTTGGGCGGTTCGGAAGGGGGCGCTGGGCGTTCCTTGGGAACTTCGTACCACATATCTCTTGGGGGGCTTGGGTATCGTTGAGGAGCAACAAACGGAGTAGAGTCATGAGACATCTCGTATATAGTCGCGGGGAAGTTCATGGCTTCGGGCTTTGAATCTGCGGGGGGAGATTCTCTGTGCTCGGGTTAGCTATTGGATCCTCAGGGACGGAATCAGGTAGGAAACTAACCTCTGCGCATCCCAGTTTGACATAGAAGGCTGGAATGGTGGTGGTTTCTGCTCGGCCTCGTCCTTGGGTGGGGGAGCCCCATGAGAGGGTTCGGGGACCTGCCCTTCTCGAGCCTCAGTGTGAGTTCCCTCGACATTGGTATGAAAAGACGACGCTTGAAAAGAAGTGGAGGGGTCAAGCTGCGGAGCAGTGGTTTCGGACGGGGCCTCTACGTGACCATGATGTTGGTGGACACCATGATCATAGTGGCCATGACCGTGAGGTCCAGAATGGGAAGCATCATGCGAATGAAACGGTTCGCGATGTCCATGTTCATGGGAATATGACTCCGGAACCGGGGGCTGGACATGCTGGTGGGGATCGCTGCTAACGCCACTATGAAGCTCACCAGTTATCTGGAAGTGGGTAGCCTTTGGCTGATACTCTCCCTTGGTGAAGAATTGCACCAATTCAATTGACGGCTGCGTGGTTGTAGGAGTTATGGTAGTAGAAGATTTGGCCGTGGATGTAGTTGCAGGCTTGCCGAGGATAGAGGGTGTAGGCGCTGGAGTCTAGGTATTGTGAGCTGAATGGAGAACGTGACAATCAGGAGATCAACAAGAAACTTACCGGAACTCGGTAATGTCGGTCATAAACAGCCCACCATCTTCCGGTCATTTCGTCATAGAGGGAGCTCCCAGTACTGGCGCGTCTTCCTTTAAACCAAGGCTTTTCGGGACCGATAAAATGCACCATACTAATACCAGACTGAAAATGGCGGTATGCGGGGACATATTGGTAATGACCAGAAGGCGTGACATTATATGTGAAGCTGAGGCGATTATAGTTATTCTTGAAGTGCATGTTGATAAGACCTTGATCGGCTCCGTCGAACGAAATATTCCTCTCGGCCATTGCTATCATCGCATAGTAGTCGCCCAAGTTCGGAGTCAAAACCATGACGCCCGTATTAAAGAGGTCGGGCCAACCAATATCGGGGGCGGCCGAGAATGAGTGTGATATATTAAAAAGCTCGTCCGGAGCTCGGTAGGCGACGACATCGCAGTCTATATAGACGATTTTGCGAAAATGAGTCTGCTTCCATAAGTTTATTTTCGTAAAGGCTGAATGTAAATCGGCTCGGTTCATGAGATGAAGATTCGCCGGTTGCGAATTACGTATCCGGCCGACTGGAATAACATAATCATACAAGGTCTGGTCAATTGGATTAGTTGGGCATAATCTCCCAATGCGAAAGAGCTGGCAAAGCTTACTTTGAGTTGTGTTATAACATCAGCCGATACTGTATCTAGTGTGACGAGAACCGCTAGTTTCTTCGTGGTACCGGCATCTCGTAGAGAATGCGCAAGCACCAGCGCTCCTTCGAAGGGTCAGAAAATCCATCATAACACGACTAAGTAGTGGAACATACCGGGTAAATATGTGTCGCTCAAGAGAAGCTATAAACACGTGTATATTAGTTACCTTTTTATCATCCAAGACCTTCGAGGTATCACGAACTGTAGCGTACACGTCCTCCTCCGCTCCGCCTTGCACAGCCATTGTGTGCAAGGAGTGACGATAATATCACGCCAGGTTGAATGGTGAAGAGAGGGGTAAATAGAGTACGTAAGAAGGTGTATGTATCCAAAATACGTACGGTATTGTCTGATACAAGAAGCTGTTCGTTTATAGGAATCAAGGACAGCCCTTGCGAAAAAGTAGAGTAGAGTAGGAAAACAAGTCCAAGTAACAAGAACAATGCAAATAATAATAACAAAGTGAATTAATTATTATTATGTTATGTTTGCGCCGGTGATGCGGGACAAATTGGCTCGGTTGGCTGGTGAAGGCCCTGGTTGTTTTCTTTTCCTTTTTTTTCTTCAGTCTCTTCCCTTCCCAAGACAAGGTTCAGAGCAGAGCTCATCGAAATGGACCGTGTCCGATGAGAAAATGCGACGCTACCAGCCTACGTAAAGTAGCGTTACTCTCGTGAACAAGGATTTCCTTGGTCTAGCCTGGCCTAAGGCACTTCGGGTTTATATGTACCTCAGGGTATCTATGTCAGACAGACAGGTGGGTTCGTTGGTGACTCGGGTGAAAATCCAATCGAGGTATTCGATATAGATTGGTCCCAAAGTAATTTCAGTTCTGTACGACTATGTAACTACTTGCATGAGCATCAACATAGGGAATAGTAATTGGAGGATGTTGACATTTAAGACATGTGCGTGGGTGATCCAATGGTTCCAATGTGTAAGATACATCTAGAATTAAAAAAAACAAGCTTAGCGTACAAGGAGCTTAGATGACCCATAGCTCCCCCGCAGGGGGTAATTTCCACTTAGTGTATTATGTCATTTAGTGAAGATTTCATCTCGCACTTGCCAGAGCTTCCGCAAAACTAAGACAGACTAAATCTGTTGGTGAGGGGCAATCCCATCTCGCTTCAATGTAGCTTCTTTAGTTGACTGCCTGCATGTATCTAATGTTAAAAGTAATATCCGTCGCTCTAGATTTTCATATGAACCGATATGGACTAATGGAATCTAAATTTTTGGTACCTTTCTGTAGACATCAGACCACCCGTGGGGGGCACACTTGTCAACCAACATCACCAGCGCGCTAACTTTCAACGATTATAGGTTAGTAGGGTCTTCTTTCATATGATTATCTTAAGGGTTCAATCTGAGTATATTATAATATAAATAACTTATAAATAAAAGTTTATATTCATGCAGATATATAAAGTATTTTCATAGTTTTAGTTAAGTTTACGCACCGTATGTAGGATGACGACACCTCTCTTCTTACTCCGTATGTGACCGAGTCTATCCGTTGACGAATCAGAAAACGATTTGAAGGACCCCGCAAAGTGATCTTCATAAATTGACCAACCATGATCAATGGACTTCAGTGAGGAACTCTAGGTTAGGCAACGCCTCTTTCCCTATTGTTTCTCTCTCTCTCTTTCTCTCTTCATATCTCATGCGCTATGGTAGGCACGTATGTGGTGTAACTAAAACAAATAATAATGGATGAATAATCAGTTAAGATCCGACGCACCGCTTTTTTTTTCTAGAGTCCTTCTAGCTTCTAGGCGGCCAACCCAACAAGCTACATCCAACAACTACAAGTAGCCCTCCGTAGGATGTCAAAATAGGAAAATTGAATTTATTATCGTGGACGCCTTTATGCCTGGGAAGGTTATCTATCTATCTGATTAGGTATATAGCCTACCCGTCAGATAAACGAACACGTGAGACCTAGGGAAAGAGAGCCTTAAGCCTTAGGGCAGCCTGAGGACGGTCACAACCATTCATTCATTCAACTTAATAATAAAAATTTCCGAATACCATCGATTTTCAACTCTAAGCAGACCCATCCAGAAATTCGGGATCCTCCTCATTCCTTCGATTTCCCCTCATCAGATCCGATTCCCAAAAAAAAAACAAAAAAAAACGTCATGCTCCGGACGGAAAATAAAAGGACCCCTCACAAAGTGGTCATCCGCCCCTCTGCAGCGATGATCACGGGAGGCAATCGGCGTGATCAACATCGCGAGAGGTCAATGGCAAGTTTTACTATCTTTTTTACTCTTCGACATTTCCAAGGAATCAAATAGCTTCAAAGATATATCCAGTACCAATATACTGCTACTCTCCACATTCCATCTCCACATCTCCGCACTCTATTTCCCCATACGTACGTACCTAAGTACATACCCACACACACCTAAGCAGATGCTACCATTCCCAAATCCCTTAGCCCTGCAGAGTTCATTCATTGTCTGATAGATTGGGGAAAATATCCAATTACTTGTTACCCCCCACAAAGTATCAACCCTATTAGCCATACGTGATCAAGTGTTAATACAATCCAATTCGATTACTACTATTTCTCTATTTTGTAGAATATTATCGTCACATTGGGATTTGGCAATACTGACTATACTCGCTTCTACGTAGAGTCCACCACCCACTTCACGAAGAAGAAACTATGGCGAAATCAACTTAGAGACGAACTCCCTATTCTTTCAATTCCCACTTGAACTACGCCTAGAGGTATACCAATACCTATTACGTTCTCCGGACCCCGTCATGATATCTGCGCTTCGTCGACAGGTTTATGTGCGACGTCCAGATTCACCAACGACCAACGGCTCAAGACCTCGACTCATTCCTCTTCCACATCGCCTACCCCACGTCCAATTTCTACGAACATGCAAACGGGTAAATAAGGAGGCCACGCCAATCTTATATGGCGAAAACAAATTCTTCGTGGCCTGTGAGTTACGTCCATTAATCATATCAACTATGCGAAGATGAGATACCGTATTATATAAATGCTAATTGAATCGGGTACAAATCTAAAGTAGGCGATGGAGTCAACCAAAAGAGCCTCAAAAACTCATTCTTATGGCACCTACGACAATCAACCCTTTCCAGCATAACCTCTATAACCTTCCTCCAAGGATGCCAATGCAAAGGTTGGGTTACAGCTTGTCGCGTTACTACACGATATTTAATGGATACCAAACAATGGACAACGACCGGCCCTCAACTAGCTCGCCTCTGCTTCCTTCACTACAGCCAACCGCACTGGCTCCCATTAGCGAAAAATGTCCAGGAAACCCACGAACACATCCGCGAGAAGGTGATTTCGAATGACCCAACAGCCTATTTCTCTAGCTACTCCTGTCCCTATTGTCAAGACAGGTACGGTCAACCATCTAGCCAACCCCCAGCCGATTTGCCACCGCTCGTCTTCTCGTAGCTTCATGTGCTTGCTCGCTTTATGATCGGATATCAGTGATATTGTTATTTTTTTTTGGCGTTGAAAAGGTTAGGTATGGAAAATCCACGGGGTACGGAGTTTTAAAAAGTGTACTGGGCGCAGCTGCCCACTCAATTACCATCTCTCAAGGTAATTCAAGGACATGGTGTTAAAATCCTAATAAATGATAATCATACAAAGCTACGGGTAGAGCAGAGCCTTCTTGGTGAAGACGAAGTTGCTGAGTAATATAATGTTTAATCCCAAACAAACCTACTTGCTCACACTCCCTGTAGAGATCAAATGGGATATTTATACAATCACTTATCGGCTTTGGGCAAACTATACGATAAGGCAGAACACGGCTACTACACGAAAATCAATATCGAAGTATTGAGAATCTCGGTCAATTAACCTTGACAGATTCATTAAAAGGCAATACATTAACTTTTCTGATACCGGAAGTGACTGTCTAGAATGCACCCGCAAATATGTCTCGGAAAATCTACGCTTTTCGTCGCTATGCTTCGCACGTTTTCACCGCCGCCCATAGAATACCTAAAACCTCACCCACCCGTTTATCTCTCTAACATACCCAATACCGCGTATCCCAATAAGGATCCCGTTACACCAGAAACCTAGGCGCAATTATAGGTCTTTTCGGGGGCCATGCTCAGGCTTATGTGTAGTCTCGTAGTCCGTGTGGACATAAGCTCGCTCGATGTTAGGCAATTTCTCTAGTTCGATTTGCAGTCCCTCCGAAACGTCGTGGGTGTTTCTAAGGGGCTCGTCGGGATGCATGACGATATCGACCTCGGCGATTAACCTAGGACCAGAGTGATACACTCGGACAGTGTCAATGCTCTGGATAGAGTCCGAGTACGTGACGCAAATGTACGTGATCAACTGTTGTATGTCGATATCGGCCGCTTTGCCGACTAAGGTCATGAATTCGGTGAATGCTTGGTGTAGCCAAGCACCACTGATGATAACCGATATAATGATAGCGCCCATGGGATCGATCCACCAGACGAGCTTAGAGCCACCAACGGATGTCAACACACCAAAGCCGTTGATAAGTAGGTCATTACGATGATCTTGCCATAAAATATTCACCTGACTATACTTGTCCTTGATGCCCCAACAGTAGAAAAATAAAGCAAGTTTTGTTGCAAAAGCAATGCAAACCGCGAGCACTGAGGGTAAGTGGAAGTTGTTAACTTCAGCACCCGTGCCAACGCGGGTTGCGATGTCCTGGCACGAAAAGGCAATCAAGATGGCAGACACGGCTGTCATCATGAAGCAAAATGTAATGTTGCCGACTGTTTCTAGGCGTGCCTTGCCGGATGGGAAGCGGCTGGGATCGACACGCTTCATGGCATGTTGAGTAAGAATCAGAGTCGCATTGCTTAGCGGGTCGAAGATGGCGTCAGCCATGGTGGTGAAGAGCGAAAGGGAACTCGACGATACAGCACCGTAGATTTGTAAGATAGATAGAATAACGTTTGCCGCAAAGGAGCCTTTCTGGGCGATCTGAAATCGCAAATGATCTTCACCAGCCTCACGCTGAGCCTCGGCTTCATGCTCCTCAACCGATTTGAGCATCTGCTTGATCGTATCATTCTGCTTGTGATAAAACGTTTGAATCTTTCGCGCACGAAAGGTGGATGCTATCTTGCTGGGATTGGAGTCGTCTCGGGTTGTGCGCTTACGAGCAGTGTTCGCCTTGATCTCGTCGAGCTGCTCGGCTGTCTTTAGAGCCGAAGAAAGATTGTAGGGATCACTGCCCCTATACCGTGCGTTCCCAGTTTGAGCCTCGACATCTGTCGCAGTCACTGCAGACGGATGGCGGGCAATGGGCTGTTCACTGCTATCGTTCATGGCTTCTACTCCTGTGCTGGTAGCGTTTTGGAAGGAATCGCGAGATGGACGGGGTGGTGAGACAGGCGTGTGTGCTGAGGACCGCAGGCTCGCTTTTTCATCATTTGCATGCGCCTGTGACGCAGTACTAGGCGAGGCTTCGGAACCCATGTTGAGCGAATATTATCTTCACCTATGGCAACAGCCCTTGAGAGTGAGCTCGGATATACGACCGGGGGGTCCAGAGATAATTCCGATCTGCAGGTGAGGATTTAGATGCCTAGGGCGGGATTGGCGAGGTGGGATGTGGTATGTGGTATGCAGAAAAAGAAAGAGGAGTATTTAAACACCGGCGCCACCGCTGATGTTAGCCTGAGTTTGATATTTTCAGTGATTCTCACCGGTCAAACCGCTACTGACGCAAAAGTTAGCTAATAAGTCCAGGACATAGTTATTTTGATCCCTTAATCACCTCTAATTGGGCCAAGGTGAATTTGGGGTGGCTAAAAAGATATTAAGCATTGGAGCACAATTTAAATAGAGCATAGGTATAAAAGGTAGGGGGAGGGATGATATGAAAAAAAAAAAGAGGAAAAAATACATATACTATATATTAGAAAAATATACAAGTGTAACTTATCGTCACATAATACAAACTTCCTAGATAGGAATGAAGAAGCTTAAAGCTAAGACAAAAAAAGGAAAAACTTCACCGCTATGCTCGGATTTTCGATAATGGCACAGCGATACACTTGTAACTGCTGTTAGCTATTAGCTTACCTATCTCCGTACCAACCTACCTTATTATACAGCTACCCACCTATTAAGCTTCTCTGAATTGTGAGCATGACTGGACCCTTCCCTTTTGTGCCTTCTCCCTTTTCTTTCATCATTACAGTGAATATACTGTATGACAAACACACAATGCTATTAGCTTCGTGGCAAAGAGCTGGTGTGTGTGTGTGTGTCGGGACGGGGACGGAAATGGACACGCCCAGAAAACCGCCAACTGCGGCAATATAACACGCGCGCAGATTAGCCATTGTGATTGATTGATTTGCATGGCGGTCGAGTATCCATATCCATTGTCCAGTACCTAATGTACCTAGGTATGTAAGCCGAAGGTGGAGAAATGCATTATCTGTGGTCGCTAATAATAAGACAATCGCTAGTCTAATTGCACAATATGTATACCAAAGAGTCACGATGAATATTGGTTGATGATGTTGTAAATTGTAGAAGTTAAGGTGAAGTTGGATTTTAGAGAATTAAGATGATAATTATTTACAAGGGGCGATAGGTATAACTTTAAATAGCAAGGCAAGCACAGCTGCAGCATCGAATCGTCTCATCAATTCGGCCACTACCGGAACATGCCTGCCCAAATTGTCCAAAAAGGTGCTCGATTTTAGGTACTTCGGTACAATTCTATCCTAATTCATGTATATTCCACGCCAATTGCAACAATAATACACGATAATATATTCTAAGTGGAGGCTGATGGATCCCTTACCTCTTGGCCAATTCAGTACCGAAAATAGGTATGATATCAAGATCTACAGGAAATCGATTAGATGACTGCCAGAGGCGAATTCAACGCAACATATTATTCTATCTTGTATAGAACTCTCGTGTGCTTCAGGCAGTAAATATGCCAATACCAACGACAATCCTAATTAGTTGTTGATTTACCATAATCGCAATGTAAAAGAGCATTGTAGTCATCAATCCAACCTCTCCCCCCCCCTTCTCCTTCTCTAACGATTGCCTTGCATGTTATACACGACCAATTCTAGGGGTATCATAACTCATCTCCTATGCTTTCACCGTCTATTCCAGGCATCTGCACGTCGGAGAGGATGCGCCTCAGTGTTTAATACCCACTCATCCAGATTAGCCAGATCCCAATCGCCGAAAATCAAATAGAAATACTTCAGTGTTTCCGCTAACCAGAAGCTTTCCATACTGTCTACCTGTTTGGGATGTTTTACCGTAATGTCATCAAGCGCTGCCGCGGCGTACTTAGACCGCGTCCATTTCTCGACAGCTTCAAACATGGCCCAAGCCTTTTCCATGTATTTGGCTTTTCCTGTCAAGCGATACATCATGAATACTGATTCGATGGCTTCCGGTCGTAGAATATAACGGCGATCATCGACCTCAACCATACCTCGAGGTAATCGCCGAGTTTCTATGATGCTCTCCACCTGTTGGTCGGAAAGCGTGTCGCCCTTGGTATTTTGGCCCCAGTACTTTCTCAAAGCTCCGGTCCAACGCTCTTCGCTCCACTGACAGTCATCCTTCGAGGTGTCAGGATCACAAGGAATAAAGTGGAAGATCTCCGGTCCGATGCCTGAGACGGTCGCATTATATGACCATACGCAACCATCAGTCAACTGTTCGGCTACGTCTAAATCTGCTGGACGTTCGAATATCTTAGCAGCTAAGCCTACCATGCCCCCCGCAAAACACGTTAAATGCTGCGCTACTGGGCTAGTCACAACTTGCTTATCACCATCTGACGAGGTAGTGATACGGGCGTCACCAAAGAAAAGTAGAGGGGTATTATCCGGGTTTAGAGCGCGACGGAGAAGATGCTTCTTTGCCACGTCAATGAAAGCATTGTACATCTTTCGTGGTTGATCAAGAGCACCTCCGAGCAACAAGTACTGCTTCCCTAAATACTCGTAGGTACTATCACTCATTCCACCTAGAGTATACGAATCGCCGCTAGACTGAATAGGCGTCTTCGAGGCATCAATTATGACTGGCCACATCCCTGGGAGTGTAGTTTGTTTTTGGTTATTTTCTAACCCGTCGGAAATCCTTTGTGCAGCGTCGTAGTACTGCATGTCGCCAGTCAACTGGGACAACTTAGTAAGCTCGAGGCCGAGTGACCCGACCTCAGCAAGTAAAGAATATCCTCGTGCCTTATATGGCTCACCCTTAGCATACCTTTGCCAAGGGAATCGTGTCAGAGGCATGTGGTTGGGCGTGTCAAAAGCTGTCATCACCAAATCGGCGACCTCGGTCGCTTTTTTGAGAAGACTCGCGTATTGACCGCCGCTAAGTTCGTATGCAGCTAAAAAGCCTCCAAGATATCGAATTACCGTCTCGAAAATGTTGATGTCTCGTGCCTCCGTAATGCCGAAATCAATCTTGTCGCAGGCCTTCACCGCGAGTTCGAAATCTTCCTTCATATCGAAGAGCCATAGGCTGTCTAGAGAATCGACAAGGGTTGCGGCCCAACCACCGAAGGGATCCTTGTGTAGTCCCGAGATAGGCTTGATCTCATCATGGCCCCACGCGTATTTCTTATACCCATCCCAACTATGCTTGAAACTGCCTTTGATTGTAGCAAGTCGTCTCAATCGTGTTTCTTTCTCGGCGGAGGTCTCTTCGGGCTTCGCGGCTTGTACACGAGGTATACGTTTGGTTTGCTTGTTGGTCGGTAGGGTAGCGAACTTGTCTACAGGATAACGAGGCGGTCGTTTCTCCCACCTAAGACGTCCGGATCCAGCAGAGTCTTGGGTCAACGGTTTACTTGGGGTATGTCCATGATTGAATAACCCTGCGCCATCTGGCGGGCTCCAGCTGTAGTACCAGGACCCAAGGGCCCAGATGGCAATAACGGCGAGCAGTACTCGAACGCGACGAAACGCCATTGTCGCGATTTAATGATGTGATTTATCCGGCAGGGCTTCAAAGCTAGCAAATGCTGTCGAAGAGATATGAAGAGGAAAAATGCTCACATCGCTCGAGGCGAGACTAAACTATGTAGATTAGCCTGGAGCACTGACGATGGGGTCAGCTTTCCAGGAGGTAAGCGTAGGAATGATTTTGAATTTGTAGTTCAACATCAGACGTTTCAATGATCGATTTCAACTAACCGCCCCCAAAATTGGCCGAGTCAATACCGTTATTCACGGAACGAATCACTAAGCATACAAGTAAGAATATGATTAGGACGTGTTATTTAGAGTTCGAAGCAAATAAGAAAAAAAATCAATAAGAATAGGGGTTGATTCAAATGGTGGTAGGAGCTTCCCTTGCCAAACTGGCGGGACCTTACTTCAAGGTCGCATCCCGTTCTCCACTCTTGACATAGTTAGCGGAGTTACCCATCTGAGTAGGTGATTTATGTGGCCCAAGCTCCTTACGATAAAAAACGCATCGCTGAAGCACGCTAATAACCTTAAACCTTAAAAATCAAAATGTTGGCCTTTAAAGATTGTTATGGGCGCATCAAAGTTGAATTATCCCAAAATATGTCTATATTAGTTAGTGTATAGTTCTACTTGTGTGTAATGATACCGGCCATTTATTCTGAAGTAAGGGCTGTTTTCCGTGTGGTCCCTCATTGAAGCAACTAAAGTGATTAGCTGCCGAGGAGTTTGATTTGTTTGGCGGAGAATGGCCAATCCCAAGCGTATCACATCTAAATGCCATTTGTGATTTGTATAGCTCCCTTTAGAACCTTAGACTGACGACAGCATCTATGAGTGACTTTTAAAGACAGAAGCCAGTTTTGATATTAGACTTGTAACCAGGTATATTAATGCGAAACTACCCAGCTACTGCAGTTGACTTAACTGTCTTAGGGGAATGATTTCATACTTTGAATACCTATGAGGTGATTATAGCTAAAGACGCTTTCTTGGGCAAATGGTTTTCATGGACCTGATAGCTTGCTATAAATGAAGTAATGCAAATGTCCCTGAGACAGTAAGAAACACTGTTACGTTGTGGACAAACTATTGTAGCTGAGGTAGCCTGAATGACAAACATTATAAAGCGTAGACTCGTATATGTGTGAAGATTTGGGTGGACATGCTATCCTGGTTTTACTGGTATTCTGGAGACCTCCCTTAGCATTGACTCGCCTATCTGGCCCTGGTTGGGTGTGACGGGAGCTACTCGCAGAATGCTGCCGTTGTCGTTATCGCTACTTTCCAACACGCAAGGGAGTTGATGATGTTGGTTAGTAGGGAGCGAGATGCAATGAACGGAAATATCCTTCATCACTTGAAAAGGCGATCACAATAATCATGATCGACAATAGCGATCATGCGAGTTTGACGAGAAAATACTTCAAATCGCGTTTAAGTTGCCATATAATATTTTATCGGGAAATGTAGTCAAGAGAGCCATTGGAAGAGAAGACGCTGCCCATCTTCCAGCCTAACACCATTATAGTGTATACCCCCGGGACTGAGAAATTATCAACCCAGTCGATAGTATTCCATCGGTGACAACCCCGTCAAAGAAAGGAAAAGGTTCATCGCAACGTAAAAGATGGGTATGACGATTAACGAATTAGCGAAGGTTCAACCAATCCCTTTTCCCCTTTTATTTCTGCATCATGAGCTGGACAAATTCGTTATCTATGGTTGTGCAAGTTAGCAAGGTAATATGTAGATATTATGTAATGGGTAAGGGTCTTTACAGTCGATACGGCCATCACCATCCTGGTCGGCCTCACGGATCATCTCATCTACTTCGTCATCGGTGAGCTTCTCTCCGATGGAGGTCATAACGTGACGAAGTTCGGCGGCAGAGATGAAGCCGTTATTGTCACGGTCGAACACCTATTTATGCATCAGTGGTTGATTATTTGCACATAAAAAGGCGGATATCGAACCTTAAAAGCTTCTCGAATCTCTTCCTCGGAATCGGTGTCCTTCATCTTGCGAGCCATCATGGTAAGGAACTCTGTGCGACATGGAATGTCAGCCTTGTTTCTAGTATTGTGTGACTTTGCGCCAGGCAGGAATGGTATTCACCTGGGAAATCAATTGTTCCATTGTTGTCGGCATCGACTTCGTTGATCATATCCTGAAGCTCAGACTCGGATGGGTTTTGACCCAGCGATCGCATGACGGTGCCTAGCTCCTTTGTGGTGATTTGTCCTAGCAAGCATGAAGTCAGTCGATTCGGTCTATTGGTGTGAAGATATGATGAAGATTAAGTCGAAATTGTGGGAATTATCGATATCGATCTTGAGTAAAAATAGGTTGATAGGGGGGGTTGGCAGTCGTTCAACTTACCATCGCCGTCCTTGTCCTATATAGCTGTTAGCGAGAGTACGTCATCAACATTGAGGCAGCTGGAAGCTATCATCAATGATTAAAGAAGATAGAGTGTATTATAGACTATCAAGGATGACTTACAAAAAGGGAGAACGCCTCCTTGAACTCGGAGACTTGCTCTTCGGTTAGAGAATCGGCCTGCGATGGTGAATACAAAGTCAGCGCCCGTTCCTATTTTCACCTCTTGGGAGCCCCTCATCGGCGGGGTACTGTGTCTGGGATTGGCGGTGACTGTGAAGCAGGACGCACCATGATTGAGCTGTTTTTTTCAAGATGCAAGAAATAAGTAGCTACGTGTGATGTAGCAAAAGAACTAGTTGTCGCTTGTCGTTTTTGATTTCGTAGTTACCGCAAGAAATGTAGTGTAGATTGCCAAGGAAGAAGAGAGGACCTCTTTTCGTTTTGAGAAGCGTCAAGGATTGAATAATAATAATAACAAGGCAGGGCTGGATTTCATAAAATAGTGGGGGGAGAGTGAATTAGGTGGAGGGGCCTACGGTGCCTAATGGATTTATGTACTTAAAAAAGGGGGGAACGGTCGAGCCTTTTTTAGTTTTGGGCGTTTGAGAAGTACATAGAAACATAGAAGAAGCAGGAGTCAGGACTTGACTGGAGGCAGCCGAACAGTTCGCCTTGGGCTTGGCGTCTGGCAGTTCTTTGTTACTTTTTTGTCGCCTGATAGCGGTACATATGTACATATATATGTACTATGTATGAATAATATGCATAATGTAGGTAATTCGTCAGTCCTACGAAGCAATAGGACTGCACAATTAATCAAGTACTAAAGTCCTGTCCAATAAAATTTATGTCGTGCGACTTGAATCCTGTACATATATGTAATAGATGGCCTGTGCGCTGCGTCATGTAGCTCATCCAATCTACATACATGTACCTAAGTACACAAATACAGTACGTTAGGCTGATTGCACCTTACCGTAACGTTTTCAGAAACGTTCAAATGCTATTGATTGAATTATCTTAATCTATTTGCGGATAACTCGTCAGCCCTGCAACCCAAAAAAGGAGGCTGCTCTTGCTGTTGCTAATCTGTTAGTATCTATGTACATTAGTACTTTCTTCAAAAATTGGTCGAAGCTACGTCAGCTGTAGGGAGCTGGCTGGCTGGCAATCTATGTACATCTAAACTTGTACACTATTACATTGTATTGTCTATCTCGTTGCTCACTTATCATCATATTACCAATTTGACTGGTTTTTTCTTCTTATTACCTTGACATAGTAACCCTACCACCCAATTCCTCTTACTATCCTCTCAACCGATATTAGAATAGTCAAAGTGAGGGTGTTCATCCCTTCTATCCGCGTCCGCCATGTGGCGAGACCGCACCAACCTGTAAGTAAGCTAACCAGCCAAAAAACCCGCCCAGCCCATCGCTTCCGATATTTGGTGTTGTTTTCTTCGAAACTTATACCAAAACTTTGTATAGATATATCTCCTACCGCCAATCCTACGCTCACCACCCAGCGAAGAAGACACGGTACGGTCCGGGTCCCAGTACCCCCGGCGGAGGAAATGGGTTCTCGGAATTCGGTCGCGGTAGCGGCAGCGCCGCGGCGGGTGGTGGCGCCGAGGATCAGCAAGGCTTACTATCGGGTGCCGACTACCATGACGATGGCGACGCTGTAATCGAGATGGACTTATTGCCGCCGCGCTGGGCCGACGTTAACGACGAAGTCTCGGACCTACTCGCCGACATAGCCCGCAAATCCCAAACCCTCGAGCGCTTACACCAAAAGCATGTGTTACCCGGCTTCGACGACGAAGATGCCAAGCGCGCAGAAGAGGCCGAGATCGAGCGCCTGACACAGAACATCACAAAGAGTTTCCACGAGTGCCATCGATGTATACAGCGCGTTGAGCAGATGGTCCGCGAGGGCAAGCGCAGCGGTTCTATGACCAAGGCCGAGGAGACTATGGCCAAAAATATACAAATAAGTCTTGCGGCGAGAGTACAAGAGGCTAGCGCTGGCTTTAGAAAAAAGCAGAGCGCATATCTAAAGAGTAAATACATATCAACTTCACCAATATATCAATGCTAACCTAATGTTAGAACTTCGCGGCATGTCCGGCCTGGGCGCCGTATCACCAGGGGGCGAACGTAGTGCGACGCCTCTCGGGAGCACAACGAGTAGTAGCTATGCAGCAGACCCATCACTCCTCGAATCCGACGCAGACCGATCATACTCGCAATCAGCATTACAACAAACAACACACCAAAAACTGCTTCATAGTAACGATGCGGCGATCCTGCAGCGCGAGCGTGAGATCGAGGATATCGCACAAGGCATCATTGAGCTTTCCGATCTCTTCCGCGACTTACAGACCATGGTCATCGATCAGGGTACTATGCTAGATCGCATTGACTACAACGTTGAGCGCATGGCCGTCGACGTGAAAGGTGCGGACCGTGAGCTTGTAGTCGCCGCTGGATATCAAAAGAAGACCACTAAGCGCAAGCTGATATTACTGCTCGTACTGCTCATTTTCGGCGCCATAATACTTTTAGTTATAAAGCCCAAGAACCGCGGTGGTGGAAGTAGTAGTAGCGGCGGAGATGGCGATGGTGGTGATGGAGGGTAACGGGGAATGTTTCTTTTTTATAGGCTTGAAGGCTGTGTAGGAAGTACGGTATTTAAAAAGAACCTGGCCCGAACCATGTCTGAGCCATTGATATTAGACATCAAGCGACTTATCGCAGGTACGGGAGGCGTCAATGAGACCTATGCTATGTACCAAATAAGTTCACATAAATTTTAATTTTATTTGTATAGGTACACGTCCCTCTATCTATATTCTATGCGAATCTGCGGGTATCTTCATTATGTACATGTAGGTATAAGAACAGCGCTTTATATTACCATGCGAAGTTGAGGTGCCGTTCTCCCCATACTTCGTAGATACTTCTTGTCTTTTGCCATTGCTTTATGGCCACGAGCATAAATTTCTGCCCGTAATTTCTCAATTGGTGGAAGGAACTCTTCTCCCCAAGCTTCGTCGAGTAAGGATTTCATTTGTGATAATGTCAGAGTATTGCTCGCTCGAACCACTTGCAAATTCCTTTTAGTTGGATAACCAGGCCCGTAAAGAGTAACAAGGCGCAGCTTGACCCAAGTAGCCAAGTGCTCTGGATCTAAGAACAAGCCTCGATCGCGAAGCATCCTCAGCAGTCTAATCGCCCGCCCGCCGTTAAAATCACCTAGTTGGCGACGACTCAGTTGTAAGGTATGGATTGACTTGCTCTGGTCGTTTATAGATGAGTGAAACGAACAACGGACGATAGTACCGAGAAGTTTGCTGTCAAATATTTGGCGTAATGGGTGTTGTGGTGTCTGGGTTGGCAAATCTTGAGGTATATATACGCCGAGAAGGTTTTTAACACCAGAGAGCGGCTTTCTCATTGGCTCGGGGATGTCTTCGGGATGTACTGGGACGAAACCGGGGCGTGAAGACTTGGAGGAAGCAAACATGTCTACCAGTTCAACGCAAATTTTCTCTAGTTCGTCAGTCCGTTCTTGTCGAGCGAGACAAAATAAGAACTTTCTCCAGCAGCGAACCGGGACGGGAATTTCCATGGACAATAATTGCCGGCAAATAGGAAGGTAAAAATTAAGCGAATCTGAAGAGATAAAGGTAGACTTGGCCTCATTGACAAAACTGTCAAAAATTAAATGGGTTTGGTCGCAATCGATAGTGATACCCATAGATCTCATGTCATCTAGGAGTTTCGAGAGTCTCTGTCGGTCCTTTTGTTGGATATATACCCGAGCGAGCGCATTAGCCGCACCACGCACCGGCTTTTCCATCACGACCAATTTCGTGACGAGGATAAGACGATACGTCCGCCAATCCTCTGATTGCGCCGCCGAAACAATAAGCCGCGCCTGCAGCTCGGAATCGTCGAATACATCTGGATGAAGGTCACTGCGTAAGAGATCCAGAAGGAGTTCATCGTCCTTGACCCTGGCTAGATAGGCTACTAGTCTATAATAATTCGAATCGGCGACTGAGATCCCGTGTTCCTTTAGCTGTTCTATGCGGTCCAATACACCATCCGAGGTTCCTTCTCTCAGAGCGATCGATTGTAACGATAGTGGACCGATTTCTTCGATCCCGAGAGCTGAAATCGTTGATATCGCTATATTTAGGCTAACCCAAGAACTAGCGAGCCACTTAGCACCCAATTTATCATTGTATTGCTTCACTTTAATACCAAAGGTTCCGCCATGTACACGGTTGACGAATTCTCGAGATAACTCGATCCGCTCAGTATTCTCTGGCGTCTCAAAATTGACGTCGTGAACGGCAACAGATTCGTCGGGGTGGAGTTGTTCGTGTGGAAAATACCCCTGTAATAACCTTAGGAAAGACCGAGCATGAATGGGCGCCAATGGCGTATCATCATGGCGGATGCAGAGACGGCGCCACTTTCTTGCTAAATGAAATTCACCCAGGTCGTACAAGTAGGGGACGATAGCGTCGTACAATCGGCGGTCAGGGTTTACAATGTAGAGCGACTCGAGAGTAGGAGTGCGATAAAGTGCGTGGTCGTTTGCAAAATGCTTTATCATGTTCGTAAAGTCTTCTACGCCGGGATAGAAATTTGGTGTTAGTCGTAATTGCCACTGTAGCACCTGTTGATGTTGATGAGTTCGCAGAAAATGCGTCAAGACCGTCGAGTAAAGTTGGGGCCATTTCACTCCGTGTCTGTCGTACATCCACTCGCTGTACACCCATACGCTTGTTAGGAATTTGCGGTCGTTTGATTTCACAGCAGCATCCAAAATTGTCTGCCAAAAGACAGGGGCAAGTGGGTCTTGGACCTCATATAGGGACTTACGTCCCCAAAGGCCATTCCAAACGCTTCGAACACCGGCATCTCCATTGATTCTCTTTTGGTAATCTAAGAGACAGGTCCATAAGGTAAGATCGCTGCGATTTTCAAAATTATCCACCAGTAATCGTCTCGGCCATGCCTTAGCAGGCCCACGCCGGTCAAAGTCAGATTCAACCGCAAGACGAAGAGGATTGGTCAAGAGTGCTCTCCATTTTTCAAATAGCTCTGTGTCTTGAATTAACAGTGAACCCGATCTCTGCTGCGGGGTGGTTAAAGCCTGTGTCGCCTCAAGGTCTCTAGGGATCCCGGATGAAATTTTGTTGAAGGTAGCTCCTAATTCATGAAGGGACGCGGCCGAGATATACCGTTGGCCATCGTTTTTATATCTCTGGGTAGATAACCGAATTTCCCGCTGGTATAATTGGCGATGAGGGGCATGAGAAATCCGATGGAGGACAAAGAAATTCGGCTTCACATCTCGTAGCCCTATTCTCACCATTCGCATTACTGCGACACGGTTACATGAGATTCAGCTGCGCAGCACTCGTAGAAAAAAAAGTGTTAATGTTGGAGGGGTGGATCGGCTGCGACAAAAGATTTAAATGGATTAAAGTTCCCAAGCTTTTGATAGTGGCTTAAGATAACCAGCCGCATTACATAAGCGAACTAAGAAGCACCAATGGAAGTGGTCAGTTATTGTCACTATTTAGCCGGACTTCTAGCGCTTAGTCATTAACTAGAGCACTTCCCTATCCGAGCATCCAATCATTCGATTCTCGAATTGCTTCATTCAAGTTCGACAAAAGCTCAACAGAAACCAGTAAATCTATCGCCAGCCTCCGAACTTCTCTCAAACAACCGCAAAAATGGGGTATGTGTATATCTCATGTCCCAATACCACCTAAACACTCATTCCGAATGCCAATGGCCTTGTTCCGTACCGTCACAGGCTTAAATACCTTCAAGCGTAACCGAGTTAGCTTCGTTGACGTATGCTAACCACGCACGTAGACTTGTCGACGCCCCCAACAAGGTGCCCCAGCACCAAAAGAACTACCAACAAGCCTATAATCAGCACACCCGTCTGTGGAGGATCGTACGTATCTAATTTCATATGCGTTCTCCCTATTAAACCGAATGTCGATTAACCGAATATATAACGCAGGGCGCACGAAGCAACGTTCTACTCATGCCCTACTACGTCCTACTTTACGGAACCGGCGCAGGTTTGTCCTTCCAATATGATCCGTAACGAACGATAAATTCTAAATACAATGACAGCCACTATGTACATGATGGGACGCAAAATCTTAGGCTACAACACGTGGTTCGGTAAGAACTGAGCTGGAAGAACACGATCGGAAACCAAAATGCGGATAGCCGAATTGGAGAAACGAGGGCGACCCTACATGTTCCATAATGCCGAGGATAGACAGTCGTTCGCACAAATCCTTACATTTTCTGCCCTACCGTATTATTTTCATATGTGCCCATAGTCTAAGGAATGGCCGCCAAGTTATTAAAATCAATCCATGACGCCCCAGGCACCGAAAGAGTGCCTGCGATGCCTACTCATCTGCCTGCATATGAAAATGTTATCTAAGTACAGTTTAGGTTGATGAAAGTTTGTCCTTGAGTTGCTGTTAATACAAGCCAGCAAGCTAGTAGACTTCATTCATCATGCCCTTTAGCTATTGCGTACACTAGTTGGTCGGAACACGTTTAGTATCCCTCAGCACCGGGAGCCTTTTCGTCCTTGCGTAGACTCATCAACAGTTCACGGAATCGCTCTTTGCCCGAACCACTCGCACCACCCTTTTGACCTTTACCGCTTACATCAACCAACTTAGAAATGCGTTCCCAACTTGTACCACCAGAAGTGGTATCGTCTCGACTTGCTAGGAACTGTTCTGCATCCTTGCGGGTCTGTGCGATAGTCTTCTCTTTCTTAGTGTTGTAGTTCTCGTAGAAGTCGTCGATGTTCTGTTGCGCCTCCTTAATCGTCTCGGCCTTCTGAGCAGCAAACTGTTCGGCTCGCTTGGCGTTGTCGGCGTCTCGCTTCTCGCGCCACTGCTTGATGACCTCAGGCTCCTCTTCCTCCTCAGCGTATGCGTTGAAACCCGAGTTATAGCTGACCGATGGGCCGGTGATGGTACCTCCAGGAGCAACTTGCTATTATTCAAACGTTAGGAGACAATTCCCTTTAATTAGGCTCGGAAGCTACGAACCTCATTGGATGTGCTGATATCCGGGAACTGGCTTTCAAACTGGGTGCTCTCGCCGCCACTTCCAAGAAGATCGTCAGAAGAAGGGTCCGCTAAGGCGGCAGACTCGTTGCCGGTCGTGAATTGTGTGGCGTCATCACCAAGGAGAGCGCGTTCGCGAGCAAGGAAGTCGTCGGCGGATGGCGAGCCAACTTCTTGGATTCCAGTTTGAGCTATGTAAAAGAAAGGAATGAGTTAGCATGCGGTATGATACAAAATGTGCAAAAAAAAAACAAAATAGGAGCAGTTTCACTTACCACCAGAATCAAAGTCGTCCAAAGACGGGAATCTGTCCGCCATGATGAAATTGGGCAATTCTGTCGAGACTTGTAGGTGAAAATATATGCGGTAGACTTCTAGTGTTTATATTCTCGTTGTTGATAAACAGTATTCGGACTTTTATGTCTAGGCGCAGGTTGGTTGAGTTGTCGCAAGCAGGGTCATGAATTAATTACAAGGCTTAAGCTGTAGCCTCTGTACGAAGTACAGATTTACTCCGAATTAAAAGCACGGTGCAGCTGGTGTTACTGACAGTTCCATATACACTGTACTTGCATATCTTATCGTCGCTGTTCCTGAGGTAACATTAGGAAAGTCCAATGCGCAAGATGATTGGTCCGATCAGCTTATGCATGTGCATTGTTGGTCACGTGACTCCGTACTTAGATTGGCTTATGCTCCACTCCAATCCGCCGCACTCAGAACTGTCTCTCATCGATTTCTATCACCTACCCAAAGCTAGATATTGCAAACAAAAACAGAAGCAAGCAAGCAATCCGGGGCGGTTGCTGCTGACCGCGCGTAGTCTTGTTTCAGTTTTGAACCGAGTCATTTCCCTTGCTCTCGTGGTATTTCGCAAGTAGGCTAGATTTAAACCCATCTCCTCATCATCTGCCCGGCTCAAGATGAATTCCGGTAGCCAACTGTAGATTGACATAACGAGTAAACAACCAACCTCCAAATTTTCGACAAGAATCATCTCACTACAACACAACACGGCTCCCCTAAACTTGAAAGGCTTCGCGAATTAGCAGCATGGCTTATAACGACGATGCTGTGTTAGCGAAGCTCTCCGCCCTCTCCGAGGCGGCAGACAGCATCGTGACTGTAGCCCAATGGATCATGTTTCATAGGTAGGCAATCTTGAGCGCATGCATATGGCGTATTACTTGGGGCTTTGTAAACCATCAACTAACGTGTCTGGTAATTATCAGGCGCCATGCAGATCGGACGGTTCAATTGTGGTTCCAGCGACTGAAAGACTCTACAAGCCACAAGCGACTAAACCTCATTTATCTTGCTAATGGTAAGTTCTCGGCATAAGTCACCTACTAATCGCATCCCTTTTGGGAACCGCCGCTGCTTCATCGAGACTAACTAATTCACAGAGGTCGCGCAACAAACCAAGGCTCGTCATAAGGAGGATTTTGTAGTCGCTTTTTCACCTATCATCGCAGAAGCTGTCGCCACTGCTTACAAGGGTGCTCCTACAGATACACAACAGAGAATCCAACGAGTAGTTGACGTTTGGAGAGATCGCGATGTTTTTGAGAAGCCCATTCTAGAAGCTATAGATGCTCGCATTCAAGGTAAGATATTATCCTCTAGTAACTTTAAAGATTTATCTCACTAATTTACCACAGAAATCAATCAAGCTCGCGGCAGTGCCAAAGCCGGATTTGGTGGTTCCATTTTCGGATCTGCTACTTCCATTCCGGCAGAGCTAGTCCCTCTAACCACCCCCCAGCAGAATGTCACGAAGCTACTTCTAGGCACGAAGACTTCGGTCAACGCTGCCAACCAAGAGTATGACAAATTGTTGGGCCCAGGAAGCACCGCCCCTTCCGCCCCTGTGTATGCTGCTCGTCTAAGTGGATTGCTCAAGACGTTAGCACAGGCAGAAGGAGCAGTTGATCAGTGTGTGAAAGCCCGCCGAGAGCTTGTTGCAGCGCTTCAAAAAGTTCTCGACACCAACAGGAATGCTTTACTTTCTGAGGAAGATCAGCTTGAGACATTCGTGAGGAGAAGGGCGGAGGTGGAAGATAAGAAGACTGAGGTTGAGAAGGCAATCATGGCGGGACTTCCAGACGACGAGCCATTTTTATCAAGTAACGGCCCGAGTACCCAGCCAGACCCAGAGCCTGACAGGCCGGAGGTTGAGGAACTCACACCGCCCCCGATTGAGCCGGATTTTCCCGAGGAACCCGATTCTTTAGACGAGCAGCAATCCTTCCCAAACATCGCCCAGGTAACCCTCTCTCCGCAGTCAGCGAAACATGCCCTCGAGTTGCATCCTAGTCCTACTTCCCAGTTCAAGTCAGTGTCGACGACGCTCAACGGGTCCAAGAAGCGAAAGCTTGACGAGAGTAATGACTTTCCGGATCTTGGGGAGGACGATGGTATTGACTCGGATGTCGCCGAGATGCTTCGCCGAGACAGTGGTTCATAAGGGTAGCAACGGTGTTGGCCCGGCCTCATTCCCATGAAAAGAGGCTAGGCAGTGTATAATCATAGGAACCTTTGCATTTCCGGGGCGGGGAAGGCTTTTTGTCGCGGCATACTTTGGAATTATGTCAACCGCTACGATATTTCTATCACGAAAATTTATCCAAGGAGGGATGAATTGGTCTTTTCTATTCATGGCTGGGAAAAATTCTTAACTAATGCAAAATAATTACGATCAACCCTCTAGTATATCAGCTCGCATCAAGAGATCAGCACTGTTTTTTGTATTTCAAGTATCAATGCTATCGTTTGCCTACCACATATGCAGACTACGTGGAGAAAGGTGTCTCCCGGTCATGGTGGCGCTTTCCTGCCGGGTTCCAAACTTTCGGAGCTCGGCTTCTGCGCATACGACCAGCTCCGGATAGGCACATCAGGTTCACGGCCGGCTCTCACCCCTTGTTTAATCCACTAATACCAAGCGTACTCTACTATCGATGGCATTGAAATGAATGTTTGGGCTTGGGGAAATTATAGTCCTCGACTATCCAATAGTTATAAAAAAAAATCAGTATTTTGCAAGTTTCATCCGACTCTTCTCTGCATTCTACATTTCAAGCCTCCCATGTTAACATGACGTTAGCAATTATTACCTGTTTGGATAGTCTACATATGAGGTCACAAACACATAACCTACAGCATGTATTTCTCTAAAACAAAGTTATTCCTTCCAACTACATTGTTAAATACCTTAATTACAGTTCAATAAGTTATTCTATCTTATTTACAAGCAGCTACTATCACTATTAAAATCCCACTAACCCTATCCAGGTTTACTGAACTTACAGACCGGAGTTGTGCCGACTAGCTGAGTTTATAGGTACATAAGCGCTAAATTCATGGCGCTGAACATGATTTAGCGAATAACCTTGGAACCCCATACGACGTTGCTCGAGTTTAGTGGATGACGGCATTCCTACCACTCAATCTTTTTTCCCCTTCCTTTCCTTTTTTTTTCCCGAATAAAACTACCAACAGAAATCTGTACGGCGCGACCCAAGTGAAGCCCGAGTCAGCTTCGCTTCGATGGTGCGACCGCGCGCAAGGGTAGCTTTATATGGTCCATGACGACGCTACGAGAATAAAGCGCTCAAGATGCCTTCGCGAGCGTTGGGCCGCGCTTTAATGGGGAGTCTCCCGCAACGCGGTGCCGGCATCGCAAAGCTCTCCCACCACCACCAACTTGTCGGCTTACCTCGAAACGAGCTTCCCACCTTCGCGAAACAACCAATTTCTCTGGAAATCTCCCTTCGATCTAATTTCCATACCTCTTCGTCTACTTCTAAAACAATCCCCACGTCATTCCGTCCCGCCCGATCGCAAACGCCACGAGACTTTTCTCCGAGCCCGCTCGGCGTTACTCCTACCGCGCGCTCAACATTGTCAAACCCACCTTGGCAATCTCCAGTCAGCATCCTACGGAACTTCTCCGCAAGTCGGTCGTCCAACCGAGAAAGTCAAAATGTTACAAATCCGAGCCCGCAGAAGCAAGACGTTGGGGTTGCTACTTCGGAAACAGCGACGGCTGCACAAGACGGTGCGCAGTCTCACGAGGGCTTTGCTAAGAGTGAGAAAGCTTCCAAAGCGGCCCAAATCAACTTGCGGGCTCGTCTATCCCACGAAGGAAAGGATGGCAAGAAATCTTCGGCTTCAATGAACGAGATATGGCGTTTGATTAAAATCGCAAGGCCAGAAGCCAAGAACCTCATTATTGCTGTTGTCCTACTCCTAGTCTCTTCATCTCTCTTTGTCTCGCTCCCTCTTGTTGTTGGGAAAGTCATGAATCTAGCTACATCGAAACCCATTGAGGAAACTGAGATCTTCGGCTTGTCACTTTACCAGTTCTTCGGTGCCTTTGGTCTAGCTCTCACTGTGGGCGCATGTGCTAACTTCGGGCGTATCATTTTGCTTCGGATTGTCGGCGAGAGGGTTGTTACGCGCCTTCGGTCACAGCTTTTCAGAAAGACCTATGGACAAGATGCCGAGTTCTTCGATGCGAACAGGGTGGGTGACCTGATTTCTCGTCTTGGTACGGATACGATCGTTGTGGGCAAGAGTATTACGCAAAACGTCTCAGATGGGTTAAGAGCACTCGTAAACAGCGTATCAGGACTCGCATTGATGGCCTGGATCAGCCCTAGTCTTACTGCCGTCATCTTGGTTGCTGCTCCGTTCATCGGCACCGCTTCTTTCATTTATTCTCGGATTATCCGAAGAATAAGCCGCAAGATGCAGCAGAATCTCGGAACTCTAACCAAAATTGCGGAAGAGCGCCTCGGAAATGTCAAAACAAGTCAAGCTTTTGTTGGTGAGGCTCAAGAGGTCCGTCGGTACAATAATCAAGTCAGGAAGGTTTTCGAGCTTGGGAAGAAGCAATCCATCTACGATGCATCATACTTCTCCGGTACATCTTGGATGGGCAACATGACAATAATTGCCTTACTCTGGTTTGGCGGGAACCTTGTGAGAGACGGTATAATGACCACCGGCGACCTCACTACGTTCGTCATGTACGCATTTTGGGCTGGTGGGGGTTTATTCGGTGTCGCCAATTTCTATTCCGAATTGATGAAAGGAGTCGGTGCGGCTACGCGCATCTTCGAACTTCAAGACCGAAATTCGGGTATTTCTTCAACGAAGGGTATTAAGGTCACATCAGCACAAGGCCCTATCAAATTTGAGAATGTCTCGTTTGCTTACCCTACCCGGCCGGCTGTCACGATTTTCAATAGTCTAAATTTCGAGATACCCTCGGGGACCAATGTGTGTATCGTCGGTCCGTCCGGCGGAGGCAAGTCGACTGTATCATCCTTGTTGCTAAGATTCTACGATCCCACTTCCGGCTCTATCAGCATCAACGGCGTAGATATCTCCAAGATGAACACTAAGGCGCTACGACGCCGCATTGGCATGGTATCTCAGGAGCCTGTACTGTTCTCAGGGACTGTGGCCGACAACATTTCGTACGGAAAACCAGATGCTACCAGGCTCGGGATTATTACAGCAGCACAAAAAGCCAACTGTGGATTTATCAGCGATTTCCCGCAAGGTCTTGAGACCCAAGTCGGACCAAGAGGCGCGCAACTTTCGGGTGGGCAAAAGCAACGTATCGCTATTGCGCGGGCCCTTATCAAAGACCCCGACATTCTCATTTTAGACGAGGCTACGTCGGCTCTAGATGCGGAATCCGAGACAGCAGTCAATCTAGCACTGTCGGCACTATTAAAGGGTCGCCGACGAACGACTATCTCTATTGCGCATCGATTGTCGACTATCAAGAGATCCGATAAGCTTATTGTACTGTCTAACAACGGCACGGTTGCAGAAGTTGGATCGTACGAGGAACTCAGCTCCAACCCCAATAGCGAATTTACGCGATTGATGGAATGGCAGATGAGTGGAGGTGAGATTCCTACCAAGGCAAAAGAGCCCACGCTCTCGGAGTCCGAGATCATCGAGGAAGAACTCGAAGAGACGGACGAAGAGGAGCTTGGAGTGGAAGAAGAAGAGGTGAGAGAAAAATCGGAGCGGCGATAGTCATGACTGTGTTTTGATATACCATTCTATGTTTGCATATAAAAAAGGGGGCCTCGGGGACGGCTTTACTCGTCTTTCTGTCTTGCGTGTTTAAGGGAGCACGCAAAAAAGGTGGGTGTTGGTTTTACATCACGTGGTTCTTGAACAGAAGAAGAGAGGAATATATTAGGCCATATAAGGGGGTGGTGGGTTGGGTGATGATTATGGACATGTGTATATTGTATGAGTAATTTCGTCCAGAACTCCACTCGATACCACCCGATATACATTTTTTGGACTCGGGAAGATAAGTCCACGGATCTTGGATAGAATAGGGGAGAGGGTTCGATATAGGGGAATATAGAAACCCGATGGTATAATGAATAAATACCGCTCATCTTGTATTTATTTGTGTGGTGTGATATATATATTTGATGATTTCCTGCAACACCTTCTCCTTTTCGTTCTGTTTTATTTGCTTGGTTATGTGCTACGTACCTAGGTACGTATGGGTGTTAGCCGGCGGTGATGTAAATCTACCCGCGTCTAATCAATCGGCGCTGTAATCTATCCGCTACGGATCCTATAAAGCAAACGACTAGGGTGTAAGTTAGCGGGGCCCCGCCTATAGCTCGCGCGCTATCCACCTAACGTTTAGGGACTTTAACCTTATTTTCGTTCCTTAATCCACTGAAGGAATAGCCTCTAACTGGAATGGATGGCATGTGAAATTTATAGGTATTACCGAACCCCACCAAGTACGTCGCGTCGTTCCTTTTAAGCTTCACTACCTCGGTGAGTCTGGGGGTATGACATCGATGTTTCTCATTCGAGGGAATACGATGTCGTCGTTAATCCCGGTAGTACGGTGAATTTCAACTATTCAACCATAACTTATATCAGGATTCACTTGAACCGATGCAAATAATCTAAAATATATCTACTTCTCACTATAAGTTGTGTCATTCCAGTGCAAAATAAGCAGCAATTGTTGGTGTGACCAACCACCTCGCATAAGAGATATCATCTCATCGTTTCTATTAAATCGTACTATTTCTCACGAAGCTCTTCATCTAATCCATGTACTCCTCATTAAGTCGCATATAAAAACAACACGAAATGGGTGATATAAAAACTATCGAGGGTACCTTCGACGTCGACGGCGCAAGCCTCTTCACCAAGTCCTGGCTCGTAAGTACACACCTAGCTTTTGCACATCTCCGTATTAACACCCAATCTAGCCAGAAGGTCCCCTAAAAGCTAAACTCGTCTTAATTCACGGGTTCAGCGACCATGTAGACCGCTACTACGATTTCTTCCCCACACTAGCCCGTCGCGGCGTCGCCGTCTTAGCCTTCGACCAGCGCGGCTGGGGCCGCAGCGTGAAAAAGACGTCGGACCGTGGGCGCACGGGTCCAACATCCACGGTGCTCGCCGACATTGCAGCTTTCATCCGAGCGAAAGCGCTACCAGGAGACGACGTACCGATTTTCGTTCTCGGACATTCTATGGGCGGCGGTGAAGCCTTAACGTTAGCTAGTACACCGCAATACGATGACCTAATTGTTAAAATCCGAGGTTGGATCCTCGAGGCCCCGTTCCTGGGTTTCGCACCCGCGGTACAACCGAGTAGACTTACAGTCGCCAGCGGCCGTCTCGCCGCCCGCGTGGTCCCGCATTTTCACCTCTACCGCCCGGTGCCGCCGGAACACGTATGTCGGGACCCGGAGGTGCAGAGGAGCATCGCGGCGGACCCGTTGCTGCACGACACGGGTACCTTGGAAGGATTAGCCGATATGATCAGCCGCGCGGAGAATCTTTCCGCGGGGATCGTTACGCCCAGGCCGGGAGTCAGGTCCTTATTTCTAGCACACGGGACCGCGGATATGGTGGCTAGCTATGGAAGTGTGGAGGCGTGGTGGGAGAACCAAGGGAAGAAGTTAAAGGACGGCACGTTTAGGCCGTATGACGGGTTTGCGCACCAGTTGCATGCGGATCCCGGGAAGGAGGAATATTATCGGGATGTGGGGGATTGGATACTGGAGAGGTGTGGTGGTGATGGTAATGAGATGGTGGGAAAGACGCCCGAGGCTAAATTGTGAAGTGTGCCGCAAAAGGTTTTCGAGGTAGGGTGGTACACGTTGTGCTATTTACATAAGTCTATGCGATATCTAGTTATGTTTTTGGATCGTATGTATGTAAGATAATGTTATGTGCCGAAAAAGGGTACAATGGGAAGTTGAATATCTGGTTTTCTAGGATTATACATAATTCACATGTAACAATCTGACAGTATTACGATTTGCTTAATATCGTGGGCTCGTATCTCAATTAAACAGTCGAGCCACTCGCTTGGTCTCGAGCTAGCACACTACAATAGAGCAAGGTGTATATAGAATGTGATCAACCAGTACATCTTTCTTCCGGTGGTCGCCACTCCAGCCCTAGTTTCTCAAAGACCCTTCTCTCTGCCACCAACATATTTGGCGCTGAACCATTATCATTACTCTCAAGATCCATCCAGCTACCATCTGTTCGACTTCGAACCCCACTACTGTCAAATTTCAACCCCTTTTCATATTTGCAATATTTCCTGAGGTCTCTTTGGAACGTTGTGCCGCCACTCCATGCGATGACCGCAGATCCGACCGTTTTCCAGGGGCTAATAATTATGTCGACTCTTCGGTGAGGATGAGGATTATTTGTTGATTTCGTTTTATCCCGGTTAGGATTCTGCCACACCACGAGCGCCTTATCCAACGTGTCAAACCCGCTGCCCGCTTTGCTATTTTGTCCCTTCCATGCGACCGTAGTTTGCCCACGCTCAGTATTCTTAGTGCTCAGAATAAGTGTGTGAGTGATATACTCGTCCTTTTCAAGGCTATTAACAATTTCCACAATGAAATTAGAAGTAACGGTTGCGTCTGGGTGGCTAAGAATAACATCAACGTCGCCGCTTGCCTCTTTTCCTCTCCTGTAACCTCCGACGATAGTCATCCGGAAATCTTTACGGATCTTATTGGCGTGGCTCAGGATAACTTGTCCAATATCTTCAACTTCATAACGAGGGATCTTTTCCTGGAGCTCGTCGTAGTACTTTACGCCTATCTGCTGGACCCTGCTCAAATTACTCCACTCGTTCTCAATGATGTCGTCGAGATCTCGCCATCCTTTCTTATAGAATTCACGAGCAGTTGTCTCGGCTACACCCCATATGTCGTAGAAGAGTTGCAGAACTGACATTTTCGGGTCCTTTTTGGCATCCTCAACCTCGTCTAGATAACCGTTTACTTTCCATTGCTGATAAAGTACGACTATTTTGTCGCCACACCCAGGCAACCTTGAAACCTCTAAATTTGACGTTAGATATAGACCTTTCATCGATTCTTCGTACGAAATACTAACCAGCTGGTTGCGAAATGAGATAGGGGTAAGCTGCTATTGAGGCGATGCTTGTGGAATAGGCTCTCACACCTATTTTATCGCCTTCGAGGGTTCTCAGTGTCCGGATTTTCTTCAACTCCTCGATGAAAGGATTATTAGGTGGATTAAAGGGAGTTGGACGCTGGCAAGAGTAGGTAGTATGCAAGTAGTCTGGGATTGGGGGCATTTGTGAGCGACGCTCATGTTCGGATGTTGACTCTTGAACCAACGCAGGTCGTTTTGGGTGGATCGGTGTCCTAGGATGCTGCGATGCGGATGTGTACGCTTGTGAAACCCCCCCTTTCGGAGTTACTTGTTCGTCGCCGCCTTCTTGTTTAGCACGTCTAAGGATATCGTCGGGATTTGGCGTGGGTTTGTTGACGGATTTTTGTGTTCTACGACCATGGTATACCAGATATCTGTCTAAGGGGAGAATTAATCCTGCAGCCGTACAGTCAGTGAACCAGGCAAGCTTTACCACTTTGATGGTGGATCTATCGTCTTTCTTAATTGTGCTGTTGGATCTTTGGTGTCGTCTACCGGTCGAACCATGAGAGCCTGTACTATCATCGGAAGTCTCATCCCCGTCGAGGGGGGTTGCCGTTTTAGATTCGGGTGTTATCGAATTGGGGACTGAACTCTCAAGCCTCCTACGCTTCGTTGGTGGAGACGATCCATCTACTTGCGTTTTTGGGCTGAGGACGGAGGCGGGTATTGGACCGATATCCTCAGTTATAATTTTCCTGCGTCTTAGCTCAAATGTCGCCCTTTCCTTATTGGATATTTTGCCGAGTACAACGCTCGCTTCATTGATATCATGGGTCAGCGACGGTATTTCCGCCTCTAAGTTTGGCAGCTCATCAGGTTGAATATGGGTAGGCAGCAAATAGATAGAAGGGAATTCAAGGGTCATTCTTCACGTTTTATCGTATATTCGCTGAGAAATGGCCCTGCAGTGGTATGCATGTGTAGTATACATGTCTTTCTTGGGTATTTGCTTGATAGAGGTAAATTGATGAGCAAAAGGCGAGGGCCTTGTTCTTGGTGTAGTGGGCAGAAGTGAATAGATGACACGAGTTTGTAGAGTTACAGAGGAGAAACGTCATTGTTCTTTCCTTTATATGTAACCTTATATTAGGAGATTGAATACCTATGTATTTTAGACATGAAAAGGTAGCAACCCAGGTAGTTGCTCTTGTTTGGGCCTCGTATGAGGGGATAATAGAGTGACTATATGTACCTACCTACACTAAGGCGGATCTACGTGACGTATATTAAGTGGAGACATCGGGAACATAGAAGGTACTTGTACATGAACCACGGGTAGCTGCAGCTCGATAAAAAAAGATCACCGGAGTCGGACAAAGAAAATACCGGGGCAAGTCCCAATAAGCAACAGGGATCAAGTTGGCTTCGGATTGTCAAACCAAATATCAAACTTAATATCATCAAGCCTCACCATTCGTTTAGGTCTGCCCGACAACCTTTGGAATCATAAATAAGAAAGTTCAGAAGGCAGCTAAACTTGATTTAAAGTTCTGGCGAAGGCACAATAGTTTTGCCGATAAAACCGACGTAACCTTTTCTCGTTCCACGCGTTTCTAACTAATCTTAGCGATGCCGATTAGTAGTCATCGTCCTTGACGGAGCGTCTCAACCTTTTTTTTTTCTTCCTTCTTTCTTTTTATTTTACTCTTTGTCAACCGAAATCCAAATTACTATTGACCGTGCGCTCGTCAAACAGCTGACAAACAATGGATACTGCCTTCTTCACCTTTTTCTAGGTAGCATCATTTGCTCGCTAACGTACTAATACGATCCACCGTCCCACCTCAACCTCTCATTCTCGTCTCCAAATCCCACGAACCTCATTATCATTTGCGCCGATACGATCCCTCACTCTCTGTCGCCATGGACTTGGCTCAAAAGCTAGTACGCTCCGTCGCGCGCGCCTTTTACACCGAACCCGAAGAGCGACGAATGATTCTTGTTATTGACGCTCTCGTCCATCATACCACCCTGCGCGATGACGACATGTCTTATTTGTTGCGACTGAACACGAAGGATCTGAACAAAGTTTACAGTAGACTTCGGGAGGATCGCCTATTACACACGTATGCGACCCTTACAAATCCTTAATCTACTCTTTGCTTAGTCTAATCTCCGTCGCTTTAGTTATGCTCGATCCGAGATTAAAGAGGGTAAAGAAAAGGCATCTACCCGTAACTACTACTACATCGACTACCGCCAGGCCATTGATGCTATCAAATATAAGACTTTTATGCTTGATAAAAAGGTACAAGGAGAGGCCATCCCCGCCCAAGAGAAGAAGGAGTACTTTTGCAAGCGTTGCGGAGCGCAGTGGACCCAGTTGGAAGTTTTGGACAACATGGACCCTCTGAGGGGTTTCTTGTGCCATCGCTGCAACAGTCTTTTGGATTTCGATCCTGAACGCGCTGCTGGTGGCCATGAATTGTCTACTAAACTGAATAGCCAACTGAAGTTCATTATCGACGTCCTCCCTAAACTCGACACTATCACTATTCCCGAGTTCGACTTTGAGGCAGCCTATGCTGTATCTCTCCGCGTTGAAAGGGAGCGTGGTAATTGGGTCGCCCCTTCGGTGGCCGCGGAAAGCATAAAACCCACTGCCGTGAAAGGTCTAGCGAACACAGGTCCCCAGAGTATTGCCATCAGCATTACCGATACCGACGGCCCTACCGAAGCCGAGAAGGAAGCTGAGCGCCTCAGGAAGGAGGAAGTTGCCCAGATGAATGCTTTGCCCTCCTGGCATACTACTAGCACTGTTAGTGGCATATCATACTCTGGGGGTCCTAATCCTGCCGTAGCAGCAAAAGCCGACGAAGATGACGTCAAGAAGCCTGAGGAATCGGGTACCGATGCAAGTCATGAAAAAGCGATGGAGGAACTCTTCAGAAACTTACAGAAATCTCAAGAAGAGGAGGCAAGACGTAAGGGAGAGGAGGATGATGATGAAGACGACGAAGATGAGGACGGCGAGAGCGGAGGTGAAGAATTTGTGGACATCTCCGCGAACGTTAGCTCCGTGGGCGAGAAACGTTTCGCGTCGAGCGGCCCCACTAGTGCCGCGGACACTCCTGCTTCGGAGGATAGGCCATCTAAGAAGGTGAAGGTAGAAGAACCCGCCAACGACGGCGATAGCGAGGACGAGGACGATGTCCAATTCGAGGACGTCTAATCCTTGTGAGATGGCATAATGCGGTATATCGAGGGTGAGGCTTGAGCACGAGGTAAGGACACGGAGAGAAGATGACAAGGGAGCTGCATCCTTACAATACAGAGATACCCTATATATAGAGAAGGCATAGCATATTCATATCTTCAACCAGGTAGACGTTAGGCAGGCGTCTAAAAACGGAGTTAATTTTTTTTTGCATTCCGTTTGTAAGATTTTGGTGATTGGTGAAAGCATAATGCCGCCGAAGCAATATCTACATATAGCTCTGCCCTGAAGAAAAACATTATGATACAAACACGAGTAGCTGGGAGGTTTCTCCAAGCGAATCCCATCACATCAAAGGTATCTTCAACATCACGTGCGCACGAAAAAGCCTGGTATTCCGCCCTACAACTCGCGGTTTTTCGCCTTAACCACCCGCTCGTTGTCATTACCCGTCGTGAAACCCGTCTCTCGTGACATTCCGCTCCTCTCCCAAGAAGCGCCCGTTTCCCCGCAGAACGAATTTTGGATATTATACGTATTTTCGCAACTAGATACTTATTAGCACGCTCCTTCGATAACAAGATAAAAACGAGAGCAATGTGATAGAATGTATGGTTAACACTTACATCAAGGGTTAGAGTACGCGAGCTGTTGACTTCTTGGTCTCTGTACACGCCCACCAAACTCTCACTGTCTTGAAATAGACCGGTCTTGAGGCTGATGACGATAAACTGCATGCCGGGGCCCGCGTGCTCTCGGATGTAGTTCTTGATCTTGTCTACGTTGGCGTTGTCAAGCGCAGCGTCCACCTCATCTAATACGAAGAAGGGACTAGGTTGGTAACTGTGGATGGCGAAAAGTAAGGCAAGCGCAGCTATGGTTTTTTCGCCACCGGACAGATGCTCCATATCTCGGAATCGCTTTAGCGGCGGCATAGCATGGTATTTGATCCCTGAAAGATACGGTTTATCCGTATCCTCTTCAATATCTAGGTAGGCTTGGCCTCCGAGTGGATATTGGTCCGAACGTGTGAGGTCTTTGTACACATGAGAGATTTGTTCCTGTATGTGCGTGAAAGCTTTACTGAAGAGCTCATAGCGCTTAGTTTTGATCTCGTCGAAAGCATCCTTTGCAGCGACGAAAGCAGCTTTTGACTCATCGTAATCTCTCTCGGTAGCTGAGAGCCGTGCCTCCACTACTTCTAGGCGTTCTGTTGCTCGCATGTTGGGGTTTAGCTTCTCTAGTTCGCTGGTAAGCGAAGAGATCTTCTCTTGTAGAGTCTCTTCTATGCTTTCGTCGTCGGGCTATATGAATTAGCGTCTAGATCTATGCAATCCTGGTTGACAACTTACATTCTTTAGATCTTCATCTAACTGGTTGAAGTCGATCTCAATGCCGTAGTCATCCATGGCATCGCCCATATTGCCGTCATCATCATCACCATCATCTACATCCATAGCCTCTGTGTCTTGATGCAAAAGATTGTCTTCGGTTGGGAGATGATCAAGCGAACCTGAAACGAGAGGAATGTTGATTTGTTCCAATCGACATCGTCGTAATAGAGCGAATTTTCCGGCACTATTCTTCCTCACCTCTGTCTCCAAAGCACTTATCGCCTTCTGTCTGCTTTCAATATCTTTACTCCTCTTCTGTACTTCCACCTTAGCTGCATTCACTACCTCGGTGCATGTCGCCAGTTCATCCTTGAGTTCACTTAGTTGTTCCTGAAGAGCTGAAAGTTGGTCTTGATCTTCGCCTAAAGCCGCTTCGATCTCTTCCTTCTCAGATTGATATGACTCGATATCTTTAGAAAGTCGCTTCAAACGATCTTCCAGGTTGCGGAGCCTGCTCTCAGTCTCGTTATGCCGCGAGGTTTCCCAACTTTTGTTGCTTTCCAACCTCGCTCTTTGGAGGTCAAACTGTGTGCGTTTCTCATGAGCTTCTTGCTCTAAACTACCTTGTTGTGCTTCGTAGGCTCGGATATCAGAATATCCAAGTCGTTTACAAAAGTCGGCGAAGATCTTATCTTCTACCTCGGCGATTGCAGCCTTGAACTTTTCAACTGATGCTCGCGTCTTCTGCAATTTGTTATCTTCTTCTTCGAACTTGGGCTGCCACTCCTTAAGTTGGCGCTTAACGTGATCCAGTTCCTTCTTCTTACTAGCGATATTTTGATTAAAGGCGTTGAGCTCGCTGTTGGCGAATGCTAGACGCGACTCAAGGCCTTGGAGTTCATTGCGTAATGTTTCTTCTGCTACGCCACGACGATCGGGTTTGGGTAGTTTTTCAAGTTCATCCCGAAATCTGTCCGCCATTTTTTGTAAGTTCTGGACGTCGTGCTCTTCAAAGCGACGCTTGTTTCCCTTGTTTTCCGGACCCCTTCCACCAGTCATCAAACCCGCCTTGTGAATGACGAAGCCTTCCAAGGTTACCGCCTTGACTTGAATTCTTCGCTGGTAGCATACTTGTTTCGCAATTTCGAGGGTATCACATACGATAGAGCCGCCGCAGGCATAAGACATGGCTCGCTCGAGAGAAGAGTCAAAATCGATGGCATCAATCGTCAACCGCGCACCGGAAATGCCCTTAACAGCCGTATTCACCGGGTTGACTTTGATGTTGTCTAACGGGATGAAGGTCATTGGCGGGAATCGCTGGTCCTTTAGATATTGAACACACTCAACACCTGTTTTTTCGCTGTCAACGATGACCGAGTCGAAATCGCGCCCGAGCGCGGTAATGACCGCCTCATCGAACTTTTTCTGTTTCGGCTTGCATAATTCGCCGACTCTGCCTTTAACTCCAGGGTAGATACGCTTTAAAGATGTAACCATTTCTTTGACTCGTGCCTCCTTATCATTCTGGCGTCTGCCGTCGTCCGCCTCTAGCAGCTTTCTCAGGACGTCTTGGAGCTTCTCCTCAAGTTCTGTATGTCTTTGATTGGTGCGAACCTTTTCTGAGTGAAGTTGGTTGAATTCCTTCTTCTTGGCTTCTATCCCGCTTGAGAGTTCCTTGACAGTGACCTCGGTCGAAGTTTTCCGCTCTTGGATGGCCATCAATTCATTCTCCAACTTTTCTAAGGCGGCTTGATAACCATCTACTTTGCCCT
Organism: Hypoxylon trugodes; assembly: GCF_022578975.1. Classification (NCBI taxonomy): domain Eukaryota; kingdom Fungi; phylum Ascomycota; class Sordariomycetes; order Xylariales; family Hypoxylaceae; genus Hypoxylon; species Hypoxylon trugodes. The sequence goes on along the minus strand of NW_026250018.1, from coordinate 2,781,482 downwards.
TTAAACTATTAACGGTAACCTCGTCGGTCTTGAGTTGACGGTTTAGATTTTCCAATTTGGCCTGATTATCCGCGGATTTGTTGAGGGCTTGCGCCCGAAGAGAGTTGTACTCCTTCCGGTCGGCGTCGCTTAGTTCTTTCCCTTGCTTCTTCATTGTCTCTTTCCATTGGTCTTCGAACTGTTTTTGAGCCTTTTGGACAATAGCTAGGTCCTTCTCGATCTTGGCGATTAATTTGCGCTGTTCGTCGCGTTCTTTTCTAACAGAATCGATCCTCTTTTGGATAGTATCGGCCTGGGTACTTGTCTGCTGCACCTTTTCCTCGACAGGGACAAGGCTATTCTCCTTCTCCTCGATCGCCTTCTCCTGTTTCTTAATATCGTGTTCTGCCTTATGAACGGCTTTTGCGGCCTTGGCCTGTTCCTTGCGGGCGGCCTCGAGCTCCCTTTCAAAGCCTTCAACATTGCGGCGGAATTCCTTCAGATTTTCCTGGTGGTCTTGAATCTTGGCGCTAGAGTCGTCCATAATCTGCTGAAAGTGGTATAGTTTCCATAGGATATGAGTGACAATAGCGGCATCACGGTCCTCAGTTTTCTTTTGAAAGTTTTCGGCCTCGCGTTTCTGCTCTTGATACTGCTTGATTTCGGAATTGATACCGCGACGCCTCTGAAGCTGGAAATTGGTATTTTCAGCGGCTTGATCCGCTTCGCTTTGAAGTCGTTCGTAATCGGCTTTGTACTCTAAACTGCCTGAAATCTGCTCGATCAGTCGAGTTAGATCCTGAGGAGACTGGGCCGCGATGGCCTCGACGTCACCCTGAAAAACAAGGAAATTCCGGGCCTTAATAAGAATATTCTCCTCTTCGAGAGCTCTGTTATACTCCTGAGCCGAGACAACGGTATCGTTAATGCGATATTCGCTCGAACCTTGGCTTGTAATAGTGCGCTTCCATCGCTGTTCATCTCCGGCGTCGTCCTCGTACACAGCCATAACCCAGGCGTTCTTTGGATCGCTGCGATTTGGTTTATCATCGTCGTCACCATTAACGTGCCCGTTTGTATGTCCATTTGTAGTCGGCTCGGCGGCCGAACCATCGTCGTTAATCTTGGATGTTTTCAGTACTCGACCGCGATATACCAAATCTTTTAAATGGGCCGAACGTAGATGCGACGACTTGATACCTAGGACGAAAGATATGGCGTCCATACTACACCGAGTTAATGTCCAAGGGCGCGTAAAAAACAGGCATTAGAATATAAGAAAAAGAACGTACGAATTAGATTTACCGGATCCATTTGGACCGATGATGGAGGTGAAGTACGAATCGCCGAAGAGGAGAATATGATGTCCCTTATAGGACTTGAAGTCTTGAAGCAATTGTTAGTTGATCGCGCACAAGACTCGCCGGAATAAACCACATACTGAATAACTCGAGGCGAATGAGTTTCCCCATCTTGACTTAATTGGTAAAGTCGTATCGTGGGCAAGTAGTGAATGATGGCTGCGGGATAGATAGATGGTTGTATGAAGACGCGACGCGAGAAATATGCGAAAGGGGACCCAGTGTCGCTAGGCGGCCTTGGATCCGATTTCAATTAAAGTTATGGCATTTCAATGGACGGCGGAGGCAATATTAAAGTAGGGCGCGTCGGCGCATACGAGGCATTGATTAGTAGGTATGATGCCTAAGGAAGGAGAGAAAGTTTAGTATGTTCAATGTTAAGTCCGGTCGGTACATGTAAGTTAGGTAGATCGCGATGGTACCTCTATACTTTTTTTTTCCTGGATGCTTTGCTTTGCGGGAGGTACGAGACGCGACTTCTCGGTGCGGACGCGGGACCTTCCTTGTCGATTAAGGCAGTTTTCAGAGAGACAGCTGTTTGTCAGCTGTCATCAACAACTCAGTTATTGTGGGTTCAATACCAAGTACATAAACTTCTAGTGGTTAAATGTAGAAATGCGCTATCACGAATTTGGATGTATAGCATTCCTCCCAAAGCACATCATGACACGAACCACATGAGATCTAGATTTACCAAGCATTTACCAGCAACCACACTAGAAGATTCAATGCTGGTAAGATCTTCCTCAAGAAAATACCCTGCATAGACAGACGTCACTATTGCCGCCGACGCCCAGGTGCTTTTACTCTTAAAATACGCCATGCGGATACCTAGGTACTTTGATATGAGTGTATAATGTACGCAAATGATAAGTACATAAGAGTCAACACGGCGCTATACGTCTAATGGCGTCATCGTACCTTGCCTACATGTACCTTTTAGGGGTCCTGATAGGTATTCTATAGTACATTTCTAAGGTTATCGTTTTATCATATCTGCCTACATATGTATCAATACATAAGCTTTAGCTTACGGTAGCTGCCTCTACCTAAGGCAGTTCTTGTTTTATCTGATTTCTTTTTCCTTTCTTCATCATCCATCACCTCGGTGTAGATCTTTATATATATGTCAAGGAAACCAATTTTTCGACCAACTATTTCAAATCATATAAATTTATCCATTAACGGTTCGGTTCCAGTTCTAAACCCATTTATTCAGAGTTTAAAATACTGGGTATATACTATATGCTCTACGTGTTAGTTACGATTCTACATTACCTAGAGTTACATCCGTCCTGCATTCAGTCGAAGGGGGTCGTCTCCAGACTTTTTTTTTCTTTCCTCTTCCTGGTTGTACCTAGTGTAAATAAGAGCCGCCTACTCTCGTCCAACCACAGCTCGCGCTCGGGACACGTCCTTCAGCTTCCTCTACCTACAGGATCAAATACTCTCCCACCCAACCTACTTTTTATACCTTTTTCGATCTCGACGGACCGCATCATCCCTCATTCTAGCAGCTAGCATTCGAGATTCCTATACGCTCCCCTACCGTCTTACTACCTATCACAAGCCTCTGAAGTCACGCAAACCTGCCTCGTGTCGTTCTGCCTACCAAAAGTCACATGCGCTCGTCCTCTGGATCGCTTCTCAATCTTTCGCCTCTAACCTCGACTCATTGCAACCTTACTATTTAATTGGACCGGGTCCTAACATCGCATCCACTCGGATAGACAAGGTGAAGCTGTATTATCTAGCCCACAAAGACGATAATAACCAGGCCCCCGCTCCGATGGTGAGTTCCCTCATCTCCTACTCCCACTCTGCGTCCAAGCTGCCGGCTCGAGTCTCGACGCCCCTTCTTATCCATTGTTCGTTGTCCGTTTGCTGATGGCTGACTTACTTGTCCTTAGAGGAGCCGAAGCTCTTCGTAGAGTATCCTTTCGCAACGACATTCAAAGATTCCCAATTCGTACCCTCGCAGAAATGGCCGATTCCGGTATCCATCCCGTATCGGCCCAGCCCGCCAGATCTGAGGGTATACAAACTGACGACGAAACTGCCCTGACCCCCGACGATACCACGATACCATCTCTGACCTCTTCGCCGCTGCAACAAGCCGTTGTCGATCCTCATAAGCTAGACGATGTTTCTAAGAGTCCCCGAATATCGAGGAACCCTTCCTTTTCGGGAAGCAGTTCGTACCATGAAGACTGGGATTCGTATCCCCCTCTAGATCGCTTGACCGTTTTAGACCTACTCGACAATTTTGCTCTGCCACAGCAGTTGGAAAAACTACAGAAAGGCATTTCAGCCCAAACAGAGAAAGTCCGTAAATCACGGGCTGCTCTTAAGACAAGAGGCCAGGAAGCCAGGGAGCGCATGGTCGAAGAATGGCGGCGCCGCGTACCGTCGGCCGATGAGCAGTTAGTAAGGTATAGGAAGCGCATGAGACAGAGCGTTGATAGATTGAGCCGCCAGTGGAACGATACCAAAGTCATCACCTTGCGAGAGAAGGTGTCCTTTATAGCCGGCGTCATGAACATCTTCATCAGTGGCTACTTACTAGGTGCCTACCCGCAGTACTTCCACCTCTGGTATACGGCCCAGCTTATCTATTTTATGCCTATTCGCTTCTATACATATCGCCGGCGTGGTTATCATTACTTCTTGGCCGACCTTTGCTACTTCGTCAATCTCTTACTCTTCCTCACACTCTGGGTCTTCCCGTCCTCTAAGAGATTGTTCATCGCTGCTTACTGTCTGGCATTCGGAAACAACGCCGTAGCAATCATCATGTGGCGCAATTCGCTCGTGTTTCACGATTTCGACAAGGTTACATCTTTGTTCATCCATATCATGCCGTGTGCTACATTGCACGCCATAACTCATCTATTTCCGTCCGACGAACAGCGCGAACGTTTTCCTGCGCTGTGGGCCGTAAAGAACTCGCCGCCAGGCTCCCCAGCTGCCTATGGCAATCTCATCTCGATGCTCGCCTGGTCTACTATTCCGTATATCTTCTGGCAATTAAGTTACTACTTTTTTATCACAGTTCGCAGGCGCGAAAAGATCGCAGCCGGCCGACCTACCTCATTCACCTGGCTCCGTCGCTCATATTCGAAGACTTGGATCGGAAAATTCGTACTTTCACTGCCGCTTAGCCTCCAGGAACCCGCGTTTATGATGATCCAGTATTTATATGCTGTACTCACTATGTTGCCATGTCCCCTGTGGTTTTATAGCCGATGGGCATCGTCTATTTTCATGATGGTAGTATTCGTGTGGAGCGTCTACAATGGCTCGACATACTATATTGACGTGTTCGGCAAACGATTCCAGAAGGAACTTGAAGCGATGAAGGCTGAGGTTGCTAAGTGGCAGAACAGCCCCGACGTACTCGGTTCCCCAACGATGACGCCAATGCCCATCCCCGATAGTGAAGGCAAAGCCGGCATCACAGATACTGAAGAAGGTGTTGAGAAAGCTGTCAAGGTCCAGGACCCCGCAAGTGGGCGACGACTGAGCGTTGACGAAATTCCATTATTGAATGAGGAGAAACCAGGGAAGGGTGCTGAGCCGTCGACTAAAGATGCGGTGGCTACCGGCATCGATGAACGTATTGAAGATCTTCCGCAGGCAAGGAAGTATACCGGTGCGGTTTAATAATGAAGAATGATGGCATTGTTGTTTTTGGATAGTGTTGGGCGAGTTTGAAAAACTGGCTAAGACTGAGTTAATATCTTTTTATCCTGAGTTTAAGGCACCAGCTACTAGCGTTTGTGGGCGAAGGCTCATTTATGGAAGTCCATAATGGACGAGAGCATAGATTTGTTATCATGTTGTTTTTCCCTCTTTGGATTCGGAGTTTTGTGGATGCACATATTGTCACGGTAGCTGCAGGGACAACAGACTAGCATCGACAGCATTGCTGTCAAAGACTGATTCAGAAGACACCTCGATACCCCTTCAATTTCAATTTTTAGTACAGCAGAGACGGAGTGAGGACGCAGCGGACGTAAGGAATAACGAACGAGCAGCAGGACTTAATGAGGGGGATAACTCTACATCACGTACCTAACCTATCTAAACATTTTAGTTAGAATAAGGCTGTAGCATGCTAAAAGTTTACGATAAATAGTCGCTAATAGTTCTCAACGTCGTGTGTAATAACCTGAATATGTATCCTACCTACGAGACTTAAAGTAATGGTACGATTAGATAATTGACAACGAGACTAATAGATGTGAAGCATTTTAATTAAGTCCGAAGGGGCTTGTTATGCGCGTGTCCCTTTATGATTGATAGTGTTTTTGGTAACTTCCTTAATACATTCCATTCAGTCCGCATGCTCCGCAATAATGCTCATGATGCTGCCACCACTTGGACACCTACCTAGGTAAGTAATGGATAGATTTATCTCCCTCCCTCCATTCACTTAATCACCTATTTGAGACTTCGATGTTAAGTCCGCCGACTAGCACCTTTAACGCCTTGCTAATCATACCAAAATTAAAAACCAGATTCTGTTATCCCTACCGTAACAGTCGGATGCAAATTAGCTCGTCAAATCTCTGACGATTGCAGCTAACCACTCCACCCCCCCTCCACAAAACCGATCCTCTCCTCACGCCAGTTCGTACATGCGAATCTCCCGAAGAAAAATGTTAACGCCGATGCATGCAGATGAGTTATTTGTGTTAGGTTATCCCGTTTAAAGGTGTCGTTAACTAGGTGTGCAGAACGTCGTGGAGATGAGAATATCCACCTCCATCATACACATGGTTTGTATTTAGGGCGCGAAGTTCATTATCGAATGACGCCCCAGTCACTTAGTCGTCCTCCACCACCATCGCTATCCTCCCTCTGTCCTGGTCTTCGGCCGAACACACTCCAGAATCTCAGGGTCTCATCACCAGCCCCTGTTACTATGGTTCTACCGTCGGGGCTCATCGCCAAATACAAGACTCTGTACGTATGCCCTGTGAGACTAACCACCTGAGTCATGGCAGGATACTTCCATACCACGATCTGGTTCTGGCTATAACCATGGGTGGAAACAATTTCGTTAGAGTTCTTGGACCACGAAATATTACACACCTGGCTCCCGGTGTCGATCTCGTTAATAACCGTACCTCGAACTGTGTCGTGGAATATGATTCTTCTATCAGCTGTTCCGCCACCCGAAGCAAGGAGGCCACGCTGGTGCGGGGACCAGGCAATTGCCTTAACAGCTGCGGTGTGGTCCGAAAATTTCCAGAGGGGGGTTTCGGAAAGTTTATCCCAAACCATCAACTTGTTGTCGTTACCTCCACTTGCCAACTGACCGTCTTCGCAATTCCACTTCAAGCCACATACTTCTTGCTTGTGGCCCACGAGCTTCCGCATCCACTGATCAGGCATTCTAACGTCGCGATGATATATCAGTCGATCTCGGGATCCTGACGTGAGGATGTGGGTATTCCAGGCTAGAGCTCCTACGCGAGCAGTATGGCCAGTCATCGTTCTTAAACGTCTAGCCTTCTCGGCATCCCAGATCTGCACCAGACCTTTGCCGGTGCCGATAGCAAGGTGCGTGCCTTTTTGTATCCAGGACACGCTCGTCACCGTATCGTCCTCAAGTGTGCAGAGCCTATTGACCTTGCTCGTCTGTGCATTCCACATATACACACTTGAGCCCAACCCGACGCCCAGAACGTTGGCACTGCCCCAATCCACCAAATTCAAATAAAAATCGTCAGCAAGTTCGGGCGCGTCCAAGACCTTGTAAGGTACTTTGCAGATAGCTCTAGTTTGACGTCTTGGACTTAATAGCATTTGTTGGCTTCCAAATCGCACTGGCGACAAACTATACATGTCTGAGCGTATGTCCATATTCGGGCCATGCCGACTTTGGGGAGTCCGAGATGGAGTGGGGTGGCCGGCGACATTAGAATGGTGGCGAGGCGAGATATATGAAAAGAGATTCTTGTGAGGGGTGGACGGGGTAAAGCTGGAAGGGAGAGTAGGGGGAGGGTTGTTCGGTGGGGTATGAGATCTGGTGCCATCTTGAATGTGTGTCGAGTGCGACGAGCCAGGTAGGTTAGTATCCGGTGTTAATGATTGCGGGGTGGATTGCGGTATTGTGTTG